>NC_142591.1:34303342-35610083 GCF_965207765.1 Zootoca vivipara | reverse complement strand
GCGTGCTGCTCTGGTTTGCCAGAAGCAGCTTTGTCATGCTGGCCACATGACCTGGAAGCTGTATGCCGGCTCCCTCGGCCAATAAAACGAGATGAGCGCCGCAACCCCAGAGTCGTCCATGACTGGACCTAATGGTTAGGGGTCCCTTTACCTTTAAGTGCACAATGCTGCCTGGATAACTGCTATCCATATGCCTACTGACACTCTCAAAGAACCTACCCTTGAGGGAGTCATGATGGTTTTTCTTAACAAACCTTTTGCTGTTTATATTGCTTTAAAACATTTTGGCTCCTTTTTTGGATTATTAATGTTTCAGATAGGTTTAACTAACAAGTGTAGTCATCCTAAGTTTTGATTTTTCAAAGCTGAAGCTGCCTGAACTCCTGATGTGAAGATGTTGGAAGGTGACATTTTACTAATGACTCCTCCAAGAAATTGACAGAGATTGATAAAGTTGTTCTTAAGCAGGCCCCCTGGAGAGGCAAGTGTGTACGAGTGGAATTACATGATATCCTTAGTCCTACCCACCCAAAGATTTGATCACACTCTTGGGTTACAGGTTAGACTCCAAAAACAAAATACGAACCCTTTAAACATAGTCTAAATACAGAAATACATCCCATGGTTTATAACTGGGTCCTGCAAAGGTATCTAAAAAGATGTCTTGTATTGAAATAATATTTCCTGAAGATGACTAGAATAAGCAACAAATGAAAACAGCATTAGGGGGAATCTGATTCCATAAAAATACTGTTCATTTGTCATCAGTACTGAGACAATTTATCATTTCTTTATGTGCCTTTAGAACCCACAGCTGTAGAATGTGCACAGTCAAAACTTAATAATAGAATCTTATTTATGCTTTACTTATTTTCCATAAATACATTAAGAATGTGTATAATCTAATTTTGAGCCAAAAAGAGCTAGACAAAGCATGCCCAATGGACGCTATCATCTGCTCTGCCCATTTTTTGCCCAGCTCACCACGTTTTCAGGGAGCCATCTTGGCCTCAAATCTACCCTGCATCGGTCTATACTACCACTGGTTTTCATAGAATTGTAGAGTTGGAAGGGACCATGAGTGCCATTTAGTCCACCCCCCTGCAGTGCAGGAATTTCCAGTAAAGCATCCACGACAGACGAAGATGCTCTGAATCTCATTAGCTTACTTCATTGGGAAGGGAACAATGGAAAGTGGGAGATCAGAAGCCATGTGCTATATATTCAGTGCTGTGTAAGTATCCTTAACACCTGGCTGGAATTCCAGCGCAACTTGCTTACTTGCCACCCCCTTTCCCACCTCCCTTGTCTGTATATAGAAATCAATTCTTCTCTGAATTCTGCTAGCTGAAATAAAGGGGAGGGGGAGTCTCTTCTATTGGCTTTTTATCTCATTTGATCAGTAAACCTGCACATGCCAAGCCTTCGTAATGAAAGTAATATTAAAAGGCGCATAAGTGCAGGTGGCTGATGGGAGAATTGGTATTCAGCAGGACAGGGGAATTAAGTCTAACAACCCTGTCATTACTTCAAGAAGAAATTCACTGAAGAAAATAATGAAAAAGGAGGAATTTTTTTGTTCCCCCGTGACTCAGGTACAACTTTCAGGTCTCCGACGGTGAGGTCCTTCACTTAGCATGAGGAGCAGATGAGTGCAATAGAAAAGATTGGAGTGAAACTGGCTTGTTCTGAAGAAATGATTAAATCCAGAAACGGGAGCAAGTGTCAGGAGGTGGGGGGAACGGGTATCTGTCATGCAGATCACCGTTCAGTCTGCTCTTCAGTTCATAAAAAATAAAATCATCTCATTCATGCAGCAGCAATGTGGCAAAGCCAGAGAGACATGTTAATCATGGCTGTGGCCAGCTTTTAAATTGTCATCCTATCAGGCTGTTGGGGGAAATGTAATAGTCTCCTTTCATTGGAATATTGCTGCATTAAACCCTTCTGGATGAGACACATTTGTTGGATCAATAAGACATTTTCCCACATTTTCCTGCTTCTCTCCTGGGCCTCCTATTTCCACCTCAGGTATTAATTGATTCAAATGACATACGATAGTGGAAGAAAAAGGGGTTGGGGAGAAACACACACATACTTCCCTTTTCCTTTTCCTAGCTAACCTCTGAAATCTATCAGCCCATCTGCTAAATTTGAGGGTTTTATTTTCTTATTTTGTAGAGCACGCGTGGGGGTGGGGGATAACCATGTTTAAAATGCAATGTCTTGTTTCAAGATTATTTCTAGATATTACTGATGTCTCTCCCAAGGAAGTGCAGCAGCTTAATTGAAGACAATCTAAACTAGTCTTGAATAATAACAAAGAAGCAGGTCTATCATGCCGGGAGACTTGTTTGGATTTTACCTTTGTCCTATTACCATCTATCAACATAGCAGCTATCATCAATGTGACTGTCTATCACTTGTAAGTTCATCGTTCATCTCTCCTTGTCAGTTAAGTTTTATGGTGACATACCCAGAATCTCTGCTTCCCATGCTTCATTGATTTCACTTACCTGCCTCCTGGGTTTTTCACTCTTCCTCCCCCCCCCTCCTCCCCACCGCCTGTGAACATGTTAACCAATTCCTTGTTTCTCCTGATCAGCCCTGCTCTCAGCTTCAGCCACCTACAGTGAACGAAATGTGTGTTACGTTGCGTTGTAGGGAGCAAGTTAAATACCAGGAGCAGCCTCAGTGCATATTATTGGGAAATGCATTTGCCTTTTCAAGTTTACAGCTTGTAACTGTCAAGGGATTACACATGAGATGCGACGAGAGCAAACGGCGCTTCATTCCATAAGTCAGAAGCTGAATGCGGCCGTCTTGTAAGCTCAAGGCAGCGATCCTTCTGTTTGGCAATGAGATTTCAGGAAGGGTTTTATTCAAAAGTAGGATTACATTTGAGCATGAGATTAGACTTATTAAATTGGAGTATGCACTGTGTAGCTGACATGAAATAAATGAGGCAATTATTAGAAAACCAACAAGGCAGAAAAGGAAGAGAGGAGCAGCAGCGGTACCCCCACTCCCTGGAACTGAAGAGAAAGAAGAATGAGGAGGCAGTGACAACTCTGAACAAAGCAATCTCATCCACGCAATGGTTCCATCTGCAACTAAAGCTCGTAATGATATGACATGCGATGCAGCAGAGGGCAAGGTTGGACATACAGTGCCAGATGGAGTTGGCAGAACAAATAATAAAAAGCCGTCAATCCTATTTGGCAGTCAATTTAACAGGTAGCGTTACACCCCATGATGGAAGGGCGCAACAGAGAAGATGCAGATAGAGTCACCATCAGCAGGCTTTATGCACAGGCTGGGGAGATTGGACTGAATAGCAGAGAGCTCCCAAGGAACCACCTCTGGGCTGCATAGAAGTGTCACTCCTTCAGAAGCAGATACAATCTTTCAACAGCAGAGCTGCCATTATTGATGGGGGACAAAGCTTGATTCGGTTTGCATTTAACAATGAGCCTCCCTAATTTGCACTTTTTGAAATGTTAGGGGGGGGGAATGAGAAATGAAATTGACAGGTTGGGTAGACCTGTCATCAGCTGTCCTGCCCATGATAAAGTAAGAAGCACTAGACACCTAAAAAATAAGCATCCTTTTTCTAAAATCTTGATTCATCTGATTTTGCACTGAGTCAGCTATCATGTTTAATGGGGAGGGGCAGGGTATGTTTGGGCACTTGCAAATTGAAAACTCTCCTTGTGACCTGGCCATAAACTCCCATGAAGAATGAAGTAGGCTGGTCCACCGACAAACCTTTTGGTGGGGTTTCTTTTGTTTCATACTCAGCTGGCTTTCTAATAAGATTTTGTCCTTTGTTAGGCCATGTTTCTCCTTGTGTTTGTTTGTTTGTTTCTAAGTGGCGTCTACACCACCCACCCAACTTGCCCTTGGCACCCATAATCTCATTGACTTTATACCTTCTGGTTTCTTTCTCTATTTTTAGATGAAGGCCTCTCTGTTCAACCAGGACTTTTAAGTAATTTAGGTTGTCTCAGCCTCTCTCATTTTTAAAAACCTGTCTTTTAACTTTAGGAGTGACATGGTGGGTTTTGTTTTGTTGTATTTATGCAAGGTTTTAAGGGATGAATGTCTTACAATAAACAAGTTTTCATTAAATGAAAAATACAAAGTAAGTTACCTTGAGAACTTTTTATTATGCGGTGACATACAAATGTCATAAATAAATATGTGTGTAGAAATAAGATTGTGTTAACCAATTTTTTCATGCTCTGTATATTTAGTGGGTTCCCCCCTCTCTCAGTCTCTCTCTCCCTCTGTCTGTCTGTCTCTTACACACACACTAAGTTGAGATTTTCTGATTTGTGTCTGGCCACTGAACTATGTTTGCCTTCAGCTTACCTTGATTTCATGCTCTTTGAAGACCCACATTTGCTTCTGCTTTCATTCAGTAGGCTGCTTATTGATGAGCATATGAGATACAACTTAAAGCCATTGCTCAGAAACCATCCACAGTCTGCCATGACCTTTAGTACAATGCGAGCATTATTTGGTACTACTCTTCCTCCTGGCTCTGATCAATCCTAAAAGATAATGAAAGCATTTTTGATACATTTATAGTCTGATCGTAAACAGGTTTGTTTTGGAATTAGTGTCGGGTCAGCCAGGGGCAGGAACGATCCACAGGCATAATGCAGGAACGAATCCAGCTCGTCTCTCCCATCAACGTTCAGTGTGCAGCTCTAGGGAGTTCCAACAGCCCTTCCCGACGATTTATTACGACTCATGTCTTGGAGACACTGAGCACATATTCAGAGTCCAGCAGAGATAATACGCAGACAGAGCCAGGCTGAGGTTGTGTACTAAAAGCTACTTGATTAAGCGTAAGGCAGAACAAAAGGAAAACATGTCTCCTCTTGCTGAGAGAAGTCCAAAGATGAAAAAAACAAAAACAAATGGAAACAGAATACAGCAAACATCCACTCCCATGATTCCAACAATCTTTGCTGGAATGCATAACACAGGCAAGTGACCTGCTAAGTGAGAGGAATAGAAACCTAACAATTAGATCCTAGGGATTGTAGTAAGGTAAAGGTAAAGGGACCCCTGACCATTAGGTCCAGTCATGACCGACTCTGGGGCTGTGGTGCTCATCTCGCTTTATTGGCTGAGGGAGGCGGCATACAGCTTCCAGGTCATGTGGCCAGCATGACTAAGCCACTTCTGGCGAACCAGAGCAGCACATGGAAACGCCGTTTACCTTCCCGCCGGAGCGGTACCTATTTATCTACTTGCACTTTGAGGTGCTTTCGAACTACTAGGTTGGCAGGAGCAGGGACCAGGCAATGGGAGCTCACCCTGTCAAGGGTATTTGAACCGCCAACCTTCTGATCGGCAAGTCCTAGGCTCAGTGGTTTAACCCACAGCGCCACCCGCATCAGGGATGGTACATACCTCCTTGTAATTATTCTTAGTAATACAGCCAGGCAACGCAGCCATATGCATGATTAATTGGAATTGTTGCACTGAGTTTACATAATGGCTTCTCACCTTATTTTGGGTTGGTGGCAGTTGTGGCCCCTCACAGGTCAACCACCATCCTCGGCAGCCATCCTTGGCAGCCAGAACATGTGGGTGAGGCTGACTGTTGAGTGTCTACTAAGCTGGCCGTCTTGCAGGCTGAGATTGCTCACCAAAAAACCTCTATTTTGAACTAGTCAACCAGGGGCCTCCCGGCGGGTGGAGCCTCACTGATGAACCATGAGTCAGATGTTTCCACACTGGTTCGCCAGTGACACATAAAAGCCAGCTGAGCCTGGCACCTCCAGTGTTAGTTGGCAGATGTGTTTAAGGACATCTCTGGTTGGTTGCAGCTTGAGTGATGATTAAGGCATTAGGTGGAATCCCTACTCATTAAGGTTTTGGATGAATTGGTGCATCACCCAGAACTGTATCAGCATATCCCATTAGAGGGGTCTAGGTGGAAGTCTTTGTCCAGAAGCCAAGCATGGAGCAGACAAGTCATAAAGCTTCCAGCAGCAGCCTGAGGACGGCCACCTCAGTAGATTGGCATGATCCTGTCAAGAGTTTCCGCCCTCTAGCAGGAGGCTAGAACAGATATACACTCAATGCCTGAGCCAAAATCTACCCACATCAGGAATCAATAAAGTTGTGGCCATTTCTAACCCAGATCATTGTCTGCTTGAGTTTGGTCATTACACCTTGGCTATAGTCACTGCACAGGGAGGGCAGAGCTGTGACTGGGATAGCTATTCCAAAGAAGCATGTATCAAGTTGCAGCTTCACTGTGCAAGCCTGCATATGTTTACTCAGAGGTAAGTCCCGTTGAGTTCAGTGGGGCATACTCTTGGGTAAGTGGATACTGTGTGACAGCCTTAATGTCAGATTTGTCTTTCAAAATATTCTGGAGGGGCATATAATGGCTTCTGTTTAGTTTCCCCCCATTGATGTGAATGAACAAATAATGGTGCATGAGACTCAAATGAGATGCTGCTATCATAAAGAAGGCTTTGCCTTCTGTGACATAAATTTTGTTTGATTGGGCCCTTAAGTTCATGTTTGTACTGCTTCAGTTAGTCTTGCTTTTACTTAAAAGTAGAAGTCTATTTATAAAGAGTGACTCATATGGTTGGAAGATTTCCCTACTTTACCTGACAAAATAGTCCTGAAATATTGAAGAGCTGTTTTCTTTTCAGGGAGAATTGCTAAAGTCTTAAAAAAAAGCAACCCTTCTCAGCGCTAGCTCTTCCTTGCCATTGGAATCTGTACACAACCTAATTAGCCAGTGTAAAACCTGCTTTAATGTTTTTACCTAGGGCAATATTTGAATTCCTATGGCCCTTAAATCTACCACCAATTGCAGCACTGACATATATCCTAAGAATCTCAGTAAAGATGAGACCTGTAGCTTGTATAATTTCCCTAGACACAGCTAGATAGCATGTTTTAATATTATTATTTTGCTACTCTCATTTCATATATCACAGCTGGGGTGAGTAAACTAGATGATATCCTGATCTTCCTTTTGAAGGCTCAAAACCTGCAATATACAGGATACTTCTGATGGTCCCCTTATATAATTTGTATTCAGACAGGCCCCAATCAGAATGACACCTCCTTATCAGCACTAAAGCATTATATTATCTTAGACATTATTCACTGGACCATTGTTTCCCTGCTGTCTCATCTTCATGGATCTCTGCACACAGGGCCAATGGTCAAGGAGGATAGGAGTTGTAGTCCAATAACAACTGGAAGGGCACACATTCCCCATTTCTTTGGTGTCATTTGTGGCCCCCCATCTCTATGTCAGTTTGCATTAGCATTGGCAGCAAATGAAGCAATGGAGGGCACTGAGCGCAAATCATTTTTATTTTAATATATTTCACTGAGAAGCCTATTCCTCTGACTGCTGCCTGTGTGTACAATGTGACATCTCATTAGACAAAAACTCTCTGCTAAGAAGGCTGCTTCCCATGTGTAATCAAGAAAAGCAGGGTTCTACTTGTGTATGAGTTGCATTGTCAAAATAGAGAGCGCAGGCAGAGCTCAACTCTGAAGTTTGAACAGTATTAGCAGTCACAAAAGTGACTGTGTGTAGGGTGGAGCCTGAAGTGATGCCTAAACTATGAGTGGGGGAATGGAAGGTGAAGGGGAAAAACTAAGCAAGTCCCATGTAATTTCACTGTGTGTTTAAACCACAGCATCTAGGCCAGGTGTGGGGATGCTTTGGCTCCTCAGGTGTTGCTGAGCTACAACTTCCATTATACCATGCCTGCCAAGGCTGATGGGAGTTGTAGTTCAGCAGCCTCTATATCAGGCATGTCCAACCCATTGATCACAATCTATTGTTCGATCACAGGTCCCTATCAAGTCAATCACCCCCTCCCAAAACAACAACTCTGGGCAACCCCTCCCTCCAAAAGCTCAACAACTCTTGGCAATGGCAATGGGTAGATCACTGCCAGGGTTTTTTATACTGGGAGTAGATTGCAGTCTCTTGAGAGTTGGATGTACCTGCTCTATATGGTCAAACATTCCTACCCCCATTTTAGACCTTAATTCAAAGACCAATGTTCTCTTTTGGCCCTCCTCATGTCCTGCTAACAGGATCATAGATAGGATTATATGCCGGAAGAACTTTCTTCTCCATGACAGAAATGTCAACTGCAAAGCAGAATGCCAGGAATGTGGTGACCTTCTACAGCAAGAGGGCAAAACTGTGGTCCTCCAGATGTTGTACTCTGACTCCCATCAGCCCCAGCCAGCAAGGTCAGGGATGAAGGTAATTGGAGTCCCAACAATATATGGTAGGCCACAGGTTCTCCACCACTGCTCTCCTGGGATGTACTTGTTTGTACCCTAAGAACTGAATGTTGCAATGAAGAAGGATGTTTGCCTGGGAGGAGCAGGCTGCCTCAAGAACTGGCAGAAAGACATCTCTAAATTTGTATGTCAGGGGAAGAGACCTAGAGTTAAACATCGGATTCTAATTGATGTAAAAGACAGATGAGGCTTCTCCCTGCCCGATCTAAAATTGTATTATGAGGCAGCCTGCTTCACTTGGTTGAAAGAATGGTGTTTATTGCAGGATTCAGACATATTGGATCTCGAGGGCTTTGATATCCGGTGGGGTTGGCACGCGTATATGGCCTATGGGAAAGCTAAAATTCATAGAGGCTTTACAAACCATATTATTAGGAAATCACTGTTTGCTGTGTGGGAGAAATAAAGAAACCTGTTAGAACCTAAAATTTCCTGATGGATCTCCCCAATAGAGGCCTGTGCAGTCAAGAGGAAAAATACCCAAGGAACATGGCCATCATACAAATTACTCCTGGAGGAAGAGGACAATCAATTTAAATTAAAAGGCTTTGAGGAAATAAGGGAGTATGTAATGGACTGGTTTCAGTACCATCAATTACATGAAACATTTAAAATGGATAAATAAAAAGGCTTTGCCACAGAAACCTCTAGATTCGAATCTGATGTAGTAAATTCTAAATCTAAAACACTCTCCAAAGCATACTGACTCCTCCTTGACTGGGAAGTCAAGGAGGAGGAGGTCACTACGGTTATGGTTAAATGGTCACAAGACTTTGGGTACAGGATAACTATGAATCAGTGGGAGAATTTGTGGAAAACAGACTGGAAATTTACAGCTTGTTATTTGTTAAGAGATAACTTCTTTAAAATGCAACATCGATGGTATATAACCCCTTGGAAGCTTTCCAAGATGTATAAAAGTGTACCAAGCAACTGTTGGAGGTGTAAAGAAAAAACAGGAAACGTATACCTTATGTGGTGGCAATGCAAAAAAAAAAATAAATCATTTTAGAGGGATATCCATTCTGAATCGGAAAAAAATGTTTAAAATATACTTTAACATGAAACCAGAAGCCTACCTACTGGGAATGACAGATCCAACTATCCCTAAAAAGGTAAAGGTAATTTTCCTTTATGCTAATGTCGCGGCAAGAATACTTATTGCGACAAATTGGAAAAGTGATAAAATCCCTTCCAGACTAGAGTGGATTCAGAAAATGACCGAATATGCAGAATTGGATAATCTATCAGAAAGAATAAAGAATAAATCAAAGGAAGCATTTATATCAGAATGGGAAGTCTTTAAAATATATTTAAAAAATATCAACAATAGTTTAAAGACTGTAGCAGCATTCGAATAACTTCAGTAAGAATCTAAAGTTAGATGGAAAACTTAGGATAGAATACAAATTATGAAAACCAAAACATGTTATGATATGGCACTGAATAATGGATGAGAAACAGAAGTAAGGAGTAGATGGGAAGTCAGGTATTTAGAAAAAAGAATATTCTTATGTGAAATTAAGGTAAATAATATTAATGTATGGCTGTCGTTGTGGTTGTTTGTGGGTCCTTTTAATTGTTAGAAGGTGATGGATATTTCTTTGTTTTTGTATCTTTTCTTTTTTGTGATGTAAAACAGTTGGGGGGGGGGAGAAAAAGGATGTTTGCCTCCCTCACAAGGTGAACTCTGCTGAAAGGAGAAGTGCAAGACAATCTGGAACCTCCTACCTGTTCCTAGGTCATGTAACAATTCCAAATTGCATTCCTTAGGTAGCTGTTGTATGCTCTGCGACCCTTCACATACTGTGCTGACTAGTGGACAGTGGACTAATCTCCCTCTAGGCAGGCTATTTTCCTGATGTCCTATCCTTATAGACCTCAGTTTACAGGCCATTTTCTATTTTTCTTTTTTAAAAACTGTATGTTGTACATTCTTTTATTTTCCAGGTGTGTCTCTGCTCCTTTGTGTAACACTTTTGAATTTAAAATAAAAAAATTCCTTCAGTAGCACCTTAAAGACCAACTAAGTTTTTATTTTTGTATGAGCTTTCGTGTGCATGCACACTTCTTCAGATACACTTCTTCAGATACTGGTATCTGAAGAAGTGTGCATGCACATGAAAGCTCATACCAAAATAAAAACTTAGTTGGTCTTTAAGGTGCTACTGAAGGAATTTTTTTATTTTACTTCGACCCAGACCAACACAGCTACCTACCTGTAACCAGAACTTTTGAATTTGATATAGCGTATCTATTGATTAGAACCAGAACCACAGGGCTGACTTTTTTCGAGCCCAGTCCGATAATCCACTATGTCCAGAAACACAATTTTTATAGTGCAAGATTTTGACAGAAACTGGACCCAGAATTATATTAGAATCCACAATTTGACATCTTAATTCAGAAAGATTCTCTTAATTCAGAAAGATTCTCTCAACAATTGCTCCCTTACTGATAGCACCTGGATATTGGTGATATAAAATATGATACCTACACATGTGGATGTACATCAGTTAATATTTTAAGGTAATGCCCATTAACTTCAATGACAATTGACTACAGTTCAGTGCTTGAATATTGATCAGACATATTTAATACACCATTAGTGTTAACAGAATGATGTATGAGTCAATTAAGACCCCCATTGACTAGGAATCTTAATTAGATATTGAAATATTTTACCCCTTTTTGTAAAGCAAAACCGTATTTGCAGAATAGTGTTTCTTTTCCATCGAACAACTATGAAGAACATAGCATTCAGAGTTAAAGTATTCAACAGATGTTATTGCCCTGTTACTGTGGGGCATTTAGTAGCTTAGTTAATAAGTAAGATTCACTAAGGCTTTAAACTTTGGGTTAATGATCCTGACAACATTTCTTAACAGTTACTTAAATTGAGATTTTTTTTCTTTTAAATAAACCCACCCATGAGAGATGTTTAGATCCAGGTCTCAAAACTGGGAAGTAATATTCTTTAGCATTCTTCAAAAAGTCCTCTGCATTTAGAAGACACACCTGGTTGACTTGAGACAGCTTTTCTAACACTGGGAACCATATGCAAGTTACCAAAAACATTGGATTGAAGGCCAAAGAGTATTTAGTGTTATACATAATTTTCACATAATAGACCTATTAGATAAATCATGGAACGTGCTTTGATTTCCTTAACTGGAGTAGACATTTATGTCTGTTTGATGCGTTTATTTATTGATTTCATTAAGGGTGTGCATATGGCACCAGATTAGAAAGAAAATATATTGTTACAAAACAGTGGAAATACATAGCTGCCAAGTTATCCCTTTTTTAAAGGGAAATTCCATTATGCTGAATAGGCTTCCTCGCGAGAAAAGGGAAAACTTGGCAGCTATGGAAATAGCATTGATTTTGAGAGAGAAAATTGTTTGCTTCCTGAGCAACAAAGACAGGTTTTCAGCTAGAAAGAAGGAAGGAAGGAAGGAAGGAAGGAAGGAAGGAAGGAAGGAAGGAAGGAAGGAAGGAAGGAGCAATGTTGATGATTGGTGAGAAAACAGAGGTGAAGGAAACCCTTAAAGACAGTTTAAGAACTGGAGGGACTTTTTACATCAGTGGAGAAGTAGACCAAAGGCAAATTTGGGGAGCTGGGCCAAATATCCCAAAATGGGAGACAGGAGCTTGTGAGTAGTGAACATTACAACTGTATTGGACATAGAGATGAGTGAATCCATTCATTTTGGCTTCTCTCAGTTTCTTATTTACATTTTCTCATCTGTTCACTTTTTAAAAGACACATTCCTTATGAAATTCATCAGCATTTTAGTGCAAATTCCTCCTAATAAATACACTATTTGTGCAATATTGGCTAATATACACATCTCTGCAAGCAATTTCCCTCACTATAAATGCATCTTTGTATTTCTTTCCCACTAAACCCAGTATAGGTATTTCTGTACATATTACTCTACTGGAGAACTGCACTGCAAAATTTGGAGAAGTGCAAATTTGGAAATATGGCTTTAGCTTTGGTCTCACAAAATGTTTTGGAAGCATGAATTAGGTGTGTTCACCTTTAAATGTGAACTATATTGAATTTCTCCCCTAACCCTAATTAGAACACATCAACCATCTCTTTAGCACAGGACACAAGTTTTCTTACTACGGTATTGTGGTATGGTACCATGGTTTTAATCACTGTTGTGCTTATGTCCATGAGGGATAAAGTCAATTTATGACTCTATTTTTCTTTGCCACACAGAATTCCATTGCCTTTGGAACCCTGTCAGTGGGAGGTCAGAATGTTTGACTATCAAAAGAACCAACTTTTCAGAAAAAGCAAATCAGTATGCTGAAGGAATCGCAGATTGCTAGCACTTTTCCTCCTACCTCCTTTTTAATGCAAATTTGAAATGGAAAATAAGTGACCATTTATGCTTTTGCAGGATTTTCAAAGAGGTTGCTGGTACAACATGTGTAGTACGAGCCAAGCACAAGATTCAGCTAATAATTTCAGTGAATAGAAGTCTTTCAGTTATTCTAGAATGGAAAGAAAAGGAAATTTAAAGACTTCGATTTGATGCACCCTAACTTGGGAGTAAGACTGGTTTGAAACTCCCTTTTCTCACCTAATTGCAATATGCATGGCACAGCTATGAATGGTTAATGCTCCCCTCCCTGAATACTGATGCTCCCATCCAGTGCTCCCCCCCCCTCAAAAAATGTTTAGGGGTACTCTCATTTTGACTCAAGAAAACCACCATTTTGTAGTTTAAATCAGGGGAAATAAATGCAACAAATGGACAAAAGTACAAAGAACATGCATTACCTCATATCACACAACTGACAGCCCACAGTAATTTTCTTACTCATATTGAAATACTGCCCCTCAATGGGGCCACACTTTGATCAGTAAAACACCACACATCCACATTCCACACTGCTTCACACATTAAACACTTGCTTCCATCTGAGACTCAGGAAACACCATGACAGGAAATGAGGCCACCATTGGGGGTAGCAATGGAACTGACGATTCACCGTGCTAGAGAAGAAACTATTTATTTTTTTGAAAAATGGTTTCTTCTGTTAGATTCACAACATGTTTAGGGGTATGAGTACCCCTGTGTCCCCTCAGAAAAAGCCCTGCTCCCATCCATGTCTCCTGTACAGTGGTACCTCGGTTTACAAACACAATTGGTTCTGGAAGTCTGTACTTAACCTGAAGTGCACTTAACCTGAAGCGAACTTTCCCATTGAAAGTAATGGAAAGTGGATTAATATGTTCCAGACGGGTCCGCGGAGTACTCAACCTGAAGCGTACTTAACCCGAGGTATGAGTGTAATTGGTTCTGGAAGTCCGTATTTAACCTGAAGCGTACTTAACCTGAAGCAAACTTTCCCATTGAAAATAATGGATAGTGGATTAATCCGTTCCAGATGGATCCGCGGAGTACTTAAACTGAAAATACTTAAACCGAGGTGTACTTAAACTGAGGTATGACTGTACTACAATTAGACATGAAAGCAATCCTTCAGTCGTATCCAATTCCAATAGATCCTGCATAAGTCTAATTTTTAGGGGGATGCAGAATTAACACCACCCTGCCCATCTGCACACTTCAGGAAGATATCTCTCCCTAAGGCAATTAGAGTTGAAAAACAACCTAAAAGAAACTCTTAAAATACTTTTTTGAGCCTAACCTCTGAGAGGCAAAGGAGTGTGCATGTTTATGCATACTTACATGCATAGGTAAGTATGCATGTCTGTGGCCACACCCATTTTTGCCATCTTTCCCATGCCCACTGCTGGCATGTGGTCTTTGAAGGTTGGTAAGAAGAAGTGTGGGTCTCAAGCCTAAAAAGGATATAGAAGTTAGGAACTATGTAGAGAGATATTCTATATTATGTAATAATCACTGTGTTATTCAAGACCTCTGTTATCAGCTCTGTTATCCACATGAGACATTTGTTTCACTTATATAATCCTGCATCTAGAAGAGGTAAACAGATTTGTTTCCATTTAACTCAAAGGAAGGATGTAAACTTGGATTTGTCTAAGATTGCTCTTTCCCCTGCTTTTGCTAAAATTTCAACTTTGGCAAAATGGCATGGAAAGGAAAGAGCAATCTAATTTGTATTGGCAGGGTCAGACTGAAGGCACTATCTAATTAGCACTAGTTCAAAGAAAATGGGATGGTATGAATCAAACCTCTTTTGCTAGTTTGAAACTTTAACTGTAACAAAACAAAACAAAATGTTTCTTCAAATTTCACAGAGAAACATTTCCTTAGAACTTGGTCTGCTTGTTATTCTTGAGTAGTTTTTCTTTACAGCCCTTTGTTTTTGAGAATGCAAAGCATTTTACCTTATTGCCTAGAGAAGTACGGAAAGTCAATGTGATTTCTCACATGTTTGAATCATAGATGAGAGAAGGGTATTTATGAAAATTTCAATTGCTTTATATAAAGATGGTATTGTCTCCTGGAAACGAAAATTCATAACAGCACTCATAGGAAAATGATTAGATATACCTGCTCAGCCCAGTATGCTTTGTTAGAGTATGTTTGCATCACAATATGCCCTGTGGAAAGCTGCTTTTATCCACACTGTATAGTTTCTAGGAGAAGGGGACAACAGAGGACGAGATGGTTGGACAGTGTTCTCGAAGCTACGAACATGAGTTTGACCAAACTGCGGGAGGCAGTGCAAGACAGGAGTGCCTGGCGTGCTCTGGTTCATGGGGTCACGAAGAGTCGGACACGACTAAACAACAACAACAATAGTTTCCACATATTATATGTTCAAGTAACCATGTGAATTTATTATGCTGAAGTCCTATGTACACTGATCTCATTCTACTCAACAGGATTTTGAGTAGACAACCATAGAATTGCACTATGAATTATTCGTTTTAAAATGTCTGGGGTGAATGTTACACACATGTTCCTTTAAATGCATGTATCATGCCTTGAGCATGGTTTGAACTGTGGAAAGGTGTCATACTAGTATGTATGTATGTATGTATGTATGTATGTATGTATGTATGTGTTTATATCTGCCTGCAGGAAAATCAGTTTCTCATACCAACAAGAAGGTCAAGTAGGGACCTCTATTCCCCTGCCACCCAATCTGGGTTTGGCACCACTGCAGTGAAGCACATTGTCTTCTGTTATCTGGGAATTCCTTTTTCTTCTATAGGAGCAGATCTCTTATATAGCTGAAGCAGATCTGCTATATGGGAAGTGTTCCTGGCTGTGGTTTCATGTTGGCCAGGCTGGAGTTCTTGCTGCAAGAGCAGATATCCTAATCAGTAAACACTTCAGCCTTCAATGTGAAGAGCAAATCCTTGTTACTGATGGTCTGATGAGCTACTTCAGTCCTCTTGGTTAAGTACAAAGATGGTTCAGTGTGCAGAAGTTGCCTTGATTTCTGCAGCTCCGAAGCATGCCCATTTTTCTCAGAACGGACTCTGCTACTTTGGAATGTCTACATTTCATAAGTCCAACTTCACTCCAGGTGGACACTATATGCGTCCATTTGTAGGCTGGCTATTCCAAGTGGATCACCTTTTGTCATAGCTGCCAAGTTTTCCCTTTTCTCGTGAGGAAGCCTATTCAGCATAAGGGAAAATCCCTGTAAAAAAGGGATAACTTGGCAGCTATGCCTTTTGTAGGTAGGCAGGCTGTGTCCATGCAGCTTTCCTCCATAGCATGATGTCAGAGATGTGGCTGAGTCAGACGCCGGGGAAGAGTCTGACTTGGGAGATGAGAGACTGCAGTCACAGTTAGAGCAAGAATGGGTTAGTTTGGACCCCCGTCCTCCAGAGTTCCCAGCTGCAGATAGACAAGCAGCCTCAGAAGAGGAGGAAACAGACGGCCCTGAGGGGGTTGCTATGCAACCAGAAGGGAGGTAGTGTGTAGAGAATTCCTTGTTTGAGAGTGGAGGAGAAGTCCACGCTCCCTCTCCTCCCTCTAGGAGGGCTGAAAGGGTTAAATTACATGGACCAGATATTTGCATGCTCTGTGTTGCAGCAGGGGCAGAGATTCAGACTAAGCAACTCATGACCAAATGCAGATAGCCTGTTGCTGATTTCTGTTTGTAAATTGTAGATAAACGTACCACACAACTGCCAGAGGCTCATTAACTCTTCTCAGAGCTTGCTCGTGTCTGCCTGAGTTTCTGACACATGAGCAAAGGATCTGGTCACAGGCTAGTGGCTACACAATGGCACCCGGTTAATGCAGTATTGGCTTTTTGTATGCTTTAGATTTCAAGGAATCCCTGTGTGGTGCCAACATGGAACATTTTGGAGGTTATGCAATGGCATTGTATCCCTGAAACACCCTAACAGAATCTCGTTCCTCATCTCACACTGATGCACTTCTATGCTTGTGTTGTTAATGTTAGTATTGAACCTCCACTCACCCTTTATATTGTGCATCCATGATGATTTGTGATCATGGTGCTATAAGGACAGACATGCATGATTTCAATTTCAATTTCATTTTATTTTGCCTGCAAAAGTTTTGGGGCGGGCACACTGCTGCATTTCCAACCAGTGCATATCCCATAACTTCCTGCAGAAATCCCACAACCTTTTACATCACAAACGTTCTGGTTTATTTTTCTTCCATTTTCATTGCACTATAGCCCCTCTGGACAGCAGTAATGTGGAAGCACTGGGGAAGCATCACAGAATTAATTAGATCCTAATAAATTCACCAGTAATGAATTATTGTGGAATAAAATATTGCAGAATATGAAGCACAGTCTGGAGGGGCCCTTAGGCCACTCGCTGTTGCCTATAGTTCCTACAAATCTCCACCACAACTGCTTAGTTGAGTGAGCCTTTGATGTTTCATGCATGAACCTTCTCCTTTTAGCATCAGTTTGGCATGCATTCATCTAAATACCAACTTAATAAATGTACTTTTTGATTCAATGATGTAAAAGATATGTTCATCAGAATGTGTTCCTGCAAACAAGACTTGATGCAGAAACACTCTAAGTACTAGAGTAAAGCTGAGTCTAAGAAATTGTTAGATATGGATTTACATAACTAAATATTTAACGACCTATTAGATCGATAAAATAAATCTTTTCTGAGATAATTACATGGCATCTGTGATCTATTTTAGTGTGGCTGGGCTTCCAGGAAGATGCTGTTGCTTGTTTTACTTATAACTGGCATAAATTAAGAGTAGGACTAAAATGCCTTTCAGTGTTAGCTTTAATATAGTATGGTCCAGAAAAAGGTTTTTTTTAAAAAATAATAATCATTTTGTGCTTCAATTATGACTATGTCCTTGACAATAATATATTTTTGTACTATATACGTAGCTTTAAATAAGCACAAGAAAGTACATATAAAAGTTACCATTGTAATTGATCCAGTGACTTGATAACATTGTAATTTATCCAGTGGTTTTGAAGATTTTTAGTTGCCAGTTATCACTAGTCTAGCTGTAGTCTGTAAGGTCATTATTAACTCCAAATCTGTTTCCTTAGTTATTCCTTTCAAATATCCTAAGAGAGTTTGCTATGGTGTCAACGCTATATCACATCCAATTATGTCAGTTAATCTCCGTGTTTATATGTGGGGAAGTAATGCAGTAATATTTGGATAATGTAGACGAAACATATTTTTCTCATACAAAGAGAAGAAAATCACTTTGTGCTTTAGATATTACTCCCAAACATGCTATATTTAGGGATGGATATGTGCTGAGAAAAATGTAGTGGAAACTGTTCTGTTTGACCATAATTCATACTTGAATGTGAACGGACTACAATGTGAAGGTTGTCAATAAATTATTATGAGGCAAAAATGCTCTCTTCTTCCTTTTCCTGTTCACCCATAAAATGACCAGGCGAATAGTCAACAGCATGTAAACCCAAA
Organism: Zootoca vivipara; assembly: GCF_965207765.1. Classification (NCBI taxonomy): domain Eukaryota; kingdom Metazoa; phylum Chordata; class Lepidosauria; order Squamata; family Lacertidae; genus Zootoca; species Zootoca vivipara. The sequence continues at coordinate 35,591,890 of NC_142591.1, read as the reverse complement.
AGCCAGGTTGTCATAAACTATCTAGCATCCCCATGGCAAAGATAAACAGCAGCATAAAGGAAACACTGACAACACCATATGCCATTTCATTCTTATGTATGGATATTTTGAAGATTTTTAGGTTAAAAACAAATGGAAATGTCGCACATAAGAGGATGACAATACTCAGGAGATATTAAATGTTGACAGTCAGGTTTTTTTTTTAAAAGCAGATTTTCCAGCTGCACAAGTTACCTTTCAGACACCCTAAATTAAGAAAAAGTAAAGAAAAGAAATCCAAATCAACACAATACATGCATTGCTCCTCAATAACAGCTTGTACCAGTGGAGTCAGTAGTTTTTATCCATTATATAGTAACTAAAAGGACAATTCAATGACCCTTGCACTAATGTAAATCCCAACTCAATGACATGGTGCAAAGGCCATTGGATTTTCCAGAAAGTTACCTATCTACTCTTTGTTGTTGTTTAGTCGTTTAGTCATGTCCGACTCTTCATGACCCCATGGACCAGAGCACGCCAGGCACTCCTGTCTTGCACTGCCTCCCGCAGTTTGGTCAAACTCATGTTGGTAGCTTCGAGAACACTGTCCAACCATCTCGTCCTCTGTCGCCCCCTTCTCCTTGTGCCCTCCATCTTTCCCAACATCAGGGTCTTTTCCAGGGAGTCTTCTCTTCTCATGAGGTGGCCAAAGTATTGGAGCCTCAGCTTCACGATCTGTCCTTCCAGTGAGCACACAGGGCTGATTTCCTTCAGAATTGATAGGTTTGATCTTCTTGCAGTCCATGGGACTCTCAAGAGTGTCCTCCAGCACCATGATTCAAAAGCATCAATTCTTCGGCGATCAGCCTTCTTTATGGTCCAGCTCTCACTTCCATACATCACTACTAGGAAAACCATAGCTTTAACTATACGCACCTTTGTCGGCAAGGAGATGTCTTTGCTTTTTAAGATGCTGTCTAGGTTTGTCATTGCTTTTCTCCCAAGAAGCAGGCGTCTTTTAATTTCGTGACTGCTGTCACCATCTGCAGTGATCATGGAACCCAAGAAAGTAAAATCTCTCACTGCCTCTATTTCTTCTCCTTCTATTTGCCAGGAGGTGATGGGACCTACTCCTTAGTCATGTCCAATAAATTGAATGAGTCTACCCATAGTAGGCCTAATGTTGGATGCAACCTATTGATAACAAACATGTAAGCATAGTTTTATTATATATGCCTCCTTAAATAAAGCATAGGGACCCAGGTGGCGCTGTGGTTAAACCACTGAGCCTAGGGCTTGCTGATCAGAAGGTCGGCGGTTTGAATCCCTGTGATGGGGTGAGCTCCCGTTGCTTGGTCCCAGCTCCTGCCAACCTAGCAGTTCGAAAGCACGTCAAAATGCAAGTAGATAAATAGGAACTGCTACAGCGGGAAGGTAAACGGCGTTTCCATGTGCTGCTCTGGTTTGCCAGAAGCGGCTTTGTCATGCTGGCCACATGACCTGGAAGCTATACGCCGGCTCCCTCGGCCAATAATGCGAGATGAGCACGCAACTCCAGAGTCGGTCACGACTGGACCTAATGGTCAGGGGTCCCTTTACCTTTAAATAAAGCATACACTGGCTTAATTCATGGATAAAGTGATTCTATTCTTGTCAAGCTACTATTCACAAAAGTGTTATCCTACGACCTAGCCAAACACTGATGATGCTTTTAAACAGAGCCGGCCTAGCCATTAAGCAGAATAAGGCTGCTGCCTCAGGCGGTAAAAGCCCCCTAGGTGGCATGCTGCTGGTGTCCTGCCTGCCTTGTCACCTCTGCCAGTGGCAGGGAAGCACCAACACAATCGGCACCAATTTTGGGAATGATTACATTCGTTTTGGGCACAAGATCTCATGTGATTTGGGGCGAGATCTCACTTGAAATCAGTGCGATCTTGCCCAACATTTCACCAATTGTGGTGTTCCTTCTCCACCACCAGCAGATGCGGCAGGGTGCGTGGTGGCAGCCAAAGCAGGTTGGTGGTGGTGGGAGCAGCAGTGGGAGCAGAAAGGCAAAGTGGCATCTCTCATTTTGCCCCAGGGGGTGAAACAGGATGTGCCATCCCTGATTTTAAATCACCCGATGTCCATTTCGTTGAGCAACAGAATCATCTTATTTCTTAGGCACTCTGGGAAATAGCAAGCTAGTTAGTCCTTGTGCAGGTCTTGAAAGAGATGTGAATCTCCTTTTTGTGGATAAATATCCTGAATATATTTTATCTTGGGGGGGACACAACCAAAACGTTTCATAGAAATAAACGTGAAGGCTTCACAAGTCCCTAATTTCTAATTTGTCTTGTATGGCTTAGAAGGCTTTCACTAAAGTCCTCATAGGGCATACAGTGGTACCTCTACTTACGAATAACTCTACTTACGAATGTTTCTACTTACGAATGGAGCTCTGTCAGCCATCTTGGATGCAGTTTAGATAAGATTTTTTATACTTACGAATTTTTAGATAGGGTTGCTTCTACATACGAATTTTTTTCTCCCAATGCATTCCTATGGGATTCGACTTACAATTTTTTCCGACTTACGAATGTGCGTTCGGAACGCATCAAATCCGTAAGTAGAGGTCCCACTGTATTGTGATTGCTAAACTGCCAACTTCCTTCCCCTGGTCTGCTTGTGACAGCACTCTGACACGCCAGTTACCATGTCAGCACACTTTGAAGAGCTAATGGAGTTTCACAAGCAGGTACTCTGGGAAATGATTATGTAGCTGTCCAAAATGCAAAGCTAAAATGGCAACTGTGTGCATTATTTCGCAGCATGTGCTTTGATGCTCTGCCATGTATCATCTGCAGCTAAGAGCAAGCAGGTCACGACACAGATGTAAAACCAAAATGAGTTTACTGCTACTTTTGACACAGTCAATAAATAATGTTTCTCTCTTTCTCTCTTTCTTATTTTTTCCCCCTTCCAAAAGATGTGACTATAGCTCTCACAAAGGTTTCTGGATTGACAGCAGGGAAGATTGAAATTCTCAATTTAGCCACGGAGCAGGTACAGTAGAGCAAAGGCAATAATCCTTCAATATACTGCAACCCTGACCAGGAATGACCACTTCTAAGGATGAGAGGGAGAGGTGCAGCCACTGTCTTTATTCAGTCCTTGACCTCTCTACTGAGATTGCCAATAAAAGTAGAAATTAGTGTCGGCTGCAGTAGCATGGGTTTTTTTTTATTTTAAAAAAAGATATGGGTGAAGAGAGTGGCTGCAATCCCCCACGGCAGTCTGAAGTGACACCACCTGCGCAATCAATCACATTTTCGGTAGGGATAACCAGGAAGCGAGAACCATGGTCAGCATAAATAAGACCATAAATTTCAGTCTGCTGCTTGAACGCTCCTAAGCTTGCTAGCAGCCAGGGTGAAAATAACAGATTGTATTAAAAATGCACGAGCAATAAAACAAAAGTCAAATTTCTGCACGGGAGTATTGCCATCTCCCTCCTTAATTAAAGAAGCTGTCATTGGAAACCAAGCACAACTTATTGATTTGTGTGGCTTCTGCAAGGCCACATGATAGAGAGAATAAAAGGAGCACTTCTGGCTTCTAGCAAACAGATAGGCTCAACTGTCTAATGACATGCTAGGTGGGCTGAAGCTAAAAATAGTTTGCTCTCAGTTTGGATAGAGGAATATGTTCTCTTCCTGGTGTGCTTTGGTTTAGTTTGGCCATCTGTTTATATATGTGGGCCTATTATTATTATTATTATTATTATTATTATTATTATTATTATTATTATTATTATTTCATACTCTCCCTTCACCGTGAAGTTCCAAGCCAGGTGGAAACAATGTAAAATCCAATATAAAAACAGTTAAAACAGATTATATTCAAGAGAATATCATGGGTCCTAAAATCTCTCTCTCTGGTGTTCAAAGGTCAGGGTAAAATGGTATGTCTTCAGTATTCAGTATTTAAGGTTTAATGTTTTACTATGTTTTCATATATGCTGGAAGCTGCCCAAAGTGGCTGGGGCAACCCAGTCAGATGAGCGGGGTACAAATAAATAATAACAATAACAATAACAACAATAATAATTAAAAAATTTAAACTCCATGATGAATGTGCAAGACACATCTCTGTGGAAAGGGAACTACCACAGGACATGCTCCTGATCTAGACTGTTGGGCCTCATTTTATGCAGGGTATTAATAAGCCCAAATGGATGTACAGTATGTTATTAACAAGCCTAGAGCCTCCACAAAATTGTTCCACATGGGAGGGTTCTATTTGTTTCCTTGCTTATTTATTCATCACATGGCTATCTCACCTTTCCTCTGAGGAACTCAAAGTGAAATACATGGTTTCCCCTCTCCTTGTCTTATCCTTATAACAAGTCTGTAAATTAGCTGAAGCTGAGAGGCAGTGACTGGCCAAGGTTACTCCTTGAACTTCATGACTGAGTAGGAATTTGAACCCTGGTTTCTCAGGTCTTAGTCCAACACTCTAACTGGTTCTCCCGCCATACCTGGGAATGTTGGGTTGGTCTGCTCCTTTTCCTTTGGTCTGAGTAGCGCTGATTTAGCCAGCGTGGGTAAACACCATTTCCCAAATCACAGGTACATTGATATCTAAGTGCAATTTTGCACATTGGGTGGAATTCAATGTTTCACTCATTCAGTCTATGCAAGCATGCCAGCTTGCCAGGCAGAATAATACCTCCTCTCTGCCCACTGCATGACATTCTGGCATAGCTGCCAAGTTTTTGCTTTTTTCGCGAGGAAGCCTATTCAGCATAAGGGAAAATCCCTGTAAAAAAGGGATAACTTGGCAGCTATGCATTCTGGGGCTACTTCTGATCTCCCCAGAGCTCATTATTGTGAGGGGAGGGACACACGGGGAGGAGAGGTGGTCTGACTCAATATAAGGCAATTTCCTATGTTTCCTATGCCCTCCAACTTGCATAGAAAGTAAATGCCTTACCCAAGATGTGTGGTGCATTCTGTCCATGGTTGGAGGAACTTACTTCTTTAGCCATCTTGAACATGTACAGAAAAAAAACCCTAGTTCTAACTAGGCCATGATACAGAAGAGGCTCACCTTGGCATCAAGCCTCATCAAATTTTGAAATTATAATGGAAATGAAATATATGAAATGCAAACTCTTGTTCATTGGCCTTCAATAGTGAACCAAGCAGCCAAAATATGGTGGTCTGTTTAAATGGCTGCAACTCCTGCCAGGAAAGCAGGGCTGTGTTTTTACTCTAGTTTATAAGGACTATTAATCATAAGGGTTAGGGAAGCTGCTTATCCCTGCCAGCTGATAAAGATAAGGTAGCTGAACAAGTTAACTGTACAGAAAATGACAAGCACTCAAATCAGCAATTGACTCGGCAATTATGGTGACAGACACAGAGGCCGTGACAATACTTTGAAAAATGGCATATGTTCCTTTGGCCAATTCAGGCTCATCAAAGCATGTTCATTCTAAATTAGGAAATGAAAGATCTGAAGCTGGAATAGGGATGCTACAACCCTCAGATCCACATCGCTGAATCTGCACAAGAGGCATTGATTTGGAATTTTAGTCATTGGCTACACCCACCCTTCTGGCTTCTCTCTTGCTACTTGTCTTCTGCCAAGATAGGGGTGGGTAGCTGGGTCAATAATGGTTGCTTGTCCATAAGCAAATATTGTTGCAAATCTTATTTGCTGTCTTTCTGAAGTATTAGAAGTGTGACTGCAGCTCAGATTGATGTGTTTCTGTTCATGCAATCTGTTTTTGGCCATCTTTTACGGGCTTCAGAACAGCAGTTGTTTTGTAGCATCTCACGACAGGCATTTTCCAATGTTGATCAGGATCTATGCATCCTTTTTTGTCCCTTGATTTTATCTACACCCCACTTTTTCCCCTGACAGGGACTCAAGGCACCTTACAGCTAAAAAGAAGAACGGCCAGAAACCTAGGGGGGAAAAGCAAACATTATAAAGCAATTGAACAAAGCTACAAACACACACAAATTAAAAGCAGTTGGTTCCCAAAATCCTGTTGGAACAGTCTTCACCTGATGGCAGAAGGACAAAAAGGAGGGAGCAAGTTTAACTTCTCATGGGAGGGAATTCTAAAGGCTGGGAGCAGTCACCAAGAAAACATTTTGTGCCATGGAGAACACTCAATTTGGCAATCCAGAAGCAGGATCTTAAACTGGAGCATGGTGCTTTTCTACCACCCGAAGATGGGATGTTCCTTTTTGAAGGTTGCATTTTTGGCTAGTTAAAAGCATTTATAAATAGCTTAATATTATAAAAGTCTCTAAGTGGTGCTTAACAATAAAATAAAATAAACAATATCCTTAAAACAATAATACAACATAAAACCGTAGAGCATTCATATAAAAACAGGAATCTGGGGAATTCTAAAGAAGACAACAGGGTCTGATCATATGAGCCCACTGAACTATTTCAAGACCAGATCCTGGGTGCATTGACTTGATTGGGGCCCCTCATATTGGGGCCAGGGCCACATGGGGGGTGGTGGTGGCTGTGCACAGACCTAGTATATTGATTAGGACAAAGGGGTTGTCAGTGGGAACCTTAAGAGGTAAGTTGGCATGATTATCTTTTATAGCCAATGCCAAAGGGGCAAAGGATGTTTTACAGATTTTAGGGTTAGGAAAATACCGGTGTGTGTGTGTGGCAGAGGGAGAGTCCCCTCTTCCAGACAAGGGGGAACCTATATCTTCATGTTTGTTGAAGGGTATGAAGCAAAAGTGGGCAGCAGTTTTCACCTCCTGAAATGAGACAGCACGATTTTCAGGCAGCAGCGCTAATAGTGTTTTGGAGGCACTTTTGGCATTGGTGGCGAAGGCAAAACCAGACCCTTACAAAATGGTAATGCAAGTAATAGGAGAATTTATAAGGAAAGCGATATATAATTGGTTTGGAAGAATTTTTAATTGGAGTGTATTGATGGTTTTCTATTGTAGAATTGTGTTTGTCGTTTGTTTGTTTGTCTTTTTTGTATTTATATCTCTTTGTTTATAGGTTTGTATTGGTTTGTCTACTGATTTGTTGATTTTAAAAATGAGAAATAAAGTTTAATTTTTTTAAAAAAAACACCCAGACCCTTCGAAGTTTAAAGAGTGAAGCCAAAAGTTGTTGGTCTCCCAGTTGCACCAGTGGAGTGTGCCTTATGAGCTGGTGGTGGTGCTGAATCCCCCCTGCTATAGCCTCATGAAATGGCTTCTGCCATTGAAACGTTGCTTGGGAAGCAATCCTTGACTTCTTAAACATTTTGAGATATTGGTCAATATAGGTATCAGACTAAATTATTTGAGCCTCATTCCCATTGAAATGAATTGTCCCATTGGTTTCAACCCATTGAAAATGCAGGCTGTTACCAACTTCTCTGGAAGCAAGTCCAACTGATCTGATCTGGATTTACTTATGAGTAAACAAGTATGGGATTGCGTGTCGAGACCCCGTAACCACCCCCTCAAGGAGGAATAAAAACACTAAGACACAGGATATAAGGTTAATGTTATTGGGCAAATTTAGGTCACAACCGCCCCCGGAGGGGAGTGGGTGGCCACGCGGTCCACCGCAACTCCTCCCCACTGGGAAGTGGAGTGGATTTGTTATCCAACTACCAGTGTGTGTGTGTGTGTGTGTGTGTGTGTGTGTGTGTGTGTGTGTGTATTCTCAGTCTGTTTAGGGACAGCAAGTGTTTAGATCCCCCCCCCAAAAAAACCTGTTTTGAAAAAGTGAGCAATTGTTTGCATAATATTCTCAGTTTTCCACATTTTCTGTTCTGACATTCAGATCATCTCATTAAGGGCTACGCTATTAGGTTTTACCCAGGTCCAGTCACTTCTGTTTTCATAGTTTAAACATTCTGATTCAGCATAGCTGTATGAAAGGTATGCAAAAACCTTTTCCATTTCTCCTTCTTTCACATGTGCTCAAGCATCATGGATAAGTATCAGTTTGGAATGAACTGCTCTGGCTCTACAGCTGATGGATTATGTGCCCTTAATCAAATCTTTGTCTCAGTTTCCTAATTTATATAACAAAGCTGATATTTTAACACCTACCTGAGAAGGCTTGATGTCATACTAATGAATGGTTCTAATTAATTAACTAACAGATTAACTGATGACTATGAACTACTTCATTAACCTTTGAGAAGCCATCAGTCAAATACAAACTGCCAGTTTCTGCTTCTATGTGTTGAGATCCTGAAACACTTGAAGAAATAAGGATTTATTAAGTGCCCCCTAAATTTTATAATAGATCATTGAATCGAGAACCTCTCAAATATGTGAAGAGTAGGTCTTTTAAAATAAAATTAATAATAATAATAATATAACAACAACAATAATAATAATAACAATAATTTTATTAACAAAATAGTAGAATAACAGGAGCCAATATACAGGACACTGAAAAGATGTTGGCCATTAACAGTATAGTCATCAAAACTGTCGGATATACCCAGCTTCATATAGCCAACATGTTTAACTCTAGTTAATGCATGAAGGGGTTAAGACCATAGAGTAAACTATCTTGCCAGGCTTAGCTAGATCACACCTCCTCACCTTGGGAGGAAGGATTACCAAACTCTTAGTTCTATTTTCTTTTACCGTGTGAACCAGACAAGGAAGGACGTCTGGGTTAGTTGCTCCAAGCTTAGGCTCTGTGGCTTTAGCAAACCATCTTGGTGTTTCTATACAAATAATTTAGAAACTCTTACCTGTTTTGAAAGTAAGTTGTACTGCCTGTCTTTTCTTGCTGATGTATGGAAAAGCACATGAATATGACATTCAAAGTTTGTAAGTAAATAATTTTTAACTTACCCAATGTAAATCTTTCTATGCTAAGGGGATGTGGGAAACTCTGTAAGTGACTTAGAAGGGGATATTTTAAAGGTACTATAGCCTATATTTCCACACTTTGCTGCATGTTTTGTGATTTTAAATCTCTGCTGGGGCTCTCTCACCAAAGAGTACTTGCCCCAAATCTGAATATAGGCATCCAGGGAATTATCCTTTTATTATCTAATCAAAATACTAAAAACCAACAAAAACCGATTCACTGGAGCACTCGTCTCTGATCAGCACCTATGTGATAAACTTCTTTTTGAGTCCCTTAAATGTTTAACTGGAGCAAAAGACCTAGTTCTTTTCACTGTAAATCAACATTAAATATAAGAATCAGGAAAATGAATTTATACAAGCATAAATCTCCTGCAGGTGAGGTATATGCCAGTATAAACTCCCTGCAGGTAAAAGGAAATTAGACACAGCAAGACTTTTACCACTGTCATCAGTGGAAGCCGGGTCATGTTCCCGGTCTCCGTCAATCATTAACTTCTGCAAAGGGGTCCTGGGAGTGATTGTGATTTTTAACAAGCAGTTTTGAGATGATTCTGTTTACAGGTTTGGCTTGTAAGTATGTAGCTACTTATTTTCTCTTAGGCTGCCACTTTGTAAACCTCTGTTTATAACCCATCTGCTCAGGAGGGGAAAGCTCAGCTTGCCCGTCTCCCGTAAGTGTTAATTTGATTGTTCCACCTTCAGAACTGCAACGATTGGCATTATTCAATAGATCACCTTCCTTTGTGCAAACCATCAGTCAAAAGGAAGCAGTCACATTATAAAGAAGGATGTTATCACAGAGAATGGGTAGGAAACAAAGCTACCCTCTATAAACCTAAGTGGACATCTGTTTGAGGAACTAGCCCTATCTAGGAATTCAGCCTGATACCGGTAATATCCCTTGTATTCTGGGCACTGTACCTCCATAGGAACCACAATGTGAAGGTCAGATGAGGGCCTCTCAATATACTCAGCTGAATGTGGTAAGAAGGAGGCCCACAGGACCGAGAATCTGTGTTATCAGGGGTCCTGATCTGGGGGGACTGGAGTGGAGGGAGGGGTATGTGCCCAGCATACAAATATTATCAGGGGTGAATTGGCGTGCATTTATCTAGCTCCCTACCCATATCCAGCCCTACCCAGGGCTATTGAAATTTCTGATAGCCCTGCCCTTATTATTGACTGAGGCACTAACGGGGCTCCAACAAACCCCACACAATTAAAAGAATGCATGGTGGGTGTGGGTGTTCATGGGGCTGAATAGGGTAGTCACACCCCAGGGCCCAGGGCCCCTGCTGATGTCTGCATTGACAATGCATTTATTTTAGTGTTCTTCCATGCAAGGTGGATCATTCCTGGAGGACCTCTAAATGTGCAAGGGGATGTTTCTCTCACCAAGCACATGGCCACAGGGTGATGGAGAAGACAGATAGGTGACGTGGTGGTGGGCATGGCAGGTGCTTTAATTGTGGTGTGTTTTTAGTTGTTGCTTTGTTAAAGGTGTTTTATAGATTGTAATTGTTTCACTGATTATTCGATAATCCTTCTATATGATTTATGCTGTTCTATTATGATGTTCTGCCAACCTAGCAGTTCGAAAGCGCATCAAAATGCAAGTAGCTATAGCGGGAAGGTAAACGGCGTTTCCATGTGCTGCTCTGGTTTGCCAGAAGCGGCTTTGTCATGCTGGCCACAAGACCTGGAAGCTGTACACCGGCTCCCTCGGCCAATAACGTGAGATGAGCGCGCAACCCCAGAGTCGGTCACGACTGGACCTAATGGCCAGGGGTCCCTTTACCTTTACCTATTATGATGTTCTATTGTGTTATATCATGTTATTATTATTTATTGTTTGTAAGCCGCTTTGGGATTCCTTTGAATGAAAAGTGGCATAGAAATACAATCCATCAACCAAGGAAGAACAATCCCACTTCCTCCCTTAATCTATGAAGTGTGCTCATCTAGATCCCCCAACTGTAGCTTGAAAAGCTGCAATGCAGTCAGAGGTTCAACTTGGCCACTTGCTAAACCCACACCCAGGTGAATAGGTGGGCCTACACACAGAACCATAGGGAGGTGATCTTATGCCCCTGGCAGAACCATCCAGATTGCACCCCCTAGCCATGGACAAGTTCTCTCTTCTTTCCACCTCTCCTCCAACTCCCCCTCCTCTGTTCAATTCAGCCTCTATTTAAAATGATTTCTTATGAGGCAATAATCAATATTTATTTTTATGGATATATTTTAAAGCTGATTTTGCAACCCCCATCACCTGCGCCCCTGGCGAGGCCCCACCTCACCACCCCCTAGCTACAGCCCTGCCTACAGCTGTAAACTGCTGCTGAGGAGCAATGGTTTGTTGCCTCTTGCCTGCCAGTTGGTCTGATGGTGCTGCTTGATTGACAGCTCCTACCACTCAGCATCATGGTCAATCTTGGTGACAGGAGTGGCAGCCCCAGTAGCACAGTGTAAGGGATGCAACATGCTGTTCTGGAAATTATTTAAAATTCCTGTGCATAGAACATTTGCTAGGATGTTCGTATCTTCTTTCTCCAGTTCTGTTAGAAAAATACTGCTGAGAAGTGCGTATTTACAGCTATATTTGCTCAATCATTATGCATAAGTAACAGTTTTTTTGGGGGGGGGGTTCATGCATTAACACAGTGACTGTGCAACATGACTCATTCAGCCTAATGTATGCAAGTAGGATTTTAAGGAATTAATTAACCTAGATAATTTTCACTCCTTTAATTCAATTTTGTGAGAGTTTTCATTTGACCCTTTCCTTCTGGCCTTGAAAAAATTCTCAACAAAAGCACAGTAAGGCAACCTCTCATGGGAGTCTTTTCTACTGTTGCACAGTTCTTACCACCAGAAAGGTCTTCCTGATGTTTAGCCAGAATATTCTTTTTTCACATAACTTGAATCCATTTGTCTGGGTCTTAGCCTCTAGAGCAGGAGCTTGCTCTATCCTCCATTTGACAGCCCTTTCGATACTGGTACTTGAAGATGGTTACCATATCTCCTCTCAATCTCCTCTTTACCAGGCTGATGAAACCTCGTAAGTCTTAGTTTCTAGACCCTTGATCATCTTGGTCCTCCTCCTCTGCACATTCCACCTTCTTAATACCCTTCTTAAATTATGGGCCATGAACTAAACACAGGATTCCAGGTGTAATCTGATCAATGCAGAATAGAGCAGCACTATGACTTCCCTTGATTGGGACACTATACCTCTGAGGGCACCCTTTTGCCCACCCATTTGCCCTCTGACACCACCCTGTCAACCTGAACCATCTACCTACCTTACTACTTAAAATTAGTTCAAGTGCTGGCACTTTCAGCTTTCTGCAGTGTTGTCTTTGCAGAACTCAACAGGGAGCAATGAAACTAGAATTAGCTGGCTGTGCCCACCATTACTTCTGGCACCACCTTCTTCCGGCCTCCCTGCCTTCTTCCTTACTGGGCACCAGGCATACTGCAACAGGCCAAATAACAAGAAGGGGAAAAAATCATTTTTTCTTTGAATCTCCAAGCCATTCTAGAGGGTACGTAGCCTAAACTGAGGACCAAACTAAAGGAGTTGGGTGAAAGTTGTTTGCCTCATTAGGGTAAACCATAGGTGAATGTATTTCTCCCAAATGGCAGCTTAGAGAGATGCTAGATCTAAAAAAAATGGGTTAAGCTCCTCTCTACCACAGCCACATCATGTTTCGATTCTAAACGCCCAATTGCTGCTTTGAAGTGAAATTAAAAGAGACAGGAAATCACAAACCTGCAATTTCTCACCTTAACTAGCTTGGCACCTTCTTGTCAGAATGGAATGCTGCACAAGATATATTCATCTGAATTTTGAATCATTTATATGCTGGCCTTTTTAATTTGGGATCACAGAAATAATATGCATCCCTCCCCACCCCAAGAAATGGTATATTGATGTCCTAGTATACCCTAAATCAAGTTTCAGGCAAGTAAGGATACAAGGCAATGTAGGGATTAACCAAGATGGCAGGGTGGATAGCTTGAATTCAGAATGAGGTACTCTTGTATGGAGCTTGGCAAGAGGTATTACCGTTCCTGTAATGGAAAATCCAAGTCGTAGGAAAAACTATCTATTCCAAACAGCCTTTAAGTCTCTCATAGTTTTAGTAGTTAATATTCTTTCTTAAACACTTTTTTATTGCTTTTAGCAATTTCCCCCAAAAGGATAAAGTTGGAATTTTAAAACCATTTAAGGATCCTTCCCCCATCCTTTCTTTATAGTTTATTAGTGCTCAGTTTTCTGTTTCATGAGATGGAGCTTTGCAGAATATCCCGGATGATCTTTGGGGATATATATGTTTAATATACTTTAATATTATATTAGCATATTTGGAAGATAAAGTTTGCAGAATCATCAAATTGGATCTCCATATAGCAAATAAAGCAGATTTCATTGTCTCCAAACATCTAAAGAGGACCACAGCCAGAATTCCCAGTGCACACAGCAAATTTAGTGAAAACAAGAGAGAGATGCGAATGTAAGTCTGAGTAAGAACCAGACATTATACAGACATTAGAACCATCTGTCATTGAAAATTGTTTAGACATACATAGCTGCTTAAGATAGTTCATCAGAGATTCCAACTGGCAGGTGGTAAGCTTTATAAAAATTAAATGTGTGGTATTTACTTTTACTTTTCTTTGAAATTGCCTTGAGCCCTAGGGAGACTGAGAGCTGCATAGTCTTTGAAGATTTGGGGTTTTTTTACTTGTGGAGTCAAATTTTGCTCTTAGTAGTAAAAACAACTTATTTTTTTCAGATAGTGTCAATCAGCCAGTTCCCATTCGCATCAGTGGACATACCCAAAATCACACTTAAATGTTGCAGAGAACACTGAAAATTTTGCAAAGAACACTAAAGGTGTGAAGAGGCTCATCATATTTTCGGCTCCTTTGTATCTCACGATAGTTACTACCTGTGCCCATCTTACTGTATTATCAAAATACCGGTAGGCTGAAATTACTATACCATAGTTTCTCATTAGGCCAACATCCTCTACCAAAATGCTAACATTGGCCTGGGGCAGAGAAATTGAAGAAAGGTCACAGTTCAATAGTAACTGCAAATAATGTGCCTTCCGATCACACTAGGGAAGGAACTGGGATGAGTCGGCTGTTTCTGCACTCTATTGTCCTATTGCCCCCATAATTTGCAAGGGGAAAATTGGTGATGAGCCTGTTGCTTCTGCCTGCTCCTGTATATTCCCATTGCTGGGTTTTTTTTTTAAAACTTCTTCCATGGGAAACCTTTTTAATTCAAATCCACATCCTGTGTGATTTAGAAGACAACAGCCCTGCTCAAAGGCAGCAGATTCTGCCCCAGAAGTTCCGCCTCTAACTTGTAGCGGCTGTTGAAATAGTGATATGGACATGTAGGAAGAGGCAGAAGCCACAGGCTGTGAAGACCATTTGTAGCTCGCGCACACTGCACCATTTTTGCCACCATTTTGGGTGGCATTCTATTCTTTTCATGAAACTTTAGATCTTTCCAGTTGCATGCTTTTGTCTCACACTCAATTCCATTTGGCGCCATCTCCGTCTATCATCATATGGATGGGTTGATTGTTCTACAAGTTCATTGCAGTAAAAACCCGACACTGGCCTTTTAGGTACAGGATCTCTACAGATATCAACTCTGATGTCGTGGAAGTAAATCCATATGGAAACACTGCTCACAGCAGTCATTATTGCTACATACCCAAGCTTCCCCTGATGCCAGCAAGTGTTTTTTTCCACAGATGCTTCTTGTGAGCAGGCTAATCTGAGGTAACCTAAGCTCCATGTTACCTGGGTAAAAAGGTAACCTTAAAGAAACCCCACAGCTAATCATACTGAATTGTGATAATGCTTTGCCTAGCCATGTAATGAATAAGTGCATAGAAGGTCTCAAATACAGAGAGGTGATTTAAAATTTCTTTTTGTAAAATAGTTTTGTCTGATATCTAAAATAAAACACTGAGTCATTTGACATGCTCCGATTAAAGAAGGGAATTATGCTATTAATATTTCATTTCATGCCGTGTTTTATATAGTTTAAATGTATGGGTCATAGTGGAATATTTTAGTCTTAATGTTGATGTCAAGGGATAGTTTCACAGTCATTCAGTTGGATCGGTGAAAGTACCCAAGAAATGAGGACTTATTAAATCCAGCACTAAAGCACCTTGGCTTCAGAGCACTTTGACACTCAATCTCCAAAAACCCATGAGTATAATTACTATGGTGAGCAGCCCCATTAAAACCATAAGAGAACATGAGATCTGGAAAACTGTGGATCTCATCAAGTTGGTCATTGTCTGATAGTTCCTTATAGCAACTTTATGATTTCTCAAATCTTCATAGAAATCGTAGGTGTTGTTGTTGGAGATAAATATTTCTCATCCTTCCTCTTCCCTGCAGATTTTTACAATGCTGAAGTTTTGTGAAGTAACATCTCCCAGGAACAGTTAAGCAGAATAAAACCCACTGGACAAATGATGAATGTGTGTTTTTGTTTTTTGAAAAACATTAAGGAGACCACACACACACACAAACAAACACACTCACACGAAAAATAGTAGTGTGAATTGAGCCTCTCCAAGAAATTACTTTTTACATAGTGGGGTTTTTTTTTGGGGGGGGGGATCTTATTGGTAACAATTTATTTAACAAACCTCAACATATTTTCCAGGTGTATTCAGTACTGACCATGGACTTTAGTGGAATATTTGAAAGCAGCTACCTTTTCTGCAAGACCTGCATTAGAAATTCTATATTCTTTCCTTACAAAACAGCACATGCAATGTTGGTTTTGACATTTCTTCCTAAAGAAAAGAGTTGTCACACTCTAATCCATTATTTATACATCAGTAGTATTTCCCTCTTCCTTCCAGCCACCCTCATTTCCATAGGAGTGGATTATCTGCCTCCCATGTCTTCATTAACGACAGACATCTTCTTTTGCTGAGAGAGTTGATTGCCAGGAATCTGCCAATAATATTTTACACATGTTTACAGTCAATGTGACAAACTTAATTGGATGATTTAAACAGCTGCCAGGCGACTGTTAGGGGAACAACTGAACAACCGAAGGAACCCCCCCCCCACGCACTTGCCTATCATTTATACAGAAAGCATTTAGAGGTAGGAATTTATTGCATGAAGGCAAGGAAAAATATAATGTGAGCCAGAGATGAAAGAAGATATTCAAATGATATTCATACAGGCATTATCGTGGCATTAACACTGTACCCATTCACTTAAAAAGCAAATTGGTTTAAATATGTGGGAAATCTCATTCACAGCTGTGTAACTAGACCATTATGACCTATAATAGTCCGTTCCCATGAGTCACCCTGATAGAACCCAACTACTTCCAGACTTAAATCTGTTGCTAGTTGTTGCTATACATGAACACCACAAGTGATGAAGGAGCAGAAGGTGACTGCATTTGGAAAGTACCTTACTTCTAACCAGGTTTTGCCTTTGTGGATCTCTAAAATAGGACATGTAAATAGATCTATAATCTATTCATTATAGTGAATAGGGAACATTGCAAAATATCCATGAGCTCATGAAAGAGGGAAAGGGAAGGAAACGGAAGGAAGGAAGAAAAGGAAAGAAGGAAAATGAAGGAAGGAAAGAAAAAAGGAAGCTTCCATGTATGCATTTGAAAATGTGCACTATATTGCAATAAATGGCTGATTTAGAATCATAGAATTGTAGAGTTGGAAGAGACCACAAGGGCCATCCAGTCCAACCCCCTCCCGAGCAGGAAACACCATCAAAGCATTCTTGACATATGCCTGTCAAGCCTCTGCTTAAAAACCTCCAAAGGAGGAGACTCCACCACACTCCTTGGTAGCAAATTCCACTGCTGAACAGCTCTTACTGTCAGGATGATAACTGGTATTCTCTTCACTAGAAACAGAAAATGTGGACTGGAGAGAATGAAACATATGCTAAAGAACAGAAAAAGAGTACCGATGAGAATTTAAGCACTGTAGGTCTGTGAAGAGTGAAGAGTCTTGTTTCAAAGTTTTATTGAAGAATCATTGTGCTTCCCCCCTGCCTTATCAAAGGGAAAAAAATGATTATGGGAAAAAAGCTTGTATTTGTTTTCCTTGTCTGGAGACAACTTATTAGCAGAGATAAATGTCTTTTCCTGAAGCTTCAATGCTTTCAAATAATTGTATAAGTGATTACTGAACTATGTCATATTTTCAGTATCGGTCAAGATTAGCATTGAGGGACGCACATTTAGAAGTGCTCTTAAAACGTTCGGCTAGAAGGCAGTGGAGTGTGGTGGAAATTCCCATAGGGGAACAGTTAGGATCAGAGGCAGCAGCTTGAGAGGGTGCTGGGAGGCTGACATGCGTGTGATGTTCTGTTCTGATGTTCTGATGTCGCACATGTGAGCACACGTGAGCATTGCGCCTCTTTCCCTAATCTGGGCAGAAGCTTCCCAGGCTTTCAGAAGGAGGTGCTAGAGGAACATTTAGGGGCATAGCCTAGCCCCCCTAGTCCACTGACCACTGCTAGGAGGGGTATCTTTTCCAAAAAATTAATTGAGCAAAATCTAGGCCACATCTGCATTGTGCATTTCAAGCACTATTGTATCACTTTAACCAGTCATGGATTTCTCCAAAGGATCCTAGAGAATCTTTGTTAAGGGTGCTGAAAGTTGTTAGGAGACCCCTACATGACCCGGAAGCTTTCTGCAGACAAACGCTGGCTCCCTCGGCCAGTAAAGCGAGATGAGCGCCACAACCCCAGAGTCGTCCATGACTGGACTTAAAGGTCAGGGGTCATTTTACCTTTACCTTTACTTTCCTCAGAGAGCTAAAATTCTCAGAGTTCCCTAGGAAATAGAGGTTGATTGTCAGAATTGTAGCTCTATGAAGGGAATAGAGATCTCCTAACAACTCTCAGAATCTTTAACAAAGGACAATTCCCAGGATTCTTTGGGAGAATTCGGGGGAAAGGACTATAAAAGTGGTATAACAAGATTCTTAATGCATGGTATACAACTTTTTATGAGATTGAAGTTGCATTCCCCTTTAAGATCAAAATTCTTGTCCACTTCGTCTATGGTATGAATGATAAATGTTGTGCACTGCTCAAACTTCTCAAGAAGCACTGGGCAGCCTCTTCACATGGTTGTTTCACATACAGTTGTTTCAGAGAGAGGAAACATTCAATTGCATTAATTTCTTGTGTAAAACAGATGATTCACAGTCTCTAAAACGTCTGACATCTGCAATATAGGTAAAGATTAAACTTGACTTTTGCTTCATTTCAGAAGTCGTAATGCTTAATGAGCCTCTCAACTCAAAACTTTGTAAAATATTTTAGATTATTTTTTCCCATGTGCTTGTTCTCCCTTCCTCTAAAGTTAATGGGTCTGATCTCAGTGAAAACAACATTGTCCAGAGTATGCTTTGTCCAATTATTTCTGATGTTTTCTGGCTACACTCAGAAGTAATAAAAGCCAAGCCTCTTGTGTAGACGCTGCAATGTCATGCACTTATTTCTTTCTGAGCAGCTGATTAATTTACTCCTGATTTGCAACATTCCTTGTCTGTAAACAGATAGGCACAACCTCACCAGATTATTCATGCAATTACCAAGATGGATTGATGGCTCTTTATCTTTGCCTTGGCGTTATTTAATTTTGCTAAGCATTATTTCTAAAGGAACAAACTACATTACAAAGTTGGGTATGCCAGTGGAATAACAAGTTGGACTAATCTCTAGGAAAACTCTAATGCCACAGAACTGCTGTGTTTTGGAAAGAGATATATGAAGAGCCAGAAGGTCAAAACAATAAAAGAGAGAGTCTACCGCTACTGTTTTTAAGGCCCACATTTGTTATTACTAATAGAGAAGTGAGGGTAAGTGTCTGCCTCAAGCCTCGGCTAGGTAATAGCAACGGCTTAATGATAAGTTCAGCCACATGCAGCCCCCCCCCCCTGCAAGCTGGTGATTTACTTCCAGGCCAAAACAGCAAACAGACCATTTACCTGCTCCTGAAGGGAACTCTTAGTGTCATTTTTAAATGCTGAAATACTTTGGGCAATGAAAAGACAATGTTCAAATGCATTCGTAGGGAAGGAAATACCCAGTATATATGCCTTATGCACTATCAATACTGTCAAACAAGGTATGGGGAACTTGGCACTCTTTTTATGTGGCTACTTTTAAGAAATGAGAGCAGTACTGTAGACACATGGACCATTAACATCATCCTGAAGGCCAGTTCCAATGGAACAGGAGGGCAGAACTGAGAAATGAAGCAACAAGAAGAAAAATGCCGGAATTGTAAACATGTTAATAATACTCTACTCTGCACCACTATCTTTATCAGAAGGGGGAGGGATTTGGTTCCCCCTGCAGTTTCCTGCACCTGCCAAAGAATTTGCTCAAGAGGCTGCCTCCAGTACAGTGTGGAGTGTGGTATGGGAGGAAAGGGAAGATTGGCAGGCATCCCGCTCACTTCCTTTCACCAGTAGTAGCCTCCACTGTATCAAAGAGCCATCCTTGAAGAGAAGGAGCCCTTCTGCTTGTGGAGAAGCAAATCTAAATAGGAAGAACCCTCTGTTTGTGGGAAATGAAATATAAATCAACAACCTCCCCACAAGGCTTTCTCATAAACAGCCACTTCAACAACAAACTAGACTAGAGCTCTTCTTGGAATGTTTGCTTTCCTTGCATATATCAACTCATGAGATCTCTAACCTGAATTCTTAAAGGCAACACAGTGCCAGCTTCTACCTAGGGAGTAAGCCTCTTTGAACTTAATGGGGCTTAACATTTGAGTAGACATGCATAGGATCGAGCTGACTTTCTTACAAGGACTATATGGCAATTGGATAGTTCAAAAGTCCTTGTGGCTGATTCAAGCCCTTCCCGTTCCCCAGGGTCTCCCGAGGCTTTTCAGGAAACCACCAGGGGCAGAAATGCCAGTTTCATCCCTCCCCTTTCACATGCTTTCCCCTATGTATTTTGGAAGGAAACCAGCAAGCAGCCACTCAAAACACATAACAAAGACATTAAGATCGTTTTGTAGGGACTGTCTCAAGGACAGCGCCAAGAAAATGTTCCTTTCATGCTTAGCTTCAAGGTAGGTAAATGAACCCATTGGATTAATTGGTCTCTGGTTTCTTCTGTTGCGCTGCTCACAATTTTATTTTAGTTTATTTGTAAATGACACTGTCCTCATTTCTTCCTTGTTTCAAACACTCAGAGAAAATGGAAAAGATTTTGATTTGATTTGAAGGTTGTTGTTTATTTACCCTTTCCAGAACCAGATAGGCAACATTTATTTTCATGGACATTGCCAAAGGTATAGTATATAAAAAAATAACAAGCCAACTTGCTGAATTTTCCTTGCTTACAACTGGGATCTCTGCACTGCTGAGAAGACTCAAGCTCTCTTTCCCAAAGCCCCTTAACGTGCACAGAAATATTGGGATTTGAATTAGAGGCTAATCAGGAGCAGCAGATAAAGTGACGTGTCTGAGGCCTGCCTTTTTTGTCGCCAATTACTCCAGGCTCCTGGTGTTCATGTCTTCCCTGTACTTTCTTTAATTAGCACTTTATTAGCTTGGCTTCAGAGAGCCGAGCCTGGAGAAAACTTTTTTTCCAAATCCGCCAAATGGTTGCAAAACAGAAGGTGATTAAAGTTAGTCTTAAGCAATAGGCAGCCTTTGAATCTCGGAGCGCTTTTTAAAAGATGCGCTCTTGGTGCCGTCCTCCTGGAGGGATGTTGTGCTGTCAGTAACTGTATTTGAAAAAGCAGTCTCACACACCATTAAGCTATTTTTCTGTCTGCTATTGATTGAGACCTATTATAAGAAGACGAATCTTGACATTCTCCCCTGGCTTCCACCATGAAATGAAGCCTGACTGTTGTTGACAGAACAAGGAAATACAGGTGTTCTGCAGGATTTATGCAGGTGATATGACAAGCATAAAATTCTTGTGCTGGAAGAACTGTAGACACACAGACCCTGCACAGGTGCAGAACTCTGCAGGGCCAAAGCCATAAACATACTACTTAAGATCATCCAGATCACAGTCTGCCGAAGGTGAGCATTGGAAATGACCAAAGTATTGTACCTACTAGGCACCTAGAGTAATAGGAATAAGAAACACGAATTATTATTCAATAATAATAAATGGGGTGCCTGAAGTGACCCTCCCATCTCACCCAGATTAATTCCTTCTTGCCCCCAGATAAGGTACTCAGTTGACTGCAGCCATTATGACAATGAAACAAAAGCAAATGTGCTTCCTTATTTCTGGTTTCGTTCCCTTTCATTTAAGAAATAAGTTTTGACATGTTTTGCATTAAAGGTAGAGCATTTGAGAAATTCACTTTGCAACAATGTGACAAATTCTGCTTTTTTTGTTTATTTTAAAATGCCTGTCGTCTCTTTTGCATTTCTTCTCATTGACTAGTGCTCTATTTCTGCCATTGAACTGGTGAATGAGAAAGCATGTCTCCCAATGGAGTTTTTTTTTTTTTTTGCATTGCTCTGGTCTAAAGAGGAAGAAGCAAGCTGGAGTGCTTGGGCTAAATAAGACCCACCCACCCCCCCAAAAAAACCCTATCAGTTCAGATAAAGGTAAAGAGACCCATGACCATTTGGTCCAGTTGTGACCGACTCTGGGGTTGCGGTGCTCATCTCGTGTTATTGGCTGAGGGAGCTGGCGTACAGCTTCCAGGTCATGTGGCCAGCATGACAAAGCTGCTTCTGGTGAACCAGAGCAGCATACGGAAACGCCATTTACCTTCCCGCTTGGAGCGGTACCTATTTATCTACTTGCACTTTGACATGCTTTTGAACTGCTAGGTTGGCAGGAGCTGGGACCGAGCAACGGGAGCTCACCCCATCGTGGGGATTTGAACCGCCGACCTTCTGATCGGCAAGCCCTAGGCTCAGTGGTTTAACCCACAGTGCTACCTGTGTCCCTACATCAGTTCAGATACCACACTGCTATTATGTTTTACTGTAGTGCCAGAACATCAGACAAAATTCTAATACCAGTGAATCCTTTTGCATGGATTGAAAAGAGATGAATTAACAAATACCCCATATATATGTTGTATCAGAGAGTTGCATCACTCTCATAAAAACAAATCATTCTGCAGTGGCTGCACAGTCAATCCCAGTCCCTGCACCCTTTAATTCAGCCATTGCAAGAAGTGGACTAGCTGTCCACCCGTAGGCTGTGTGCATTAAAGTATCTTATCATAACCTATAATCTCTTCAGTGCAATATAATGAAATGTTTGGCACATTTACAGACATACATCCTCTTTCTTGCTGAAATATTTCAGCTACAACAGCATGAAAAATACCTCTAGGTACTTTATCAGTGGATGTAGTTCCATATTCTTGGCAAGCAAAGCAATAATCTGCTTCTCCTCTGCTTTCTAGACATGCTTGCTGTTGACTTATCAGATGAAACATGTTTACAAGTTACTTTACTGAAAGTCGACCAGGCTATCCTAAACATTCGGAAAGCCTGGGATCCTTTGCAGTGCAGCGCGGTGGATCAAGGCAGTATCGGAAAAGTGATGCACCAACCCCCACATTCTGGATGTCCATGTGTGTGTCAATATTTTGGAAGCGGAAGCATCAGGATCAACAATAAATGTTTCAACTGATCTCCAGGAGTGTAATTTTTTGTCCCTTAAATGCCTTTCCTGAAATTTAATTACCATTGGAATCTATGGGACATTTTCTTTAGCCATGACAAACAGTGCAAGCCTAACCACATCTACTCAGAAGTAAATACTATTGATTCAATGATGCTTCCTCCAAGGAAAGTGGGGCTAGGATGTACACAACTGTACATGTTCATTTCAATGGGACCCAAGTGCAGTTAATTTAGTCTGGATCCTAGCCAGCTATTATATTTCAATTGAATTGAATTTTTCAATTATTATCATTTTTTAATTACTGGCAGCATTTCATGCACATTTCATTGTACATTTCATTTCCATAAATAAGACGTGTGCTTCCAACCAATGCAACAAATTTATAAACAAAAACAAACTTCCACTAAAAATTCAAGATATAATGACCATATTTTACTATATTTCTCATGCCTAACAACTTGGAGGAGTATATGTAGTTGAACAATTGGCTAAAGTATATGTAGCCAAACAATATTCTTTGGCCCCATTGTTTAATTTTCTTTTCATGTGTGTATTTAGAATGACAGTTCTTGCATCTTGGGAACTGTACTCAGGTCCACAAGAGGTCTGTTACAATAAATATTTCATGCTGTATCCCATAGCTGCCTAGTTTTCCCTTTTCTCACGAGGAAGCCTATTCAGC
Organism: Zootoca vivipara; assembly: GCF_965207765.1. Classification (NCBI taxonomy): domain Eukaryota; kingdom Metazoa; phylum Chordata; class Lepidosauria; order Squamata; family Lacertidae; genus Zootoca; species Zootoca vivipara. The sequence goes on along the minus strand of NC_142591.1, from coordinate 35,568,670 downwards.
ATAATGGAATTTCCCTTTTAAAAAGGGATAACTTGGCAGCTATGCTGTATCCTAACCCCAAATACCTGGAAGTAAGTTCCATTTAACTCAGTGGCACTGTCTTTACAGCAGACATGCACATTCTTGAACTACCAGGGTGATAACCAACTAAGACACACTTGAGAGTTTGTTATTGACACGTCCAAATCAGGGGCGTACCCAGGATCAAAACTGGGGGGGGGGCAAGCCATGGTCGTTCAGGTTGTGACATTTCAGCACGGAAAAGGCGAATGAAACCAAAATTTTAAGAAAATTATATATAATGTGTTTCATCAAATATAAGACACTGTCTTATATTTATTTTCCTCCCGCCTAAAATAAGCAGAGCAAAAAACGCCTGACCATGCACTATGATGTACTCTTAAAGCAACCAATTTAGGCTACCACAAACAATAATACAAACGCCTCCCTCTACAACAGAGAAATAGCCACAGATCGCAGCGAACTGCGTCAACTGCTGCCCCGGGAGAAGAACACAATCATTAGATGTAGTAATGGCTCCCGCCAGGGAGCTAAGGACCTTCAGGCGCTCGCCCCCCCCCAACCAAACACCCCTTTCCCTTACACCAAGCCCCAAAACCAGCAAATCAAAACAATGTCAATGAACAAACATTGTACAGCAAATACTGGTAGCAAGGAGAAACTCGGGCTATGATTTAGAGCAGGGGTGGCCAATCTTCCAGGAGACTGCAATCTACCCGCAGAGTTATAAACTGGAGGTGATCTACCCCATGTTAGTGGGGTTCAGTGCGCTTTTTTTAGAGAGGGGAAATGACCTGCTTCACCATCTAGTTTATAGGTGCCATCCCCATCGTTCTGCCTGGACACTGAGGTCCAGTACCGAGGGCCTTCTGATGGTTCCCTCGTTGCGAGAAGCCAAGTTGCAGGGAACCAGGCAGAGGGCCTTCTCGGTGGTGCCGCCCGCCCTGTAGAATGCCCTCCCATCAGATGTCAAAGAGAAAAACAGCTACCAGATTTTTAGAAGACATCTGAAGGCAGCCCTGTTTAGGGAGGCTTTTAATGTTTAATTATTTTATTTCATTTTTCTGTTGTAAGCTGCCCAGAGTGGCTGGGGAAACCCAGCCAGATGGGCGGGGTATAAATAAATAATTATTATTATTATTATTGGGGTGCAGGGTTAAAATTTCAGTTTGGGGGGGCTGCCTAACTTTCAGGGGCAAGGGGATTACTTGATCACCAAAAGATCACTGCAAAAACTCCGTTCTTCATTCCACAGAACAGGATAAAATGCAGGGAGGGGAGAGGGGCTGGGTGCTCTTAGACAAAAGCAAAGGAACCCGCAATCTAGCCAAGAGCGATGGAAGAAAGATAAGGGTCGGGGAAGAGATGGAGGGGAGGGTCAGAAGGGAAGGAATGGGAAAGGGAATGGGTGGAGGAAAATTGGATCGGAAGGCAAAAAAAGGATAGAGCGAAAGAGGGAAAGGCTAAGAGAGGCTAGAAATCAAAGTGGGGGCGGGGGCTTTGACTGCTCAGGACAGGCTAGCAGTTAAAGCCTGAAAGGATTAAGATTGGATTTAAAGATAAGGAGAGAATGAGAGGGTTGGGGGGGGGGGAAGAAGCGAGGAGGAGTGTGCGCCTTGTTGCAGGAAAAAAAATATTAGCCTCCTTGTTTCATCACTTTATAACCATTTAAATTTTTTTTTGCTTTTTGGGGGGCAGCTGCCCCACGCCCCTCGCTGGGTATGCCCATGGTCCAAATCAATGGACTAAAACCACTTATGCCAGTAGGTATAGAAAAATTCCTTCAGTAGCACCTTAAAGACCAACTAAGTTTTTATTTTGGTATGAGCTTTCGTATGCATGCACACTTCTTCAGATGCATGCACACAAAAGCTCATACCAAAATAAAAACTTAGTTGGTCTTTAAGGTGCTACTGAAGGAATTTTTCTATTTTGCTTCGACTCAGACCAACACGGCTACCTACCTGTAGCCAGTAGGTATAATCTGTGTATGACTAAATATTGGATATCACCCTTAGGCAGAAAACTTAAACCCGTTTATCTGGGAGTAAGCCTCATTGAATTCAATGGGACTTGGTTCTGAGCTGACATGGTTAGGATTACAGCTTTAGTCTTTACAGTGCCAAAAATGTATTTGGCTGGATCTAGACTCATCAAAGAAGCATTTCAGTTAAACACATTGTAAACTTGGTATGAGAAATTGGGTTGGCAAACACAGAACTCTACCGCGCCATCTAGTGTCACAGTGTTATAATGCATATACAACGCATATAAAGCGCTTTTTCTTTGCCAATGTAGCTGATATATATATTTATATATCTGGAAGTTGTTTTTATTTATTTATTTACTTGACCAGTAAGTTATAGGTACTCATGGTGTTTGTGTGAACTGGGACAAGGAGTGGGGATAGCATAATGTATGTTTATTATCCTACAACCACCTGAGATAGTTGGAAAATGGAAAACAGTGTTGAACTGAAATTTATATCACGCAGGATGTAATTAACCACCTTGGAGTTTAGCCAAAGCAAAACTGCTTGGTAAAAAGAACAGCAGCTAGGTAACAGATGCTCAATTCTAGAGAGATGAGAGGCATATAAATAACTATAAAGAGAGGAGGATATAGCTGAACAACCATATTTGAGTTACAAAACAGATTCTGAAATAAAGTAAATGTTGAGCATTATATTTTCTGCCATGTACAGTATATTTCAGTCAGATGAAAAATGCATTAGTTCCCTACTCATACTGGTAGAAAATATTAATATGAATTCTTTCTCTGTCTCACAAGCATTGTTTCTAAATAGCATAGCTTTAATCATGTTTGATGGTAATATTGCAAAGCATGGTCTTATTTAAAGCCGACAAAATTAATAAGAAGAAACTGGCTCTAATAATATTGACAATATGTAGCCAAGATATAAAATGTATAAAATCACTGGGCCAGCTTTGCATAGGATTGGGTTGCTAGTAACAGTAGTTAGGTAGATTAAGAGTTCTGGTTAACCCCAAAGCTTGCACATTATTTGTTGATGTTTTGCTTGGTCCCAAAAAAGTTATTGTCTGACTATATTTTGAATTTTTTTATTAAAAGGCAATACAGTTACTTCCTTCCTCATACCTTGAAGAGTACTGAACGTGACAGTTCAGGGTGGAGTCCAAAAACTGGATTTCCTACTGCTTAGAGAGGGGACTTTTTCTCTTTGAGAAGTACATTCCCTCTAACCACTAGGTCATATTACCTGATTTGACTTCCCTCCCCTCTGTATACCACCTAATGGTAATTACCAATTTTGCTGACATAAAAACTGTCGCGTTCCTCTTTTCTTCCATTCTAAAATTCACAAAGCGCACGTGTGCTTTGTTTATTCTGATTGCAGATCCAGGTAATCTATGGGTTTTATATTTTCAAAAGTGGAGGATTCCAAGCAACCCTCAGTGCAACCTGTAACTTGCATACGACTTAGAAGAATGTGAATGGTTTCCTCGTGTCCCTCCAGATGTTGCTGGACTACAACTCCTATCATCCTTGACCACTGGCCATGCTGGTTCAGGCTGATAGGAGCTGAAGTCCAACCAAATCACTGCAGTCCAATTCTCATCTGACTAAATGCAGACTGTGTGTGCACATTCAGAGCACTTTCCTTCCCTCAAATAACTCCGGGCACTGTGGTTCACATACCCTCCAACATTTCTCTGATGAAAATAGGGATGTCCTATTCCATAAGAGTCCCATGGACTGCAAGAAGATCAAACCTATCCATTCTGAAGGAAATCAGCCCCAAGTGCTCACTGGAAGGACAGATCATGAAGCTGAGGCTCCAATACTTTGGCCACCTCACGAGAAGAGAAGACTCCCTGGAAAAGACCCTGATGTTGGGAACGATTGAGGGCACTAGGAGAAGGAGACGACAGAGGACGAGATGGTTGGACAGTGTTCTTGAAGCTACAAACATGAGTTTGACCAAACTGCGGGAGGCAGTGCAAGACAGGAGTGCCTGGCGTGCTATGGTCCATGGGGTCACGAAGAGTCGGACACAACTAAACAACTAAACAACAACAACAATTCCATAATAATAATAATATTACTATTTATACCCTGCCCATCTGACTGGGTTGCCCCAGCCATTTTGGATGGTTTCCAACATATAAAAAAAAGAACATAATGGAATATTAAATATTAAAAAACTCCCCTGCACAGAGCTGCCTTCAGATGTCTTCTAAAGGTTATATAGTTACTTACCTCCATAATCTCCCATGTTTCTATTGTGAAAATAGGGACATCTTAAGGAAAAGCGGAACGTTCCAGGATCAAATCAGAAACTGGGACAGCTTCTGTAAATCTGTGACTGTCCCTGGAAAATAGGGACACTTGGAGGGTCTGGGTTCCAGAGTTACAAATTCATAGCAACCATGAACAAAATACAGTGAGAGTGCTTTAAAGGTATAGTGTGCACATATACTTTGTAGATTCAAAGTATCTGTCTGCCCACCCCACCCTCTGTTTGTTGTAGGATCCAGCTTGAGGAAGACTTCTGGAGAACTCAAAGACCTGCTGATAATTTTGTGACATTTCATTTGGTCCTAACAAAGACATTATCTAGCTGTGGATTTTAGATGTTCAGTATGATAGAAATAATTTCCCATTAGAGTCATCATGCATGATCTACAATTTAGACTCGTTTCCCCCTCATGGCAATGGGGTTGCAGCCTGAGATAGGGGCCCATTACATTTCTGGGCCCCTGCAAAGCGTACCCTTCCTCCTGTTTCCATGTTTGGGCCATTATTTCTCTGAGCCTTAGAGTCTAATTTCTTGAGCCATCTGTTAACAAGCATTTTGTTTTCCATTCTTCTTCATGTTGTCCAGGCTTAAACTTTAGCTTTATAGTGTGTGTGTGTGTGTGTGTGTGTGTGTGTGTGTGTGTGTGTAAGCACAACTGCAAATAAATCCATATATATATGGAGAGAAAGGTTTCTCTTCAGCTTTTGCGACTTTAAAAAATATTCACAAGTTTTATTTGTGTTTGAAGGGTTTTTATTAAGCGAGAAACTGTAGTCATATCTAGTCATCTCTCTGCCATTATGATTCTTTGTGTGCTTCCTGATGAGGGAGCTAGCTGGGATGCGTGTATATACAGTATGATTAATCTTGGTTTTTAAGTGTAAATTGTACACAAGAGAAATTTTCACAGGCTTTCACAATTTTATTTTATTTGTTTTCTTTTTTAAAAGAAAAAAACCCCAACATATTTTCCCAAGAGAATTGTTCCAGAGAGAGGGAGAGAAATAACACCAATTACCCAACTATGAACAAACTTTTGAGAGAAAGTGAGAAGAGCTGAATCACCTTCTTCCCTAAACAAGAAATCCAAAAGAAGTGACAAAATACTGCAGAGATGTATGGAGTGACAAGTAGATGTTTCACTCCAGAGCAGCAGAATAACACAGTTATCTATGGTAGCACAATCCAATGTTGTTTGTACTGCTGCACTTCAGTACTGTACATATTTAAGAAACCAGCAAACTTCACCATATTTATTACATGGTGAGTTGGTTGTCTATTTTTCCACAGTGTTGACACTGCATCTTGTGATGATCTAGCTAGGTCAGGGCAGTAGCAGTTGATGGGGCAAGTTGGCTGTGCTCACCTGACCTGCCATCACCTGTGTTGCTGCTGCTTACCAGAAGGTAGAGTGGGAAGAGACAGGGAGGTTGGCGTGGTGCAAACACATTAGCGGAGCACTGAATTTGGCTCTGACAGTGCATCTGCACCATGCTGACTTTGCCATCACCTCCCCCTCTTCCTCTACCTCCCAGTAAGTAGAAGTAACACAGGCAATGTGAGGTCAGGTGAGTGCTGCTGGGTGATTCAGGGGCAGCCAACACTGTGCCCTACAGATATTGGACTCCAACTCCCACAAGCTCCAGTCAGCATGTCCAAACAACATTTGGGGAGCCCTGGATGAGTTAAATGTGATATACATGTGACGGGTTGGTACATCTCTGAGGACTGGATTCTAAGGACAAGTGAGAGTTAAAGGCCAATATATTTCTGCCCTTGCCTGTGATTTTCTAAGGGAACCAGGTTGGCTGCTTTTGTGGTCCAAATTAACCTTGATCTGCTATAGCAAGGCAAGACAATTAAGATGCTCTTATGATCTTATGCTCTTATGGACGTGGGTGGCGCTGTGGTCTAAACCACAGAGCCTAGGGCTTGCTGATCAGAAGATCAGCGTTTCGAATCTCCGCGATGGGGTGAGCTCCCGTTGCTCGGTCCCAGCTCCTGCCAACCTAGCAGTTCGAAAGCAAGTCAAGTGCAAGTAGATAAATAGGTACCACTCTGGTGGGAAGGTAAATGGCATTTCCGTACACTGCTCTGGTTTACCAGAAATGGCTTAGTCATGCTGGCCACATGACCCAGAAGCTGTCTGAAGACAAACACTAGCTCCTTTGGCCAGTAATGTGAGATCTGTGACTTGACCTAACGGTCAGGGGTACCTTTACCCCTGTAATGCAATTCAACATCCATCTTATGTGGAAGCATGAGCTGACTGCTTTGCATCTCTGCTCCCCCTATGTGATCTTTGATTCTTCGTTTGCCCAGTCCCACTTTGCTGTGATTAACAGATTTACTTCACTTTTCTCTTTTTCTCTCCCCCCCCCCCTCTTTTCAATTTTCACAAATTGAGTGGTGTTGCCTCAAAGTGAAGAGCTGGGCTCTTTTTGATGGTTCAGCTTCACATGTCGTTTCTGAGCTTTGTAATCCTGCTGGTTTCACTCCTGCTCTTCAAATTATTTTCCATCTTTCTGACCTACAGAACACTTTTACATGCTGTTTGCAGACAACTGCTAACTAAGCCCAGCAGAGAGCCCAAACCTTGAGAAGTCTTTCAACCACCTGTTTCCAAGGAAAGACTAACAGAGTTAACAGGTGGCAAAGGAAGAAAGCATTCAGGGGAAGAAGAGATGGTCAGGATTCACTGGGTGCCAAAAAGCAGCATAATTCAGGTCTGAACAAATAAAAGACTAATCTAAGAAAATATGGAGATGTTTTGAAGACAGAAGAAAGGCAGACACAAAAGAAGAAATGGCAAAGCATTTCTGTGTGGGATTGGTTCAGGTGCTGCAGCTGGTTCAGAATGCTGTGACCAGGTTGTTAAGTGGAGTACCTGGACATGCATGCACCTATTACACCTGCGCTGAAGGAACTGCGCTGGGTGCTGATCAGCTACTGGGTCATGCTCAAGGTCTTCTTGTTAAAATATAAAGACCCGAAAGCACCACCTGCCCCTCTACAGAGCCCTGAGATCACAAAATAAATATACATAAAACATGCTCAGTTGTGTGGATAGTTCATATGTGCTGAAAGCCGTATGGAAAGGCAGAAAACAGCTGGCCTATAGGCCAAATTAGGCCCACAAGGGAGTCTAATTTGGGCTAAACTAAACCATGTGAGCAGCCTCACACCTGACATCTTATGCATCATGTTTTTATATGTGCTGGGGCAACCCAGACAGATGGGTGGAGAATAATAATAATAATAATAATAATAATAATAATAATAATAATAATGTGTGGGGCTGGTAAAAATGCAGCTGCAAAGGAACAATAGGGAGTTTAAATCACATTCCTGAGAAAGAGAGTGTTTGTGACTGGGCAGTCATTGTCACAAATCAGTGGGTGTCCTGCGCACATCCAGCCAAGGAACACAATGGCTGATAGTTAATTTTTTATTGACAAAATAATGCACTTACAGCACCTCCCAAGGCATACTGGATAAACATGCACATATGCTTCTAGTGTCTACGTCAGGCATCCCCAAACTTCGGCCCTCCAGATGTTTTGGACTACAATTCCCATCTTCCCCGACCACTGGTCCTGTTAGCTAGGGATCATGGGAGTTGTAGGCCAAAACATCTGGAGGGCCGCAGTTTGGGGATGCCTGGTCTACGTAGCTGGAATTAACTTTTCCAGGTTTATGCCTGGCAGACCAGTTGAAGCAACAGTAGGAGCATGTCCCCCGTCAGGCTTATGCACCCTTGTCTGACAGGGTGCACACATGCAACCCAATACTTCTCCTGCAGGGAAGTCATTGTTGCACTCTCCTCTTCAAGCCCCTCCTGGTTCTAGGAGACAAATGGGCAGTGGATGGTGGAAAATTGACCAGCACCTTGTCTATACTATAAGGCTGCATCAACTGAAACTGATCTCAAATTTGATCCAAAAGTGCAACCTACCACATCAGAAAAAAATTGGCATTCTCTCTCCCCCCCCCAATTATGTTGGGGTCTTCTTTGTAGGACCATAATGTTCAATGAGCTTGAACTTAACTCTTTCAGTGTAACTAATTTTCAAATAAAATAAAAAAAATCCTTCCAGCAGCACCTTAAAGACCAACTAAGTTTTTATTTTGGTATGAGCTTTTGTGTGCATGCACACTTCAGACACGAAAGGTCATACCAAAATAAAAACTTAGTTGGTCTTTAAGGTGCTGCTGGAAGGAATTTTTTTCATTTTGTTTTGACTACGTCAGACCAACACGGCTACCTACCTGTAATTTTCAAATAAACTTCTTAAGACTGAAAACCTGCAGTGATTTTGAAAAATGAACCAGTGACTGCCTCTATAGAAATGAGTTGGATTTGGGGTAGGGGAGTTCCATGTACCTATCAGAGATTAAAAATGTGGTAACCTTTCTCTTATTTAACACATAAATGCCATGTTTGTTTACTTTCTTAAATGGCTGAAGTATGGTTTTTTTTTAAAAGAAATACATAACCAATAGGTGGCAGCACTCGATCCAGTATTTTTCAGTGGTGTTCCTTCATCCATTGTTATAGGCAAGTTAATTGATTCAGAGAAGTTTTTTCACTACAGAGCGATACCATAGCTACCAACCCTCCCTTTTTTTGTGGGAAACTCCCTTAATCTAAGCCACAGCTGTCAACTTTCCCCCCCCCTTTTTTGCTGGAAATTCCCTTATTCCAGCGCCGTTTCCCACTGATATCTTGGATTGTTAGATATACTGTTAGACTGTCCCCAGGACAGGTGAGGCTGCTGATCCCTTATTTTCAAATCCGAAAGTGGACAGCTATGAGCGATACACATGGTATTACTAATTCAAACACATCCTTTAAAGCAGTAACAGATTACAGACCTTAATAATGACTTAATTAGAGCATCACAAACAGTGGCATCTCCTCCCAATTTAGCATCAGTAATTTCAAAAGATCTACTAGGGTTTTTGTTGATAGGAGGGGACACACACAGTGATTCTCCACACCTTACTGTAATATTTAATATGACCTATGCTGTGAAATCACTTGATATACACATAAAGTTTACACACCAGTTCAAGAAGGTTTTAGAACGACTTCATGGAAGCAGCTTCCCTACAGTTAAGGTAACAAATGTGCAGAACATTGGTCTAAAACCCTGACCATAAAGCTTCTTGGCATATCCCAGCTTCAGAAGTCCATCCCTTTTCAAACTTCCATTAGCAAATGGATTCTGTCTGGTCCATGTTTATGGTCCTCGGGGAAGCATGGAGTCCTTTCTATTTAACAGCGCTCACGTCTCTATATTGCACGTTCATTGGTCATTTCGTCCCATGAGGCAACTTGTCAATCAGAAAGAGCTTCAGTGGCAGCAATTTCCTTAAAACCAGAGCATGTAGAAGCTTCAACCTCTAAATCAAAGGTCAATCTAGTCCAGCATTCTGTCTCACAGTGGCCAACCAGATGCCTATTGGAATCCCACAAGCAGAACTTGACTGCAACAGTGCTCTGTCCACTTGCAAATGGTGTTTAGAGGCATCCAGCCTCAGGCAGTAAGAATATAAGAAGAGCTCTTGTGGATCAGGCCATAAGGTTCATCTATTCCCATATATCAGGCAATCTGAAGTCTGCAAGTATTTCATAAAATTGTCACAGGATCACTGTGATATAGATGAAATACAAGCTCAATCCCTGTTCTAGCCTGGCAGGCTCTCCTTAGAGCAGAGTGGATGTTCTTTATTCCAGAAGTCTGGAGCATCATGTCACTCCAAAGAATAATCACTACAGCTCCTCCGTGTCCCTTACGTTTGCGTCCTGACATTTTTATCTAGCAGCTGTAATGTTGAGGTACAGATTACTGTCTGAGGAATCTTTAGTCCTTGTATATGTTTCCTGGTACCTAAGTTATGTTGGCCAAAAGGCTATTTCACTTGTAAGAAGCGAACAATAAATTGGGCCTTGAGGAGAAACGAGATGTAAGTCCTAGCAGGAGGAAGGAGTCACAAGACTTTTCTGCTGATATAAAGCAGAATTCGCCCAGTTGCACATGTTTCATACACCTATGAAAATCAATAATATGTAAACCAAACATGTTGTTAGAAAGCCATAGTCACAGCATGGATTTTCACACAGTGAAAGTGAGGGGAAATAAGGGGGGAGGGAAATTAAACTTGTTCTGAATGCTGCATATGATCAAAAACTTAATATATTGTGGTATTTAATATAACAGTTCAAAGTACATCTCATTCTGCATCTTTTTATTCTTTTTCTATTTTTGTGTGTGTCTGCCCCAGTTTTCACCTAACATTCTGAGTATCCCTTTGAGAGGATGTGACATCTCACAAAATTGTTTTTGCTAAGATAATAACAAGTCTGGCAAAGCAATAGAAGCTGCAGTCCTGTACCGTTACCTGGGAGTAAGTTCCATTTGACTCTGCAGGGTTTTAGTTCAGCAGTGCAGCATCTGCTTTGAATGCAAAAGGTCTTGGGTTCAGTCCCCAGCATCTCCAGGTAGAATTGGGAGAGATCCTATCTGAAACTCCATGCTGGCTGTTTAGCCATAATAATTAACATTCATTCATTCATCTGAAACTCCAGCCAGTGAAGACAATACTGGGTTAGATGGACCAATGGTCTGACTCAGTATAAGTCAGCTTCCTGCATCCATACATGCTGAGTAGACATGCATAGGGTTCTACTGCAGGTCTGTGATCCAACCTACGGTATTATACTGAGGAGATAAGCTTCACTGAACTTAGTGGGTCTTATACATTAGTATATTGATGCATATAGGTTGGATAATTTCAATGAGCTCAATGGAGGTCCTTCAGGTTGGTCCAAAAGCTGGTGCTAGTGCAAAATACAGTGGCTTGACTGTTTACCAGGACAGGTTATTCTCACCAAGTTATTATAGCTGCAATCCCCAATTGCAGCTATAATAATATACAATATGTTGACTTGCCCTGATGGTGGCAGCTGCTTAGTGGAGTGGGGACTATAGGATTGTCCGACTCAAACACACCAATCTGAACTATTTTCTGTGAATTTTGCATGTTAAAAGACAACAACAGTTGGACATTTACAATGGCATCTGGAGGGGGAGATGTGTGTGCATGTGGGAGAGGAGAGGAATGTACATTGATGCAAACATGCAGCCTCACCAAACATTCTCCTGAAGTATTGCAGTTCATCACATGCTTTCCCCTTGAACGTTTGCATCAGTGTGCAGAACTGACTCATATTTTATACGTGTAAAACCTCAAGACATTTAAAGTAGAGGAAAAGGAAGAAATTTTTAGTTTTCTGGTTTAAAATAATTTACGGTGTCAGATGCCTCAGCTGCTAGTAAGCATATGAAGAACCCTATTCTCATGCATCTGAGCTTCTTTTGTTGTTGTAAAAATAGATAAATTTAACAGCTTATTCTGTTAGTAATATATTATTTTAAACTATGTCTTTCTACGGTTTCCCACTCCATGGTTCTATAACTCATTCCCTGTATTATATGCTACTCCACTATCTGTGATGATTCCCAGCTCTCTTAATAAAAAGCCACAACTCCCATGCTGTAATCACTGAAACATCTCACCCTCCCAAGTGCCTCAGGATGAAAGTGATGGAGTTGGATGAATCAGTGCTGTTTTATTACTGCATATGCTGTGACGCTAATGGCTTCAACACTGAACGTATTACATGCTAAAATTAGCTGAGAAAAGGCAGGTGGGCATTAATGATATTTACAAGGCCCGCCCAATTTTATCCAAATCATGTGCCCCTACCTCCTGGCAATGACAGTAATGAAGGGTATGGATTGAGGAGAAATTTGGTTCTGTTTGAGTTTATTTGTGAGCCTGCCTAAATTGCACTTATTGCAACAATGGCAAAGCTATCATTTGAAATTCACACTTCTCTGAATTTTGCAATTAAGCTCGCTGATTGAAAAGAGTACAAAAATGTGAACTTTAGAGTGAACATAGCATATAAAAATACACTATATTCTAAAATATCCTTCCACATTACATGATATATTGGTTGCTATTATTGCATGTGGTAACAGGAACAGCAACGCTACAGAAAGTACGACAGATAAAGACGTAAACCAAACTCATATCTTCAGAAAGTGTGGGAGGGTGAGTTTCTGTTCTAATATTGTTTCTTGTTGTTTTGTAATATGAGAAAATAATGAAAGCTAAATAAAAATACACTATATTAGGGGGGAAATGGCTTGCAAAAATGTGTATATCAGGTAAAACAGCTCACATATGAATATATGTATGCACACTGTCACAGTGGCCGGAGTGGGCTACTTCAGAGTAACGACGCTACGCAGCTCTGCATTTTATTCTTTTATTGGTGCTGCGTATTTACAGTGCTGAAGTCATTGCTATTTACACGGAGTGGTGTGGTCAGTCGGTTTCAGAACCTCCGAATGGCTTTTGGCGCGTCTTTCTCCAACACAAAAGCTTTGGCAGACCCATCCTCTTTCCCCTCCTCTTTCTGCGTAATTCCGGAGTTGGGGGGATGGGTCTCCCCCCCTTATTCGCCCCTTCCTGTCCCACCTGGGACCCTGGCTCCTCTACCTTGCCTGAGCCTCGGACACGACTTCCTGCTTCCCCACTGGCATCGGAACTCTCTCTGCTTTCCCCTGTGCTCGGGGATGGGCTTGAACTCAGGAGGGGAGGGACTTCGCGATATCCCCTGTCCCTCACATCCACCCCCCTCCCAAGCTCTCCTTCACCCCTCCCCAGGTCCCCCCCAGGTGTCGGTGATGACTGGAAGCCTAAGAACTCAGTGCTTTCCGAGCCCGTTGGTGTGAACACCTCCCCCCAGTCCTGCGAGCCCCCCCTTCCGCCTGGGAGGACGGGAATCCCAAAAAGTCCGTGGCGTCAGAGCTGGTAGGGGTAAAAATGTTCTGCCAATCTGCTCCTTCCTCTGACTGGGTGGATCTCGGTGACACCCATACCTCATCCTCTGGTTCCTCAAACTCCGCTTCCCAGCGCCATGGTGAACTGCTCTCCCGTGCTTCCCCCCTCCCCCTCCCTTTCCATGTGCCAGGGCTTGGGTCTATGGGGAAAGAGGGCGTGAAATTCTTCTACCAGGAATTCCTCCTGTATCTGAGTGGCTGGGACCCATTCATTCTGGGACGGTGGAGCATCCTCCCATGCCATGAGGTACTCCAGGCCCCCCACCCCCCTCCTTGAGTCCAGGATGGCCGTGGCCTCATTGAGTTGCTCCCTGCCTTCCCTCTCCCCCCCTCCCTCAGGGGTTTGTTCGCTGCCTCGGAGCCTGCTGCTTTCCCTGTACGGCGACAGCAGCGATCTATGAAACACTGGGTGCACCCTCATGTCCTCTGGCAGTGCCAGCCTGTATGCCACCGGGTTGACCTGTTGCGTGACCGTGAAGGGGCCCAACCTTCTGGGCGCCAGCTTTTTGCACCTCCCTCTGATGGGAAGGCCCTCCGAGGACAACCAAACTTTGTCCCCCACCCTAATGACCTCCCCCGGTCGCCTGTGGCGATCTGCCCCCTTCTTGTACGCTTCCTTGGCTCTCTCCAAGTGTTCTCTGAGCTGCTGGTGCACCGTCTCCAGTTCCTCTGCCCAATCCTCAGCCTGTGGGCCCTCCTCCTCCTCCCCCTCCCTCTCTGGGAAAGATCTGAGGTCGCGCCCGTAATTGGCCTTAAAGGGCGACACCCCTGTGGAGACGTGCACCGCATTGTTGTAGGCAAATTCTGCCAGTGGCAGGCGATCCACCCAGTCCGTTTGCCGCTGGCTGACGTAGCATCTCAGGTACTGCTGCAGAATGGCGTTGACCCTCTCCGCCTGTCCATTGGTCTGCGGGTGTCTAGCCGTCGACAAGCTGACCTCCACCTGCAGGAGGTTCATGAGCCGCCGCCAGAACCTGGAAACAAATTGGCGGCCACGATCCGAAATAACCCTTAAAGGTAATCCATGCAGTCTGAATACGTGATCCACAAACAGTTTGGCTGTCCCTTCTGCAGAGACCGCCCTGGCACACGGTATAAAGTGGCACATTTTGGACATGAGGTCCACCACCACCAACACTGCGGTCTTGCCCCTGGAAGAAGGCAGATCTGTGATGAAGTCCATGGACACCACTTCCCATGGCCTGTGTGGCGTGGCTAAGGGCTCCAGCAATCCCGGTGGCGCTGCTCTGACCACCTTTGCCCGCTGGCAGGTGTCACAGCCCCGTACATAGTCTCGAACATCTTCCCACACCCCTGGCCACCAGAAGTGTCTCATGACTAGGTGAGCGGTTTTGTCCCTCCCAAAATGACCCACCGTTGGGTTGTCGTGCATCTGCTTGAGGACCGTACGTCTAAGCTGGGTGGTGGGCAGGTACAGTGCACCCTTGTAGAAAAGCAGCCCCCTGCGTTCTGCAAAGTCTTTTGCGTGCTCCCCCCCTCTCAGTTCTCTGAAGATGCGGTTGGCAAATTCATCCGCTGCCGTCAGTGCTGTGAGTTCTGCCTCGCTTACCACTGCTGCTCCGCAGGACCATGCTGACGGGGGGAAAATGTGCCTGGGTGCCGGTGGCGCCTCCTCCTCCATGTACTCTGGCTTGCGGGAGAGGGCATCCGCCCTGACATTCTGCTCTCCCGGGATGTAGTGTATGGAGAAGTTGAAGTTCGAGAAGAACTCTGCCCACCGTATCTGCCGCTGGTTGAGCACCCTGGCAGTTCTCCAGAACTCCAGGTTCTTGTGGTCTGTGCACACCTGGATGGGGTGCTTGGCGCCCACCAGGAAGTGTCTCCAGTGCTGGAACGCAGCGTGGATCGCAAGAAGTTCCCGATCAAACACCGTGTAGTTTCGCTCTGGCTGGGTCAACTTCCTGGAGAAGAAGGCACAGGGTCTCCACTCTCTGTTGGCGTCCAGTTGCAACAGAATGGCGCCCACAGCTTTATCAGAAGCATCTGTCTCCACGCGTAGGGGCGCGTCCTGAACCACGTGGAACAGGTTCTGGTCTGAGGCGAACACCCTCTTGAGGCTTTCGAACGCTGCTTGCGCCTCTGGTGTCCACCTGAACTTCTGCTTGCCTCTCAGGCAGTCAGTGATGGGAGCCGTAACGCGAGAGAAGTTCTTGATGAACTTCCTGTAGAAGTTGGCGAAGCCTAGTAGGCGTTGGGCATCTTTGCGCGTCCTGGGGCTGTGCCAGTCCAGGATGGCCTGCACCTTGTCCTTGTCCATCGCCAGCCCCTTGTCTGACAGCTTGTAGCCCAGGAAGTCCACCTCCTTGGTGTGAAACTTGCACTTCTCCAGCTTCACATACAGGTGGTTCTCCTTCAGGCGCTGCAACACCTCCCTGACATCTTTCACATGCTGCACTGGGTCATCAGAATAGATAAGGATGTCATCCAGGAAGACCAAGCATTTCCTGAAGAGGAGGGACCCCAGGACGTGGTGCATGAAGGCCTGGAAGCATGCTGAGCCCCCTTGCAACCCGAAGGGCATCACCAGATATTCAAAAGAGCCCAGAGGCGTGAACATCGTGGTTTTCCATTCATCGCCTTCCCGGATCCTGATCAAGTTGTACGCCCCCCTCAGGTCTAGCTTGGTGAAAATCTTGCCCCTGCGTGCCGCTGTCAGGAGATCATCCACTCTGGGCATGGGGAAAGCCACTGGCTCTGTCACTGAATTCAGCCGTCTAAAATCCACCACAAGACGGCGCTGTTGCGTGTCTTTCTTGTCCACCCAGAAGACCGGGCTGCCCCCTGCTGCCTTGCTTTCTCTGATGAACCCCCGCTTGAGGTTCTTGTCGATGAAAGCACGCAGATCCTCCAGTTCCTGGTCTGACATGGCGTACAGCTTGGCTGGGGGTATAGTTGCCCCTGGCACCAGGTTGATCTGGCAGTCAAAAGGCCTGTGTGGGGGTAGGTGGTCGGACTCCGCTTCGCTGAAGACCTCCTGCAGGTCCCAGTACGGCTTGGGTATCGCCTCACCCCCTTTGATGTGCATGGTGGCCACCGTGGCTATCGGAGGCCCCTCCCCTGGTTGGTGCTGCATGCAATGTTCCAGGCAAAAGTCCGATCCAAAAGTGATGCATCTCTGGTGCCAACTGATGGAGGGGTCGTGGCGCGCCAGCCAGCTCATGCCCAAGACGATGGGGGGGTCTGAGATGGTGGTGACGTTGAATGCCAGTGTCTCTGAGTGCCTTCCCACCGTCATTCTCATGGGGGGGGGTTGATGGGTGATGGCCCCTCCCAGCAACTCTCTGCCGTCAATGGTTGCCACGTGCAGAGGAAAATCCAGCTGCAGAAGCTGGATCTGGTGCTGTTCTGCAAAGTTCCTCGAGAAGAAGTTCGCTGACGCCCCACTGTCAATTAGGGCGAGGACCGTCAGGGGATAGCCATTTGGGAGCGTGAGCGTCACTTCTAGAACCACTCCTGCTCTGGGAGGGGTGGGCTGGCTCTGCTCCTCTCTGTGCGGGTGGGCGGGCTGGGGCTGTTGTCTGCTGACTGTGCCTGGCTGCTGCCCCTTGTCTCCTGCAGCCAGGCTTTCCCGTTACCCTGCTGTGGTGCTGCGTCAGTGGGGGAGGGCACAACCGTTCCCGCCTTTCCTTGCCACTCCCTGCGATGTGGGCAGTCTCTGACGAGATGCTGGGGGGAGTTGCAGAGAAAGCAATTCCCACCCCTTCCCTCCTTGCGTCTTGGCGCCGCTGGGGTTTGAAAAGCCCCCCCGCGCGCGCTATCAATCTGCATGGGTTCCTGGTCCTGGCTGGCCCCAGGCGTGGCTTGAAAGGGTTGTTGGGGGAGTGGCTTCTCCTGCGACCGTGGGAACCAAGCCCGCTTTGCGCGCGTTTGCTTGCTTGTCGCTCCACCGGGATTCCTGTCTCACCCCCACCGCCAGAGCCGCTTTGCTCAGCTGATCCATATTACTGGGCTTTGGACCTCTCGAGAGCTCATCCTTCACCTCCTCATGCAACCCCAAGTAGAACGCCGCTTGCATTGGGGGTGACTCTAGTTCCCACCCCAATCTGTGCACCAGCATGGTGAATTTCGCCCAATACGCGCGAACTGTCATATTTCCTTGGCGTAAATTATGAAGTTCCTCCTTAGTCTGGTCCATATGACTATCGGACGAATACATCGTTTTCAAACCTTCTAGAAATAGTTTGACATTCTTCATGCAAGGATTCTTTGTTGCGATTAACGGTCTTAGCCACTCCCTGGCTGCCCCGGTAAGGTGCTCCACAATAAACGCTACCCTGTGCTCATCATCAGGGAACTCATCGTGGTGCAGCTCAAGAGCATACACAATCTCAGTCTCAAAGCCCTGATATGCCCTCGGGTCTCCATTGAACTTGCTTACTAGGGTCCCGGCTCTCCTTCCTGGCAGCACTTGGACTTGGGGTGCCCCTCCCGCCTTGTTTTTCTCTGCATCCAGCTTGTTTTGGAGGTCTACCGCCACCGCCCTTAATTCCTGCTCTCTTTCCTGTAGCGCTCTCACCTGTTCCGCAAGTTGTAGCCGGTCGTCCTGGACCTTCTTAGTCTCTTCTTTAGCTGCCTTCAATTCCCCCTGTGCCTGCAGCGACAGCTGCTGCAGTTCTTGCTGGGCTTGCTCCGCGATCTGCCGCCATCTCTCCGCCTCTGACACGCTCATCCCGGCAACTCCAAAGTAGCCCAAAAAAGGATTCGGAGGTTGCTGTCACAGTGGCCGGAGTGGGCTACTTCAGAGTAACGACGCTACGCAGCTCTGCATTTTATTCTTTTATTGGTGCTGCGTATTTACAGTGCTGAAGTCATTGCTATTTACACGGAGTGGTGTGGTCAGTCGGTTTCAGAACCTCCGAATGGCTTTTGGCGCGTCTTTCTCCAACACAAAAGCTTTGGCAGACCCATCCTCTTTCCCCTCCTCTTTCTGCGTAATTCCGGAGTTGGGGGGATGGGTCTCCCCCCCTTATTCGCCCCTTCCTGTCCCACCTGGGACCCTGGCTCCTCTACCTTGCCTGAGCCTCGGACACGACTTCCTGCTTCCCCACTGGCATCGGAACTCTCTCTGCTTTCCCCTGTGCTCGGGGATGGGCTTGAACTCAGGAGGGGAGGGACTTCGCGATATCCCCTGTCCCTCACACACACTAAAAACACTAAAGACTACTTCCATTTTTTAAATGAAAGCTTATTTTTAAAATGTGGTTAAGTAGATCAGTAAGAGTAAAGTTACATTTGAAACTGGGTGTGATGAATTTTTTTCAAATCAGCAGAGACTTGCAAAGGTAAAGTATAAGTCATATTTAAAAATGTATATCTTACATTAGTTTTCCTTTTTAACAGCTAGAAAAATCAGCTGGATTACACTTGTTCAACAAGGAAAAGTTCTTGGTCTCATACAAGACTTCTGGTGTCAAAATGACATTTTAGTTCAAATAAGCTAGAACTAGAAGAGAAAAACAGCAGGCTGAATACTTAACAGGAGTATCCAATTCTAAAGGGGAGAATGAGAGAGAAACAATGGCAGTTAGCCATGGCACCCAACATCCTGCTTGGCTTGTGCTGGGCTCATCCTGGCACTGGGAAGCAGGGATTCTCAGGGGACCAGATTCCCCCGATCTGTGTCCAACATGCTCCACTCCACCATGACATTCACCCAACACATCCCCTTTTCTACCCTATCAGTATATGGGATCCAACTTCAGCAGCTGGTAGCTGCAGGAAGAAGGCACCCAACACTGAAACCTGTCTCTTTGCAGAGGGAAGGAGATCTTACATTTCTGGTGGCACCCAGGACACTCTGCCAGGGAAAACTGAATTGCAGGGCTAATCTTAAATGCAATTTAAGAAAAACGAGTAAGCAATACTGGGATCCTAATTACAGTACAGCTGTAACAGTTAATGGTCATGGTTCATACCAAATAATCCTGACAAATTCTGTTTGGTGAGATGCTAGAAAGAAAAATCCTGGGATTTTAACACATAACATCAAAACACTAGATTGTGCCTTTTGATTTGCCCTAGAATGAAGCTTATTTTGAAGAGCAAAAAAGAGGGCACATTTGCCGACTTCTACTTTTAATTAAGGATTGCTATGATGACTATATCCATGAAAAAGAGGATGTGTCCTGGAAAAAAAAGGCATATGGCAACCCTTGTTATGATTATATTATGACACCATGGTTTGGAAGCTATGGGCTGAACCATTTTCCTCGCAACTATTAATCAAAGTCCCAGAGGCCATATCATCCAACTTTTTTTTTCTTACCAAGGAGGTGTTTCCAGCAGTTCCAGTTGAATTTCGTTTTGCTTTATACAAATTAGTGTAAATTAATTGACTACTATTTATTTAGAAATGCTTTCTACAACACATTAACAAGGTCAGAAGTGACACATCCCAGGTGAAAAGGCATTCATATTTCTTGTGAAAAACTTCCCAATACTATTCTAATTCAGGAAGACTATCTGATGGTAATTATTCTAGGACACTTATGTTAAGCTTGTCCACCAGGGCAAATGGAGAACTGCTCTACCCACACGCTTTCTGTTCTTTCACACCTTTCTGCCTTCTTACTTACAACCAGTCCACAGGGTTAGCTACCTCTTCCTTAAACTCAGTGTTGCCCCTTGAGAGAACTTAGCATAGAGGACAATGGGGGTGGGGAGAGACTAGAATTAGTTGACTTTGCCTGTCACAGGCTCTGGCTGCACCTGCTCTTGGGCTCCCTGTCTCCTGCCCTACTAGTCCCAATAGGCACCAGCCACCACTGGATTGAAGTGATGTCACTCTCAGTTATAGTACAGGATCTACATCCACGTCAACCCTACTTTTGGGGGAGTCATGATATTTACACCCCACCCCACGGGGCATAAGGACAAGTTTTGTCCCACCCTTTCAGAATTTCACATAATTTTCTTATCTTTGAGACACTGAAACCATCAAAGAAAATGGCAAATAAATAACATACTACAGAACACTCAAGCATTGTATAAAAGTAAAGGTAAAGGGACCCCTGACCGTTAGGTCCAGTAGCGGATGACTCTGGGGTTGCGACACTCATCTCACTCTATAGGCCGAGGGAGCCGGCGTTTCTCCGCAGACAGCTTCCGGCTCATGTGGCCAGCATGACTAAGCTGCTTCTGGGGAAACCAGAGCAGCGCATGGAAACGCCATTTACCTTTCCTCCCAGAGCGGTACCTATTTATCTACTTGCACTTCGTGCTTTCAAACTGTTAGTTTGGCAGGAGCAGGGACCGAGCAATGGGAGCTCACCCCGTCGCGGGGATTCAAACCACTGACCTTCTGATCAGCAAGCCCTAGGCTCTGTGGTTTAACCCACAGCGCCACCCGCATCCCCAAGCATTGTATAAAACCTAGCAAATAACCCAGGTGTAAGTTTTTCTTTATTATCTTAAATCCTTTAGGAACCCTTAAGTTTTAAGCTGCCTACAAATAGCAACAGGATATTTAACCAGAGAGGAATATTGTAAGGATGGAGAACCTTCCTTAGGGAATGGTGGGGAAACAGCAGATTATTCTCCAATGCAACTATTTAATGTTGCTAATGATGCGTTACTAGGATTTGCATTTCTATATTTGGAACAATGTGCAGTGAGGGATATGGATGCACTGTGGCACAGGTAGTTTGACAGCTCTGCAGGGAATGCAATACATGGTGTTAGAACATCTGTTAAACCTGCCATCAATTCGAGGGCAGCCAAAATAAATATTTATCTGTTAGATGATCAGGTAAGTCTCACATCATGTTCCATATCCCAAGAATATTGCTTTCAGAAAACCTTTTCTTTCCCAGCTGTTTATTTCATGTATACACTTATATGTATACATACACTTTTTATTTAGTAAAGGTAAAAGGTAAAGGGACCCCTGACCATTAGGTCCAGTCGTGACCGACTCTGGGGTTGCGCGCTCATCTCGCATTATTGGCCAAGGGAGCCGGCGTATAGCTTCCAGGTCATGTGGCCAGCATGACAAAGCCGCTTCTGGCAAACCAGAGCAGCACATGGAAACGCCGTTTACCTTCCCGCTGTAGCGGTTCCTATTTATCTACTTGCATTTTGACGTGCTTTCGAACTGCTAGGTTGGCAGGAGCTGGGACCAAGCAACGGGAGCTCACCCCGTCACAGGGATTCGAACCGCCGACCTTCTGATCAGCAAGCCCTAGGCTCAGTGGTTTAACCACAGTGCCACCTGGGTCCCTGATTTTATTTAGTACATACTGTAAAGGTAAAGGTAAAGGGACCCCTGACCATTAGGTCCAGTTGTGACCAACTCTGGGGTTGCAGCGCTCATCTCACATTATTGGCCGAAGGAGCCGGCGTACAGCTTCCAGGTCATGTGGCCAGCATGACAAAGCCGCTTCTGGCGAACCAGAGCAGCACACGGAAACATCGTTTACCTTCCCGCTGTAGCGGTACCAATTTATCTACTTGCACTTTGACGTGCTTTCAAACTGCTGGGTTGGCAGGAGCTGGGAGCAAGCAACGGGAGCTCACCCCATCGCAGGGATTCGAACCGCCGACCTTCTGATCAGCAAGCTGCGCCACCTGTGTCCCTAGTACACACTGAATAATATACAAAAAACGCCAGATATAATTGTTGGGGTGTGTGTGTAATTGTATGCATTTTTTAAAAATGAACATGCATGCAAATTTTGACCAATACAGAACTTGCAATATCGCTATAGTTTAGGCTTACGTATCTTTTGATTAACAAGCCAAACACAGCCCACCAGACATATCACAATAACTTAGTGGGCTGCATTTCTCTGAGTGGGTTAAATATTATGCAGGTTTTTACTCTGGTCCCATGGGGCCCTTTAGGCTTCTCAGTTTGACCCTTAGAACTCTTTGCAGGGCACAAACCTGCTTCAAACTCTCACTGTTTTTTTCTGGCTGGAGTATTTCATTGAATACTTGGGCAAAAAAAATGAAAGGCACAAATACAGGATGGGAGACACATGGCTTGAGAGCAGTACATGTGAAAAGGATCTGGGAGTCTTGGTAGACCACAAACTTGACATGAGTCAACAGTGTGATGCAGCAGCTAAAAAAGCCAATGCAATTCTGGGCTGCATCAATAGGAGTATAGCATCAAGGGAAGTAATAGTACCACTGTATTCTGCTCTGGTCAGACCTCCCCTGGAGTACCATACTGTGTCCAGTTCTGGGCACCACAGTTCAAGAAGGATACTGACAAGCTGGAACATGTCCAGAAGAGGGCAACTAAAATGGTCAAAGGCCTGGAAACGATGCCTTATGAGGAACGGCTTAGGGAGTTGGGTATGTTTAGCCTGGAGAAGAGAAGGTGAAGGGGTGATATGATAGCCATGTTCAAATATATGAAAGGATGTCATATAGAGGAGGGAGAAAGGTTGTTTCTCTGCTGCTCCAGAGAAGCAGACACGGAGCAATGGATTCAAACTACAAGAAAGAAAATTCCACCTAAACATTAGGAAGAACTTCCTGACAGTAAGAGCTGTTTGGCAGTGGAATTTGCTACCAAGGAGTATGGTGGAGTCTCCTTCTTTGGAGGTCTTTAAGCAAAGGCTTGACAGCCATATGTCAAGAATGCTTTGATGGTGTTTCCTGCTTGGCAGGGGGTTGGACTGGATGGCCCTCGTGGTCTCTTCCAACTCTATGATTCTATGCTTCTATGAATTCAGTCAATGCCTCTTGCCTCTTGGATGGAGGCTATAAAGGGATGTGTGAATGTGTGTAGAAACTGGAGTGCTGTATGAAGTTAAAATTCACATTCATTGCTCTCCCCATGTTTGCCTCTGGCCTCACCCATGAATGGCAGATGGTCCACAGAAGGTAGCCCAGAAGAGAATGTGGCTGAAAAAGGTTTCCTATCCTTGCTCTATTTACTGGAGTCTCTAATGAGTGGTCCTGATGATAGCCATCTCAATTATAGGCATATGATTCATGCAATCATTCATTATTATTTTTTGGTCAAAATGAACATGTTTTAGAGCAATGTTTCCCAACATTTGGTCTCCAGCTGTTTTCGGACTACAATTCCCACCATCCCTGACCACTGGTCTTACTAGCTAAGGATGATGGGAGTTGTAGTCCAAAAACAGCTGTAGACCCAAGGCTGAGAAACACTGTTTTAGAGGACTGAGAGCATTGACAGGAACTCTGCTAGATGCTAACAATCTACAGGAACATCTCTTAAAAACTGATAGCTTGACAAGTACAAGGGAGCTGTTTCTTTGCCCATTGGCTCCCCTCCCCATGAGCTTGGATGAGACCTTAAAATGTTATGCAATCTCGGTTTTCAAATTATACTTGGCAGAATCCTCCCTGTAGTTTCTGGTAGTGCTTACCCCATCTTGGGCTGTTTCCATTTTACTGCACAAGCAGTGGGTGATCCACACCTGTGTTTCTCCATCTGGCTGTAACTGTTAACACTGTCTAGTTTGCACAGGGTGTGTTTATTGGCACCAAAATCATGTGAGCATCTGGATGGGGTTTCAAACAGAGACTCTTTCACCACAGTGCAGGGTCTGCCTACCAACCCCTACTGCTTCTGAGCATGAAGCTCTGTAGATGAGTATTCAGAAAACTGTACATGTTTCAAAATATCCAACAGAAAGAAGGAGCTGGGGAAGTGTCTCTCTCTCTGTGTGTGTGTCTCTCTCTGTGTAAATCTGCTTTCTGGTTGAATGGAATGATTCGTCTAGATGAGAAAGTTTACAAGAAACCAAAATGGGAAAATTGCCAGAAATTGACAGCTTGAGCACTAGCAAGTATTAAAACCCTCTTTGCTAATCGCTGCCACCACAAATTAATGGAAGTCTTTTAAGTCTCTTGTCAGTGCTTATGTGGCATTCCATAGTTAAGGGATTTCTATGTTGTACATAACAGATGTCATCATTAATATGCAACTACATATGCTTCAAGTCTATAAGGTTTTGCGTAACATTTCTCAGCCTCCTTGGCCTTTATTTTCCATTCTCGTTCTTTCATTCCACTGTGGCTAGCTTGAATTTTATTTTATTTTATGCCTATTATTGCTTTCCACTGCATTGGGGGCAGGGGGATCAACACAAATTTGATGTGCTCTCTCCTGAAGGGTTCTACTTGAATATTTTGTATAGAAAGATGCAATATAAATCCTGATAATACATAATAAGCAATAAGGATAAGGCTGATCAGAATGACATTCAAACATTTTCAGATATCTTGCTCATGGGGATGAAACCCCTCCCACCCCACTTTGTTTTGTCTCCAAGCAACTTTAAACAAAATGTTTCCTGAGACTCCTGCTGGTTTCCAACTTCTAACTTTGTTAAAGCATAAAACCTCTCCTGCACTTTTATTATATGTGTTTTCCTTTAGGGAATTCATTTGAGTCTTTCAAATCTTAGATATTTTAGATGAAAATAGATAATTCTTTTATGAGACTCTATTGGCAACAGAAAATGGCTAGCCCTTTGTTCCTTCCTCCTGTTGATCTTATACAGAGCTACTGGTAGGGGAGTCCCATTTTTTAAAATAAAAAAATGTGCTTTTATATGCATTGAAGTCCAGCAACAAAGAATATTACCATCAATGTTTTCCATTCCCACATCCATCTGTGGTTGTACCTAAGCCTCCGTTATATCTAATTTGTTTGCAGGTTCTGTGGGGTTGCGATCAAGAACATATTTCAGTATCAGGACCTGTTTTAAGAATCTCTTTTTCAGAACTCTCTTGAAAGCTTTACAGAACTATTCCCTACTTGATTGCTGCACTATTGGGGTTTTAAGAAGGCAGTGCTTGCCATCCCGCTCTGTATTCATTGCATGCAGTACTGTTCCAGTACTGCTGCAGTTCACTTTCCACCAAAAACTAATGTTTTTTTTCTTTTCACTGGTGAAATCATACAACTTTGTAGCTTATGCATACTTAATTGTGGAACTTACACAATTAATTAGGTATGTTGCATTGTCATTACATTATTCCACGCCACTCATCTAAATGCCAAGGAACACAATGCAAAGTGAAAAAACCACACACACACAAATTCTGTATTGTTTCTGGACTGAAAGCAGCAACAACATCAATTACTGATTGTATTCACTGGATTGACTTCCATTTGTCACATGGGATGAATAAGCAAACTTTCTGTTTCTGTTTTCTGTTCCTGTTCTCATTGGAATTCTCTACACTTGATTACTGGCAGCTCGGTGTTCCCCCTGTGTATCTTGTGTAGTGTATGGAGCAGAAATGACAGCATAACATCATCATGAAGCCAAACACAGTGATGCCAGTGCTTCCTGGAGAGGAGGAGGGATCAAAACTTCAGGCAGTGTGGTCACAGTCATATGTTCATCACCAACGTTATGCCAAAATGTCACCTACAAC
Source organism: Zootoca vivipara (assembly GCF_965207765.1). Classification (NCBI taxonomy): domain Eukaryota; kingdom Metazoa; phylum Chordata; class Lepidosauria; order Squamata; family Lacertidae; genus Zootoca; species Zootoca vivipara. Next base: position 35,543,056 of record NC_142591.1, on the reverse strand, counting down.
TTCACACCATGCAAAGGCTAGGGAGACATTTTGGCTCAGCTCTAGGCAGTGCTGAGCCAAAAACTGTTCTTCAATTTATTGAAAGAGGGTTTTGCTTTTCTTTCTTTAGAATTTCAGTGGGGTTGCGCTTATTGTTCAAGAAGGGTGTTGTTTGTTTTTATCTTTCTTTTTATTAAGCCTCTATCCAGCACTCTGCAGCCTCCCTGGGTGCCTGAAGTCCAAAAAACCCGCAACCCAATGGGAGGGCTTACCTTATGATGCCTTCCCCTAAGCTTTAATTTAAGCTTGAGAAACTGGAGAGACTGGCTATCAAGCACCTGAGACTTTGGTGCTTGCTCATTTTGTTTTTTTAAGGGAACTCCTTTTTCAGAAAAGCAAAAAGCAAAAATTCTGGTCACACACACAGCACACAGGTGTCATGCCTCCCTAGCTTCCTGAGCTTACAGGAAAACACAGCCAATATTATCAGAAACAGTGGACACCTGGGAAGGTTGTAGAATTCAGACTACCTGACAGGAGGTTTCTAGAATGAAAGGATAAACCATGGCCAGTAAAGTAAGCATAACAAAAACTCTGTAATCCACACAAGATAATTCCTCTCTCTGTCTCTCTGTCTTTCTCTCGTTTGACACCCCCTTGGAAATCCCTTTGGGCAATTTCTGAATGCAATTTCTCTTCTTATTGACTGATAGAGAATTGTAGGAAAATGCAGAAGATATTTTCCACACAGAAGTAGCCAAAGAGTGTTTTGGTGGTATCGTGACTGTGTCTGTCCATTCAAAAATGCTAATTTTTATTTTGGTGCAGCCATCAATAGGCAAACAGCATTGTGCACACCTGCCCTAATGTATCTTGTTGTTTCTTTCTCCCCACCTGTTATGTACTGAGCTGAATCCTAGAACAATAGGATTCAGAATCAGCGGGAGCTACCCAATCCAACTCCAGGTGGAAGTGAATCCGCAACCTGATTGGCCTGCTGGAGCAGCCAATCAGGCGGCTGGCAGAAGTGAATCTGCTACCTGATTGGCCTGTAGGAGCAGCCAATCAGGCTGCAGGCAGAAGTCAATCCACAATATAATTGGCCCACAGGTGTAGCCCTGAAGTAGCCAATCACGCAAGGCCCATTGTGTAAATAATGTATATAAGCAGATGGTTTTGGGAAAAGAGCCATTCATCTTCTCTTCTCCTCCTTGATGACTATGAGCTGAATAAAGAGCATGAAATTCACTCTCGACTCCGAGTATATTTCACTGGCGACGAAGGTGGGATCCTGCTGAGCTGACCGCCACCACGCACTGCACCGCAGCACCGCCACCTGCTGCACCGCTGCATCGCACCGTGCATCCAGGCTTCAGCTCCAGGACCCAAGGAACCCAGAATGGCAACTGACAGCAGCTTCTTGCCATTCAAACCAGCATCAGGAGACTGGGAAGGGTACGCCGCCCGTTTCAACTTCCTCCTGCAAGCGAAAGAAGTCACCAACGATGCCATGAAGAGGGCGACATTCTTCAGCGTCTGTGGAGAGGAGACGTTTGAAATCGCCCGGGCTCTCCTTGCACCTAGAGATGTCGCTACCGTCTCTTACAAAACAATAATGGAACGGCTGAAGGAGCACTTCTCACCACAGCCCTCGGTGGTAGCTTGCCGAAATGCCTTCTACGCAAAGCGGCAAGCCCCGGGGGAAACCATAACTGGGTTTGTGACCTCCCTCCGCCAAGCCGCCCGGTTATGCAACTTCTCAGAATTGGAGAACATGCTTCGTGACCGCCTCGTCGGTGGCCTGAGGGACGAGATGTTGCAACGATGCCTCTACGCCAAAAAAGACCTCACGTTCCAGATTGCTCTGGAGGAAGCCCTGGCAACCGAAGCCGCCGAGAGGTCAACGCAAGAGGCACGACCGGCCCCGCCATCCCAACCGAGGGTCTACCACGAAGACCTCACCGACGAATCCGAATCTGACAGGGAGGAAGTACACAGAGTACAGCGGCGCACTCAAGCAGCACACACACCACAGCAGCCTCGACGAGAAGGAGGGAACTGTGCAAGCTGCGGGGAGAACCACGAGAGGAGGACCTGTCGTTTCCGCAACGCAGAGTGCAGGCAGTGCAGAAAATTAGGACACATCGCCCGGGTGTGTCGGGCTCGACTCACACGTCGACAAGCATCAGATGACCGACCCAGGAGCCCCAGGTCACACGGCACCATGCACCAAGGCAACTCGACGGAGATCACGGACTACCAGGTATTCCAGTTGCCCCATCCCAGCACAGAGAAAATTTATATAGAGGTACAGATAGAGGGAGCCCCATGCCGCATGGAGCTGGACACGGGTTCAACTCTATCCATAATCTCGGCCCGAACATTAAGGGAACTGTGCCCTAATGGGGGTCCCAAACTAAGGCCGGCCCCATTCACCCTCCGGGACTTCCAGAAGCGTAAGGTCCCTACTATGGGGGTGGGGACCTTCAGGGTGCAATATCGAGGGCGAAAGCAACAATTGGACTTGCTGGTAGTTAAGGGCCCCTACGTTAGCTTACTGGGACTGGCATGGTTTGGACCTCTGGGGCTAGCCGTTACCGGGGTGAACCGCACTAGCTTACAAGTGGACGTGGACGCCATATGCAAAGAGTTTCCAGGGGTTTTCGATGGGGCATTGGGACGATATACAGGACCCCCCATTGCCCTACAGCTAGACCCCGCTGTACGACCCATCAGGCACAAGGCCCGCCGGGTCCCGTTCGCCCTGAAACCCCGCATAGACGAGGAATTGGACCGGCTCGTGGAGCAAGGAGTGCTGGAGCCGGTGCCCAACGCCCCCTGGGAAACTCCAATTGTCACACCCGTCAAGCCTAACGGTTCGGTCCGCATCTGTGCAGACTACAAATGCACCATAAACAAGGCTCTCACGGCCCATGCATACCCAGTGCCAGTGGTCAGCCATGTCCTCGCCACCCTGGCTGGGTCAAAAATCTTTGGCAAACTGGACTTGGCCCAAGCGTATCAACAGTTGCCTGTGGACGAAGCCACAGCAGAGGCTCAGACGATTGTGACGCACAGAGGGGCATTCAGAGTAAAGCGGCTGCAATTTGGCGTTAGCGTGGCACCAGGCATATTCCAGAATCTAATGGACTCTCTCCTTAAAGGGATTCCTGGCGTCACCCCCTTCTTCGATGATGTACTGATCGCCGGGCCCACACCAGAGGAATTTGAGGACCGCCTCCGCTCCGTCCTGCACCGTTTCCAGACGGCGGGCCTCAAGGTGAAGCGGGAAAAGTGTTTACTGGGAGTGCCGCAGGTGGACTTTCTGGGATTTAAGGTGGACGCAGAAGGGGTCCATCCAACCGGTGACAAGGTACGGGCCATTTGTGAGGCCCCAGCGCCCAAGAGCAAGCCCGAACTTCAGTCATTCTTGGGACTATTGAACTTTTACCATGCCTTCCTTCCCCATAAGGCAGCGGTAGCGGAGCCCCTACACAGACTCCTAGATAAAAGGGCCCCTTGGGTGTGGGGCCAGCGACAAAGGGCCGCATTCCAGGCAGTCAAGGACTTGCTCGTCTCGAACTCGGTCTTAGCACACTTCGACGAGAGGCTGCCAGTGGTGCTGGCATGCGACGCCTCTCCCTATGGCATCGGCGCTGTCCTGGGACACCAACTCCCGGATGGAAGAGAGGTGCCGGTGGCATACTTCTCCCAGACGCTTGCTGCAGCTGAACGAAACTACTCACAGATTGACAAGGAGGGTCTGGCAATCGTGAAGGGCGTAAAAAAATTCCATGATTTCTTGTACGGGCGGCCCTTTACCATAGTGACTGACCACAAGCCGTTGCTTGGCCTGTTTGCCCCTGAGAAGCAGACCCCCCAAGTGTTGTCTCCACGTGTCCTCAGGTGGTCAATTTTCCTTGCCGGCTACCAGTATGCACTAATCCACCGCCCTGGGAAGGCGATGGGCCACGCAGACGCCCTCAGCAGGCTACCACTACCAGAAACAGGCCCCGACCCAGCGCCTGCGCAAGAGGTTATGACCCTGGAGCTGCTTCCCGACCGACCCATTCAGGCACAAGAAGTTGCGCACCATTCCACAAAAGATAGGGTCATCTCCCGGGTCCTGGACTGGGTATGGCGAGGATGGCCCAGCAGCAGCCCCGGGCCAGAATTCGCTGGCTACACAAACCGCAAACATGAACTGTCGGCCCACAAGGGGTGCCTGTTATGGGGAAGCAGGGTTGTTGTTCCCCAGCCCCTCCGCAAAAGGGTCCTCACAGCCCTACACGAGACACACCCAGGGGTAGTGAGGATGAAGGCCCTTGCCAGGAGTTATGTGTGGTGGCCGGGGATTGACAGAGAGATAGAGGCCTGGGTCCAACACTGCCAGACCTGCCAAGAATCCCGCCCGGATCCCCCAAGGGCCCCAGTCCAGCCCTGGGAGTCCGCCCGACATCCATGGTCACGCTTGCACGTGGACTTCGCTGGCCCCTTCCAGGGAAAAACATTCTTCATAGTGGTGGATTCCTACACCAAATGGCTGGAGGTCGCACTGGTACCATCCACTTCTACGGCGGCAGCCATCCGGGTACTACGTAAGCTGTTTGCGACCCACGGGCTCCCTGACACCCTCGTCTCGGACAATGGAACCGCATTCACGTCAGAGGAGTTCCAGACCTTCACAGCGCAGAACGCCATCCGCCACATCCGCTCAGCACCATTCCACCCTGCCACCAATGGCCAAGCGGAGCGCATGGTGCGGACCACCAAGGACAGCCTCCGCCGCATGACACAAGGGGACTGGGAATACCGCCTTGCCGCATTTCTTCTAGCACAGCACAGCACCCCAAGCACAACGACGGGCCGGAGCCCAGCTGAATTACTAATGGGCCGGCGCCTTGCAACTAGACTGGACCGACTTCACCCCGACAGAGCTCAGGATGAGGTAGTGGTGGGGAAAGGCAGGAACACCCGGACATTTGTGGCCCAGGACCCAGTGTATGCAAAGAATTTTGGGGCAGGCCCAGCCTGGGTACCCGCCAGAGTCACCAAGGTGACCGGTCCCGTGTCGTACGAGGTACTAACGGAAGGGGGGCAATGTTGGCGCCGCCACTGCGACCAGCTACGGCGACGATTCCCAGGAGGAACCCGGGAGGAGAGCGGGACAGAGGGGTCCCAAGGGGACAGCAGGGCAGTGAGGCCTGTAGAGCGAGAGGGGTGGGCAGGGGAAGCAGAAGCAGTAGGCACAGAGGGGCGCCCCGAGGCTGGAAGGACACTGGAACCAGAGCTACAACCTAGTGGTTCAGTGGCGCCAGACCAGACAGCCCCGGCACAGCCAGCAGCCTCGGAACACGAGCCAGAACCAGAACCCCTGACCAAGGAACACCCCAGGCCACAACGCACACGGAGGCGGCCAGCAGACCTTGGGGACTACGAATGCAACTTCCCGGGCAGGACTGGAACTTAGAGGGGAGGGGTGTTATGTACTGAGCTGAATCCTAGAACAATAGGATTCAGAATCAGCGGGAGCTACCCAATCCAACTCCAGGTGGAAGTGAATCCGCAACCTGATTGGCCTGCTGGAGCAGCCAATCAGGCGGCTGGCAGAAGTGAATCTGCTACCTGATTGGCCTGTAGGAGCAGCCAATCAGGCTGCAGGCAGAAGTCAATCCACAATATAATTGGCCCACAGGTGTAGCCCTGAAGTAGCCAATCACGCAAGGCCCATTGTGTAAATAATGTATATAAGCAGATGGTTTTGGGAAAAGAGCCATTCATCTTCTCTTCTCCTCCTTGATGACTATGAGCTGAATAAAGAGCATGAAATTCACTCTCGACTCCGAGTATATTTCACCACCCCTATCTTTCAACGAACATTGGATCATTCATCTTTCTTGCAACCACCAGCCAGGGACGTATAACCTTAGAAATCCTTTCTGTAATGTCCTTCTCTCACCTTCATGAACAGACTGTAGACTTTTATTTTTCAATCAGAAAGAAGTTGATGTCTCTTGTTTTGGTACTGAACAGCTGATCATCCTCTGCCTCAGGGATTTGCCACTTAACGCCTGAGTGGGAGATGGAAGTGTGACTGAACACCAGTGAACTGGAGAGCCTTCAGCCAATCTTCTGCATGCCTTATGTAGTTCTTAAGGTTTCTTCAGGTCAAGTGAACACTGCTGCTTATGTTCGTTGACTGGAAAAGCAAAATATCTATATCTCTTGAAAAGCATGAGCAGTGGCAGTTCTCTTTCTCCTCACATGCATGGCAATACTAATGAAGATTAACACATACACACACAATTAGTGCTTGGTGGAAATAGGTGGCATCTGCTACAACCTACAGTCTGATACAGCATGGGACCAAGATACCTGAAAGATAATATCACCACTTATATAACCAACACTGTGCTCTGCAAGTGAGGGCCACTTGTGGTTACCATCTTAGCAGGACAACTGCTCTGTACAATATAGGAATTGGGTCTTTAGCATTGTGGCACCTACCATTTGGAATTCCATCCCATTATAGATTAGACCAGGCATCCTCAAACTTCGGCCCTCCAGATGTTTTGGACTACAATTCCCATCTTCCCCCGACCACTGGTCCTGTTAGCTAGGGATCATGGGAGTTGTAGGCCAAAACATCTGGAGGGGGTGCAGTTTGGGGATGCCTGGATTAGACAGATGGTTTCTCTGTTGTCTTCTCAGAGCCTGCTAAAGACCTCCCTCCTTTAATGGTGTGTGTAGCTTCCTCACGAGTAAGCAGCTCCAAACCCCGTACTTGGTTTTTACAGGGTTTTATTATATACATATATACAAGACAGAGCATCAAAAAGCATGACTGCACTAATCCAATTCAGAATCCTGAAGCGCCTCCCTTCGTGACCTGTGCCAGCATCACCCCCGGGGCACCCAGAAACTCCTCTGTTGTTTCCTCCTCTTCTCACCCCTCCTCTGCTGGGGCAAAGGTGCTGGTTGAGCACCCTCTCCACTGGAGCTGCTCAGTTGAGGGGCTGGCACTGTGGCCCTTGGAGCTTCCCCCTCCCGAGTGCTTGGGTCTGTCCTCTGCAAATCTTCCTCTGGGGCTCCCTCCTCCACAATATCCCTAAGGGTTTGCAGCTCTTCCTGAGTCTCGGTCCCATCTTCCGGGGGAAGCTGCCAGGCGCTAGCTGCTGGGGCTCTGGCAGCATCCAAGAGCCCTCGCTCCGACCCACCAGGCTCTGACCCCTGGTAGTTCCCTGACACCTCCCCACTCCAACAAGCGTTTTGAGTTGAGATCAGTCTGTGTGTGTATTGGAATTGTTGCTAGATGTTTATAGTGTTTTATCATTTGTGTGTTTGCCACCCAGTGATACTTTGGCAGGAAGGCTGGGCTGTAAGTGTAATGAATAAATACGTGATCACTCGGGTTCCTTTAAACTGTCAGATAACCCCACTGTAGTACTTCTATCCCAGTCCTGCAATGTACTGTTATTGCACCTTAGTTAAGGTAAGATTTTATTGCTTCCACGTTACACTATTACGCTCATTTGTTTTATATATGATGTGATCCAAGTTGGTCACTATTATCTAATTCAATATTATTATTATTTTTTAAAAAAAGTTTGATGGTTTAAGGCCAAAGTTAAGGCTATCTTATGTTGGCTCAAGCTCTACAAAGCTGGAAAACTTGAAGCTGAAGTTGATGCCAGAGCAGATCAGTAATGACGTTGCCCAAAGTCACACTCCATAACCTTGTTCTTTCAGGCTGAAACCTAGATGTGGAGGATGGAGTGCATGGGACCAGCAAAGATGTTCAACACTGTTATGTTCTTGTATTGCCTCATGAAGCATTTGAGGCTTTCTGCTGATCCAGATGAAGCCTGCTGAGGCTGCTGTCCTGTGCATTCCACCTGTGCATTCCACCAACCCCTTCCTTGATAGTTCATATTCCAGAACTAAAAGAAAGAAATAAGATAAAGCACATGGAGTCCACTAGGTGTCTCCCTCTGTAAGCACCGGTGTGCTGGCAGAATTTTAGCTTCAGAATGAAACTGAGCATGCCACCTTATAACTTTTGCCAGCAACTGCTGTCATAGGCTTTGATGAGGCAGGAAAAACCTTAACTTTTGAATAACTGCTCAAAGCTTCATCAAACCAATGGAACATTTATTAATGCTGAATAATCTTCAGTGGGTTTTCGTTATTACCTATTCATTTGCTATACTGTAATTTATTACTGTAGTCATACTATTGAACCTAGCACAGTTCACATGGGGTAATCTTAGATCTGGTTTATGCATTAGTTCAAGTTATTCATAGACACTTTAACTTTTTCTTAAAAAAAACAACAACACCAAAGCCTCCCAGGAGTATGGTATTACAAATAAATAGGCTCAGCTTTGAGAACCTCAGTTGGGATGGTCAACCAGTGATTAAATTATGATTCTGATGCATATTCAGCATCCTGCAGTCTGTTTGGATTATGGTCCTTGCCATATAAATATATCATCCTGTTCCCCATCATGGAGAACCAGATGCCCCAGGAAGCCCACAATAAGTACATAAGTGTAAGGATGGGTAAATCTGTCATTTTTGCTTTCTTCCCATGTCTTTTTTTTTTGCAATTCCAAAACAGTCATCATGAAAATTTCTCAATATTTTAGAGCAAATGTCTCCTAGTATACATTTTTGTTTGCAGTTTGCCTAATTCATACATTTTTTGCAAAACAATTTTCCTAACATGATATATTTTGATATGTTATGTTCAATAACATGCACATTTATATGCAGAATATACCCTAGCATATGCATTTTTGCATACATTACTTAACTGGACTGCATTGCAAAAATTCAGAAAAGTATGAATTTTGAAGGCTAGCTGTGTTTCAGTCTGCATATTGTTTTGGAAAATGTGAATTACTTAAGTTAACCTTTAAATGCAAAGTAAATCAAATTTCTCTACTATCCCTACATAAGAGCAATAGTCTTCTCCCATTGCTGCTTTCTAGCAAACAGTATACTGTATACTTGGTTTGATGTGAAAATGTGTGTGTGTGTGTGTGTGTGTGTGTGTGTGTGTGTAATCATTAAAAAACAATTTCTAAAAACAGCAAGTTTTTTAATTATTATCCAAACATTGTCATCATTTTGTATTCTTTCAAGTGGATCCCCAACCTTTGCCAATATGGAGGTTTCCACCCACATATAAACCTAAAATGGTTTGGCTTTGTGGGCAAATTGCTGCAACAGTGCAACTTCGGTTGTAAGTGTCATTAATTTGATTGTATATCCCGTCTTTTTGTGTTAAACAGCAGATAACAGAATCTGGCTGCAATTTACATTTCCCTCCCCCATTGTCGTTAACAGAATTATTGGGACATGTATTCTGAGGATCATGGCTTTCAGCCATGTAGATCACTGGTATTCATTGGCAGAGTAAATACTGTCAATATGTCAACAATAGTGCCAGAACTAAACGAAAAAGCATCCTTCTTTAATGCCAAGCAAGTACACATAGCTACTATATATGGCATATTCAGTAATAAGAACCTTAAAAAAAATACTTTTTTAAAACCATGACTTAAAAGAAAGTAAGGCTGCTACATATTTTATTCTTCAAACATGAACTACAGTAAGTTAGCTTATTAATTGCATCTTTGTCCAGTGGATCTGCACAAAGCAAATCCATAACACCGTATAACTGCCAGCTCCTACCTTTTCAGAAACAGTGGTGTGCCATTGCAGTCTATTGTAAGCTTTATTTAGGGTTCTTCAGTTGAAATCCAGACTCCTGTTCAAAGGCAGAGATCATGGCTTGCATTTAAGAATCCTGGAAACAAATGGATCAGAAAACCAGGACCTATAACTTCAAAACTTTCTCCTTTTGTAACTGAATACCCTGCTGGGCTCAAGCAAAATCATAACTTATGCTCAGCTCAACAAATGACACTTCAAAGTTGTTCTTCTAGCTATTGTATAAATATCCCAGCTTCCTTAAGGGGAGAGAAGATGGCAAAGATAAAAGCTCAACATGTGGTCTTCAGGAGGCACACTCCATTCCTGATTGCTATTAGCTTTTTATTTCTTTATTTCTTCCTTCTGGTATTATCACTAGGTAGCTCTCCTGCCAACAGCAACAACAACCAGTACCAGCAAAGATTTCACTGCCTTGACTTTTGGAAAACAAAGTGAATCAACATTGTCTGTTGTTTAGGCCTCAAAGCAAAAGAACAGCAGCTTACTCGCCTGTCCTTGTTCTCCCCAGATCTTTTCCCGGATAATAACTCCCAAAATAGAGCAGAAGTTTTCTATTTCACACATCCTGGAAAGGCCTGATTCTGACAAAGTCAGTGTGGTATGCATACCTGCCAAGTTCCTCTCTGAAAAAATAAGGGACCGGACCGAAAGTAGCATACAGGAAGTAGCGTGACGGCCATTTTGGAACTGGGTGGAGCATGCTCAGAAGTGACTTTTGATGCTGCTGTGCCCAGTTCCAAAATGGCTGCCGCACCAGAAGTCGCGCTGCAGCCATTTTTGGAACTGGGCAGAGCAGCATCAAAAGTCACTTCTGAGCATGCTCCGCCCAGTTCCAAAATGGCCACTGCGCCAGAATAAACCGGGGAAAAACAAAAAAACCCTGTTTTTTCGGCTGGGGACAGCTGGAAAAACGGGGGTTTCCCGGGGAAAACGGGAGACTTGGCAGCTATGGTCATATGGTGGTTAGAGTGTTAAACCAGGTCCTGGGAGACCAGGTTTCAAATGCCCATTCATCCATGAAACTTCCTGGGTGACCTTGGGGCAGCCACAGTCTCTCAGCCTCAACTCCCTCTTATGGTTGCTGTGAAGCTAAAATAGGGAGGAAGAGGACCATGACGCCACCTTGAGCTCCTTGGAGGAAACCACTTGACAAATCATTTAAGGATCGTTCTGCCTGCTGTAACAATTATAATGTGCTGCGCTAGATACTGTGTGATTTTCAATTGTATTTTATTGCTTCTTTTATTTCTTGTATTACAATTTGAATTCCATACAGGCAATAAAAAGACAATTACAATCAATATACATAGTCAGTGCAATGGGTGCTCTCTCTCCTGGCTTCAACCACAAATCCACATACATGGACCATGGACGAACGAAGCTTGCGGATCAACAGTTCATCACTGAAGTTACTAATCTAAAAGGCCTGCAAGCAAGCACCCTTCAACTAATTTACTTATTAATGGCTGAAAAACTCGATCATTCTTTTAAACAGGCACAAGCTGTTAATAGTACCGTGTTTCTCATATTATAAGACATGTCTTATATTAATTTTTTTCTCAAAAAAACACACCATGTCTTATTTTCAAGGGATGTCTTATTTTTTAATTAAGTATGGTAAAGCAAACTACCGGTAGGCATTGTATGCATGCAGCATCATAGAGTCGTCACTCTGGGGCACAGTGCCATTCTGAAGATTTCAATACCCTGCCACTGTTGTGTACTCTTACTCACTCTCTCTTTGCAAATAACCTCAACTTGTTAAGGAAGTTACTCAAAAGAGCAAAACTCATCTGAAAGCATTTGCATAGCCAGCCTTATAGAAAATGAAGCTTTGCTTTTGAGAATGTGTGTGGTGTTTTTTTAAGAGGTTGCTTTTAAAAAAAGAAAGAAGCAGAATAGCATCAGGATGGATTATGAGATAATCCCTTGTACTGCTGATGTTGCAGAACAATTTATGATTTGCAGCTAAGCTAAAACAAGAAGGGGAGAATCTGTTCCAAAGGCAGCGTAGCTGCAATATTACTGGGTTATGTTCTCTGTTTCTTGCATCTTTAAAAACACCACAGCAATTTAATTTGGCAAACGTCTTCATGAAAGTTCATTCTTAAACCAGAATCACAAACCAACAGTTTTGATCTTAAGGAGAAATGTTGCTTACATTGTCCCCCCCCCCAAAAAAAACCCACCTGGTATGCTAGGCTGAGAGTGTGGTGTGATTGTGTTCTGATTTATAGCTATTCTAGAAGCAACAGTTGGACACCCAGATTTTGACAGCAGTCATTAGCTGCTAATGATCTAGAATGTGTAATGTGTGTGTGTGAGAGAGAGTTCATTGTATGTCTAGCATGTCTTAAGCAGAAATATCCATAAGGCAGTTTAGAAAGGAAAAAAACCCACACACACAACCGTGTTAGAGTTAGTAATTAAAGAGAATTGTAGAGCAGATCAAATTGCAAAAACTGCCGGGGCTTATCAGATCGCGCGCTTTGAGCTGCGGCTCCAGCCAGCTCCCGGGCTTCGCGCGCTGCCCGCTAAGGCTCCTGCTGGCTGCCGGGGCTTATCAGATCGCGCGCTTTGAGCTGCGGCTGCAGCCAGCTCCCGGGCTTCGCGCGCTGCCCGCTAAGGCTCCTGCTGGCTGCTGGGGCTTACCGATCGCGCGCTTTGAGCTGCGCCTCCAGCCAGCTCCCGGGCTTTGCGCGCTGCGCACTAAGGCTCCTGCCGGCTGCTTAGCAGGGTCCCGATCCTTTCTTCTTTGCCCGCCGCGGCTCCTGCTGAGCCTTCGCTGAGGCTCTACCTTAGCCGGGCTTCGCACTGAGGCTCCTGCTGCAGCTCTTGCTGTGCGTGCTGCAGCTCTTGCTGGCTCCCACTCGGACGGAGCTCCACGTGGCAGCGGCATCCGGTTCTGAGGAGGCATCTTCCTTTTCTTACGGTACCATATTTTGCACAGACCTGCTCCCACCACAACCTGGTACTGGTACGTCTTATTTTCGGGGTATGCCTTATATTTCGCCAGGTCATGAAAATACTGCCATGCCTTATTTTTTAGGGATGCCTTAAAATATGAGAAACACGGTACAGTCCTTTACTACCATTGTTAATACTAACAACACTCAGTGTTTATTAATTAGCTTCTTAATTGATGAATTCATAATTAATTCCTACATACTCTCTAGAAATGCAAGAGAGGAATACTTTACCCACTACGAAGATGAAGGCAATTTGAAATTAGGAGAGTGTCAGCTGGGGATTGTAATCACATGGTATCTGTCATAAGGCCAAAGTGGGGCTTGAGATCTCCCTGAGCATATACGATTCCAGTCAGCTACCTAGCTGCTTCCCTCTGCCATGCAAGATCAAGGAATGATTCAATGCTTTCAAATGACTCTTGAGTCTGAAAGTCCACCACTTCTAACTCCTAGCACTGAAATATGTTTGCAAATGCAGTTGCTCATTAATAAGCCTTGTTTGTCTTCCCCCCCTGTGTAATGTTTTCAAAATTCACCCGTTCTTATTTCTCATTGTTCTCATATTCCAGTCATCAAAAATGTGTCAGTGAAGTTAAGAGGCTGAAAGTGAATTCATGTTCTCTTAGCTCCGTGTCTTGACCTGTGCTGAAGAAATATATATGGCCTCTTCAAACACTTAAGTGTCTATGAATAAATCATTTCCTTTAACAAAATGCGAAGGAAAAAAATACCTGTCTGTTTCAACATAGCTCTGCTTTCAGAGTTCATGGAGAGAGGATTGTTTCTTGATTATGTTTCATTATGAACCATTTATATGGACCTTTTTGTGTGTAAATAGCTTTTGGTGTATTTTTTTAAACCACAAAACGTTGCAAAACTACTGTTTGCATTTAGCAGATGGAAACTCAGACTGAGAGGTTGTGGTTTGCCTAAAGCCAGCAGTAACAGGAGATGTACAAATTTGAACCCAGGTTATATTTGATATCCAGTGGACCAAACTAGCTCTCAGCAACTGAAATAAATTCTCTTACATATATCTCTATGGCTGCAAGGTGCTAACAACCAATACCAAGATGAAAGTCTACCAGGCTTGCATGTTGAGCATGCTGCTTTATAGAAGTGAGTCAGGGTGACTTACAAACACCAGGAGTGATATCTCAACACCTTCCCTATGTAGTATGTCAGGAAGATTTGGGGCATCACATGGCAGAGTCTCAAACAAAGATGTGCTCTCCTAAGGCTACATTCCCAGCATGTTCCAACGCCTGTCTCAGAGACGTCTATACTGGCTTGGTCATGTGCACAGAATGGAAGATAGCAGCGGCTTCCGGGTTCAGCGCCAGCGTCGATCGGCGGGGCTTTGTCTCGTCTCTGAGACGGCCCGTCTCTGCTAGGAGTGGGGAGGGCAGCGAGAGCGACGCTGCGCCCCTTAGAACCTCGGGAAGGGCGTCCCGAGGGCAATTTGCTCGGCACAGACCCAATCCGGACTCCCCAACTCTTCGGCTAGCTCTAATAAGAGCTCCGGAGCGAGGAGGGTAGAAGTCGCGGGGGCCATTTTGAGCGGCAACGTTATTCTAGCAGGGAGAAGCTTCAAGCCGAAGGCGGAGAGCGCTGGATTCTTCCGAAAATAAAACGATTGGAAAAGACTGTAAGTAACCTCATGATTTGGATTACTATAAAACAATTTGGATCTGGGAGAGAGGGGAGAAAAGAGGAAGCCACCCCCCCCCACGGCAACAAAAGAGACAGTAAATAGAAACCCGAAGCCATAAACAGAAGATTTACAATTCAAAGGATCCCTCAAAGGCATCAAAGAGAATCTCCCCTTTGATGCAGGGTGAAAAGGGGAGAGAGACTGCGGTTTATGATTGCCCTGCAATAAGAGGCACAGCCTAAGAAAAAAACCTTTCCACTCGGGAGCCGGCAGCCCAGACAACCCAGTGAGTTGTCAGGTTTTATAAGTCAAATTTTACTTCACTTTGTATTTCTGGACTTTGTGGAATTTCTTTTTTGGCTTAAGTGTTTGTGAAATGTGAGTTCGAACTTTATTGTCAATAAGACTTGAAGAATGCAGCCAGCTTGTTAAAATGGAGTCGAAAAATAAACTGTGATCATATTCCACCCCACGTGACAAGTTTTGACCTTGGCAGGACTGAAATATGTCAACAAAAAAGTGTTCCCCTGAGTTCCAGCGGTCTGTTTTGACCTTAATGTGGGAAACAAGAATAGAGTTATGTCAAGAGGAGACACGACGGCAAGAGTTACAGGAAAAATTCCAGGAGGTGATGGCGGAATATGATTTTTTAGGAGATGAAGCTTTTGACGCTGAAAAAGATGAATGTGAGAATGACAATGATGGGGAAGGAAAAGAAGAAGATGAGGATTGTGATGATTCAACACAAAATGAAGCACACCACGAAAAAAATGATGACTTTACTCTACAAAAAGTTGGATGGAGTGCCCTGCTTCTGAGGGGGGCACGATTGGTATCATTGGAACTCCAGAACGCCCACAGGGAAGAAGGAAAAAATATGCAGAGAAGAGAAGAAATTCAGGGGTCCTGTATGGTGGCCTGGATAACAAAAGACTGTAAACAGGGGGTGGGGTGAAGGGAAAGTGATGTTGTGATTAAGGATGGATTAACAGGTTTATAACTGGTCTGCTGATTTTGGAATTTGCTGGATTGGGGGGGGAAACCGGCAATCGGGGATGTAAGGTTAAATTGAGAATAGTTATAGTTTTAAAAGTGAATGGATTTTGGAAAATGTGAAAATATGGAGGCTTATAGAGGGAGAAAAAACAAAAAATTAGGCACGGGAAGAGAAAATGGGAGTTTGATTTCTCAGTGATTTGAATATTAGATGAAAATGTTAACAATTGATTTATAAGTTGTATAAGATGCAAAGGTGTATTTTTATAAAGTAAGAAACTGTTGCAGATGATAAAAAAGGGATGAAAACCGGGGAAGGGGGGGGAGGGGAAGCCCACAAAATATGGTTTTACAACTATGAATGAAAGAAAAAAATTTTTTTTGTTTTGTATTGTTTTTTCTTTTTTCTTTTTTCGCCCTTTCTTTTTTTTCCCCCTTTTTTCCTATTTCTATTTTTCTCTTTTTTTTTTTGTTTTTGGTATGACAATAGATGGTTGGATGGATGTCCTCCTGCGTACTGCCCTGGTTTGCTGGAGCTCCCTGGTGGCAGGGGGGGGCTTTGGGGCCAGGGGAGGGGGGGGAGGACAGAAACCCAAGCATAAAATGGACCATCTCTGACTGTTCACATACATGGGATACTTCTGTGGCAGGGGAGGACCCATGTGGGTGGGTAGGAAGGAGGTGGAAAAGGAGTTTAAGTATGTACCTTTTTTTTTTGCTTTTTTGTATTTTGTAAAATTAATAAAAAGTATGTTCAAAAACAGAATGGAAGATAGCAGCATCCCCAAGGATGAGCTGGCTTCAGGCACCAAGCCCGTTGGCAGACTAACTCTGCATCACAAAGATGTCTGCAAATAAGACATGAAGTCTGGCAACATTAACCTTGCTGTGTGGGAATCCCTTGCAGATGACCACAGTGCCTGGAGACAACCAGGTTGTGTATCCACAAGGGTGACCAGAGGAGGAATGACCCCTAGGGGGAGCGCAGAGAAGAAATGCCATGGTGCATCTGCAGCAGCACAACCAGACACCCTCAACTGCCTCAGCTGCAATGAAACATGTCTCTTCCATATTGGTCTCTGCAGCCACAGCAGGAGCTGTAAAACTCCAAAGGTTTGACTTCACCAGTAAAAGCGGACTGCTCCACTGCTGCCTGAGATAGATGGATGGCAACATGACTAAAAGTGCTCCTCTACAAGTGGTATTATGCACAAAGCACAACATGTTTTTCTTGTAAGAATCAGAGGATGCCAATTGTAAATAGGTTTCTGTCACTGTTAGGCCACCATGCTAGATGAGACCGATTATAGATACGATGCGCGCATGATTTTACACAAAGAGAACATTTCCTTGACCCTCTGCTATAAATTACTATAATTACTATAAATTACTTACACTGTTTCTAAATGCTGCAGTGCCTGGTGATGACACAGAATATGAACCCCATGAGCAACATAAAATAAATAAATAAATAAATACATTTATCATTCATTTTCTTTTTGTGTGACTGACATGCAAAACTAGAAATATAACCACAAAACAACTGATTTTGTGTCCTGCTGGAAGATGCAGCCTGTTTGCTGGAGGTCTCTGATGAATACATGGCTACAAACACGATTGTCAGGCCATTCACATTTTCTCAGCATACAGCAGGTTTTACATACACTGAATGTTTAATTAATTTACTGATTAATGCTTTTTTTATGATGCTATTGCCATTTGGCAGCTGTTTTGACAAAGCTGCCTTCCTCATTATGGAATTTTGACTTGTAAAAGGAAGTCAACCGGAGAAAATGGGCTTATTGAATTATCCAGCTCACCAATTATATAGTATAAAATTATTCATCCTGATATAATTTGATCAGGAAAAATCATTTATCTTTACTAAGTGTGTAAAATTAGATATTATTCTGCTGGATAGGTGCAATTTTGCAAGTGTCTGTAGTTAGAGAACTTTTAGAAAATTCCTTGAGCACTGAATTATTGCCTATTTTCTGATTCTACTTTGTTATCAAAAAGGTTAGTTTCTGACTAATCGCTCCATTGAGCCCAATTCACTCAAAGCTTTAAAAGCAACACTTAGCCATTTCAGAGCAAAATGTGAGACTAGGGGCCCATTATTGGTGATGACGCTTTGCAAAAGCTAAGTTCAAGTATGTTTCAATGTGTTAGGAAATTAATTAATCCAAAATCATTCTTAACCATTTCTTCATGGAATCAACATGGTATAATTGTGTAAGTCCATACAGCATAGAAATAGAACTATTTGATTAAAACCATATGGAAACTGGGAATCGGTGCTGGGCAGAATGTTTATCTGGCCCCTGGGAAATGCTCCAAGAACATAAAAAGAGTTTTGTTGGATCACACCAAAGGCAGAGCCTTCCAGAGGTTGTTGGACTATACCTTGCATCACCCTGGACCATTGGCCATGCTAAGTGTGGCTCATGGGAGTTGTAGTCCAGTAACACCTAGAGGGCACCACATTAGCTGCCTGAGGTTTATCCTGTCCACCATTCTGTTCCTGCAGTAGCCAACTAGAGGCCTATGAAAGCCCACAGCAGGACACAAGGGCAATAGCACTCTTCTGTTCATGTTCCCCACCAACCAATATTCAGAGACTTACTACAGCTGATACTGGAGGTGATAGTCATTATGACCGGTTGCCTTCAGTATCCTTATCCTGTATGAATTCAGCTAATCCCTTTCAAAACCGCCCAAATTGGTCACTACTACATCTTGTGATAGAAATTCCAGAGTGTCACATTGTCCATTCTCATCTTCACATCTAAGTAATATTAGGGTAGTGCTTGTGCTGGCCAGTTCTTTCGTTACAACATGATACTTGATTGAATAATCATAATGTATTTTGGCTTCAATCCTAAATCCTCTTACCTGGACCCCATTGAATTCAATAGGGCTTCTTTCTGAATAGACATAGTTAGGGCTGTGCTATTGCGCCTTGTTCCCAAGAACTCTGAATAAGAATTTCTGAATAAATATGTCTGGAATCTGCAGGGGTTCTTGATCATGGACCTTCATGTTTACTTGTGTCCTTAAACTGCTACCACTAAAGCATTAACTTGCTTCATACTGCCATTAATTAAGGTTAAATGCAGATTAGATTTATATCTTCTGTCTTCAGTTCTGCTCAGAAGCTCCTCTTTGATGCTGTTCTTTCTAGCAAGAGAGATAAGGTACTGCCATATCTGTTTGGAAGTCAAGTCTGTGCTGTCTAGTAGTTCAGCTTTAGCAAGCTTGATCTTTTTGCTATGACCTAACAGCTTTGGTGTTTTTGTAACTTACCTCCAGGTAATGGGCTTGTATATTTTCTTAATGAGGTAAGGTAACAGCTCCAGGTCAAGCAGTAAATGGAACAACTTCCCACCTCTGTCATAAGTTTAAAGGTGACTGAAACAATATCATGCCTCATTTTTTCTTCTTTTTCACCAAGACAGTTCCCCTTTAGATTAAGCTTCTCCATATTTCAGGCAGAAAATCCTGTTCTTATATCTCACATTCTGATGATGGCCAGCATGGGTCAAATACATTGTCTGAAAACTGAAGGAAGTATTTTAGCCGGTACTTAATTCAGTTTCTCAAGCAAGACATTGGTTGTGTTCCTTATACCCGATTAGCTATCAATAAAACAGCCATTTTAAATTTTCACTAATTTACTGAACATTAAAGAGGGAAGCATGACAATGGCACTGCATTGCCACAGCAACAACATACTAGGAAATATGGAATTCATTCCCAATTAAGGCTGAGATACCTTGCACTCAAAAGTAAGCTCTGTAGTCTTCAATGGAACAATGACCACTGAGAGAAACGGTTTGCAGAACAGAGCAGCTAAATGAGAGTTGGTCACACATCTGAGCCAAAAGTGTGACCTTCACCAGGTCATCTTGTACTCTGAGACAGCTAGATGAAGTAGCCATTGCATTTCATGTGGGGAGCAGCCAACGATTTAATCACCCCTCTAACAACACAATAGAGTGGATAGCATATGAAGGCCTGCTAAGCACTGGACATGTGCTTATGCATCTTAGATGAGGCCCTAGATTATTCTGTAAAGGGCAGGAAAAAGACAAAGGACAAAATGGATGAAACTACTTAACAAATTTATTTTTATATACAGTGGTACCTTGGCTTACAACCATAATCTTTTTCTGGAGGTCTGTTTGTAAACCAAAACAGGTTGTAACCCAAGGCGCGCTTTCGCCAATGGGGCACCCAAATTTTTTTTGTTCGTAATCCAAAAAAAATGAGTTGTAATCCAAAAAAGGGGTTGCGAACTGGGACATGCCCTTCTGAGTTTGACGTGTTTGTAATCAAAAACGTATGCAAACCAAGGTACTACTGTATACCATATTTTTCCGTCTATGATGTATAAGACATCCCCTATTTGGGGGGACTCCGGTTTAAGAAAATGGGAGAAGACCTATCCATGTATAAGACGCCCCCAAATTTCGGACATTATTTTAAAGGGAAAAAACCTAGTCTTCTACATGGAAAAATACGGTATATATACATTTTTGTCCTGGCCTACTGGTGTCCATGGACCACTCAATACAGTTTACAATGATTTAAAATCACAAAAGAATAAACATATATTGAAATGCAAAGAATAAATCAATAAAGACACAACAGGTAAGATACTCAACATTAAAACCCATTTAGGATCCATCCAACTCTAAGGTTCTGTTTAAATCATGAGCTGGATCCAGAGCAAAGTTAAACATGCTTAGATCCCAACTGAAATTGATAGGGCTTAAGTTACCCATGACTAATTTTCCACATTAATTTCAACAGGACCTAAGTGTGAATTCAAGCCCATAGGTTTGAAATACATCCTAAAACTCACAAAGCAAATTTACCAGAGAATAAGTCCCAAAGAATTTAAAGGACTTATTTCTTAGTATACCTGTTCAGGACTACACTATTTGTTCATTTTTAACTTCTCACTCTAATGCACATAAATCTTCTAAAAATACAGTCAACCACCAATACTTTTTCATTTGGAACAGTCGAAATCAGTAGGATATATTGATGACTGAATATTCTTCTCTCAATTCCAAATCCTAGTTAACATTTAACACCTATCAAAAACAGTAGTTGCTGGTTGAAACGGAGGCTACAAGAATTTCTCCATGAGATAAGTTCTCCAGTTTATACAATTGCATAACACTTGGAGCTAAATTGGGTGCAGAAGTTGGCTTCCTCCAAGCCATTTTACATTGGTCTCTGCTGCAGGCATATTACAGACCTGATAGACCAGGCGAATGATCCATCATAGCACATCATACATAGCTGCTGTAAAAATTGTTTCTCCAAGGGGGACATGTGGTATTTTGCTTTGTAGAGTGCTTTAGGGATGCAGTGCCTCAGAGGGTGAATGTATAAAGGTTAAGATTAATGTTGCTGCCTTGTCCATAATTTGGAGGAGAAGATGAAAGTGCTTGATGGACAAAAACAGCAACTTAAATGCTTAGGGATATTTAAGATGACTCAGATAGCTGATGAATCTCTTTAGGAGCTACCAAATATAAATGGGGATCCTTCAAGTAGCCAGACAGATGCTTCGGAGAGGTCCATAAACATGGTGTGATGGTGATTCAGAACTATGTTCTGAGCTTCCAAGGTTTTATACAGTAATTGGGTCTGCTGAATTAATCAAACCCAATGCACTATAAGCCCAATATATGCTTACCATTGTAATGCCATAGGATATCCCGAATGATACTTGATGGGGAGAAAATTTATAAAGAAGATGGATTATCTGTATTTATTAACTGTACCTCAGCTATATATCTTGTGGTAGTAAATTTTGCACTTTTCCCAACTCTAAATGCCATCTATCATCCTATAGTAAACAAGAAATGATGTGAAGTTTAATGGGTGATAAAAATGCCCATAAGATTTGCTTGTTTGTCAAACTGTTATTAAATGTATTTACAATGATAAAGTATACGAAAATCACCAATAGAGAGTTCTACAGTATTTCTTATTTTATAGCTGACATCACCATGAGATGATACTTAACAGTGGGGGGTGGCAAGGGAATTTTAGATTCAGGACATGCAATTCGAGACATATCTAACTTTGCTGTCCAGAGCTGTTTTTCACCTTGATTATGTTGACATTTAAATTGCAGGTTTGTCATAAATCTTTGGAAGAATGTGGACCTTATAAAATAAAAGGCTCTGAGAAAGAAAGGATCAAGAGTTTAAAACAGAAAACCCATTATTCTGCTTTCATAACATTTTTGTACACATCCTGAGCAAGGGAGATCAGCATCCAGTGTAACTCTCATCTATACAGGCAGGCATGGAGTGGGCCTCCCATTCATGTCCAACACAAGAATGGCATCTTATGGATCATGATTATATATTTTGCACTAAAATCGCTCCAAGCGAGCAACCATATACTGACACATTATCTTTCAACCTAGGCATATGCAAGCTACACAGCTTTCTTCATTAACAGGCAGTGAGTGATAGACAAGAAGGGGAAAGTGGGTAGTAAGAGAGACTGAAAGTGTGTTTGGAGGGGCTCTATCACAGATAAGAGAAGTTAGAGGCTCAGGATGGTCAGTTGTTCATGTGGGGATGGTTGTAGCAGCCTCAGATCATGACATGGTGATGTCTGCTGGGTTGTAACCATGCCTGCTTGAGCCTTTCTTCAAACATTCATTTGCCCTGATTTGGTATGCATTGCCTAGCATGTTCCCACACCACTGCTCTTTTTGTTCCTTCTTGTTCATGTGCTATTGATCCTATCATTGTGCTTTGTCTCTGCCAAACCGCTCCCTGAGCACTGTGTGGATGAATATATTTATATGCTCAACTTGTGATTGCCTAATGTAGAGAAATACTGCTCGCAACTATTCACTTCATTTTGATCAGCCATTCAACAAATCATCTATTTTATTGGTAGGTTGGTGAGTGAAGAATTGCACAATTCCAGCCAGATTTCTGATGGATTTCATGGGAGCCATATTGCCATAAAGACCATTGCCCTGCATTTTATCCAACATCAGGAGGAGGAGGAGGAGGAGGAGGAGGAGGAGGAGGAGGAGGAGGAGGAGGAGGAGGAGGAGGAGGAGGATAATGCTAAAGTTACCAAATGCTGATTTCTTTTTGCCATAGAATGCTTAGGTGCTTGATTCACTGCCATTTTCTCATTTTCTCATTGGGTGTGCTACCCAAGAAACTTGAATGTAGTCAATGTAGAATGTAGGCTATCAGGATAATGATAAATAGGATAAATTATTGGTTGTTCCTAGCTGTCTTTACACTGTCCTCATATGTTCTATAAGCACATGGAGGCCTTTAAACAAAAGGCTATAGCTCAGCATCTGCTTTGCATGCAGAAGATCCCAGGTACAATTCCTAGCATCTCCTGCCTGAAGCCCTAGAGAGTTTCTGCCAATTAGCATAGGCAACACGGACCTAGTTGCACTAAGGGTCTAACTCAGTACAAGGCACACTCCTATGTGGAGTCTCACATCCACATAGTCTCCATGTCTCCCCAGTCTCCATGCATTCACAGGAACCTGTTAGCAGAGGGCACTGCCTGTGCTGTGGAGAAAGGATCATACACTCACTGATGGATTATGCCATTGCTGCTGCAGATTATAGACATCCATTGCTCTGAAGCTAGGTGAGATTGTAAAATGATTATTTCTGTAGAATATAAACCAACAGACATGGTTTTTTTTATCTAGATCAGAATAAGCTATGGGAAGTATTGGAAAGCACAATAAAATAGTGCTAAATTGGTGTTAGGACTGTGTTCTGATGAGCTGTGAGTTCTTTGAGATAACTCCTTTGGATTGTTATTCTGGTTCATATTTTTCTTCTTGTATATCGAAGCTTTCTGCTACGCTTACCATTATGCAACTGAGGGGAGTGCCATAGCTGAGTGATAGAGCACAGGTTATGCATGCAAAATATCCTAGATTCAATCCCTTTTCTAGATAGGGTTGTAAAAAAAGACACTTGCCTGAAACCTCAAATGACCACTGCTGGTCAGGGCAGTCATTACTGAGATGGACTGGTTTCCTGAGTGGGCATGCTCCTGTTTACAAAGAAAACCCCAGCAACAGTTATTTTAAAAACCAAAAGTCTGAAAACAGAAAAGTCTGAAAACAGAACAACAAAAGGAAAAGAGATGGCCTCTAGCGCTAGGCAAGAACCTCCTGTGGATTTTGATAATGGGAATATCACCGAGTATTGGGCCTGATGGAAGGTATTCATGAAGCTAATATTTGCAGGCCCAGAGGCAGGCACTCTGTCTGAAGAACAAAAGGCTGCACAGCTCCAAATCAGCATTGGGCAGAAAGGTAGATATATCTGCATGGCCTGGGGGGCCTCTTGACAGGCTATCTGCAGTAGCCAGAAAGAAACCTGCAGTGTTTTCTGCAATATTTGAAGCATAACGTTGGCCCAGAACAGAAATGTCTGCAGACGGCACAAAGTGTTATGTGAAAAACAGCAAGGGACAGACGTAGCCAGTATTTGAGAAGCACATTTGAGCTCTGCCAAGCTGGTCTGGTGAGAGCAGGTGTGGGGTCTCTGGGCCAAAAGAGTTGCCAGTCTTTCTACCAGCTACCTACACTGAAGCTGTCAATGGGTGATGTTTATTTCCATTCCATGATGAACCTCATCTTCTGATTTCTACAGAATGAATTGCTGATGAAGGGGGTAGAACAGGCCAGGCTGATGCAAAGAGCCTCTGTTGATTTGTTTCTTGTTCCCCAAGTTGTCACTTAGAAGCAGATATGTGCATACAAGCATGTGTATACGAGGCTCCATCCTTATGTAAGGAAGCACTCTGAGAGATGCTTTATAGCCTGAGAAGAATTTCTAAAAGTAGATTTGTTTTGCATGTGTTCAATCATAGGTCAGTTCCATCCCTCTGCCATTTGCAGATTTAGAAAAACACACATAAGATAAGATAAGATATCTTTATTGTCATTGTCCCCTTGCGGGAACAACGAAATTACTCGGTTGCTACATCCACTCCGATAAAGCATTCCGCATAATCCAAAATTACAAAAACCTAATTAAAAACAGTAAATATAACACAAAATAACAAGTAAAATAAGATGACTTCAAATGCCTCCCCCCTGCATCTATATTGTTCGCATTTTCCATGCATTTTGAACACATTGTTTCCATACAATATGCATTTTGTACTCACTTCCCCTACAAAATATGAATTTTGGGTGACATTTATGTAGTCAGACTAAGAGTTATGTTTCAGGACTGGCAAACCAGGTTAGTTTGCTTTAAATTTGGGAGAAAACAAATTTCAGGCTCGCCTGTCGTTGAATTAAGTACTGTATAGAAAAACAACCTTATAAAACAGTAGCCCAAATGTAAGTGTTGCAAGCTGAAGTCATCGCCAGTTTCTTTGTCTCAATATTATGCTTATGGAGGTGTCTTCCTTAGTTTGGATGTCACAAGCCCTTCAGGCTGGTTTCTCAAAGATGGATGCTTAGCCAAGCTTCTTGGGTGCATTTTCCTCCTAAACTGCACCTGGAGAGCATGTGGTTCTGGAGTTTGTGATGAAGCAAAGCATGGCCGACAGAGGTTTCTGTCCACCGCACGTAAGGCAAGCTGTGCTCTGCTGCACCTGCTGGAAGACAAACATGGGTCATCTGTTTGTGATGTGGACTGTTGCAGCCCTCACAAGCCATCCATCATGTCTGGTCTGAAACACCTGGCAACTTGGCCATCTGTCCATTAAGACTTCCCTAGCTTACTGATGGGCCCTGGCCTATCCTTTTGGAATGGATTATGACATATTGCATAGTTTAGATTGGCTCCCCAATATTGTGGAAATAAATATTCCTAAGCACCCTGGTATTCTTTTATGAACATTTTTCTCGAGTGAGAAATGAAGCCAAACAAAACAACACTTGAAATGTATTCCTTCTGACTGCTTCTCAGGGAAACAATTCCAACAAAGTGGTGGCAATATATCAGCATTTAACATACATTAGGGAGTTGAATGTGTCAGGAGTGGTTTGAGCAAATCAGCTAATGTAACTTCTCTAGCTTCTGAAAAGTAGGAACGTGAAGAAAGCCAAGAAGGACTTTTACTGACGGAATCTGCACCATTTTGTTAATATTAGTCATACAATGTGAGGATGTGGGACATCTTGTGAAATGCTTTTTAATCTTTTACATTGGGGTAAGGGAGTAGACCCAGTTGGTAGGCTAGATCCTTGCTTCCCCCACCCCTGTTTAGGGGGAAGGTGGCCCACTAAACTGCAGTTAATCTAAAACTTCAATGAAAGC
Organism: Zootoca vivipara; assembly: GCF_965207765.1. Taxonomy (NCBI): domain Eukaryota; kingdom Metazoa; phylum Chordata; class Lepidosauria; order Squamata; family Lacertidae; genus Zootoca; species Zootoca vivipara. Next base: position 35,517,407 of record NC_142591.1, on the reverse strand, counting down.
TGTTAATCTCCTCTTTGAAGGTATGGAAACTACCCAGCCTTGGGGAGGCTAGGCTAATTTTCATAGAGTTAAATTATGGTTCTGCATTACATCTGAATACAGTAACTAGACTCAGCCTACCGGTCATGCACAACTCAGCTTGAACTATTGCTGGATAGGATTATATATTTGGAATTAAAAATCACACTGTGAGCAACGATTTACAGACATAATTAGTAAAATTATCTTCCACCCTGAGCGAGTACAAGCTTTCTCTGTCGGCTCCTTCACTGGCAATCTGTGAATGGTGGAGTGGTAGAGGAAGAGGAAAATGGACCTGCTTTGGCAAGCGGGCAGGGTTGCCCACTTGTCAGTCACCTGGCATCATTATGCTGATTTGCATTGAGTGTGAAGATAGTTGAGCAAGGCCTCTTCTGTCAAATAGAAATTAATATCCATTTCTCTATTGGGGGGAGGGTTAGTATAGCCTAGGGGTCTGCATTTTTTTTTAGCCACAGGTTGGTCCACTGTCCATCAGACCTCGTGGTGGGCCAGGGAAGTGGCACTGGGGGTGGGGGAGCTGGAAGAAGAGGTGAGGGGGGCAAGTAGTCCTCCTCCCCACCTCCCAGCCCCAGCTGTTTACCTTCCCTGGGACTGCCACCGCCGCCGCCGCCGCCACCACTGCTTCTTCTTCTTCTTGTGGGTAGGCAGAGTGGGTAGGCTACAAGTGACCTACAGGGGCAGCTAGCCTTCCTATGTTCCTGCCTGGGACATGCTGCTCTACTTCACTTGTGGCACTATTGCTAATGTGGTCAAGACCTGAGTTGATAATTCCCTAGGGTCACTAACATTTGTCAGCCTCCATGTTGAGAAAAGCATGACACATTGATTCATCCATACCAGGCTTGGTTAAGGGCAAGGAAGCAATCATAAAACCAAAATGGAGGCAAAAACTATTTTTTTCAAGGCATGCATATTAACCGAGCTTTGGATTGCTCGATTGTTCAAACACATCATTTTCTATCACAAGCAAACCTCACAAAGGGTGATTTCCAAAGTATTGCAACACAAGTGTTTTCTCCGGCATACTGAAATTTAGTAAAAAGAAGAAGACTGTTTTAAGGCCCCTGGGACCCAAATGCCCGAAGAAGCACCTCATCTCGCATTGTTCAGTAAGATAGTAAACTTCTATGGATATTATCACTGGCTGAAGTGCATTATGCTTGCAGGAATGTGATGGTCTTTTCTGTGGTGGCATTGCAACTTTGGAACACCTTCCCTGGAGAGGCTTGGCTGTGCTTTGGCAATGCAATCTTTCCATTTCCAATTTAATATTTTCTTAATTGCTCAGCATTTTAAAAGGGTTACATTTGGTGTGTTTGGGCTGCTGTTGATTTCTTTAAAAGCTTTTATTGTTTCATGATAGATTTTATTTTGCTTTTATTGTTGATATTATTATGTACTACCCTGGGATGTGAAGGCTGTTTAGATTTTTTTTTTTGCAATTCTTTCAGAAAGGATAACAGAAAATGTAAGCTTATTTTCTATTGCCTCCTTTTCATTTTGGGGTCGAGAGCACCACAAATATTAGAATACGAACAACCACTAAATGTGATTTGTAATCCTGGCATCATGGATGCGGAAAAGATTGGTTCAACAACTTTATAAAAGAAAAAAGTTACAGCAAATTATGTCTGTACAGTTAATCTTCTAGAATGCGAAAACCTAGTAACTGCTTACCACCATAAGCAATCTCAGGTGTGCTCCCTTCTATCAGTGAAGAGGAATAATTAAAACAAAAATAAATTTTAAAAACCAATATTGGCAAAGCAGCAGGCAACACAGCCTCACGTAACTCCTTTCTGATGCTCAGCGATGCCTCTGACAGCTCAGATTGCTGAATGCGCCACCTGTCAGTCTTCCACCCACAAACTTTAGAAATTGTGCTTTTCATAGCTTAGGTGTTTGTGTACACATGCAAACACACAAATATTTTGTCAAGTCTCAGCTAATTTATTTTCAGCACATTTAAAAGTGTATGTCACAAGCTTCATTTTTCTATAGGTAGCAGACCTGGGTATCTCTGAAGACGACAGCGTGGTTTCACATGACTGAATGGTCCACAGTAAAAAAATAAAAATCCCCGCACATACATGCCCAGGTGCCAGGAACAAGAATTCTAGCATAGCCCCCCCCCCACAAGCTAGTTTTCTTTCTCAGATTTTTGTTTTAGGAAGGAGCATCAGGCAGCGAGGGAGGGGAGAGGGAGTGCGATGTGGCAGGAAGAGAGGGGGAGCTTTCTATCTGGCAAGCTGAAATGCCTGCACAAGCAAAACATTTATGCAACACTGAATTCCACCCTATAAAAATTAAGTATAGGCTGCAATCAGTCTTATACATTTTGGGTGGCTAACCCTCGGGGCTGTTCTACCCTACTCACATGCAGCCCCCCCCCAATACCTCACTCATTTTGGCAATAGTAGCAAAATGAAAAAGTACCATGAGGCAAATACAGACTTAGCAGCTGATCTGCATGGATCAGTTCAGGTGAGGTGTGTGTATACCTGCATGTGTCTCTGCATCTCTCTGAGGTGTGTGTTCCTGTGGAATGGCACATCCAACACTGAAATGTAATCCACACGCAGTTAGCCAATGGCGAGTGAGGCCCTCAGATGAAAAGAAAAGTTTGACAAAGCTGCTATATACACTTACTTTGGGGGAAGTCCCACTGAATTCAATGGGGTTAACTTCTGAGTAGATGTGAACAGGGATGCACCACAGAACAGTTAATATTAAAACACCACTAGAACAGAAACAATAATGACAAACAGAACAGAAGGAGAATAGAACAGCCAGACTACTTGAATGCTTCTTTAAAAAAATGCATTTTCATGCATATATTCTAGCCACTTCAGTTAATGGCCTAATCACATACATTTTAGCACTTTGCAGGAACATCGATTATCAGAGGGAGAAGAGACTGTTACTTGATAGTAACTTGGGCACTTTCAGCACAGAAATTGATTTCCCCTTAACTGCCTTGTATTTTTTTCTCTGGGAACAGGTTAATAGTGACTCTTTAAACAGGATTGGCAACCTCCCCCTCCCACCCCCACCCCCGTAGATCCATGTGCCTTTAACAGCTGCGTGGAAAACAGAATCCCAACCATTTCCATTGTACAGGCGGAGTGATAGGAAAAGCTTCACCCATCAGACTTCAGCTTGCCATCCTGCTTAAGAAGAGAAGAAGAAGAAGAGTTTGGATTTGATATCCCGCTTTATCACTACCCAAAGGAGTCTCAAAGCGGCTAATATCCTCCTTTCCCTTCCTCCCCCACAACAGACACCCTGTGAGGTGGGTGGAGCTGAGAGACTTCAGAGAAGTGTGACTAGCCCAAGGTCACCCAACAGCTGCATGTGGAGGAGCGGAGACGCGAACCCAGTTCCCCAGATTACAAGTCTACCGCTCTTAACCACTATACCACACTGGCTTAAAGCACCAAATCTCTGCCAGGAAAAAAAAGAGGCACCCATAACATTTACAGTGGTACCTCGGTTTATGAACACAATTGGTTCCGGAAGTCTGTCCATAAACTGAAGCGTTCATAAACTGAAGCGAACTTTCCCATTGCAAGTAATGGAAAGTGGATTAATCCGTTCCAGCCGGGTCCGCGGAGTACTCAACGTGAAGCGTACTTAACCCGAAGCATGGGTGTAATTGGTTCCAGAAGTCTGTTCATAAACTGAAGCGTTCATAAACTGAAGCGAACTTTCCCATTGAAAGTAATGGGAAGTGAATTAATCCATTCCAGATGGGTCCACGGCATTCGTAAACCGAAAATTCATAAACCGAGGTGTTCATAAACCGAGGTTCCACTGTATAACAAGTGAAACTGAAAGAGGCATTTTCTCATCTCCAGAGTGTGTTTGCAATGAAAGGTCAACGGATAAGATCTCAAATCATCTTGCTGCTCACGCCTGTGATAGATTTTCACATATTCATAATGGGTTTCATTTACACATGCATATTTTATGATCAGCTCTTCTCTTCTTGCACACTAAATTTATGTAACCTAATTGCGCTCTACTGTAATTTGCAATGTACAGCTCTTGTTGTTCCTCTTCCCTCCTGTGGCTGCAGTCCAAGGCACTCTTCTCTGTACAGAAGTGCCTGAAAGCTCGGCGCACAGTGCCATGCCATCTTCATTTTAATTGGCTGCTGGGGGAAACAAGCCTTTGAGAGGGAAGACTATTTATTGGCATTCAAATATTTAAGACCTCCTAGAACTGATGGGAATTATAATGACCTTACCTTACCTTTGATGTAAAATGAAAATCGCCTGTTCAACAAAGCATACTGCATAATACTTCCTTGCAGCATTAGTTGAAACCTCTGACAGTGCTTATTTAATGCACCTTTTCTAATATGCGCACACAGGTTCAGAGAGAAAGAGAAAGATGTAGCTAAATTTAAAGCCTTATGCACACATATTTTGCTCACACAGGGTTAAAGTATGCTTTCCTTTTAACTATATCTGTCACTAGTGATGTGGATGTCTACAAGGCAAAGAACCAGATAAGGCACTGTTTAAAGAGTGCCATGAGGACTCGCGGCCTGCCATTTCATTAGAGTTGTTGAATTTCAGCTTCAACTTTGAGACTCTGGTTAGAGTAAAACTAGATCTCAAAGTATGCAGGGGGACAGAGGGATGATTCACTATCCTCTGTGAGCTCCTATTTTAGAAGGTACTGGGGGGCATAGTTTCACCCCCTTACCCCACCCTCATTCCTCCCCCAAAGCCCTTGTCCCAAGTCCTGACTCCTCTGCCAGGATCTCTCCAATGTGTCTCTCTGTGGCTATATAACAGAAGCAAAGTCACACTCAAATTCTGGCAGGATCTGGGGCAGCTGCCAAGGAAAGCAGATGTTGTTTCAGTTAAGCCCAGAGCTTAATTCAGCAGTGTCCAATGTGGGACTCCAGCTCCCATCAGCCTTAGCCAGTATAACCAATGGTCATGGATGATGGGAGTTGTAGTCCAGCAACACCTGGAAGGCATCACATGGACTCAGCTGAAGCTTTATAACCTGTAGCCCAGCAGGACCTTATGAATGCCCCAAAACTTTCATTAAATTGGTGGCATTCGAGATTTAAACACCACTAAACAACCTCTTGCTTTTCCTTGTGGATACTTTGGGTGGTTTCAGATACCATAAAGTCCAAGGTGACTCTAACTTCAGAAAGGCCTTCAGAGATGGTCCTAGTTTTCTGTCAGCATCCAAGGCATTGGGAGCAAAGAATCTGCAGCTCAGGTTACAGCAACTGATGATCTGGATCTCTTTAAGGTAAACGTAGATCATACAGATCCAATTTTAATTGAATAAAGGATTTGGAAACTGGACTGTTTGTAGCAGATTCCAATGGATGAAATATTCTCACATTCATTCTGCTTTTCATCTCATCCACCACAAAGTGTCTGTGTCCTTCTTTAATTAAACAGATGATCATGCCAGTGTGCGCACATTTACATGACTTTCACTATCTGGACAAGAGGAGAATTACCTGGTTTGCTGGGTGCCATTGGCTGTCATTCTGAAGTGCACTGCTGTGTGGTCGTGACTTTAAAAAGAAGAGGGGTGGGGGTGGCAGAAGCTGAACACTGCTTATTTGGCATTCACAAAGTTGTCACTGTAGCGAACAATGTGTCAAAGCTTCAAGTACAAATAAATGTGAACCTTACCTCCCAAGGTCTCCCTTCTGGTTTTATCTCTGCAGTGAAGTCAGTGTCGCAACAGCCCTGAGAGAGACTTGAATGAAACACGTGAAAGCAAAGCATTAACATGCTGCAGGATGATGGTTTCTAAAGCTGTTTCCCATTTCTCTCTTCTCTTCATGGTTTATTTCCCCTGACTTTGTTCTCATTAGTCTCAGCTAGCAGAAGTTAGTATTATCCCGAGGAAAGCTACATAGATGCTACAAACCTGCTGCTAGAGGTGAATGGAACAAAGTCTCATCAGTTTTAGACAGTGGAAAATGTGAATGGCTCCATCTTTAGGATCCTGGTTGGTAGCAGTCATTTGACCTTGATATTTCCTGTTTCAAGGCTCCCTATGTTATCAAATCTTTTGTGGCAGTTGCCAGTCAATGCTCTAAAAGACTGGGATTAATTCACAACCCATGATGGAGCGAACTATAAACTTTCAGAATTAGAACCCCCATCCAAAATTAAGATGGACTGGCATTCTGGGTAGTCTAGGCACAAGACAGAAGACCATGGGTTGTATTCAACAAAGCACAAAGTAACCTCTTGTGTGAGCAAAAAGACTTCTGTTTGCGCAACAAGACTTCCACCTCTCTCCTTTCCCAGGTGGCCCCTAAATCTGTTCTGGGTTGTCATCGTCCCCCCCACAACCCTCTGGAGAAAATTAGGAGATGATACAGGGCACACACGAGGAAAGGTGGAGGGAGTTCCATGACACTAGCAGAAATCATTCCATTAGCACAATTATTTTGATGGACATTACACCAAGACAACATTGCATCTTGCAAGGCCAGAGGTGGGTAACCTGTGCCCTTGGATATTGTTGGAGTCTAACAATATAGCCAATGGTCAGGGTGATGGCAGTTGTAGTCCAGCAATATCTGGTGGGCCACAGGTTTCACATCTCTGTGTTAGACCCCGTGGCCTCAGATGCCACTGATTGAACACTTTTGGCAAGAGGCAACATCCACACCACAAATTTAAAGCACTCTTATACCACAATCATGGCTTCCACCAACAAATTCTGGGAACTGTAGTTTGCTAAGGTTGCTAAAAATTGTGGCTCTGTGACTCTTAACAAACTACAATTCCAGGGATCTTTGGAGGATGTCATGGATGTAAAACTAATATAAATGTGCTTTAAATGTATGGTGAGGATATGACCAAACACTTCAGCTGTGGGTGGAGATAATGGCTTATAAGGTACATATTCAAGAAAGATGCTTTACACAGTCATTTGATTCTCTTATTTGTGCATTTATAGTACATCTCCAGAAGGTGAGGGCAATGGAAATTCTCCCAACACTGGCTTATTCAATCTACTTCTGAATTCCTTGTATCTATCTCCTGTAACTTGCTCTTTACAATGCTGAACCATTAATATATTCAGGTTCATTGGACAGGCTGAAAAAATTAATGTTCAGAGGCAACATTCTTTGCTTTAGAGATGTTACACAGATAAGGAGGTAAATAAATCCAGGCATTCATCTTAGAACTCCTCAGATACCTTGCTTTCAGCTCCAAAAGGAGCAGATGAATGCTAATGCTAACGTGTTGTGTTCGTAGCTTTCTCGTGAAACTACGACTAGTTCCACAAGATGGCATAGCTTGTGTTACAGTCCTGCAGGCTTCACCAACCTGGTGCCCATCAGATGATTTGGGCTACCATCCCATCATCCCTGACCATTGGGATGATGGGAGTGGTAGTCCAAACCAAGGGAATATAACACTGAAAGCTCTGAGCCCAATTTTAGCATCTTCAGAATATGCACAGGAGTCTCCATTTGGACCAGGAGTTTTCTGCTATTTCCTCAACCAGCACAATGTTTCAGGGGGGGGGGGACTGCCCCAATAAGCATATAAAGCAATAAGCATATAAAGGAATTTGCCTACAAACAATTTGGACCCATTGGGGGGTTTGCCTTCCTCATAGCAATAGTCACAACTTTGGCATTTAAGGCAAACTTAGTCTATTCCCGAGGAAGGGTGAGATGGTGCATCACCCTCCTTACATTGTGAGCAGGGCGATAGCGTACCCTGGTAAAGGGGCCTGGGTGGAAGAAGCTCATGTGGAGAACAGATAGCCCAATAGTCTTCCCAGTGGTGGCCTGGTGGGTCAGCTCAGTTTACCTGTAGTGTAAGAGTGGTGGACTTGTAATCTGGTGAACCGGGTTCGCTTCCCCGCTCCTCCACATGCAGCTGTTTGGTGACCTTGGGCTAGTCACACTTCTCTGAAGTCTCCCAGCCTCACTCACCTCACAGAGTGTTTGTTGTGGGAGAGGAAGGGAAAGGAGATTGTTAGCCATTTTGAGACTCCTTAAGGGACACAGTTGGTGCTGTGGGTTAAACCCCTGAGCCTAGGGCTTGCTGATCAGAAGGTCAGTGGTTTGAATCCCTGCGACTGGGTGAGCTCCCGTTGCTCGGTCCCAGCTCTTGCCAACCTAGTAGTTTGAAAGCCCGTCAAAGTGCAAGTAGACAAATAGGTACCGCTCCAAGCGGGAAGGTAAACAGCGATCCGTGTGCTGCTCTGGTTCGCCAGAAGCGGCTTTGTCATGCTGGCCACATGACCTGGAAGCTGTATGCCGACTCCCTCGGCCAATAACGCGAGATGAGCGCTGCAACCTCAGAGTCGGTCACGACTGGACCTAATGATCAAGGGTCTCTTTACCTTTACCTTTAAGGGGAGTGAAAGGTGGGATATCAAGTCCAGACTCCTCCTCCTCTTCCTCTTCTCCTCCTCCTCCTCCTCCGCCTCCTCCTCCTCCTCCTCCTCCAGCATCAGCCTTCTGACAGGAGGTTGATTCAGGATGCATACTCAATTCCTTAGCCATAGCCAACAACATCTGCAATCAATAAAGTTGTGGCCATCTTCAATTCCAAAATGTTGTGATGACAGTTATTCTTCCCACACTCCTATCATATATGGGATGTTGGGGATTTTTCTTTATCTCCTTCGCACGAGTTATTTTCTGTTGTTTTCCAATAAGATAACTTTAGCATATGAGAGGGGACACTAATTAAAGCTGCACAGAAGCCAGAGGAGGGAAGGAGGGGGGAATACATCAGCATAGCAGGAAGCAGATATATTAATAATGGTAGTAAATATAATAAATCATTTGATCAAATGTGAGGTACTGCAAGACTTCCATACCTAATGTGCTGATGGTGAGCATATTGTTATGAGTTTGGTGAGGTCATTATGAATGATATATTGCAGGCATCCCCAAACTGCGGCCCTCCAGATGTTTTGGCCTACAACTCCCATGATCCCTAGCTAACAGGACCAGTGGTCAGGGATGATGGGAATTGTAGTCCAAAACATCTGGAGGGCCGAAGTTTGGGGATGCCTGGTATATTGGATCTCTTCCAGACTTGTGATCCTGTGGACCAGTAATAATCTAGCAGAATAGGCTTCAGAACCTGCCAAACCAATTCCTTTCTCAAGGTAATGGTTTTGTCTGCCTAGTTAAGTACCATGAATTAGCACAACTAAAGTTGCTCTGTGCCATAGAATGAATGGGTGGTCCTTTTCCCAACCCCGCCCTCCTCACTCAGCTGCTACATGGGTAAAGCTGTGTGTGAGTGAGCTGGAAGCTGGAGACAGAGACATATTTGCTTTGTGCTGGACTTCGGGGTTCCCCTGGAAACCTAAGGGGAAGCAAAGTTTATGGGAGTGTTAATGCTGTGAGCCCCTCTGATCTATGGTCAGGTTGTATATATGTGTAAATAAAACCATAAAGGCACCACAGCCTCCACTGACCTTCACTCCAAGCAAACCAAACCCTAGGTAATGCTCAGACATCCCCAGAGCCTCTCAGAGGTTGGTGTGGCATGTAGCCCTAACATTTTAATGCTGTCTACCATTTGAGCTTTGTGCATTTCAAAGAGGCAAAAAGCAGGGATAAATTGTAGTAATTTATTTATTTGTTTGTTTATTTAATTATAACTCTCTCAAGGTGCCTTACACAACAGCATCTTAAAAATACAATTTCCAACAATCATAAAATAGAATGCAACATAAAACCTCCCATATAACTCACATTAATAAAACATTAATTGCACATCCACCCTAAAGATGGAATCCTACCCTGCCCTCCACAAGCCTACCAAACCAAAGGAGCTCAGTGGCAGGATAGGCCCCCTGTTGATCAATTGGTAGAACATGAGACTTCTAATCTCAGGGTCGTGGGTTCGAGCCCCACGTTGGGCAAATGACTCCTTTATTTCAAGGTGTTAGATTAGATGACCCTTGTGGTACCCTCTGACTTGACAATTCCATGCTTCTAAGCCAGTGAGGAGAAGGCAGTCTTCAAGGGCTCTGCAGTAGCTTTATGGAGGCCAGCTAGCAGTGAATCCCACAGTAAGAATGTGCTTAATGATGTGAATATTTTCCAAACTGTTTTCTTTCACATCTCTAAAGTTCCATTTTTGCCAGTGGGGTGTCACCCAAAATGATGTGCAAACCTGGTAAACTAAAAGCCATCCTAAAATGCAATTAAAACATTTTTTTAAAATTCACAGTTTGAATATGATAGCACAACAAAACATGGTCTAATTAAGATCCAGCCAAAATGTTGTCAACAGGAGTCCTATCACGAGAAAGGCTCTCTGTGTTAACAGCTGTAGAAAGCCTATAGAACAGAATATATAGAAAATAGGCTAGCTAACAGAAAAGTAGCCAGGTGTACTTCTACTGGAATAATATAACCACAGACAATTGGCAACTCTTGTATGTAAGCACTGACATGTGTCAGCCTGAGGCTTCAATATATGTGTAACAGGAATCCAGACCACAAAATGGAAATTATACATCTCAATTTTATTAAACAGTACATCAACCATGAATTGAAACGACAACAGAGGATAACAGTGATGAATTTCTACTTGTGGAATCAATCAACACCTGGCCTCTCTGATCTTCAGGAACAAGTGAGACCTAGACCTGGTTCCAGTCAGTTCAGGACAAGGCACTCAGTTAAAGGTAGTGGTTAGTGTCACCTCTTCTCCATCAAAACACTTGCACCTTCTTTTGTAGGATAGTTCTCACTCTGCCAGCTGTTCCTCTTGTAACTATTTTCAGCAAAGGCAGCACACAGAGATACAAGTCGCGCCCTATGGCTACTCTCGAGTCATGTAGCAATGTCAGCAAACAAATTTAGCAATGTCACCAAAGTAATCTGGTAAATTCAGCTGAACAATGCATGAGTCCACAAATGTTCAGCAACATGTCCTGTGTGTAATTGAGTTTTCAAGTAGAATTTCAGCCTGCCTCTACCTTATTACCATAATATTGTCTAGTTTTACTTCCTCTTTTCTGAAATAAGTTATTCAAGTCCTCTCTTCATCAGCATGTCTATGGATGCCTGATTTTTGTCCCATGGTGTGCACTGCACAATTTTTTTCCTTTTCAAAACATTGGTGCCTGTTCACCAGACTTCATCTTCTGTGGAAGCCTAGGCTCATGTGCACCCTTCTAGTTCTCACTTCCACTAAAGATCGGGCAAGGAGCAATGCTTTCAGATCAGATGCAGTGGTACATATGGGGAAAGGATGTATGTAAGGAGACAGAAAGGCAATGAGTCCCTTGAAAAAGTTGCTCATAGCTGTAAATGGGATGCCTATTTGCTGCATCACTGGATGAAAGAAAAGTATTGGATTGCCTTTGCTAATCCTATTTTATTTTAATGTTCACTTCAACATAGCTGACATAAACTATAAGATCTTGCTGTTCCCTCAGCGTAAAGGAGATCATTTTTGCCCAGTAAATCCAAAGACACTCAGCCACTATGTACAGGATGACATAGTTAGTCTTTCAAGTCTTCGTGGTATAGGAGTCCCAAGTTATGAGCCCAACTTTTGACAAGCTGACTCCTGCTTCTTCCTGGTGCTGTGAATCAATGCAAAAGGCAAAATCGTTGTGTAGTTCATCTGCTTTTGAACAATGGCCGGGGGGATGGCAGCCATCCCCTCCTCCTATGCCGGAAGGGACTTTGCGTGGCGATACCCAGATCCCTCCAGGAGTAAATAAAGACACAGGACACGTTGAATAAGGTTAATGGGTATAAAAACCCCACAACTTTCTTGATTACAGGTGTAGAGAGGTATTGGCTTAGGCATTGAATCTAACCAACTATATCCAGTAGAGGAAATGATTAACAATAGGACCCACAAAGGAGAAGAGGAAAGTCCAGGAGATTCTATGGAATCTTGTCTTTATGTTATATGTTGTATGTGTGATTGTAAAACTGTAATTTGAAAAACCAAATATATATTTTTCTAAAAAAATATCTATATACATATTTGTCACTTCTTCTAATGTCATTCCTACTTTCTGCGGGGGCAAGTTTGTCTCATCCTGGAAGAGACTCCGAAGAGACTCCGAAGAGGCTCCGATGACTGGCTATGCAGACTAGCAATGATGGGAGTTGGAGTCCGTCCATGTCTGGAGGACACCACATTGACTATCCCTGAATTAGATTATTGGTCTACATTTCTTTCCAGTTCTCATTGAAATATGGTTGTGATCCTGGGAGCAGTTATTTGCAAGTGCCATTGAAATAAATGCATGTTTTATATTTCCGTCTTCATGACATTTCTCCCCATGTATATGTAAAACAATCTTCTTTTCAACCAATATTGAAACATGCTACCACTAGACAATCATTACCTCTCATTCAGACTGAGTAGTACACTTAGCAGTTTTTCTTTGCAGTATAGCTCTGTAATACAGTGCCTCAAAGCTGAAAACAGCTTTTATCCTAGATTGCACCTGTAAACAGTTTCTGTCATGGACAGTTATATGGGTTAGTAGGCAACCCTCTACTTACAGTGCCAGGAGTAGGTTATTTATACTATGACAGGCTCAGAGTTGTGATAGTGAATGCAACAGTGGGACCTATATCTGCAGCGATTTCTCAGATTCCCCCCTCCTATTTTTATTTTATTTTATTTCAGTTCTTGAGAGGGACTGCTATAGCTTTTAAGTCAAGTTTCATTTTGGAACAAAAAAATAATAAAATAAATGACAAGTCCATTTATAAAAGGAATCAATTTATTTCAGACTATTCTACATTCTCATCCTAACACATTGCACATGTAATGGACTGCGGGCTCTTAGGCTTTAAATGAGAAAGGAAGGATTCCTGGAATGGGGTGGTAAATGAGCTGCAGCCATAGTCAAGCCTTAGAGGAACATTAACCAAAATGTTTGCTCCTGTCATGGACTGAACACAAGAAGATTCTATCATTGCTCACACGATGAGTTATCACAGTGGGATATGTCAGAATCCACAGGGTGCTAAAGGTACATGCTCTTTATATAACTGGGAAAAGGCCACAGGTAAACTCTGTGTTTCTTTTCTGGGCCAATTTTGATTTTAAAAATTCTGTACTTTGTGAAGTTTTGAGAAGGAATATGCCTGAGAACAAAAGAAGAGCCATGCTGAATCAGACCAAAGGCTCATCCAGTCCAGTCTTCTGCTCCCAGAGTGGATAGCAAGTTGTCTATCAGAAGCCCATGAGCAACAACACTCTCTCAACTTCTGACTCCCAGTAACTGGCATTAGGCCTCCAAAAGTGGAGGAAGAACATAGTCATTATGGCTAGTAGCCATTGATAGTTTTATTATTCACAAATCTATTTATTCTTCTTTCAAAGCCATCCAGCTTTGTAGCCAGCATTGCATTTTGTAGGTAGCAAGTTCTATAATTTAACTATGCTCTGTGTCATGGGCTACTTCCCACTTTTAGTCTGGAATCTCCCACCATTCAGCATTTCAGTTCAGCAGAATATATATATATATATATATATATATATATATATATATATATATATATATCCATGTGAATTTTGCATGAAAAGATCTATGAGATGATATAATCTGATCACAAGTTTTTATTGAAAACCCCAGATAAACTTTGCATTATGATACCTCCATTTTCATGTGCTTCCTTTGACTGATGTTCTCACCTGAGGAGGAGGAGAAGAAGAAAATGTTATCTGGGTGCTAAATGCACTGGTCCTTCTCTGCACCTTTTGCATCCATGCTTTGGAAGAAACAAATAACCTGAAGTGGTCTGTCTATGTTATTTTAAAGGGGGAAGTTGAATGTTGACTGATTGGCTTTCTGTTTGGTATGAAATGTTTGGCTCCTTTAAAATCCCAACATGGGATCTACTTATTTATTGCAAGTCAAGGTCAGGGAAGCATCACATTCCAATCAAAAATAATTGTTACAATAAGTGGATGGCATAAGTTCTACTCAAAGTACTTCGGAAGATTTTGCCAAATAATTGAATCAAGCAGAGCTAAGAAGGTCGTGTATACTGTATGTGTCTACACTGCTTCTCATCTCCCCCGGTTCTCATATTTGTATGTCAGTGTTAAGGCTAGATGTTCCACCATTCTCACTTCTTCTTTTTTATTTTGAGAATGGAGATTTGCTCTCAGTTCAGTATTGGTTAAAGAAGACCTGGGTGTATAATTAATGCAACCCCTTTAAGGAAAAAAAAAGTAGGGTTCTATTGTGGCTGAAAAAATTGCTAGCACTAACATGAGAACCAGTCTTGGAGTAGGATCCAAGAACAGGTTGGGAGCAGCCACTTGACCTGGCAAAATAAAAGGGAGGGAGAGGTGGGAGAAGAGAATGCAGAAGGAGATAGCAAAATTGAGAAAGGACTTTAAGAAAAAAAGGAAAGAGCAGAGGGCAAATGGAGCTGGTGATTCAGAAAAGGAAAAAGAGGGCTGAGCAGAAGGGCTCTACAGAGCAAAAGGGCCAGTGAAGGAAACTACTGACTCTGTAACATGGATTATATTGTTGCTCTGGGGATCACATCTATTCTTCAGAAAGAGCTGTTTCTTGTACCAAAAATTCAGGTTAACATTGCACATTCCCACCTGCATGTACAATTCTGGATGTGTGGGCGAGACCCATGGAAATGCACATTTTAGCCAGAAGCGATGGACTCAACATGTTCTCCAGTTGTGAATCAGGGGACAAGCAACTGGAGACACTGGAGCTTGTATGGTGTAAATGAAATGTCCTCTGACGAACGTGGACACTGGGCAGCATCTTCAAGGACAATCAAGAGGAGAGCAGTTCCCAGGGTTGCCATAAGTCTGCCTCAGTCTGCTGCTCCTTTATTTGTTTTCCAGTACTACTACTACTAATAATAACAAAGTACTGCATAAAACAAACTGTGTTTCTCACCAGATTTACAGGGAGAGCTTTTGTCCCTGACATTAGAGCAGGGACAGCTTCTTTCTGTTGTCAGATGGCTATATTGTGTTTCATTTCAAAAATCGTTTCTCTTTATACTCCAGCAAATTTATGTTGGGAGCAATGTGAGGCTCAAGGTGCTGGCGGGTGCTGAGTCATGGCATCAATTTTAGAAAATGTCCTTCACGGAAAGCACAGAGCAGTTGGTGTGCTTTCACATTTTAATTTAGTCAACATCTTCGGCAAAGGAAAGGATAGCACCAGAAGGGCTGAAAGGAACACATCGCTGAGATCAGCAGTTTTCCCAAGGACTTACTTTTTTATTCCTTAGGATTGAGTTTGATCATATACTTTAGAAAGCAAAGTAAAGGGATTTTTTAGAAGCACCAGTAGGGAGATACTAGCTTTGCCCTGGAATCCTCAAGCAATGCAAGGGACATGATGAAAAGAAACCATTATAACAACAAGTTATAAACATTCTCTCACTTATTTCCTCAGAAGCTTGTGTGGCTTTCTGTAGAAAACAGGCTGGAGGCCCCAGCAAACCTATCCTGTAACTTATAGGCAGTGTTGATACAGCACCCTGCATTAGAGAAATAATGAAATCATAAGGATGTCATATCAGGTACTCACTGGGTCAAAGCAGGCCAGTTGTTGAAGGATCACCAGTGGCTCCTAGTGAGCAAACTTACTCTATCAAAGACTGGAGGTGAACTGAAGTCTTACAGGTCCTTTCCTCCAGTCTACCACAGTAAGCCTCTGAATACCAGTTGCTAGGAATCAAAAGTGAGGAGAGTGCTGTTGTGCTCAGGTGCTGCTTGCTGGCTTCCCATAGCCACGTGGTAGGCCACTGTGAGAATAGGATGCTGGACTAGATGGGCCATTGGCCTGATCCTGCCCCCTTTCTAAGCTCCACCCATTTGGTCTGAAGACTGTGGATCATAAAATGCCAACCCCTTGACCTGAAGATGAATCTCTCTCTTTTTTTGTTTCTGCCTGCCTGGCACATTACACCATTGAATAGCCATGGTTTGGGAAGCACTAAATTACCGCCAAGAGCCAGACTTGGGAGATGGGATCTGTGAGGCTTCCAGCTCGGACTCTGCAGGCTACAGACCACCAGATTCAGGTGCAGTACCCCAGCAACCTCAGTCAACTCTTCTCCCTGCTCCAAGATCTTTCCTAAATCCAGAGTCTCTGACTCACAGTTGCCACTGCTTCCTACTTGCATAAGCATGTAGCAGATTTGTAGTCTAGAATGCTGCCGTTGGATTCATAGTGGGGAGGCATTATAGAATGTCAGACAAAACTGAGCTCTGCTGATATTTGACATGTCAAATGGCCCGCTTAATTGTGAACTAGAGGGCGTAGTCACCTCAGAGAATGGCACTATGAGTTGGATGATGCAATTCAGTCTTCGGAAATTATAATAACATGGGGAGGGTGTTCCAGTGTTAAATCAACACAGAAGTAATTGCATCCCAGTGTATTTGAAAATGTAATGATATTAGTTCTGAAGTTGTTGCACAAGATGAATGTCAGAGCTGAAAGAACAGCAAGGAAGCATTTTGTTGTACCTAAAGATAACATCTGCTAGTAGATAGCAGAGGTGTGCACTGACCACAAGATTCAGTTGGATTCAGCGTTTTGTGAAGTAGCCTACTTCACCCCACAGTGATTTGTGGTCTGTCCAAGTCTACTATGTTTCCAATCTTCTTATTCATTATTCCCTGTTTAGGGAAGTTTTAAATGTTTAATGCTGTATTGTGTTTTTAATATTTGATTGGGAGCTGCCCAGAGTGGCTGGGGAAACCCAACCAGGTGGGCAGGGTATAAATAATAAATTTTTAGGGCTTGCTGATTAGAAGGTCGGCGGTTCAAATCCCTGCAACGGGGTGAGCTCCTGTTGCTCGGTCCCAGCTCCTGCCCACCTAGCAGTTCGAAAGCACATGAAAGGGCAAGTAGATAAATAGGGACCGCTCCGGTGGGAGCGGGCGTTTGTCCGCAGACAGCTTCTGGGTCATGTGGCCAGCATGTCAAAGATGCTTCTGGCGAGCCAGAGCAACACACGGAAACGCCATTTACCTTCCCTCCGGAGCGGTCCCTATTTCCCGTTTACCTTCCCACCGGTTGTTGTTTAGTCACGAAAAGTCGGACACGACTAAACGACTAAACAACAACCGGTGGGAAGGTAAACGGGAAATAGGGACCGCTCCGGAGGGAAGGTAAATGGCGTTTCCGTGTGTTGCTCTGGCTCGCCAGAAGCATCTTTGACATGCTGGCCACATGACCCAGAAGCTGTCTGCGGACAAACGCCCGCTCCCTCGGCCTATAGAGCGAGATGAGCGCCGCAACCCCAGAGTCAGACACGACTGGATCTGATGGTCAGGGGCCCCTTTACCCTTTACCTTTATTATTATTATAAATTATAATTATTTTTTTTTATTATTATTATTATTATTATTATTATTATTATTATTATTATTATTATTATTGGGAAATAAAAAAAGATACAACTCCCCCCAACTTTTAGAAATAAGTGGCTGAAATTTTTAAGGATGGCTGCCATTCCAGAGTGTATAAAGCCTCCTAAATTACAGCCAAATAGTTCTTGGGGTTTTGTGTGGGACCATATTAAATTTATGAGTTGGTTTAAAACACACACACACACACATCTTTTTTTTTTCAATGATCAGAACTGGATGACATTTGCAGACAAGCTTGATCCATCTGAGGTCATGGATCCTGGAAACTTTCAGAATAGCTGTAGTGGTTCTTCTGAAAGAGCAGAGTTTATAATCTGGAGGTAGTAATATATGAATCATCTAACCTTCTTTGATTTTTTTTTTTGGGGGGGGATATCAATTTGAAACCTGAAAGAGGTGCTGGGGTAAGAAACGTGAAAATTGTGGACAAGCAAATCCAGGTGTTTTGTGCTGGATACTTTCAAGTTCGAAAGCATGTCGAAGTGCAAGTAGATAAATAGGTACCGCTACAGCAGGAAGGTAAACGGCGTTTCCGTGTGCTGCTCTGGTTCGCCGGAAGCAGCTTTGTCATGCTGGCCACATGACCTGGTAGCTGTATGCTGGCTCCCTCGGCCAATAACGTGAGATGAGCGCCGCAACCCCAGAGTCGGTCATGACTGGACATAATGGTCAGGGGTCCCTTTACCATTACTTTCAAGTTGGACCTGTCAGTCAAAATGGAGCTTTCTGTGTGTTTGTTCCTCACCACATCCTATTTCCGTTAAGAGAAGATATTTATTTTGCACTTGCAAAGTTGCTTCCCCATCCCTATCCCAAAGTACCGGGATTGGAAAGCACTGGCAAAATAATTAACTCTGATTACAAACTGCACCTGTCAGTTTCCAAGGTATACTTTCCCTCCTCCCCATTCTGGAGTTTTTCTTAAGCTACAGATATGAATTTTGATTTTTCAAGTTGCCTCCCCTTCTCCCCACCTCACCATTTTCTGTAATTATGTTGGTGTATGGATTGCTGAGGCCTTGAAATACTTCAGGCTTCCTACTTAGACTAGTGCCTGCCTTGCAGCCATTTTGCTCCACCCTGCCTCATTATTTTGGATTCTTACAAGTCTTTTGCACACCCCTACTGGATCGTACCTGTCAACTAGGTGCCAGGATGCCTGCTTCAATATAATGGGATGAACTGCAAATAGCACAATGGCAAGCCAATATTTTCTTGGTTTTAAGTTTAAAAATTGGTCTCAGTCACTGGTTTTCAATGCTCTCTTCTGCTTGCTCTACATAATATTAATGTGACAGCTAAGGACTGGTACATCTACAGTTTTTTAGACTTACACATTTGATCACCTGCAGAAAGAGAAGGTGAAATGACTCTGGGCAGTGGGCAGTGAAATGAACTGAAAGTCTGTGTAACTTGCAATGAATTAGCTAAAATTTTACCCTTTGATTTATCTAACCCAGTGAAACCAAGCTGTTCTGCTAAAATATATATATCTCAATATCAAGTGCTTTGGGTGAACTGCTCATAAAATTCCCAAAAATGAAAGAGAGACAAAAATCCTATTAGAGACTAAAAGTTTAATATATCTGAATAAATGATTACTCTATGCATATGGACTTCATGTGCATAAAAAGACAATTGTATAATATGAGTGAGACCTACAGCAGAATGGGGAGCAAAATGGAGTACTTATGTTCAGGACTTCAGCTAGCCAGTCATGTCCTTTTTCATGACACTCTCTTCCATTGCCTTTCTACCCTGATCCTACTCCTCTCTCAAAAGACAGTAGCAGCCCTTGTCCATCAAGCATGCTTACCCCTCATTAGAGTTGGGGGGGGGGCGCAAAATCTTCTTAGGGTGTCCTTCTCTCCAAGGGCTCTTCCCCTGCTTTCCATTTCTTTTCCTACACTTTTGCAAACCTTGGCATTTCCACAAACCCGATCTTGTGTATTTTTACTGCATAAAGAATGGCCTTCAAAGAATCATCTCTCTCTCTCTCTCTCTCTCTCTCTCTCTCTCTCTCTCTCTCTCTCTCTCTCTCTCTGTGTGTGTGTGTGTGTGTGTGTGTGTGTGTTACTATTCTAAAGAGTAACAGAAATTGTAATGTTTGTAAAAATGCAAAGGTTCCCCTCCCTGTTTAATAAAACTTTCACACACTTGGTAAGGAAAAGGTGTGTTAGCCTGGAAGGACACAATTACAAAAAAACACAAAGTCTCCTAGTCAATAAAAATTGATACCTGGCCTGGAAAGAATCATATGGCAACATGTATGTGGTAGCCATGAATAGAATTTACCCATATGGTTTTTAAGAGATACAGTCATACCTCGGTTTAAGTACGCCTCAGTTTGAGTATTTTCAGTTTAAGTACTCCGCGAACCTGTCTGGAACGGATTAATCCACTTTCCATTACTTTCAATGGGAAAGTTCACTTCAGGTTAAGTACGCTTCAGGTTAAGTACAGACTTCCGGAACCGATTGTGTTTGTAAACCGAGGTACCACTGTACAGTGAGTAAAGTGCACAGTCATTAGCTAGGTGATATACTGAAAAGAGTTGATCAAAAAGACAGATTGATTTGAAAGGGCCCTGTTTATTTTATCATAGATAAACACACACACACACACACACACACACACACACACACACACACACACACACACACATTTTATCAATAAAAGTATTTCTATAGCACCATCTTATAAAATAGCAGGGTGGTCTACAACTGTAAAACTCCAAAGCTATAAAACACCTTGTCCATATGACTAAACATTACTTGGGGTGTATTTTGTATCTGTGGGTGGAAGAGAAACTTAACTCAAATGGTGATACTTACCATTCTTTATTCACTCCCATAGTGTGTGTGGGTATATAGATCACGTTTTGTGTGCATAGCTGCTACCGTTCTGGCTTCTGGGTTTGTTTTCACTGCACATATTCACACGACCAGACACCACATGCTGTTTCAAATTAGGATAAGAGAAGCACAGAAAGGAAAAAAAAGTTGTGGGAATCATTCTTAAGTTCAATGAGTTCCCAAGACTCATTCTCTATTTTCTGCTTACTGTGCACTTAAAACCATGCAACATTTTTCAAATTCATTTTAAATTACCATTTAGATACCATAGCTATGGTCTTGGTGGCAGCAGCTCCAAGAAAGTGAGTGAAGTTGGAGCAAGATCAATGACCTTGAATACTAGAACTGGCAATTCATAGAAAATCATTTTGAACTTAGTTTCACACATTGAGGAATCTAGTCTTTGTAGTTAGTCTCATAAATCCTAAGCCGTTTTATGAAAAATGCATTAACTTTCTAATTGTTTTCTCATAGCAATGTGAACTGATCTTCCTTTTTTCCCTGCATCCTTTTATACAATTCTTCAGCATTTGATCATTGGGATTTTAATTGCCAACGTGACTGTTTTCCCCCTGTGTCTGATATATATTCCATTTGTACTGTTTTCCAAAATGCACTTTATCTTGGCTTGGTACACTCAATGTCTTATTGTCCATCTCTCCCACATCCTTTGTTGCGCTATGAGTCCTTCTCTGACTAAGTGGTAGTGGGAGATGGACCAAATATGCAAGTTACTGAAACCATAGAAACAAGAGGAATATTTATTACAATTTTCAATGCATATATATGAGGGTGCATTTGTGGACAGAGGTCAGAACTTTTGATACATATCTTAAGCCTTGGGTCAGTGTATTTGGGTGTTAGTCCTTCAGAGAGTCTTCTTCCAAACCATTTAGGATTTAAAGGCTAAAACAATCAACAATCAGGGCCTGGGAATGAATAGGCAGCTACTGTAGCTGTCACAGAATGGGTGCAATATGTTCAGAGCACTTAACTCCTACAAGCATTGTTGCTGAAGCATTATGCACCTAAATAATGTTTGGGCCATCTTTAAGAGCAGCCTCAGAAAGACTGCATTGCAGTTGTCCAACCTGGATGAAACAAATCTGTTTGCACTGAGGGAAGACTTGTCCTTCCGACAGGGCCGTCTCAAGCAGGTCGGGCGCCCTGGCGCTGAGGCGCGGAGATCGCTCCGGCGCCCCCGCCCTCACAGCGCCGCCCCGCACCATCGGGACTACACCTAGAGCCGGGCCTGCCTTCTGAGATGATACTGCAATTGAGTGGTGGGTTATGTTGCTTTTGAGATTTGTTTCCCTCTGAATAGTCTCTTATTCTTTGTGACATTGATATGTGTTGAACAAAGCTGGAATCAGGGTGGGGCGCTTTTAAAAGCAGATAGAGAACTGCTTTACTTCGGCACCAAGCAGAGTAGTAAGCGGAAAGAATGAGATGATACATCACTGATACTAACTTGCTGATGAAAGTGCTCCAGTGCAGAATATGTCATATTTTGTATGCTTGAACAGCTAGCCTACTTTGCGAAATTAGTCATTAAATTCCCCATATCTATGAAAGAAGCTGGCAGGAGATGCAGCATATTAAGCAGCCATGTTAAACCTTCCTGTTGTTGTTTTTTAGTTTTAGCATAAGAAAACCACAACAGCCTAGTTTTTAAATGTTCAACTGTTTTGCCTGGAAATATAAAAACATTTCCTGTAATAAATAAAGTTGGAATCATAATATTTCTTCCTAAATATTTGTGTAGAACAGTGGCGGATACCTTCCTTTCTGCCAAAGGTCACATTCCCTCAGAAGCAATCTGTCAGGGATTGCATGCCAGCAATGGGTGGAGCTAAATCTAGTGGAGGGTGGGGCCAGAGCCAAAAATTGTTGTGACCATGTCTTCTCACTCTTTCTGTGACTACATTTTGTCACTGTCTCTGACCCCAATTGCACTCTAAAGTCGTACCTTGGTCCTTGAACGTAATCCATTCTGGAAGTCCATTCAACTTCCGAAAATGTTCGAAAACCAAGACACAGCTTCTGATTGGCTGCAGGGGCTTCCTGCACTCAATCAGAAGCCGCAGAAGCTGCGTCAGACGTTCAGGTTCCAAAGAACGTACACAAACTGGAACACTTACTTCCAGGTTTGTGGCATTCGGGAGCCAAAATGTACGAGTACCAAGGCGTTCAAGAACCAAGGTACAACTGTACTTTCAATTATGACCACTGGAAACATATTTTGATTCAAATGAACTGCTTGATACATATTTTCCTAAACTGCAAAGAGACACAGCCTTAAATGTGAATAGGCTCATATTGCCTATGTTCAGCAGGTGAAACATATATCACCAGTAGTCTTTTCATGGAGGCATGGTCAATTCTGCCCTAGAACACAGTGGTCATGTGTAGGCCAATTTACACAATAAATGAGCAGTCAGTCACAACTGTCTATCAGTGTGTGTACAACCAGCTTGGACAAAAACTGCTTTGTGTGAAACAAAAACATTTCTATTTCAAGAAGTATATACTGGATCAGTTTGATATCTTTGGAGATATGCAATAAAATTCAAATGTATGAAAAGAGAAACTGCCTGAGCAAATATATATGTAAGCCTGAGGCACCCAATACAGAGCTCTCCAGATGTTGGTAGACTACAATTCCCTTTCATTCCAGATCAGTGATCATACAGGGAGTTGTAGTTGGGAGTTGCAGTTCAACAATATCTGGACACCACTCCTGCTGCAAACTCTCACAACATGTGCAACCCAATATTCCTGCCTTTGTGATGCTACCAAATGCCATAAGAATGTAGCAGTATTCCTATCCACTTGCTGCCACAATATCTTGAAATTTAAAAAGGCTTCTTTTTGTCTATACATGCCTTCAAACAAGACATTTTTCAACCTCGATACTAACCCAGAACAAATATTTCAAGAGCCACTGTTTCCTTATATGATTTCCCCATTTACATTAAAGTAAAAATGGTCAGAACACCATGCCTAAAACCAGCAGTTGCTTTCAGACCAACAATGCAATCTATATATAGAAACAGAGCATTTTTATCCGATATGAAGTGGTTTGCGATCCTTCCCCCACCCATAACAATGCAGTGTTAGCTGCAATCCACTACCCCATTACTTCTGGAGCATCTCTATTGATGTTGATCAGAGTAATCTGGAACAAATGAGTTTCTGATGAGACTCCATTTTTGCTTGCCCCCCCCCCCATTTCTGTAATAATGACAGGCGGAATCACCAAATGCCAGAAAATACCATCATATTATTTATCACCCAATAAAAACAGATGGCATCTGAGTAGTGTAATCTCTCTCTTTTTATTCTTTTTTACTTATTAACACTTTCCGTCTCTATTTCATAACAATTGCGTATGCTTATGCAATTTACTGCAAATTATTCTTTGGGAGAGATGAGACGATAGAAAATAGGCAGCAGCAGCAAATCAGTTTTATATGTTTAACTCAGCAGGGTTTCAAATCAATAACTAATGCATGAATTGAAGATATCCATAAATAATTTAATGCTTAGTGAGGCTTGGTGACTATAAACTAATACTGCTATCATTTCTAACACTGTTTACAACTACACAGATGCTTTCCCTTTCCCAGGCATATTTTCCACAATTCATGCCCAGCGACGCCTTTTCTCCCCCGATTGTCCAATTCCATCTTCCATCAAGTATAAAAGGGTGGGAGGGGCAAAATATTTATTTTGATACCTGAATGTGTTGTTGCAGCCATTATCTTAGAGGAGGCATTCCTCCTGTGCAAGGAAGGAATTCCTCTTCTAAATCATCCCAAATTGTGGTAGGTGTGTGTGTGTGTGTGTGTGTGTTTGTTTGTGTGTGTTTAAATACTTACGTAAAAAACTTAATGTTTAAGGGAAATTTTTAATGTTTTATCTTTTATTGTGTTTTTAATATCCTGTTGGAAGCCTCCCAGAGTGGCTGGGGTATAAGTAAATAATAATAATAATAATAATAATAATAATAATAATAATAATAATAATAATTAATAATAATGTTTTTTTTTAAATAGTTCCAAATTAATCTGGAATGACTTTTTAATCAATTCAAAGGGTTTTCATCAATTAATCTAACTAATTGACTCAAGAGACTATTTTGCAAAGCCAAGCTGGGACTATATGTGGAGGGTGTATTTTCTCAATCAGGTTCCCTGAAGAAAGTGGACTCTGAAGGGCAGCACACCCAACAGTGCTGTTCTGTTGACTATGGAGAAGGGCAGAAGTGTATTAGTATCCAAAGAGATAAAGTAATTAGACTTTTGGTGAAGAAGGTTCTGAGGCTTGACCACACACAATCCCTGTTAGTTCACTAGGCTAGATTCCAGGTTGAAAGACTAGAGTCCTGGCAGAGATTGTCAACTAATGGACTAATGTGTATAAATATCAACCAGATCCACAACACAGCTGGCATTTATTCTTTGACGGCGGACCAGAGTGAAGACTATTGCACTATTGCTGCCAAAACTGCCCCTTGATTGGCCAGATGCAAAATTGAGTTTGATGGACTATCCTGCAATTCCTTTCAGCCATCCGAGGAGGATCCCAATGGCCGGCTGCAAGGTGAAAAGCTTTTTGCCAGCTGGGTGGGGGGACCATGATGGGCCGCAATCATCACCCACTCTGGAACCAGGTAAGATGCCATTCCCTAACAATGAGGCAAAAAACTTGGAACCTTTTCGCAAAGAAAGAGAACCTTTTGAGAAACTGAAGGACATATTTCAGCAAAACAATAGTTTTAATTGCCACAGTATTTTCTAGCCTGTTCATAGCCAATATTATTCTGGAATTATATTCAGAATTAGAAGAATATTTTGGATCGATGTCGACTGGCTCTCTTGTCTGGCTTCAAAATATTGAAACATTTTGATGTGCCTTTTTTGTTTGCTTTTAAATTTAAGTATGCCACTGTGAAATGTATTTACTAAATCTAACTTCAAATAAGTATTTTATAAATGTTGAGTGCTGGTTGGCAAGTATAAAGGTTCTAAAGTAGCAAGTCTCTACCAAATTAGCCAAAGCTGACCCCAATGTAGTATACTGCATTTCCCACCTGAACTTTTTGATTTAACACCATTTTATAGTAAGTGAGCTAGTATGAGGTACATGTTGGACCAGCATTTACCCTTTCATATTTTTGCTATGAGACCTTAGGTTCAATTTATCTCAGATTTAATTATACAGAAGTCAATGTATAGATGCAAGATGCTTGCCAGAATCATCCCGGTTGTAATTCAAAGGTTGCAGAGAAGTCAATGGAGTTCCACTGTGATGAATTAGCCCCAGAGGCTATATTTTTTTGCTTCTAGATTTCCAGGATGATATGATTTTGTTGTTATATTAACCACACTCTATTGCTGCAAATCAAGGAAACAGTGGGTATACATGGTAACTATATGTAGCTGTATCTTAATAGAAATCTTTGTTGCCTTTCTGCTATATAGGAAAGGCCTGCTTGTGGCATGTGTTATGAGGACTTGGACACAGGAATTGGGATTAAAATGCCACAACTTTATTGAGGAAAATGAATGATGTAAGTAAGCCTGAGGATTGGTGGAGAGTTTGAGCATGCAGAGTCGACTAGTCTTATGATCGGGGCATGGATGGTATAGTTTTGCTTTGCAGCAGGATTGAATCTTGCCCTAAGAATAATATCAGTCAGTAGCACCCAAGAGGCAAGCTGCCATAGAAGCTTAGCTTCATCTCTTCTGTGCTCTACTCATACTGTTCCTCGGGGGATTCTTTTGTTGGCCACACTTTGGTGTATTTGCACCGTCTTGTTTACTATTTCCAGAGTTAACAGAGCCACTTGGGAGGCAAAGGTCACGAAGCAACCAAAAGATCTGTCCAAACATCAAATTCAATTATATTGTTGTTCTCGTCGGCATCCGTTTGCTTGAGAGACAATGGAGTTGCTACCAATATACCATTATATTCAGGGAGAAGGAACCTGTGGTTCTCTAGATGCTGTTGAACTACAACTCCAATCATTCCTATCCTCTGTCCATGCTGACTAGGTTGATGGTAGTAGGAGTCCAAAAAACCTGAAGGACTACAACTCCTCATTTCCTGATTTAATATTTACCCTTTAACTACCAGGAAAGCAGTCCTTGACGGGTGTCACTATGGTCCTTAAGCAGGATAGATCCGATGAAACATCTGTTTCAAAGTGTTCATTTGTAATTCTACCAAGTACAGTTCCCCATAATTCACTATAAATTTAAAAGGAATGAATCTAACAGGCATCTGAGCTCATGCGCATCTCCCTCTGCTTACATTGACACTCCCTTTTGTATTCAGAACTCATTCTATTGTGATTTGCGGCAGTTTCTTTTGCAAACATAGCTGCTCCAATGTAATATTTATCATTAAAAAAATGATTACAATAGCTAACCAGACTTTTACATTGCTGACATTATAGAGAAGGCATAAATATATGTATGCAGTACTAGGTTGTCCATTCAGGTAAACCAAGCCATTTGCATTGTGAATTTTTATATATGTGAAAATAAAATTTTTCCCTGTTTTAGCTCAGTCCCTGTTAGCTGCTTAGCTGGCTCCAGTTCAGGACAGAAAAGCAGAATGTAAATATTATTAAGAAACAAATAAATGATTCTCAGCTGCTTCTAAAATATGCAGAAGCAAAATTTAAGATATTTGGAGGGGGAAGGGGAAGAACTGTAAATGAACAAAAGTGCCCTCAACATCTGGCCCAGGATTTGTTTCCATTCATTTTATTTCCAAACAGTGATAAAAATAGCTTTATCAGAACATGCCAGAATTTTTGACATCAACGTTCATGTTGGCATACTGATTCCATTTTTAAAGCGCTTCCCTCAAACGTCAAAACCCTGTCAGAAGAAACAAACAGTGCCATAATCTAATGTTCTCGCTGCTTGGGGGGAAGAGGAAAGCTTTGAAAATTGTGCCCTCTTTCCCTCTTGCGGAGTCCAGATTCATCCTGTCAAAACATTTAACTTCATCAGCTCCTTCTGCTGAATTCTGCATTAATATGCAATGTGAGTTTTGTGAGAGTTATGGCCTGTCACGCTTTCTACAATATGGTACATAATGACCACAAAACGCCTGTCATTCGCTTATCTTGTCTTCAGCAGGGTCTGCTATAAAGCACAACTTAAGGCCTTTTAAATAATTAGATAAATACATATTTTTGACAGGGATTGCTTTTCATGACTCCCAGCAGTAACAACTGGAATTCATAAACCCCAGTTGACTGCATGTACACCTAGTTTTCTCTCTTACATTCATAACTGAAGGTCTGCTTTTGTTGTGGCACTTGACATACCCAGAACAAGATACTTCTGACTGTTTACTTGGGACTGGAGGTGTTGTCATATCTTCTGTGTGACAGGTGTTCATATCCAAATGGAAAAATCTCACCTGAGAATTGCATTGTTGCTGTTTTTTCATGTTTTTTCATCTTTGACAACAGTAATTATCCCCAGGCTTGCAAAAATCCAGTAGTTGAAAACTGAATTGAGGATGAACACTTGGGTTGTCTAAAAATTCCCCAGGAATTTTTCTAGGAGAGTGGGGAAATTAAAACACTGAAGGTAGATAGACTAGTTTCTGATGCTGGTGGTGATGATAGTTCCTGTACATTTTGCCTTTTATCCCAGGTTGGGTGTTTGTTTGTTTGCTTTTTGTTTGTTTGCTTTAAATGGCAGTTGTGATGACAGACTTCTGGGAGCTTCTGGACCAGTGGCATTGGAGGGTGAGGAGAAGGGGGGAATTATGACAGAGGTGGGCAGCTCAGGCCAACCACGGAGCAACAGCTTTAAGGAGAGGGTGTGGTTTTGCAAGTTCTAAGACTTTGATAAGTTGTAAGGGGAAAGGGGTGGGTTTGGGGAGGTGTTTGGTATTTGGTGGGGATAGTCAGGGTTGGTAATTGAAGTGAAAAAAGGGCATAGCCCTAGTATAGGTTTAACTATCTATATCAGGGGTGACCAACTTCCAAGAGACTGCGATCTACTCACAGAATTAAAAACTGGCAGTGATCTACCCCCATTTTTTAGGGGTTCAGGTCAAAGTTGTTGAGCTTTTGGGGGGGAGGAGAAAAGCCCTGTATTTAGGGGGTTTGGGAGGCAGAGGCTGCTTAGCTTAGGAGGGGGGGGCACAACGTTTTTATATTATTTTTTGGGGTCAAAATAACAGCAACTCACCAAGGGATTGCTGGGGCACAAACAGCCTCGGGTTGTAAACTCCGTCTTCCGTTCTCTAACAATGGAGGGCGGGGCGGGGCAGGG
The DNA here is from genome assembly GCF_965207765.1 of Zootoca vivipara. Lineage (NCBI taxonomy): Eukaryota > Metazoa > Chordata > Lepidosauria > Squamata > Lacertidae > Zootoca > Zootoca vivipara. Next base: position 35,488,802 of record NC_142591.1, on the reverse strand, counting down.
CAAGCAGGCAGGGACAGAGGGGGGCCAGCAATTGACCACGATCGACCAAAACCTTAAAGAGATTGAGCAGTAGATCGCAATCGACCTGATGGACATCCTGGATCTATATCATAGCCTCTCTCCTTGTTCTAATGTTACAGTACACTCCTGAGAGCTACTCTGCAGAGTCAGAACTTAAAAACCGGACAAAGATTCATTGTTAGCACGTCTTGCTGTCAGGTGTCTTCCTTACCCTCCAACATTCGTAAAATGAAAATAGGGACATTTCTCCTTGTGCTCCACTCTGCTCCCCATTTCTTCCCACCCAGGGCAGCTTGTCCTCTGCCCACCCTTCAGAGCCAGTGCATCACATGGGGCTGGGCCTTGGTGGTGGCATCACCTCCTCTCCCTTGCCTGCACTCCAACAGTCACTATGAGTAGTCCAAGGAGGAGACAGGCCATGGAGGGTGTGGAGAGGCCACTACAGCTCAGGACAAGCTCTGGCTCATCCTCGTCCCCAAGCTCAGCAGCAGCAGCACTGGCAGGGAAAATTGGGACATTCCGGGATCAAATCAGAAGCCAAGGTGGCTTTCATAATTCCAGGACTGTCCCTGAAAAATTGGGACACTTGGAAGGTATGGTCTATGGAAAACAGAACTGAGTCCTTCTGGGCTGGGAGAGACAGGGAGGAGATATCATTCTGTCCTGTCCACATCCCAGGGGTGTTTATGACTCATAGTAAACCCTTCTTGGTGCAGTGGAGGATGCCATGCAATAATCTGTGCTGGAGTAAGTTTCTGCACATGGAATGGGGAGGGGCACACTGTCCATCTATGTATCTATTTGAATTTAATTTTATATAAACAAAATGGTTATAAAAAAGAGAAATGGGTACCATATTGTCCTTTACCTCAAGAAGCAAAGGTCTTGGGAAAGAAAGAACCAATATTTATCAGGGAGAGGGAAAATATAGATGGTTCTGTTACATTTCCAAATGGGACTTGACCAGGCATGCGATATATTCAAGATTTTTAGAGCAGACAAACAATCCTACAGCAGATTTCTCTCATGAATGTAAGATTACGCAGGGATGCCACTGATTATAAAATAAATTCATAGGCAAGTTTCTTGAAGAAATTTATTTAGTACCAAAAGCTGTGATGAGTGAACGGGGACCTGTAAATCAATAGCACTAATTTCTGTTGTTCACGTTTTATGCATTAATGACCGTGTAAAACAGGGCAATGCCAATTAAACACACACTGAGATAAATCATAGCCACTTTAGAGAACTTTCTGAAATGGAACTTAAGGTAAAGAGTAAATAACCTGTTTTTATGTACTCCCCTAATGGCTGCTTCTGTTATCCCTCTTGTGTCATTGTTTTCTTATCAAAGCAGAAAACTGAAAGGCAGCATTTTTTAACTTATCCAGTTATAAAGAAGCAAAACTGTGGCAGGCAAAATTTCAAGTTTTTTTTTTTTACCAATTCTGACTGATTAAAGTCAGAGGATGATATCCAGCATATAAACTGAATAGCATAGACCACTTGAAATCAATGGACTAAACTTCATTTTCATTTTAGAGAGTCTATTCTGAATATAACTTAGCTGAATATCATGCAGTGAGACTCAATGAATGAATATCTCAACAATCGCCCTAAAAAGGGCTGGGGCATTGAGCACATTTCAAGTGAATACACCCAAAGCCTTGAGGCGCTTCTCTTCCTCGAGGTTATGAAACCTATATTGGTGGCAGGGAAGGTATATGCAGCAGTGACAGAAGCATCTTTTTCTGCCATGGATTGTTATTTATACAAGTGCAAGGATCTCCAGTGGGAATCTGATGTCTCACAATACTTTCTCACCAAGAAGGTCTCCTGCTAAGGATTCTGAAACTTGCAGTTCCAGTTTCTGGAAGGAAACACGGATGATACCCAGCTCTACCTCTCATTTAAATCAGAACCAGTGAAGGTGGTGCGCTTCCTGTGTGCCAAAAGGTGTATGTTTTGGGGTGCTGTGCAAGATTGCTGCCCCAAACTTGCACGGCACCACAAAACACACATTTTGGGCACCATGCCCCCCAAAAGTGTAGCCCGAATTGTGTGAGGTCACAGTGGTCATTTTGATGACTGTTGCCTCATGAGAAAAAAGAGGGTGTCCCTTTTTTCCAGGGCAGCTGTTTTAGTTTTTTTTAAAAAAAAAGCTGGACCAGGCCAAAGACCCATCTAGTCCAGCTGTCAGGCTTAGTGAATCTGATCCCTCCCACAGTGGCAGCCAAGAAGCAAAGAAACAAAAAAAAAAAACCCCAGTTCTTCCCAAGGAATTTATTCACTATGCACAGAGACGAAGGAATGCAGTCTAACTAGGATATTGGCATTGCTCCAGGTAAAGTCCAACTCGCTACATCTCTCCTATTCTACGCCACCCCTGCATCAGCTAATCTAAGCTTTCTGCCTCTGAGCTCTCTGTTCTACTACTCTCAATGCATACCCAGTCCTGGGAGAGGGGGGCTCAGGAATGCTTTCCAAAGACACTGAGTCTGTCAGCTGTCTCTCACTGGTGTTTCTTCTTCCTGCTGATCATCTCCGGATATTTCCCAACTTCTCCCCTCTGCAGCCTCTGAACTATGCCCTTCTGCAAACCACTGTTCTAAATCTATACTGTCCTCCTGTTCTTGGAAAGGTTCAGGAGAAGGGGGCAGCAGCCCCCACCATTCTTCCTCAGTCCAGCCCCTGACACCAGCACCCTGTTCTCATAGTGGCCAACCAAATGCCTATGGGAAGTCCGTAAGGAGGATCTGAATGCAAAATGGGCAAGGCCTGTTTAGTGGCAGTGCTCCCATTGTGGAACTTTCTCAACCATTTCTTAAATTGGTGGTTAAGGATTTTTTAATATACTAGCTGGCCCTGCCACGTGTTGCTGTGGCTCATCCCTGTGATTTTCCCCACCCTGTGCCGATCCATGATGTATCCCACCCCTTCCCCCCCACCCCGGCTTATCCCTGTGATCACCCCCACCCTGTCCTGACCCATGCTCACTGGAAGGACAAATCTTGAAGCTGAGGCTCCAATACTTTGGCCACCTCATGAGAAGAGAAGAGTCCCTGGAAAAGACCCTGATGTTGGGAAAGATTGAGGACACAAGGAGAAGGGGGCGACAGAGGACGAGATGGTTGGACAGTGTTCTCGAAGCTACGAACATGAGTTTGACCAAACTGCGGGAGGTAGTGGAAGACAGGAATGTCTGGCGTGCTATGGTCCATGGAGTCAAGAAGAGTCGGACACGACTAAATGACTAAACAACAACATAGATGAAGAAGTGTGCATGCACACGAAAGCTCATACCAAAATAAAAACTTAGTTGGTCTTTAAGGTGCTACTGAAGGAATTTTTAAATTTTGTTTCGACTCAGACCAACACGGCTACCTACCTGTAACTAGATTAGATAGAGTTATAGTTATGTTGTAAACTGTGTTTAGGACCCTCACCAGGTAGAAAAGCCAGCATAAAGAAGTTGTTATGAATAAATAAGACAGGATGAGCTATATGGTGAATATATAGAACACCAAGAACTACCCAGAGCTAGAAATATTTTGTTAGCCCGATGGTAGGCAAATACTTGGGGGGCATCAGCCAATAAGTTTTATATTCTGGAAGTCACTTTCCTGCCCCTTGCTCTGTCTCATATAATGTTAAAATACTATCAGGCTGGCCCTTATTAATTAGATCCACTTCTGAATCCGTTTTCTATAATAATACTTTTAAATAAATAATTGCAGTTGCTTCTCACTGGTTTATTTTAAGGCTCAGGACTGGTGTTGAAAGTGCAGTCATCACCACAGAATCAAGCACCACACATCTCCACACCTTGGTGAGACTCAAGGATACTGATAAGTTTTACAAGCTTATAAATTCGCTGCAAAGAACCTGTGGGGGAATTGGGAAGAGAACCAAAATCTCCTGTGCTTTTATTCACCTACCTTTAATATGGAAAGTCTCAGCTTGGCTGAATTTAGTAGTTTAGCTTGTACACACACAATTCACTGCCACTGGGACTTTCTGTAAGTCCAAGCCGTAATGAAAGAGTAGAGCAGAATGACTGGGGATGAGCGCAGCCACAGTATAGCCATTAATTTGGACTTTTACATTTCCCCCTTTGAAGGGCTTTTATTTACAGTCCCAGCAGCAGCAGCAAAATGGAATCCTGCTGCTTTAGCTAATGTATGTGGCCCAATGATCTATTAACTTGGCCTTTGCTAGAGGATACTTTCTCCTGTAACTACATTCTCAAGATGTGCTTGCTAAACAGTAGTATCAGGTTAGTGGCAATGGCAACAATATCTGCATTTAAAAGCCCAGGATTGCAGACCAGGAAATTCAAAGGTCGATTGATTATGAAACCAGAAGGAAGCATTTTACTTCCACAGTCTGCCTTCCTGCTCACCGCTCAGATGACGGAACTGCAATTTTATAATCTCGTACTTTCCTGTCGAACAGGCTGTTGTTGTTTTTTAAAAAAGAAGACACACACTTAAATGTAAAAGTTTCACATAAAGTAGAGCTAACAACAGAGCTGAAGGATTCCCAAACGGCTCATTTGATGTTCTATATTGCAAGTAACACCAATAAGAATGTGCAACTGTGCATTCTTTGTACAGTTTTATTTAGCTCAAAAATAAGATTTGTTTAATGTATTCATAAACTCTTAGAATAATAATTTAGGTGATCTGGAACAAACTATAGTAAGCCCTGGGTTTTTGTTTCCCCACTCCCTTCTGTTCTTTGCATGTCAGACAAGGAGAGTGAAACCTTTCACTTCCACATTTCTGTGTTATGTTTGAACTCAGGAAACTGCACTTTGTTCTAACTCAAGGGTAGGCAAACTAAGGCCTGGGGGCCGGATCCAGCCCAATCACCTTCTAAAACTGGTCTGCGGACGGTCCAGGAATCAGTGTGTTTTTACATGAGTAGAATGTGTGTTTTTATTTAAAATGCATCTCTGGGTTATTTGTGGGGCATAGGAATTCATTCATTTTTCCACCTCCAAAATATAGTCGTCGTCCCCCCCCCCCCAGGTCTGAAGGACAGTGGACCGGCCCCCTGCTGAAAAAGTTTGCTGACCCCTGTTCTAACTAGTTGGTTTCAGATCCTGGCTCCAGATGCATTCTTTACATTACAGTGAGGCTGTGAAAAAAGAATGGATGTGCAAAACGTCTAGGGTGGGGCCTCTATGTGAAGCAAGTAGCCATAAGTACTGGTAAATGAAGTACACCAGAGACCAGAACCAATCAGGCTAAATCGTTGAATAGTCAATGAACATGTCTATTAGACAACTGGGCCAAAGCAAACAAGATGAATTTTAACAAGGAGAAATGTAAAGTACTACACTTGGGCAAAAAAAATGAAAGGCACAAATACAGGATGGGAGACACCTGGCTTGAGAGCAGTACATGTGAAAAGGATCTAGGAGTCTTGGTAGACCACAAACTTGACATGAGTCAGCAGTGTGATGCAGCAGCTAAAAAAGCCAATGCAATTCTGGGCTGCATCAATAGGAGTATAGCATCTAGATCAAGGGAAGTAATAGTACCACTGTATTCTGCTCTGGTCAGACCTCACCTGGAGTACTGTGTCCAGTTCTGGGCACCACAGTTCAAGAAGGATACTGATAAGCTGGAACGTGTCCAGAAGAGGGCAACCAAAATGGTCAAAGGCCTGGAAACGATGCCTTATGAGGAACGGCTTAGGGAGCTGGGTATGTTTAGCCTGGAGAAGAGAAGGTTAAGGGGTGATATGATAACCATGTTCAAATATATAAAAGGATGTCATATAGAGGAGGGAGAAAGGTTGTTTTCTGCTGCTCCAGAGAAGCGGACACGGAGCAACGGATTCAAACTACAAGAAAGAAAATTCCACCTAAACATTAGGAAGAACTTCCTGACAGTAAGAGCTGTTCGGCAGTGGAATTTGCTGCCAAGGAGTGTGGTGGAGTCTCCTTCTTTGGAGGTCTTTAAGCAGAGGCTTGACAGCCATCTGTCAGGAATGCTTTGATTGTGTTTCCTGCTTGGCAGGGGGTTGGACTGGATGGCCCTTGTGGTCTCTTCCAACTCTATGATTCTATGATTCTATGTCCATGATGCTGCCCAATAAGGAGATTTCAGATGAAATGCTTTCTATGGAATGTTCTACACATTCCAAAAATTGACTCCATATCATAACCTTTAAAAGCAATGCAAATGGTAGTAGACAAATAGATAGGTACCCTTTAGCATATTAACTGGGTTGTCTGAAACAAGAGTCATCTCAGTGGCTGCTCCCAAATTATGAAATACATTTGCTCGTGTGCAAAATACAGGTAATAACTGTTCCATGACTTGAAATGCACACAGCGTGAATTGGAATTTTCCTGTAGTGTTGTCTATATAATTAGCAGGTGATCCAGTAGAGATGTGATTAAATGCAAAATAAATAAATAAATAAATACACACAGTCCCCAAAATAACAGGATTCTGTAAATGCCTAGAATGAGAACAGTACAGGTTTGTGACCATGGATTTGAGACGTCTGTACTGATGATGAACTCACAGGGCTTTGTTCCAAACTCATCTTGCTGGAAATAGAAGGTCGTTATGAATATAAGGTGTGCAAACTAAGCAGCCGGAGCACAGTATTTATTTAGTACAACATCATTTCATTTCTCCTGGGACCCGGTGCAGCAAAAGGAGATGTTTTTAATTAAGAACATAAATTATAACCTCTCCCAGGAGAGTGATTGAAATGATCACCACTGTCAGGATATTAACATGCTTTGCATTTATTTCCTTTATAAACTCCCACTTACAGTTTGTTGTCTGCTTTATAGACAGTATGAGCTACCTGGCCATTCCTTTCTTGCTCCAAATGAAAAGCCTGTTATAATGCAGTTGATGGAAACTTATTGAGATTTATCTGTGTTTTAGAATACAAGACAATCCATCCATAGTGTTATATATATATATTTTGCACATCCAAGGTAGAAGCCAATTTGCAAGGTGCTTTATCGGTCTTACCCAAATGCCCCATGGAGCTACGACTCTGTCTGCTCATATGCACCTACCGATGTTAGGAGGTTTCACAGGGCTGGCACAATACATTTTTCTGAGGCAAACTACAAGATGGTGCTAGTTACAGGTAGGTAGCCATGTTGGTCTGCCGTAGTCAAAACAAAATAAAAAAAATTCCTTCCAGTAGCACCGTAGAGACCAACTAAGTTTGTCATTGGTATGAGGTCCATGTGCATGTGTTCTCGCCAACCCATGTATAAAAGCTGACTGAACTGGCAAGTGAATCCTCCTTCAGTGCTGGCAATTCCATTACACGTGAAGTTGTTTCCCCTCACTGCTGTTTCCTGCTACCTAGCATCTGCTACCTGAAGCAGCCAACTGTCCTCACTCTGCCTAATGGTAGAGCTGGCCCTGCATTTTTGGCCTATAAGGAGAACTTCTAACTTCTTTAATGTTTCTTTGCATGGTTGCCAGGAAACAACTCTTAAATATGGATGGGTGGATTTCCCTCATTCCATTCTTTTATCATTCTACACTCCCCGAATTCCAGTTGAACTCAGTGCTTGCGTTACAAGGGTGTATAAGTCATGGCCTCCTTAGATGCTGCATTTGATGACTACAGTGGGAGCCATTTAGTCAGGGGTGGCTCATCCTATTTTGCTGCTTGAGGCAAAATGGGAAGTCCTTCCCTACCCTAACACTGCCACCTGTGCCAACTGCCCCACTATCTAAACATTGGGCAGAAATGGGAGTAAAAACAAAAACGTTGCTCTTTGGTGCAACTCCCAACTTTCTGTCTTTTTTTCTTTAAAATCAACTTTATTGAAAGTTTTCCACATAAGATACAATAAAAATCACACTAAAGAAAAATAGAAAAAAGATGAGGAAAGGGAGAGAATAAAGAAGAAAATAATGAAAAGAAGAAAAGGAAATTACAAAGTCCTCTATCAAAATTTAATCTTAATCTTTATTCCACAAACAGAAAAGTGAGTCCTCCCAGCTCTCATCTGGGAGTTTCCCCCTCTTCCCCCAGCCTCTGACCCTGGGAGAGCCTCTCTGCTTTGCCCCTCACATAATCCCCATCTTGACCATCATTACCATATCTTCTCTTAGGCACAAATGCAGAATATTTTGACACATGAAATGTTTGGGAAAATAGGGACCTTGAAAAAAATGTATTAAGTGACAGAAGAATTTGATCACCCCTAAAGGATTGCAAATAGTCAAAATATGGATATTGATGCCATACATTATTTCATATATATATATATATATGTATATATATATATATATATATGTATATATATATGTATATATATATATATATTCATTCAAATCCAAAAGAAATGCACTGCTGTTTTAAGAACCAAGACAAATGTATCATTGTGACATGTGAAAGAAGGCACAATCAAGCTGGCTGTGGAGAAAAGAAGAAATTGCTTCAATATAAAAACAGGAGATATATTATGCATCTAAATCTGCTACAAAAATAATATATTAACTCCTGTTGTGAAATCTTGATAAAGAGTGAAGATAAAATGCTTACAGTTAAAAGCTTTATCAGAAAGCCCCAGGGCCTGTTGTGGCAACTAAAAACAGCCCCCCCCCCCTCTCCAACAACAATTGCATTAGAGTTTTGTTAAGGAATAAACTACAGTCCAAAAGCATAAATCACCTTGTTAGTCCACAGTTAAGTTTTAACAACTGGAAAAAAATGCCTCGAGGTCTGAATAAATAGAACTCCCTACCCCCCCACCCCTGCCCCCAGTAAGGGGTTCTTTTTCTTCTTTTACATTATCAAGCTTTTGAAATCATTATATCCAACAGAAAGAATAGCATTTGAAATTATTATATCAAACAGAAAAAGCAGCTGGCTGTCTAAAGCAGCATCACACTGGACCCCAAGCACCAATGGTTGCTTGGTTATTTCAAGATGGTTCCAAAACAAAGCTGCTAGTAAACATAGTTGGTTACTGTGTATTGATGCACCTTTCTATATATCTAGCTATTTATGGCTGTGCCAGTACAGAGAGAAAGCTGCACATATGTAGCAAATTCACCCAGTCCCCCACAGGATATATGACCAACTTTCCCTTCGGAAGCTGCAATCCTGTACTCACTTGCCTGGGGGTTAGTATTATCCAACTCAGTGGGGGCTATGTCTGAGCAGACACATGCAGGATTGTACTGTTAACTACTAGTTATGTGCCAAAACCTGCCATCCAACTTCTTGCAAACCTTCTTGCTCTGCGAAAAGGGCTTCTATTTGTGTGCCTCATTTTCAGGACACATTAAGAACGTAAAGGCAAGTCTGTTGGATCAAGATGATGGCCCATCTACACCAGCATCCTATTCTCACAGAGACTGAGCAGATGCCTGTGAGCGGCCTGAAAGCTGGACATGAGCAAAAGAGCAGAATGGTATACCAGAGCAACTGGTATTCCAAGGAACAATGCCTTTGAAAGTAAAATTTCTTGAAAATTTGGATAAACATGGGTTCTGAGTTGGTGTTATCAATTGGCCAAGGGGGATGAAGGTGTCTTTTTTCCAGTAAACATTTCATTTCTCTAGTACTCTGCAGCTCCCCTGGTTTCTCATGCTTCCTGAAAAAAACCTCCATGGAGAACTTACCTTATGATGTCTTCACCTGCGGTTTAGCTGAAGCGTGGATAACTGGGAAGGCTGCAGAGATGATTTGTAGAATGAAAGGAAGAACACTCACAAACACCACTCTGCCTGACATAGAAGGTCAGCACCACAAAAATCTATGCACACTATTAAATATATAAGTTTAATATGAGGAGGTTTCATTAGGCAGGAGGTTTCTTTCTGGAAAATGTGACAAGGAAAGGCTGGCTGTTCCCCATTTCAGTCTTTAGGCAAATTGATGATTCACCTTGGACACCTGAGCTGCAAAGCTCAGGGTCTATCTCTGGGAATGGAAAGAGGAAAGTTTGCTGAAGCGTTAAGAAACCAGAGGCCGTTTTACTTGGGATAACGGGGGATGATATCCCCAAGAAAGATGTTGTTTTCTTTTTGTATGCCACAACAGCAGCAAGAATATTATTGGCAAAGAATTGGAAGAATGAAGAATTACCAACTGTGGATGAATGGCAGAAGAAGTTGATAGAATATATGGAACTGTCTGAGCTGACGGGGAGACTCCGGGATCGGAGCGAAGAAGCAGCGGAAGAAGATTGGAAGAAATTTAAAATTTATTTGAAAAATAAGCATGTAATAGATTGACTTAATGATAGTGAGGGAGATACAAGGAGGTATGTATTGTTAGAAGATAAGGATATTTTAGTTAAGAAGTAAGATATAGATTGAGTGTTTAAAGGATAAGATATAATAGAGGTAGTAAAATGATAATATTGAAGCAAGTTTAGAATTTATATAAGATTCAGAACTTACTAAATATGAAATATAAAAAAGTGCAGCAGGAGGTGGGAGAGGAAGTCAATAGGTTAGAAACAAGGTTTTTAAGTAAATTTTTTTTTGCATTTTTTGTATCTTTTGTATTTTGTATTTTCTTATTGTGTTTTGTATTTTTGTATGTTTTTTGTTGTTTGAAAAAATCTTTAATAAATATCTTTTAAAAAGAAATAAAGTTTGCTGAAGTGCATTAAGGACTAAAAAGACGAGACTTCTTGCTTGCTTGCTTAAGAGCAATGTGTTACTTTATATATTGTAATGTTTATTTGTAACTATATAAGGTTACACATTTCTACTATAAAAATGTTACTATTTCATTCCTGTGGTGGACAGCAAATTCATTGTCTACTCTACACAAAACCCAGATCTGGGATTCTGTTTGCAGCAACTCTAACACACCCCACCCATAAGAATTTCATCAAAATTTTCTATTCCTTTTGATAATTATTGAATGCAATCTTTCTTTTCTTTCTTTCTTTCTTTCTTTCTTTCTTTCTTTCTTTCTTTCTTTCTTTCTTTCTTTCCGTCCTTCCGTCCTTCCTTCCCTCCTTTCTAAATTTAATCCCAGAAGTCTTAAACTTTGGAAATTTCAACCCAATTCTACTTGAGCAGCACAAAAGCAACACATTTATTTAAATCTAATATTGTATTCAATTTGCAAAATCTTTAATCATGTCCCATTGGACCCTCTGATGTCACAATTCACTTAAATTTATATGGGGTGGATTCTGGCTAGCCAACTTGCAGTCTGGTCCCACCATTCTAGTGGTAACAACTTTTGAGAAATCATTTTTATGTTTGATAGTTCTAAACTGTTACTACTAATTTTCACTTCTTCTCCTGAGCCAATTTCTTGACAGCTGTGCTGAATTCTCCTTTGTTCTATTTCGCTGTCCTTTTATTGTCCCATATTTTCCTTCTCTGATAGATATCAGTTCCCTCTTCTACACTTTCCCCCATCTGTTACTCAGTTTGTAGTGAGCATCATCCCACCAACAGACACCAGTTAATTAAGGATTGGAGAAAAATGAAATGGTGGTGGGTAAAGCAATTAAGTACTTACCTATTATCAGTTGAGTTCTTCAGGGAACCTACCAACAGTTCTATAGGCAAGTTGCTTAAGAAAGACTGAAGCACTGGTGGAGCAAATTCTTTGTACTGTATGCAGAAAGTCCCACATTTAGTTCCTGGCATATCAAGGCAGGGTTGGGAAAGACTGATGTAACCAGTCAGCGGGCAGTGCTGTGGTAGACTGATCAATAGTAGGACTTGATAGAATGCAACATCATATGTTGATGCACATCTTAGAACAGGCATAGGCAACCTTGGCTCTCCAGATGTTTTGGAACTACAACTCCCATGATCCCTAGCTAACAGGCCCAGTGGTCAGGGATCATGGGAGTTGTAGTTCCAAAACATCTGGAGAGCCAAGGTTGCCTATGCCTATCTTAGAATTTCATAAAGTTATAAGCAATGAGATGGTATAACTCTAGGCCCAATATTATATTTTAAAGAAGGAATTATTCTATTGATAAAGCTAAACAAAGCAAAACCACTGAGTACACTCTTAATCTTGGGAGACTTTGGGAGGGGATGGCAATTAGAATGAATCAATCTGTGGCAATTGTTTATCTCTTGCTTTACTAGTAGTGCTTTGTTGCTAAATATTTAAATGATTATTTGAAAATGTGTATCTGTGTGATTTAGATTTTTATTGATATTTGTTGTCATTTTAACAGTCCCTGTCCTGAGAAAGATGAGTTGGAAATGCCACAAACAAACAAAAAACAATGCTCACTGATCAGAGCAAACCAAAAGAAGATTTTCTCTTCTTGCTATGATGCACATAGAATTATGAACATTCATGATTCCTAAAATGGTGAATAAATACTATTATTTCATAGCTGTTCCCAGTTTGTACAGCTGATCCTTTGCAATGTTGCCATATTGAATTCCCAGATCCTGTTACTCTAAAATATAGTGTCTATGAGTTTGGCAGCATTTCTTTGTCCATTGCATTTAAGTTGCAGTTAAATTGCTCATTAAACCTCAAGCAATGCAATGTAATGCTTGCTACCATTTATAGTCAATGCTCTCCAAAGTACAATTAAAAAGAGTGCTATGACACAGAGCAATGGAGACAATTATTTCTGAAGTTACTAATGCTAAGCTAATTAGCATATGGCATCTAAGACAGCTGCTGATGCTAAATACTGAGGGACTAATTAGTGTTTGATGTTAATTAGCTTTTTCTGCATGAACATTGTCCTTAAATGTATATGCATCGCTGCCATTGGGCAATTAAAATCCAGGCCTGTGCATGTCTTGCAGTAGTATAGGGTGTTATACTACTATCATATTTGAATATTGTATGTAAAAAAGAATATATATCACAATCAGTGTGCATGGTATGTGAGACTACAAGAGGGAAGATCTCTGCCACAATATGCTTACAATCTACGATCTGAAGCAGCAGGTGGGAAGTGGTGGTAGATGAAATCAAGGAATATTTAGTTACAAGCTGAGTTATGGAAGAGCATGGGGTCTAGGGGGTTGTACAAAAGGCCCCATGGAAAAAGTGGTGGGTCTTCTTTGGAAGAATTTGAATACATTAAGATAGGTGATGGGATAGTTTCAAGCAGATGGAGCTGGAAAGGAGAAAGGATGAAGACTTTTGAAGGAGCAGGACACTTTGGGACAGTACAGCATAGAGCTGGGGGGGGGAGGACCACAAATACGAGACAGAGATAGAGAGACAGAGATGTTCCTGATAAAATTAGTGCACACTCCTCCATTGTCTCCTGAGACAGATGGATGCCAGCAAGAACTGTCCTAACCTTGGCATCAACTACCAATGCTTTAGGGTTTAAATGCTAACATGAAAATTGCTGATTCCTTCCACATTCACACTTCATGAATCAGTTTGGAATGTCTTCCATTGTTCTAAACAAATGCTCTGCAGAACATTCTGTTTTTGCTACGTTATGAGAACACATTCGTGTGCATCTATGTATATGCCATGCATGCATACATTGCATCAAATCTAAACCCATTGTCAAGTATGATAATTGACCTCCTCTTAGAACAATAAGCAGACAAGATTAGGTTGTGCTGATACATGTTTATGCAAAGTGAGGCATAAAGGGTAGTGGTTACTGTGGCAACACCTGCAGCTAGGAAATGCCAGAGCTGCAGATCTGAATATCCTGAGCTCCAGGCATGATTAAAGTCTCCAAGTGACCAGGGAGGTTATAGCCAGAAATGGAGGGAAGCGCTCAGTGTCTGCAGCAGTAGAAGGTATTACCAGCTGAGACAAGCAATAGATTCTGCTTTAGAAGCATTTTCTCACCTGTCTTTGCAGCTGGATAATACGATAATGGCAGCAGAGGCAGAAACCAAGACTTTGGGGATTTAAGGATGCCAACGGAAAATAATTTATTAGCAGACAACTTGCAAAACAAGTCATTTATAATAGCAAAGCCATACTGCAGAATGCACTGTTGACACTTAGAGCCTGTTATGAAAATAATCAGGCCTCCCCTTGTTTTCAACTGGTTAGTGATTTTATTTTTTTCCCACTGGACTTCCCAGCTCGTGGCAAATGAGTATTGATGCTACTTGCTGGAATCTCTGGAAGCAAAATAAAAGAGAAGGAGTAATATCCTCTTTCAAGCATCACTGTGCACTGTCGAACATGCCACCCCAGCTGTGGCTACACCTGATACTCCAGAAAAGTCTTGGGGTGGGTGGGGAAAGAAAATGTATGAAGGAGGGTGGACATTTCTTTTTCTTGAATTTCCAAAATCTATTCTAACATTTAAGCTAGTAAAAATATAAGACAAGCGCTGCTGGATCAAACCAAAGGCCTATCTAGCCTGTCAAGTCCAGCATCTTAAAGTTGCTCACAAGCAAGACAAAGGGGCAATCAATAACACAGCAAATGATATTCAGAGATATCCTGTTTCTGATCCAGGAGGTAATATATAGCTGTTACGACTTGTTGCCATCAAAAGCCTCCCCCCCAAAAAAAAGATTATTCCTAAGTTTTAATAGGACCATGTGACTTAGGCACCAACTCATGGGGCAGAGGTGTCTTCAGCTCCCTCAATATTTATTGGCAGGGGGACTGAGCCTCCACAATGCTGTGGAGGTGGAAGAGACTGAATGAGGAGCCGAGCATGGCATAGCATTAGTGTCTGGCTCCTCCTGAGTGTGAGAAAAGGAGAAGCCACCGACACTGAAGCTGTGCAGTGCTGGCCTCGGCGCTCAGCCTCCCCCTCACGATGTGCATGACATCACAGGCACACACTGCGTGTTGTGTGACACTGGGCCCCTTCAATATTGAGTGTAAGCACTGGCGGAGGAAGAGGGGGTGGGGGAGCGCACCGCCCCAGCACCATTATCCCGGTGGGGTGCCATCACGGCTGCCCCCCCGGTGCTGGGCTCCATGCCCTTGCAGGTGGCGTGCCATGCCCCTGGGATGTGCACCATGCCCCCAGGATGCATGCCCGCCACGACCCTGCCTGCTCTCCACCCCGGTGCCAGAGCATGAAGCTCTGCCACTGGGCGTAAGATGGCATCTCTGCTGTGTGATTTAGACATGTGGTCATGTAGCCAAATACAGTGGTACCTCGGGTTACAGATGCTTTGGGTTACAAACTCCGCTAACCAGGAAGTGGTTGCCCCAGGATAAGAATGGAAATCGATCGTGCACCAGCGGTGCAGAGGCAGCGGGAGGCCCCATTAGCGAAAGCATGCCTCAGGTTAAGAACCGTTTCAGGTTAAGAACGGACCTCTGGAACGAATTAAGTTCTTAACCCGAGGTACCACTGCAAAGTCACTTGAAATACCTGTGTAATGTATTCAATAGTTTTATTGTCCACCAGCATCTTGATAACATATTGTACTGTGCTTCTAGCCATGATAGCTATGCTCTGCCTTCATGCTCAGAGGCAGTGATGCTTCTGAACACCAGTTGCTGGAAACCACATCTCAGGGAAGTGCTACTGTGCTCGGGTCCTGCCTGCAGGTTTCCTACATGCATCTAGTTGGCCCTGTGAGAACAGGATGCTGGACTAGAAGGGCTATTGGCCTGACCTCACAGACTCTTCTTATGTTCTTTTGTATTGTATAGCACTCATATTCTCTATCTGTGATGCTCTGTTTGACCAATAAAGGTTGTGTAACAATTGGAAGCTTTCATTACAGAGTTGCTGTAAGCCACTATCTAATAATTTCAGACACCTTCTGTAACAAGGACATAATAATACAATGGTTGTACTTTCCCTTCCTATCTTAACTATGTAGATATTGACATTGGGTTACAATACAGCAAGCCACTATTTCTCGACCTGATCGTGTTTGCGATACTGAGATGCTAATACCGAACTGTATTATTAAAAGATATCGCCATCATTTATAATTTTCATGTTTTGGAATGTGCATCTCATAAAACTCAGCTATATTGCTAACTGAGTGTCATTTCCCCTTAAAGTTCTTGAGATTTTGAAGGTGTGCGATCAGTGGTTAGGAGGATTTGATGTGTAGGTCCTTGCAGAAATGTTCTTCAATATTAGCTCTTTACTGTCAAATCTTGGGGTGATCAATATCATGGACTACCCAGCCAAGGATCCTTTGGTTTGGTGTATGTAATGTGAAGATTGTAGCACAAGGCTACATTACAGTTTTATATAGTGCTATCTCTTCCTCTCCCAGTGTCTGTTTCTATTTCTTTCTTTTGTCTTCTTTTGGGGGGTGGGGACTGGCACTGCCGGATTATTGAAGTGATTATTGTTTTAGTATAAAAACATGAAAAACAGCAAAAATAAGGGTGATAATATTTTAATAAACACACACACACACACACACCCCGAGTCATTTATGGAGTCTATCTGCTCAGATCATCGATCGTTACAGTTCTCTTCTTCATACGCTACCACCACAATTGGCATCATGGATACATTACTTTTAAAAAAGATAAAACAGGAAAACTGGACCACAAGTGATGGTGTATAAACCAAATAATGGGCTTTATAACCCATACAAGGCATAGTGAACATTTTTACAGCTAGAAAATGTGTGCTGACAATTCTCTGAATTATCATTTTAGGAATACTGATAGGAACTCAGATTCCCTTTCTTTGTAAATGTAAAATACGCACTTTAAACAAAGCTCAGTGTCACTGAATATGCTGAACACACTCTTCAAAATTGCTAAGGAGCTCCAAATGGCCAAGTAATGGGAGAAAAAGTATTTGTAGCAGAAACTCCTGGTGCTTGAGCAACTATTGCCACAGCAATAGTTTCTAGACACTTCGAAACATTCTAAAAATGGATTTTATTTTCCCCCTCCAAATATTTATTTTCTTTTGTAAGCAATCCATATTTTAAAGTCTTGGATTTCTGCACTGATACCTATACGCAGCTGTCATTGTTATCACTCCTAATGAGATAAAGTAATGGCATCAAATATAAGCAGGAATTTTTTTCAACATATAAAAGGTGTGTTGCTGTGCCCATGGGAATCAGAGAAATGAAACAACTCAAAAATCCACCATTTCCCATTTCCCATGATGACATGGTGTATATGCTTCTATCCAATTGCATCTCCTCACCACTTACATAAATGCTAAATGCAAAAACACCAATGGGAATTCCCACCAGTTCCCCATTTAAATCCGTTTTATGAACTGGCCTTCAACTTTTTGCCCCAAACTCTCTCCAGTGTAATGTCCTTTCTCTCTTCCTTCCAACTTTCAGTAAAAGCTTCCGCATGCTTTATTTCATGGGCTTCTTTCTGATCAATGACATCTGTCAGCCCCTTGTAATTTATAATGTTTTCCTGGTAGTATAGATCTGAACTGATTAGTGCTCTTCGTGGGTATCTTACAGGGCTGATTTTCATAGTGGAGATGATTTGTACTGTCTGCCTGTTGGGACACTTTAAGGCATCTCGGTTTGGATATCTGAACAGGCTGACATTCAAAATCAGTCACTTTGGAATAAATAGGCCTGTTTGTCTACAGTTTCTTTCCACAGCTATAAAGAGTGCTTAGTTCCAGCCGACTGGGTTTGATCTCTGCTGCTAGAAGATCAACTGTTAATTCCTTCTGGGATGCTTTGACGCTGCCTGTTAAGTTTCTGTTGGCGAGCTTTGATCACATTCTCTCCAATTTCAGTTTCTGCCAGACCTGCAGTTAGTCTTCCATTCACACTGAAGTTGTCATGAGTTCTTCACTAATCTAGCACAGTGGTCTTCATCTTTTACTTAGCACATGTTCCTGGGTAACACCTGGAAAATAGGCTTGAATCTTGGCATCTTCTTCTATGGCGATCACTCATGGCTTAGTAAGATTGTCTTCCATGAATACGGTCCGTAAGTGACTGTGGAGGCCATTTCTGGATCCACACGTCTTTCCACAGTGAGGACCTTTGCATATATTACACACTGTGTAGCATCAGGACCAGGGCCCTAAACTAAGGCCTGGGGGCCGGATGCGGCCCAATTGCCTTCTAAATCCAGCCCATGGACGGTCTGGGAATCAGCATGTTTTTACATGAGTAGAATGTGTCCTTTTATTTAAAATGCATCTCTGGGTTATTTGTGGGGCATAGGAATTCGTCCATATTTTTTTTCAAAATATACTCCAGCCCCCCACAAGGTCTGAGGGACAGTGGACCAGCCCCCTGCTGAAAAATTTGGTCTTGATTGTTTCCTATATGATGAATGAGAGCTGAGGAAAATCAGTCTAGGATTTTTTCTCAGCCATCCCTCCCACACACATACTCCTGACAGATAGATCATAAGAAAAAATGACAATATGATAAAAGAATATGGAACCATAAAAGCTCTCGTTCAAGGCAAGGGTAACAATGATAAAACCATTGGCAAAACAAAAGAGATTAGCCAATCTTTTTGCTGCTTACTTACCTAGCCTTGTTGTAAATCCTGACTGACCTTTTCTTTCTCATGTCCTCTGGTGCTTAATGACTTTCGCTACTACGTCTGAAAAACAAGATGTAGCAAATTCCCACCATGTATGATGAAGCTTCAGGCTTCTGCTAGCCATGGGATGAAGCTGGCATTTTGTCAATGCTCTCGAGCTGAAGCGGTGGAGAGATCAAACTGATGCAAGTGTTCAGTTTGTCTTTCTGTATAGATCCTGACCATGACTTAGCAGTATACATAGATCACTCAAGAATCACTCAAGAGAGTTATGAAGCCCCTTGTTGGGCCTTTGCTAAAACCTACTAAATTTTTGACAAGCCAGCAATGTGAAATGAGCAGCAGCAAACAACAAAAAGCCTTGTCTGCAAATGGAATGTGAAATGCAATCGTGCTCAACATTTTTAGCATCTTGAAAAGCATAAGGAGCAGCTGAACCATGTTATTACAGGCTACATTTTTCTGCTGATATAGCATCAATGAAGTCAATGGGGTTGTGACCGTCAAAACCTCTGGCTTGATAGATTAACTAGGCTTTACTGAAGGACAATAAATACTGCAGCTCCAGGTCAGTGTGGATTTACATGACTAGTTGTAGTGAAGATCACCATGTGAGGAATCTATTCAGCACAGCCTATTTAAATTCCCGGTTGGTTCCAGACCCTTACTGGAACAAAATCCTACGGCAGGCTTCCCAATCTGGTGCTCTCCAGTTGCTGTTGAACTACGGCTCCCATCATGGGTGTAGCCAAGGGGGGCAAGGAGGGGCTGTCCCCCCTAAATAATGTGGGTTCTCCTTCATGCAGAGCACGTGTTGCGGTGGGGGCCTAACAAACTACCCCTGAGTTGCTGGGGTGGGGGCTATGAGTTGGCCACCATTCTGATTGGTCCCTGTCTGTTGTTGGGGAGAAAAGCATGTTTCAATTTCTGTGGGACAGCCAGGGGTATAAAAGGCAAGCACGTGATTTGTTCCTCCTCTTGGCTGTGTTCTTCAGATCACCCTCGCTCCCTCCCTATGTTTAGGCCTCTGTGTTGACCTTGCTGTGCCTATTATGGGGTCATCTGCTTGGCAGGGGCCCGGTAGGAATTTTTCCATTTGGCTGATTGGCTGATGCCATCTGGTTTTTGCCTACTGCTTGGCAAATAGTCACAACTTGTAAGATTGGCGGTTAGGGATTGGTTATTTTGGTTGTATGAGGGGTCTTGTTGACTGTGTTGGCCCCTCAAGTTAATGCCTGCGTGTTGGGGAAATTTCCGGTCAGGAATACAGGGGCTCGATGCAGTGTCCGTAACCCCCGGTCGGAGGCCAGGGCCGCGCAAGAGCCCCTGGGAGCCTGAGGGGAGAGGGGAGGGCCAATGCACCCGGCTCCCTATCTTTCACTGTAGGGTTTCCCCTTGTTGACAAGGCTAGTTTAGTTCTGTCCTTAGGGGACAGTTGGAGAACCATTGCCTATGCAACCTCTCACATATTTTGTATTTTAATAAAGTTGTGGCCAAATTCATGCCAAAAACCCAAAACAAAAATTCTGTCTGTGGTGTGAATTATTTTGAGGGGTGGTTTTGGGGACCTCCACACGCAAATAAAAATAAAAATACAGAGCCAACTGAGGTTCTGCCCTCCCAAAAGGCCTGCCCCCCCCTAACAAAAATCCTGGCTATGCCCATGGCTCCCATAATTTCTGGCTCTTAACTATGTCAGTTGGGATCCAATGGAGTTGTAGTCTAAAACATCAGGAAGACACCAGGTTGATGAAGGCTGTCTTACAGCAAGAAATCCTTTATTTATTTGTCTTCACACCACTTGGGTGTCTGGATTTAGCTGAAACATTTTCTTGCTCTACTGTCTATCATTTTGCCTCCTTGTCTGAACTTTCATTCAAGAATCAGGATATAGAACTGGTGAGACACTATTAGGATTCTACCACGTTTGTGGAAAATATGTATATCCCAGCAGGGCTTAAAGAATCGAGGATAGTCACACTCTGCATGCTGAAAGAAACCTTGTACTATGCCATTAATAGGAATGATGACTCTGCTAAATCAATAGTTCAGAATCTGTTGTACAAATTTGATTTTTACTAGAGAGCTCTTGTTAAGTACAGTTGGGAGACCCCTTTGAAAAGGGCTCCCTTGGGCAGCAAAATGTATGCTCAGACCATTACCTGCCTCTCTCCCATTTACTGGCTTGGCTTAGAAGACTGCTCGCTATGAAATAACATGGGGTCATTAACTTAACAACTGCCCTCATCATCAAATGCTTAGCTCTGGGCTAAGAAAACCTTCATGCCATGTAAAAAAAGGGTATTCAGATTCTGATGAAGCAAGTAGAAAACCCTGTTCAAATTCAAAGATAGTAGTTACAGAGGAGCATTATGTTAGGATTCATAGAAAGTAAGAACAGAATAAATTGTACTTGGGCTCATCCAGACTTTCTCTTGTTCTGCATTTCTAAGCACAGATGTGTGCTTTAAAGCTCCATGCCCAAGCAGCCAAGCACTTATTTTTCTTGCCCCTGTGTTTTGCCCATGATAACCTACTCTTTACCTGTTCTGATTCAGCGTTAAAGAGCAGTTTTTCCTGGATAGAGTGGTGAAACAAAAAAATGGAAAAAAAGCAACTGCTAAAGTCATTAAAGCATTCTAGCAGTATCCTAAGAAGAAAAAAATATTTGGTGTTGCTCAGGAGGAGCCGCCTTTCTTAGAAACAGACTCCAGTCACTTCAGGTAAACTCAAACAGGAACAATTTTATCTAATTCTGGTTACAGGTAGGTAGCCGTGTTGGTCTGGGTCGAAGTAAAATAAAAAAAATTCCTTCAGTAGCACCTTAAAGACCAACTAAGTTTTTATTTTGGTATGAGCTTTCGTGTGCATGCACACTTCTTCAGATACGCTGAAATAGGAGTCCCCAGGTGCTTATGTAGAGAAGGGGTGGGGAGGGGGTGGGGAGGGGGTATCACTCAGAAGGGTGGTGGAAGTGGGTGATTGACTGACTGATAGCTGTTGATGATGTTGCAGTCGTTTTCGGTCATGTAATATTTGGGGGGATAATAGAGTTGAGGATTTATTAGCAGCCTTGTTCTATTGTGCAAATAAATCAATGTGCATGTGTGCATGTGTGTGTGTGCGCGTGTGTGTGCTAGGTTTCCTTCTCCTTTTCAGAACTTTCCCTTGGGGTCTTTCAAGTTTAATATTCTTCATGAGAAAAAATGTCATATGAAGCTGGAATGAACCTAGGGGTGCCTCGGAGATTATTTTTGCACAGGTGATTAATGCTCAAAACTGGAACGAGGTTATAAAAGCAATTCCTAGAATCTCTGTCATAGATCATATAAAAGAGAGAAGGTGAGAAAATATGCATAAATCCTGCAGTTTTCTTCCACAGTCCTAAGCAAATGTTTCCCTTCAGTTCAACAATTTGAACTGTTGCCTTCAGACAGTGGCTTTGGTTCTTGCCTGGGAGGAGGCAGATATTTGTGACTGTCAGTAACACTGGAAACTGCACGGCTCCTTTAGTATGTCAATTCAAAATAATGTGGTTATTAGCCCCTAACTGAGGAAACTGTATTTGAATCCCACCACCCTTGATAACTGTTAGCTAGTGTCAAAGTTGCCAAGTATTTTATGCTTGAGCAAGCAGGGACAATTCAGCTCTGGGCTTTGGGCTGATTATTTTCATCATTTCCTATGTCTGTTTAGGTCGAGTTTTAGGGCTAAACAGACTTGTTTGCCTGGGTGCATGACTGGTCCTAGGAGCTAGACAGAAGGAGTGTATCCCTGCTAATGCTGCTGGACCTCTTGGTAATAATCTTCAGGGGCATCTGGCTGGTATGGATCTTGGAGGCCCTGCTTTAAGGTCTTTCCAGTCCCATATGCTGGATGTTCCCAGAAAATGGTGCTGGGGACTTTTGCTCACCTCCTAGTAGATGGTCTATGGTCTGGGGCTGTTGTGTCTATAAGTGCCTTTGCACGCAGAGGTTGGGCTTCCCAGGGGAAAATTTGGTTACATTCAGGTTAAACGCCTGCAATGCTCTCTACATGGGGATGCCCTGGGAAAGAGTTTGGAAACTGTTGTGTATTGAATAGCAGGCACAACACAGGAGCAGAGTAGCCAGGAAGGAGTTAAGGCTAGGAGTGACTGTTTTAGTTAGTTTAATTAGTTTCACCTGGAGTTTGTAGGCTGGCCCAGTTGGCTACATATATATAGCAGTAGGCTGGGAGTTGGTCTTTTACTTGTCTGCTGTGAATAAAGAGATTGTCACAACCCCATTGCCTGGACTTATATGCAACAGAAACTACAGTGGTTGTAAACGGCAGCAGGCATGTTTTCCAGACCATGTTAAATTGGTCTTGTTGCTGTGGCACTGGCAGCCAGTTAGTTTTGAGCAATGAAGATAGAGATTTTGGTCTATCTTGTCCTGCCCTGGAAGAAAGTTCAAAGAGGCAACTACAACCTGATGATGTGTTCATACCTAATTCTTCTAAGAGAACTTGCATAGAAGATATTATAAACAGAATGCACATACTGTACTCACTCTTTCCTTACGCCGAAGCTTGGCATCAAATCACACAGTGATGCAAAGTCCTCCTCTGCCTAATGAGCAAATATTATTTATTACATCCAGCCAACAGCTTTAGGAGGTGAAATTGAACGTTCTCATATGTTTTCTCCAATCCCTGAATTGGGACTTTTGCAAAAGGTCTCTTAGAGCTGTGTAAATACACCTGTCTGCTAGAAGATAGGGACTTCAATTAGTGCTCTCGGTGTTCATTTCCCAATTGCGGAAAATATGCATTTTTCACTGACAGCAAAGAAAATTTTCTTCTGGCTTTTTAATTACAGGTGCCAACCCAATGTCTCTTGACAGCAAGTACATTTTGAAGGCAAAATCTTGTTTATTGCATATGAGGTTGACTCTTTCTAACAATAACTGCCATTTTTATCTTAAACATTTGAGGGCATTGTATCTATCTGTCTTTGATGCTGAAAATACCATGGTTGAGATCATTGTTAAGAAGTCCTTCTCCATGTGTCCTACTCTGCTATGATGCCCAAATTGTGAGAAGTGTTCATTGAAGAAGTCTGCCTTCTCATACAAAGGTTTCCAACCTGGGAATGAGAACCCAGAAACCAGCTTTGTCCCCAATATTATTAAAGGACCTTTTAATATCATCTACAACAGCAAGGGTTCAGTCACCAGATAATCTTCTAACGTGATAGGGCGTCATCTGCCACCAATGCCCTATTACATTCTATGCAGGCTGCAATTACACAACAGTTTATTCTGTTTCCCCAACATTTCCCTAACTGTTAATTTGTGCATTATATCTGAGTTGTCGCATGATTATAAAAACCACTTCTGGAAATCTTGCAGAAGTTTAGAGCTCATTTCCATGTTCATTGCTTCTAGGAGAATTTTTTTTTTTTTTTTGCAACAACATTAAGGGAGGGAGATGGGGGGATGACTAGATTTGGTTAGTATACCCTTATACAGTTCTTCTTCTTGGTCATTTTCATGTGTGAATCATGGGGGAACAGAGGGATGCAGGGCCGGCTCTAAGGCAAGGCTGGGTGGCGCAATGCGCCAGGGGGCCGAGCCGCCAAGGGGCCACCCTGCTGCAGCCGTGCTGCGCGCTGCACCCGCCAGACAGCCGCGCTGCGAAACGGGGCGGGGCGGGGGCGCCGGAGGGATCTTCACGCCAGGGCGCCAGATACGCTTAAGACGGCCCTGGAGGCATGCATGTGGGGGAGTAGTGATGTCCAAAGATGTTCACTATTGTGTAACAGCACACCCACAGATGGGAATGAAATTCAGTGCAACTGGTATATTGGTCAAAAAGCCACAGTTCCATAATGCAACAGGTATTGCACTTTGAAAGGATTTTTAGAAACCTAGACAGATGCGCCAGCATTATCAGCAGGGAAACTAATGCAATATTCCCTGTGTTTGAAGCGACCTGCAGAGAAATGGGACAGTCTCTACCCAAAGGAATAAATGGGTACAAATCTGACAGCTCTTGCTGATAATTTGAATTAAGCCCACAGTATTATGCAGTAAAACATATGAAAGCTAATAGCCCTATCTACCAACATGCATGTAGAAAGTTCCATTTTCTTCCAGTGTAACAGCTGCCTGGTTAAGTTTGGTGTAATATATTATTCCATCGATGGCAATATTTCTTTTATTTATACTTTTTTACAGTATAAATAAAAGAAATATTACCATCAATTGAATAATATATTGCACTAAACTTATACAGGGAGCTGTTACACTGGAGAAAATGGAACTTTCTACATGAGACGCAGGGGGCACTGTGGTCTAAACAACTGAGCCTCTTGGGCTTGCCGATCAGAAGGTCAGCGGTTCGAATCCCTGCGACGGGGTGAGTTCCTGTTGCTCGGTCCCAGCTCCTGCCAACCTAGCAGTTTGAAAGCATGCCAAAAAGTGCAAGTAGATAAATAGGTACTGCTCCGGCGGGAAGGTAAACGGCGTTTCCATGCGCTGCTCTGGTTTCAGTGTCCCATTGCGCCAGAGGTGGCTTAGTCATACTGGCTACATGACCTGGAAAAACTGTCTGTGGACAAATGCTGGCTCCCTCAGCCTGCAGATGAGCGCCGCAACCCCAGAGTCATCTGCGACTAGACCTAACTGTCAGGGGTCCTTTTTCTTTTCCTTTTTTTCCAAGTATTTTCTAAAAAATAATAATGGAGTTGCTTCTGGTTCATTTACCCTCAACCCAAAATGTCTAACTCCTAACTAAGGATTCCCTCCACCCCCTTGGAGTATAAAGTTTGAGAAGCACAGCTTGCTGTTCAGGCCTCATGCTGAGTTTGCAGGCCGGGCAATTACAGGAATGATCTTTTGATGTAGAAAATAAGCAGATTTATTATGGAGGTAAACGAGAGAAGAATAAATATGGGACCTCATTATGTCATTGTCAGAAACACGCTACACTTAGCCAAAGAGGAAGCAGCGTATTATTTTACTAGAAGCTAAGACTGCTATCATGCACCCCTTTACATGGCAATTGCATGTAATATTTGGCAAGTTGGCATATTCAATATACTACCAATTTCTTGAAAATATGGGTAACTGGATTAATCCAAGTGAATGTCCACTGAAATGCAGAAAGTCTCAGCAGTTCACTCTTTCTCAGAGAGACACAGCCAAACCAAATCAAGCATTGCTACCTCATGATGAACACTGCTCTGTACTACACAGAATCGATCATACTTTCCCTCTTCACATCCATGTAACTGAATCTGCTTCTTGCCTGCAAATTTTTCAAGTTACATTTAACCTGAAAAATAAATTCCAAGTTAGTGTACCAAGAAATGTGCACCATGTGTGAAGTAGGGATGTGGAATGTGTCATAAAGAAATAAATTAAGATTGATTTCTCTGAGCATTAGAATGCTCAAGAATGTGTGGGATCACACGGGTTTTTTTTGTTTTTTTGTTTTGGTTACTGATAAAAATTCAGCTTCTTGAAATTCGCATACTTGGGTGGATGGAGAATTGCCAATTATCACTGAATATCTGGACTATAGCATAGACACATGGTGTCTGCTCAAACAGTTTGTTGATTCACAGTAGGGATGGTGGTAGAATCAATTCCAAAGTGGACTCAGCTGATAAGATCTGTGCAGATCATTATTGCACCAATGAAAAAGGGAGTGTCTTTTGATTATGCAGAAAATGTCAATGTAAGTACCTGTCCCCATACACGCCCCTTAGCTCAAATCTACTTCTAACATTTTCATTTAGGCAACCCATCCGGGCACATGGGTGTTGATGTGGTTAAAACACTTTTACACATCACTTAGGAAGACAGGCGAACTAATATCAGTGTACTGGAAGAAGCAAAGGTCACCAGTGTTGAAGCAATGATTCTTCAACATCAACTTCGTTGGACTGGTGATCGTCTTCCAAAGCAACTACTCTACCCTGAACTTAAAAATGGAAAGCGTAATGCTGGTGGTCAACAAAAGAGGTTTAAAGACTGTCTCAAGGCAAATCTTTAAAAATGTAGTATAAACACTGACAACTAGGAAACACTGGCCTGCGAGTGCTCCAGTTGGAGAACAGCCTTTACCAAAGGTGTCATGGGCTTTGAAGAAACTCGATCTCAGGACGCAAGGGAGAAACGTGCTAAGAGGAAGGCACGCTTGGCAAATCCACACCGTGATCAACTCCTGCCTAGAAACGAATGTCCCCACTGTGGAAGGATGTGTGAATCCAGAATTGGCCTCCACAGTTACTTACAGACCCATTGTTAAAATCATGTTTATGGAAGACAATCTTACTCGGCTACGAGTGATCGTAGAAGAAGAAGAGGAAGAGGAAGAGGAAGAAGAAGAAGAAAACACTTTTTAATCCACAGTTATTTTAGTTTTTAATTATTTGCTTTTAGCTTTTTAATTGATAATGTTAATATTAAAATTGCTTAGACGTTTTATTTTAAGCAAGCAGTATATAAATGTTGCTGTTAAATAAATAACACATTTTGGTCTTTTTGATGATTTTGTAGAATTGAACTTCATTGGTTCATTTTTTTAAAATCACTCATGTGATTAGGCAGATGTTTTATTCTCAGATTTGGAAATAGAAAGAAGGCATTCTTCTGTTGTATAAATCTCTGAATTACTGAAATTACATGCATGCAAATGGCATGCTTTAAGGGAAGAAAATAACTTTATGAAATAATGTTGATAGGAATATGCCTGTAGGTCTACACCAAGAATGGGAGAAGCTACATGGTGGTTATCTTCCATTAGATTTTTCATCTTTATATTTTCAGTTGCTGATTACAGTGCCAGGAGCAGAGTTTCTTTAATTTGGCATTTTGTTCTCTCTTCCACTCCCATTAACAGGCTCTTAAAGGCTCTATCCTGGAATGAAGAGTTATCAGGTAAGTTCATGGTATGTAGCAATTCTGTAAGTGAAGCTTCCCTCCTACTAGAAACAAAGTGGTTTGGAAAGCTTAACCTGCTGGCCTTCTGCCTGTTTTTCACCTGTTCAAGGCACAGACATCCTTTCAGGAAAAAATAAATAAATTGACAACTCTGGTTGTCATTTTGTCCTTGGGGGCTACGGAGTAAATGTAGAAAATTACCATTTTTTTGAATAGGTCCATGGTTAAGGACCTGCCATCACAAACCTTTACTTCCAGCGCTAAGAAGAGTTCACTCACTGTACGACTAAATAAAATATCCACAGTTGATTATGGACTCATTATAATGAATCATATTTGATTTTTCTGCATGGCACAAGAGTGCCACCATTTATCCCTGACACCAGGAGCATTCACTTTTGAAAACAGAGAATAGATGGATTAAAAACCTGTAACGATAAGCAGCTCATAATCGCTTTAAAGCTTTAGCTAAGCTTCAGTGCCTCAGGCTGCTGCCTCTATGGTTGCTCTTGTAAGGAGACTTAGTTATTGCTAAGGTTGATCTTCATACAATATAATATTTTGTTGATGGTGAAATATGATTATTTCCCTTAGCTACACTATCAACTCTGGTACATAAACTCTCACTTAGACTCCTACAAGTTTGAGAACAAAAAGTCCAGAAAAGCTAACCCATAACCTGCAGCCACAACCTTCCTCAAGACCACTTGTGGTCCATTTTTAAATACGGTATGTAGGAAAATCTACAAAAGCAATCTTCTGCACTGGGGTGGTCAATATTTTGAGGCCAGCGAACACATTTGGAATTCTGAGAATGTTAGAATGTTCACTAGGGCTGGCAATTTTGTGGCCTTCCTAAAATTCTCAGTAACTTTTGGGGTGTCCTGGCTTTTACTTTTTGAAATATGACAACCCTACTAGTCATAGAATGGGGTCCTGACAACCCTACTAGCTGCTATGGGGTCCTGGTGTAATAGGTGCCACATCTAAAGGAACAGGAAAAATCACAAGGCCTTGAAAAGGTGCAGGGAAATCTCCCCATAAGTCCACTCCACCAAGTCAGGGAAGGCACAGTCACTCATAGAGATAAGTTATTTGTTCAGAACAGATGGTAGTATGGGCATCCAACACTGGCATCCAATGAAAATTGGACATATCAAAGTGAATGTATTCAGTGTAGGACAGGCTGGGCCAGTGCAAACAGGAAGTGAGCAGAAACAGCAAACAGTCATGTATTGTGGGTTTTTGAGGGGATATTTGTCTAAACCAGGGATCGGCAATGTGCGGCCCATGAAGACCATTTTACCAGCTCACGAGCCGCCCCCGAACTGAGCTGCCTGTCCGCCAAGTCCCCCCCGCGCTGCACTAAACCAGCGCAGCGTGGTGCGGGAATCACCAAGCAGTGCTGGAAATCATATCTGCGCACTTACAGATACCGGAAATCACTTCTGCGCATGCCCAGATGCCAAAAATTGTTTCTGCGCAGATGCAATTTTTGGCATCTGGACATGCGCAGAAGCAATTTCCAGAACTGCGGACATGCACAGACACGATTTCCGGCATCGCACTGCACCAGTCCAGCCCACAGATGATCTCCGTGGAAGTGATCCGGCCCATAGCTGGTAAGTCTTGCTGACCCCTGGCCTAAACCTTTGGATTGTGCAACAGGAAGCGCTAGTGGATACAGTGGCATTCATGGGCCGCATGCTACTAACTCCTGCTATTAAGAAGAACCTAATTATAATTTTTAAAGCATTTTTACTAGTGTTAGCCCTGGCAATTCATAGGTGCTCACCCCCTCCTGTTTTAGTGGAGGGCAAGTCAGCCAATCAGGATGCAGAAATTAGCATATAGCCATAACATATGCATACAGTCATAGTACATATGTACACAGTACACATTACAACCATGGTAGCTCAGTCTATTAGTAGGCAGGTAAACCTGTCTGAATGATAGATGTGTGTTCTGAGTGATGTGCAAGTAATATTGTGAGGAAAACAACAAGATTAAAAGATATTAAAATGTCATGAGCTGCCATTGGAATGGACCCAATCAAAGTCCTGATCACATCAGTGGGGTGTGATGGATCTGATTTACATCAGGCTTGGATTTTGAATAAACAGTGTTATTTTCCAGGTCTCTGGATAATTAATGATCATATCTGATGGCTAAATGCTGGCTGTTCACTTGTTACAGAACAAATTTATCTATGCTCTTTTTGTATTGCAAACAAAGTGAATTCTGAACAGGTTAGTTAACCAAGAGGTCTTGCTTGGCCAACTATCCTGTCATGCCTCCTAATAAGTCAGATATTATCTGCATCTTTCAAGATGTTGTGAAAACCTAAAAGCAGTCCATCAGCATGCCAGTCCACCATCCCCCTGCACTACTAGGCTGGCCATATAGATAGACACAGCACTACAGGTATATCCCTGCAGACAGAGTGGGTGTGCTGTATGGTTGAGAGCTCTTGATTAAATAAAATTAATAATATTGCTTTTGAAAACTGGTACCATTGTCTTGCTTTTTGTGTTTCCCGCCCCCCTGTGGTTTTGCAGTGTGCTCCTGAGAATAATTAGCAGAGAAATCCAGTGGCATGTGGGCAGTAAGATCCACTGGAGAAGGATCAAGAAATCCAGAATCCTTCTGGTCTCCCTTGCTCCAACTCACCCCCAGAATGAGGAAACAGCACACTAGCCCAGAATATTTTCCTTTTTGTTAGGACCAATGGAAGGGGAAATCTTGGGGGAGCGGAACAACTATGAAAAAATGCAGGAAATGCAGGGCTCCCACAGTTTTATACTAGTGGTGCAAAACTGGCGGGGTCTGAATTGGGTAATTTTTAACCATGGATACTCCTCCAACCATTCTCATTGTAGTGTAAAGCAAAGTGACATTTAGTATAATTTTGCTTTATGATCTCCCATTTCCTATCTTTTGAAATTGCGCACCCAAATGTCCTGCATAATATATTTGTGGAACTCCACAATTTCTAGATACTTGGTGCACCCAAATTTACACTGCTATTGTTTGATACAATGGTAGTGAGCTGAAGAAGAAGAAGAAGAAGAAGAAGAAGAAGAAGAAGAAGAAGAAGAAGAAGAAGAAGAAGAAGAAGAAGAAGAAGAAGTCAACAGTAATACAGTGCACATCTAATATGATTTTTTTGGTCATGTGTAAACTCTGCTTCTACACTCGGTGGATCTGAAATAAATGTTAATCCCATCTTTTTGAAGACATCAAAAGGGTTTATGAAGTGACCTAAACCTCCTGCTTTGATATCATCTTAATCTCTCCTAAAAAAGCTTCCATGCCTTGTTTACTATTTAATTACTCTATGGAAATGATTTGCTATTCCCTTCAGAAGCACTTTGGTTAATTTAGTAGCACTGTGGGGTGCAAGGGACTGCTCTAACTTTGTAATGCTCATCTGAGAGCTAACTGGTGATATCGGTGCATATTTGCATAATTTTATAAAACTGTATTAAGCCTCATACTTTTCTCGCTGCTGGAAACCTGCCCAGAGGTATGTCTAATGGCTAAATGTAGTCTGTTCACCTGCTGTTGAAAGAAGAAAACATTTTTAATATATTTAGGAGGGGTTTCTTTTTCTTTTTCTAACTATTTTTGGTAACTGCTAACATTTGTTATAATAACTTTGATGAAGCCCTCTGCTACCAATCCAGAAATATCAGGTTGAACATGGATAACAGGTGTCTCTGGGTAGGGTCTTAGTCAGACCATCCACTTTCCCCCACTTGTCTGCAATTTCTTTTCATGGTGTGCAGACCTTGACAAATTCCTTTTTAAAACAAAGTGGCTGTAGTTCAAGTTCGACTTGTTCCAAAAGGAACAAATTCCAGTTCACATTCATGCCAATACAAAATGAACTTGACTGCTTCATGTTCACACTGTTCAATTCAAGTTTGCCCAATGACCCACAGCTATATTTTCCCCAGATTTCAGAATGTTAAAAGTTTCTGTGCTCAAATGCGAGCCTCTAGGGCAGGCATCCCCAAACTGCGGCCCTCCAGATGTTTTGGCCTACAACTTCCATGATCCCTAGCTAACAGGACCAGTGGTCAGGGATGATGGAAATTGTAGTCCAAAACATCTGGAGGGCTGAAGTTTGGGGATGCCTGCTCTAGGCCACTCTGATTCACCCTTGGGACTCTCTCCAGCCAAAGCCAATCCTGAGCATAGCTGCCAAGTTTTCCCTTTTCTCACGAGGAAGCCTATTCAGCATAAGGGAATTTCCCTTAAAAAAAGGGAGAACTTGGCAGCTATGATCCTGAGCCACACCTCCTACCAGACACCTGCTCCCCTCTTTAGACCACACCACTCACAGACCACCCTTGAGTGATTTTGCCTAGGTGGAATGTGTTAACTTTGTCTAGTAACAGTGTCTAGTAAACTATCCTACTGTGCAAAGGTAAAATTCACATTTACCGCTGTGTTTAGTTTGGCATGTGGCCCTTGGAATGTTGTCCAGACTGGAATGTGGCCCTCATGTTCCTCATCTTGTTCCAGAACTCTTGGGCAGAGCACCCATGTGAATCAGGCTTCTCTTAATTTTTTTACTATGCACCAGTCACAACTTTTAGCAATTCCCATGTCCGGCCTCTGTGATGGCAACAGAGGCAGAGGTAAATTTCCAACTTCCAGCCAGATGACCAGCTGCCCTAGAGCTAAATTACAAACTTCCCAAACTGCAAGGGAATGCTGCCTCTTAACCAACCCTACATATGGGAATTTTGTGCTTGATTGAAAAGACAAAAGACCAACTAATTTTAGCTTACAAACAAACAAACAGATAAGTTCAACCATCACTATATTCAACCTAAAAATCCATTCTGCAAACTTGAGAGCTATGTCTTAATATTAACTATGTGTCTATTTTTGCTGACTTCAGGGAAAACACCTTATATTAATGTGGTTAAATATTTGTAACTAGTGGGTGGAGGAGAAAAGTACTCTACTCTTCTCTTTTAACCTTTTATAAACTATCTCACTGCTTCCCCTTTGCCAGTCAGTGGATGAGCAAAAGTGCTTAGCTAAAAATAAAGTATGTGAGTAAAGTGCCCAAACTTAATATTTAGTTTAGGAAGGTTGGTGAGGTGATTGCTCTTATTCAAACTGCTCCACTTCACACTATGGATAAAATTTGCAAAGCAAGCAGAATCTGTTCATTCTGTGGAAAGTGGCCTTTGGAAAAAAGAGGTGAGGACAATCAGGCAAATTGTCCAGGTTCCTTATAAGTGAATTTATATTTTCCAATTACATTAAACAGGGGGAAAGATATAAAGTTAATTACAGATCAGCAGGCTACCAGTGAAACATTACAGCTCTTCTGTGGAGTGTCCCACAGAGGAAAAGAGGGGTGGGTGGGAGGAAAACCATCTACCCTCCCTTTTTAAAAAGGCTGGGATATCTTTGGCTGAAGTGAACCAACATGGATTTGCTGACTGCCCCTCTTTCAGAATTAGAGGTCAGACAAGCAATAAAACCAATATACAAGGGGACAATCTCTACGTGTGCCTGCTGAATTTCAGAACACACTTTATGGCCTGCTTTATCTTCTTTCATTGGTAGACTATTAAACTACAATCCATAAGCCACTTGCTCCAAAATAGCACTGTTTAAAGTCAATAGAGCTACTCATGTTCTGAGGATCATAGCTTTACACCGTAATCCTAAGTTAGCTAGCTGGCAAAGTTCACAAAATTAAACATAGTGTGAAATCTGGGTTCAGAGTTGCAGGGCTGGCTCTAGCAGAGAAGACTCTGGCGGGCTTGTGAGAATCAATATTGCTTTCATCTAAGCTGTTGCATGTTAACCCTGAATCAGGAAGCTTTGATATTGTGACCAATTTTTATGTTGCAAACCACCCTGTGATCTTTGAATGAAAGGCACTATGTAAGTTTATTATATAATAAGAAGAATAAGAATAATGATGATGATGACACAACCAATTTACTGAGTGGGAGCCAGATTACAGGATGGCATGAATGTGGCCATGGCTGAGCAGGTGGGGGGTGGGGGTCAGATGAATTCCTCCTTGGGAGTTTGCACGAGCTGGTTACAGTACCACCAAATCCAAAGTATTTTTCAGAAACATAAAACGATTGGCTTCTTGGGAAATAGATCGAAATTGCAGGAATTGTTAATCGAAAACCATACAAAACCATTGGCAAAAATCTATAAATTTCTCTCAGAATGGGATATGAAAGATGAGGAGGTAAAGCATGTTATGATAAAATGGGTCCAAGATGTTGGAAGGGTAATTTATAGCAATCAGTGGGAGAGACTATGGAGGGTAGATATTAATTTCACAGCATGTATGGGAATTAGGGAAAATATATGGAAATTAATATTTAGGTGGCATTTAACGCAGGCAAAATTAGCAAGGATATACAAAAATGATATGGACAAATGCTGGAAATGCAGTGAAAATGTAGGGGACTACTACCACTGCTGGTGGAGCTGTAAGAAAATTAGTAAGTTTTGGACAGAAATATATGAGAAGCTAAAGAAAATGTTAAAATGGATATTTGAAAGGAAACCCGAGATATTATTATTAAGCCTAATTCCGGATAATACCCCGACAGATAGAAGAAGCATTCTATTATACGCCTGTGCTGTGGCCAGACTGTTACTTGCACAAAAATGGAAAGGAGACAAATTACCGACCATTCAAGATTGGCACATTAAACTGGTAAGTTTATGAACCTGGCGAGACTAACAGCGATAGTTAGGAAAGTCCCTAAACAAAAATGGGAAAAAGAATGGAAATATGTAAAAGATTACCTTTGTAATGAAGGAATAGATTCCAGATGGGTGATCTGCTTCGAATAAGTTCGTACAAGTTTTTATTATGGGTTTAGGAAAAATTGAAACATGAAATAAGGAATTAAATTTATAAGAGGAAAGCATAGTTGAAATGATTCATAAATAGGGAACTGATATGGAAAACTGGGAAGTTTACTTTGTTTTATGTTTGTTTGTGGTTTGCTTTTGTTGTTTCTTTTCCTTTTCTTCATAAGTTTTCTTCTTGATTTTGTTTAATTTTGTTATAGTTTTGTATTTTGTGTTATGTTATGTTGATTTTGTTGATTTATGTTGTTTTTTCTTGCTTTGTATTTTATGTTGGATATTAAATAAAGATATTTTTTTAAAAATTAAAAAAAGAATTCCTCCTTGGGAGATCTAGTGGGACATTTCTGTATCTTTCAGGGCTGGGCAGGTCTCAGGCAGGAACAGGACAGCAGCCCCTTTTAAATGGATTGGCTGGTTATGCCATTGGGCTGTCCCTCATGCTGGGTCCTTCTACACTGGGCAATTTCCATAGCATTCTCAACCAGTCATCTTGGGATCAGGTGTCAGATTTCATATCAGAAGCTAATGGATACAGAACCAGTGTCTTGCCAACCACTACCTTACTGTGATCAATAAAAACATCTCAGCCTCCCAAGACTCTCTTTGACTGACCTTAAAGTTGCCATCCTTGGAAAAAAAAGAACTTCAGGGGACAGCATCAACATTTAAATGTTGAAAATTCAATTCAAGCTTATGGCTTGATTCAAGACAAATTTTCTTTGTCTATAAAATTTATTTATTTGATTTTTCAACTTAAAATTTTACAGAGATATATCAAACACAAATCATAAAAACAAGATTCAAAGGAATCTCCTGGACTTCCATCCTCCCCTATGTGGGTCCTATTATTAATCAGCAAGACAAATGTTTTATTTATCACACTGCAAGTTTTAATTAGAATACCAATTTAAGGATGGCTATGCTATCATTTGGGAGAGGGTGATATTTCTCTCTCACCTCTGATGACTTCCCTCCCCCATACATGCAGGCAAGCATTGACTGCTCTCTCTCTCTCTCTCTCTCTCTCTCTCTCTCTCACACACACACACACACACACACACACACACACACACACACACAACTGAGAAGTGGCTGAGTGATGTATTTTCTTGCTTGTACATTTGTTTTAAACACCAACATCTTCACATCAGCCAGATTAGTTTTCTCAGTGTTTGTTTGTGCAATGAAAGTATATCCTCCAATAGGCATCACAAGGTGAGCTGTCCTTAATTCTACCTGCCCTGAATGCTGTCCTTAGTGTTTCATTTTCTATCTGCAGTAATCAATGAGAGAATAAAATTCTTAAGAGAGAATGCTGTGTCTTGTCAGGGAGATTCAGAATTTGAAGTCTTTATTCATTTGGGGTGTACATAATTTTATTTAAATTAGCATGGATATTCATTTTATATTATTTGTTCCATTTTATTTTATTTTAATGTTTAATTTTAATATTTGTTAAAATATTAAACATTAAATAGTGTTGTTTCCTTTTTAAAGAGGCATGTTGAGATTCCCCAGGGAAATACAGCATATTAAGTTTGTTTATGTTCTTGTTTATTTGAATCTGAGTTAAATACTAGTTCTGCTAGCTTGTCTTACTTTCATATTGTTAAACTTTGTTTTGTAATGATCTGGTGACTAGATACAAAAGAAATTAATCTATTGCTACCTGCAGAATGCTAAAGAACTCTGGGAGATTTCTTGCCCAAACCAAGTAGCCATATATTATATATATATATAATCTTTTAACTTTTCTTTAAAAAAAATTCTCTGCTGCTTTAAAAATAATAATCCAGAGCTTGTTAGTGCTCCACAGGCAGCATTTAGACTTGTAAAGCCCATGGACCTAAAGTGGAGAAACACAGAGATATAGAGTACTGAAAAGTATGAAGTAGAGAAAAACCGAGTGACAGATAAACATGAGGCTTTGCAGCAGCCCTGATCTTACTTGGGTCACTTTGTTCATCTCAGTTTTCAATTCAGAAAGTGGGAAAACCACACTTATCCATCCAATTCACCTAATTATTCAGCACCTGCACAGATCAGTTTCACACACCTATTGCTTACTCTGTTTTGTAGTGACTTCCTTTTGACTTCAGCTTGGGGTGGAATAGACTATATCCCTGCCTTACAACCCAAAGACTTCAGGTCTAAGACTAGCTATGACATCTGGCCCTATGTCACTTCTTCTATGTCTCACTGGGCGGGTATAAGGAAGTGACAAGAGTGCAATTAACCTGCATGTCTATTAAAACCAGCTAAAGAGGTTTCGAGTGCTTTAGACGCAGCTCTCAGAATCTGTATATTCCTACTATATTCCTACTATAAAATTCCATGCAGAAATATGTGTGTGTGTGTGTGTGTGTGGATAATAAACACCCCCATAATATACAATGTACACAAACATAAAGTGAGTTGAAATATCTCGTAGTCAGTAGCACTGGAATATCTATTCATATCAGAAGGTCAGGGAGTGATTGCATATTGATTTAAATGCAATTTAAATGCATCCATCTTACCGATATGATTTACCATAAGTTTGGAAAGGACTAGTGCAAGGATATTGAACCTCTCGCTCTAAAGATTATGTCATGTTGTTGGGAAACTCTGGCAAAAATTAGAGTGTGTTATAAATGCCTTAAGTGGATTTCTAAAACCCATCTCTTTAGAGCCAGTGCAAAATAAAGTTAACGTATTGCATACTGTCTATTATAGGAGAAAAAGGGCTTCCGGAATTTAATAGAGATTGCATTCGGTGCACAAAGTGCTATCTTAGCATAGGAACAGTGCCCACACAATCTTCCCTAACCTGGAGTCATCCTGATGTTTTGGACTCCCACATTTCTTGACTGTTGGCCAGGGGCTGATGGGAGTTGGAACATAAAAGAACTGCAGGGCACTAGTTAGGAAAGGCTTCTATAGCATTATGCAGTGCCTTGTACCCCTATGATAGGGTTGGTGTGATGGTAGGAGGGTGCCCCAAATTTTCCTTTCAAAAATGTTGGGGCGTTTGTAGAGAACAGAAGTTAGGAGCACAGCTGGGCCACCAGCCTAAGCTGATGGAAGGCAATCCCTAACACTGAGGGCCCCCTGAGCCTGAAGCGGCAGCAAAAGTTCCAGAAGTACTCCCAAGCTACGTACCCACTCCTTCAGAGGGAGTGTAACCCCATCAAGAGCAGACCACCTCCCGTCAATTTGATCTAGGGAACCACACACTAACAGTGCCCCAGTCTTATCTGGATTGAGCTGCAGTTTGTCGACTCTCATCCAGCCCATTACTGAGGCAAGCTAATGGTCCAGCCCATCCACTGCCATACCTGAAGATGTAAAGGATATTGCTAACAATGTACTACCACACAGCGGTTTCATGTAAACAGCATAAGGGATAAAATTGAACCCCAAGGAACCCCCCCATTGAAGTCTTTGGGGCTGAAGAGCACTCCTCAAGCATCACCTTCTGGGGAAAAATAACATCCGTGGGACCAGAACCGCCACAAAGTGGTGTGACCATCTCCCACTTGGACAACTGCTCCAGAAAGATGGCATGGTTGGTGGTATCAAAAGCCACTGAGAAGTCAAAGATAATGAACAGGGACACATTTCCCCTGTGTCCCTTCCAATGGAAGTCATCATAGCAGTTTCTGTGCCAAAACTGGGCCTAAACCCTGATCTAGAAAAATCAGGTTTACTCCAAGAGCACCTGGATCTGATCCATGACCCAGAAGGAGAGATGTTCAAATATATTAAAGGATGTCATATAGAGGAGGGAGAAATGTTGTTTTCTGCTGCTCCAGAGAAGCGGACACGGAGCAATGGATTCAAACTACAAGAAAGAAGATTCCACCTAAACATTAGGAAGAACTTCCTGACAGTAAGAGCTGTTCGAGAGTGGAATTTGCTGCCAAGGAGTGTGGTGGAGTCTCCTTCTTTGGAGGTCTTTAAGCAGAGGCTTGACAGACATATGTCAATAATGCTTTGATGGTGTTTCCTGCTTGGCAGGGGGTCGGACTGGATGACCCTTGTGGTCTCTTCCAACTCTATGATTCTATGATTGACAACTGGCTGGTAGTTACTTAGATTTTCTAAATACAGGGAGGGTTTCTTGAGGTTTTACCACTGTTTGCTTCCAGTAGGCAGGGACATAGCTGCCAAGTTTTCCCTTTTCTCGCGAGGAAGCCTATTCAGCATAAGGGAAAATCCCTGTAAAAAAGGGATAACTTGGCAGCTATGGGCAGGGACCACCCCCTCACAAAGAGGTATTAATCATTTCCCTGGCCCAGCCAGCTACCCCCTCCCTTCTAGTTTTTATCAGCCAAGAGGAGCAGGGGTCCAGAGCTAGAGTCAGTCAGGGTTCCTAGGCCAGGTTGAAAAGGGCAGCAAGGCAGGGAGCAGGTCCTCTAGGACTCAAAGCCAAGACAGGGCCTACTTCATTTCATTTCATTTATTGGATTTATATACCGCCCTATCTCCGGAGGTCTCAGGGCACTTCACAAAAAAAGATCACAATATATAAAACAAAATAAAAACAACAATCCAATAACACCCCCCCCCCAAAGAACCACATTTTAAAGGGTATAGGATGTTGATTAGGTCAGCCAAAGGCTTGGTTAAAAAGGAACATTTTTTTTCCTGGCGCCTAAAGGTGTACAATGTATACTTCAGAGTAGACAGTAGGGATATTAGAGAATTTCAACTAAAATGAGAGAGAAAATTGCCGGTGTTTGTTATTTGACCTATTTCCAGAATGGTAATGAATTCACCTGGCCACACAAGGGTTGGGAGCGGAGGCATGCACACAAATTCCATCCATAGCATACCTGTACACAGAAGCTTCTCTCAGACCTTCTTGCTGAATGGAGCTTCTCTGCATGATCTCTACACAGTTGGGGACCATATGATTCCCAAACACTTGGGGATGTTTAAGTGTATTCAGTTGAATATGCACAGAAGCTCTTCACACAGCGTGTGAAGGTTTGAAAGGAATTTTTACATGCAGGAACATTGGAGATAGGGCATGTATGGGCACCAGCATCTCTCTACACCAGGCTTCCTCAACCTCGGCCCTCCAGATGTTTTGAGACTACAGATCCCATCATCCCTGACCACTGTTCCTGCTAGCTAGGGATCATGGGAGTTGTAGGCCAAAAACATCTGGAGGGCCGAGTTTGAGGAAGCCTGCTCTACACACTTTTAATGCATTTCCAGGCAGATTGAAGAGAAGCTTCTATAGAGTTAGGCTCTTTGTATATTTCTTCATCAATGAAGTCTGGTGGAAATGATAGCATTATTTGACCTTTACTTCCAGCGTAACCTATAATACATATTGCTTTATCAATTAGAAGTGCAGGGCTGTGCAAAAACGGCCTTTCGAAAAATTGCCATCCTATTTCCAGGCAGGGAAATTACATGGAGATACATTTGACTATTGCATACCTGGAATATAGCTTACTGTGAAAAAGTAGGAGGTCCATCCATTGCTGTACCCACCTTTGCTTCTAGTCCTGCTTTCAACTGGCATGCAATGCTCCCACAAAGATTGCCCACTTGGAAATGCAACTCTCAGACTGAAAATGACTCCACATCCTTTGTTTATAAAATTGCAGCCTAAAAGATTCATGCTAGGGATAGCTTTGCTTCCTTCCTTCTTTGTATTAGACATGGCTGCTTTTCTGTGTCTGTGTGCCTAACAAATGATGGAAGTTAAAGTATTTATTCCAGATGAAAGTTCTGGAAGAGGTGGATTTCTCTGTCAGAAATTGCTTCAGATCCGCAAGATTCATTTTGGAACCACTGCAATAAAATAGCTCAAGCAGTCAACAGCTTTTTAAGAAAGTGGGGAATGATTTGCCTGGCAGTTTATGAATTACTGCACAGATAGGCTAAGAAAAATATCTTTCTTCTTTAAAAGAAACAGCATTGACTAATCTGGGCAAATGGGCTTCTCAGGTGAAATACGTTGATTTAATGATGAGGCAAATGAAGTAAAAGTTACTACCCTAAAGTGGCTGATTACAGTTAATACTACATGGCCAATTATGAAGTGAACAATAGCAAATCTAGTGAAGAATAGATTTGTTTTGTTTTTTCTGAGAAAGGGCAGGAAAAGTGGCAAGCTTAAACCCCCCCACATTTTTTTTAAATGAAAAAGGATGTTATGAATATCAAATAAGACAATAATTGAAGTATAATTTTCTGAGTCAGTGTGGATATTTCTTGTCAGGTGCACTTAAAAATGTCTTGGAGGTAAGCTGCTGATGCAGTGTACAAGGAAGTCTAAATATAAAATTGTCATGCTATCATTTTGCTAATGGGAAGCACTGAATAATTCAACTCCAGTAATAATAGGGCAAAATCTATCTTGTATCTGTATCTTATGAGCCAGGATGTTAATTTACTGTGAGCATTTGAGATGAGATTATTATTATTTTCTTTTTCTCTGAAAGATTTTAAAAAAAGCACTTTTGTGTCATTCATTCATTAGGGTAGGATGAGTGATAATGAGATGCTGTAGTAGCAAAATGGCACTGACTCCCTCTCCACATCCCATAACCTGGAAAGAACTGAAGGGTGTGGAGGAGGAGCTTACTATAGGATTCAGCTAGTGATGGGAGAGAAATTCACTACCTATATCACACTTATCAAAACAAGACACAGACCAAAACATAGGAATCCTTCAAAATTCACATTTTTGTGAATTTTGTAATGCTGTCCTCCAACAAAAAATATACAACACCCCCCTCATATATTAGGGAAAGTGTGCATGGAAATGCATATATTAGTGACAATAACATACTAAATTCAATTGTATTAAAGGAAATTGCTTGCAACATGCAAGTATTGGGATAAATGCACACTGATGAATTTTCACGACCACATTTAGAAATGAATCCAAACGTGTTGCAAAGATGTAGCAAGCTGGGCTTAAAACTAGAAAAAAGAGAATTTGAGAGAACCTGAAATGGATAGGTTCATCCATCCCTAACTCCATGAAAAGTAAAGTGTAATTATGAAAGTTCATTAACCACACACAACATGACCCCTTACAAAAGTTCATTTTTGCTTTCCACTGTCCTTCCACTGAACATCTGCTGGCTTATCATTTTTGTTCCACACCAAACCTGTAAATGTCTTTTGGCACTTGACAGAGATGTTCCAATAGTCAGTTTCCCTTGAGAGACCTGTCAGTTAAACTTTACTGTGAACATCAGAGCTTGCATGGAATATGCAAGGTGGTTTAATGTGTGTGTGTGTGTGTGTGTGTGTGTGTGTGTGTGTGTGTCTAGGCAAATTGTGATTCATCCGGTTTGAGGCTTCTGCAGAAAGCTGAACCAATTACTGGCTGATGGGTGGATGTAATGAACTTGTTAGTCACTTGTGACACAAAACAGTCACCAAGCAACTCACCCACAAATTTAAATGTATATGTGTGTGTGTGTGTACACATATATGACGTTATGATATTGTCAGGGGTTGTTGTGGCTATGCTTGAGTAACGACTCTCCACATCTGCTTGTCTTTAAGATGTTTTTATTTCTGCATATTATTTACAGTGCAAAGTGTCCGTAAATCATGTCTGCTCAGTCTGAGTCAGAACCTCGCAATGGCTGCTTTCTGTTTCACGCCCAACATAACAGCCTGGGAACCCCAAAGCGCCTCCCCTTGGTCCTACGGGGAGCCGTTCGTCTCAATTCAGGCATTGGGGGGAAGGGCCTTCCTTCTGTGCTGGTCCCTTCCTCCCCAGCTCTCTCCACCTCCCCTCGGAGCAGGGACTGTCTGAGGCTGCCAGAGCCTTGGGTCTCCCTTTCTGTTTCTTGACTCCTGTAATCTGATCCGCTGCTGGACTTACTGCT
Source organism: Zootoca vivipara (assembly GCF_965207765.1). Taxonomy (NCBI): domain Eukaryota; kingdom Metazoa; phylum Chordata; class Lepidosauria; order Squamata; family Lacertidae; genus Zootoca; species Zootoca vivipara. The sequence goes on along the minus strand of NC_142591.1, from coordinate 35,446,762 downwards.
CTGCAAGGAACTCGACCTGATTTGGGGGGGGGGCTGTTCCCTTATAGATATGAAATGCATTTTCACAAAACACGTTTACACAAAAACACACCTAATTCATTAAAAAAATGCACAAAGCCACCATCAATAACAATAGTGGAAAGCTTGGACAATATAATTAACAGCAGAATGTCATCAAGTATTACCTGGTGCCAAAAAGATGTCAGTGAATCACTAGGTGACTTTTACTGGGTGTAGTATTCCATAAATACAGAGCTGCAACTGAAAAGGCCCTCTCTGTTATGTTTCAAGTCTCCTTAAAGAAGAGACACAGAGATGGGCATCAAATGAAGATGTAAGGGTCTTCTCTGAGTTGCCAAATCTGCTGTGGACCCATGAAGAGTTCTTCCATGGCCCAGATTTCATTACTGAGGTTTGTAGTTCACACCAAAGAACTTTGTCAATATCACTATTTACAGTTGGACATCATGTTTTCTTTTCAACAATACAGACAAGTGAGGTCAATCAATTATTTTTTGACTATCCACCAGCACTTGCTGAGCCTAATTTCAGACGGTAAACAGCACCACAGGGTCAGTCAACCAGAGACAAGTTTTCATTCAATGATGAGAAGTTATTCTGATAAACAAAGTTTCAAATTATTTCTCGACACTTCCTTCTTAGCCTATTCAGCTTCTTAAAGTGCTGAGTTGTGCACCAGGTTCCTGGTTCAAAAAGTGATATAATGCAGATCTCAGTCATTATTGCAATTACATATGCATTTGACTTCCTTTGCTTGCAAACCTAAGGAGAAACTCTGCTCTCCTACAGCCTATTAAGGATTCATATCTACAGCAGTAAATAAGTGATTTTCACAGATATTTGTGTGATCTCTATACAATGTTGAGAAGAGGCTTTGTGGATTATAACCTTTGTGCTTGTACATGTGTAAGCTGTTCTGAGTTGCTATCTCAATAATGTTTCCTTTTCAGCTATTGTCTACAAGGAATAACAATTAGAAACGAGCTATGATCTGAAATACTGGGGGAGATTGCAAAGTAACACTTGTTATTAACCAATTAATTTCTGGTTATACTGTTGCAGATGAACTGTCTTGTGTGTTGGAAAAAAACCCAAATACCACTCTCATTTTCAAATTCAAGATTATGGTCTAGTCCAGGCATAGGCAAACTCGGACCTCCAGATGTTTTGGGACCACAACTCCCATCATCCCTAGCTAACAGGACCGGTGGTCAGGGATGGGGGGAATTGTAGTCCCAAAACATCTGGAGGGCCAAGTTTGCCTATGCCTGGTCTAGTCAAAGCTGTTCTCTAAGAAATAGCATGCATTTATGCCTTCAAACGTTCTCAAATTTCTGTCACAGTCATTTTACAATGAAGCTTTCCTATGCTCTTATATAACAATACATTAATAAAATTTGTGGCAATTCATTTCTTAAGTGTTCATTTCTTATTACGCCCCTTCCACCTTTGGCCAGTGAAAGCATCCTACCAAAATTCACCAGTGTATGATGGTATCTGGAAAAACAATTCCATCATTCTCATCTATAGAAATGAAAGCTTGCTGCCATGTCTCCATACCACCTCCAGTTTCACAAATACTAATTCATTTCTTTTCATTGGAAGTAGCCAATCATATTGCCTATATAGTGGCATGAGCAGAAAATTTATATAAATGTATGTTCAGTCACAGGGAAGCGTCTCAAAATTCTTTAAATGTAGAGTTCTAGTAGTCCCTCCATATATACCAACAACTAGATACTAGAATGCCCACTTCAGTGCCTGTAAAGTTATTTTTATTTTGTTTTAAAGGATCTTTGTTGTTTAGTCGTTTAGTCGTGTCCGACTCTTCGTGACCCCATGGACCATAGAGCTAGTTTTGTATCAACCTACTAGTCCAAGGCGTGTGGATCAGAACATTTTGCATTAGCAAAGATCAAAAGACTCCGGAATCCCTGCTGCTCATATGAGAGTAAAGTGGGGGTAAATAGATTTTTTTAGTATTTAGTATTCTCTATTATGTGGAGTTAGGAATCAGTGGAAATCACATAAAGATAAAAAATAAAAACCAACAGAGATAACATGTAGAGGCTTTATGGCTTTAAATCCATCCATGATGTTCCACAGACTGATTTTTGAATCAAAATATGTTTTGTGTTACAGAGTTTGCTTTGTCTCCTCTGTGATGCTCAGTCAGGTTTTGTCCTGCAGCAGGGGAAATGAACCAGTCACTTGGATAGCAATAATCATGATTGAAGTTAGAATCCAGACTCTGCAGGCATGTTATTTCAGTAATTGTCATGAAATATATTAGGGCTTGGGATTCCATCTATCCTTTAGGTATTTCCTTATTTATTTCCCTTGCTTAGTTCTCTGCATATGTTGCAATCATTGCTCAGCCCCTTCATCATTTTTCTTCTTAAAAATAGAATTCCTCATATAGCATTAGAGCTCGTCAAGAAAAACACATCAGCTTGAAATGAAAATAGTTGAATTTTATTATTCTTGTGTATATATTAGAGTTATGTGAAATACTATTCTCTTTCAATTTTCAGACTCGAAATAGTGCTTTTTTCCCTCCCAGATCTGTTTAATTGTTTGAACATTATCTTTTTTTCAGTATTTTTGTCATTGCTCCTCCTGTCTGCTGCTGCTTTGGCAATATGTTTTCTTCTTCTTCTTCTAGCTTACGCCTCTCTTAACCACATGGGTGATTAAGATTAGCCAGTTAGGGATTTGTGTAATGAACAGCCACATTTTAGTCAATTAGATCTGGTTGCATGATAACGGTGCCAAACTCCATCAGGAGTGAAGACAATGCTTTCCACCTCAAGCATATGGGTGAACCCAGCCAATCAGGGATCACATAGTGAATGGGTGACATCATGATACTACAAGACTGATACACTTTGATGAGAAAATGACGTTATTGATGACATCCAAAGCCATTTGAGAGAAACAACAATATTGTGTGACATAAATTAATACACAAATTTCCACACACACAAAGAAAACAACCTGAAGGTGGGCATTTTGATGCTGCAAAAAATATATATGCAAAGATGCTCCTTCTTCCACAACACCCACAACCCAACATCACACTGGGGAGGCCACTCCATAAGTGGGACACCACCACTGGGAAAGCTTTGTATCTTTCACTTCATTAGGCAGGGGAACCTGGAAAAGCTGATAAGGGTGCGTTAGTTGCACAGGCTTTATCCATAGCTGCCAAGTTTTCCCTTTTCTTGTGAGGAAGCCTATTCAGCATAAGGGAAAATCCCTTAAAAAAAGGGATAACTTGGCAGCTATGGCTTTATCTTTCCCTCATATCTGTTTTACATCCTTCTTCCTTCTCTTCCTACTTTTTCTTTTCCTTTTTTTTTAAAAGAGGAGCTCTGCTGGATTAGGCCAAAGGCTTATCTAGTCCAGCATCCTGTTCTCACATTGACTAGCTAAAATAAAAAAATTCCTTCAGTAGCACCTTAAAGACCAACTAAGTTTTTATTTTGGTATGAGCTTTCGTGTGCATGCACACTTCTTCAGATACCTGAAGTATCTGAAGAAGTGTGCATGCACACGAAAGCTCATACCAAAATAAAAACTTAGTTGGTCTTTAAGGTGCTACTGAAGGAATTTTTTTATTTTACTTCGATCCAGACCAACACGGCTACCTACCTGCAACCATTGACTAGCTAGATACCTATAAGAAGCCCAGAAGAAGGATCCGAAAGAAGAGCACCCTCACCAACTTGCCTCATTCCAACATCCACGGCCTTCTCTCATGTGCAATATTTTTTTGTTTTCTATCTCTCTGTTCTTCAGGCTTCCTCCCTCTCCATCTCCAGGTCCCTTCTTAAAGCATGCTTCTTTAAGCAGCCTGGTCTAAAGATTCCCAGCACAAATGTGTGTACATGCAGAGAAAACCCACACCTGCAATTTTCACATGTGATGGTTACGCACAAGTCATATACTACTTTGTGAATGGATGCCTTTTTCATGTAGGATTTTAGCAACAAGAAGGAATCCTAGCCATATCCACAATACTCAACTAATCCTAGCCATATCTACAATACTCTAGATCTCTACTCTTGTACCTTAGTATTTGTATAATAGGAAACTGATTCCAATATTAATCCCCTCATAAATGCATTTGATGCTACCCCTTTTGCCTTTGGGCTGCAGATCTCCAGTCATTTCGCTTTTCATTAAGGTAGTAAAAAGCACTTGTGCAGCATCATTTAGTTACTATTATTTCACCCATCATAAACTGTGCTTTCTGCTTCCAAGGTCACCATAGTATTTGCAATTTTTTAAGTGCTTGGTCTAAAAATTTCTTTCATTTCAGAACCGAGCATGTTGTCCATAAATGTAACTCGAAGGCATTGTCATTTATGTATCCCATGAGCCACTGAACAACCACATAAAAACAGCTCACAGTTGTATCTCATTGCTAAAGCCAGAGTGCAAGTGACACAACCATGCAGGGGGTGGAACTGAATCCTGGCTCCAATGCCAGTAGTGCTGCTGTGCTGGTGACAATTCATAAAACTCTGCAGCACTTTGTGAAGCTGTTCCCTTTCTCTTCATGAATGGCATGCCTGGTACCAACAGTGGGCAAGCCATGAGCCACATGCAGCCCAGTGGAGGCTGTTGCCCATTGGATAGAAGTGAGGGAGTCCAACAGTAGGTGGCGCTAGAGCCAATGATAAGCAGAGCCAACTAATTATGGTTTCTCCCCATCCTTCCCCCTCTGAGATCTACACTGAGACTAAGGAGGAAGAAGCTTACAACCAGCACCATCTTTCTAGACATGTTATAAGGATCTAGGCAGGTGGGAGGCTGTCTGAGGACAAACTGAGATTAGTGGGGCAGTTCCATATTTACCCAAATGGGCCAGCCAGTGCCGAATTTATGTATAAGCTAAACAAGCTATAGCTTAGGGCCCCACTCTCTCCCCCCCCAAAAAAAATCACTATTAATATACTTCTTTTTAATTGTATTTCAGTTCAACAATCAGTTTGATAAAATACATATTTTGTTATGTGCAAATGGCTTTAGATACCTATTAGGTCCATAAATTACCATACAGCATACATTCAACACAAAAAAAGGACAATTTGTTGTTGACAAAGGACAGCTGGACATATAAAGGGCCCCATTACTTTCAGTAGCTTAAGGCTTAATCAAACCTAAATCCGGCCCTGGGGTCAACCACCACTAATGCAGCCCTTGCACTAATCTCACAAGTCTTCTGCAAATGATCCAGGTTACAGAACAAGAAGGGAAAATCAGAGAGAGAAGATGGGAGGGTCACTTTTGGTTCTGGGTGAAGTTGCATCGGGCTTCAACCCTAACCTAACTGCTGATATATATTGCCTGAGGGTTTGGGGCCCTAGAGAGGGGACAAAAAGTTATCTTCCTCATTCCTGCTTCCTATGGATGTCATGACCACAAAATGAGTGTCTAGCCTGATGCCCTCAAGAAAAGTTTTATGCATTTATTTGATTCCATTTATGTATCACTTCCTATTAGACCTCTTAAAACAATTTCACATGAGCTCACACAGGCCCCCTGTACCCCTCCCCACTCCTCCCCAAGCTGAAAATTAGATCAAAGCAATAAAACAAAAAAGCAAATGCCTTCGTTGTTTGCTTCAAACTAAGTGCTAACATAATATTCTGAAAGTGCAATCTTGTAGTGAACCCCATTGAATTCAGTGGGGCCTGCTTCTCCATAGACAAATAGGTTTGAACTGTGAATTCAAAATATGAATGAAGAGCATTCTAAATAAGGTTTTGCACTGAGTTCGGATCAATTCCTATGTTTGCATTCTTCATTTATTTGGACTCTAGTGAAAAGTATCAAATTTGTGACCTCTTATCTGGAGACAAAAAGAGGAGGGAATGCAGTAACTGAAATTCTAATTCATCATGATATAATTAGCTTTATTCATTTGGTAGTGAAAACTAAATACTGTATCTCTGTCAATCACAATTTAGAACAATGGCAGGAACAAGTATTACCATGATGAGAGACATTTAACTGTTCTGTTGTATTCAGCTAAATTGTGATGAATGATTAGCTTTTAAAATAACCAATTTCATCCTTGTCGCCCATAATCTTTCCCCCTTCTGTATTTTGCATTCATTTCCAGCTGTAGAGGTGCACATCAGGTGAGTTAATAAGGGGGACTGGGGGACGGACGTAATTAACACATGCCCACAAAGGTTTAGTCATAGTTATTTTTGTGACCAGAACTGGGTCAGAGGGTTAACTATAGAACATACTGAACATATCACTGCACTGTTATATTTCATAAGAATGAGAGGTGACCAGACCTCAGGGAGTGTTGTTAATAGAACTGGTCTGGTGATAATATAGACCCATTTTTAAAATGTTAACCTGCATAATTCAGATGATGGGCTTATTGTGTGCCATTTAACACCATTTAATTATGCTTAGAAGTTGGGAATGAAGCCATTTCCTTACCAAATGGCTGCATCAGCAAATGGTGGGGAAGATGCTGTACAAATGGGGTACCAGTCTGTTGTGAGGAAGAGGAAATTCATACCTGTAATAAGTCACAAAACTCCAACAGAAGAAGCACTTCAAATTGGTCCTAGGAAACGTGAGGATCTGGATATGTCCAATATCAGGGATGGCCCTACAATTAGGCTGTGTCAGGGAGCTGATTTGGCTGTCATGGAAAGATGAAAAATTGTCGCTTATTTCATATAGTATTCTCATAAATTTACTGCCAGGAAGGGAGAGAAGCACTTCTGGATTTTTCTGCCTTAGGTACCAAAATAACTGGACTAGCCTTGGGTACTTTGCACCTTGATTTTGGGATGGACAGATAATCATTTGTTCCTATGCCTCAGGCCGCAAAATGTCTTGGACCTGACCAGGATTTATATTGATTGTCTTCTTCAGGAGTAAATCAAATCTTATGCATACTTTTTATCCTGCTGCCTTGTCACAAGCTGTAAGTGTGTGTGCCACTGCAAGACAGCGCAAGAAAACTGCATTCGATTTGCTTGCCTCTCAAAAAGACAATCAGCCCCAAACCAATAAGAATAATGTTTGAGAGCCTGCACTTCAGATGTTCCATTACGATACTTTCCATTTCCCCCTCTTTGAAATGAAGATTTGTGGGTCACGATGTGATTATGGTCACAGTGTATAATGTGGTGTCCTGAATATGCACAGCTGAATAGGAATGCCTGGTTTATCAATCTTCAAGGAACTTAGGGCCTTTTGACACTTTCCACTTAAAGCAGTATAGCTGCTGTTTGATCTGACATTGTTAAGAGTGAATTTATAGCTGATTGTCCGCACCTTTGGTCACATGTCACTGTTATTACAGCATGCCAAAAACAAACTACTATCCCAGCAGCTATGCTGCTATTAAGTGGTAATTCCAGAAAAGCTCTCATTGTCATTTTGTTTTACTTGCACTGCACATATGGTTTTGGTATTGTGAGGGACAAGGGATATCGCGAAGTCCCTCCCATCTTGAGGTCCAGCCCATCCCCGAGCACAGGGGAAAGCAGGGAGAGTTCCGACTCAAGTGGGGAAGCAGGAAGTGGTGTCCGAGGCTCAGGCAAGGTAGCGGAGCCAGCGTCCCAGGTGGGACAGGAAGGGGAAAGCAAGGGGGGTAGACCGATCCCCCCAACTCCGGAATTGCGCAGGAAGCGTCGGGGGAAGAGGCTGGGTCTCCCCAAGTTGTTATGTTGGAGAAAGACGCGCCAAACGCCATTCGGAGGTTCTGACTCAAGCGGTTAAGATGTGTCTCTGTAAATAGCACTGCCTTTAGCACTGTAAATACGCAGCACCAAATAAAAGATAAAATGCAGAGAGGTGTGGCGTCGTTACTCTGAAGTAGCCCATCAACACCCCTGTGACAGGTATTTTCAGTGTCTTTTCCAAGAACAAATTCTTTAATTCTGCAATATACTAGCAATGTCTATTGGCACCAGTTTAAAAGAAGCAGATGCTCCATTTCTCATTAGATTTGACCTTTTTGTCAAACAACGGATCTCAGGGCAGCTGAACATATTTTATTCTCCCCACTGTCCCAACAGTAGGAAGTTTCAGGACACCCTTTTGCAGAGTCAGTTTCTTTGCTCAGAAAGAATACTGGAGACATAATATAATGGCCTTTGTAATCAACTGTTTACAAAATTAATGTATAGGCTGGGCAGGTGGAAGAAATCCTTACATCCATGCCATACTGGACCAAGGTGTTATCCACAGTGAACCCTTTCATTCATGAGCCATTGCTGTACTGGTATATTTTGCAACCACTGTTGCCACTCAGAGGGCACACACTGTGGAATACACACTGTATCTCTCTTGTTTATCATGGCATCCCATGCCACACACCACTGCTAAACCGTGAAAGGGTTTAAGTCCTGTGTACTGTATTGTCTTTCTCTCCCCCTTCCTGAATTGTTGTTGCGTCACTTTAAAAAGAGGAAGAACTCAAAGCAACCCATGGGGAAAAAACAAAGAATAAAAACAGTTATAAAATAAGAATAAAAACAACCTAAAATACTCAAAATGAAATGCATATAAGAGCAAATTGAACTCAAGCCCACTCCACTTAAAAATATGCAGGGAAGTACTGGGTTAGAGCTAACAGCACTATGGGATGAATCTGCTACCAAGGGGATGGGCTAGAATCGCTGTTCCTAGCAGTCACCTTGGATGGGTGACTCTTCTCTGGATGCAAGCATTGGGTCAGTGCTATAGCAAGCTTTTGGTCTTCGTAACAACCACACACCAGCCCCTGAAATGGTAAGCCTCAGGGCCAATGAAGCTCTAAATTATACCTCCAGGAAAAAAAAATGAGAAACTAAGCTACACCTATCAGTTCTAAGGAAAGGGAGCAGCAGAAATATACAGTAAAGCTCTTGCTTGCCTCATATTTATTTCAGTGAGGTTGTGCAAGTGTATTTCTGAGCAAGTCCTACCCTTAGGCCATTGGACTACAAAATGTCACTATTCTGCTGAAACCTTGAGTGGCTGCTGTAAGATGGGTAAATTACACTTGAAGTATTTGTAATGAAGCATCTGGCTTCTGACATTTTGCAAAAATTAATTAATCGCTTATTTGTGATCTTCTAACTTTTTATTAGGTTCATGCTGTCGGTCGCCTGGGCTTATTGAAAAAGAGGCAATGATTTCACAGTGTATTTTACAAGGCTCCTTTGCTTTGCCTGGAGTTGATTCCAACCTCCTCCCAACCCATCCCTCCTCCCATAACCAAATCCCTGAAGAGAGGCCAATGGGTTCTATGATTGTATATAATAATGCAATGCAAATCTGAACCTGGCAGAGAGTGAATCATTTGTAATCTAAATGGATACGATAGGCAAATGGAGTGAACTCACCTATTCAGGAACTAGGTATAAGTGCTCCATCCATTCATCTCTCTCCTTTTAAGCTGATGATGAATGCAGATCCCATTTTCAAGCCTCTCTGCTTGAAGTCCCCTTCCAGAAATGACATTTTTCACTTTTTCAGCATGTTAAATGGGGGTGGCAAGTACATTTAGTATAACTAATGTTATAAACTGGGAGGAAAGGCAGGCTGCAGTGTGGCAATGGTGTGTTTGAGTTTTATCTTAAGGAAATATTCAGCAGTATTATGATTATGATTATGATTATTATTTTAAAAAGAGGTTTGAAACCACACTTGGAAGCCCACTTTCATAGTTCAGCAGAACCTGTAATTATCTAAGTCACTATATTAATGTGTCATCAAAGTATGCTTTCTAGAGAAGCAAGTAGTGCTCTGTGGGTGGTATTTTACCCAACATATTTGTATTCTTGAATTGCACGGCAGATTTATCAGGTAAAATGTCTTCAGAACTCACTTGGTTTGACTATCTGCTTACAAAATTAAGCAGCCAAGTCACTTCATGATATCATAGAAGCTCCAAAGAAGGGACAAATAGGAAATAGAGAAAAAGGCATTTGAACGTTGCTATATCCATAGCTGAGCTATGGTTCCAGGAAGGACAGCATATCAATGGTAGAGCACATGCTTTGCCTATAGAACATCACAGATTCGATCTATGACATTCCCAGGTTTGTTTGTTTTCTAAAAAAGGATTTGGTAACAACTGAGGTGAAAGACCATTGTCTGGAACCCAACTGCCAGTCAGAATAGATTTGTGCTGTGCCAAAGATTTATCTTGCATTTTCCCAGACCACTCTCCAGAAATCATAAGAAAAGAAATTATGAGAGAGAAAAGCATGGTGAAATTCCCATGGATGGAGCTGTTTTGTGGCTCCTTCTGCTACCAACCTGAATCTCTCTTAACCGAAATCTGAAACAGGATCTGCAGCCGCTTCCATAGTTGCCATCATATTGTTCATAATGTTGTCTTTGGTTTATCTTTTCTAATACTGTACTATTATCATGATTCACAGAATGACTATGGAGCTTATACTCAACAGCTACTTACATAAAACACTGCATACTTACTACTTCTGTTTTATATATGTTATAAACCTTTAAACTCACCAATGGATCTAATAAATGGGAATGGATGCTTTTAAGTATGAGCATAGTATATTTTAAGTGCTACAGCCATAGTACTCTGGAATGAGAGAGAATCTTTGATAAATATTGCAATGTGCTAATGCTAAAAGATTTTGTGGTGGTGATACTTCAGATAGCATTTTGTTCAGCTGCCTGGCTATCATCACAGGCGGGTCTTAGCAGTCAGGACACCCCCATTCTGCCATTGGTTGAGTTCCTCTAACTGTTGTGGTCACAGAACATTATCTACCTAAATAAATACACAAGTTGGAATGTGCACAATTTGACTTTCCCTCCTTTTTCTCACCCTTTGTTGTTTAGTCGTTTAGTCGTGTCCGACTCTTCGTGACCCCATGGACCATAGCACGCCAGGCACTACTGTCTTGCACTGCCTCCCGCAGTTTGGTCAAACTCATGTTCGTAGCTTCTCACCCTATGCACCCTCTAAATCTGTTCTGGCAGTTCCTCCAACCCTCCAGAGCAGATTTGGGTATGGTGCAGGGTGCACATGGCAAGGAGAGGATTAAGAAGGGAAAGTCTCATTGTGCAACTGGAAGTCATTCTGCTCACACAATTATTTAATTGAAAACGGCCTGTGATAATCTGTGTTTCCCATTGCTGAGCTACTGTGACTCCAAATGGTGCAAGGCAGGTAGAAGATCATAGGAAAGGAGTTGAATCAGAAGCAGACAAGTGAGAAAGGAAGTTTGAAAGAGGAGCTGATCTAAACAAATCAGATGAAGAGAAGATTATCACCAGCAGACGTTTGAGAGATGAAGGGACAAGGAGAAAAGGTGCACATGGCAGGTGCTGCAGAGGTGATGAAGGATCAAGTACATATATTTAATACAGGCAGATAAAAAAATTGAGTTCAGGCTTCTGGATTGTAATCTACTAAGTGATGGGTAATGAAGGTTCTTAATTGATTGTATTTGAAAGAGTAGAGCAGGCAGAGTTGTAGAGGCCCAGGGTCATGGGGGCTCAAATACCCATTAGTATTTATGCAGCTGGGTCCCTGTCTCCAGCATATAAAGTGAACTTCTTAACCACTGGGAAGAAGTTTTCTCAAAATATAAATTCCCATGTACATTATGGAGAACATCACTGGATTATCTTGATACTGGATTGGGATTACTCAAATCCTGAGAAGAGAAGCAACAGATAGGTAAAAGATCTGCAGTTAGAGGAAGCTGCAAAGACTCCGGGTACCCATGAAATTCAAATTAAGAAATCCTTCTGTGAAGCCAAAAAAATGTGATAAGGAGAGATGGGTAATTTTGGCAAATAAAGGTTGGAAACCTGGTATGGGTAATTGCAAGGTTTTTTTCTTCTGCAGTGCATGGGAGTTGCTTTCTTTAAGAAGCAATTTATCTTCCCTGCTTTGTCTTTTGTCAGAGCAGAGAAGACTGCAGTATAAATAATTTGGCTAAATCAGGCTCAACCTGCTTGTAATACTTAGTTGCATAATTCTTTCTCCTGAGCATTTAGGAGGTTTTTAAAAATACAAAGAAGCCTTAGGTCTACAATTTGGTAGAGCTGCAGGAGGGTGCATAGCTGCCAAGTTATCCCTTTTTTTACAGGGATTTTCCCTTATGCTGAATAGGCTTCCTCGCGAGAAAAGGGAAAACTTGGCAGCTATGGGAGGGTGCCTTTTTAATCCTGTCCCTTCCTGTCGTTTCTCTGTCAAATTTCGACCACTCCCACCATCCTCAAGGGGTATCATATCTTTCCCCAGTGGATAAAGAAGCAGGTGGAAAGAGGAATTTTGACTGGAGAAAATGGCAGGAAGAGAAACGATTAAGCAGCCCTTCCTACTGCTCTTGCTGCTCCTAACTACAGCTTCCAAGACAGCATTTTTTTTTAAAAAAACACACACACACAGCACCACCACCACCACTTTGGGGAAAACAGCTGTTTTTGTAGCACAACCCCAGTCCTATGATTACAGTCAATGGCATAGGAGGAAGTGTTGGCACATACGTAGCTGAGCAGCTGGTTAAAGGAATTTGCTGGTGATTAACTTGCTACTGAACATTTTATTTAAAAGTACATGTCATTGCTATTCATAGGATCCAATAGGTGTTGATGCGGAATGGAGAACAATTTTCCTAGCGTTATGAATATATAAGGCAAGTAGTCACCCTCTTATATTCAAGTAGTGCAAACTTCATAATTTACAACAAGGGTGCAGAACTCCTTTGTGTTCCTTCATGGGCATCCATTGGGGGAGGGGCCTGTGCCAGTGGTGGGTGTGGCCCGAGGCAAATATGGTTGGAGGAACAGATGAGACCTTCAGCTTTGTGCACAGCAGGAGACATTCTAGCCATGTGAAAGCCATAAGTTTTTACACTTCCCTCACAGACCTTGCTCCAGAAGTGCTGGGTTGCCCCCAAGATTGAGGGCAGGGGTATTGCGTGTTGCACACACACAAATATGATCATAGAATCATAGAATTGGAAGAGACCACAAGGGCCATCCAGTCCAACCCCTTGCCGAGCAGGAAACACCATCAAAGCATTCTTGACATATGCCCGTCAAGCCTCTGCTTAAAGACCTCCAAAGAAGGAGACTCCTCCACACTCCTTGGTAGCAAATTCCACTGCTGAACAGCTCTTACTGTCAGGAAGTTCTTCCTAATGTTTAGGTGGAATCTTCTTGTAGTTTGAATCCATTGCTCCGTGTCCGCTTCTCTGGAGCAGCAGAAAACAACCTTTCTCCCTTCTCTATATGACATCCTTTTATATATTTGAACATGGTTATCATATCACCCCTTCACCTTCTCTTCTCCAGGCTAAACATACCCAGCTCCCTAAGCCGTTCCTTATAAGGCATTTTTTCCAGGCCTTTGACCATTTTGGCTGCCCTCCTCTGGACACGTTCCAGCTTGTCTGTATCCTTCTTGAACTGTGGTGCCCAGAACTGGACACAGTACTCCAGGTGAGGTCTGACCAGAGCAGAATACAGTGGTACTATTACTTCCCTTGATCTAGATGCTATACTCCTATTGATGCAGCCCAGAATTGCATTGGATTTTTTAGCTGCTGCATCACACTGCATTCTCATCGCAGTGATGAGATGTCATTCTCATCGCGCGTTGCCCCCTAGAGTTGGTGCGCTGCCTTTCTCTCCTTTCAGAGAAGCAAAAGGCATTATCACAGATCAAGCACACATTCTAGCTAGCTCAAATAAGTCATAGAGCAGAGCCAGTGAAGAGAAGTGGACTGAGGACTAGACAGAGGGGCCTAGAGAGCTACGTTCAGCCCATAACACAACACCACCATAAGCCCGTAAGTCAGAGGTTCCAAATCACTGACCTTCAAATCGAAGATTCTGTTTTCTCGCTTTGATACTTGCATTAGAATAAACTGTCCAGAAGTTCCCATTTTCTTTGTGGGCAGCTTCTTTGAGCACATCACTGCCATTTCTCGGGCAGAGATTCAACAAGTGCTGCCTTGTGTCGGGAAACCTGCACCACTTGAATTTGCAACTGCCTTGGTTACATGCCAGGCAAATAGTCTCTCGGGGTGGGGAGTAGGAGGTGGCCGCCCTGGGAAGTGATTGAATTGGAGAAGGGAAGCTTTCTGGAAATAGCTACATTAAGCAGTTTAAGAAGATGACTCATATATACAGTCTGGTATATGATTTCACAGCATTGTCTATTATTGATTTATTTAGAAGTGCAGCCATATTTTTGAACTGTTCCTGAGACACTAGCTGATATATTACAGCATAAACATTCAGAGGAAATAGCCTTCTTTGTCAGGCAGGCCCCTATAACATAGGCCCCACACATGGCCACACATATAGAAGAGGATATATCCATACTGGTATTGGCTCTCCATTATTCAGGATTTTCACTACTATTCTTATATTCACTAATGAATACAGGAGAGCTAGCATGATGTAAGGGGAAGAGAATACAGAGATCCCCCTCCCATCATCAAGAGCAGCTCCTCCAATAGCAGCAATGCCAGCGGAGAGGGGGAGGAGTCCAGTGAAGAAGGAGGAAGAGGGATTCAGGGCTCCGGCTACAAATGAGGGAGGAAGAGAGAGGAGAAAGGGGAGAAAGGGGGGAGAAGGAAAACATGGAGCGTAGACCCTTCTCCCCCCCCCCCCGGTTCCGGAATTACGCAGGAGAAGGAGGGGGAGAAGGTTTGGCATCCCGAGACTCTTATGCTGGAAGAAGTCGAGGGGCGGTCTATTCCCGGATTCTGCCTCGGACTAAGCAGACATGTTCTACACACCAATTCCACTGTAAATAGACTGCACTAAATAAAACTGTCTAAAGACAAGAATGTGGAGTGTCGTTACTCTAGAGTAGTCGCAACAACAAACTCTGACACATGGCATAGTGGTTAGAGTGTTGGACTAGAGTCTGGGAGACCAAGGTTCATATCCCCACACAGCCATGGGTGGACCAGTCCCTTACTCTCAGCCTAACCCATCCCACAGGGTTGCTGTGAGGATCACAGGGGAGGAGAACTATTTAAACCACCTTGATCTCCTTGGAGAAAAGATGGGATACAACTGTAAAGCATCACCATCACCCTGAGGCTGGGGTCACTTGTTTGCATTAGGGGAAGTGCTGTAGCAGAGCAATGCTTTACATGTAGGAATCTCAGGTTCAATCCCTGGCATCTCCATCCCAGCTAGGGCTGGGAGTGATTCCATGCGGGATCCTGGAGAGTTCCTGGCAGTCAGTGCGAACAGTCCTGAGCTGGGTGGACTGATCGTCTGAAGGTAGCTTTCTGTGCTCCTACTATGTACTTGTTCTTGCTTTGTGCTTCTGATACACGCGAGTATCTTACAACTGCTGGAGGCTGGTTCATTGGGGCAAATGGGGCACTGGCCCCCCAACTCCAGTTTCCCCTTAGCTAGCCCCCACTTGGCAAGCTTCTTACTTGCAACCAGTCCAGGGAGTCAATCTGGCTGTTTTCTCTGCATGTACCTGTCATTGGCTCTGATACCAACTACCATTGATCACCCTGCCTTCTGACTTACGAGTCCCAATAGGCACTAGCCAATAGGCTGCAACAATATTTTGGAACTGCGTGAGCCATTGTTGACCTTTCATCATCAGCCCTTATCCAGGCCTTGTGTAGCAGGGGAGACACACAGGTTGTTGTTTAATACATGACAGCATTTATGGAAAGCCTTGTCCAGAAGCTGTGTAAAGAAGGCAATGTGTTGGACAATTTTTCTACCAGTTTACAATTCACTGTGAAAAGCCTTTTCTAGCCTATCTGCAGGCCTTTTTTTAAAAAAAAAAACAACAACCCTGCAACCATACACAAAATATGTAGTTCTTGGGGTGGGGAGATGTGCAGTTCCAAAAAAGCAGATGTGCAGTTCAAAACGAAAGTAATGCAAAAGCTGTTGCTGATGTAAAAGATAGCAACATGAAAGGTGGTGTGAGTTGTCTATATTCTACTGGATTTCTTAGCTTCTTTAGAAAATACAGTACAACGTATAGACCACCCATGACCATATCACAATGATAAGGTAAGTTCAAACCTGCACCCACCATAATTATATTTCAAAAAACTAAATGCTGCCAAGAAAGAGGGATAAAATGCAAACGTACTTCCTTAGCAGAAGAATAGCTTCAGGAAATTGGAGGGCAGGTTCTGCCCCAGCAGTAGCTCCACTTGCCATCCCAGGATAGCAAAACCTAGGTGCTGCTATGATGCTGCATGATGCAGATAACATTTGCTTTGATTTCTGGCTGTCCAGAGATAGATTTTTGTATATATATTTTATTTTCTGAGTGTCATTAGCAGCTCTGGAAGCAGCTGCTAGCTTCCAGAGCACAAACACTGCAAGCTGCAATTAACACTGTCCACAAGGGAAAGGTGAAAAAGATAGCGGGGGGAGTAGAGATACAATTGCGTAAGCTTAAAAAGAAGGGGAAAGTGTACGTAAGATGCTGATTCAGTCTTCCTGAGTATGAATCACTCATTTTGTGTCACAAGAAAGAAAAGAAAAAAGCTGCAAACTTAGGAACAAAAACAAAGAAAACTTCCTTATAGTCAGACTATTGGTCTAAGTAGCTCAGTATTGTCTATAGTAATGAGGTTCTGTGGAGGATGACATGGTTCTGCAGTGCAGTGCTATATATATTTACTCTTAAGTAAGCCTCATGGGACGTGGGTGGCGCTGTGGGTTAAACTACTGAGCCTAGGGCTTGCCGATCAGAAGGTCGGTGGTTCGAATCCCTGTGACGGGGTGAGCTCCTGTTGCTCAGTCCCAGCTCCTGCCAACCTAGCAGTTCGAAAGCACGTCAAAGTGCAAGTAAATAAATAGGTATCGCTACAGCGGGAAGGTAAACAGTGTTTCCGTGTGCTGCTCTGGTTCGCCAGAAGCGGCTTAGTCATGCTGGCCACATGACCTGGAAGCTGTACGCCGGCTCCCTCGGCCAGTAAAGCGAGATGAGCGCCACAACCCCAGAGTCAGTCATGACTGGACCTAATGGTCAGGGGTCCCTTTACCTTTAAGCCTCACTCTGTTCAATGGGATGCTGCTCTTAGATACGTGTGCACAGGAT
This sequence comes from Zootoca vivipara, assembly GCF_965207765.1. Classification (NCBI taxonomy): domain Eukaryota; kingdom Metazoa; phylum Chordata; class Lepidosauria; order Squamata; family Lacertidae; genus Zootoca; species Zootoca vivipara. The sequence continues at coordinate 35,429,667 of NC_142591.1, read as the reverse complement.
TGCAGTCTCAATGACAGAGGCTAAATACATTGATTAAAAGAAAGCAAGTCTTGTTGAATTCAGAGGAACTGACCTCTAAACAAACATGCCCAAGATTGTGCTGTTAGTGTACTAGGACACAGTAGTGATGGCAGACAGGGGTATGAACTAGACCCAGCAACAGAAAATTCCTTTTGAAACCTGTGTGTGATACAGTTAATATACCCATGTGGTTTCTACATCGAGCTAATGTGTCCTAAGTAAACAGTCTCTTTTCCCCAGTAGCAAACATGTTGCTTTTCAGCTGATTGGAAAATGCAATATAAAGCAGAATGGCTTGGGAGCAGTGCAGAGCCTCCATATTTTGTGGAACTCCAACTAACATTAGTCCCAGCACATGGCCAATGGTCTAGGTCACGATTTCGCAAACTTGAGTCTTCATCTGTTTTTGTACTACAACTCCCATTATCCCTCACTAACAAGACCAGTGGTAAAGGATAATGGGAGCTGTAGTCCAACAACAGCTGGCGGCTCACATTTGGGAAACCCTGTTTTATACTTCATACAAAGTGCAGAATTTGGGGCAAGAATGTGGGATTGGGATGCAAATGCAATTTAGGCTGGATTGGCTTGTCATGTGAGGGGGGGGAATACTTATACAGTATTGCTTGTTGTGAGAAAAATATTAATATTCTGCACTTCTTCAAAAGAAGGCAAAGCAGCTTACAAAAACTATGCTGTTGAATTGAAAAGGTAAAATAATATCTAAATTAAACAAAATGGAAATAGAATAAAGCAGCAAAAACAAAAACAAAACAACAACAACAAAAAACCTTATCAAAAATAAAATTGCAGCATATTTTCAATGCAGCAGAGGAAACAGAGTAACCCTGCATTTGAGGAGCCAAATGCCTTCTTAAGAAGCCAGGTATTCCCTTGGTACTTATCAATGCACTCCTTTGCCTACAGAAACATGTGACTCATTGAGTTCAGTGAGACTTCATCCCAGATAAGTGTGGGTAAGATTGCATCCTAAATAAAATAAAATAAAATAAAATAAAAGCTTGAGACCAGGTGTACCTCCTTAAGAAGGGGCATTTCACAAGGTGGGCACTACAGCTAAAAAGACTGCATTCCATTGGGATGTCCATTGTAGTTGCATCCTTCAGGATTTTCTGCATGTATTAAACATTTAAATGAAATAGGCCTCTCTAAAATTAAATTGTCATCAGCAGTTCACCGCAGATGTGCCATAAATACTTGAGAAGGGCTGATTTGTTTTTTCACTTTTTAAATGAGGATTGCATTTGAATAATAATAATAAATTGACTCATTTGCAGCCTGAAGATCTCTTTCCAATAACAACAAAAATGCCTGAATCTCTGGTTCTGTTGGATCCCAAACAGCCACATTGATACACTTCATAAAGGGTGTAGTATACCAGTGCCACATAATGCTTTCAACTGCCTTTTCTGGCCTGCAAATAGTTTCTCAGCATGACAGCCCAGAACATGTAAGTGATGGAAGACAAAAAATCTGTCTCTTCCTTTACAATCCACAGAGAAACCTCCAATAAAGGTTCACGTCAACACCTGTATCTATTTTAAAGAGGAAAACTGGTGCAATATGCATGTGTTTTACACTGGGGTGTTTTCCAATACAGTACTAAACATAGAAGAAGTGGTTTTCTGTGACCAGTAGCGGCCTCCCACCAATTTATTATGCAAAACTGTTTAGCACATGCTAATTCTGAACTGTGAGGACCACAAAGTTGTTAGTGCCTGGCCGATGTTACAGCCTAAGACTGGAAACCTCAGGCGTAAGCAGCATATATACATGTCAGGGTGGGCTTTGGTTTGATCCTGTTATCATCCATGTATTGAGAGAGGGGGTGGAAGGGTAGCAAGGGAAGATGACTTAGAATGGATTCCTGCCACATTCCCAATATACATTATTGCTCTCCAGAAAAGAAGCGTGACTAAATGCCAAACTGGCTGGACAGGAAAGTCCATCTAGATGTTGTTGCAGGGTCAGAGAAGCAATCAGCAGAGCTGCACAATGCACTATTATTATTTTCCCCAGACATTCTTGTTTCAATTAAAGAATTCGACCTTTAGAGTCCCTGTTCCAAAACAGGCAATTTAACAAACTTCCTTGTCTTTGCTCCTTTGCCACTTACGCAGCATATGTCTCTGGGAGCTTATATTTGTGCTGTGCAGGCACTATTGTCTGAGATATTTGCTTTTTTGACCTGAAGCACAATTTGTCATTTGTAGCTGTTTTCCAAAGAAACTAACGCTACATAATTAACAGCCCTGCATACCTTTCATGACTGAAGTGCAAACTTATTGGGAATTGTGAGCTTTTGCTTCCTGGTGGGTTTGCATGTTATGCTGCCATTACTGTTTATCATTTTGTGAATAGTTATGAGTTAAGCATGTCTGAATGGAAACCGATCAATATTAGTGACCGCCAAGGTGACAGCTCTTTTAAGTTCCCCTTCCTCCCTTATTTGTTACTTTGGAATGGCATCCTATATAATAAAGTCGACGTTGTCCCTGCGTCCAAGCTTTCCCGTGTGTCCCTGGGTCACTGCGCATGTGCCCCAGGGATACAGGGATTGGACAGCAGAGACTGCGCGCGCGCACTCTCCCCCCCTCTGCCTCCTCCAACCGCCGCTCCCGCCGGACACCGCCTCACTGCAGGGCACGTCAGGGAAGCGAGGGTGGAGGCCGGCGAAGGCCTCCTCACAACCCTCCCTGGCCGTGAGGAGCGGCAGTTGGAGGAGGCAGGGGGGGGGAGAGTGCGCACGTCCTTCCTGTCGGATGTCTTCTTCCTGTCGGCGGCTGCGGGAGAGGAATGGAGGAGGAGAACGCAGTGCTTTCTCCTCCTCCGTTCCTGTCCCCCTGCCGCCGACAGCAAGGACAGGTCCCAGGGTTCGGAGAAGCGCTGCGCAAGCGCTTCTCCGAACCCTGGGATGTCTTCTTCCTGTCGGCGGCTGCGGGAGAGGAAGGGAGGAGGAGAACGCAGCGCTTTCTCCTCCTCCATTCCTGTCCCCCTGCCGCCGACAGCAAGGACAGGTCCCAGGGTTCAGAGAAGCGCTGCACAAGCGCTTCTCCGAACCCCAGGATGTTCTAGCGCCCATTATTAAACGGGCTGAAATACACTAGTATGAAATAAAAGCACTGAAAACAATGGCATTTATTTAGGTGGCAACAAAACAAACATCTCTTCCCACTGCAATCATGCAGAAGGACAAAGGTCCGTAGGCAGAAGATATATAAATAGCTTCAGACCAAAATATGCATGTCATATGGTAGGGCCCCAAGGCTTTCTTACCATCCTCTGAATTTCTGTGAGGAAGAACGAACAGCTGTTTCCAGTACCTTTGCAAAGCCAAGTAAATCCTTAGTGATTTCTCCAGAAGCCAGCTTGGGATGTTTTCACCTGAGAGAGCAACTCATCATCACTGTCAAATAAGCAACATAATTCCAAGTTTACCATTTTGCAGAGCTTTCAAAATCCAGCCAGCTTGAACCTAAAGTATCCAGAGATCCAGGAGGGACACCAGAAACACAGAATGAGCCAACCCAGCAGCTGGAGGTTAAAATGCGGAGAGAGGCAGATTCCCGGCTGCAGGCTTGCTTAAATCAGCAAGCCATGCCCCCTTGGAACGTCCTGATTGGACGCGCCAAGGGAGTGCCGCTGCCAGGCACCAGCCAATGGGCAGGGGGAATGGCAACCATTCCCCCCCCCCCACGTGTCGGCCTCGTGGGCCCACAACCTCCATTCCGCCGGCGGAATGGACTTTGTATACGACAGGGGTTGCCCCAGCTAGCATTGCCAATGGTCAGTGATTATGGGAATTGCAGTACAACAACATCTGGTATAGTATAGCCATTCCTGGTATTCAGGGTTTTTCTTGTCTATGTAATGTTGAATTCTTCACTATCATATAGTGTGGCTAAATAATTTTCAGTTTTTAAGTATCGGATTTGGGAGCAGTTTCTCTGCCCTTACTCAATGAAGCCTGTAGCAGTCATGGTGTCATTCAGAGAACTTGAAGAAACTAAAAATTTAAAGGTGATCGTTTGGGTGTGGGTGGGGAGTAAATGTACCACATCCAGACCACATTCTAGAGGGGCCATGAAATGTCTGGTTCTCTTTCTGCTGAAGGTGCCTGGGTTGCCCTGCCATTATTGTTGTATTCAAGTCAAAGCAAAATAGGCCTATGGTTTTCTGGGAGGGAGAGATACAATAGTGTTGTAGAGTGATTCTAGGGCTTGCAGCATCTTCAACAATATATCAAGAGGTTCTGTTTTCATGTCATAGTATGCCCCTCTCCACAAAGCTAACAGACTTTCTGTGACCCAAATAATGAATAATTTTAGGGGTGTAAGTAAGCCCCATTGGTAAGATACTAAGTGCAGAAGGCCCTGTCCTGCAATGTGCAGTAATAAATTGGGTATGATGTTTAGGTGAGATGATCTTTCAGGTATCTTAATGTGTCCCTGTTCCAACTGCCTACAGGAAAAGTGACTGCACCTAAGGAAATATGAGCTCATCTAAGGCATTATCTACAAAAGTCTGTCCCTGGAAACCTATGTAGAGCATTTGTGGAGGGGGGAAATGACCATGAGTAGAGCTATTATTCTAGAAAATCAGGTGCCAGAACTCACCCTAATATGGAATGTAGGACTTCCAATAGGATGGCAGAAATCTAGCTCAATCAGGGTTCCTGTCCCCTTGAGAGAAACTATGCATTTATACACAGCCCCCTTCAGACTGAGGCTGGACATGTGTTCTCAGGACGCAGGCATGCCATGTCACTGAGTGGATGGTGCTAGCCTCTTACATTTCCGCGGGCCCTTTCACACATTTGGCACCAAATGCCTGAGTAGAGTACATATAAGAAAGTGGGATTTCAGCTATTTTTCTTTTTGCTGTTTAAGAGTTCCTTTTGAGAAGAATCAAAGGTCAAGGTTATAGGTGAGGTGTGCATTACAGCTGAATTGCCCAATGCAATTTTAATTCCACGACTGCAAGGCTCAGAACTTTGTCATGCTCTCAGAAGGCATTAAGGGCATTCCATCTCCCTCAAATTGAAGCTATTAGGAGTTGAAGAAATAAGAAAGCACCACAATATTTGCCTCTCAGATCTTCTCACTTCTTTCACATGTCCCAGCCAGTTACGGCAAGTCACCCAATTTGTTGCACCTAATGCTACCAGGAAGAACTCTTCTTTTGAGGGCTTTAGGTGCCTGACTTGCATAACATACCCACAAAGTGAATATAGTTATTTAGTAACATCTATGATGTCTCCCCACTCATGTCCTTCAGAAAGTATAATACTGAGTAAAACTCTAATTGCCGTATGCATTTCCAGAGCAGAACACACACACACACACACACACACACACACTTGTGTGTGGGCAATTTTTAGCGGCATCTGTTTGCCCAGAATATTCCTGAGGCAAATGTGATGGTGCCTGTGGCTTTATTTTAAGGTTAGGTTGTTGACTGACTGCTCTGGTCTTTCTAGATGTCACTTTCCCAGATCACTTTTTGAAACTGTGCGTTTTGCAGATTTTCTCATGAAAAATAGAAGCCATGTACCTTCCTAATGCGAAGCTGTGAAGGTGAGGACAAGAAGGCTTAATACTTGTCATTCTTCACATTGCCATTTCCCCTTAATATACATTGTTTAGAACTTTAATGTGTCAGGGACTACATATTGTTCAAATATTTACATACGGTATGTCAAAACATTATAAAGTAGATGATGCTATGTGGAAACCTATTTCTAAAATAACAAAGTTTAGAGTCCCACTCCAAAAACACTAATGCTGGTTTTCCCATTAGTTTGCAGAAAATTACTTTTATTCTAGAAAATTTATACAACACTCTTTTATCTTCGAAATGCATATTTGTGTGGTGGTCACAATTTCCTACCTGTCCCACCACCATCAGTGCCTGTCAATCTCACAGACCTTTGAGGAGATGTGGCAAGTCTTTCTGAAAATCAACAAAATGTCCCCTATTTTTTGTAATAGTCATTTTATCATATTACTGTTTATCAGCAATCCATTTTGTTCAGCCATATATATACCATATCCTTGCCACTAGCTGAATGTCTCAACTGACAATTGAAAAGTATTGTCTTTGATGTTATATAAATATATATTTAAAAATCTATCTGTGGTGTTAAATCTGTTATGACTTACTCATACATGCAAATCAGGTTATGCTACTGTCATCATCAGCTAAATATGTATATATAAACCAGCACCTACTGCCTTGTGAAGGAAAATGTGATAATAAAACTCTACAAACATCAATCTCCAAATGACTCAGTTTCCGTATGAAAGGATCAGCAGCAAATAATAATAATAATAATAATAATAATAATAATAATAATAATAATAATAATAAATGATGGGCATGCCAAAGACAGCTAGCCACACCTAATCTAAGTATGCTCATTTAGCTGGAGAACTGTGGTGCAAAATTCAGACAAGTGTGACTTTCAAAGGATAGCTGTGTTTCTGTTTGTGTATTGTTTCAGAATGAGTGAATTAGGTAGGTTCACCTTTAAATGCAAACTGAATCAAATTCCTCTCCCATCCTCATCCTCAAACTCAACCTCACTGTGTGGTGTATTGGCTCTCCTGGCTTGCTGTACCAGGAACTGCTTAACTTAGTTTTCCTGCGCTGTGTTTTTGTTTCAGTTCTGCATTACAAGTGTGTAAGCAAAACTAAAACGCAACGCCTAAGAGCTGAGTCAGGAAATTCATGGTATGGCAAGCCAGGAAGGCCAATATACCTCAACCACCACCTGTCGAGTCTGCAAGGGAAAAGATGTACCATGATTCAAACAGAGAGAAGCGGTGTTTCAGAGGTGTGAGGCATATAAAGGAGCTAGCATATACCTCTCAATGTCCAGCACAGAATAATATCCCTACTCATTACCCTGTTGGTACCCAGCACAGACCTAAAACATGAGGATACAGTTTAGGGACTTTAGAAGGCTCTGCTATTGAAAAGTCGAGGATTAGATATGTTGAAAGCCTCTGGGAACTTTGGTGTGGAGTTTTTCTCAGCTATTTATGACACGTCTCTGAGACTTTGGAAAATAACGAAAAATATCATAATGAAATTGACTTGTGAGGTGGTGTGTTGTTCAATAAGCACACAGAGTTCAATGAGACTGAGTTTGGGGGGCGGGAGGCTCATTTAATTTCATTGTACACAGGTTGTACAATGACAATAAAGGTATTATTATTATTATTATTTATATATTTATTTATTTATTTTGGATGACTTCAGTGACATCTGACCAGTTCCTCTGAACATTATTTAAAAAGTTCCTAGCTACTATTTGGAGGTGGGGTGCGGGAAGCCCTGAAATTTTGTGTGGGAAACTGTGAACTTGACTACGGTCTGATAAACTGAACATCTTAATGATTACATTCAATTTTGTCCTATTCTAACACGTAGTTTGCCTTTCAGATGTTAAGGGGACTCCATTCACTTGACTAAGGGGAAGTGTGGCTACTGGCTCAACCTACAACATGTAGACACTGAGAATTGATGCCCGCAGGAGAATTCATACCTAGGCCCATGAAACCTATGTACAAAGCCTATGCATGTGGAGTTCTGTGAGCACAGGCTTTCCCCCTGCAGACATCTATCTATGCTCATATATGCAAATCAGGGGCAGAGAAATCACACAATATCGGGGCACACAGCAACACAGCCCCATTTCCCATTAATTACATGGAGCTCTATTGTTAAATGGGCTCTGATGCCTTACATCCATGTTTTCTTTTCATTCCCTACTTTTGCTGCCTATACAGAATGGAAACCTGTGCACTGGTCTTGGCTGTAGGGTTTGGCTGATGGCAGCTATTTCTTGGCATAACTGCTGGAAATGAAAAGTACACATCAGAATGTATTCGCCACTAGCTGTAAGGATCCTGAAATGCTTCCCACTTGAGAAAAACCAGGCTCCATAGCCTAATATGAACATTAAAAGAATTTCATAGCTTCCTTAATGCAGACATTAAATCTGCAGAAAGAGCTGTATCAAACAGTAAAATATATTCTGTATTTCATAGCAACATCCATTCTTGGAATACAGATTTTTCCATACTGAATGTAGTAAATAAAATTTTATTTTCAATAAAGCTTATAGGTGTTTTTATATCCCAAATGCCCCTGATTTAGTTTTTTAATTAAAAATATTGCTCAGGCCCAAGTGCGGCTTTATTGATTTTGAATTTAGCAGTTATATTGGTAGACACTTATTTTGATGAGAAATCAGTAAAACCTTGTGCCTCCGGTAAAAGCAGTCAGCTTTGATTGGCTTCTGTTTAAGCAACAGCATATTTAAAGTAATCTATTCACTTTAATAAATAATGAAGGGAGCCATTTGGACATTTTGTTTTGTTCTGGTCATTTTGTCCCTGTGTATCTGTTTCATCTTATCTAAATCTATTTTTGCACAATGTTGTTTCATATAGCCTTTCTAAATTAAAGTGAAAGTTTATCAGACACATAGCAATCTCGCAGGGGTTTCAAAAAGCCACAGGCATGGCATTTTCTCAGCCTTATCTGGTCAATCGTGTGCTGGTTCCCAGGCATTTTTCACAGCACTTGGGAGGATTATTGCACACACACACACACACACACACACACACACACACACACACACAAAACACACACACGCACATAGATGCAAAGACTCAGTGAGGCTTTTAACAACAATTTTACAACTGGCTGGCTTGGAATATTATAATGGGCTGAGCCAATGAACAGCACATGATTGACAAAAGAACAATGGGCTCAGTAGTTCTCACATTTTATGAAATTACTTCTTGAATGAAATGTGAATTAGAGGGTAGAGTCCGTTTAGATCAGGCTAGAGCTCCATCTAGTCCAGCAGGGCTCCTCCAGGGGTCCTGTTTGTAGAGCATTCATCCTGATCTGCATGCACAAAGCTTACATGGAGCTTAGACCAAATACAGTTCTTATTGAACATTATTTTTGATTTGATTGCAGTGAGGTTATATGATAATGAACATAATGGAATTTGCTACCAAGGAGTGTGGTGGAGTCTCCTTCTTTGGAGGTCTTTAAGCAGAGGCTTGACGGGCATATGTCAAGAATGGTTTGATGGTGTTTCCTGCTTGGCAGGGGGTTGGACTGGATGGCCCTTGTGGTCTCTTCCAACTCTATGATTCTATGATTCATTATAATTTACTTACATATCTTCCTGTTAATCATGTGTCCATCCCACACATTTCAGTGCATTTCCCCTTCATTTCCCTAACTGCAAAAACCCAGGTTTGTGTGCATGTGTGTGCGTGCGTGCATGCTATGGCAACAGGGTGCTTTAATCTGCTTAGTTTCACAAACCTAAATTTCTGGTATGCACTTGTATTCCTCTCTCAAAATACTGACAGTTTGGAGGTGATCACAGTAGTGGTCAACCAGATCATTACCTGTAACCCCACCAACAGGGTATGTTAAATATTTTTTATTGGTTTCTCTCTCTGGTAGCTGATATTCAGAAGTGAAGTATTCCTGAACCCGGTGTCATCTAACTTTTTGGAAGGCCAAATATATCCCTTCAAGTTATTGGTTCTCGTGGTAATGTTCTTTGTGAGGTGAAGAACAGACCTCAGATATTTATGTACCTTGGGCTAGTCAAATGTGTTGTGCAAATTTGTATGTAGAAAATGTGTGTGTGTTTTGTGCCATGTGCATGACCATGTTCCCTCCCAAGTATATTTTTTTCCGAAGATAGATCCAGTGTTCATGCAGTAGATATGAGCAGGAATGTTGCACCAGTGATTCTGTTGTAAAGACAATTTCTGCAGAGAGGATCCTGCAGAGTCCATGTAGGCCATGGATGGGGAACCCTTTTCATCCCAAGAACTGCATGCCCTTGTGACACCTTTTGAAGGCTCTATGGCAGGGGTGGCATAGCTGTCAAGTTCTCCCTTTTTTTAAAGGGAAATTCCCTTATGCTGAAAAGGCTTCCTCGCGAGAAAAGGCAAAACTTGACAGCTATGAGGGGTGGCAAACTCCCAAGAGACTGCTATCTACTCACAGAGTTAAAAACTGGCAGTGATCTACTCCCTTTTGAGGGGTTCAGGTCAAAATCTTTGAGCTTTTTTTAGGGAGGAGGAAAGCCCCATGGGGGGGGGGTTTACAGGGCAAAAATGTTGAGCTTTTTTGAGGGGAGCCAATGTTGTTGAGCTTCTTTGGGGGAAGCCTGTGATCTACCACAGATGTGCACTGATCTACCTGTTGGATGTGCCTGCTCTATGGTAATGTTAGGTGGTGCAGAACAATAGATGCAACTTGCCTCATGTGGCTACATTCCAGTCATGTGAAAGTCATAGATACTAATACTAATACTAATACTAATGCAGTACTAATTTTATTACTTATACCCCACCCATTTGGCTGGGTTTCCCCAGTCACTCTGGGAGGCTTATACCACATATAAAAACATAATAAAACATCAAACATTAAACACACACACACACACACACACACACACACACACACACACACACATATCTTTGGCATCCATCCAGGCCAGGAAGGTGTATGATCATAGTACATTACAACCAGGCAAAAGCCGTTGTGGAAAAGAACCAGTGAAGTGTGTGGCCTGGGAAGGAGCAAGGCTGGGGAAGACCAGACAGAGTTCTGGGGGGCTGCATTTGGGCCCTGGGCCTGATATGTAGCCTCCCTGTACATTTTAGAACCCTGACTTTCTAGGGCCCTAAATTATACAGGGATCCTACACAAATAGAAGAGGGCTCTTTGCTTTGAAAGTTATCCCTTCAACTCAAGAAGGGAAATGCAGCTAGCATGCTCATCTGGGCTCTCCCTCACTAAATGAGGGTCTTTGATTATCTGTACAGGCCTAATGTTAATTTTATAAAAGCTTTATTATTCATTTCCTGTCTGCCCTTACTACACCCCTTGGCTGAGTTGAACTTAGGTCTGTTGTGTTAACATCCACAGGGCAGTACGCTACAAACTAATTTCATTAAGAAATAGAAACCACCCCAAATTGTGACTAGTTATGCATTGCGATTGTGTTTCTTAGTAGTTCGTTATTCTTCCTGCTTCAGCAACCACTTGACATGCAATGTTAATTAGAGGCTCCTCAGTTTTTTGCTTGTTGCTTTCTTCCTTTTGAAGAAGTGCCGTTCTCATTAGTGCTGTGAGCTCTGCCGTTACATCCTTTTCCTGCTTTATTGCCACTTCGATCACAACTAATTTGGCCTCTAATTATTTGCTCAGATTTAGGAAAAGGTTTACAAACCCAGAAGTTGAAAAGTTAAGTTATTAAACTCAAACATACAAGATTCAAAAGCAGCTTTTATAGTCACCAACCATCTTCTAAATATTATATATGACAGAGTTGGGCAATTCAGCCACCCAAAGGCAACATGGCATCCGCGGCCTAAGTCCATGTGGGCTTCAGACTAAATTCATGCCTGTGGCTCCCATCTGCACCATACATTCAAAGCAGTATCATGCCATTTTAAACAGCCATAGCTCTCCCCCAATAATCATGGGAAGTGGAGTTTGTTGGGTGCTGAGAGTTTTTAGGAGACCCCCTAGTCTTCTTTTAATTATGTTTTACCTTGATACAAGTGGATTAGGCAATGTAAAGAAATGTAGCTTCTAAAGTCAGTTCAACTAGGTCCTTTTTTTTAAAAAAAGTACATGGATACAGTTTGGTGGGTAGTATTTTTTTTTACTGCAAAGTTTCTGTACATTTAAATAAGGTTCAAGCTCTCTTTAGACATTTAAAAACACACAACTTCCATCACATGAGTGGGGCGGATGCTTTGGCAAAGGTGTCCCAAGCTGTCAGCCTTGTTCCCCCATCAGTAGTCCAGCCACTGTAGTCTGCACCAGCAGGAGTTTTTGCAACGTGCCCAAGGGCAGCCCCACATATAGCACATTATAGTAATCTACTCTCAAGATTACCAATGAATGGACTACAGTGGCAAGGCTATCCCAGCCCAAATACAACTCCTGGTTTAACAACTGGAGCCTGAAAAGGACACTCCTAGCCATAGAAGTGACTTGGGGCCTTTAATGACAAAGTTGTATCAATAATTAACCCCAGGCTACATATCTGTTCCTTCAGAGGGAACACAACCCCATCCAGAACAGACAACTGGCCTATCTTCCAGATATGAGAAGCACCTATCCACAGAGCCTCTATCTTCCCAGGATTCAAACACTTATGATCAGTCCACCACTCTGTTTATGCACTTGTCTAGGACTTGCACCACCTGATTCAGATGTTATTGTGAAATAGAGCTATGTGTAATCAGCATACTGATGACACCATGCTCCAAAACTCCTAATGACCCTTTCCTTTATCCTTGCAGAAATTCTCTGCTGATGAATTTCAGAAAGCTTACAGAATTGCTTACAGAGCAGCCAAACATATCAAATTAATCATCATGAATTATTTGAACTCCTGCAATTGGAGCTGATTGTGATGTCACTTAATTAGCTGGTAAACCAGTCAACATCACTCTAACAAGTATACAATTCTGTGAGTAGAGGTAGACCTTTTGATGGGTTTTAAACAGTTCAGTAAAGTTCCACTAGTATTCAAACCAAGCTTTTATTTCCACTGTGCAATGTGACAGGCCTGCACTTTATCCTTCTGATCTTTTTACACAGAGCAGTGGATTGATCAGTGAGGTTCCTTGCAGCTGCTCATTCTGCTTCCTCCTGCTTTCATGCAGCAGGAAGATGAAGGAATAGCTGCAAGGTGTCTTCCTATTCAACCAACAAGGAGTAGTAATAATGTTAAGGGTGACACATTAATGCTACAGCTATGCAGCTGCTGGTTTCATAATCATTCAAGTAATGACCTTCTGCCTTGGCTTCACCCAACTTCAGGCTATACTCCTGTGTGTGTGTGTGTGTGTGTGTGTGTGTGTGTGTGTGTGAGAGAGAGAGAGAGAGAGAGAGAGAGAGAGAGAGAGAGAGAGAGAGACTTGTGATCAAGTCCCATTCAAATCAGTTGAAGAAGAAGAAGAGGAGTTTGGATTTGATATCCTGCTTGATCACTACCCAAAGGAGTCTCAAAGCAGCTAACATTCTCCTTTCCCTTCCTCTCCCACAACAACCAACAACAAGCACTCTGTGAGGTGAGTGGGGCTGAGAGACTTCAAAGAAGTGTGACTAGCCCAAGGTCACCCAGCAGCTGCATGTGGAGGAGCGGAGACGTGAACCCGGTTCACCAGATTACGAGTCTACCACCCTTAACTACTACACCACACTGCCTCTCACAGTTGGACTTTCTTCTGAGTAAATATGGCCAGGAGAGGATTATACTGTACACGTTTCATGATTCCTTTGGTTCAATAGCTCTTGGGAACAAAGCTGATGTACAGCTAGCCCAGGAACAAGTGCTCAGGCAGAGGGTCCAAAGCTGAAGATTTTACAGTGAATTATATTGAAATAATAATTACTTGGCAATGCAATATGTGCTAATGGATACACATCCTTCGTATGCTGAGTAGATTTCAGTGCAGATGAATAGGTGAGAATTAATATCAGCAGCAGCTATTGTTACAAAGTATAGCTTTCATTACCCAGGAACCAAGAAAAAATAAGATGTAGGTGCACGAGTTAGTTCTGATGGAAAAAGCAGTAGAGGCTGAAACAGTATACAAATCCAAAGAGGATGACAATGTCCAACAAGCTTCCTTGCCTTTTACAGGACAGCTAACTTTATGACCACTAATATGCATTAACAACTTAGAAAATAAGTTCCTTTGTTTTATTCTAGGCTTATCATGTCACTTTGTTGCAAAGTAGTACTGGCTCCTGTGCAATACAGATTTGCACACTAATGTAGAGAAACCAGGAGTGGTGATACGGGAAAGGCAGATATATATATTTAAAAGAATGATGCTAAGTTTGCACTCATTTTTTGGGGGGAGGCATAGGGACAGAAAACGAAATGACAAAGCTGGCTGGAGGTACACAATATGTTTAAAGGTTTCCTAGAGAAGCACAAAGTTGATTCATATATTGTGTGCTGTCCATTTGGCTTCAGCTCTCATTAGAATAAATGACACACCATCAGTACAGTAGTCTGCAGAACTGTCAAAGCTACAAGGGTTGCCTTAGACTGACTTAGAGGAGGGCCTGTCACATTCCTGGCCTTGTGTAACTGTGTAGATTGGAAAAGTAGCCAACATGATGCTGCAGAACTACAACTCCCATCATTCCGGAATACTGGCAATGCTGCCTGGGGTTGATGGGAATGGGTGTCCAATAGCATTTAGAACTTGGCAGGGGGTTAGACTGGATGGCCCTTATGGTCTCTTCCAACTCTATGATTCTATCTTAGCTACCCATACTTTACATACTGGCCTGAATGGTGTGATGTCTTTGAGTTTCTTGGGTGCACGGGATGAACACATTCATGGATGATCACATGGACAGCACTTTTTAAAGTCCTAGGCCTGACATGAACCAGCAGTTCAGACTATCAAAGTGAAAAGCCCCAAACCAGGTTGTTTCTGCATAAATCTGTCACATCTCCAAGTGAAATGTACAGAGTTATATCCTACCTCCATTTTGTGAGCTCCCTCGCAAGCACCTTACTTAAGCAAACTTCTATATCAGTCTTCATATGAGGAGCACAGGATGGTTTACGAACACCTCGGTTTACAAATTTTCGGTTTACGAACACCGCGGACCCATCTGGAACGGATTAATTCACTTTCCATTACGTTCAATGGGAAAGTTCGCTTCAGTTTATGAACGCTTCAGTTTAAGTACTCCGCGGACCGTCTGGAACAGATCAATACCCTTTCCATTACTTTCAATGGGAAAGTTATAGGTAGGTAGCCGTGTTGGTCTGAGTCGAAACAAAATAAAAAAATTCCTTCAGTAGCACCTTAAAGACCAACTATGTTTTTATTTTGGTATGAGCTTTCGTGTCCATGCACACTTTGTCAGATATCTTTCAATGGGAAAGTTCGCTTCAGTTTATGAACAGACTTCCGGAACCAATTGTGTTCATAAACCGAGGTACCACTGTATAACAACATAAAAATGCACAACATAGTAAGAAATGAAAACAGTAACCCCACACACAGTTTAAAAGGCCGTAGATTGGTTAATTAGCCAAAGGCTTAAAAGAGGAATGCTTTTGCCTGGTGCCTAAAGATATGTGATGACTTCACTTAGAAGTATTCATTTGATTTGGAAAAGTCTGTTGGGAAGGATCTAGCAAACTTGGATAAACACACTTCAATATTTCCTGCCAAAACCTTCCCTTCATGAACAAGAGGCTGTATGTCCCCTTTATATGTACTGATATGTGATCTTTTCCAACTGCTAATGCTCTGTCTCCCTCTGTTCTTAATCTAATCAGAGGAATATCATTTGGCTATATAAAGCCCTGAGATCTGAAGTCTCCTTTAGAAGGAGTACTTTGAATTCCACCAAAAGCTTACATTTCCACTTTTGTTAAGACAAAAAGACAATTGTCTTCCTTTGTGTACTCTTTTGTGAGTCTTTGTAATCAAAGGCTGACTTTGAACCTTCGGGCTTGGCGATTTCCCCAAAGGGGCTTCTTAGAATATTTCGCATGAGTTTTGCAAGAAGGCCCCCAGCCTCTGCCTAGCATATTTTTGGAGCCCCAGGGCCAGTTCTTGTCTCTCTCCCCAAACTATAGGTCAGAAAAGAGTTTAACATGGTACACATAGTCTGACTAAGAAGCTACGAACATGAGTTTGACCAAACTGTGGGAGGCAGTGGAAGATAGAAGTGCCTGGCGTGCTCTGGTCCATGGGGTCACAAAGAGCCGGACATGACTGAACCAGGCACGTAGCAAGGGAGGGGCATAGGGGGCGGGCTGCCCCTAGCTCCAGTCCGGTGGGGGCAGCACCCCGGCCCCTGGCCCGCCTCTCGCCTCCTCCGCCCGAGCCTCCGCCGGCCGAGCACACCAACCGAGCAGAGCAGCAGGCACCAAGTCAGATGGACTGAGCATGTGCGGACATGCGCGGTCCGTCCTGGCTCATCTTGGCACGTGCATCGTGCATCAGGATGTCAGGATTCATGTGCGCTGCGGAGCGATGCCCCACCCCCAGGGGGCGCCGCCCCAGGTAGCCAAGCGGCACCATTCGCCACTGGACTAAACGACTAAAAAATAACAAATTATTGTATATTGGATTTCTATAATGCCATTTATCTGAAGATCACAGGGCAGTTTACAATATAACAACTCAAAAATATATGCCACAGTAACAAACAAAAACCATACCCCCTTCACTGTTTTAAAGGACATAGAGTTTTTAATTAGCCAAAGGTCAGGAAGAAGAGGAATGTTTTAGCCTGGCACCTAAATATATGTAACAAAGGTGCCAGGCAAGCCTCCCTGGGGAGAGCATTCACCAAGTGGGGAACCATTGCTGAAAAGGCCTGCTCTCATATTCTCACACTCCGGACCTTTCTCTGGACACGAAGAAGGGCCTCAGGTAATGATCATAGGGTCCAGGCCAGTTCATATGGATGGACAAAAAACCTCATGATAGTCCATGTTCGGTGGAGTCCTCTGACACCCCAAGTCCAGACCCAATCTACAAGCAAACTGGAGGATGCATTGGGAATAGAAACTGCATGTTTTTTTTCATAAGCTGGTATGCTCTTATATCACTCTTTGCTAACCACTTCTTTCACTAATCCACATAATATATGTTCCTACTTTTAATATGCATTTCCTATGTTGATTGCACATTTGATCCATCCTTAGGCAATTATCTGACCTCCCCACCCCTTCGGTTTTGCTCTAATCTTGTCCTGAAGGAACAAAATTATGAGCAGAAAACTAAGGAAAGAGGGACAAGTGTTTGCATGGAATCTTGAGTTTAGCAAATAATGAAAAGGCTGATTAATTGTACATGACAGCTAAGTTCTTTCCTTTTGTGTACTGTGGCAACTCTCAAGGCATAAAGTTATGACATGAAATCAGACTGGGAGACCTACTGTAGAGATACGGTCAGTTTTTTGTTGGGAAAGGGGACACTTCATGGCGGGGGGGGGGTATCCTGCCAGCTCACCTCATAGAACATGTTATCTGGCTTCATTTATTTCTATCTCTGACATCTATCATGCCAAATTACAAGAACCTTTCATCTTCTTGAAACAATGAGTTGCAACAGATAAATGTTTAAAAGACATACTTAGAATGACTTAAAATAATTTTTTTGCCTTTCACTTAAATCAGTTACGATTAGATCCCAATGAAATCAACGGGATTTAAGTTAATCATGGCTAACATCACATTGATTTCAACAGGATGCAAATGCAACTAAAGTATCACAGAGTTCTTGTACACTGTACATAGTAAGTTAAAGTTGTTGTATCAGGCAGTTTAGTTCATTAGTTATGAAATTATGCACTTATATGATGAACTTATTATGTGGTGGTTTCCAAATGTCATCAACAATCTGGGTCATCTGACTCCATTTTTGGACTAAACTTAGGTGGTCTTACTGACACTCAGGCATGCCAATTCTAGGGGGCTGACATGTCTTTGGTCCCATAAATCCTTTTTTTTAAGGGCTGGGTCCCCTCAATGTTGAGGCTGCCTGGCGCACAATGCGCATAAGCGATCTCATGCATGTTTCAGCTTCTACAGCCCACCTGTCACACACATATGACACAACGCATGATGTCACATGCATATGCTGCACGCCAAGGCCAAATCTAAGCATTATAGCAGCACTATGCTTCCTATTACAGCAACAACAACTCTTCGGTGTGGTCAAATCTTGATGTAGATGTCATAATTTATGTCACAGGCTTCCCAGGAAGATTGGCTGACTATCTGATAAACCTACCACAGAATGATACCTTTGCATAGTCTTTTGGGGCTACTGTTGCATGGCATTTGACAGTGTATTCTGGCTGATCCACTTGGAAAACTAATTCCAGTTCCACACCTTATAGAGGCCGCACTGGACACATAGGAGCATATGAACTGCCAAAATTCTGCTGGCATAGATTTTGAACTGTGCCTGAGACTCTTCACTAGAACCTCGAAATGGGAGACAAACCACCATTGGCTAAGCTAATTGCAGGGCACTCATGAACTTTATGTATTTATAAAAAAATATGTATATACTGGTTCGTAATCAAAATGCAGTTCGAAGTAGTATCAAAATATAATAAAAATGCAAAAAAACCCTCTAAAAATCAGACCAGCGGCTAACTATTATGGAAAGATGTATTCTTAATTCTTAAGGGCAAAGGTCAGTAGTGGAAAGCTAAACATCAGTTCAGTTGTTGTTAGTGAAGGCAAAATCAGTTTGGCTAATGGCTGTGTAAAAGGGACAAAGGAAATTCTGGAAGCAGGACTATGGTCCATAACGGGTTGAGCTATTTGTTAGTCTAGCCCAGTACTGTCTGTTGTGACAATGGGTCTTTCCTATCACCAGCTACCATCAAATAACAAACCAGGTGGAGATGCCACACTCAAAGCACCTGCAATATGAATCAGCCTTTCTCCAACCCCTAAAAAAAGGTGGGACTTTTCACACAAGCCATCAGGACTGAAAATATGGTTTGGGATATAGTTTGGAATGTAGTTCTACAATTATAGACCTGAAGGTTATTATTAGCGGAATAATTAGTTGGATTATATTGTTTCACAAAACCACATTTTGGGATTTCATGGTATACCATGTCCTGCAAAAAACATCCCTAAAGATTTTCCAGACTGAAAGAATGGCAAATTTTACAGATCATTGCATACCTGGCAACTTCTGTTCTCTGTTGTCTTTGGTGCCGAAAGATCATCTCTTTATGAAATCACATAGTTTAATTTAAAGAGAAATATCATTTTGGATGCAAAACATGGCAATCAACTGTCAAATATGCCATTCCTCTTTCCTCTTTTTGATTTTTCATAAAACTAGGATTTAAAATGCAAAGCGACTGTTTCCTGACTTTTAGAAGAGATTTTATAAAATAAGTATGTGAATAGCATGAGTAAAATGAAAGTCAGACATCCTTATGAAACAACTCCCATAAAACCCACCAGATTAATAGGTACAGATGTATTATTAATGTGCAGAGGGAAAATACCTGAGTTCAATTTTATGATTTTCAATGACAATGGATTTGGGCAGAGAACCTCATATTCCTCATGTTAGAATTATGCATATAATCCTATTTCTGGCGCTGCATGGAGAATGAAGAAGCGACTGAATTCCCTTAGAAAATGCAGAATGCAGCTTGCTTAATTGCTGTGCATAAGTTAGGTACATGCAAAGCATTTTAATTGCTTATTTATAGCCAATGAATATTTCAAGAATAAAACACCACAAGTGAGACCTACAGTGCAATGTATCCACCCATGAAGAGGAGTGCTTCTGTTCAGGGCTTCAGCCTGCCTGCAATAAGAGCTGTATTGTGATGTTCAAGCCTCTCAGGCCAACAGAGCTTCAGGAGAGGGTCAACTAGGAAATTTCTACCACAAAATACCTTCTTCTTAGGGTGGCCTCTTAAACATTGCACCCAAAAGGGAGGGAAGGAAGGAAGGAAGGAAGGAAGGAAGACACCATCATCTCTGTTAACAGGCAGTGTCAAGTTCCTTCTTCTTCTACTTCTTCCTCTTCCTCTACTTCTACCCCTATTCCCCTGCTTATCGCTCATCTTTCATCAACAGGTGCAAGAATTGCTTGCAACAATTAAAAAATAAAAAGAGTTTAAACAGATTTTTATCATTGGAATAGAGTGGGTCCTGAAACCACACATCTGGGGTGTCAAAGGCCATGGTAAAGAGGTGCATTTTCAGCATTCATTGAAAACTATATAGTGATGAAGCCAGACACACCTCTGTGGGGCAGGAATTCCGCAACTTAGGGGCTGCCACAGCAGATGTCCTCTTCCAGGCCCCCACCCCTAAAATTCTGAAGGAGATGGAACTACTGAGTTGCTTCTTTACCTTTAACCCGGACCTGGACCACATGGCCATTCAAATAGAAGACTACCCATTGCACCGTATTGTAAGTTGAACACTAACCCTACTTCTCCTCTGTACTAATCCAATCTGATATAAAGATCCTGAATCTGCAGCCAACCTTTGGTCCGAGCAGTTATTCACTGGGATTGGCTCTTATCCTCTGTGGCCTAATCACACATTACAGCTAATAATGTGTTTCACTTGTGTATTTTTAAAGCTTGTGGAGCATGACTGCACTAACTCTGCCCAGAATCAAAGAAAACACATATAAATGACTCCTGGGCTGTGGTTCTTTATATTGTGGCTGATCAGCATAGACCATCTAAAAACCTAAAAAGGATCTGAAGATCAGACCAAGTCACATTGTGTAAGCAATTTCCATACCAGCTTTGATTGAACAGTTGACCTCTATATACGCCTATTATAGTATCATCTCAAAGACCTTAAAACACTTTTGTTGTTCCAAGTTGACTTTCAATTAAAAGCAAGGTGCAATTGATTTTTTTTCTGTAACAAAAGGTGGGTAGCCATTATTGGGAAAGTGTTTAATTTGTTGTCAATTAACCTAATTGCTGTAAAACTCTTACTGGGTTTCAGGGGGCATGAATATCCCTCTGTGTTCTTAATTAAAGAAATATTGAGTTTAAAGAACTTTGTTCCAAACAGTAAAAATGGAAAGAATTAGAAACAGTTACAGGGCATCCCTGCGTGGTCCCTGTACATTGGGCAGCTATTATACCAGGGATTGCTAGTGCACCGTATATCTGTATCCAATACCGCCCTTCCATTCCCTTTGAAAGAAAATGTAGTCCTATGCTAATGGAAGGTGGAGGGAATTTTCACCAGTCCCCCTTCCATACCTCAGCTGGAACAACCCTTCAAAAATCTACTTGATTTTAGCTGTATTAAACCAAGGGTGGAAGGGTGGAAGTACTTGTATGTAAACAAGCTGTATCAATGTCTTAGAAATAAATAATTGGGGGACACACCCTGACCACAGAGCATAGGCCTGATACCAAGGAGAGTAAAAAAATTCAGGTAGCTGTATTAATCTGTTTTTAAACATGCACACCTACACCAAAGAAAGGGCAGCAGTATGTAGGATAATATCCAAGTCATTCAAATCAGCATAACTGCAATCCTACGCATAGTCTACTAGGAGTAAGTGCCATTGAATTTAATGGTGCTTACTTTTGATCACATAGGTTCAGCTTGTAAACTACCCTGAGCTTTAACAAAATATATTTAGCCTGCTGATTCACGACCTTTACTTTTCAATTAAAAATACAAATATTATCACAAAGGAGAAATGCCATTCAAACTGTTAGTATAGCGTAGGGACCACATCCAAGGAAAGAGTTCTGTAGCCTCTCTTTGGTTTCCCCCATCTTTCTCTGGCTTGCTCTATGATATTCTGCCACATGCAAACATGAAAGGCTCATTATCACATCATTCCCTTGCCAAAGCAAGGAGAGTCCATCAATCACCCTTGAGTAGATTACCAGTACATCCTTGATACTGCTCTGGGGGGTGGGGACCCATGGACTTTCCCTCCCCTGCATTTCCACTTCACTATAGAATGTACCAGTACATCCTTGGGATGGGGACAGGAAAAACAACAACACCCCACACATTTAAAGGGATAAATTGACCGTTATGGCTACAATAGCACACACTGGCTTTTTAAAAAAGATAAATAAAATAAAAACACATTCCCTATACTTGCCGAGAGTTTGACAGAAAAAATAATGAGCAGGGTTTTTTCCCCTTCTTCTCTTCAGCTTAACGTTTGAAGAAGAATGCAGAGAATATGAAGAGCCTCAGAACTGCGAGTGAGAGGACAGCAAGAACAAGTAAATTGAAAGGAGAGAAGCTGAGGAAGAAATAGGGCAGAAAGGTGATAATAATCTTCTCACAATAATAAACACATATAGACACACATGCATGCAGGCACGCAAACATGCACACATTTTCTTCACTCCCTTATTATTTAAAAGTTCAAAGGTAGGTGTGTGTGTGTGTGTGTGAGAGAGAGAGAGAGAGAGAGAGAGAAAGAGAGAGAGAGAAAGAAAAAGAGAAAGAGAAAGAGAGAGCAGTCAATGCTTGCCTGCATGGATGGGGGAGGGAAGTCATCAGAGGTGGCAAGTCAGTTGTTATATTTGGCACAGTCTGTAACTCTCACCAATACATTCACAAAGTGCCTTTTCACAGTCCAGGAAGCTACATTGTGAATAAAATCTATTGTGTGTTTCTTTGTGTCTGTTCCTAGCCTTTTCCAGGTATTCAAAAACCAATGGATAATGAATGCATGCAGGGCTGGGAGGCAACAACTTCCACTCCTGACCTGTACATTCATTAGTTGGTCTATATATGTCAAGGCCGTAGGGTATGAGAACTCTGCTGGAGGAAGCCATGAATCCATCTAATCCAACATCCTGTTTTCACAGTGACCAACCAGACACCTATGTAAGACCTATAGAAGACATATAGAATAAAGCCTATCACCATCACCAGAAAGAAAATTTGGAAAAATGCAAAATCAAATATACTCACCATGCAGCCACCTCTTAATTATTTGAAGGTGAGAAAATCACAAAAATCCTATCCTCATTAGGGATTATGGAGAAAAGTGAATCTCTTTTATATGCCCCCCCCGAAGTCCCTGGACCTATTTGCCTGCAATATGGCAGGCTTATTCAATTCTGGAGGTGCTCCTTGTACCTATAAATTTCACCCAGTTTGGCCAAAAGGCAAAAGCAACAGCAGTTGTTAGATTTACCATTATAGTGAAAGGGGAAACACTGAACCGTTTTATACAGAGTGGCTCAGGAATCTCAATTTTAATTGGAGACTATACAAAAGTGACTGTGAAACACATCAGTGCTTTGTTTTGTTAAAAAAAATGGATAGATACAGGGTACATCTTGTGAAGGGGCATGTAATTACCAGCACCTCAAAATGAGTTTGGAATTGAATAAGATGCTAGTGAAGTTCTTTCAGAATTGATGCAATATGGGTGAACTGGGCTACATCACTCAAGGTTATGACAAGAATATTCTGTACTGATTGAAGCCCCAGCACAATCCTTAAGGACAGTCTCGTGTAGTCCAACGAGGAGGTTAGCAATGTATCCATGCAGCAAACCTTATCTCCACCACTAGTCATTTAACATCAGACTGTTGATATGGGATTGCACTATGGGAAATCTACCAGGTGTTTTGTCAAATCATTTGAAAAGGTCCCCAACCACTCCTGCAGTGAAAAATAGTAACATGCCATTAAACCCTAGTCTATTTGCTACTGAATGTTTGGATTTGGTTAAAAGAGATGCTAATGTATTCTGGCTGATATCTGATTCTGCCCTTTAAATACAAAGCCATATACTTGAAGATGCTTATTTTTCAAGCTATGTATAGCTCTTAATTTTTGTTGGGTTAGCTCCATGCACTCCTGCTGGTACTGCAATAGTTTTCAGCTTTTGCAGAGACAGACTGTTATTTTCAATGATTCCAGGACACCAGGAAAATAAAAATATCATTCATGATCTGTTTTTGAGACTGAGGCTCAGAGTGATAGTAACAGGGTGGGAAGTCAATGGATGTGAAATGGAAAAAGACACTCTCCCTAAGGGGGGAAATGTTTTATTTATTTTTCAGGAAATTGAAGGCTGCAGATATCAGTGGTGATAAAAGCGTATAAACAGCTATTTTTGTGCTTATTTGTGTAGATTTTAAACTTAATGCTCAGGTTATTTAGGAACATTGCAAGCCAATTAAGACAAGACAAAAATGTTAGCTAAGGACTTTATATCGGTGAAAAGCAGGGAACTTTTCAGGGAACTCCCATTTAAGTGAAATAAGGCATTGTTTCCCTGATCCAGCTATGACAAGTTATATTTTAAGAATTACAGCACACTTTTTTTACTTATAAGCAATGCCCATTTATATTAGAATAGTGGCAAGGATAGCATAAAAAGCTAAAAGCAGAAGAAAGCAGATGAAAACTCACTGATGTAGTAAGGAAAAGGAAAAAAATATCCACTAGGTTGCTACTCAATACAAAATCACTTCTACGGTACATTTCCTGGCAAAGCAAAAGTTATTAACCTGCGATGTAAAACTTAATCAATGTGCTTCCCTGGAGAGGGTGTTCCAGAAATGGAGGTCCAGCATGGGAAAGGTATCTTTCCAAGTTTGCTTCCAGCCAGGAAAGGAAATGTGATGTGTGTCTTAATTTCTGAGACAGGAAAAGGTCGTCTTTCATTTAACGCAGACCCAAGCTATATAGGCATTTAGTGTTTGGATGCAACCTCAGAAGGATGAGAATCACAACTATGTCTATGAGTTAGATTGAAACACAAGAAGCTGCTCATATATAGGACTATCTAGTGCAGTATTGATGATGACATTTCAGATGGGAGTCTTTCCCATCTCTACCTGGAGATTGAACCTGGGAGCTTCTGTAAACAGAGATGCTGTTCCACTGAGCTATGTCCTACAAGTTGTTTCAGCCCCCAAGCCAGGAAACATATCTACACATTCTAACTCAGATACTTGCAATAATGTCAGTTGGTTGTTTGGGATCTTCTTCATTGTTCCTCCCAGGTGAACAGTTGACAATTGGTACTGCAAGTATCTGGCTGAGGCTATAAATATACAACCTGGCTGCTGTTGTTGTTGTTGTTTAGTCGTGTCCGACTCTTCGTGACCCCATGGACCATAACCTGGCTGCTACACATGCATATACAGTAGAATTGATCAAGGCATACAAGTCTATTAGTTGTGTACAAATATATTTTTCTTGTTTATTTACAGATACAACTGAAAATGCAAAACTCTACAACATAAACAAGGTCTGATGCCTTTCAATCACTTTTTGCTTTCAGGAAATGTCTGGCTTATTTCAGTGATGGACATGGCACTTCTCTAAAGCCAATTCATTGGGAGGCAAGGAACATTAAAAGGGTTATTAAAGCATTTTAAACAGTTCTATCTTCATGGGAAAAGAGGTGCCAGAACTCACCACAAATGGTGAGTGGCAATGGCACCCACCTGGGAGGTGCTGGAACTGAGTTCCTGTGAGTTCTGGCTGAAAAAAGCCCTGGTTTTAACAAATGTGAATGTAGGTAAATTATGCACAGTAAGCTCTTTCCACATAGCTTACCAGAGCTGGATGTGGTTTCTATCTTCAAATGATGCCTGAACATCAATCCTTCTAATTATTCCTAATCATCTCCAAAAGTACACCCAGCTTTTTGTTCCTTTCCCTGCAGAAGCTGAGCAGTAGAAAGGAAAAGGCTAGCTAGAATGTAAGGTAGATGTAAAATATCTTACAAGGTAGGCTGGCAGTGAATGCACGGTGATTGAAATGAGGGCAGCTAAAGGAAAAGAAACAAATGGCTTTTATAAAATTAAAATAAAATAAAAAATAGGAGATCTTTGTTTACATCAGTTTATCTTCATAGCACAAGATGTAATTCCCAAGGGAAGACAAGGGTTTCTGCTGCAGGCAAATACCCCAGTACTGAATCAATTGACAAGAGAGACGAGAAGAAAAGGGACTAATAGTAGAACACGTTTTCATTTAAGAACACTAGGAATGTATTAAGGTAGCTGCAAATAGCAGCATGGATGGAAAAGCACTGAAGTATCTATGTCTGTGCATTTCATTTCATTTGAAAGCCACAGTAGCCTTATCAGAAACAAGAAAGCAATAAATAAATAAATAAATAAATACATAAATACATAAACAAATAAATACTGCTTTCTGGTTGAATGAGCAGAATTGTGGAACTCAAGAATGTCTATGAAATGCATTGACTGTGTACCAGCCAACATCAGGGGCCTTGTAGAGCTGCCACTGAATTTTGCCGATAGCAAAATTCAAGTCATAATGGAGATTTTTGCTTAAACTTAAGAATTTGGACAGAGAATTTTCCTGAAGAGAAACAGGAAGCACAGTTGGAGGTTCTTACGTGGAGAAAAATATCTGAGGCAGGTGGTTGTTCTCTGCAAGCAGATATAGGTGACACTGTTTTCTTAGGGGGGTTAACAAAGGACATTCCATCTTTCTGTTGTGGAGAGCTAGATGGGCAGTTCAGCATGATTTCAAATTCAACTGTCCATAGGAATGTTCTGTTTATTTTGCTTTCTCTCTGTTTCTCATTTTTAATTTTGCGTTCACATTTCCACATCAGCTTGTGAATTATTTTTAAAAATAATTCATCAGCACTTTAGTGCACATTTCCACTAATCTAATGCATTTTAATATATTATTTTTATTAATACATGCATTTATATGCTCACTCTACCAGAGTATTTGCATTTTCGTACACATTATTTGGCTGTAGAACTTCATTTCAAAATCTAGCAAAGTACAAATTTTGAGAGGTGGCTGTGTTTTCATATTATTTCAGAAAGAGTGAATTAGGTACGTTCATCTTTACATGTGAACCGAGTCAAATATCTCCCTCATCCTCAGCTATAGATTAGACATATGTGTTGAGGTAAATCAGGGTATCAGTCTGTTCTGCCATTCCACAGCAGTTTCACTTTCTTTTTGGAAGAAAGCCTTGCCATTATGACTAGTGCCAGTCAGACAAGACTTGAAGAAAGCAAATTCCCCTTCGCCCATGTAACTTTCCAGATGACCTTGGGCTGTGAAACCACATATCTTGCTGAAAGATCTTTGGAGGAAAGGAGGATTAAACATATAATAACATAATATATTAAAATGAGAGATAATGCTAAATGGACAGTTTGGCCATGGAAGGTTGGACCCAAGAGCAGAAATGAAAGACTTCTAGTGCAAAAAGGTAGGACTTAGGTACAGTGTTCAAGGACAGTTCTGCATTCAGCATCAAGGCCTCAGCCAATGGACATGATATGACAAGATTGGGAAATGTTTAGGTTTCCGTGGAAGATTCAAACATTTCAATTTTCACCATGAACTATGCATTCTTTATAGGAGAGCATTTTTTTGGCAAATGGTACTCAAATCAATTTGTTTCCGATCCACTTTGCCCCATTTTCCAATATGTTTTCTGTCACTATCCTTAGCAGATAAAACCACACAGATCTACACACCTGTTCAGAATGGAAAGCATCCAAAATAGCTGTAACTATAGTGTATCATCTAGGGAGCAACTTGAATTCTTTCCTGCTTTGACACACAATGGCTAATCCCCATGCCGTGCTGATTGAGCGGCTTTTTACAGATACCGTAAAAAGCTCCCTGCCTTGACGCATCAGCGTCCACAGAGCACATTAATGATACTCAGGGAAGGAATCAAGTGATTCATTGAGCACCTAGATATGGGTACTTTAATGCTTCCTAGAAATAATGCAATGCAAAGTATCTAAGATTTTCAAGAGGGGTGTTGAGAAACCACCCCCAAATTGAGACAATCTAAGTAAAGAGACTATGGAATAAAATGTGATTAATTTTGCTTTAGCCATTACAATTAACTAGTGAGAAGTCAGAAAAGATCATCTGGTAAGTGTGAACTACTAAATATTGACAATGCATCAGCATATCAATGTGACCGGTACCCCATGAGTCTTTACCAAACATGTAATGAAGATCTAGTGTGCCCTTCAATTTGATACAAAACAACGATAACCTTCACATTCATAATCTTACACTTGCAAGGGAAATAATGTCTGAGAGCTACATGTTGCCTGAAAGGGAGACATTCACTTTTAATTTTTTCTCCCCTCTTCAAACACCTCACACCACTGTGCATGTATTCTTCGCGTTCTTTCTGAAAATATGGTACATGTAGCCTTGAGGCTATATTACAGTATAGCTAATGGAGGCTTCAACCTGCAGGTTGAAAAGGGGCTGCCCTTATCTCTTGAGGAGAGGGAAATATGTTGAGAGCCCAGGAGAAGAAATAAGAACAATAGTAAGAACTATGAAAACACATGATTTTTAAAAAGATATGATAAGACAACTTCATTGAAACCTAGTGTTATAGAATTGATATAAAAACCACAAACCTAAAACAGTCTTTAAAGTTTTTTCCCATTGTTGGGAATTGTTGAAATTTGGTATGTGCTGCTGAGTACCCCCTCAAAGTTTCATTTTTGTGTGTGTCAATGGTAGTGGGCACCCATTGGGACTGGTAGGGTGGAAAGCAGGGAGCCAAACAGTAGATGGAGCCAAAGTCAATGACAGGCAGAGCCAACTAATTCTAGTTCCCTCCCCACCCTCTTCCTTGCTGAGTTCTACAAGCGACTGAGACTGAGGAAGGTGACAGCCAGTGACAGCCCCTGGATTGGTTGTAAGTATGCAGGCAGGTAGGTGATCGCTGGCTGAAAGCAGACACGATGGCCCATGTGCCCTAATGGATTGGCACATGTGTCTCTGTGTGTGGAGCTTAGAAGGAAACATGGAGAAGCACTCAGAGGTTGGCCCAGGAAACTGGGCCACCCTTGAACAAGCCCATAGGACCCACAGAACTCTACAATGGAACTGTAAAATCCCTCTGTGACCAGGGAACCTATCTCACTCAAAAAAGTCTGTTTGTATAATCTCTGCAAGCTCTTCCTCAAGTGAGTGACCTGTTCTGTGAGCTGAGTGCTTTCAGGGGAAGCCCAGGAGTGCTCCTTTCAGGGTTCAAGGCATCCAGAGCTCCTGCAGTATGTTGGAGCACTACCAATATTTTGTGAGCTGTTGTCTCTTGCAAGGCCCTCCCTCCAACTGGAGATTTACAGTCATACCTCATGTTACATCCGCTGCGGGTTACGTCTTCTCAGGATACGGACGCGCCGAACCCGGAAGTCCCGGAATGGGTTACTTCCAGGTTCGGTGCGTGTGCATGCACAGAAGCACTAAATCACTCTTTGCGCATGTGCAAAAGCGCTGAATTGCGTCGCGTGCATGTGCAGATGCAGCGCTTCAGGATGTGGCCTTTTCATGTTGCAAACGGGCCTCCAGAACGGATCCTGTTCACAACCAGAGCTACCACTGTATATATGTTGGCAGAACTATAGTGCAGTTAGCCCTAACTACCCAAAGGAGCAGGCTGGCTTGTTAATGGGCCCTCACTATTTTCTACAGGAGCGCCATCATTCCCTGGGTCAGCACTATCTCTGGGTATTGGGTCCTGATGCCCTGTGACATAATTGTCATGGGAATGGTCTACAGAGACAGAGTCTGTCTTTTAGGTGAGTTAGCTTCTCAAAGCCCGAGCTTGCTTAGGAAATCTCTTCCTTCCAAGATTTGCGAATTTCAGTGAGCCTGAGGCTAGTGTACAAACTGCACAGTCTGCTAGATTCGCAAGGGGTGATTTTACACAGGATTTCAACCAAAATGCAGAGGAATATGTCTTGAGACTTCTTCTTTTTGGTTTGCACAATTTACTTAGCTGTATGACAAGAAGCTGCTTCCACTTTTAATTTGTAAATGTTGATGTGAAAACTAAAACCCACAATCATTTGGCTTAGCTGTAATAATAGCAAAGAAGGAGAATAGCAGGTTAAGAAAATAATAAGCCCTTATTTAGTTCAATGTTTATTGGTTGGTTCACATGACAAGGAAATGCACATATCCTAGTCTATAATTGTATAAGCCCATCCTATGATACTGAATTGGGCACTCAGGAATTGGCTGGGTAGGGTTCGGCTCTTGAATTTTCATTAGCACTCTAATCATTAAGTAAGATCATGCACCTAATTTGATAAATTTTCTGGCTCACCTATAGGGTGAGAAGCCATATCGGAGAAAATGGGCTGTATTGAGGAAATAAAGGAGACTTTTCTCCCTCCCCCCATATAATAATAATATATCTGCCTTTCATATTTGCTTGCAATCCAGCTAAACATAAGATTAATTTTCT
This sequence comes from Zootoca vivipara, assembly GCF_965207765.1. Taxonomy (NCBI): domain Eukaryota; kingdom Metazoa; phylum Chordata; class Lepidosauria; order Squamata; family Lacertidae; genus Zootoca; species Zootoca vivipara. Next base: position 35,399,803 of record NC_142591.1, on the reverse strand, counting down.
GCCAGCTGTGGGGGGTGGGTGTTCAGCGAGCATTATGTGGATGACCACAGGATCAAGGGTGCTAATTTGAATAAAATATTTGGGGGGTCAGCTAAGTCCCATCCCACAATTGATCATAAGATGTGGTGAGCACACTCCATTTTAATGGCAATGCCAATAAACTTGGTGGAGCACCCCCCTCAAATATTTTAGGGGGGGGGGGAGAGAAGGAACCTCAGCCTCTAGGAGTTGGCTCCTATCGTCCTTTATTATCCTCATCAACTCTCACCCAGAAATGAGACTTAAACCATGCCTGGCTTGGAGCCGATCACCTACCTATTCTCCTTCTACCACACATACCTCTGCTAGTTTACTTAATACAACTACATATGAAGTAATTTGCAATCATGTAATGGAAATACATGATGTAATGGAACTACGTGAAGCTGAGGCTCCAATACTTTGGCCACCTCATGAGAAGAGAAGAATCCTTGGAAAAGACCCTGATGTTGGGAAAGATTGAGGGCACTAGGAGAAGGGGACGACAGAGGACGAGATGGTTGGACAGTGTTCTCAAAGCTACGAACATGAGTTTGACCAAACTGTGGGAGGCAGTGCAAGACAGGAGTGCCTGGCGTGCTATGGTCCATGGGGTCACGAAGAGTCGGACACGATTAACAACAAAATGGAACTACATGTATGCCCTAATATCCATTAACATTTTCTAACCCATTAACAAAATTTCATGGGCCATATTTGGCGGATGCCATTAAAAAACAAGCCCTGAATATTCCAAAGATCTTTATTGAATCAGCCAGATAGAGGCCTTGCTTGATGGGAATTCCTTTGTTGACACCCCCATTGGCCCTGTTTTTACTATGTTCTTGAAGGAAAGCTTTTTCAGTTTCATTAAGCAGGGCAAAGGTTTCCCTGATGCTTCAGTCAGTCATTGAAAGATTAATAAATTATCAAGCCCTGATATCGACACTCCAAATTCTCAGATCAAAATACTCTGGTGGTTCTTCTCTGCCTTTGTTTTCCAATACAAGTAGCCAAGCTCTGCAAGGTCAATTGTTCAGATGAGACTAATGTACATGTACATGTAATTGATTTAATCTTTTCCTTTTCAGTTTTCTTATTCAATCTGAAATATTTTAATACCGTTTTATGACTCTATAACGAAGCACACAATGTTGAACACGTGGAATGCTGCCCCAGCCTCCCAAATTAATTAGTAGGTATGCTGATTAGTTGGTTTTCTGTAGTGTGGGTAGAAAAACAACAAGAGTTTTATGTTTTTACATTCCTTGCAGCAACGTTTTGAATCTGAATTATTTACTGCTGAAGTGCTTTACAAGCACAAATCCTCATTACCGAGGTGTTGCCTATCCCCTGCATGCTGAGCGTTCTAGATCTACTTGGAAATGCAGGACCACCATCTATAGCGAAACCAAAGTTATTATGGTTTTGGTAGATGATAAAGGCACCATTGATTTCCAATATTCAGAAAGGGTTTAGATCATGAAGCTACAATATAATTACATGCTCCAGTGCCAAAAAAATATGGTGTGATGGTGCAAGAAACATAAATTCATATCTATGGAAGATATCCTTCAATAATACACCAGCATTGCAATTACTGGTGACCTTCTGAGCACTGTGCTGTGGCAGGTTACCTGTGTGGGGTTATCATAGATATAGACTGTGTGTTACATACATACATACATACATACATACATACAGGATTTCCTGTTCAAGAAATAGGTTCATCTTATTTTAAACTGCCAAGGACATGGGTCTATACAGTGTGCAATGTAGCATGAACCTGAAATTAAATGTACTTGCTGCAGGAGCTATTTGTACAGTGTGAAGTGACCACCAACAATTTGTATTGCTGTTGCTAGGAGCTATCAAAAGAAATGTCACTCCTCACAGCAAGTGATGAGATTTGACATATGGCATCAAAGCATCATTAAAACTACACCTGCTGCAGAAGTGGTTGTGTCTTTCAGGAGACTTTCAAGCAGAAAAGGTTACTCCAAGAATGCAAAAGGGCAGTGCTCATTTTCTTTTCCCTTAGCAGACAATTAAGAAGCTGGAAAATTGGGCGGGGGGAATCATGGAAAGGAGAGAAATGTGGCAAGGGGAGGGCGCGGGAGAATGTGATGGCTTACTTAAATGTTTCAGGGAGGAAACAAAATAAATAAATAATAATAATAATAATAGTTTATAGAGTTCTGCACATAAGGACATAATAAGAGCCTTCCTGAATTGGACCAAGGTTAATCTGGCCCAGCATCCTGGTCTCACAGTCACCATCTAGATGCCAGTGGGTAGCCTGCATGCAAGAATTGGGCAAAATAGCATTCTCCCCACTTGTGATACCCAAGATTCCCAATCCAGGATCTTTAGTTTTAAGTTATGGGGAAGAATAAAACACCAAAGGAAAGGAAGGTTGCCCCCACTGTTCAGACTCTTGTAGGCCAAATGTTCTGGTGGGTTTTCATTGTTGTTGTTTTTTGCTTTTTTTTTTTAAAAAAAGCCTGTTTTCTTAATGTGGCATATTTATGTCTGTTTGTAACCAGATGAGATCCTTAACCTGTATAACGTTGTCAGTCTCTGATTTCATAATGAATCCCTGATCTTAATAGTTTGTGGATGGAAGAATATTTGGAAATGTTACCCTGTTATTTATTTATTTGTTTGTTTATTTCATAAAATTTATATTCCACTCAATATGTTTGAAAACAACAACAACCCTTAAAGCAGTTTATCTCTTCTTATAAACAAGAGATAAACTAGAAACAACTTGTTTGGAAGCAAATTCAGAAAATGGCAACACTATCCTGGTCTTATCTGCCTAAGCTACCCATCTACCTACCTTTCTTTGGCATGGACTACATCAAGCTAGGCTCCCACTAGTGTGATGGGACTTCCTCCCTCTCCTCTCTACATATCCCCATGTGCCCCCCCAATCCACTTTGGAGAATCAGGATAGTCCCCAGAACAGTGAACAGGGGAAGCAGAAATGAGATGGTTCCATCTGCCAAGCAGAAATGCTTGCACTGAGGGAACTATCAAAAGAGTGAGATGTTGAATTCCTCCCTTTGTATGGAATTAATAGCATGATTTTGAGCAAGTGGGAAGAATCTGAGACCCTTTGGATGAGGGGTGCACAGATTTTAGATTTGTCAGAGCTACTTTGTTTTTAATAGGAACTTAAGATCTACCAACCATAACCATATGGTCATCATTAAGGAACAGGATGTCCCCGAGCATATTCGGAGCCTTGGAATTTGTTTTGTTTACCAGAAATGAACTGAAGTAAGTTCCAAGTACTGTACCTTCACACAAAGGTAAAGTCCTGGTTACACCACATTTTCTTTAACAGCCTTACCGGTATTTAAAGTGGAAAATACACCTTTTTCTTTTTGTCAAATGTTTAACAACTGGGAGTCAGACACTTGCTGATCTACCAGGAGATCCCAATCCACCTTTTACCTGCTCCTGCTGTAGATTTGCCTTCACAAAGCTTCTGGCCTCCAGATGTCATTGAACCACACAGAACTTAATCAAAAAGTAGTTTACGTAAAATGGTATAAAATGTTCAATACAAATAGCAATAAATACAAATTGGTGATGTTGGACGATCTGTTTCCCACTGATGTATGTAGATAGTATACATTCATTTCAATATTATCTATCAGCTGTTCAAAAGAAATTAAACAAAACACTTTTTTACCCTGGAGATATGCTGTGAAGGATTAGGAACATAACCTAATAACATTTTAAGAGCCTGCTGGATAAGATCCACTGCCTATCAAGTTCTGCATCCTCTTCTTACACTGACCAATGTTCTCTGTTCTCTGGCAGAAATGAAGTTGGCAACCCTAGTTCTTAAAGTCTTTTGTTCCTCCCCTCAGGAGACTAGAGTTGAAACCTGAACAAGTCTGGCAAAAAGCCAGTGTGATAGATGTGAATTTGTAAGGGGGAACCAAATTATTATGTTACAGTAATAACAAAAGAGACTTCTAATTTGATCTTTTCTTTTGTAGGAGGTTAGACTGTATCTATAGTAAAGCGACTTGTTAATCATGTTCTTGTTCTAATTTAAAATGAAACTTTGAACTTAATCCAATGTGCATTGTAGTGCAATGACAAGAATAGAAATTACATGGCTGGCAGAAGACCACAAAACCTTTAACAAGGCTATTAGAATGTGCTATCTAGGTATATTAAAGGTGCTTGTACAATTCCATCTTTAAACAATGCATTATACTTCAATGGTTGCATGTATTTTATAAAATTGTCTCCGGACAGCATAATTTCAAGGTCAAAGCCAGTCTACAACTCAATAGATAAGTAATCTCTGGCCATGATTTTGAGATTAATAAGGGCTATGAGTTCTTCATTCCATTTTGTCTAGATCAAGGGCAGGACAAGAAATAAGAATTTTGGGAACTTCCTGCCACAATAATATACCAAAGTACAAAAGCTGAAGTTCTACAGTATGAGGAGGTGAAACATTGGACAGTATAGCAGGAATCTGTGGCAACTCTCTTTATGGGTGACATTAAGGATTTATTAATTAAGTCAGAAGGAGTGGAAACTGTGTTGAAGTTCAAGAAAACATGTGCAGGGGAGTACAAGAGCTGAAAATGAAAAAGTTAGGACATGGAAGTCCTGGCTCAGTGATGGTGGTTGCCAGCAGAATATCAATAAGTGAAGGTCACACAGTTTGGATTGGTTGATTCAGTCGGCCAAGGTGAAAGTCAGCCATTCAGGACTATTTAAGTCTTCATAATTCGAAAATGTAAAATAAGAATTACCTTGATGTATTACCTTGATGCATGTTTGGCATGCAAAGGATACTAGGTTCAGTCCCCAGCAATTATAGGCAGGGAGGAGAGAGAGTTGGAGATCTACTACCACACAGTGTTGAAAACATGGAATTAGATGGACCAATGATGTGACTTTCCATGATTACAATCATAGCATATGATTTCAGGCGGTGGTGTATGTATAGGCTTCTTAAAGGCAGCCATCACAAAGCTTCACATTGAACTAAGAACCAAAGTAGACAAATCTTTGTACTTAGGTCTGACTGCAAGTTAAAAACCCACCTAGTTACCCAGGAATGAGGTGGCAATCAGACAGCTGGGCTAAAGTTCCTAAACTGCTCATCCTGTCAAATCTTTCCATAGGTTTCTGCCCTTAGTAATGCAATAGTTATTGATTCATTAATTTATATTCCTTTGTGGCTTTTACACTTCTTGAAATGGTATCGTTTTAATTGAAATAATGAGCTCTTTCTGATTCAAGTATTGGGGAGGGGAAAGGTTCTGCCTTGATAAATTAAATAGGTATTAAAATAGGGCAGAAAAATATTGATTTCAAAAACACCTAAAGCACTCAGTTTGTTTTGTTCAGTAGAACAAATTTATTTGATTGCAGTTATAGATTCCTTTTTATAAGACATATGGCTCAGGATGTTTTTGAATACTTCCTCCTTCCCCACTCCCCCCCCCCCCGTATCATTTATCTAAGCATGGTTTAGAGAGAGCTGTGGGGGGGGGGGGAAACTCCAAAGGAATCACTTTTAAGGTTCTGGGGAGTTGTTCAGTTCCTGGGCTATCTAAGCTATTTAAGGACCCTTCCTCCTGACCCTGGAGGATCCTGCTAGCTAGTAAGAAGAGTTATGGAGGTGGCCAGCTACTCCATCTCTGCTTCTCTAACTGGCAGCCCTTTTGATCTTGGGACCTGTGAGCTTCCCCAGGACTTGGAAAGGGAGACAAACACCAGCTGTGGCTTATTGCCAGCTCTCTGTTTTTCTATTGTAACTGTGGACAAGGGGTGGGAGTTTCTTTCTGTGAATGTTTTAGGGCAACAATTCATACCACTCTAAGCGAGTACCTGGATAGGTTGTAAAGTGGTGGCAGACAGTGTTACATGGAGGTCCTCTTTGTGTGGGACATGGAGAATGAATAAGTGGGCCACCATAAGTGAAGAATGGATGTGAGAATGGTTGATAAGACCATTGGTTGTTTAATCTATTTGATTGCCTTGTGCTTGTTTGTTTTATCTAGGGGTTAAATCTAAAAATAATAATTTCTGTCCTTGTAATTTTGGTTTTTTGCCTTATGACAGAATTATTAGTTTGTATTTTATTGGACCTGCTTGTGTGAGTTTGGCAATTTTTGTACATTTTTTTCCTGTGCTTATTTTATTACTTTGTTTCCCCAATCTGAAATTGAAAATACTCAGTTGAACGTGGGCTATAAATACTGTGAGTAAGTAAGTAAGTAAGTAAGTAAGTAAGTAAGTAAATGAATCCTCATTGGTAACTAGGTCAAGAAAACTATTAAACATCAAGGAAGCAAGGGAGATGGCTGAAACCATGTGATTCCACTCCTAAAACATTACCCATTTTTGGTTCTGGATTATGCTGAAACCTGTAACACTCTTCAGAAGTTTATCCATTGGGTAGCAATGGGGGAGAAATTTGATTCAGTTCACATTCAAAAGCAAAGCTACTTAATTCACACCTGAAACAATATGCGAACTGAAATGCCGGCATCCTGGAAAATGGGCACTTCTCCGAATTTTGCAACCAAGCAATGCGCACAAAGATGCATGTAAAAAGGTAAAGTTATATGAATGAAAATAGCATACAAAGATGCATTATATTAAGGGGAATTGCTTGAAAAAATGTGTGTTTGGAGAAATTTGCTCTAAAAGGGTGATGAATTTTTTCACCACTAAATTTTCATGGGAACATTTTTTATGTCAACTTATGTAGAAATGTGGAGAACTGAACTTAACGTAGGGAAATTGGAGAATTGGTGCTCAAATGGTAGCTTTAAAGTATTCCCCCCTCCCCCCAGAATCCTTTATTTTGAGACACTCCAAATTCAGGTGTTGAGCTGGTCTTGCAGGGAGATAGATCAGACTCACGGACTGCTTCAGGTTTGACAAGCATTACATGCAAGATTATATGATGACCAGTATAAAGAACAGCCTGGCTTGCTTCTGTGCTCTCAAAAGAAGTTTCACTTGCAACAACCAGGAGGTGAGACTTCCTGTGGTAGGGAGATCAGTATGATCATCTCCTAAAAGCTGCTAATGTGGGGGGTGGGGGTGGGCAAGCCTACCCTTGTTACTTCTGCTGCTCAGGGCAACAGACCAGTTTAATTATACTGGCAGTGGGGAACCTGTGGCTTTTCAGATGTTGCTGGACTCCAACTCTCATCAATGCCAACCAGCATGGCCAAAGATGAGGGACAGTGAGAGTTATAGGCCAGCAACCTTCTAGAGGACCAAAAGTTGTCCATCCTTGGCTTATATGTTGAGCCATACCCACAATTGGCTGAAACAAGCCTGAGAATGAAACTATGGTTTACCTCCATATAATTTGTCTCTTTCTTTTTAATGGGGAAGAATTTGGAACCATTTTCTCTCTCATGATTAACAAAGCTTTAATGCAACACTATAACTTGCTAGCTTTGAAATTTCTCTACATCACAAGCTAGAGTGAACATATTTGCCATTAATTTTAATATCACTATAAAAGCACGAATCTTTTCCCCGTTATAATGTATTTAATTATATGCACATTACACATGTTCAGTGTGATACAAAACAAAAGTATAAATTTTCTGCATTGAGGAATGTGCAGTGTTTTCCTAGGAAGCAATGCAAATATACAATATTTTATGCATGAACACGTTTTATGGCACACTTTCTCCCACAACTATATACTGTAGAATCCTCTTTCTTAAATTCAATAGATGGCAGTGAACAAACACTTTTAGCCAGTGGAGGACCTGCAAATGGTATCATTGTTAACTTTATTAATTCACCTCAAGGACCAATATTGCTCTGATGCAATGCATTAATGGAGCTTATCTTAATTGGATAGTCAGAATGTCGGTGTATTACATTCTTTCTTCTTGCAAATTATTGACCTATTTACAGGTGACTCAGGCATAAGAGGGCCTCATACTACTTTTCTGTGGGTTTTTTTTTAAAAAATGTCACTTCCTTTGTGCTCTTTGGTTATAGAATAGCCTTGCTATGTTTCCTTTGATCATAGTAAAACATCGTTGTGAAGACTATATGAACAGAGTGTGTCCTTCAGCTTTTTCAAATTCAGTTTCCTTGTAACTTGGGTTCAAGTATTTTATTTAATCCTGTAACACACTCTGCTTTCATTTCCACCAAACTGCATCATTTAAGGTTTGTTTATGTGCAATGCAGACTGCGGTATTGAAAATATGTGATGATATATATAGGGCTTTACTGAAATCATTTCTGTGACTTATCTCTTAAATCCTTACACCTTTATGATAGGCAAATATTATTGTTGCTGCAATTTATTACCCACCCTTCACCCTAAGGACCCAGCATAGGTTGCAACAATTAAATTACAACAAAAAATGGTGATTGCGCTGATCCAAGTGGCGATTGCAGAACTGTTCGCAGGCTGGATCCAGAGGGCAATTGGGCCAGATCTGGCCCACGGGCCGTAGTTTGCCAACCCCTGACTTATGTGAACACCTTGAATTGGGCCCAGAAATGAACTGGCAATTGGTGCAGCCATTTTAAATCAGAAGTCTGTAAGTTTTATTAAATAAATAAATAAATAAGTTCTAATTATCTAAGGAAATATGTTCTGGGTAAGGAGGATAAAGATTTTGATATTTACCATAGCTTCTTATCGAGCTGATACTAAAACCTGAGAGATAATAAAATGCTCACATTAAGATTTCGTCTTAGAAGTTTCTGTTATGAAGAAATCCTTTACATTCTATTCATTTCCATGAAATTCCAATTGGTGGGAGGATAGGATCTTGGTGTAGCTCCTCCAGAAATTACTGACTTGGAATTGTTGAAAGAAGCCTGTTGACCCTGGATTTTCATCCCCAAATCATCTTGGTGTTTGCTTAAACGCACTTGGGCTAGGCAGAGTGTTAATCAGAGACATTTCTTTTCTTTTTTTTTTAAAAAAATCTTTATATGTATTTCCCTGAATTTTTGCATTATCAGCTCATTTTTTCTGAATTACAGCCAATGCATCAAGGTGCTGAGAATAGAAGCCCCTTGATGGGTGAACTGCACTTCCCAAGATTCTTTGGGGGAAGCCATGTGTTTTAAATGTGTTGTGCATGCATTGTGTGGATGTGACCCTTATCCTTCACAGGTAGCAAAATGTCTCGAGTTGGCCTTGTTTCCAATAGCTGAATCCTTCCTGTGTGTGTATCCCACAAATTTTGATTCTGCTTTGTGCATCTGGTTACAACACTAGTTATTTCCTGCAGTCACCTGTACTGAAACAATGTACAAAGATCCTACATGGACTCTGAAGTAACTTCCCTCCCTAGATGTAAACTGTTAGACGATCCTATGAAAGACCAGTGACCCTAGCAGGGAAGTAGTAAGTGAAAGAGTATCTCATTAGCAGAGAACGGCAAACGTTCCCATGGGGGTTGTGTACAACCTGGCTGTGTGGTGCCATATCAGAATGCGTGCTTTTCTCTGAAGCACCAGAATGTGGCTGGCTGCCTGGCATTTTTATCTGTCAAATGCTGCCATGCCTGAATGGCTATTAGCTTCATTCAAGTATATAATGGTTGATTTGCCACCCTCGTTTTACTCAAGGGAAGAAAGAGTCTCATTTTTAAATACTTTTTTTTTTGCCTCTGGGAGGTGATTTTCCCTTTAAAGCCAAATCTCATTATGACAGAAAACATTTGGCTTTCATACACTGCTTTGTGATTCTCAGTGAAACTAAAGCAGCTTGAAAATAAATGAAGCATGCCTCAGTAAACAAAAGGCGCAAAGCTGATACTATAGATCCAAAGCCTAAATAGGCAATCATTCTGGAAAACACTTTTATTGCTGGCTTTCTAAACATCTCTCCCTCCTCTGTGTGTGCATGTGTGCGAGTATGCTTCAATTTCTGAGTCAACAACCTCTAGATCTCAATTCATTGGTTTCAAGTCAGACCACAGTCTTCTGCACCATTTCGAATTCAGCATGTATTTGTATGTAAATATGTAACATTGCAGGTACTTGAGAGAAAGAGAGAGAGAGAGAGAGCTATAATATATGTTCACATTCGATCTGAAGTCTCAGAGTCATGAATAAAACAATGATTAATCCACTTCTTGTGTTGTGAATGGGATGTTCAGTTTGGTGAAACCAATTGTGGGTGAATCTCCCTATTGCTAGCACAGGAGAATGTATCTTATTAATATAAAGAAAGTATGCAAGCCTGTTGTGCAACATTTAACTCAAATCTCTTTTAATTCATCCCTGGGAGCCTGTTTTTATTTAATTTGCATAAAAACCAGTCATTTTGGTGTTAGCAGTGACAGCTTATGTTGCATTTGGGATTGTTGTTGGGGGTTTTTTTGGCATACAAACCGGTGTTTTTTTTTTTTTTAAGGAAGCCAAGGTTTCTGTTTAATTATTATATATCTCGTCTTCTCTGGCGGCAAGAAGAACTTTTCATTTCATTTTTCCTTCCCATCTAGCTATAGATTAAAATACAAGAACAGCTTTAACTGAGCAATTTCAAAGTGAAGGTCAGAAGTGGCCTAAACAAAGAACGCAGCAGGGCAAATTACAGTTCTTCTAGCCATAAAAATAATTAAATGCAATAAACTGCATTAGAATGTCATTAAAGATCTGCCTCAAATGTGCAAGACCAAAGGAAGCAGGAGTTGAAAGCGCACTGCTACAGTATTTGTGGTTTGAGAAAGAAAGGTCTTTCTCACTGTAATAACTCTAGGACTTTTTTGTTGCAATTGGAAGCAGAAAAAGAAATAGAAAATCATTGAAGTCTTTATGAAACTCTCCAGGGTGTCAGGGGGGTCAAGAGAGACCCATGGTGAACTCTATGCAAAAATTCAGAAATGACTTCCCTTTTTTTGTATGATTTTCCAAGAACGCTACAGTCTTTCTGGAGGCAAACCACTGAATTTTAAGTAGACTAAAATTAGCTGCATGTAAATTAGGAAACAATGGTGATACTGGACATGAAAATAATAACACTGCACATTAGCCAGAACGAGCAGATTTGTCTTTGTGTGGAACATAATTTCCATAGATGCATTTAAGCTGGAGAGAGGCACTTTGGTGTGGTTTAGACTTGAACACCACTTCCCGCCACTTTCTTAGAAAGGTTGGCGAGTGTGAAGGGTCAGCTTCCTGGTTGACGAAATGGTGAGAAAAAATTGTTATTGATCACTCATTAAAGCACATGCTTCTAGCTAATGTTGCTTCCTCCAGATCCATCAAACTCTTCCCTACACATCCTGTTTTGTTTACTTATGCAATGTTTTATATAACTCTAGAAACATCAAATTATTCTGCTTATCCTGGTTGCTTTTTCCGCAAACTCTCCTCTAGCTCTTCTCTACCAGTGAAGTTATATGCCAATGTAAATGAAAGCAGTGTTGATTTTAACATACACATACAATCAAACAAGGCAACAGGAAGAAAAATGGTGCTTGCAGCAGTTGGTGTTTGTGAAGTACCCCCTTATCGTAAAAAGTAAATGCAATTAAGGCATTTTTTCTTGATTTTTGGAAAGCATGCTTACTGTTCAAATTCTCTTTCCTGGCAGATGCTCGGATACAGCAGTTGTTTGAATATGAACCCTCTGTGTCACCTTTTATTTATTCATAGGGCCTCCCACTCTTCCACTCCTCTTGTTGTGAATCATGTAGGTACTTGACAGCAAACCATGATTAATTGGTGAATGATGTATTAAGCGGGGGAGAAAACGTTGCTGATGACACGTGCCTCTCATTTTGTTAAAGGAAAGTAGCCAAAGGAATTATGAACAGCAGAACCACAGCCAACAATGTACATTTTTTGCTAAATGTTCTTTTAAAAATAGTAACAATAACTGGACCAATTTTAAAGGCGGAAGCAGTTAGTAATATGATTGAGCAGTACTCTTAGTCACCAATTTAGAGCATGGTTGCATTTACTTTTTGTCATTCAATTTATCTGAAAAACTAAGGAGATGGAAACTTTGATTTAGACTGATGGTTAAATTGGACAGACTTGTTGATTTAAAACGGAGCCCTAAAATGTTCTTTCACGAAGTCTACATGAAGCAGGAGCCTGCTGAACTATGAATTTTATTTACTGATCAGAGAAATACTATCACAGAATAGTCACTTACTATAATGTCAACGGGCGGCGCTGTGGTCTAAAACACTGAGCCTAGGGCTTGCCGATCAGTAGGTTGGTGGTTCGAATCCCTGTGACGGGGTGAGCTCCCGTTGCTCGGTCCCAGCTCCTGCCCACCTAGCAGTTCGAAAGCACGTCAAAGTGCAAGTAGATAAATAGGTATCGCTCTGGCGGGGAAGGTAAACGGCGTTTCCGTGCGCTGCTCTGGTTTCGCCAGAAGTGGCTTATGTACGCCAGCTCCCTCGGCCAGTAAAGTGAAATGAGCACCGTAACCCCAGAGTCATCTGCGACTGGACCTAACGGTCAGGTGTCTCTTTACGTTTACATTATAATGTCAACATATTATCCAAGTAACAGGTAAATTATTGAGTTTTCATAGAGTAGCAGGCTACATTTCTAGTGTTTAAATTCCAGATGTGAAAGTCCATGATTCTTTCCTTCAAATGTTTATTTGTACCTCTGCAGCTTGATCTGGTAATAAAAATGAGATCATGGGGTGATAAATGTTAAATTAACTACTGATGGCCACTGCAACCGAAGTCTGACTTTTGCTACTGTTTATCATTATCTAGCACCACACAAGGGATAAGGTCTTTCCCCCAGAGGGTCTGCTGTCTGCGTTAATTGCAAGTTCTATATGTAATCTCCTTCTACCCGAAAAAAAAAATACTTTTAAGATATCACAGAGCAGGTTTTAAGTGAATCCTGTGGAACTAGTGCTACAGGTCTGAAAAATAATATAGGAAGGTTATTCACAGTACTATACATATATGAGACTTTATTCTGAGTAGACATGTTAAGGATTCCAAAGTAAATGTATGCTTCCATCCAGTGAACAGCCACATGAATGCCTTTTATTAATGCACATTCGTTTGACATAAGGAACCATCTCTTTGATCCAACTGGAGAAAACCCATGTTTAAATGCATTCATCCTGCATGCATTCTATCCAGGACTTTGCCATTTCAGAGTGCAGTTAGGGACTCAACTAATTGAATACTCATTCATACAAAAAATTACTTCCACCTAGCAAACTAGATGCCAAGGAGGATGGGTCTATTCCTGTTCACCATTTTATGTCTCAGCTGTATCCTGTGTGTATAAGGCAGGTCTTTGTATAAGGGTGGTCTTTACACCAGAGCCCATCACTGCATGTGACTCCAGCTCCTCACACAAATGTGTGACAGCCAAAAGCAGTGGTGTCAATAAGGACATTCACAAAATTTAACTCTCTGGTTCAAATGACTACAGGAGGACTAAGGTGAGAAAGCTGTGTCACAGCATTCTGACTGCTTTATCTCTGACAGTGTCATCTCAAAGTTTTAGGACACAGAAAGGAGCCTAGTGGTGATTCTAGGTGGAACATATTTTCTAGGGAATGGGATAGATTATTTACTCTTTCCAGATCTCAATGCTAGCAAAGTTATTCGGATCCAGGCACTGAAAACTAAATTTGGAAGGTCATAAAAACCCATCTCAAAATCAAGGTGAGTTTAACAAACCTCCTCTAAGCTGAAGAAGAATCCATTTCATAGAGCTGCCACATTTTGTCTCAGTCCCCTATAAGTCCTTCCTGCTGTCATTGATTTTCATATTAAGCTCCCCAGGCATACATCCCTCATAAGCAGCAATTGAGGTTGTTTGTGGGAGTCAAGTATGGGGAAGTTAAGTTGAGTGCAAACAAGGGGGCATAATGTTTGGCACCTGACACGAGACCTGCAAATGAGATTAACTTGTTGGGGAGCCCAATGGGGTCTCTAGTTACTATGTTATGCTTAGACAGAATTTTAGAGATAGGCCCACACATCATGTCACTATTTACGGCCGCAAAATGTATTTATTTTGCGAATAGTTTTTGAAAAGGGAAGTGCAGCAGCGTGGAAACTGAAACATTTTACTTTGATAGATATTACTCATGGGAACCTAAACCAGTGCACTTAGGTAATATCAGCTGAAGTGTAAATCAGTGTTGCAAACCACACATTGGAACCTTTGAAACCTTTTAGTTTTGCTAAAGCCTTTCCCCCATCTAAATAGGCACAGTGATTTGTTACCTTGTATCATGACTCACTGGACCATATTCCTGTCTACATTATGTCTAGGTATTAACTTTTATTATGACTGTAGACCACATTGCTTTGTTTATAAGGTAGAGCAGTCATTTGCTTGCTCACTTGTTATAGAGATTGATACTCAAAGTGATGCACCAATGAAATGAAAGGATGAGCAACAGCAACAGCAGCTTAAAGATTAGAACAATAATGAGAAAACAACAAAGGCTTTATTGCTTTACAGATGAAGAGTTTGGATTTGATATCCCGCTTTATCACTACCCTGAGGAATCTCAAAGTGACTAACAATCTCCTTTCCCTTCCTCCCCCACAACAAACACTCTGTGAGGTAAGTGAGGCTGAGAGACTTCAGAGAACTGTAACTAGCCCAAGGTCACCCAGCAGCTGCATGTGGAGAAGCGGGGACACGAACCTGGTTCACCAGATTACGAGTCCACCGCTCTTAACCACTACACCACACAGTTGCTCCTGAAACAACTGGCAAATGTGTTCTTTTACAATGGCTAAGCCCTGCATCTGCACTGTACATTTAAAGCAGGCTTATACCACTTTAAACAGCATGGCTTCCCCAAAAGAACCCTGAGATGTGTAGTTTGTTAATGATGCCAAGAGTTGTTAGGAAACCTCTGTTCTCCTCACAAAGCTACAATTCCCAGAGCTCCCTGTGAAGAGAGTTTGACTGTTAAACCTTTCTGAGAATTCTAGCTGTGTGAGGAGAATAGGGACCTACTACTACTTCTCTCACACCTCCATCCAACAAATTATACTTCCCGGGATTCTTTGGCAGAAATCATGGCTGTTTAAAGTGGTATGATACTGCTTGAAATGTATAGTGTGCAGATGAAGCCTATCAGCATGTCAAGAAAATCCATCCACCAAATACAAGGTGACTTGAAGTGCTGTGTTTTCAGGGGAAGGGGCAAGTATGTGCAGGAATCATTTGAAATAATCAGGGGAGGCAGGAAGGAGGAATAGATGGATGGAAATGAAGATTAATCATACAGAACACTAATTATCATGAATATCCAGTCTTCCACACATCTCAAGGTCCGCTTCTCTTTCCACATTTTGTGGGATAAATCAGTCTCATATAACCAACATGCTTACCTCTCATTAATGCAAGAAGGAGTTAAGACTATAGAGTGAGCTGTCCTGCCAGGCTTAGCTAAGTCACACTAAGTCGTCACCTTGGGAGGAAGAGTTACCACTCTTTGTTCTATTTTCTTCTACCATGTGAACCAGAAAAGGAGGGGTGTCTGGGCTGGTTGCTCCAAGCTTAGGCTGTGTGGCTTTGTGTTTCTAAACAAATAATTTAGAAACTCTAACCTTTTTTGAAACTAAGTTGTACTGCCTGTTTTTTTCTTGCTGCTGTATGGGAAAGCACATGAACCTGACCATTGAAGAGTTTGTAAGTAAATCATTTTTAATTTAGCGAAAGTGTGGTCTCTTTTTATACTAAGGGAAATGGGTAACTTTGGAAGTGACTTAGAAGGGGATGTTTTAAAGGTCTAACACACAGCTGTCAACTTTCGGATTTGAAAATAAGGAATCAGCAGCCTCACCTGTCCACTTTCGGATTTGAAAATAAAGGATCAGCAGCCTCACCTGTCTCGGGGACAGTCTGCGGTATATCTAACAATCCAGGATAGCAGCGGGAAACGGCACTGGAATAAGGGAATTTCCAGCAAAAAAGGGGAAAGTTGACAGCTGTGGCTTGGAATAAGGGAGTTTCCCGCAAAAAAAACGGGAGGGTTGACAGCTATGGTCTAACACCCTTTATTTACATGCTTTACTTTGCTGC
Source organism: Zootoca vivipara (assembly GCF_965207765.1). Classification (NCBI taxonomy): domain Eukaryota; kingdom Metazoa; phylum Chordata; class Lepidosauria; order Squamata; family Lacertidae; genus Zootoca; species Zootoca vivipara. The sequence continues at coordinate 35,383,747 of NC_142591.1, read as the reverse complement.
ATGTTTTGTCATTTTAAATCTCTGCTGGAGCTCTCTCACCAAAGAATGCTTGCCCCAAACTTGATCTAAGCATCCAGGGAATTCTCTTTTTATTATTTAGCCAAATTACAAAAGCAAAACACATTTCTCTTGTCTCCTTTCGGCTTCAGACCCTGGCATTACTACATCTTAAGCATACAGCCATTCTTAGGACTCAGCTACATTTGTAAAGAAAAAACGCTTTATACGTGTTACAACGCTGTGACATCAGATGGCGATGCAGAGTCCCCTCTTCTTTCAATATGATTTCCCTTTATGAAGTTTACAACCTATTTAACTGAAACACTTTTTTGATGTGTCTAGATTCAGCCCTAGTTTTTGTTCCACAGCTACTGATAACAGATAATACAAATGAAATTTCACCGTCCTTGTTGCTTCCCCAAAGTATGCAGCACTGAATAAACGCATAAACAGAGGTATGGGTTCTCCAGTCTGTTAGTTCCCTGTCCACCCATTGAACCTAATCTGAGGTGGATTTTTTTTTTTTTTTAAAAAAAAGCTGCCCTGATTACTGTACTCTCAGTTTAGGAAAAAACCTTTCTCTGTAGACCCATGTGAAAAATATTCAAATTTTAGTGAGGTAAAGAGAGTATAAGATATTCACATTTCTTCAAATAAATGGTGAAGTTCCCAATGCATTCCAAATGTGCTAGTATAGTTTAGCAGAGAAGTTTAACAAGGATGAGTTTAAAATATCTATGCTGCATATAATTAAACCAAGATGCAAGGAAGAGATCATGTGAATGAATTTCATTTATTCTAGAAAAATGGAAAGGTAGGATTATTTTCTAAAAGGTTTCCATGAATTTGTCTCTTATCTAAGTGCCATTTTAACACAGGAGTTTATTAAAGCAGTGTTTAGAGAAAAAAAATCATGAATCACTAGGAAACAAAGGGCAATACTACACCTCCTGCAGTTCAACCCACTGAATTCCAATAAGATGCAAATCAGTTTAAATCCATATCCTGCAGTTTAACTAGTTTATGAATTACACTTATTATTATTATTATTATTATTATTAAAGAAAGCCAAGCCTGGAGGAACAAATCTGAGAAGAATATTCAAATAGCTGGAGGGCAAAGAATTCTCCTTTAGTGTTAAGAGTTACACAGAAGAAATAAATATTACAATTATGATTATGATGTTTGTCCAAAAATGGAATTATTTAAGATTTATTTGGAGTTTGACCACTGTTTTTTTAAAAATAAATAAATAAGGTTGAGATGCTTTTGGAAATCAGATGTAAGCCCTGGTTGAATAGGATACAGCTGGACTTATCACTCTAATACTGATTTCTATTTATAAGATAAAAGAGAGCACCATCATGTTGTTTGAAAGTTAGTTTTGGATCCTGTTTCAGTCATGCTTAGAGTAGTCCCACTGATTTCAATGGCCCTGCTTTAAGTATCGCTAAGGTGCCACAACACCAGACCAAGCAGCCTCCTAAACTAGTCATCCATGGAAGATAGCTAAAGATACTTGCCAGTAGCTTTCAGAAGAATCAAAACTCAAAGCCCACCATAAGCCAATTAAATGAAGGGCAGTGTGGAGTAGGTGAAAAGGTGTAGCGGGGCCAATTGATGAATGCTTCCCAAAATAGCCCATAAGGTAACTGACTAAACTCACAATGCCCCAGGGTGAGAAGATAAGATGAAGGCCTACCTTTCTGATTGACTCACTAGGTCTCAAGTTCACAATCCCTCTCCCTTTGGTAGGAAGAATCCCAAGGCTTTCGCTATTAGGGTAGAACAAATTTGCACCCCATCTGAGAGGTGGAGGAGCAGCATATCCAGAGTTGGAGTAAATGCTTTCAAATCAAAGTTGGGTTCCAATTTCCCTCTTCTCTCTCTCAACTAGTTGATGAGCCCTTTTGTTGATGATCTGATCAGATTGCGCAAAGCTCATGTGCACCACTTGTATATCACACTTCATAGCAAACTATAGATTTGTTTCTGGGACCCTAACTGGACTAAAGTTTTGCAGTGTAACTCTTTACATGTCCACTCAGAAGTCCCATTGAGTTTAATGAGATTTGTTTCTAGGTAAGCACGTACACGATTGCAGCCCTAGTGAATAGGTGGAGAATGAGCTACAAACAGATACATAAGAAAAGTTGTAAAAAGAAAAGAAACCCTTCTAGTTTTGGATATGGTTGAGCTGTACTGATGCTTCTGAAAACACTATTTATCTTATATTTTTAATTCTATTTATGGTAACAATAAAACTACATCATCATTTGTCAACTGAAATATCATCTACCGAACAAACTGGCTTTACATATTTATGAGGTATAATTCAACCTTGTTAATATTATATGAAAAACACGCTTTTTGAAAAACATCTTTTTTGGATATAAATGTGTCATTCCCTTGTCTTTAAAAAGAATATGCTTTGGCTTTTGTAATTGAAATGTACTCGGAGTCGAGAGTGAATTTCATGCTCTTTATTCAGCTCATAGTCATCAAGGAGAAGAGGAGAAGAAGAATGGCTCTTTTCCCAAAACCATCTGCTTATATACATTATTTACACAATGGGCCTTGCGTGATTGGCTACTTCAGGGCTACACCTGTGGGCCAATTATATTGTGGATTGACTTCTGCCTGCAGCCTGATTGGCTGCTCCTACAGGCCAATCAGGTAGCAGATTCGCTTCTGCCAGCCGCCTGATTGGCTGCTCCAGCAGGCCAATCAGGTTGCGGATTCACTTCCACCTGGAGTTGGATTGGGTAGCTCCCGCTGATTCTGAATCCTATTGTTCTAGGATTCAGCTCAGTACATAACAGTAATCATTGTTTCTAAGGGATTTGGCAGAGGGAACACACCCTGTTTTAAGAAGAGCCTCTTAACACTTGGCTCTCATGATGCTTAATGGTTCTCGATTGCTATTTTTTAAAAAACAAAACAGTCTTGTTAATGATATATATTCATTGGATGGTTTGCATCATAACATATACATTGCTAGAAATGAAAGTGTTCACAAATTGTAGTTGGCAAAATTTCCAAGCTTCATTATTTTAAAACCAACCAACCAACAACCCCGAATGCTACTTTATTCTGTTTCCAGTTCTACATTTAAAGTCTTGTCAATGAAAGACTAGGATCATATACACCTGTGTTTAAATCCATGTTTCGCCAAGAAGCTCATTGGATGACCAGTAATTATTAGCCTGACATGCCTAACAGGCTTGAAGATTAAATAAAAAGATTAAATATAAGTTGTGGGGGCTGTTAGAAGGAAGGGTGAGATAAAAATGCTGCAGTGGCTCATGTAATAAGGGCATAAGGAAATTCATTAATCACATTTTCTAAATCAGCCAGTAAATTTATGGACTAGATGACCCTCACGGCCCCTTCTAACTCTCCAATTCTATGTAACAATGTAGTATTGATAACAATACATCCTCACTGCCCCTTGTTCCCCTTTATTTGAAAAACATTGCCACCCCTATTTAACTTACAGAGTCATATGTTTTTGAGTGGTACTAATTCACAAAAGAATGCATTTCACATTTTGGCAGTGGTGGAATTCAATGGGAAGTGATAGCCTGACATGCTGTAGATTCTCTTTCACGGAGAGCCTTTTGTTTCTATTTCACGGAAGAGAAGAACACACTACAGGGGCAGGAAGACTCTTTAAACATATAATTAAATTCTCATTGAGACTGCTGATTTGAATGCCATTGTTGCTCTGTTAAATTTAGTCAACAGTAATGATACAGTTGGAGTGTGCCAAGAAAGCGAAAGCATATGCTAATTATATGGAAGAAAAATGGCATGATTAATCATATTTTATACTAAACACCAGTAAGTATAAATGATTGCAGCAGTTTGCAAGTGAAGGTCACTCTTGAACTTTGTGCGGTATGCTAATGATGTTTGAAGACTCTTAGCACAATGTCGCTCCTCCAAATGGGGCTGGCGAATGTCTCTTGTCTCTATTTTTGTTTCTTTCCCTTCTCCCTTCTCCCTCATTTCCACCCATGAGAAATCCTAACAGCACATACATGAAGACAAATATGCTTCTGAAAACAATGATTCTTCTTTATTTTTTACAGCCAGAAGGGTAAGAATGTGTTTGTTTGTTTGTTTGTTTTTTGTCAAGGCAAGCACTCAGTGAATTAGATAGCATTATTTTAAAAGGAATCATCAAGAAAAGTACACGCCAGCCCACCCCTTTGAGGAAGGGTCGTAGCTGAGGAGTACAGTGTCCTGGGAACTGAGGGCTGAATAAAAAGTCACACACACATGCTGGGATGACTAGGACTACTTCATTTCTGATTACACCAATAAAAACAACTGCAGAGGGAAACAACTATCTGTGCAGGAACTATAACAAATAATGAAACTGCAGCCCCTGGGGTGACCAAACTCCTGCTTGCAGGAAATGGAGGTATTGCAGTGCAGCCTCCAGATTTGCCCAGGCAAGATCATGAAGGTGAGTAGGTAGGCCTTGCTGCATCCCTACTCCATTGCCCTATGGGTCCAGGTGGACAAAGAAGATTGGCTTCAAAGGCAGTCCCTTTCCAGCCCTGGGTCCCTTCAAGGTGCCTAAAGGAGGCAAGTTGGCTGAAACTTAACTGCTGCCCTCCCTGAACCTTAACACTGAATTAACTTAGTTAAAACAACACACCAGAACATCTGGTACCACCAACCAGCTTTCCAGTGTGGAGTAGGTGGTAAAAAACCAATCCACAAGTCAAAAGGTAAAAGGGTAAAGGTGCCCCTGACCGTTAGGTCCAGTCACAGACGACTCTGGGGTGGTGGCGCTCATCTCACTCTATAGGCCGAGGGAGCCGGTGTTTGTCCACAAACAGCTTCTGGGTCATGTGGCCAGCATGACTAAGCCGCTTCTGGCGCACCAGAGCAGCGCGCGGAAACATTGTTTACCTTCCCACCGGAGTGGTACCTATTTATCTACTTGCGCTTTGACATGCTTTTGAACTGCTAGGTTGTCAGGAGCTGGGACCAAACAACGGGAGCTCACCCCGTCGTGGGGATTTGAACCGCCAACCTTCCGATTGGCAAGCCCTAGACTCAGAGGTTTAGACCACAGCGCCACCCGCGTCCCGCTAGTGAAAATGTAGATTAGCCAAAAATTCCTACTTATCCTCAAAGTGGCAGGGAGGGAGGCATGGAGGGTGCTTCAGTGAGGTAATGGAGGCAAGGAGCACTCTTAAATAGGGCTCTTAAGTCACCCATGAATTAAATACAGGTAGGTAGACGTGTTGGTCTGACGTAGTTGAAACAAAATTTAAAAAAATCCTTCCGGCAGCACCTTAGAGACCAACTAAGTTTGTCATTGGTATGAGCTTTCGTGTGCATGCAAACTTAGTTGGTCTCTAAGGTGCTGCTGGAAGGAATTTTTTTATTTTGTTCCATGAATTAAATGACATTGAACTCAAGAGACATACATAGGAATGTACTGAAAATGTGACTATAAAATCAGCCTTGTCATTGTGGGTAATTAACATGCTATTTGGGCTTCCCAGGCTAGCTGGTCCTTTAAACAAGCCCTTCCTTTTTGTCGGCTGCTTAACTGCTTCCTCTAGATCCTGGATGGTTCACTCATGAACTTGGATCACATAGGAGTCCCTCTCACACAGAAGGGCTACACAAATTCATGGGCGATCCTCTGATCAATGTGTGAACATTTTAGGGAAGTTCATGTCACATGCTCCATGCATAGCAAAAATACATGGAATGGATTGTGGGTCTGTCCAGACTAGTCCATCTCCTGTCATCAAGCTGACAGTCATGCTGTCTTGATATTCATGGGTTCAATATATATCCAAGGGACTTCTACCAAAGGAAACTCCCTCTGCTCTACACATGTATTTCAGTATAGGTGCAGAGTTCCTTCTGTTGTACATAAAATGTGCAAAATGTTGGATGTATGGCAGCAGGCGCTGGTGGTGCCCTGCTCACACAACTCCCTGCTGTGTGTTCTTTCTACATGGAAAACTACAACTAATCCAGAATGCGGCAGCTAGACTGGTGACTGGGAGCGGCCGCCGAGACCACATAACACCGGTCTTGAAAGATCTACACTGGCTCCCAGTACGTTTCTGAGCACAATTCAAAGTGTTGGTGCTGACCTTTAAAGCCCTAAATGGCCTCGGTCCAGTATACCTGAAGGAGTGTCTCCACCTCCATCATTCTGCCCGGACACTGAGGTCCAGCACCGAGGGCCTTCTGGCGGTTCCCTCGTTGCAAGAAGCCAAGTTGCAGGGAACTAGGCAGAGGGCCTTCTTGGTGGTGGCGCCTACCCTGTGGAACGCCCTCCCAACAGATGTCAAAAAGGAAAACAACTACCAGACTTTTCGAAGACATCTGAAGGAAGCCCTGTTCAGGGAGGCTTTTAATGTTTAATAGATTATTGTGTTTTATTCTTCTGTTGGAAGCCGCCCAGAGTGGCTGGGGAGACCCGGCCAGATGGGCAGGGTAAATTATTATTATTATTATTATTATTATTATTATTATTATTATTATTATTATTGGGGGAGTTGTGTAACCCTTACCACTGCACACATTTAATGCATGTATGTAGAGGGCTTTTTCTCAATAGCGTTGGATTGTCTCATTTCTGTTCCTGTAAGGGAGGGAGGGGGAGCTTCAATTTATACAACCCCCCTCATTATCATGCTTTCCTCTCCTTTATTTTTTAAGAAAATAGCACCACTTTGATATAAATCTGCTTTATATATATATATGATGCTTCCTTCCACTGCAGGAATGAAAACTGACATGGAGACAATGCAGAGTGACTGTTCAAGGAGTAAATTGAGAGGCTAGTCATCACTAATCCCCAAGCTGGATTCAATTGGAAACAATAAAGGGGGACTACTTTAAAGCTGGAGCTGTGTTTGTTTCACTGCAGATTGCACGGGTGCTGCTATTTTTAAAGTTATTAATGATGTTGTTCATGCTTTTAAGTGTACGCTGCTCGGAAAGTCTTCAGAAGCGAGAGCAGGGTATAAATATTCATTAAAATACATACATAAATATCATTATTATCGTTACTTTAAAGATCAGTTACAATTAGAATCAGCCCCCTTGAAATGTTGCAAGGATCTCCCATGGGAAGGGGCTTGGCTTCCTTCTTGCCCTCCCTCCACCTAGTTTTGTGAATATCTTCCTTGGGTGGGAAGTGCTGGATCTGCTCTCCTTTCAATTCATGTATCCCATCTGGACAACACAGGTGGTTGATGCTTTTCTCGGCCAGTTGTAAAGTTGCAGAGAAGTGACATGATAGATGTTTCTAAAATTATGCGTGACATGGAGAAGGTGCTTAGAGAAAAGTTTTTCTCTCTTTCATAAGACTAGAAAAAACTGAATGTTGGGAAATTGAGGACAGTTATAAATTGTACTTCTTTATGAGGCATGTCGTTAAACCATGGAACTTGTTCCTGCAGGAGGCAAAGAGGGCCACCAACTCGTATTGATTCCAAAGAGGATTAGATGACTACAATGGCTAAGCTCTGCCTCCACTGTTCTGAATACCAGTTTCTGGAAACCATAGAAGGGGAGAATGCTTTTGTGCTTGATTTTCCTGCCAGCATCTGCACAGCTTGAGGGATTGTGATGTTGGACTAGATAGGCCATTGGCCTGATCTGCAGGCTCCTATTATGTTCTTAAAGTCAGATCTCTCTTGACTTTGTTCAGGGGTGGATCTACTATGAAACAAATGAAGCTTCAGCTTCGAGGCCCCTAATCCCAGAGGGCCCCAGAAGTGACTTTACTCCACACTGTTTAAAAAAGTTGGGTCTAGTAGACCCAATTTGAATCACAAAACTCAAACTGATTTTTTGTTGTTGTATCTATTTCAAGAATCCTGAAGTTTGAGAGACCGTAGCATAGGCGTTATAAAAGTGGTTGCAAACAACCCAATTGAAGATAACAGTGGTTACCCAGACCTTGTTGCTGGTTGCGAAGGGACCCCCATAACAGTTCAAGTTTCAGGGCAACAAACATGTAAGTCCACCACTGATTTTTGTGGGGTTTTGTATTTGAAAGTCCCATTCTGCTTGGACTGGTTGTAAATGAGAAAACGGGTAGGTGGAGCTTGGTTGAGGGCCACACTACTACACCAGCGGGACATGAGTGGTGCTGTGGTGCTCTTGGGCTTGCCAATCGGAAGGTTGGCAGTTCAAATCCGCAGAACAGGGTGAGCTCCCATTGCTTTGTCCCAGCTTCTGCCAACCTAGCAGTTTGAAAGCATACCAGTGCAAGTAGATAAATAGGTACAGCTGTTGCAGAAAGGTAAATGGCGTTTCTGTGCACTCTGGGACTCGTCACAGTCCTCGGTGCACCAGTAGAGTCATGACACGATCCAGAAAGCTGTCTGTGGACAAACGCTGGCTCTCTTGGCCTGAAAAGCAAGATGAGCGCCACACCCCCATAGTCGCCTTTGACTGGACTTAACTGTCCAGTGGTCCCTTAGCTTTTACCTTACCTTTACCTACTATACCAGCCTGCACTAAGTGGGTCACTGCTAATATCCCTTGGTACCTTTATCTGAAACATACTGCAGTATCTTCATCACACACACACACACACACACACACACACACACACACACACACACTTAAAGGAGCTGAAAAAGAACCAAATATGGCTGGTTATTGTGTCAGTACAGCATCTGTCAATGTGATGGGCTAGAGGTTAAAAGGAACAAGTGCTTTCAGAGTTGAACTCGATGTTACTCCAAACATGGAACTAATGGCAATATCAAAAGTCAAGGGCATAGTTCCTCTTAAACTCTCCATAACATTCAGTAGTGAAACACTTGACATGATGTTGTCATGTTGTTCTCCTTCCCTCTCCGAGGCAGCTAATGATGGTGCAGGATGTGTCACACAACATGATAATGTTCTGTGATACATTTTGTTACTGCACACTACTGTGGAGATCCAGCAGCACTGGACATGGGATTACAGTGGTACCTTGGTTCTCAAACACTTTGGTACTCAAACGCCTTGGCTCCCAAATGCCGAAAACCCGGAAGTAAGTGTTTTCAAACATTTTTCAGAAGCCATACCTTTGATGCGGCTGTTGGCTATTGTTTCCAGGGCACCTGTGCCAATCAGAAGCTGCACCTTGGTTTTCAATCAGAAGCTTTCACCTTGGTTTTCAGAAATCAAACGGACTTCCGAAATGGATTAAGTTTGGTGCTTTAGTTTTTGGTATTTCTTTGGTGTTTTTGTTTTTGAGGCTTTTTCTGTTCATTTGTTTTTGTGACTGTGTGGAACCCAGTTCAGCTACTGATAGATTGATTGTGTGACTGCGGAAATGGATAAAAGCCCCCCCCCCCATCCAAACAATGACTATCATCAGTGCAGGTAAGAAAAAAAATAATTTTAATTTTTATCATCTTACAATTGTGTCTTATTCATTTTATAGTACAGTGCATTGATTATTGCTTTCATTTTATGGATCAGTGGTCTCATTAGATAGAAAATTCATGTTAAATTGCTGTTTTAGGGGTTGTTTTTAAAAGTCTGGAATGGATTAATCCATTTTGAATTACTTTCTGTGGGAAAGCATGCCTTGGTTTTGGAATGCTTTGGTTTTGGAACGGACTTCTGAAACAGAATAAGTTTGAGAACCAAGGTACCACTGAACTGCTTTCAATGGCAACCCTGTTTTTAGGGGAATGTCTTGCTCTCACGTGAGATAGGAATGGCCAAATCTCGATTTTGCTTTGTCTCAGTTTCTCTCCACCTCTGTTAAACCTCAGTTCACATTTCCACACTGGTATGCATTTTTAAAATTCCTCATGAAAATTGACCAACATCTTCATGTGAATTTCTCTTAACAGACACATTTTGGAATGCATGTTTGCAAAGCAATTAATATAATGCCTTTTGCATGTTATTTTCACCAATATGTACATTTTTATGCAGACTGAAGAACTGCATTGCAAAATTTATAGAAGAGCAAATTTCTAAGGATGTCTGTGTCATTCTGGAATTGTGAATCAGGTAATCTTGCCTTTGAATGTGAACTTAATTGAATTCTTCCCCCATCTTTACATGAGGGACAAATTACCCCAAGACAGGCTGTCAAAAGTGTCCTGGGACTCAGGAGAGTTGGCTTGCAATATATTGAACTAATCTGAAGAGCTTTATACCCTTGGTAATATCTATTGAAGTGTTTCCTCTGAAAATATTTGGGTAGAGTAACATTTAAGAGCAAATAGTGAGGAAAAACTTACTTCACTCATGTTTCCTGTAAAGTAAGGAAACTTTCTTGAAAATATTAAAATAGTATACCATGAGGATCTCTCTCTCTCTCTCTCTCTCTCTCTCATAAAAGAGTCATTTTGTTGTGAAGAATTGCTCTTCTCATGCACTTAAAAAACCCTCAACTCTTTTGCCACAGTATTTTTAACACACACATCCCTAATATAGAATTCTAGAATTCAGGGATAAAAATCCATAAAAGTTATTGGGAAAAGCCACAACAATGTTTTAACTTCTGGCAGTTTTCATATTAGACTTAAACTAAGGTGGTTGGCACAAGAATATAGCTTTTGTTGTTTACCTCTTCAACTTGAGATACATTCTTAAGAAAATATGGGAGGAAAAGTTCTACAAAGTCCCTTTGCTTGCATGCTTTTTGCCATCAAACATTATAAATATTTATCCTACATCTAGAGGGGTTTAGAGCTTTGTATCTAAGTAACAAGACCTTAAGACCAGTCAGATGGTTAATCGGTAATCAGTGTGGATCTTTTAGCACTGACAAGTTGTGCAGCCAAGAAGGTGCACCACTAACCAGGCCATAGCATTCTGCACCAGCCTCAGCCTCCAGACAAGCCATAAAGGAAGCACACAGAGTGTGTTACAATGACCTAAACATGAGGTTCGCAGCTCATATTCATGCTGAAATTATTGCTTTCAAATACCATGTTTCCATGTGCTGCTCTGGTTCGCCAGAAGCAGCTTTGTCATGCTGGCCACATGACCTGGAAACTATACGCCGGCTCCCTCGGCCAATAACGCGAGATGAGCGCCACAACCCCAGAGTCGGTCATGACTGGACTTAATAGTCAGGGGTCCCTTTACCTTTACCTTTACCATGTGTACATTTTGGAGAACTCTCCATATCCTTACACAAAAAGCAGCTCTGATGCATGCTGCAATCCTTTGCACTATTTCCCCATTTACTTTAAATAAGCTTAACGCATTTACTTTCAGCAAACAATAGGGGCAGCTTTTGACAGGTTCTCAGTTTTTATGAAGTCAAGTTGATGAGTTTTAAGTGCCAAACTGAGTGCTGCCTCTTCCATTTTTTTAAAAGGTGAAATTCACTGTTCTCTCTTGAAGCCTTCACTGATGTCCCCCCATTATGAAACCATCCCTTTGAATGCACACATGGTACCTGAAAAATATTCCACTGTAGTCCTGAATTGTTGTTGTTGTTGTTTAGTCTTTTAGTCATGTCCGACTCTTCGTGACCCCATGGATAAATAAATAAATAAAGACATGTAAAGACATGTCCTGAATAAAGACATTTAAAGAGTTGTGACGGAGGTTGCATGATGGGGGCAGAGCAGAGCAGGTATCCATCACTAGATCTGTGGACCTCTAGGTGTTGCAGGGCAAATGTCTGCATCAGGGGACTTGCTATATCCTGCACCATTCAGAACCTACTAGTCCACCATTGTACAGCTATGGAGCTTAATATGGAAATGTAATAGGATCATCTCCCTTATTGAAGTCATTAAATACCTGAACAGGACTTGTGATATTTCTTGAACCTTTATTGATTTATTGGTTTATTTTATTTAGCAAAGAATTATTTAGCACTTGTTTGTAAGAAATCCTCTAAGCCATTTACAGAAATATAAAATAAACATTAACACCATAATTCAAAAGCATCAATTCTTTGGCAATCAGCCTTCTTTATGGTCCAGCTCTCATTTCCATACATCACTACTGGGAAAACCTTCATGGATCACTGCCTTGTCGTGGCAAAGGGGCTTGAATAACTCAGAGAAGCTATGAGCTATGCTGTGCAGGGCCACCCAAGATGGACAGGTCATAGTGGAGAGCTTTGACTAAACGTGATCCACCTAGAGCAAGAACTGGCAAGTCACTCCAGTATCCCTGCCAACAAAACTCCATGGACACTGCAGTAATCCAATCTTGAAGCAACCAATGTCTGAACTATATAATCAAACTCTCCTGGTCCAGGAACATCCATAGCTATCACAACAGTCATAACTTGTAAAAGGCACTTGAGGCCACTTGAGGCTGGATCCATAAGAACCCCAAACTGTCTACCTGCTCCTTCCAGACGAGTGCAACCCCATATTGGGCAGGCAGTTTCTCCATCTGTGACACCACTTTCTCAGACAGGAAGACCACTCACCTCCATCTTACCAGGATTCAAGCTCATCTTATTATTCTGTGGAGAAATAGAGCAAGTGTCATCAGCTTCCTGATAGCACCATACCCCCAAACTCCTAATGGCCACTCTCAGGGTCTTCATGCAGACACTGAATAGCACTGGGGAGAGAACCATGTCCTGCAGCATCCCATAGCATGACTTCCAATGGCCTGAAAAGTACTCCCTAGTAATACTGGTACTCCCTAGACTCAGTCTCAAAGGGAGGACCAGAGCCATAGCAACTCAGTGCCTCCCATTCCCATTCCATGGATCTGGTCCAGGAAGATACCATGGTTAATTGTATCAAAAGCCACTGAGAGGCAGGAGCAAGGTCTCTCTCTCCCTGTCCCAGTCTCTGCAAAGCTAATTTCAGCATTATCGGCTGACAATACATTCATGTTGGCTGTTCAGGATGTAAAAGTGATTTTCTGGACTGTCCTGACAAATTTAAGACTGCAAACTATCTTAGAGATTGAATCCATCAGTGTCCCCAAGTTAGATCACTAGTGGGCTGTCAGTGGAGTTGTCCTGTTTGTTTGTTTTTTAATGGGGAGAGATTCTCTACCTCAAGCAGCTGCATTTAATACAGAGATTCATACATTTGATGTTGATTATGGAGCTGTTAAAGGCACAGAACCTCTGCGAATACTTATAGCAGGCAGGAATAGCCTATCAAATTACTGGCTTCTCTTGTTGAATTCATCTCATCAAGATTGCTGGTAGCAAGGTCAATGTAGCTATAAATTTTAATTGCAGGTTGGTGAGTTCCAGCCAGATCTACCACTCTAATTGGCATCTACTAGTCAGTACAAAACTCTTCATCCTTCAGAACCAAGGAGTTGGCATCAAAGGATTCCCCTAACAATCTTACCTTAAAAATTCCACATCATTTTACACTTTTTCTTTTTCGCTAATGGGCCTCTGAGGCTAGGGAAACAGAACCCATGAGAAGCACCTGAGGAGATGGAGTACAGTTTGTCTTCTATGTGCAGGCTTGAAAGTGCAACAGGAGAGGTTAGCTGTTAGTTTATATAATCATTTTAAGTGTGCGTATGTAGCTTAACCCTATAACATATAATAGGAGGAAATGCACCTGAGAAAAGTGCAGTTAAATGCCTAATAGACAGTATCAAAGCCTTTCCTTAAGCAGAAGATCGGAACATAAGCAGTGTTGTGATTATCCCTTGCTTTTATTCATTTTTCTTTTTGCATTCACACCAATGTGAACTGCATAAATGTCCTCACAGGCATGTTATGTGTGCATTTTGGTAGGATGTCCATGTAACAAGACAGAATCAATACCAGCACAATCCTATACCTATGTCAATTCAGAAGTCTTCCTGAGTTCATTGGGGCCTTCTCCCAGCTAAGTGGTTATAGGATTGCAACCTTAATATCCCACAACCCAATCTCTGCTCAGCCTCCGAAAGCACATTTCCAATTTTAGAGTGGAAACACTATAAAAAGTATACGACTTTTTCTATGCAGTCCTGTTTATTTTTTTGGTGGAGCAAATGAGGATAGGGGAATCTGTGGTCTTCCAGATGTTGCTGGACTATCTTACATAATCCCTGGCCACTGGCCATGATATCTGGGACTGATGGGAATGGACCCAACACCACCTGCAGAACAAGAGGTTCCCTATCTCTGGAGTAAATGTCCATGTAATCATGCTTAAGCAGTCTTGTATGGATTTCTGGTTTGTAATTCAATTTAAATTACAGCAATGGAAGGGCAAGTGAGGAGGCAAGCTTCTCATCTGGGGTCCTTGTACTGCTCATTCCCATAGTTAACATCTGTGTCCATGACATGGGGGATAAAGCTATCAATGGATACGAACCCTGATGGATATGTTCTACCTTCGTTGTTGGAACTGGTATGCTTCTGAATGCCAGTTTCTGGAAATCACAAAACTCAGGATTTATTTGTGGGCTTCCCATTGCCAACTGGTTGGCCTTTGTGAGTACAAACATGACACCCAGAACATGCACCTACAAAGTGATGACTCTGATCACTACTGCTTATGCATTTGGGGCTTGTCTTGCAGTTGTACCTGGGAGGAGAATTTCCCTCCTCTAGATTTAGATGGAAATCAGGTCATTTACTTCAGGGCAAATCCAGGTTCTGAACCAAAGCTGCCTACATCCGAGTTCAGACTTAATGACTAATGGATTTGCAAGCATCAGCATTAGTACTATGGAAGCCTTGGTGGAGGACAGTGTCATTGAAGCCTTAGGAGAGACATCTAGGCAAGATACCCAGAGAATCTGGGTTTGACTGTATGTCAAGTGAGCTAAGTGGAAATGACCGTAATATTGATGCTGCAAATTTAGGGAGAGAAAAAGATGAAGGCAAAGAGAGGGTGAAGAAGAAAAATGACATTCAAGTCCATAAGCAGATGAAGGTCCCATGAAGCAAAACATCAGCAGGAGCAACAAAGATGACAGCATCCGGACAAGCTCCCAGTACAGCAGCTCCAGGGAGTGCTTCGGTGATAGTTCTGCTCAATCACTTTCAGGAAAAGGTTATTTGGCAAATCCCCTTACACAGCTAATTCTTCAATTTCACTTCTATTGCCGTTTGATTGTGAAATATTACATTACTTGTTAACAGGCCCTGAGGGAATACAGAGCATGCAAAAGCCTTGAGAAAAGGAAGGCCATGTCCCTAAATTGCCTAACATCATAGCTGCACATTCACAGACCTTTGTTGTCCCTTCCCCCCCCCTGTTGTATTTCTTAAGCTCAATTAAATGTATGCATGTTTGTTGAACTGTATTGTTGGAACATTTAAAACTTACCCAACTCTATTGGTAGAGATGAAAGCATCAGCTAGGCATAACAGTGTTTACTTGAATTTGTTTTGCTCTGGAAGTAATTGTGTGGGCCTTCTAAACCACCCTGGAATCAATTTTTAATTAAGAGGAATAAAAACACAAACATATTTGGTCCATGTATCAGTGTTTCTTCTGCGAACTGCTGTCACATGTGTCCTATTTTACAGAGAACGGTCTTCTATTTGAAGGGCTGTCCAGTCTGAGTCCCAGTCGTGAAGCTGCCCATCAAAGATTGGCAGCTGCCCAGCAAACTGAGCAGCCAGGTACACAGGACACCTGGTCACAGTCTTCCCCAGTATGGTGAGATGCATTATAGACTTTACACCCACCAACCAACATACAATCCATACATAAATTTATTTTGCCCTCTTTATTGGTGATATGTAAACGGCTATTTTAGTTGCTTTCCTCTGTCAGATGTTTATGGGGTTAGTACCTTCCACTCCCTCAGTAATGTTCCTTATCCTGCTACATTCCACTATGTTTTTCTCTCTCTTTCACCTTGGCACTATTTCTCCCACTCTTGCTTAGGGATGGGCATATCTGTCAATCCTAGTTTCTCTAAATTCTTCATTTCTCCAACCGCAGCTTCAGTTCTCCCCATTTTCTTATCAGTTTGTGAATTATTTGAAAGCCCTCATGAAAATGAACCAGCATTCTCACGTGGATTTCTCCTAATGTATACACAATGCGTATGTGATTTCCCCTAAGAAGCACTTCTTTTTTTGCAAAGCACTTTCCCCTAATTAGTTTTTTTTTTGCTATTTTCATGAATGCATGTATTTCTATCCACATTTTACCCCAGCATGTGCATTCTGGAACACTTTACTTGGCTGGAGAACTGCAATGCAATATTCAGAGAAGTGCACATTTCAAACAATAGCTATGTATTGGTCCCCATATTGCCTTAAAATGTGAAAGGGGTTGAATTTTTCTTCCATCTTTAACTTCAATGTTAAACTGTTCTTATTTTTTATTTAGAAATGCCTGTGTCACCACATCACATATAGTCTGGCCATATGGCTAGACCAATCATGCCAAGAAAGTACTGTTAAGTCCTGGCCGCTAACTATTTTATATGTGGAAACAGTGGCATGTACCACACATCTTTCAAAAACACAACCTTTAAAAATTATAGGTCACTGGGGGAAACCTATATAACATAGATATAAGAAGAAGAAGGTGATCACAGCAACAGCAAGACCATCCAACTCCAATGAGAATTACCCCAGGTTAAAAAGGTAAAGGTATGCTGTGGGTTAAACCACAGAGCCTAGGGCTTGCCAATCAGAAGGTCGGCGGTTTGAATCCCCGCGTCGGGGTGAGCTCCCGTTGCTCGGTCCCTGCTCCTGCCAACCTAGCAGTTCGAAAGCACATGAAAAAAGTGCAAGTAGATAAATAGGTACCACTCTGGCGGGAAGGTAAATGGCATTTCCGTGCACTGCTCTGGTTCACCAGGAGCGGCTTAGTCATGCTGGCTACATTACCTGGAAGCTGTATGCTGGCTCCCCCGGCCAGTAAAGCAAGATGAGCACCGCAACCCCAGAGTCGTCCGTGTCTGGACTTAACGGTCAGTGGTCCCTTTACCTTTACCTTTACCCCAGGTTACCAGTCCTTCAAAACCCAGGATTATTCTGGCCCTTGAGGAGAACCTAACCAGTCATACGTATATGCTTCTGCTGCAAAAGTCAACCATAGCGGTCCTTACAGTTTGCTTCTTAAAGAAAAAGAGCACATCGAGGTCCACAAGATGAAAGCTCTGACACGGGGTTCTGTCTTGAAAACGATGCCTGAATAACGCTTGTTAGATCATAGAAACATAGAACTGCGGAGCTGGAAGGGACTCCAAGTGCCATCTAGTGCAATCCCCTGCAATGCAGTTATCTCAACTGGCTCGTACATGACAGATGGCCGTCCAACCTCTGCTTAAAAACCTCCAAGGAAGGAGAGTCTGGCACCTCTCATGGGAGTCTGTTCCATTTGTTGAAGCTCCTCTCCATACAAAGAATATGCTAGTGACAAAGCTTTTGTTCTCAGCTTTCTCTGAGCACCGAAACACATTGCTTGCATAAGTCAATTCTGTTTTATGAGGGTTCCCAATCATGTGGATCCCTGTACCTACATATGTTTGTAGATGCGTGTTAAAGATGGCTTTTTCAATGTGTGAGTGACAAAGGGATGGAGCTGGCACTCAGCCACTCATTCAGTATATGCAGAGAAGAGCTATAAGACTGAGGGGTGTTATGGTTGAAGAATATTTGGCTTAGATCTTTCTCTGTTTCAAATTGCAATGTCGCTTTTGCACTGCAAACTGCAAACTATTTTTAGGTCAATGAAATTAACACATTGTTCTTGTTACCTAGAATGGTAGGACACAGGTGGTATGTATGTCTGCAAGACAAGTTATTGATCTTCAGGTTCCAAAATGATACAGTATAATATAATAGAAGTCTGCCACTAAACTCTCCCCATCAACCAAAAGCCTATGACATACAACCACACACCCATGCATATATATCTGCTAAGGACAAATATCTGTCTGACGATTGCTTCTAGGCCAAAACTTAAAGGGACCTTACCCTCACAGAACAATCCTACAAACAAGGGAGATCCATAGGAGAACCAACATCATATACCTACTGGCTCACTCCAGTGTTTGTTTGTGAGGAGGTTGCTTTGTAATTTTAATTTGTTTATTTATTAAATTTGTATAGCACCCTTCACCCAAAGATCCCAGCGTGGTTCACAACATAAAAATACAGCATGTGAACAAATATATATATAAGAAAACATATACAGCATGAGAACACAAAATATATAACAAAAAATAAACTAATAATCCCCTACCCTAAAAACATTTAAAAGGCACAAACCCCAGTTGAAATGGATCTATGAACAGGATATAATGAAATCCCCATATTTATTTCTTTAAAATTAACAAATAGATTCAAACTACAATTCCTACACTATAACGAAGCTAGAAATTGGTAGCCAGCAGATTTTGGAATCCTGCACAAATTGAATAATGTGTTTATAATTCCTCACTCTCTAAACAATGGTGTGCAAAACTGCATTGGTATGTCCCTTGTAGGAGCAGTTCCCCTGACACTGATACCGTTATATGTTCTGTTGAACAATCTGTAATAGAGTAAGACAATCCACCATGGTTTTCCTCATAACCTGCATGACCCAAGAATAATCAATAAATGAGTAATCTATTCATGTTACCATTTCATTGGGTTCTCAGACATACAGGTAGCATATTTCAACCACAGTGGGATATATGAGAAATAAACATTCCCTCTTCAAAGACAGTAAAGTTACCACTGGTATTTTGTGCAGTACGTAAAATACTGGGATTGTGTGCACTAGACTGTACTACAGATACACTGATGTTCGGGAAGATGTTATTTTGAACATTTGGATTGTTAGGACGTTTTCATTTTTGGAACATTTGGA
This sequence comes from Zootoca vivipara, assembly GCF_965207765.1. Taxonomy (NCBI): domain Eukaryota; kingdom Metazoa; phylum Chordata; class Lepidosauria; order Squamata; family Lacertidae; genus Zootoca; species Zootoca vivipara. The sequence continues at coordinate 35,365,019 of NC_142591.1, read as the reverse complement.
TTGTTAGGACGTTTTCATTTTAAAAGACACTCGTAAGGGAAGGATAGCAATTTTTAGTAATAATCTGCATGAAATTAGCATTCTTTGCAACCATGACAGCTTTGTATGTATTTCCAAAGTGGGGACTATGTGAGTCAGTTGCAGCAAAAGCTATGAAGACTATTTATACTATTTCTCTTTCAAAATTATTTCCACCATTTGAATTTGAATTTGAATTTCAAATGAAGCTTGAATTGTTTTCTGTATTGGGGTTTAATTTCAGAACTAGTGAAGAATTAATAGAGGTAAGTGTCTCTGAGTGTGTGCAGAGTAACATCCCCTAGTTACTGTGCAATGATAATTGGGTCTATGTATCTGGAAGTGCAGGGGGCCTTTTCAGATCATAGGGAAGGCTAAACCTAGGCAAATTTCATTGAACACTAACTAGCTGACATCCAGAACATTTTGCAAAATATACTTGCAGTTAACAACACATTGAAATGCTTCAATCAGCAAATTCTCTCTCTCTCTCTCTCTCTCTCTCTCTCTCTCTCTCTCTCTCTCTCTCTCTCTCTCTCTCTCTCTCTCTCTCTCTCTCTCTCTCTCTCTCTCTCTCCCTCTCTCTCTCTGCCCCCACCTACCTACGCACAACATAACTAGACATCTTGATTGTCCTCGCTAGCTTAATGCTGCCATTTAAAAAATGGTATTCATGATTCTAACCTCACATAGCTTTTAAGGGAAACCTGGCTGTTTCAAAACAAACAAACAAACAAACCTAGTGCCATACTCAATCCTTTTATTTTTTAAAAAATCTCTCTATTTACAACTTGAATAACGATTTATTAGAGAAGCTGAAAATTGTTTCCATTCTATTGTATGCAGATGAGACTTGTGTCCTAGATTCCCCAAGGCTTTCAAAAAGCACTCAGCATTCTGGATAAATATTGCAATAGAAATGATTAAATTATATGTCTAAATTACTGATATTTGGCACTAATAACATTATTTGGCATCTGAGTAATAGTGCATTTTAATATGTAAATTCAGTGGAAGAGCTGTGATGTTATCTTAATTACTCATCACAGTGCCAGAAAAATAGAAGGACCTAATTCTGTAATTTCTTCAAGAAATAATAAGCAATTATTCTGTTTCTACAGCAAAGGCTGTTCTATGCTAAAGAGTCTTATTTGGAAAGAAAAGGTTGTTCTGGGCTCCCCCCCCCCAAAAAAAAGATTGTTTGTTCACCTCATAATTTGTATCTGACATTTAAACTGATGCAGACCTCATAAATTGTATGCCATTGTATTTTCTGCATCACATTAGTTTGCCAGGCATGAATGCCACACAGTAACCTAACAGAGATGGGAGCTTGATTAAGGCTGTGATTCTTTACACAATTACCTGGAAGTAAGTCCCACCGATCTAAGTTGCTTCGATTGACACATTTAAAGCAACCTGCAGCTAGCCCCTTTGAGTTTTCCATTGTTTTGTTTGGAAAATTAATGTCTAGAGTGAATTAAGTTTTCATGCATCCAGGTAGCATTTATGAGATATGTCAGTGCTTTGCTTAATGGAAGTTCCATATTCAATCTCCAGCATCCACAGGTAGGGCTAGAAGACACCCAGATCTGAAATTCTGGAGTGCCACTGCTGGTCATCATAGACAATACTGCACTCAATGGACCAATGGTCTGACTCTGTAAGACAGCTTTCTATGACTCTGTGTTGATAAATCTGTCGACAGAGCGGTGTGCTACCTGTTGTGCACTGCATTTACAGAAGAATCAGGATAAGGCATTAAAAGTTTGGGGTCTTTCTTAGACAGTGAGATGAGATAAGCCACCTAATGGGGAAACAAGTCAAAATGTTAAGTCAGATTGAGGAAATGATGTCATATGTCCAAATATGTAAAGCAGAAGTGGAGCAAGAATTATGGGGCCAAAGAATCAAGGAAATGTTTGCAGCATTAGGAACTGAAAAAGCAATGGTGAGTGAAACATGGAATCTTTGAGCAATGCAGCTGAAGTGCTTTGCTACATAGGGCTCATCCCGACTTCTGCTTGTCCTACTGCTTTCCTACAGGGAAAAAAAGATATTTACTGCTTGATTGGAACAAATATCAATCACATTTTCCACAGATTGACACTTCAGTGCTAAAAAGCGAGTTTTCCTGTGGAAAGTTGTGGGGCAAACAGAAGAGTGCTCGTACCTAGGCCTAGAAGGCAAAGGGACAAGTGGTAAACTTCTCAGAACCGTGCTTTCGAAGCAGAAGTGGGGACGAGCACACTGACAAAAGTCTACTTAACGGTAAGGGTGGTTAAAAGTGGACCTGCAGAAGTTGCTGGAATAACTTCATAACACTTCATTTGACAGAAGCACTCTCAAAAGCAACCTCTTCTCACTTTCAGAAAATTCTAAGGTATTCTGTATTCCCAGGGTGCTAGAATAAAGAGACCCGTATCTATGGATAGCGCATTAGCATATTTAGGAGAAGGTTAATGAACAAGGTCACTTGTTCATGTAAAAGTGACTGGTGATTCTCATGCTTAATCCATAAGCAGATCACTTGTGCAGTACTGCATGAGATAGCTAAGCACCTTTGCAGCTTCTACAATGAACATTTTGAATCAATGAATTACATTCATCATTATGGGCTGCTTGTAGGTACAATTCATTATAACAAATGCTTACTCCTTTAGGCATATAGGTTTACATGAAAGAAACCAGTTGCATTGCAAGCCAGGCACTTATAGAATGGAATATATGTTATATACTGGATTGCCTCCATTCTGCCTGCTAATCTCTGATCTGCTTTGCTTATTGCATGGACCTCTTGCTCTTGTGAAGGTATGATGATGCAGGTAAGCTCATATTGCCTGTATAATGCCACATACGATGACACTGAGGTCGTGGCACTGCTGTGGCAGTGGCATGAATTTTTCATTGGACCGAGAAGGACACCATCCTTCCCTCTTAATCAGAGGAAAGGAACAAAAAAGTCTTGCATTTTCAGATGATCTATTTAAATGTCTCACTGGTTCCACATCTCACCCCCTTCTCACTCAGCTCAAAATGTTGTAAATTCTGCAATTAACAGAGTGACAAAATGAAAGTGCCTTTGTGGTAAAGCAACTGATGGAACTATTAAAAAGAGGCTATAAACTCAAACTGAGCTACAATGACATGTAAATGGGTGATGGTAAAGGCAGATCAATGCTGCTACATCCTGGGTTTTACAATATCTCTGTATGAACATCAAACCTTTGAATAGCCAGGACTTGTTTGATTTAATTAGATTTCTTCAGTTTGGTGTGAGAAATGCTCCCAGTAGCCCAATACCATCTTCAATCTTTATGAAGGGTGGGGTGAGCGGGTGTGAAAAATCTTGCCATATGGTCAGACATCAGAATCTTTCTAATTCCCACCTTTTATTTAATAGGTAAATTTAACTTTTTTAATATTCTGCTTGGCAATGTTTAAAGTTTAACACTCTGTAGGTCATTATACTCCTTTTCATTATTAAGCTGCTCTGTCTTCTTTGGGAGTACTTGCTAAAAATGGAAGCCTTCCTATTGGGAAATAACTGAGGAATACTAATTAATCTTGAAGTCCCACATGTGTGGGAAACTTAAAAAAAAAAAAAAAGGCTAACTGCCTGAATTAAAGAATGGTGGGTCTTGACCCACTCTCTAGCCAAACAAGTCGCAAAAGAATAAATGCAGTGTTTGCAAAGCACAGGAAATATAGGTTGTTAGAACTGTCCCATTATTAAGCACTCACAATGTGCTTTCAATGCTTCTATCCCTTTCACACTGAATAGATCACAAATCTAAGTAAGTTTAAATGGTTTCCTTACTGTAATTAGAGGTCTCGCACATACATCATTCAGCGTTTCTGCGGAAACAACACAGATAAAAACTTATTGAGTACAAAATACCAAAAGTATCTTCAAACATGGAGCTTGGGCTTGGCATTTCCAGCCTTGTGTGCCCAGTCAATTACGTGGTTCTGTTTCCGTTATCTGAAGAAGTGTGCATGCACACGAAAGCTCATACCAATGACAAACTTAGTTGGTCTCTAAGGTGCTACTGGAAGGAATTTTTTTATTGTGGTAGAGAGAGAGAGAGAGAGAGAGAGAGAGAGAGAGAGAGAGAGAGAGAGAGAGAGAGAGAGAGAGAGAGAGAGAGAGGAACAGGAAAAAAGCCATACTTCCTCCCTCCCTAAAGGTAAGTGGGCATTACCTAGCCAAGCCTTCTCTAGAAATTTACAGCTCCATGGTCCTTAACCCCTTCATTTACTAACTAGCATAGGCATGCAAAATCTCCCACACGCCAAACATTATGCTCTTCAAATATGAAAAACAAATAAGAGCTCCAAGAAACATCTATCAGTTTGTTTGTTTGTTTGTTTGTTCTGCCTAGGAGAATCCAGCAGTTATATGCCCAGGGTATGGGAAAGTTTTTTGTAGCAGACATATCAAGACAGAAGTACACTTTTTCCTCATTGCCAAGGCAGTATTTTTGTGTAACGTCTCAACCTTACTATCATAAAGAATTCTGGGAAGTATAGTTTAAGAGTACTGAGGGTTGTTTGGAGACCCCCATTCCCCTCACAGAGCCACAGTGCTCAGAGTGATTTTACAGCCAATTCCTCTTCACAGTGAGCTCTGGGAACTGTAGCTCTATAAGGGGAATAGGGGTCTTCTGACAACTTCGCAAAAATTGGATTTGCCCATCCCTAATTTCAACAGAGACCGTTAATAGCGGCAAAGTTTATTATTTCAAAACATGGCTGCACTGCTAATTTTGGGGACGTTGCTGCATTCAGGGAATCAGCCCTCCACCTATGGAGATGTGCCGCAGAAAAATAGCAGAGGAGAAAGATGGCCCAGTTGCTGTGATGGCAGGCATGAGACCTCAGCATTGTCGCCTCAGCTGTGATGGCACATTGTCAGCACTCTGGGGATTAGGATAGGGAAGTACAAAGAAGTGACAGCCCATTGCAATATAAAGACCTTTCTTTTGATGTTCTGTGTTTCCTTCCCAGCCCCTATGGGAAGACAAGAGCGGCAGCGGGGGTGAGGGGTAGGCAAGGTCAAGGAGAACAAACCTGGGAGGAGTCAGAGATTTGAGAAGGAGCCAGTTGAGCTGACCTGAAACCCCTTCCCATCAGCAGACATCTCATAAAGTGCAAGCCAAGCAGAGAAGAAATGGGATAGATCTACAGTTCTCCCCATTACCATGTGGGAAAGAGATACAAATATCTCTATTTTTAAATGTGAGGTTTGATGTTAGATCTGTCCATTAAATTGAAAAAATTCTAATCCTTGAGTGTCACAGAAAATCTCATCAGTTTAATTTATAAACAAGGTCATCCATGAATCACAATGGCTTTATTTGAGCCCTAATTGGCTGCTATGTGGCATGGACTAGCTTGACATTCCATCTCTCATGGAAAAATCTGAATATGTAGATATACCATTGTGGAACTTCTTCATTTAACACAGCTTACAGGTGCTCCCCATCCTGCATAGAACTCAGGTAATGTGGTTTAATGGTTAGAGCCTTGAACCGGGTCCTGAAAGACCAGGGTTCAAATCCTACTAGTCATGAAGCTCACTGGGCAACTTGGGCCTGTCAGAGTCCCTCAGGCTACCCTACTCTACAGGATTGTTGTGCAGAGGAGGAGAACCCCATTTACTATCTAGAGCACTTTGGAGAGGAGATGGGAAACAAATGTAATAATGAATATTTTTTCCTGTATGTCACCATCCATGAATGTTTCCAAGAATCCAATTCCATTTCTCCCTAGATGATTTGGAGCCTTCCTCTGCTCTCCCCACCCCACCCCACTTACAGCTTTTAGAGCAGGAGAGAGGGGGGCGGAGAGAGAGAGTTTCTTGGATGAAGGACAGAACAAAAATATCATAGATGCATCATGTATGTTTCAAATTCCCATAAACGATTCTAATCATATATTTTAGGGATTGTTGTCAGTGTTGTGATTCGAGGTGATTAAAACCACTAAATTCCAGGTTTTTATAAAAAGACACTATTAATGATGCACCTCCACTACCTCACACACGTGTATATAAATTATAAATTAACATCTTTCTTGTCTCAGAAGCTGCTACTGATGTGCTAACAGTGTGGAACCTTTAAACAGTTTCTTACTGGCTGAAGTTCCTACATTCACAAATACAAAAAGAAAAAGAAAAAAGAGATCACAGTGAAAGATAATAGCCTGCCACTGTGGTATAAGACCATTAGATTGTTGGGAAAATTCCAAGCCCGTCTTGGTTTACCTTGGCTGCAGCAGAAGCCCCATGCTGAGCAGAGACATATCTGATTGACCCATCATCCCCGCTGGAAGCCTCTCCTTTTCTTCTAGCCTTGACTTGTGTGACCTCAAAATAAAGTGCTGATATTTTACAATTCACGACACAAAAGGAAAGGGGGGGGGAATGAAAGTGGAATATATTATTAGGGATATAATTTGCAAGCACTGCTATCTCTGGATTACTTTTAACTTCTGGAATCAGCAGCAGCTTTTATATGTCTACCCACATTAACAGCAGTGATCAGTGGTCCTCTCTACCCACCACTAGTGACAGGCTTAATGAGGACCTTTAAGCCTCCTCTCTCCTACCTCCCTGTCAAATGGCAAAAGGAATGCTGGATCAAGAGCATGCCGGTGTCAGATTCTTATCCCCATCACCCATATTTTTTCATTAGAAGTCACACATGCAGCCCCAACATATACATCAGTATTCAGAAATAAGCCTTCTCTATTTAGTAGAGCTTACACGCATAAGATGTACATAAGATATTGGCCTGAGGCTAAAGTTCTACAGTATACATATTTATCTGGGATTAAGTCTCAATCTGAAGTTCAACATCAAAAAAACCAAGATCATGGCCACTGGTCCCATCACCTCCTGGCAAATAGAAGGGGAAGAAATGGAGGCAGTGAGAGATTTTACTTTCCTGGGCTCCTTGATCACTGCAGATGGTGACAGCAGTCACGAAATTAAAAGACACCTGCTTCTTGGGACAAAAGCAATGACAAACCTAGACAGCATCTTAAAAAGCAGAGACATCACCTTGCCGACAAAGGTCCGTATAGTTAAAGCTATGGTTTTCCCAGTAGTGATGTATGGAAGTGAGAGCTGGACCATAAAGAAGGCTAATCACCGAAGAATTGATGCTTTTGAATTATGGTGCTGGAGGAGACTCTTGAGAGTCCCATGGACTGCAAGAAGATCAAACCTATCCATTCTGAAGGAAATCAGCCCTGAGTGCTCACTGGAAGGACAGATCCTGAAGCTGAGGCTCCAATACTTTGGCCACCTCATGAGAAGAGAAGACTCCCTGGAAAAGACCCTGAAAGATGGAAGGCACAAGGAGAAGGGCACAAGGAGAAGGGGACGACAGAGGACGAGATGGTTGGACAGTGTTCTTGAAGCTACCAACATGAGTTTGACCAAACTGCGGGAGGCAGTGGAAGACAGGTGTGCCTAGCGTGCTATGGTCCATTGGGTCACGAAGAATCGGACACGACTAAACGACTAAACAACAACAACAAAGTCTCAGTCAACTCCATGGGACTTGCTTCTGAGTAGTGGGATCATCTTTAAGGATGGTCCTGGTTGCGGGCGGGACCCCAGGCTGGTTCTTCCCCCCCTGGCATGGGCGGAGTAATGCCGTCATGCCAGGGTGGCACCATGATCACCCTGGCTTCTTGGCCAATCATTTTTGTGTGGGGTGATATAAAAGTGGCAGCCTGCTTCACGCTGCCGAACACCCGCACACCCGCCCTTTATTTTAGATGTCCTCTGGCCTTGCTTTGGACTTTGGTTGGTTGCCTGTTTTGGGACGGGGGCCAGGTAGGAATTTTTTCATTTGGCAGATTGGCACTGGCCACTTGGTTTTTGCCTACCTCTTAGCAATCGTCACAACTTTGTAAGGTTTAGTGGTTAGGCATTGGCTCATTGATTTGTGGGGGAGGGGAGGTCAGCCATTGCCTGCCTCTCCATTGACCAAGTGTATTCCATTAAAGGAATCCAGGTCCTGGATCCTGTCTGAAGTCCGCTTGAGGGGCTAGAGCCATGCCAGGCCTCTGGGGATACTGAAGAGAGCTACAGGCGGGTTTTCCCCAATGTGGCTTCCTCTTTGGGTGGTTTACCCTTACTGACTTCCTGCAAAGGGGGCAGGAGTCCGATATAGTCCTTTGCCAATGCCTAAGCCAATACCACTCACATTTCTGTAATCAATAAAGTTGTGGTCTAAAATTTTGCCCAATAACCTTAAACCAAAATTCTGAGTCAGTTTGAATTTTATTCTAACGAGGGGCTGGTTTGGGGGCCTTGCCACGCAAACCATGTATAGGATTACACTACTCAATATTGCACTACTCAATTTTGAAATGGGAGGAAGATAAGCAGCCGTTCCAGAATTTAGGGCAGGGGTGGGGAAACCAGCCCTCCATACACTCCTCATCTACAACTCCTATCAGCCCCAGCCACTCTCACCAGTCAAGGCTGATGAGAGTTTTGTAGTCAAACAATTTTTGGAAGGCCCAAGCCATTGCTGGTTTAGGAGATACTCCTTCCAAATTCAGGGTGGAATTCAGTGCTACTCCTACTCAGAGAAGACTCATTGCTGTTAATGGACATGACTGAGTTCATTCATTTCAATGGGTCTACTCTGTCTAGGACTTAGTTGACTTCTGCCTGCAGACTCCAGCAGCTCTGTTCAACACATATCCCCACAATACAGTGCACCTCAGTGTGAAGAGGACAGAAAAGAAATGGAGGAAGCCACCCAAGTGCAGAAGTGTCTAGCTGCTCATTCCAATTGGTCACATTAAAACCAGTGAACTAAAAGTCAGAAGATCTGCATAAAGAAATATCAAGCAGAGGGGGAATGTCTACATTCAGGTATGTGGTAGAGTGAGATTTTTTCAAGTTGAGCCTGGGGGGGGGGGGGATGAATAAATCTTATTTGGTTTGAAGCCTATAAATCAAATCTCTCAGCACTCTCAGGGATGGCATTTGAATTCTTATAACCCACCCTTGTAAATGAATATACGTAGCTCAGAAACCAGTGAGTGGAATTTGACTCAGGCTTTGTTGCCAGGGGAGAAAGGTTATCTGTCCAGGATTCAAAGCCAGGCCATGGTGAGCTTCAGTACCACTCCCATGCATGGCTGTGCGTTCTCCATGTGTCTTTGCACCTCTGTCCTGATCTGGCATCTGCATGAAATGGATCATCACATTCCAGGGCACATGGTGATTGGCCCGAACTGACTTTTCTTGCCTGCATGTAGCTGGGATTGGGAAGGGTCCTGAGGGCACGACAGGAGGCAATGATAAAAGAAACAACTGAACTACACAATGAAACAAAATAATTGCACATTTTGATCATTGGTGGGGAATGTCAGCTAGACCTGACCACCAATCAATTTCAAAGTTTCCCACATATCCTAATCCAAAGGGTTTCATGTAACCATGTTCAGAATATAATAATAATAATAATAATAATAATAATAATAATAATAATAGTTATAATAATAATAATAATAATAATAATAATAATAATAGTTGATGTAGCAACCCCCCAAGAAAGTTTATAATTCCAGGTTTAAGAGTCTTGCATGCTACAGTTTCTGATATACACTGCAAAAAGCACACTAAATGGTGTCAAATTAGCACCTGACTTTGATTCAGATTGACATGGTAAACTTACTAAGCTTTCCCCCTATTTTATCCAAGGATCACTTCTGATTGGATCCAAAGTGAACATTAGGGAGCGTGTGCAATTTCACTCGAAACCATATTTTAATATGATCTTACAGCCATCGTGAGGTTATGCCACCTCTCTCCAGAGAGGTTTGTGTTCCAATTCAAATGTGCTCTAACTTCAGTGAAATTCCTTTGGAGGACAGGTTGCAGTTCAAGACTGCTTCAAATACTGCATATATATTTTCAGTTGATTTTGCCCACTGGCAAATAGAGTCTTTCTATGTTGTGCTCATCATTCAGTTTCCTAATTGGAACCAGAAAACACTGTATGTTGGCTTGCACAAGATACTCAGTGTGATTGTTTCAGTCTGCTTTTGTGCTTGCCTTTTATTTAGTAGCTGGTGGAAAGAGTGCATTGCTAGGGGGGTTGACAGGTAAGGAAAAATATTTGGACCATTTGCCTTGGCCAAGTACAACAAAAGTGCCAAAATCGATGTGACAAAACTGTCTCTTCAGGTCCCACCATCGGGACTAAATATTTTATAGACCCTGTGCAGACACACAAGGCAATGTAAAGCACTTCTACGTGATGGCTGTGAATTACGAAGCAGCTCCCGGTTTTCCAGAGACCCTAGGTGAGATCTAAGAATGCTTGCCAAAATGTGTCTTGTAAATAAATCAGCTTTATCTACAACCCAAACACTTTAGACAGATGGCCATTTAGAATTCAGCATTTCACTAGGGAGGGGAGAAAAAAGATGAGAGGGAGGGAAAGCAAAGGAAACAAACACAGCATTCGAGCAAAATCTTACGGTGCAGGATATTAATTGTTAAGTGCATCCAATTTTGTTTAGTACAAATACACTGTTGAATTGAAAGTACCAACTAATTAAAATAAGGAAAATAGATATTCTTAGCTCCAATATTAAAATGTCTGCTAGCACTCCATTAAGGTGACGTTTGATTTATTCATAGTAATGGAAATGATTAATGAGCAACATTTGAGTGTTTATTATAGAGCAGGCCCATATGCAGAAGTGGATGCCGACCAGATGATAATATAAAATACATTACACAGACTGACACTCCTGCAGGTATCTTATGAGATTAATGGCTTTCATATCCATATTTTCCTGGGACATGCAGCTTCAAAAGGCAATGCTAGATATAGTACCCAAGATAGACATACTGCCGGTCGGGTCAGCTGGGGGCAGGAACGATCCACAGGCATAATGCAGGAATGAATCCAGCCCATCTCTTCCATCAGTGTTCAGCGTGCAGCTCTATGGAGTTCCGACATCCCTTCCCCACAATTTATTACGACCCATGTCTTGGAGACACTGAGTACATATTAAGAGTCCAGCAGAGATATAACGGAGTCAGAGCCAGGCTGAGGTTGTGTACTAAAAGCTACTTTATTAAGCTTAAGGCAGAACAAAAGGAAAACATGTCTCCTCTCGCTGAGAGAAGAAAAAGGAATACAAACGGAAACAGAATACAGCAAGCATCCGCTCCCATGATTCCAACAATCTTTGCTGGAATACATAACAGGCATGTGACCTGCACAGTGAGAGGAGTAGAAACCTAACACTGCCTAACAGTAGGGTGATTGACATGTGCATGATCACCCATTAATTTCTCTTTCCTTGGAATTTAATCTGAACTTCAGGAAATTCACTCGGGGCTCATCCAGCTTCCACTTGTCCCACTGCTTCCCCCTGGGAGAACCCAATTTTTTACTGTTGAACAGGAGCAAATGTCAATCAGGTTTTCCATGGACTGACATTTGCTCAGATTCAATGTTAAGGAGTAGGTTTTTCTGGGGAAAGCAGTGGGCCAAACCTCTCAAACCTGTGCTTAGAAGGCATGGGGCAAGCAGAAAACTGCTCAGACTTGTGCTTTCTGAGCAAAGCACAAGTGGAGGTGGAAAGGAGAACCTTGTTCACATTCCATCATCTGATTTATACTTGTTAATGGCCAGAAGCTGATGCATGATGTGACAGAAGCATGCTCCCCTGGCTTGAACTGGAGTTGGTTTCGTGTCTCTGCTCTCTCAAACGGCTCCTATATTGGCCATTTGACCTATTACTTTTAGTGGTTAGGAGTGGTGTGCCTTATAAAGCAGCTCCTCCCACTGACCTGGTCTCTTCAGCTCAGTGCAGCAACCCATTAACCTATCCCTTGCAATGGAGCAACTCCACAAGCCATGGAGCAATCCATCATCTGCAAAAGGGGACCAACGACCTTTTTCTACCTTCTCTATACTCACCTATTCCTGTAATCTTGTCATATTTCTTGATCACAGTTGGCTAGCAGGCAGTCTTGGCAGGTGGGGAATAGAATAGATTGCCCTAGTGAGCACCCTGAGACATCTGAATTCAGCCCTAAACGGCTTCGGCCAAGTATACCTGAAGGAGCGTCTCCAGCGCTGAGGGCCTTCTGGTGGTTCCCTCACTGCGAGAAGCAAAGCTACAGGGAACCAGGCAGAGGGCCTTCTCAGTAGTGGTGCCCGCCCTGTGGAATGCCCTCTCACCAGAGGTCAAAGAGATAAACAGCTACCTGTCATTTAGAAAACAACTGAAGGCAGCCCTGTTTAGGGAAGTTTTTAATCTGTGACATTTTATTGTATTTTAATCTTTGCTAGAAGCCGCCCAGAGAATACTAAATAATAATAATAATAATAATAATAATAATAATAATAATAATATGAATAGAGAAGGATTTCCCCCCCCAACCTACTTTGCAATGCTAACTTTCTCAAGACATTGGTAAGGGGAGCATCCATGGGGTCTGGAGGCTTCATTCTTCTGAATGTTGGATGGGGGTGAGTGGGACAATCAGTTGGCTCACCTTTGTGTGAACGAACGGGGAAATACATGAACTAATTCATTTCCTGACGTCACCCACAAAGGCAGTTTAGGATAAGTCACCCCCAGCCTCCCACAGCTAAGCTTCCCATTTCAACTGAATTAATCAGCCCTGGTTGCTTGTTTTGCTATGGTTAATGAAGCTGTTGACTCTTCACCTTATTATTTGTCTCTTATCCTCCTTCATGTGCAGAGACAATCAAAAGACTTTCTATCCAAGGAGACATGAGGATTTTATAAGTGGTGTTAGTTCTATGATGTCTCATTCACATATGCAAATCATCATTGGGTGTAGCAATCAAGCGATGAGCATGAATGTGTGAATCAGTCCTTGAGGAATGTAGGCTGAATGAGTGGCTTGAGAAACTGAAGCATTGTTTGTGAGATGATACAAAGAAGTTCTATCAGAAGTGATAGCCCATTCTCACATGCTAGTCATTGCTTGCTGCTGTGGTTGTCAAGTGAAAAAACAAATGCATTTATGAACCAATGCACATTTGGAATGTATTTGTTATTTAATCACACTTTCTAAAATAATTACAGTGAAATGCTTCCTTCATACAAATTTAAGAGCTTCCATTACACTGGCCACTCTGTAGTTTCAGCCAGAATAGCATGAAATAGCTTCTTCGTTCTCCCACTTTTAAATGACTAAATGAATGTTGCAGAATACTTTGAAAGCAAGCAGAGATCAGCACCCATTCTTTGTTTTGTTAATTTCAAATGAAACTTTCATCCAATTTATTGATGCCTGCAGCAAGGATATTAAGGAATCTTGGCTTTTGCTTCAAAATACAGCACACGGTGGGAACAATATTGCGGTCAAATGCTATCTATCCTGAGTTGAGTCATTGTTTACCATAAGCACATGAGAAATCTATTATTCCTCTAGGAAGAACAAAATAGCAAAACAGAACAGCATAAAGCCCTGGCTAAGAAACCCAACTCACATACAGTATCTTCCTTACTATAAATAATGGGATGGATTGATATGAGGTCGGTTGTACAGCAGACCCAATGAAATCAATGAGACTTAAGTGAATCCAACCTGCTATCTTAAATTATTGAAGCAGATCTTAATGTTTTCAACAAGATTTAAAGATATAATGTAATGATGCATGTCTATAAAAGTAAAAGTAAACTCCTGCCAATTATTTGCAAACACATAAAATTGCAGTACAGTAGATGTAATTATTAATCATATTTTTAAATGGTCCAGTATTTTCTCCGCTGGATTTACAAATGATGCAGTTGTTTTGAGACCTGTTGTTTTGATTGTTATGCTGTTTTAGTGGGCTTGTTTATCATATACTTTAATTATGGATGCTTTAATGTTCTGATGTAGTTTTACTATACATTTTAATTATGGGTAGCTGTATTTTTCGAATTGGTTTTATTCTTGTTATTTTCTTGCCAGCCCTTATTTGTTAATGAAGCACCTTGGTATTTGTTCTTGAAAGGAAAGGTGGTGTGTGTGTGTGTGTGTGTGTGTCTGTGTGTGTACTACTACTACTACTACTACTACTACTACCTCTTCCCTTTACTAGATACGCTCTGCAGAAATGGGAACTGTAGCTGGTCTACCAAAAATGGCCTGTAGCTGGTCTACCAAATCTTCTCCTATGAAAGGTTTACCTCTAGGCGTGTATGAATGCCCCCTAGAGTTATTACTTTTTCTACTACTGTATTACGATCTCTTCCGTTTAAATTCCTCAGATGCTTGGCCTTAGGAGGTCATGCCCTTTCCTACATTTTACTGCAGTGAAACTCCAGGGTGTGTAAATATGTAATTGCATCAGAGATATAGACCATCTTAAACACAGAGTCTTAAGAATGTGCTCTGTTCAAGACAGCATGTAAAAAAAGAAAGCAAGGTTGATGTGGAGACAACGATGAAATCCATAGAGTGTGGTCCTATGTATGTTTGCTCAGAAGTAAAACCGTACAGGTGTACTTAGAATTGTAACTAGAGATAACTCTTATTATTGGGTTTTTTTAAAACAACAACAACAACAACAACAAAAACAACATTATGACACAAAATTTAAAAAATGGAAATCAGAGGGTCACTTGGGGAACAATCTGACAGTGTGGGGCTGCGTGAGCTCGCAAGCCTGGTAGAAATCCTTTGCTACCTGCCTAAAGTATGCAAGCCTTGTGATTTCCCTGTCAAAAATAATATAGGCCCTGTTCTGTGGCCCAGTGATTGCAGCAAAATACTAGGCAAGGTTTTACCCAGTATCTTCTCTGTGTGAGGGGCTCATGGGAAAGAGCTGTCCCATGAGCCCTTGCTGAAGAGGGGAGGGGATTTGTGAATAAGTCCCCGGACAAATTCTATCCTCGGAGTGTCCCCAGATTTCAACTAATGTCCCTGGGAAATGCAGTAGTGGCAGTCTCAGCAGCCCGGAGCAGTTGCCTCTGGCTGGCTTCAGGAGCTGCTTGGAAGTCCTCATATGATGGTGGTGCAGGGGCTATAAGATGCAGCTTCCGGGCTGCCTCCACCTTCCCTGACCCCAGCAACTAAGCTGTGAAGGGAGGCTTAATGCTGCCTATCAGAGCAGCCTCCCAACTCCTACTTGTGTGAAAGCAGGAGGGGGGGTGGGGATCTCTCAGTTGGGCAACGGGAAGCCTCCCTTCCCAGATGAGGGATCCCCGCCCCCTCCTGCTTGCACGCAAGTAGGAATGGGATTGGGGCTACTCCAATAGGAAGGGAGGCATTGTGCTGCCCGAGCCTCGCCGCCGCTGCTCTTAACCCTCCTTCTCCGCCTTCCATGCCTGACCCACCGCGCACCGCTTCCCTACCACCACCACCACCAAAGAACCAACAACTCAGGGGTTGCCCAGGCTCATGAAGAAACGACATAGAAGCCTCAGAGGAAGGGGAAATGTGGCATTTGAGGTCAAGGTGGTGACCGCCCCTCTGCCTCCACCATAGCTGCAGCATCAATGTCACGAACGTGTAGTATTTATTTATTTAAAGTGTCCCTGGATTCATTGAAAAAAAATCTGGCAATCTTACTATATAAGGCTGCTTCCCCTGGAGCTCGCAGCCATTTTGCTTCGAAAGCTTCCTGCCCGCCCGCCCTTGGGTTAGAGGCTTCACTGACCAATTTTGGGTCACCGAAAAGGATTGCTCTCTCTCAACATGATTAGCACATGCTTGGGATGGGGTTTTTGTTGGAGGGGGGCCTTTACCTCAGGGAATTATGGATTTCCTTCGTTAGGCAGAAGAACACTGTATAAGGGCGGAAATAGCATTGGTCAGGATCAACATAGTATAGCCCCCCCCCCATCATAAGGGGCCTGAGGGGAGGATTGACCATGGCAAATCCAAGTGTGGGTTCTGTATCTGCCTGCTTGGAATCTGCACCCTGGTGTCCCAGTGAAACCTTGCTTGCTTGGTTCAACACTGGCAGACTCCCATCGTACAGGTTTGGAGCGATCCAAACCCGCTGGATCCATTCCATCAACATGGGCCTTGTGGAATGATGAACTGATCCTGGGACCCAATGCCGTGCCAACCCTTGCCCTGCCTGCTGCTGTCAATAACGATTTGGCCTGATTTTATCCCATCACCGTTGTACAGTCTGGTTATTTTGCTGCTCTCATGGGTCACATAATGCGCCTGCCTGGGCAATAAGCTCACACTGATTCACATATGATTTTTCCCCTACATTAATGACATCTCTGAAGATGCAAAACAATGCAAACCACATGTACCGGTATATCATCATGTGAGATGAATGTCCAAATGTCAGGAGTGGGGCAACAATGACCCTCCAGATGTTTCTGGACTACAACTTCTTCCATCCCCTCGACCACTGCCCATGCTTGGTGGAGCTGATGGAAGCTGGAGTGTTTTAAGATCTGGAGAAGCATAGGTTAGCCACCCTTTCATGAATGTTGTAACTTTTCCAGTAGAACAATTTCCTTCAGCTTGCTCAGATGAAACACAGTGTAGGACAACCTCCCTCTGGGGCTGCCTGTTGTCAAAAGCCACTTATGCTGCCACGTTTACAGATACAAATGCATCTTTTTTATAATAGCATCCCTCCCTCATTTCCAAGTTACTACTATATTTGGGTCTTTCAAGTGCATTCCCAAAGGATCTTCATGGTATCTTTTAATCTCTAAGCCACTCAAGGCAAAGATGTTTTCTTTGTTTGTATCTCTTTACCCTAACAACACTATTAGTGCTTTGATAATATCCTTGAATTTCATTACTGGATTCTCCACTCCTTCTTCCATGTAATTTAATTACAATTTTAAATAAGACCAGCTTTTACACTGATCCCTGTGGTTATCCCAATTTCCCAAGATAACTCCATACATTGCTGTTCTTCATTAACCTTTATTGATTATTGTGCAGTGGGCTTCACTCCTCTTAACACTGATCTTAAGCAAGCTAATTTAAATTTTGACTTTCAAGTAAGATTTAGTGAGGCAGGACCAAGAGCTTTGTGAAAAAGCAAGGATGGTAGATCCACAGAACAGTGGCTGTGAGCCATTGATTTTTCTAGTTAAACATTTTAAATGCAAATCTAATGACAAAACCATGGCAAGTCTATTGTTGTTGTTTAGTTGTTTAGTCGTGTCCAACTCTTCGTGACACCATGGACCAGAGTACGCCAGGCACTCCTGTCTTCCACTGCCTCCCGCAGTTTGGTCAGAATCATCTTCGTAGCTTCGATAACACTGTCCTACCATCTCGTCCTCTGTCGCCCCCTTCTCCTTGTGCCCTCCATCTTTCACAACATCAGGGTCTTTTCCAGGGAGTCTTCTCTTCTCATGAGGTGGCCAAAGTATTGGAGCCGCAGCTTCAGGATCTGTCCTTCCAGTGAGCACTCAGGGCTGATTTCCTTAAGAATGGATAGGTTTGATCTACTTGCAGTCCATGGGACTCTCAAGAGTGTCCTCCAGCACCATAATTCAAAAGCATCAATCCTTCGGCAATCAGCCTTCTTTATGGTCCAGCTGTCACTTCCATACATCACTACTGGGAAAACCATAGCTTTAACTATATGGTCTATTATTTAGCCTTAAATCAGGAGTGGAGAACCTCTTTCAAGGCAAGAGTCATGTTTCCTTCTAAACAACATTCTGAGAGTTGCACCCCATTGTGGGCAGGGCCAGGGGTAAAATGGATGGAGCAACAAATATTATTTTAAGATTTGGATTGTAGGCTCATTTCTAAACACCCATATCTTCCTCCCACCCAGACATTCCAGAGGCATTATTAGAGTTCAAGGACATATTGCAGACAAGCAAAAACACTCAAGGTGCAAAGCAGAGCCAGTGGCGGTATGGCCTGGGGAAAGAGGTTGTCTTCTGGAAAGAGTTCTGAAGAGACAGATACAGAATGCACCCAAGGAGTCACTTTGTAAAAACCCTTGTTTGTTCAAGGAAGCAATCATCCCCCCGGTGGAGCGTGTTCATTGGTTACTGAGTGACTCCATGCGTTAGTGATTCATAAAATGGCCCTTTTCACTTGGGCAGCTAGGAAGATCAGGAAGGAATTGGACAAAATAGCCGTGAACTGTAAGGGGGATTCTGAGTTCTAAATCTGAAATACACTTTATATAGTAGTGGAGGCCCCCTGGTTATAGTCACGAGACATTGATGGTTCTGTTTGTTTCAGTTGATGCCTTGATTTATATTTTGTGCCTGAAATTGTTTGTGTTTCTTTTGTCATGACCTTCGGCTAGTACAATAAACTGATTACTTGACTGAAAAGGCTGGAGGGCAGTGTTCCACACCCTTGCCATAGATAATCTTTCCATTGGTGTTACCATTTTTATCTGATTGGGTCCTAGCTGCCATCCAGGTTGTTGGATCAGATTGAACACTTGTTCTTCATCTTGCTGTGTCATTCTGCTCTTCATTCAGCACACCTTACTTTTATACCCACAGGTGAATTCACTTGCAATAGTGAATTGGCTCTTGTATTGAAATGAATACTGTAGCTTCTCCACACAGAAGTTCCCCATCCACAACTGAACACACATGACGCAAATCTCTGGACTGGAGTAACAACATTTAATTGTGCCCTTTTCCTACAGCAGGGATCTCTCCCCACCACACGATGTTGTTGGACTACAGCTCACATAATTCTTGACCATTGGCTATGGTGATTGAGACTGAAGCTGGTGGGACTTGGCAGCCTGGAGGTCCACGGGTTTTCCAATCTCTGCCTTATTTGGGGTGGGGGGAGGATTTCCTTGTGCAAATGAAATAAATGTGTCCCATGTTCTTGAACTACAAGTGAATGTGGAGGGAAAATGTATGAGATTAGTTATACAATGATGTATACAATTTCTGACCCAAAAACTGAAACTGTAACTAGGTTCCAAACAAGGAAACAGTGGGTTACATTTAGTAACAAAGTTATACCTTTGGTCATTAATCAGTGGCCTTCTTTTAAATTTATTCATGCTGATTAATGGGTCTACTCTGAGCAGGGCTAGCATTGGACGCAACCCAGGGAGAGCTCTGTTATTCAATATGTTTGCAACATATCGGGCACATGTCTCTTGAATGACTTCACTTTGGAGGGACATTGTAATTGTGAGTGATAAACCTGTTCCTGCATGAGAAACCAAATTCATTTATAGAAAAAAACCAACCTATTGGCCCATAAATATTCCTTATGTGTAATGGTTAGTGGCTATTTAGACTATTCAGTGAATCTTCTAAAAGATTACCAGGAAACATATTGAGACAAAAATTCAATTGAGTGCTTTATCAGCTCTTAGAGTCAAATAAGAATGACTAGGAAAAGAAAATACCTTTAAAGAAAAATTGTGCTAACAATAAAATAGTCAGAGTGCATATTTTCATTTGGTATCTGGAGCCTATTTAAAATATAGGACAGTTTCATCAACTTTCTTATCCTCCCCCCCCCTTTTCTGCCTTGTGTTGCTCAATTATCAAAAGAGATTTAAAGCTTTCCTTTAAAAATGTACTGTAATGTGTCTATACAACAAAGAAGACAAACATAAGGATTAACATATACCAATGTAAAATGTTGACGGTCTGTTTGTAAATGCATATGTTACCAAGGGCCACCATGGATTTAAAGTTTTAAAGACATGAACAGAATGAAAGAAAAGGCTCATCTGAACTGACCAGGTTGTTTGCCTTTTTGTTTGTTTGTTTGTTTGTTTAACATGCTGCCCTTCATCAGAAGATCAAGGGTGGTTTGAAATATAAACTAGAAGCAGCTCATTTTCATTCCTCCTGGTCATTAATCGTGTTTTGTAACTGTAATATTATTTCAAATTATAGATGGCAAGACATCTTGGACATACTAAGTTTACAGAAAAGAAGAGCCAAGAGTTAGAGAGAGACAGACAGACAGAGAGAGAGAGAGAGAGAGAGAGAGAGAGAGAGAGAGAGAGAATACTGCACTATCATTAATTATCCTCACAGAAAATCTCTTCCCTCTTCGGGGGGAGGAGATGTTGTGGGCCCACGAGTCCTTCTCGTGCGGGGGGAATGGCTAGCATTCCCCCCAGCCCATTGGTTCCTTCACTGCCGCGACGCTCCCTTGGCTCACCCAATCAGGACGTTCCCCGGCGGATTAGCTTTGTATTTAAGGGAGCGCGCGGCAGGAAGACGTCCTCTTGGTTCCGGACCCGACCTGCTTTTTACAGCGCTCCTCTTCGTCGGAAAGCCGAGCTGAAATCACTAAAACGGCGTTTTTAAACGCCAGCTTCTTTTACAGGCTAGCTTCGATCTCCGTGGCCACCGGATCCTGCCTGCTTACGGCGCGGTTCTCCCGCCAGCCACCTTCCACGCCGCGGCGCTTCTCCAAGACGCGCTTGGCAGCCGCTTCTTCAGCCGCCGGTCCCTCGGCGCGCGGGACGCCTAGCAGCCGCTTCTTCAGCCGCCGGTCTCCCGTCGCGCAGGACGCCCGATACGCGAAGACCGGCCCCTCCTAGCAGGCTCCTCCCTCGCAGCGGCACACAAAGCAGGGCGCCTAACAGCTGTTTTTCTCCTGCCGCTGGTCGCGCGACGCTCTGGGCGTCCGATCCGCGGTCCACCGACCTCCCGGCCACCTTCCTCGCCGCGGCGTTTCCCCTCCATAGCGCCTACCAGCTACGAAGCGCCTAGCAGCAGTTTCGGCCGGTCCAACTGCGCTTGAGGCGCCGCAACATCCCCAAGCCCGCTTCGCCGGCGGCGCCGACTACTGTGATCCCGCGGCGTTCCCGCGCTAGCTGCCTGCGTACCGCTTCAAGGAGGTTAGTGGCCTGGGGGACCCTGGGGGCTGCCCGGGCCAACGTCGCCGTTTACTACTTCTGGTTGCCTGTTTGTTGTCAGGGTAACGGGGGGAACGCCATTTTGAAAGCCCACGTGCACGACGCCATCTTGAGTCGGGGGCTTCGGGGTCATTCGCTGGCGTATTTTGCAGAGCACCATTCCCAAGGGGCTTGTTACAGTTTATCTTAACCGCATTACGGGTGTGTTTCTTGCTGGGTTTTAGGTTGCTGTTGAATTTCCTTACTTTGTTTCGATTGCTGTTGGCTCATTGCTTTTTCCTGCCTTGACCCCGGCCGATTGTTTTCTTTGCTACTGTAAACTTTTGCTCCCTCTCAGATACCTTGCTTCCAGGCCGTGTGATTTGGCTCTCAGGGAACTGTTACCTCCTATAGGAGGCAGTTGCAGTTTTTAAAGCTGCAACAGTTGCAGTGAATTTAGCCCCCTGTTTACCACAGCAGCAGCTTGCTTGCAAGGTTTCGCTACATTATAGTCTTTGTTAGATTATCCTTATAGTTTTTCTCAGATTATCTTCGCTATATTATCTCATATACTGATAGGTTAATAAATAAATATATACATAGGAAGAGAGAGCTAATCTAATAATAATTATAGTTAAAATTAAAAAATAAAATAAAATAAAAATAAATAAAACAAATAAAACAAATAAATAAAACCTTTTGGATTTAATTTCCTTACTGGACTTTTCGCGTATCCTAAGTTACGCCTTAAAACTTCCTGCTTTAGCCGGCATCAAATTGGTTTTGCTACTGCTGTTGCCCTTGTCTCACCTGCCCTGGCCTCCTCTGGGTCATAGGCCTGGGTTCAAAGGGTGTTCATTTACTCTCCTAATTAGTTTTACAGTTAGCTGGGGCTTTCATCAGGTCAGGTTAATTTTTCCAGGCAATTGGCAGCATAGCGTTCACTTCTTGCCTGACTTAGACTTCGCGCTTGGCGCAATTTATTGCTCTCTTGCCTCACATTGGCTACAGGCAACTTTTATTCAGGGTTTCCTCAGGCGCCTCTTGCTTATTTATCAAGTGCAATGGCCCCTAAGCGTAAACAGAAGGAGCCCGCAGCTGCGCCCGCAAAAAGACGCTCTACGACTGGCAACAGTTCTTCCATCACTCCTACATTTACCACTATCTCTGTTCCACCTGAAGCGCTGGCTAACTTGTTCTCGGGCTTCCAGAGTTTCTTTCAGCAGGTTTCCAAGCCAGGCGGCGCCACTCACGAAGCCCCCCCAGAGGGGTCTCCCGACTTCATTGATGAGACACCCACGGTCGAGACCGCGCGCCCAGGGCCTTCATCTGCTGTTTCCCAGGCGCAGACCAGGCGCATCGGAACTAGGTCCCAGTCTGCCACTGCGGATGCGGCCCTTGACAGTGCCGGGGACATAACATCTTCTCCCGCTGCGGGTAACGCTTCAATTTCCCAGTTGTCACCAGGTACCCCTGCCTGTCTGAGGAGCCAGCCGCCTGATTCCCATAATAGGTCCAGGCGTCTCTCGTCAATTACATCCTATGATAGTGATGCCCAGGGCCAGGGGAGAGCTTTGCCGCCTCAGCAGGGCACCGCGCAGCAAGGCGACCAGGAAAAGAGGAAGACGAAGAAGACGGGTCTGAAGAAAACTAAGAAGACCAAGCATACGGAGCCGGACAGTGACTCAGGTACTTCCTCTTCCAGTTCCGACGACGACGAGGGAATTTTGGACGGGTACTGGGGCCAGGGGGAAGATCTGATTGGCTTGCCTCTTTGGGCTCATGAGCGGAGGGCTAACTCACACCGCAAAACCTTTAATGGCACTTTGGAGTGGAGAAATGGGGCTTTGGTGGAAGATGTAAAAACTTCCACTTTTGAATCTTCTGATTTCATTCTTGGGAATCATTTGTCTAGCAAAAAGAGGAATAAAATCCTGAACGGTGATTTCGTTGACATATTCACCCTCCTGCCACCCGCTAAGATAAAGGGAAAAGGGGAAAAGAAGCGCACATATGGCAAACGTAAATACAGGGAGCCTAGGGCTGAACGCACTTTCGAAAATTGGCTGGACGGTTTCCAGGTATATATGGGCACCATTGTAGCTTGCTATCCTAAGAGGGCAATGCACCTCGTGGCTTATATGGCTCATGTGAGGCGTGCTTATGAGTTGGCTGGGGAGGGCCCTGCTCTCCTGTATGATGAGGAATTCCGCAGGAATGCCTCCCTTTTGTCCACCACCCGTTGGGATCTGCGTGACCAGAACTTCTGGGGTGAGCATGTGAGCCCTTACATAGAAAAGAAAAACCCAGAGGCATCCCGTTCTGCTAAATTCGAAGCAAAAAGACCTGGCCGCCGATTAGTATGCTGGGAATTCAATAAGGGCACGTGCACCAGAGCGTACTGCAAATATAGTCACGAATGCGAGAGGTGCCAAGGGGCTCACCCAGCGTCCGCTTGCTTCAAGGGCCAGCAGTCCTTTCGTGGGGCTCGCGGGAACTTTCGGCAGGGGCCGAGAAGTGCTGCGGCCCAGGGACCAGCCCACACAGCCAACAGATTCTAATTTGTCCCTGTCCTTGGCATTCTCCCCCATCAAACTCCACCCTTTAAAATCATTATTACAACTATATCCCGATAGGCTAGCAGCGAAATATTTGTGGGAAGGATTTTCTATGGGCTTCAGAATTCCAGTAGCGGTACCGCCAGTTTCTGGTGACCCACCAAATCAAAAGTCTGTCCGGGATATGCCCGAGGTAGCAAAAAAGAAAATTGATAAGGAAATTAAAGCGAATAGAGTGGCTGGCCCCTTTTCATCCCCCCCCATGCAGGACCTTCATGTTTCCCCATTAGGTGTCGTCCCAAAAAAGATCCCAGGGGAGTTCAGATTAATTCACAACTTATCTCATCCCAAGGGCTCCTCAGTCAATGATGGTATCCCCCAGGAGCTTTGTACCGTTAGATACGCCTCCTTTGACCAGGCAATAAAGCTTATTAGGCAATTTGGCAGAGGCGCTTTATTGGCAAAATGCGATATTGAATCCGCATTCCGCTTGCTGCCGGTTCACCCTCAGGACTTTAGGTGGCTGGGGTTCAAGTTTGAGGGGGCGTATTACGTGGACAAAGCAATGCCCATGGGTTGTTCAGTAGCATGCTCAGCCTTTGAGTCGTTTAGCACATTTTTGGATTGGGCCCTCAGATTTAGGACAGGCCTCGAGGGCGTGACACACTACTTAGATGACTTCCTTTTCTGTGGGCGGGCCCTGAGTGCGGATTGCGCTTATCTCCTTGAAGCCTTCGCATCTTTAACCACAGAGCTGGGCGTACCTTTGGCTGCGGAAAAAACTGAAGGGCCGGCATCTACCATAACGTATTTGGGTATTGAGTTGGACACCGTTGCCCAAACTTCAAGATTACCCCCAGAAAAATTATCGGCCCTTAAGCATATTATTTCGGAAACACTTCCTCTCAGGAAAGTGACTCTGAAACAAATCCAATCCCTCCTGGGTCACCTTAATTTTGCCTGCAGAGTGGTGTCCCCAGGACGTCCCTTTTGCATGAGACTTGCTAGACTGTCAGCTGGTCTGCGCGCGTCCCACCATAGGGTGCGCCTCAATAAAGATGTAAAATCTGACCTTAAGTTGTGGTTACAGTTTTTAGAAAAATATAACGGCATCTCTTTATGGCAGGACACTTTGAGATTAAGAGCAGATTTCCAGGTACACTCCGATGCAGCAGGTTCTCTTGGTTTTGGAGTTTACTTTAAGGGCAGATGGTGCGCCCAGCACTGGCCTCCGCAATGGAAGAAGAAACCCCTCATTCGTGATCTAACATTTCTGGAATTCTTTCCCATAGTTGTAGCGCTTCACTTGTGGGCTGACGAGTTCAAGAACCACCGGGTATGCTTTTGGACCGATAACCAGGCTGTGGTCAACGTTCTCTCAAGACAATCTTCACGATCTCCCAGAGTGTCTGTTTTGCTGCGGGCCTTTGTGTTGCTATGCTTGCAATTGAACATCTATTTCTCTGCCAAATTTGTACCCGGTGTTAATAATGATATCGCGGACGCTTTATCTCGTTTCCAGATGGACCGCTTCCGCTCTCTTGCACCAGAGGCTCAGCAGTTGCCGGAGGCGTTCCCGGAACATCTATGGAGTCTTGGGAACGAGACGTGCTAGAGGGAGTACTGGCGTCGGTTGCCCCCTCCACTCTTAACACCTATAAAAAGGCCTGGTCTGATTTCCGGTCCTTTTGCATTAGGACCACGGGTTCAAATGGAGACACACCCCCTAGTAGGAAGGAGGTCCTAGCGTATTTAGCCGGCTTAAGGAGAATGGGCAGGGCACCCAGAACTTTGCACATTCAAACAGCCGCTATCTCCTTCTTTAGTAAGGCCAGCTATGCAATGGACCCTTGCGCGGATTTTCTGGTGCGCAAAGCTTTGGAGGGCTGGCGCAGGCTCCAGCCTCCGCGAAGGGATAATCGGAAGCCCATAACGTTTGACTTACTATTCCAAATTCACAAACAGCTCAGGAAGCTGTGCTGGTCAAAATATGAGGCAAGGCTTTTCTCAGCAGCTTACTCCTTAGCCTTTTTCGGTGCGCTCAGGGTTGGTGAGGTCGTTTGCGAGGGTCCCCCCGCCCAAACCGCCAAGGGTATCTTGTTATCTGATCTAATGCTGACTGAAAAGGAAGTGATAATTCACATCCGCCGATCAAAAACGGATCAACTGGGAAAGGGCACCTTGATGCGCTTGCCGGCTACAGGCCACTGCGGCCCCTGCCCCGTGAAGGACACTAGGCGTTTTCTCCATTTGAGGCCTGCCTCACCCGGTCCGCTTTTAATTCACCAGGACGGGTCCTGTCTAGCCCGCCACCAGTTTACCCGCGTTATGCGCAGGGCTATTGCTGCATGCGGTCATCCTCCCTCTGATTTTGCAGCACATTCATTTCGTATTGGTGCCGCCACAACTGCAGTTCATATGGGTTTGTCGGCAGAGAGAATTAAAGATTTAGGCCGTTGGAAGTCCAAAGCATACAAGGGGTACCTCCGCCCCACTAAATAAGCACCTCAATCTACTGCTGTTGGCTTACGTTCCCTTTGTTTTCCTTGCAGAAAAACGTGTAAACATCTGGTTCTTTGGTCATAGCATCGTTCATTGGGCCCGGGCTCGCGCTTATGATCGTGGAATGGGCCCCAGCCTTGGGCTGCCATCATGGGTTAGAGTGTCCTGGATCACGAGACGGGGGATGCGTTGGAGTGAGTTCCTGCCTACCGTGAAGTCCAGAGTTGCAATGCAGGGCCCTCCCGATATTTTGGTGGTGCAGCTGGGCGAAAATGATTTGGCTTATCGCACTGGCCAGGATCTAAAATGGACTATCTTTGCGGACTTTGATGGACTGCTGGCTGATTTCCCCAACTTGAAAATTTTTTGGTCCTCACTGCTTGAGAGGCGGGTTTGGCGCGATTGCCTTTCGCCCGCTGCCGTAAACAAAGCAAGAAAGTTTCTGGATATCGCTGTGGCCAGAAAGGTCTTGGCCTTGAATGGACATTATATACCGCACCCGAACATTAGGTTCAATGAGCTTTCGTTATACCGTGATGATGGCGTCCATCTTTCTGATGATGGGAATGACATTTGGATTTCTGATATACTAGGTGCTATTAGGAATTGGTTGCGACTGTAAGGGTATTGGCGGCGAACCCCTTTCGGGGCTCGATTGGCGGTAGGCATTGGATTATCTCAAGAAGGTACAGGTGCGGGGGGGAGGTTGCTGCCATCACCTCCCCCAAATGCGAAGGGTACTCCCCTAAGGAGTCCGGGGCGTTGCCATGTCCGAAGCCGTGGTAGGTGAGGGCCTGAGGGCTCGCCCCTAATGGTGGCCCCAGGATGAGTTCCTAGTTGATGTGCATCGCAGGACTCATCCAACGGCGGTTAACCCTTCACAGACTGCCAGCAGAGCGGGCTGGAGTCAGATATAGTCGGTTAGATCCAATGCCTATGCCAATACCCCTCTACAGTCGTAATCAATAAAGTTGTGGCCTTTCCATGCCCATTAACCTCATATCCTGTGTCTGGTGTCTTTATTTCTCGCGGGGAGGACTCGGGGCATCGCCACACAAAATCTCTTCCCTCTTCGGGGGGAGGAGATGTTGTGGGCCCACGAGTCCTTCTCGTGCGGGGGGAATGGCTAGCATTCCCCCCAGCCCATTGGTTCCTTCACTGCCGCGACGCTCCCTTGGCTCACCCAATCAGGACGTTCCCCGGCGGATTAGCTTTGTATTTAAGGGAGCGCGCGGCAGGAAGACGTCCTCTTGGTTCCGGACCCGACCTGCTTTTCCCACCCACCCACCCTCTCTTTAGGCAGGTCTGCTCTTGACGTTGCTGCGCACGTTTATGGGTCACCATCTGGGACCTGGTAGGATTTTTCCCACTTGGCAAATTGGCTCTGGCCTTGTGGTTTTTGCCTGCCGCGTATGCAAATCGTCACAACTCGGGGTTTTGGCGGTAGGCATTGGATTATCTCAAGAAGGTACAGGTGCGGGGGGGAGGTTGCTGCCATCACCTCCCCCAAATGCGAAGGGTACTCCCCTAAGGAGTCCGGGGCGTTGCCATGTCCGAAGCCGTGGTAGGTGAGGGCCTGAGGGCTCGCCCCTAATGGTGGCCCCAGGATGAGTTCCTAGTTGATGTGCATCGCAGGACTCATCCAACGGCGGTTAACCCTTCACAGACTGCCAGCAGAGCGGGCTGGAGTCAGATATAGTCGGTTAGATCCAATGCCTATGCCAATACCCCTCTACAGTCGTAATCAATAAAGTTGTGGCCTTTCCATGCCCATTAACCTCATATCCTGTGTCTGGTGTCTTTATTTCTCGCGGGGAGGACTCGGGGCATCGCCACACAATTACCGTACTCTCAAATTCACTCTGACCTCTCTTCCTCCTCCCCAATGGTTAAGCAGAGGTTAAAAAGAAATGAGTCAATGTTGTGTACTCTTGTGAGTTTTGTTGACTCTCTTTTAAATGCTCATAAATGCCATCATCAATATTTCCGTACTGTAGGTTAGGCTGATGAGATCAGGGTTGTTATACTCAGACTGCTGGCAGGGGAAGTGGAGTCCCTGCACTGTAGTCCAGTGGTTATCCAGACTCCTGACATTTTTCTCTTGTCCTTTTGTTTGCCTGCTCGTAAGAGTTTTTCTTTAAGAGTTTGTTTTCTTTAAACAAAAAATACAATAGCAAAATAAAATAGACAGTTACATCTTGTAATTACTGGCAGAAGTTAAATAGAATTTCTTCTTTATGTGTAGATAGGCACAGTGCTTTTTTTCTTAAAAAAAAGTTTAGGGGTACTTTCATTTCCCTACTCATATTGAAATACTGCCCCTCAATGAGGCCAAACTTAGATTCATAAAATGTTTAGGAGTATGTGTACCCCTGTGTCCCCCCCCCCCCGAAAAAAAACCACCAGGTAGGCGTATATGTTCCACTGGCAACATGGATATGTTTTCATGTTTGCTTTATCATACTATTACAGCTTGCATTTAGTAGTCTATTCGCTATAATCTGTGGAAAGGTTTTGATATCCCCACCCCCCTGATAAATTAAGTGAAATCTCTCTTCTGCCACCCGAATTTCTCTGCCCACAAAGATGGTGGAGAAGTTAGAGGCCATTTCACCACAGCTCTCTCTCTTTTTTAAGCGCAAAAATACAGTCTGTGTTGGTTGGGACTATGAAACTGATCACAGCAGCAGAGCTGGGGAAGGTGGTGAGTAATGACTTTACTTTCCTAGCCACAGGGGAAAAATTGGTGTACATTTGTTGGAGGAAACAGTTTTAATTGCAAAAATAGTCTAATGGGAGAATGTTGTCTCTGTGCCACTACTGCAGTCAACTTTATAGTCCCCAACTGAATTTCTCTTAAACAAGATGAAACAAATAACCATATGTAGTTGGAGCATCAGGGTTGCTAAACAGTTTTAAAATGTGTCATTAACCATCATTAACAACACTCTCCCAAAAAAGCACCACACACAAAAAAACCACTCTTGTCATTTTCTTTTAATGGCTGGTTTGGATTTCCAGCCAAAAACATTCTGTTCAAAACATACCTCAAGTCCAGCCTAAATTCAGCACTGAATTGCATAAAGAAGCCTTATTTTCCACTATAGGTGTGTTGCACTTTTAAATGTGCATTTCCTTCCAGAAAATTAGAGTAAAAATGGATGGAAAATCATTATTGTGACATGCAAATTAGGTTGTGTATTGAAGGAGTAACAATATGGGAACCCTATTCAAACAGTGGGGTAAATGAATATATGTATGGGAATAGTGAGTTGTCACTTCCATAGGCTCCCATTGTTTGTCATGAAAATGCCGTTACTTCAGGGCGATGACTTTGGGAGACAACCTGTACCTATGTAAGTGTAGTTAGAAGTGAATCTCACTAAATTCAGAGCTGTTTATAGGGTTGCAAACTTGATCCTATGAATGATTATATGATTGCAATCTTGATCTTCCTGTGTGGGAAAAGTCCTTAAACTACGCAGCTCCCCTTGAAGTAAATCCCACTTAAATCACTGGAACTTTTTCTTAGGAAAGTCTTAACAGACTCTCCAACATTCTGCCCAGTGGCGACTCACCTCAGGCAGCCTTCATGCCTTGAATCTATTTACTACCCCCCTTAACCCCCTTAACCCTGCACTCACCTCTCAATATGTGAAATCTCAGGACTCTCCCTGGCCCTGCAGCCCCCACCCCAAGTGAAGATGGGGCACAAATCAGCATCCCAAGCATCTAGGCACATATTATTTCCCCTCTGTTTGCAAATGAAATGAACTGAATGCATGTCTGTGGGGTGGGCGGGGGGCTGGTTCTCCTTGCATTCATTTGAACACAAGTAGCATGTTTTCTGCTGCTTAATCTTTTCAGTTCTAGTGCTGCCCTCAAGCTGTTTAGCCCCCTTACAAGATCTGCATAGCTTTACTGCATCTTTCTATCCATGTGAAAAAAAAGTGGGGGAAAGCAATTTTGAGCTGGAAAATGAGAAGAGAAAGAGTTAAACTGTCCCTACTGTCCCCTCTTATTCTGTTTTTTTTTTTAAAAAAATATAATTTTTATTAGATTTTAACAAGAAATACAGAAAAAAAGAAAAAAGCACAAAAAAAGAAAAATACAACAATCAAAAAAAGAAAAAGAAAAAACAGATTCAGGCTTCCTCATTTCCCCTTCTTGAGTTCTTATTGTTAAAAATAGTTCTCGCATTTTCCCATTCTAACTTCACATTCTTTTTTCTAAGTTTCAACTTTTTCATTACTATTGTCCATTCTCCTTATACTTTGACCTCTTTTCTATTAACATCCTCTCTCCAAAATTATTATTATCTAACCCCTAATTTCTTTCCCTTACCCAAAAATATATAAAATTCGCATCCAAATCTTTTACCCATTTACTTCCACCCACACAACAAAGTTCCCACCCCCCCTTCCCTGAAATCGAAGTCTCCAGATGTAACAGCCAGGTTCTTCATACAATCCTTAATACATTCCGAGATCAGACCATATTATTTCAAACAATAACAAATAATCCAGAACCCCTCAACCCACCCCTAGTCTGTCCCATTCCAACTTTTGCCGAACTCTTGCCCCCCTCTTCTGTAATCCCATCACTTTATATCTTTGCACCTTTTCATCCTCTTTCTGCTCCCCAACTGTTTGCATCCTCCCCTCTCTCACCGGGGAGCTGATTTTCCCAGCCTCTTTTTTGGGGTGCTTTTTTGCTTTTACCCTCTCCTGTTTCACTTCTCTCACCAGTGAAACAGTGTTTTCTCCTACTTTTCCTCCCTGTTCCACCCCTCCCACCAGTAGAACAGTGTTCTTTTCAGAAAATAAATCCATTGGTTCAGCATATTTTCCTTCAATATTATCTTTCTCCTCTTCTAGGTTTTTTACATGCGTCACTCCAGCACAGTCCTGGTCTTCCAATCTTTTTTCTTCTCCCTTCTCCTGATTTTCTATTTCGGTTGGTTCCTGTGTTTTAAAGGCAGAAAGAAATGTCTCCACAGTCTCTTCTCTCAGGAAATTTACATCAACCTTGGAGATACTCACTTGCTTAGTAAGATCCAAAATTGTTGCCAATATTAAGTCCCACTGTGTGACTTCCTGTCCACTCTCTGGAACCTTCTCTCCTAGTCCTTTGTCTAAAACCTCCTCCATCTTTATGCGGACAGGCAGTGAAGTTGATGTTTTGGTCCAATATAAATAAAAAGTGAACAAACAAACAAAAAGCCAGGAATCTAGTCCCACTTGGTCAAAATCTCTCTCTTTACTCCTTCTTTTCCTCAGAATCAATACTGAGCAGCCTCAAAGCAAAACAAGTCCTCTTTCACTATTTGCAGCTCTCAGTCTCTCACATTCAGCCAGACACATTCCTTTGTATTGTGACGTCATTCAGCAGACTGACTGATCTTTCCTTTGACCCGACTCCAGGCTCGCAGGGGGCTTTTCTCATGCTAGATCTCAGTCTTTTGCAGAGATAAATACACCACTTACTTTTTCCTTTACTCTGCCTCAGGAAAAAGTTCTTTTTACAGTATTTCTGGGTTTTCTAAGTTTACTGCGATCTTTAGTTACTCAATCGGGGGGAGATGACTTCCCTTTTTAATCTCCGCCTCCCACTGCCAAATTCTTGTTCCGAATTGATTAGTTTCAACTTACTTCGTCCAGATCATAACTTTTTCAGGAAGAATCCACCGCTTGCAGGTTGGAGGCTCGGAGCTTCGCTTCTTGGAGGTAACGATGGTATGCCTAAAATGGCTCCCGCGACTGCCACTCGGCTGACTCTCAGGAGCTCTTGCGGGCTTCCCGGGCAGCTGAGGAGTCGCTTCTGGAGCTCCGCCAGGCAAAATTTGCCCCCTGGACGCTCAACCAGGGGTATTTACAGGGATCCGCGTGCCCCCGTGGATTTCCCCCCCCCTCCGCGATGCCAGAAACCTCGCAGTGTGAGGTTTCTGCGCCTCCATTCCAGCGCGGCAGACCGGAAGTCTTGTCCCCTCTTATTCTGCTCAGGTACAGGTAGGTAGCCGTGTTGGTCTGAGTCGAAGCAAAATAAAAAAATTCCTTCAGTAGCACCTTAAAGACCAACTAAGTTTATATTTTGGTATGAGCTTTCGTGTGCATGCACACTTCTTCAGATACCAGTATCTGAAGAAGTGTGATACTTGGTATCACACTTGGTATCTGAAGAAGTGTGCATGCACACGAAAGCTCATACCAAAATATAAACTTAGTTGGTCTTTAAGGTGCTACTGAAGGAATTTTTTTATTTTGCTCAGGTACAGAATGTCTCGGCCTAACTTTGAGGGTTTGTTTCTTAAAAAAAAGAAATGGAAAAAGCACCATGGAGCTCCATTTAATATGTAGCTTGAGCTTCAGAGAAAAGGTTTTTAACCAGAGACTGAGTAGAAGAATGAGCCCATTTGTCACCTTCCCTGAAGCCTTAACTCGGCATCTCAAAACTGGGCCACACATAATCACCAAAATTCTGGGTCATGTTCCTTTTAATGCCTCTTTATGCTTTCTTGTCTAACATTCAGACTGATCTACAGGAGAATAAGAATTTTACGAACATGTTAACTGATAACAATAATGTAGCCGGAAAGGTCTGCAGACTTTTTATCAGGCCTTGGAGTTTTTCTTCCCCATGTCATCCTGAATGCAGATAACAACTGTATGATTCAACCTCCCCCCCCCCAATCTATAGCATAGACTTGTTTTTTAACATGCATTTGCACAAAGTCTGAGATCTTCTGATGTCAAAATATTTCTTAAACCATGCACCATAATCATAGCATTTTTAAAGGCTTGGTGGTTAAATCAAGGATTTTAGTGAGTGTTAATTTTGCAAATTTAGCTTGTTTTTAATTCCTTTAAGCAGCCATGTTTACTCTATTACTTGGTGGAAGGAAGATTTATGTTTGCTTTCATCACAACAGAAAAGATAAATCAATACAGGTAATAAATCTTTAAATGCTTTTTAACCTTACATGCTCTTTATAGGTTGAGAGATAATCAATAGCTATGACAGAAAAACTGCATACGATTCATCTTTCAGGACTGCTTGCCTTTTATGACACAATGCCAATAGTTCAGAATGTAAATGTCATGATCAGTTTTCCTTCCTCCTGAAAAAAACAGTCTCCGTAAGCCAGAGGGGTTATTATTCCTTATAAATACCTTTCAAGATAAAATTGCCACTTGATAGATGTTTGCATTTGGTTAGGTGCTCTGTCAAATTGGACAATCTAATTACCCAATTAGGACTTGCTGCTTAGTGCAGAATAGTTTTGACTGCATGTCTGGCAAACAATTATGACCTCTCTTGACTATATTCTCTCATTGTTGAATCATTATTGTGAATGTGTGTCCAAGAAGATTTTTGTAGCCAAGGGCCTTTGGTATGCTATGAGGTAATTATTCTTCTAAGCAGCAAAACTTAATTTCATCAGGTTGAATTGCTGCTAAAAAAAGCATCTGACATGGGTTATGATTATTATTGTTGTTATATGCTTTTGTTAGCCATTTCATTTTTTTAAAGCCTCAAAGTTACTTAGCAACAATAAAATATGAACAGATAAATAAATTAAAAGCCTTTAAGACAAAGGGACATCACACAATACAAAATTTCTAAAATGTTCTTCCAACAATAAAATAATAATAAGGAAAAGTCTTGCATTGATCTCTAAAAGATGAGTGCCACAGTAGAGGCTAATTTTGCCACCAAAGTCTGGATGACTAAAAATGGTCTGGGAACAAGATCCACTGGGATGAGCAGATTTGGATCCAGTAGATCTCCAGCTGAATTGGGAGGTCCTTCCTTAATCCAAAACTTGACCAGAAATATGCCAGCAAATATTCCCAATTCCGATTTATCCTGGACCTCGCTGGCTAAACTGAGCTGAGCCGATCTTAGGCCAGAATAGGTCCTGAAAAGGAGGCTTGGGTGGCGGCATGGCATAGTGGGAAGAGAGAGGACAGGCTGGATCCTAAGTCATGTGACCTGGTAACATGGAGTAAATCAAACCAGAAAAAGGGAGGTTTAACTCCTTGATGTTGGAGGAGACTCTTGAGAGTCCCATGGACTGCAAGAAGATTAAACCTATTCATTCTTAAGGAAATCAGCCCTGAGTGCTCACTGGAAGGACAGATCCTGAAGCTGAGGCTCCAATTCTTTGGCCACCTCATGAGAAGAGAAAACTCCCTGGAAAAGACCCTGATGTTGGGAAAGATGGAGGGCACAAGGAGAAGGGGACGACAGAGGACGAGATGGTTGGACAGTGTTCTCGAAACTACCAACATGAGTTTGACCAAGCTGCAGGAGGCAGTGGAAGACAGGAGTGCCTGGCGTGCTCTGGTTCATGGGGTCACGAAGAGTCAGCCACGAGTAAACTAGGGTTACCAGATGTCCCCGGTTCCCGGGGACAGTCCCCAGATTTGCAGATCTGTCCCCGGACACATTCCATCCCTGGAATGTCCCCAGATTTGCAAATCTGTTCCCGGGAAACGTGGCAGCGGCAGCCTCGGCAGCCTGGAGCCAGACTAGTAGCGCAGTTGGCTCTGGCTGGCTTCAGAAGCTGCTCACTGCTGCCGCCACTGTCAAAGGGAAACTGCGGATGTCCAGCAGTACAGATCTTTGTTTTTACAGATTGGGGGTGGCTTGGGAGTCACGGGTGGGCAGCCGTTGCCCAGGAGGGGCGCAAGTTGCGGGTTTCTCAGCCAGGCAAGGTGCAACACCCTTCTTTCGCACCCTGTGAAACATAAATGCACTGGGTAACACCCGCCCACGACTCCCGAGCCTCCCCTGATCAGTCAAAACAAAGGGGGGAGGGGACAGGAGATCGGGGGGAGGCTCAGGAGTCATGGGCGGGCAGCGCACCATTGCCCAGGTTTTTTTTATAAAACTCTGCGCATTTAAGTTTCACAGGGTGCGAAAGAAGAGCTTTGCACCTTTATACAATATGCATGTATGCTTGTGGCCAGGGTCTTTTGCCTCACCATCCCCACTACTGACTCCCTGTTGCTACTCAGTTTCAAAAAACGAAAGTGTCCCCGGATTCATTGAAAAAAATCTGGTAACCATAGACTAAACAACTAAACAACAACTCCTCAAACCCTATTTTAAAGGCTTGCTTTCCCTCAGCTAGGCTTAGGTCAGCTGAGCCAGTTGTGGTCATGATGCTGAACTGAGTTGGGATCTGGAATAACTTTACACCCTGTGCCAGCTTCTTGTGTATAGGGTTGCTTCCTAAGCCAATGTTATTGAATTGAACTAATTCATTTCAGGAGCTAGAAAAAGGGACACTATGCCATAAGCCTTATGTGATCAGGCAAGGACTGGCATGGGTGTGTAATTTTGATCATTTGACTGATACTATTTCAACATTTAATTGGGGCTAACAATGTGCTACAACTTGATCACAGGGCTTAGTATCCAAATGAGAAAGGGAAAATTAAAGGGATAGGCTCAGGGACTGGGAAATATGGAACTAGGATGAAGTAGGCAATGGTATAAATTAACAGCAGAATAGAGAAACTCTTATTACTGCCTAAATCTTCATGGCATAGTTTTTGTTGTTGTTGTTGTTTTGTTTTAAAAAGATTTTAAAACCTGACAGTTAGCTGGCAGACAGGAAGGGGAAATTTGTTGAGTTCTTTCTGAGATTATCTTCCTCAGTGCTCAGGGGGAATACCTATGTGCAGAAAATTAAATGAAGCTACACGTTACAGCAGAGATAGTTTTGCATACTCTCTAGGGCTGGGTGATTCTTTCCATTTCAGTTTTTCTCAGATTCTCATTTCCCCCCTAATATTAAATTCCATTCACTACAGGGCTTCATCAGTTGGCATTTTTAAGAAAAAAAAAGTTCTCACAAACGTTTCTAAGCATTCTGAGTATATTCTAATAACACACATTGTGGTATGCAATTTTCACTAACAGAATGCACGTTTGCATGTTCCTTTCGTGGATATGTGATTTTTAAAATGCACATATTCCTTACTATACACATTTGTATTCATATTTCTTGGTTGGAGAATTGCATTACAATTTGGGGAAGTGCAAATTTTGAAGGATGGCAGCGCTTCAGTTTGCATATTATTTTGGGGACTGTGAATCCCTATTCACATCCCTACATCCTTACTCCTGTCTTGTATTCTTAAATGAGCTTTTACACAAGCCTCATTTATTTATTGAAGAGACTATGGGGCCCAAACAAACAAAATGAATCGAAGAAGAAGAAGAAGAAGAAGAAGAAGAAGAAGAAGAAGAAGAAGAAGAAGAAGAAGAAGAAGAAGAAGTTTGGATTTGATATCCCGCTTTATCACTACCCGAAGGAGTCTCAAAGCGGCTAACATTCTCCTTTCCCTTCCTCCCCTACAACAAACACTCTGTGAGGTGAGTGAGGCTGAGAGACTTCAGAGAAGTGTAACTGGCCCGAGGTCACCCAGGAGCTGCATGTGGAGGGTCATATGCAAAGTTATTCACTTAGGCAGGAATAATCAGATACACAAATGTAGGATAGGAGACGCCTGACTTTACAGCAGAGAATCTAGGGGTCTTATCAACTGCATGCCTAGTATGAGTCACAAGCAGGATCTGAACAAGCATGCTTTCCCCTCCTGTGGCTTCAGAAGCATTATCTCCTATAGCTGTCGAGTTCTCCCCTTTTTAAAAGGAAATTCCCTTATGCTGAATAGGCTTCCTCGCGAGAAAAGGGAAAACTTGACAGCCATGCGACTGTGGAAGCAGAATATCACCTTCATGGCTTATAACCATCACACTTACTATTCATCTGTCTCTTTCTCTATTTTATAGCCATCCAACATGGTGACCATCACTCCCTCCTGTGGAAGTGAGTTCCATAGTTCAGCTATGCACTGTGTGAATAATTACTTTCTTTTATTTGGCTTGAATCTTCAAGCATTCTTCTTCATGGGTTGTCCACAACTTTGAGTGTCACCAGAAAAAGAGAGAAACTTTTCTCTTTCCACTTTATCCATGCTGTGCCCAATGTTATAAACTTCTATAATGTCACTTTCTTCATAGGTGAGCTGCTCTGCCCCCTTGATCACTTTGGTTTCTCTTTTCTGAACCCATTTAAGGATTTATGAATTGCTGTGCATTTAGAGAGGCATTCAAAAGCAGAATATAAACCATAATATAATATAATATATAAAATAGCCTAAAATTAATATGAATGATAAACTTCCCAGATAAATCAGACCAATAAAGAAAGGGAGGACATCTCTGCAAAAGACTGCACAATCTGTTTCTTACAGGAAAGCCCCTTTAAGCACAGAAGGTCTGGTTGTGTCCCTTAAGGTGATATACTTCAAAGGATAGTTGACCCAAGGTCAAATCTCAAATCAATCTGTTGTTACCTTAGTTCTTCCTAGGATGTTTTCTGATGTGGCTGACTAAGTTGCAAATAGCAAAAAATGTCACTCGTTCCTTAAGTATAAAACTCCTGTTTTAAGATAATGGCATGTATTATTTTTATTTTAACAAAAATTTAAGAAAATAAAAGGGGCACATGAAGAGTTCCAGGTTGGTATTTTATGTCGAAAACAAGACCAAAATCATCTCAGCGAACCATCAAACATAACCTGCATTCAGCTAGAGCAAAACATGATTCAGTGTGTGAGCATTTAATTGCTTGGTATCCTCAATTTGTTTCCTTCCTTCTGCTATAAGCTTCTGAGAGGTCAATTGGCTTTTCTACTTTGTAGAACTCTTAGGCTCAATATCTTGGGAGTTATGGTTTCTTCTCTAAAGTGGAAGTGCAGGTGTTTATGGCTGTGAATAGAGCTGAAAAAGAGGACCTTAGGTCAAACTACACTTAAGGTATAATATGCACCTATATTTCTTATTTTCTTAAAAAAAAATCACAGTCATTAATCATGGGGAATTTTTATTTGGATCACAACATGGCAGAGAAATAAGTTCCGGAAAGACTTACCACCCTCACACACTTAACATTCTCCTCTGTTGATCAGACATTGCAAAGAAGAGATTGGAAATATCCACTTCCCTTTTCAAGCTAGCCACTATAGGACAAAGTGGATAATGTAAACTTTTTTTTTTAAACACAACCCAGAATCAAACTATTGTTTCAGATCCCTTTAAAAAAGGCAAATCATAGTTCGCTTTAAACAAACGAGAGTTCTCAATTTGGTTATAAAAACCTCTGGTGAGTTTAAATCAGGAAGGCTATGCTTCCAAAATCCTCCTGGTCACACTGGGGATTGTACAAGTCCAAAGTTTACTGGGGATCATTTCTGTAACAAAGATCAACTTTGGTTTAATTAGTTTGAACTGGACCATAATGACACAAGGCTATGCATTCATTTCAGACCAAATGAAAACTGAATATATCCTATACGGGTAAGTTTTAATTCATTACCCACAGACATGTAACAGTTGTATAGAACAATATAGATTATAAGACTGCTGTGTATTTTGAAGAATACTGTTGAGAATTCTGGATTCATATTGAAAATACATTCAGAACCAAATGACCTTGGTCCTAAATGTAATAGTGCCATACAGTTATCCATGAAATGGATAGCTGAAAAGCCAGCTGAAGCTATTACATGCATTTATAGCCAGGGATGCCATTCAGTAGCCAAAACTGAATCCAGAGGCTTCCCTAAACTATGAGGCTAATTTTTACAACAACAACAACAACAACAAGAACAACAACAACAACAAGTTATTATTTATACCCCGCCCATCTGCCTGAGTTTCCCCAGCCACTCTGGGCGGCTCCAATTGAGTGTTAAAAACCAATACAGCATTAAATATTTAAAAATTCCCTAAACAGGATTCATAACTCGAAATCTTATTGCTTTTGTGAGTTAGGGGCTACAATACATGCAATACATGCTTACTTGAAAGTAAGTCCAATTAAATTCAATGGGACTTATTTCTGAGTAGGGATTATAGCAGGGCATTTTTAGTACTAATTCCACCCTGCAGCCCTTCTTGAACCCTACCCATGGAATCTATTGAAAATTAAACATTTCAGGACTTTTGCACTGAATAAAATACTGTAATGAAGTACACAAATAATATCCTGGAGCTGAATGACAAGCAGAATAAGTATAATGTCAGTGAAGTCCCTTATTTTACACTTGTCAAAATGACATAAATAAATAGATGGATATGATTACTCACAATTCAGTGTGAGGTGAAGAGAAAGGAATCTCTCTGCCTCTATTTCACCTCATCAATAACTGACCATTTAATAGGAAAAATGTGATTGTCAAACTAATTAGCTAGCTCTGAGCTGGAAACATCCTATAAATATTGGCAATAAAACATTCAGCAGCTAATACATCAATTATATGCACCTATAATGAAGTCAGTTAACTCTTGCATAGTCATGAATTCAAAGAGGTCTATGTTAAAAGGTCAAATTGAGAGGTGAGGTTGAGCTTTCTTTTTTCAGTATCAGTACAATGGCAAACTGGTACCCATTGACCTGGCAGTTGTTTCATGCCCCAGATATGATGCCACATAACAGTTAAATGCAAAGGAAACATGTACTGCAGTCGTTAAGAAATTCTACTTCTGAGGAAAGACTCTGAAGGTGGTCTTAGACCCTGATTTGCAATGTTGGGGTAATAATCTTAGCCTATACTGTACTTACATGACCATTTGAAAGGAGAAATGATACGATTCAATAAACACCTTCAATGCTGTTCCGTTGTAATTAGCAATACATTGGCATGAATTGTAGTGTTGTGTCCTGAATAAACAAAGTCCATGCGAGCCATTTGGAACAGAAAACATACCTAAGCAGATAAATTAAGCGGAATATCACAGGGCAGGCAGAGTCCAAACTGGGAGCCAGATTCCAGAGCTGAATAGTTAACAAACAAGGGCAGTCAGAGACAATGCTATCAGGACCCTGGACAAGACCCTGTGAGCTGATCACTTTGTTCCAAGTTGAGAAAACTGCTAACATGTAGGGTGTGTGGACCTTGGACCAGTGTGCTAGCACTGCCTGCTTCTTCTTGGGCAGTGGTTTTTGCTGCTTTCCATGACTTTGAGGGGAAACTGCTGGAGTGGGTTGCCTTCTTTACTTATGGAACTGTCTTGCATGTTTTAGAACCCATGAAAAATGGAAAGCTCCCCATTTTGGAAGATTGACTTCCAACTCATAGAGGGTGACAGGATTTGACAAAAGTGGTAGAGCTAGTTTGCTAGTCTCCATGTCTCCCCTTGCAGGTTTACTTAATTTGGAATAAGAATTCCTAAAGCGGACTAGAGTCTCAGAACTAACCAATATATTTATATAGTTAGATCAGGGCCTACTACCATAGCTAAGGAATGGAGAGCCTTTAGAGAGAAACCCCCAGGCCATGAAGATGAGGACTCCATCACCTGCCTACCTGTCACTTTGCTGATATTGGTGGAAAGGAATGGGAACTCCTGAATACCTAGCAGGAAAGGTGTGCATCCTCCATGGAGTCCCGTTCAAGGATGTTGTTTCTGGGAATCCTGGTATAAGGGTCTTGGGTTGCAGGGGGAACCCAGCTCCCAGGTTCAGATTCATTATCATGACTTGTGCCCAATGCCTACATCTCTAGTGCTGGTTCACCCAACCTGCTTCATCCTTCCCTATCTGTGTCAGTACTCTGGTGTTTGAGAACCAGGTCAAGACAGATATATCCCAAAGAGCTAATTTGAAAACTGCTAACATTCCAACTGTAATGAAGCAAAGGAAATTTAATAAGACAATAAAGAGAAGACACTGCTGAGGCACACGCTCAATTCTGCTACACAGTTCTTGTTTATAGGTATCTCATTCAAGCAGGAAATGCAGGATGGCAAAGAGGTTTAGTCAGTCAATTATTGTTTACCGTGTCTGAGGCAACACAGCATCTGGCAAACTAATTCACATATTAACAAATCTATTATACTATTTGAGGCCTGTAGGGATTTCTTTCTGTTTCTAATTGTGTTACAATGTCCAACAATGGTGGCTTCCAGCAAATGATTAGCTACAGGGTGTTTTATTGGAAATTGATGTAGCAATGCTATATTTCATCAGCACAACAGATTCCATGAACTCGGAAGGATAAATGATGCACAGGGGTCTCATTGGATAGGTGATCAATACTGAGCTGTCTGTCTACATGAGAATTTTATAGCCCTTTCTTCTAAATTTTCTTTTTGAAAGGCTTTGACCATTTCCCTACCTCAGCAGGGAATCTCAGTATGGGGCTTAGAAGGCAATAGGGTGGTTTTAAGTTTTCTAAAAGGAACTTGGAGATAAATAAATAAAAAGTTCAATGCAATTCTTCATGAAAAAGGTTAACATATCAATTTGCAATATCAATTCATTGTGTTTATTTGCATTGGAGACATGCTTTCCTGGAGGCTCCACCCTGTCAACATTAATATTTTGCTGTCACTGCCCATAGACTGACCTAAGCAAACAAGGTATCAGTATCAGAATAAATATGGAAAATAATATATTCTTTCTAACTCCCTAACAAATGATCCTAAGTATTGAAAAATTGAAAAATTACTATTTCTATAATAATATACATGCAATTAAATCACAGCTACATTTTCTGTTGATCCAGAATGGTTCTTTTTGGATCTGTAATTAATTGTTATAATTTTCTAATGAAAAGTTCTATATGAGTCACTCTTTTAAGATACTTTTTAAAGCAGAAGATTGATAGATATTCTGAAAAATTATAGCAAGATATTACATTAGCAGATCAATAGCATAACCCAATCCATTCAGTGGGTACTCAAAACAAAACAAAATGTGCTTTGAAATTTTCATTTGTGTTCAGTCATTCCCTGTGGTCAGTCATCCATTTTATTCAGTTCAGTCATCCATTTTGTTCAGCAAATGCCCTTCAGAGATTTGCCTAGAATAGGACTTCCTGTTGGGAGTATTCAGATAATTTAAACCTAGCAAGTATGAGCTTCACTGCAGATATTTGTCTCAGCATTCATTTAAAAGTGATGAGGTCTACAACAGTTGTTTTTACTTTTTCTGGTGGCATTGCATTATTATCTAAATGTTACTTTTGAATAGCATAACCAGAAATTGTTTTCAACTGATTAACTGGCCATATTACAGGCAATCTAAAGCTGCATAAACTTGAGAAACGGTTATCCCTTGCTGTTTCCTACTGCTTGTAGATTTGAAGAAAAGGTGTGTAAAACTGGTCAGCTTCTGCAATGCCCCCCTTTCTAGAAAACAGAAGCATAAGTTGTGACATTTCCTGTGAAATACAAAGTTGCATATTAATTGAAAATATGTTAATGTAACAGAACCACTCAATACTTTTAATGAGGCATACCAGTGTTCAGAATATAGTCTAAGGCAGGCATCCCCAAATTTTGGCCCTCCAGATGTTTTGGCCTACAACTCCCATGATCCCTAGCTAACAGAACCAGTGGTCAGGGATGATGGGAATTGTAGCCCAAAACATCTGGAGGGCCGAAATTTGGGGATGCCTGGTCTAAGGTGAGTAGGGAGAGTTCACCCATCTCTTTCTTGGAATGCTATTGGATAACATTATCCAGTAAGCTTTCAAGCTCTAGGACAGTTCCCAGATGTTTGATATTTATGGGCTTTCCCCTGCTTGTTCTATTTCTGAAATTTTACTTATTATATGTCGTTATGTGTTAGAATCTGGCTTAAGCAATACTGAC
Source organism: Zootoca vivipara (assembly GCF_965207765.1). Taxonomy (NCBI): domain Eukaryota; kingdom Metazoa; phylum Chordata; class Lepidosauria; order Squamata; family Lacertidae; genus Zootoca; species Zootoca vivipara. The sequence continues at coordinate 35,322,454 of NC_142591.1, read as the reverse complement.
GAGGTAGGACATAAATCTTTGAAACAGATAAAAAAATAAGTAAGTATTTAGTTTAAAAAGCATTTTTGAGCTTCACAAATGTGTTTGACTCATAGGCCCTGCCCAGGAGCAACATGTTCAGGTTCTGTAAATTGACTTGATAAAGCTCTTAAACTAGAAGCCACACAGGTGAGAGCTCACACACAAAAAAACCAAGCCCTTTTGAATCAGGCTGGCGAAATCAACTCAGATAGCATAATGCAATATTTAAGAATAATGGCCTTACAAAAACTTTGCAGTTGTGGGACTTTGCACTTCATTTTTTCCTCCATTCCCTATGGAGCACGAGGGGTGCTAAATCAGGTTGTAGCCTTCATTTTTTGCTATGTAAATTAGATAAAGAAAAACTTGTCTGTGCTTGATGAAGGGAGAATGCTTTTTTAAATAAGAATTTAAAAAACTGCGGTAGAACAGAGTGTGTATCTGAAAATATAGAGAATACAATATATTCTAATTGGACTGGAGGGACGATAGTGACCTTCCATGCATAGCCTAGAGCCGAAGCTCATTGGAGCAATAAGAAATATCACCCAGCCAAATCCCTGCGTGGATTCAGCCTTATATCAGCACACAGCTGAAAACTGGGTTGCAGGCCAATGCCTCTCTGACCATGTGCCAGCAGCCTGTGCTTAAGATAGTAAAGAATGTGAAAGAAGGAGGTCTGAGCAACCTATCCTTTCACAGCTCAGTAAAAGAGCCAGGACAGAAAACAGCATCTTTGGGGAAAGCACTTAAGTGGCACAATGTATCTGATACCACAACATTCCTCTTTGTCACTCTGAACTCCTAGACTAGCCACCTGGCACTGGTAACCCCCATCCCTGGTAACCTCGGTGGTATGAGGTGGGGCAGAGCTGCCTTCCTGACACCAGCATTGCTGCTGGTCGTCTGGGCAGATCAGGGTGGTGCTGAGATTGGGACTACAGTACATGGATATACTGGTAGAGACATCACCACCGATTCAACATTCCCACTTGTACACCTGCCACCCCACCTCATTTGGCAGAAGGTTGACAACTAAGGACATATGAAGCTGCACATTACAGAGTCAGACCAAATTATTATGGGCAGCTCTCCAGGGTTCCTGCCCATCACTCACAGTCTGACCATTCAAGTCGAGATGCCAGAGATGGAATTTGGCCCTTCCTCAACACCCTCAACATCCTTTGTTTCTTTCCTGGGCATAAAATAAAATCCAACAGGGAGAATTTAAAAATGAAATATGCCTTGAAGAAATATATGTAAACTGCTACTCATAGAGACATGGAGATTTCAACCTAGAAATCTGGGTTTTTGTTCAGCTTTATGTGGAACAGAAAACCATTTACATAATGACAAGGGAAAACCCTGCTGAAGTAAAAGAAGGCTAAAGACTCACAGCACATTCATGAGACAAAATCTGCATTAGTATTTTATCAGTATCATTACTAACCCTATTTATCTATAAGAGACAAAATGTGAGGTTGCTCCACAGAAAGTGGTTTTTCTAATATACATAATTTAACACAATTGCTAGTACATCATCCATCACAGTGTATTAAGACTGAATCCTATTAGTCTAATATACTGCTGTTGCAATATGAAAGGGGTACTACTCATTCATCATGTTGTATTACTGCATATTGTTAGTATTGTATTAGACTAATAATACATTTCTTAATAAAACTCAATGAAATTTCCTACCTAAATGTTCCTCTTAGTACTTGAGATATTTCAAGGCTCTCTCTCATTCTCTCTGTGTAAGAGAGCTGTATAAGGTGTATGAATGCCCAGAAGCCCAGAAGGAACCAAGAAATGCCCAAATCACAAGAATGTTAAACTTGTGCCCATAACAGGGACCAAGAAAGGAGTAACTCAGAGCCAACATGCTTTGCGACCTGGAGGTGGAAATATAGTTAGTTAGGAAGTATGAGTTGAACTAGGAGCCACTTTGTTTAAACACGAATCGCCTGCAGAGTGAAAATGGTTGGTGGGGTAACTAACTAAAACATATCAGGCCAACATAAATGAGGGGAGAAAGCTGCAGATATGTTTGAGAAAAGTGAAATGATGTCTCTATGCTTAACTATTAATGCCAGATGAGTTCCAGCAAGTTCCGGCTGAGAAAAGCTTGGACAGAGGGGAGGTTGTGGCCTCTGTCTGCCCCTCCACAAAATGGAGTATTCCATTAATGAGATCCAGGGGAGATGCTTCTGTCCAGATGCCCAGATAGGGGCTAGGGCCACAGCACTCCCCAGGTGCAATCCAGGGGGGAAGCTACTCTGATGTAGGTCAAGAACTCCCTCTTCCAGTTGACCCCCAAATTAAGTACTCCCAGCAGTCGGGCCAGGAGGGATGTGTTCTGCCCAATGCCTATGCCACCTCTTACATTTGTAGCCCATGAAGTTGTGGCCTAATTTGACCAAAAAAGAACTTGTCATGTCTCATTATTAATGGCTAAATGGTCCATCGGGTGGGGGAACACCTGGGCACGCAAAAGTGAAACTGTCAGGAGTATGGGCAGGAGTCAGGCTCTGGGGCCTTTAGTGCTTTGCAGGACTGGGGCCTGCCTCAGCTTGTGCTGGAGAAGCAAGGAGTGGCCACTCAGGTGAGTCCTCAGCTTGTACTGGAGAGGCAAGGAGTGGTCACTCAGGTGAGGCCACTTGATATCTCACTGCACCTGGTGGCAGGAGCTGGGAGGGATAAAAGCTCAGCATTTCCCTTCAGCTCTTTGCCACAGCAACTCTATTCTCTGCCTGCTTGCCGCTGGCCTCTTGCTCCTTGGACCCTTGCCTTGCCGATTCCTTGCTCCTTGGACCCTCGCCTTGCCAACACCTTGCTCCTTGACCCTTGGATCTTCGCCCTGCTGATGCCTTGCTCCTTGGACCTTTGCCTTGCCGGCTCCTTGCTCCTTGACCCTGTGACTGCTTGCTGCTGGACCCTCAGCCCTGCACCCGTTCCTGCTTCTACATCACCATCTTGCCTCTGGTCCTGACCATAGCTGCCAAGTTATCCCTTTTTTAAAGGGATTTCCCATTATGCTGAATAGGCTTTCTCGCGAGAAAAGGGACCAAAGCAGACCCAAAGGGCTCTGAGCTGAATCTTGTTGGAGATGCACAACCCTAGTTCAGGCATTTCTTCTGTTGATTCATAATTACTTGATATTAGTTTTCTGTCCAGGTTGACGCTACGTTTTCCTCAGAAGTTTTGGAGATAGGATGGATTTATGTGTATGCTAGACTTTTCAAACATTGCTCCTGCAGACTCAAGGATAAAAGCATTACTAGTGGCAGTGCCTTTCCTTGCAGTACTGTAGTAACCTTTCTAGAGGTCTGCTGTGAATAGAATACATGGAAGGACGATCATTTTTGTGATTCCTGAAATACATAAAGTTTCATGAATACAATCATTTTTGTAAGGAGATGCAAAGAATTGAGCCCCGCAGTGTTGTAATTCCGGATGGCAACCAGGACTATAATTATGCCTATTCTCCTGAGCTGTTTGTTTCATGAAAAATCCCTCTACAGCACTAAGAAGAAAAGCAATGAACAGAACAAGGAAGCATGCTCCACTCATTCAGCTTGAATGAGAAGAAATCTGGCATTGTTGCCAGAGCGAGACCCAAAGGACTCCTTGTTTCTTCCTAATTCTCTCCTGCCATTTGCCTTCTTTAAAATCAAAAGATGAGCTTTACTTCTGATAAATAAGCCACCAACTTCAAGACTGCATGACTTTCAATTTAAGTAAGACAGACCTCAAGACGATTGTGTCAGATATTAGTGAAAGAAGACCAGCATGCAGTAAAAAGACATACTGGTATAATTATTAATTTAACAGAACACCCAGATAGGAAGGGGGAATGGAACATCACGTGTGGGTTTTATTGCCCTGAGAAGCCTTGAGTTCAGGTTCAACTCTCTTTTACATTTACATAATGGCTTGTATCCAATGCAGTGTCAAGGAGCGGCCCATCAACACCAGGACTTGCAAAATTGGACTTAGTCATTCTCTTCCCCCCCAAGCGCCCCAAAATCTGTTTTCCTCAGCCCTCTGAATTAGATTTGGGTAGGACACAGGATACAAATGGGGGAAGGAGAGGGGGAAAGTCCCATTGTGCAAATGGAAATCATTGCACTGTTGGGATGCTTCATGAGTACAACATTGAATGCAAACCAATAACTATGGTGAATGCTTATTTGCAGAGGATTCTATGCCACACACACACACACACACACACACACACACACACAGAGAGATTAAATGGTTGACTTTGCCATTCTGGGCATCTCCTCTTCCATTTTCTAAAAACTTGGAAATGGAGATTATGGTTTGGCTCCTATATCCACTTTCTTTGGAGTGAGCGCAACTGAATTTAGCGGACCTTATTTATGAGTAGACTGTGCTATTCAGTCCTGTGCTTCATCTTGTATTCCCAATATTTCACCCTGGTCTTGACTAAATTCTTAACCTAAATGCATAAAGGATCTGTATAAAGCTATGGTTAATTTGGATCCAGGCATAACCCAACAGAAATCAGCACCATCTTTCAGGGCTCTACTGGTAATTGCCTCATGCCAACTCTCTTAAGAGCCTACCAGTTGCATCTGTATCTATATATCATCGGTAAGATGGAATTTTCTATCCTTGACCCTGTGCAATTCTTTTTATTTTCCTTCTTTTATGCTCACTTACCAGTATGAATCTCTGCATGAAATCCATTGGTATGTAATGCAGTGTGAAATTACTACTGCTACTAAAAGAACAAAACAAAAAACCCTTACATCCAAACTGTAGGATGAGTTTGAAGTAACTCATAAATGTCCCCCTTTTAGTGTAAGATCAATACAATAATTGCTGTTATATTTATATCTTCCATATATAGATCAGGTGAGCCATTTTACATTTAGTGAACTTATGAGTTACACTGTGTCCCCCTAGAAAGTAAACATTACTTCTTATGCTTTATCATTTCCTCTTATGAACAGAGGGATTATTCATTCAAATTCCTTAAACCCTCCTAATACCTGGACCATTAGTACAGATCCTAACTCTTCAGATAGTAACTGATTTCTTATGAATCTCGTGAGCAATAAAGCAAGCTTGTTAAATAAAATAGGAAGTATCAGATTTTAACCAAGAACTCATTTGCAATTCAGTAGTTTGAGCAGAAAAATATAGAAAATCAGATAAGTACTTGTGCAAGTTACATGTAGATCTATTGGGAGGCATGGACAGTAATGCTAAAGTCTATTCTGCAATGCATTACAATGGATGGATAAATTCTACTTATTATTTCAAATCTTCCTTCCTGCGACTGATGAACCTAATCACATTATTGTAACTTTTGCATCAAAATTTGTCATGATAATATCATCTTAAGATATTGAATTAGCCTTTAATGTACTAATGCACTTATATTCAATTTGATACCTAAAATTTTGAATGGTATCTGTGATTCCAATCATATAATATTCCTTTAAACCAGATGTGCCGGGGTAAACTCATTTGAAGGAGACAGTGCCATTCTCATGGAGAAACTCCTTTGTGGCTATATTTTGACACCCTAGCTGCCTAAATTTAAAGCTTGCCTTGAGATTTCTATGAGAGAAACCTGATGGATCACTACGGTATAAAAAATTCCTTCAGTAGCACCTTAAAGACCAACTAAGTTTTTATTTTGGTATGAGCTTTCGTGTGCATGCACACTTCTTCAGATACACTTGAAACAGAAGCAACCAGACCCTTATATATATTCAGAGGGTGGGGGGTGGGGTGATGGGAATGGGTGATGGGCTGTAAGAGTGGTAAACCTGTTGATGGCTGTTAACGACTGCTGATTACTGCAATAGGTCCTGCGGGGGAAAAACAAGGGCTGAGGCTAAAGAAAGCTTGATCATGCATAATGAGATAAGAATCCTATGTCTTTATTCATCCCAGGTGGATCACTCATCCCAGTGATGGATCACTGTTAGGGAACAGCCAGTGGATCCTTGATATCTGTCACATGTCTTCCCTCTTTCAACAATCCTAATAAATGCTCAGTCTAGCGGCAATTCCTAAGGACCAATCTTGAGAAACTATTCCACTCTATCTTGACGGTTTCACACTCCCCCGTGCCAGCTTGCCAGCACACAAAATGGCGCTGAAAAGAGGCAATGGAATATTAGTATCCAAGGGAGAGGACTATGTCTTTAAACTCACCACTCTTCAGGAAGGAGACAGAGTTCAGGAGGAATCATTTATCTAAAGAGAGATATAGATGAGAAGGGCAATAGCCAGGGCTGGCCCACCAGTGGGCAAAGGTGGGGTGACCAGCTTAGGAGGTAGGATCTACAAAGGCAGCAGATCCAGCTTTCAAGGAATGTATTACCCACTGGCTGCTGCCATTGCTTCAGTGGCAGCAACAGCTGCAGCATGCTGCTTGGAGGCCAGATCTGCTGCCTCCTCAGCAGTACTCCGTTCCCCCATGCTGCCTCTTGGTGAATAGGAGGCAATGCTAGTTTACTCGCACCCTTGTTCCGGATGTAGATCTTTATTCCCTGCTGTTCCTGGTGTAGATCTTCACAAAGCAATGCAATATTTTCAAACAGAACGTAACTTTCTTTTTGGTTCATCTCTGGCTTCTGAGAAGGAACCAAGCAAACATGCCGCATGCACTTTACAAGGGCTACCCGGAAATGCCCAATGCTACTAACCTGTTACTTCTCCAGAACACATTTAATTTAACTGAAGTGATGTGTTTCAGTGAGGTGAAGGGCAAGCTGTCTAAGTCTAGTTCCATTTCCCCTGGTACTTTTAATACAGCCAGTAATTATATTTGTTGTTCATAGTGCGCACACCATTTGATATACTGAGCATGTCTCTCATTTAGTCTAGGGTCACCTTTTGCCACCATGGGATTGTAAAGAGGCCTTTGAGTGAGAGAACAGGTTGTATTTACCCCACTGTAGCCCAACATGGGACTGGTGCTGTAATTAAGAATCAGGCCGCATTGTTAAATGCTGCATTTCCTTTGGATTGCTTTGCCCTCAAAAATCCATTGCCAAAACAAGAAAAGGGCAATGAAATCAAAAGCATGAGCACTGCAGCATATATCTGTGTGCAGAGAGGTGGAAATCGAACACAACAAGGAAGGGAAAGGAGGCCGGGAAGACAAAATAATAATAAACTGGTATGCTAGCTGTGGAGAGGAGGGGGAAAGCAGGAGAGGAGGGGGAAAGCAGAGAAAAGGAATGGAGTTCCTGTTTACCTAATTCAACCAGGAACTTCAATTAGAAATTGAATGAAAAAAAATCATTCAAAAAGAAATGCTGGAATCCTAGGCTTCCACTATGGGTTACAACCATTAAAACCCAATGTTAAAGCAACAAAATTGCCACTACCATCAAAAGCATCAGGAGGGCCAGGGTTTCCCCCACCATTGTGGCTATAGCATAAATGTAAGGAACATAAAAGGGCTGGTGTGAAAACCTGTTGAAATACCTTATGGTTTAATCGCAAGCAACCTAGAAACCTTTTATCCCTCTTCGCCCCCCAAATGCACCGCAGGGGGGCACATTTCAAGTTAGCCTGCGAATCAGCTGATGAAGCAGTTGGTTGATTAACGATATTTTTAGCTATCTTTTTTGAAAAGCCACCAAGATTTGTTTTCTTTTTTTCACTGATAATTTTTAATACTTCTCAGAGTTATTTTCCCCTTCAAGTTATTAGACAATGTCTCGGTATTTAGCTATGCTTCTCCAAATCATGCAACAGGAAAATGCAGAAATTTATGTAAGTGGGTGGCACTGTGATCTAAACCACAGATCCTAAGGCTTGCTGATTAGAAGGTCGGCAGTTCGAATCCCTGCGATGGGGCGAGTTCCCATTGTTTGGTCCCAGCTCCTGCCAACCTAGCAGTTCGAAAGCACGTCAAGTGCAAGTAGATAAATAGGTACCGCTCCTGCGGGAAGGTAAACAGTGTTTCCGTGCGCTGCTCTGGTTTGCCAGAAGCAGCTTAGTCATGCTGGCCACATGACCCGGAAGCTGTACGGCAGCTCCCTCGGCCAGTAAAGCAAGATGAGCGCCGCAACTCCAGAGTCGTTCGCGACTGGACCTAATGGCCAGGGGTCCCTTTACCTTATGAAATATTAATCTGTTGTCGAAGGCAACTAGTGAGTGCTTTGGAAATGAGTGCTATAGATTATGAACCAACAGTATCTTAAATAAATAAAACAAATGCAGCTCAACATCAGTTAGCTGACAAATCCAATATGATTGATGAAGGGAGCGATACTACACACAAGAAGCTGACATAAAGCTAGTCAGTGTAAATTAAGATGGCATAAATAAGATGGCATAAATTACACCTGATCCAAGTTCCCTTCAGCAGGTTGCTATTACCATATTGCTGCAAAATGGTCACATCACTTTGGTACCCCCATTCACAGGTGGGAAGCTGGAACAGCCAAACAGATTTGGCAGTGCTCTTATCACAGCTGCTGCTGGTGTTAAGAAAAGAGAAGCATCCTCCCCCCCTTTTAAAAGTTTCCACCATGAGAATAACAGTGAATTAGCCTCCTGGCTATTTCTAAGGGTGTGGGTTGAATCAGGGAATCAGTGCAAGGAAGGAAAGGTCAAGATTTCTCACCATGTATTACACTGATCCAAAGCAAGGATCCTGTGGCTGTTTTTAGCAACAACAATGAGAGAGGGGGAGAGCTATATGCTTGGAAATCCTTAAAAGTAATTAACTGTTGGAGATGCATTTAGGTAACTGATATATATATGTCATTATAGAACAAGATCAACAGTTAAAAAAACCATAAACAAATATACATGATAAAGTAACACCTCTGGGTAGGCTTGCCTTAAAAAATCAAGTTATTACCAGGTGTCGAAAACAATGGTTCCTGCCTAATATTAATACTACTTGAACACTGCTTTTGTATACAAATTAGTTAAGGGTAATCATTCATTCTTTTTCACTTCATCAATGGACACAGAGGAGAGCAAAAGATGCAAATTGACTGAAGGAACTGAAAGCCATGCACACAATCTATTTCCTAATTCCCGTATTAATATAAATTTAGAAATTCTCCTAGTTTAGAAAGTGTCATGTGAGGCAGAGTGAAGGTGTAGAATGAGGTAAAAAGGCTCATTCCTAGTGCACCATAGAAAGTGACTCTCGACTGACTGTAGTCAGAGGTGTCTCCCTTCTCTGGTCCCACCCCACACCCCCAACACCCTGTTGGGTGATTTTATACCAGCCTTGGCTTAGCCAGCTTTTACTTAGCTGGCTAAGTTATCCAAGTGTATCTTTGGTTGAGCTGGGGTTGGGGACTTAGCACCAGCAGAGTATGGTTGAGCTGCATCGCAGCAGATCCTGGACTAGGATTGCCCCCTGAAACCACAACCTAATGTATACAAGGAACCTGGACTTTTGCCACTTTATTCATTGAAGCTAACGAGAACAGATTGGCCGAAATCCAAGTGCTTCAGCTCAAACAAATTGTTTATTGAGTTTATATATGTGTACATCAATATTGTAGCAATCAATACATTTGCAATTTAGAGTCAAATGCTCGTTTCTATCTTTACGATCCCAAAGTCCTCCCCCACCCACTTTTCCTTTTGAAGATTCAGAATGGGCATAACAGTTAATCAGAGCTGAGCAATCACGATCTTGTTCAAGCGATGTTCGGAAGGGACAGCTTTGCGAAGTGATTTGTGACTCTGGTTGTGTTTGAGAGAGTAGTCAAGGAGAATAGAAAGCAAGCCCTGAGTGTTTCAAGACACGACGGAAGAGCATGTTCAAGTGCTCTTTAGAAAACATTGCAGAATATGACTGGAGTAGAAATGGTAGGGAAGGAGTCTATAAAAGTCCCACTTAGCAGCAAAAAAGAAACGAGTTTTCAGTTTAAAAGAAATGTTCTGTCATAAAAGTAGTCCCAGTAACTCTATTGCATAGCTGCCAAGTTATCCCTTTTTAAAAAGGATTTTCCCTCATGCTGAATAGGCTTCCTCGCGAGAAAAGGGAAAACTTGGCAGTTATGCTATTGCAGATATGTGTTAGGACTGAGTGCATAACCCACATTCAAAGTAAGGCACACCACCTAGACGGGATGCTTTTCAATGCATTCCCAAATGTTTTTTAAAGGGTTCTAGGTGGCTACTGCTTTTGCATGAAAACCACTGTAGCTATCTTACTGAAATTTGATGGGATTCAGGCACTCAGAAGGGGAAAAGTCTCCCCTTTTTATATAATTCTGCCCCCAAATAAAAGTTATTGAAGTTTCTTTTAAAAACTTAATAATGCATATTTAAAGCTATCTAGTGTGTGAAATTGCAGTCAAACATAACTATGCGTTAATGCTAGCTAGTGCATGAAGGGGTTAAGACCATAGAGTTCTGTTCCTGGACTCAGCTAGGTTACACCACTTCTCCATGAGGGAGGAAGTAAAGCTGTTTCTCTTCCCTTCTCTCTCCCTCTTCCAGCCATATAACTGACCAGGGCAGATGTGTCCTAATTCAAGTTCAGACCAAATGTTTGAAACTATATGCTGTATTTTAAACTCAAGAGTAATCTACCTGTGTTCTCCCTGCTGCTGCATGGAATAACGTATGAACCAGACCTTTGGATTTAATAAGTAGAGAATTTGAAGTTACTTAACAGTGTGTGGTCTGTTCATTGCAAGAGGGGTAAAGAGGGGGGGGCAAGAGCTGTAAGCAAACTAAGCAGGGTATGAAAAGGGTTTAATAACCTATAAAGGTACAGGTAAAGAACCCCTGACACTAGTTAAGTCCAGTTGCAAACGACTCTGGGGTTACGGCGCTCATCTTGCTTTACTGACCACAGTGCCTCCTGTGTCCCTAGTTAACAACCTATATTCCACACTATATTCTGCTTAATTCTGAGAGTACTTTTAACTCTGTTGTGGGCTTTTTCCCACTGGAGAGTGTGCAAAGCCCCTCATTTCTGAATTACCCACACAAGGGTCAAAATATCTATCTGCTGGCTGTGCATCTTAATATATTATTTCAAGTTTTTGTTTTTGTTTTTAGAGAAAGCTGCCCTATTTGGAACTGCTCCATAGGGTATTGGACTAAAAGGTATTTCAGGACTCTCCTGGCACTGGTGTGTTCACCTGGCACATTACACTTTAATCTGGGATATCCCTCTTCCCTTAGGTGCTCCTGATACGAGCCCATTACTATTTATTTTTTCCTGAATGAAGCATTTGTTTTTGTTGAGGTCACTCTTATCAGTGACATAGCAGGCAGCTAAATCCTCCAAGACCCTGTTACCATTGAGTATGTATTTGCAGCTACCTTAGGGATACAAAGACAGAATGAAGACTACAGTATGTATATTTCCCATTGGTCTTTTCAGCTGACCTCACAAAACGGAAGGCCACTTCACCAGTATCCATTGTTTGTTTGTTTATCTTTAAGAAGTATTGCTTATTTCTCTTCTTTTCTTCTTAACCAATTGCTATACATCCTAATTCTGGCTGTTACTGGGAATTAAGCAAATGCCACATTTTTAAAATATGTTTATCCAGACTGTCAGTGATAAAATGAATTTTATCCATTTTATTCCATTTTTAGGCATTCACAGATACATGCAGTAATGGATCATCACTGAAAGTTCAACGCTGAACTTTCCTAAGTCTGAAAAAGTTCCAGACATTATGTTCAGCACGCCATTGAAAGAACATGCTTCACACTGTCATATTTTGAAGAAAGAGCAGTCAAATCAACAGCTATTGTTGGCAAGGAGAAGACTTGCACCCAAACTAGGTCTATACTGAATGCTCACCTGTTTTCATTTTGAGGGCAAAAGTGGTGCCCTCAAAAACCCTTTTTGTTTGTTGTTCAGCTGCTCATTACATTGGCACCATTCCTGAAAAATACTGAAGATCCTCCTTCATGTGAATAATGACCCCAAGAAACCATGAAAAAGCCCTGCTGGATCACATAAACCCTATGTAACCTGGCTAGGGCTTGCCAGTTTAGATTAAATGTGATACACCTGGAGAAGGAACTGGCAATCAACTCCAGTATTTTGCCAAGGAAACTCCATGCACATAAAAAAGGAGAAGCTTTGAGAAGAAAGTGAGAGTGTCCAAGACATGCTCTGATTCATGGGGTCATGGAGAGTTGAATACAACTAAGATGACTAAATAACAAATAATGTATAAGACAAGAATGATGGGGAGGGAGTTGCTATGGGAACAGCAAACCCCTCCCCCCCCTCCAATGTTGAATGTGGGAAAAATTCCTTTGTACTTAAAGTGCCTTGCAGAGTTGTTACAGCAGGCCTCCAAGGATGGTTACTGATCATGATGGCTGTACGCTACCTCACATCAGAAGCATTATGGCTCTGAATACCAGGTGGTGGGCAGCACATATGGGGATAGTCTTATCGTTTGATCCATTGTGGCTCTTTTCTAGTTTTTATGCTACAAACCTGAACAAATGGGCAACAGCAAACAAGGTAAAATGGCACTTGAGTTGGTCTCAGCATAGGTCTTTAAGATCTCCATCTACATGGCTCCAAGAACTTATATTTCTCGGAAGAATTACGCAGCTGAAATGCAGCCACAGTCACAGACGTACGCAGTGTCAGCAACACACAGTTTGCCTTTTCCCCTAGTAACGAAATGCCATTTCCAGCTCTTCACGAGCAAAAATTCTGCTTGTAAATAGAAATGGCTGTGAATATAGTGATTGCATTGATTAGTTGCATTAATTTTTCACATTAATGATAGTTATTATGTCTGCAGTCCACAAAATAATGAGAGTTCCAAGCAGGAAGCTATAAACACAGTTGTAATTAAAGGGAAGCAAATGGTAAGATGCTGCGGAATGAGATATTTGCATGGATTGGTAATCTTAGCCCAGACTATTGAACACGTGGCAATGCAGGCTGTTAGTATGAGCATCAGGCATATTTAGAGCAGTTTGTTTGAGCACCAAGCATATTTAAGGCACAATTCCCGACCTTTTCCAATTCACTGGCATCCAGTTACCAGAAGTCTTGTGAAGTCTAGACCATCACTTGCCACCTGCCTTGCAGAGCTAACAGCTCCCCTAGGCCTTTTTAGTCTGAATCATGAGTTTCAAAAATAGCACTTTAGAAGAAATTAAATCACACACCACTGGATGAGTTATGTTACATTCTTGGCTCTTGGAAATCAGCAGAATTGAACTTTTAGGAAAATAGAAGAGGGGAATACCGGCTGTAGGGAAAACTCCAAGGACCTACCATCTAGAACTAAAAATTGTTCTTAGGCTGGAAGGTTATTGACTCCTGACCATTCTGAGAGTTAATAAAGCCATTTAGTTTTCAACTACATTGCTTTTCCAGAGGCTTGTTTTAATGAAGGCATTATAAATGCTAGCTAGGGGCATGAGCAGCAAACTAACAGGAGTGTGTACCAGGAGGAGATTCACACCATATCCATTTGAAGCACTGGGATGCCACTTTAAGCAGCCATGGCTTCCCCTCAAAAAATTTGGGTGCTGAAAATTGTTAGGAGACCCTTACTGCCCTCCCAGTGTTACAGTTCCCAGAGTTTTCTGTGAAGTGGAATTGATTGTTAAACCATTTTGCTAAGCATAAAGGTAAAGGTAAAGGGACCCCTGACCATTAGGTCCAGTCGTGACCGACTCTGGGGTTGCGGCGCTCATCTCGCGTTATTGGCCGAGGGAGCCGACGTACAGCTTCCAGATCCTGTGGCCAGCATGACAAAGCCGCTTCTGGCGAACCAGAGTAGCACACGGAAACGCTGTTTACCTTCCCACTGTAGCGGTACCTATTTATCTACTTGCACTTTGATGTGCTTTTGAACTGCTAGGTTGGCAGGAGCTGGGACCAAGCAACGGGAGCTCACCCCATCGCGGGGATTCGAACCGCCAATCTTCTGATCGGCAAGCCCTAGGCCAGGCATCCCCAAACTGTGGCCCTCCAGATGTTTTGGCCTACAACTCCCATGATCCCTAGCTAACAGGACCAGTGGTTGGGGAAGATGGGAATTGTAGTCCAAAACATCTGGAGGGCCGAAGTTTGGGGATGCCTGCCCTAGGCTCTGTGGTTTAACCCACAGTGCTACCTGCATCCCATACTCAGCCTAATTTGATGGTTGTTAGGGAAAAGCGAGATCCCATATAAAATCATGCAAATTCATGAAGATCCATTTTAATTCTGCAGGATCCAACTCTTGCAAATTCATGAAGATCCATTTTAATTCTGCAGGATCCAACTCTTGAAACATTGAAAAGAAAAGTAAAGACTTAGTCCTCTCTTTCTCTCTCTTGGAGGGAGGTAGAAGATAAACAGCCAGAGGACATGATGCCCATGGAACCCTCTCAAAATCCCAAATATGCCCATGAATCTAAAATGGATGGCAACCACTGCTGTATATAGCTCTATGGAGCTGGACTTAGAGAGACACCTCGCGTGATGTCTGCTCAAGTTGGTGCTCAAAGCTAACATTAGTAGCAGGCATCCTTAGGCAGTCCCAAGACCCAAATAGAGCCCACTGCTAATGCCTGCCAAGTCTGCCCTTTCCTTTCCTTTCCAACCATGGAAGGTGTATGGTAGTGATGTTAATGGACATAGAATGCAACCTAAAGAAATCTGATTCCTCTGAGCCTAGGGAGACACTTCTTAAGCCCTCTGTATACAATCTATCAAACAAATTTCTGCATTCAAGCGTTATTTCCAAATGTATTAATATATTCTAGGTGTTTAAAAAAGTCTTCCTCCCTAACAAATAGGAATTTAGGTCAGTTCATTAATGTTCAGATAGTGTGGCAGAGAGTACAGTGGAGATCTCTTATGCACACAAATGCAGAACAAGAAATTGTCAAGCAAATGTCAAACTATTCATTTTTTTTTGTAAATGTGTCAAAAACAGGATTTTTGACAGTTCTGCTGGAAGTGTGAATATTTCCCCATAACTCTAGCTAAAGTATATTTTAAGTTCAACGCTTGCTGGTCTAATATGTCAACTCAGTATATTTGTTGTCAAAAATTCAGGTGATGCTTTCTCATCAAACACAGAGAAGGAAGAAGGTGTCTTGTTCTGAAGTTCCCTGCTACAAATTTTGCTGCCCTGATTGGAAGGGCACTGTTTGAAACATGGTAAAAGGATGATTTATTTGAGCATCTTGCAGACTGCTGTCTTCAAAGAGTTTGCACTCCCATATCTTCACTCATAATCACAACCCTGCTAAAAAGGCTAAGGTGGCTGTACATCACTTGCTGGATCAGAACCATGGGGGTGACTCTACTGGACATTCAAGATTGTACACAGCATTGTCTTCAGTGTGATGTGAATTTGAAAGCACATCCACATCCTGTAGTGGTGTAATGATTTGTGCATTTCAAAGCAGCATGATCCTTGCTGTATCAAGACAAGCATGTATTTTGGATCTGTATATGGAAATTTCAGTCATGTTACATTAGACTAGGGAGAGCTACCCTGTGGTCCTCAGCTGCTGCTGGACTTTGGTCCTATAATTCCTGGCCACTAGTCCTGGCTAGGGTTGATGGGAGTTGTAGTCCAAAAACATACAGAGGGCCAGAACTTGCATTAGACACACTGGGTAGCATCACACTACCCCCCCACCAGAAAAATGTGTCCATGCAGTGCTTATGCAGCATACATGGAGTGGGGAGATAAACTTCCTCCAGTGGAAGAGCCAGTGTGGTGTAGTGGTTAGACTAGGACCTTGGAAACCAGGGTGGTTCAAATCCCAAATCAGCCATGAAACGCACTGCATGACAGTTACTGCTTGCCACCTAAGCTAGCTTATAGGGCTGGTAGAATTCATTCAATTCCTTTTTGTTTTTATTACTCAAAGAATGAAACAAATAGGATACATTTCCTTAATGTTTCATTCATTTTTTTAAAATGAATGCACATCCCTAATATAGTCAACATTCCAATGTTCTATGGACTTTTAAAATATAATATTCCCAAATGCCAATGCAAAGTTTTCATATTCAAATAGCTAAATTCCAAATCTTGATGAGATTCTGATCATTTTTCTTCATTAAATAATTACCAGCATATATACTCCATGCTTTACCTTGTATTAGTATTACATAATTTTGTTTGTTGACTTTTGCAAGCACTAAAGGATGTTTTATAAAGTAGTAGGCAAGGCCAGGTAAGTGAAGCAAAGCAAATGCTTAAGGCCTAATTGTTAATGCAACACTTTTCAAAAACATGATTTAGTAACCAGATACATTCAATTTCTGGCTCCATTTCACTTTGTTACTAGAATTCAACAATGCTGAATCCATCAGGATTTTGAGGTATCAGCTGCTTCAGATCACTGTTGACCTGAAGGGGAACATCTACCACCTGAGGTACAAGTTCACTGAGCATGAGGAATGCTATTAACAGTCACACTTCTTGAAGCATGTCTTTCTAGATCTATTAATCATCTGTTCTATGTACTTTATGCACCTTTCCTCATTTGTGTCTATTCTGGATGTGGTTGTTTATGTGTGCTGAGAGAGAGAGAGAGAGAGAGAGAGAGAGAGAGATTGGTGAGTGCCTCTTGTGGCAACTATTTCTTACTCCTTTTACATTTGAAGAATGTATTCACAAGACTGGGCACATATGCAGTAAACAACAGCTGTTATGACTATTCAGTCTAGAAAGTGCCTGAGCTTTCATACTTTTAGATGCTATATTGATGGGACAAAGCCACAGAGGCAAGTTTTTTGGTATCTATGTTATAGTTGAATAAGACCAGAGAAGGACCCTGAGATCCATGTTCTCATAATGGTGGCTTATGTGGAACAACTCCAAGATCTGAAGTAAGAAAACATTTGAAATTTGTACAGTGTTACCTCGGTTTAAGAACAGTCCAGTTTAAGAACGATTCAGTTTACGAACTCCGCAAATCCGGAAGTAGTGTTCCGGTTTGTGAACTTTACCTTGGTCTAAGAACAGAATCTGAACGGTGGAAGGGCATCGGCGTGCCTCGGTTTAAGAACGGTTTCGGTTTAAGAACGGAATTCCAGAACGGATTAAGTTCGTAAACCACTGTATTAGGAATTTCACATGTCTGCTATACCTGCTTCTTTGTGACATTTGAAGTGGGAGGAAATATGTATTCACATGAAAATTGAGCTCAGAAAAAGCACTGCTTAAGCTTACACATGTTGGCTGGCTCACCAGTTGCTACATCCAGCATCATTAGTATTTAGTATGCACATGGCAGAGGGAAAACTAAACTGTAGAAGCTTTCTCCAATGGCATTGTATTGTGAACATAGTTGTGTGAATGGGCTCTTATGTCCCAGTGAGAGATTATTTCTATGCTTATCTTATTTTGAATGGCCAAAGCCTGAGATATTAAGAAGCACCCATATTGCATGCTTTGTGCCCCTCCCATTGTTTGCTTCATTTACTACCTTTCTTGTATTGTCCTATAATGAGACTACAGTGATCTGTGATGCAAGAGTATCTTCTTTCTCTCCTTACAACCTAGAACAGTGAAGCTCTGCTTCATTAGTTGACTCCCTTTATTGATTATGCTGCTGTCTTTAGCACCATCAATTTCCATTGCTGTTAATTATAGCTATGATTATGTTTTGCACCTTTTGGGGGTAAAAATGCCTAAAATTAAATTGTGTAGAGTGACGTTAATGACATTGTTGCTTAGAAATGGAATGCTCTCCATTTCTCATGTGCATGAATATGGATGAGTACTATAGCTACCACTTTTAGTTTTCACCCAAGAAGAAAAATAGTATTCAACATGTTTGCAACCAAGGGATTTATGTCTTGAGACATAAAGAGCAATGAGGCTGACATTAACTATAAAACTCCAGTTAGCACCTGCTCCCCTAATCTAAGCATGTTCAGAGAAGTTTTTCAAGGCAACCTAGGGGATTCAGATGAACAGTACACTCTAATTTTAATTGAGAATTGAATGCCCAAACCCTTGAAAATAGTAGCAATTACCTCTTCAGTGTTCCTCCACACTCTATCCATGGCACAATGCTGCAAGACGCCAATAACTAATCTGAACACAAGAAAATGACACTAGTTTGGTCTAAGAATGCTCCTGCACTAGTCATAGGAGGTTATTGATGTTAAGTAAAGATGGAAGAGATAATTACAAAGAATCAAGCATCAGAATATAATATAGATATTAAGAAAGTCAATAACTAGTATGATAAGTTGCAAAATGTCATAGGTAGGAGGGGCATGCTTCAATGTATAGTTATTGCAGTTCTTTTAAAAGGGTGAATGCCATAAGTAAATGTATATGCAACACCAGAAATAGATTGATTTACTGCTCCTCATTTACCACTCCTGGTTCTTCTCTTTTTTCACTGGTGTCAATGTAGCTTATTTGCTCAGTATGTGATAAAAAAAGGAGTTGTTTTGGGTTGTTTTTTTAAGACTGAAATCCAAAGGATAATTATGTTTTGGTCTGTGTACTAGTGTGTGAGGTGCAAATTAGGTCAGTTCACATACAATGTGGGCTGAACAAAATGGGGTTCTGGGCCCATTCATGTGCCCCACAGCTTTGTGAAATACACTTTTTTCTGTAGATTGGTCTAACAAGCACTCTAGGAATGTCTGAAAACGCCAAGTGGGCATGGCAGGACTGGGAATATTGTGCCTTATTATATGAGCTTCACCCAAAGCCCAAGTAGAGTGATCTTGCCATCATATATCTTGCTCATGTGGTTCCACCAACTAAAAGTAAGTGTGAAAGCACATGAGGCAATGGAGTAAGCCATTTACAATGCCCCCCCAAAGCCAAATTAAGACACCCCACCTGCTGTGCATGGCTTAGCTAGTGAAAGCAATATAGCTGCAGGAACAACTCCTCTTTGCCATTCATTTTTCTCTCTTACATCTTTTCACTATATACTTTTGTGCACAAATGTCTTTCAAGTGACATTAATGGGAAGTGCTAGGTGTTTATTGAAGGAACTCTAACCTCTGACATATTTTGATACATGCCTCTGCTCCTAATTCTTCCTCCTACCTACTGTTGTAAAGAATATACAGAGCATGAAATCAAGTCAATGTCAGTTTGATGTTGGGTGAAAGGCCTGTTGATTAGGAGACGTGCTACGGTTTAATCTATGATCACTTGGTTTTCTGTAAAAGAGGGAATGCCTCTTCAATTGGGCCTTATATTTTATCACACTTTCTCCATTTCTGATGCACTATAAACCTTTTTTTAATACATCTTATACCAGCATAACTCTATTTTTCAGTATGAATATGTTTATTTATTTTGTTGGAATATTTAAATTTAGTTTGCAAGCCATCACGAAAGTTGTTACTTAATTTACAGCCTCCTCACAGCTTTTCGTGGGCAACAGAACACACTTTACCAGCCTTGCCACAGAGTTTCATTATCTCTTTTCATACACATTTTCACCTGTCCATGATGTGCAAGTCTGAGATTTTTGAATACACAAATGCATTTGCAAAAAATTATATCTATTTCTATTTTTCTAAATTCAATAATATTATTTTATTTTAAAAGAAGCCGTGGACATTGAAAACTAATAACAACTTGATATTGCTGGTGTTCCTTTTTGCAGTCTTCTGTTGAGAGTCTCCATGTGTGAAGAAGGGTTAACATGCCCCAATAGGACCATTCTCTTTCTGGAAACGAATACTGAAGCCTAGGATCTTGACCAATGGGACAATGGCGCAGGGAGTCTTTTTGTGATCCAGAGAAAGAACAGCAAGAAAACAAGTTAACAAGTAAACATGCTCTGAAACCTTACAATGACCAAATGATTCAAACCTTTCTTCAGGCATAATTTTTTCACCTTTATATAATGTCATAGACTTCAACTCAGTTCTTGTTTCCTCCTGGATCATCCCAATTGTTTAACTGCCTTGCCCCAAACTGTGTCATTTCTTACAATGGAGCTTGCCTTATAATATGAAACTCCACTTCAGATTATTTCATGTAACAAACTGATTGATTTTTGACCTTTCCAAGATACTATTAAAAGCAACTAACAATGAACCATTTCCCGGCCGCTATATCTTTGACGCTCATTTCTAAAGAATTCTCGGTCCTTTCATTTAAAATTCATTGGTGTCCTTGGTCACATCCTGTAAACTTAAAATGTCACCTATAATTATTTTTGCAGAAGCTCTGGGCTTGTTTTATAGTCCCAAGCATGTATTTGTCCACAATGCCATGGCCAGCTTGTCTGCTTTTGTGCCAGTTCCTTTCTAGTTTTTTTCCTGGCACCCCCCTTCCCCGCATATTTTCTTGTAATAAAAAGAAACCATTTAGCTAGTTTCTATATCCAGATACTATGTTACACAAAATGCTGTTAAATGTACTTTCCATACCTACATTTACATAATGAACCACTCTTAAAATGGCAGATGGCATAGTGAAAGCTTAGCTAGCTCAAAACAGATCTATAACCCCCCCCCCAGTGTTTAAATGTTTTTAAGGTGAATATGTTCCCTATGAGAAGGAAATAATATATAAGGCATGTGTATTGTAAAGTATATGTCAGAACCATTCCCAATCCCTGTGAAAATGGAAAGTTTGGATTTTTTCACGTGTCTATAACAGAATGCATTTTAGCCTAATATATGCATTTTTCTCTCTGTGTTAATCTGGGCTCTGTTAGGCCTTCATACCAAGCAATTCTGGTAGGTTTATAACACAGCAGAGCAGCCATGATAAACAGCGTTTCTGTGCGCTCTGGTTTCCGTCACAGTGTTCTGTTGCACCAGAAGCAGTTTAGTCATGCTGGCCACATGACCTGGAAAGCTGTCTGTGGATAAACGCTGGCTCCCTCTGTCTGAAAGTGAAAGGAGCGCTGCAACCCAATAGTTGCCTTTGACTGGACTTAACCGTCCAGGGGTCCTTTACCTTTACCTTTTACCTAGAGCAGCCACGAAGGATTAAAATGGATGGCTATTTGCTATCTCTGTGTAATTTCTATGTAAACTGCTTGGAACTTCGTGCTAGGTTTTGCTGTTTGCTAGGATGTTGTGATCCTGATGATGAGAGGAGTAGGAAAGCATCCATGAAGACAAAACAAAAGAGAAAGTAGAACATATTTTGGAAGCCAATGGTGGAGTGTGCCAAGGTTCCCTGTCCTGAGAACCATTGATGCAGCAGGGGGCCAATTTACTCCAGTTCACTCAGATGCTCTGTTAGCTTGCTTGTCAGTGTTATTTATTACTTCATATCATTAAACAATTAATTAGTTTGTGCAATTTATATAGTATTGCCTTAAGATGCTTTATTTTCATATGTAATTTCCCCTAATATGTTTCATAATACCAGCGAGCTCTGTGCACCCAATAAATCAGTGGAATCATTTATATCACTTTTTTGAGTCTGTGGATACAACTGTTTAGGCTTTGCTCCTTCTTCTTATTTCATTGCTGCTGAGAAAATTCAAAGCCTGATTTGGGGGACCAATTAGTATTAGCGCATTGGCCAAGAATTGGCATAGTATGCACTGGTGTTCATGGAATCCCACACATGGGTGGTGCTGTGGGTTAAACCACTAAGCAGTTCAAATCCCCACGGCGGGGTGAACTCCTGTTGTTCGGTCCCTGCTCCTGCCAACCTAGCAGTTTGAAAGCATGAAGTGCAAGTAGATAAATAGGTACCGCTCCAGCGGGAAGGTAAACAGTGTTTCCGTGTGCTGCTCTGGTTCACCAGAAGCGGCTTAGTCATGCTGGCCACATGACCTGGAAGCTGTACACCGGCTCCCTCGGCCAATAAAGCGAGATGAGCGCCACAACCCCAGAGTCGGTCATGACTGGACCTAATGGTCAGGGGTCCCCTTACCTTTACCTTTACATACTTTCTGTTTGGAGAACTGCATCACAAAATTTGTGGATTTTGATGGGTAATTGTGTTTTGGGTCACGTCTTAGTTGGAGAAGTGTGAATTGGGTAGCTTCTCATTAAAATGCAAAAAAAATCAAATTCATTCCCCACCCTTACGTCTCTCAAATATTTTATTACACTAACGCTGCCCAAACTATGATAGCTGGAAAAAAATAATGTGTAAAGAGGAATTATACATGGATAAACAATATTAGAACAATGCACAAGGAAGTGGTGTTTATATTAGTTTTGAAAGTATTAATGTTCATGCATCTTTTTTTTTTTTTTTTAAAAATATTCAATGTTTCTGGGTCAATATATGACAGCTGAACCAAAAAACTCATATCCACAACAGGCTGCCAGGTTGACTATTCAGCAGCTGCTGCTTTCAGCAGGGGGAAAAGGTCTTCGTTGATTTTTAAATAAAAACAAGTGTCTCCCATGCAAAGGGAAACACACATATGGAAGCAGGGACTTTTCTGTGTATGGTTTCCTCATGAGGTCAGAAATGAGTGGACAGTGGCTCTTCTATACATGAAGCATCTATGTGATATCGGTATTGTGTCCCTTCCCACCTATCTTGCAGCTGGGTGAAAGTGTTGAACCGTATCCTCAGCCTTGAGGATACATACCTCCTTTTCCTACTCAACAACCACTCAATTGGGTCAAAATATTTGTACACACACACACACACACTCCTGCCCAGCAGTTTATCAGTTTATTGCAGACTTCTATCTATAAGAAGAAGAAAAAAGATGACATATGAAGTTGTTTTTATTATTGAGCTTTCCCTCCTTTTCCCCCTTAAAGTTTTGTTTGTTTGTTTAAATTGTTGTTTTATTCATGCTTTTATTGCACCAATTTTGAGCAAATATTTAATTTGCAATTGTCATTCAGTTTGCAACTACCTTCAATACAGAGACATTCATTTAATATTGAATATTCATTATTGAATACCTTAAATACGAATACAAGACATTCATGCACATCTGACCTATAATAGGTAATAGAAATCTGTGCATTAGATGACAGCAAAAGCCCTTTTTTGGGTCTGCATTCATAGACAAAAATAGCAATCTCATTTTGGTGCTTTGTTTTCTCTGAAGAGCATAGCCATCTGTCTAACACCTGCTACCTGTGTACTGTCTGCTTCTTCCAGCTGACCTTAACAGTCTCTCTGTGCTTGTTATCTGTGACACTTCACTGGCCAGTTTGCATCCATCCATCCTCTGCTGCTGACATCCTACCTGAGTGCAGGCTCCACCCTCTGACACTTGGTATGTATGCAGCATCTGGGCTTGGATTGGACAGCAATGGTGTAGACAGTGATTTGTGGAGCAAGACCTCTCTGGGAGCACATTGCATCTCCTAACTTGCTTCATTTCCACTCTGTCGTGACTTTTTCTTCTTCTAGTCATCATTAAGCTACCAATCTTGGCCATGGTATTGTTTACTTGTATTTCAAGAAACTCCGTTGAATCCTACAACAACTGCTCTGCAGTGACCCTGACAAGCACAATGAATAATTTGGAAGACATGATTTTCTCTTTAAAAACATCATCGTAACCATCATATTAATTTATTATTCCTGTTTATTGTGATCAATTCCCTTGCTAAACTTAAAGGAGGGTGGGAAAGAGAAACAACAGTGACTATGGACCAGTGGCTAAGTGACTGGGTCAAATCCAACCTTTATCATTGAGTCATGATGTGGCCTTAGGAAGTTACCAGCCCAACCATTCTAACCATTCTTATATGGAAACAAGTGCCATTCATTTCCATCTCAGACAGGTTTTTACTGGCAATAATGTCCCAATTCTCAGAACCAAAATAACACAACAAAATAACACAACAACAACCCCTCCAGAATACGCTCTGAAGCCAGATTAGGCTACCACCTTGCTGAAGCTAACCAGGTCTGGGCCAAGTCAGTGCCTGTATGGATGATTACCTGGGAAACACATGTATATTGTTGAGTTCCATGAAAGAAAAAAGGTGGAAAGTTTGTAGATGGTTGTATCTCTGTTCCAGTTTCCCACCGCACATACGAATGTATAGTGATTTCTCAATATGATAAAATAAAAGAGTCATGGTTGCCAGCACAAAATTGGTGTCATGTACAGCAAAAAAAGATGGTACTCTATACTAGTAAGTACCATCCCAATAAATCAACAACTATATTTGTGTGTGTGTGCATGCACTCACCACATTCAGAATTAGCTTGAAACGTCCTTAAAATTTGATTTTAAACTGTCTAACAAAGCGGATCAGTACTGAATTTTGGTTGTTTTGATATGAATTTCTTCATTTAATTAAAATAGATAAAACGTCTAGCCACGAAACTACTTGCTTTTTTATGAGAGTGATGAAGAAGATCCCTCCCAACAAAACCCCCACCCTACAAAATTGTGGAAGAGCTTTTAAAGTACTTAATCACAAGGGCCAATTGGCAATGTTCATTCTTAATAAGAGCTGATGTCCCTCCCCCTCTATCCCCAGTTAGCCCTTAGAGGCTTGAATAAGTGAAAAATAGCAAGTCTTTAAAAATGTTGCTATCTCACAATACTATTTTTGAGGTTCCCTAATCCATACCACAACCTATTTTTATTTTTATTTTAGCATGAGTAAAAATCTTTATTGTATAAAACTGTATCTCAGTCTGCATTAGGGTAATTTGCAGGAGTGTGCAACATGGCTGTCTGCGCTGACGACAGATTTGGACCATCCAAAATCCATGTTATGGTTTGACATCTAAACTTGCCTTCTACCAAATCAGACCACTGGCTCATCTAGCTCAGTACTGATGACACTGTCTGCCAGTGACTCTCTGTGGTTTCAAATAGGAGCCTTTCCCAGCCCTACTTAGAGATTATGGTGATTGAACTTGGGGCATTCTACATTCAAAGCATGTGCTTTACCATTGATCTAAAGTCTTTCCTCAAATGGTCATGTTAATCAATCCAAAAATCTATGTATGTATGTATTTAATCAATTCATAGATTGCTTAATTGCTCTAATATAAGAAAATATCCAGACAGTTTACAAAGTAATCTTTTTTTTCAGGAGGAACTCACAGGAACTCAGTTCTGGCACCTCTCAGGTGGGCGCCATTGCCATTCTAAGAGAACAAGGGAGGGAGGGGCAAATAAACCATTTGAGGTGTTTTACTTTTAAATCAAATGGTGTCTATTAAATAAAATACTGTAAATAAAATGAAAATATGTTCTGTCAAGGAAAATCTAGAATCAAAATTCTAAAACAAATTATTGAGCAGGGCAATTAAAATATAGCAATTGAGAAATGCCTGAACCAACAGATACATTTTTAATGGGCATCTAACTACTGATGTCTCTCAGACTGGATAGGGGAGGGTGTTCTAAGAGGATTGGAAAAGGCCCACTGGAAAAAAAAAAGGCCTGCCTCTGTGTTGTCACTAGATGAAAATCTTCCAGCTGTGGCACAACCAGCAGGACTTCCTCTAAGGAGTCTAAAGATTGACTGGCTCTGTTATAGGGGAACGGATATGACAGAGATGTGCAGAAAGTGGACAGAGAAAAGTTTTTCTTCCCCTCTCATAACACTAAAACTCAGGGCCATCCAATGAAACTGAATGTTAGAAGATTCAGGATAGACAAAGGAAGTACTTCTTCATTCAGTACATAGCTAGACTATAGAATTAGCTCCAACAACATGGGAATCTGGTTGGCCACCTGAGATCATCATAGTGGATAAGATGGCCCTTTGTCCTGATCCAGCAAACTCTTATCATTTTATATAGTAGTTCCCTCACAATAGCACAATAAGTTCTCAGCTAATGTTATACAGTACTAGCTAGGACAACTTCACACAATCACAACATTTGATAACTTATCTTTCAATAGCACACATCTGAATATGTAATCCATTGCCACTGCTGTCATCACACATGGCCAAACCTTCTTCCTTGGAGGGGTAAGCATTTGAGGGCTTTTGTGATGTGGTGACAAAACCCATTCATGCTTCAAACCTGCATGTGGTGTTTAAAGCACACTGTGCTAATCTTTCAAAAAAGATTTCATTAACTTGGATACTGTAAATTAATTACCTCATGCAGCTCAAGATATTGCAATGAAGTGGTCTTTCAGCACATACGGCTGTGTCCTGCTGAGCAACAGCCAGCGAGGAATGTATTATTAGTAGCAACTGCACTTAACTTTGTATATTAACAATTTTGACTTTTGTAGCATACCGTAAATGGTATTTAGAAAAATCTTTAGGAACTGGCAAGTTTACTACAAGTGATCAGTATTTATAGATTTCTAATTGTATTTTCTCTTCTGAGTAACGTGGTTGCTGTTGATTAGTTTGGCTGTTTCTTTACATATGTATGCCATTACCTCTCATCAGAGCTCAGCCTACCGAATCTTCCAGGTGGCTTCCCATGCAGGTGTTACCAAAGCCAAGCTTGTCTCATTTCTGAAAATGAGCTTGGTGATGTGCCAAAATACTCTGCTATAGAACATTTTCATTAGGTCACGACTGGTCAGAACTTTCTTTTTTACTAAAAGAATTAAGCATGGCATTTTGCTTTATTTTAAGTTTTAAGAAGATGTCACCCACTGCATTTAGAGACAAAGCAAGTGGAGTTAACTGTTGTACGCTCATGCAACATCTCAGCAAGCACATTCCGGCCTGGAATTCCTTCACACTCAAGGAGGGTGTGAAGCAGGGCCAATGAGAGGAGGCCAGATTTTCTGTACCTGTGGATCCTGCCGCCTGAGGTGATTGTCTCACCTTGCTTCATGGGTAGGCTGACCCTGCTGTTCTCACAGTGGCTAACCACATGCCTATGGAAACGCTGAACGGGACCCTGCAGTTTACAGCAACTGTTTTTTAGAAGCATTAGACAGCTCAGGACCACAACGCGAGAATGGGCCTTCTCTGCAGTGGCTCCCCATCTATGGAATGCACTCCCCAGGGAAGTTAACCTGTCACCTTCATTATAAACCATAAGGCGCCAGGCAAAAACATTCATTTTTAACCAGGCCTTTGGTTGATCTCATTGATATCCAACACCCTTTAAGAATGTGGCTTTTTTAGTGGGGCTGGGGGTGACTATTGGGTTATTGGTTTTGGTTTGAGACCTCCAGGTATAGGGCGGTGTATAAGTTGCCGGCACCCTGGCACCCCGCGCCACCCAACCTACACCTAGAGCCGGCCCTGGTAAAAACATTCCTCTTCACTTAGGCCTTGGGCTTATTAAACAATATATTGCCTTTTAAACTGGTGATGGACTTATTGTTTTCTTTGTTATTATGTAATTTTTTTTCGTGTTTCTTACCTTTAACCACAGTGTGATCCTCAGATGAAGGGTGGTATATAAATTTAATAAATAATAAATGAAAATTACTGCCTCTGACTGTGGAGGTAGAGCATAGACAACATAGCTAGTAGTCACCAATGTCAATATAAATTGGTGGTGAACATTCTTCCAATGGTTCACATGCACATCAGGACATTCTCTCTAGATTAGAGTCAGCATGAATTTAAAGAAAACAACTCATACATAATAGTGCAGTTGTACAAATCACAGCAAACTTCCTGAACACTGACTTTATTGAACAAGTCCATAGCACCAATATAATTTGATTTTCACATAACTGCTACAGATCAGGGGGAAAAGGAGTATTGAGAATCATTTCAAAGACACGAACATTCCCAAAACATACTATAGATATTGGGAGTGGAGTAAGGATTGTTAAATGGCAATGGCATTTTAACACAGATTTACAAGTGCCTGACATTTCCGGTGCATTTTACAAATTAATTGAACTCATAATGTCAGATGACAGCCTGGAATTCAGAGTTAAATGTTGTATGAAAGTATAGGAATTCTGAAGCACGTCATCAGTACACTGACATAGCTGTTGTACATGATGCCTGATTTTTAATGGTACATTGCCAGCTTTAGTTCCCACAGTTGAAGACTGAGAAAGCCACGGGGTTACATGGTAAACCTTAGGGTTGTGGGGCAATTTGACTCTGTGTCTCTCTACTCCTATTCCAACACACTACCGGTAAGCACGGCACTAGCTTGAGTTACACCTTCTTGAACCATTTTTCTTTCTCCCTCCGAAATTTACTATCAATTATTTAAAGAGTTTCCAGTCAGTAACAAGAAAACGATATGCTCTACAGTCCTCCACACACTGTCTGCTGTTCAAAAGAGAAAGAAAAAAGATGTTCTGGTCTTTGTGTGTCAATATTTTCTGTGTTTGTGGTGACTGAGTGATGAAAGATGTAAACTGGGATTCATACCCAAGAAAGCAATTTGTGGCAGGCAATAAGGAACATACAGATGAGTTGAAGGCAGGAGAAGCTTAGGCAGAAAGAAACGGAA
Source organism: Zootoca vivipara (assembly GCF_965207765.1). Taxonomy (NCBI): domain Eukaryota; kingdom Metazoa; phylum Chordata; class Lepidosauria; order Squamata; family Lacertidae; genus Zootoca; species Zootoca vivipara. Next base: position 35,294,198 of record NC_142591.1, on the reverse strand, counting down.
GAGTCCAAATTTCCAAGTAGCACATTAGTATTTATATAATGCACTTTTCTTCCAGGGAACCCAGAGTTGAGTGAGAGGTGTCCCTAGTCCAAGTGCAACTCAATGATCATACTTCCAACAGCCATGTCAGGGGGAACAGGCTGAGAGAGAGAGATAACTCGGGAGCCTTCATAGACGAGAATGAATTTCAGCCACAATATATCCAGAACTGGACCTGAGTGGCAGAGGAATATTTATAAAGAATTCCAAGCAAATCAAAGTGTTAGGTTGATAACCAATCAGATTCAGGGAAGAGTCCCCTCCAGGTTTTCTATGTGCTGATAAACAAAGTAAGCCAAGCTCTGAATCCTGTACATGTCATGATGAATGATGAAAGTCCATACACCTGATAGGGACAGCTGCTATGACCCATTCACTTTTTATTGGAAGAGTTGTGGGGAATTAGCTATAAACCTTTAGGTTATATGGGCATACAGTTCTCACTTCATAATATCATCAAAGCTGCCAAGTCCCGGTTAGAAAAATACGGGATCAGCAGCACTGGCACCGGAAGTCACTTCTACGCATGTCAAGACATGTGTAGATGCAACTTCCGGTGCCGGCGCTGCCCGATTTCTGGTGCCCAGGTGACACCAATCTGAGAGGTGCCAGTGGTGAGTTCCAGTGAGTTCTGGCTGAAGAAAAGGCCCTGCTTATATATGATTTCTGTTTTGTTAACTATGTGAACCAGTCTTGCCCGTTTGAAGTCATGGATCAAGTTCTGATTCTCTGGGGGTTGGTATATGACAAATTAATATTATATTATAATATTTAAAGTTTGTGTGTAAAAGTGGCAGTTGTTTGGTAGAGAAGTTGAGACACCTCAGAGCTCCATTTCATGTCACCTGAAACACTGAATCAAAAACTCGTGAGCTATTGTAACATGCGAACAGAAAAGATAATTGAAGTTCTCTTTGGATAATTTTCTTTAGAGGATCCCATAAGAAATCTGCTTGTTGTTTAATTTTTCGGGTTTAATGGCAGTAAATACCCCTTCGCTGGAAATGCCCTGGGGAAATAAATGCCATTGACCTATTAAGTAATATATTTAATCTCTGGGAAATGTTCCTTGCATTCTGTCTCACTAGTGTTACCTGACCAAATAGGAACAAGGGAACAGCCCTGATGGATCTGGCCAAAGTCCTTCTCTTCTTTCAGTGGCCTATAGGAAGCCCACAAGCAGGAGACGCAATGCTATTTAGAGACACAATGTTCTCTCTATGGGACTGCCCTTGATTGTAAAACCCCAATTAAACATGTTAAACATGCAGTTGGGGAGACGGGTCCTTGGAGAAAGTGAGGGACTGTAAGGCCAATTTAAGCCTTTGGTGCCCTCAGACAGAATGCCGGACAACGCCGCAGTGCCTCATGGTCATTACATTAAAACGTGCTAAAATTTAGATGTTATTTTTTAGTAACAAATGCACTTGGGATTGGTTTTGCTTCTTCTTTGTCCAGAGGCTATACTACTTCTTCTATTATTTGTTGTGTTCTGAAGAGACTGGGGGTTCTGCAAATGCTGGAAGGCACTTGCTGATGCAAAGTCACATTCACTTAATACAACTGTAAAAAGTACAAAGAAAGCTCCCACTTCCATATCATGTTATTTTCTTCTCTCGGCAGGCAACTGGCCTCTCCCCCCCCCCCCACCCTTGAATGTGTAGCATGGCCTCTTTTGGATTAGAGAGAGGTAGTGAAGTAGTGCCCTCCCAGGAATAATTGGCTGTTTCTCCCTCTTCTGTGAGTTGCACAGCTATACAAAGCAACTCTCTCCCCCCTCCCTTCCATGGTTCTTCATTTCTCATTTGCATATTGACAGCATCTCACTGTTTTCCTGAATGGAGGAAAATAAAAATTAGAGGGATGAGATGAGACATAACAGGGTGAGAAAATTAAAACGGAGAATGTCAAGGGAGATGTGCTGAGTGGGGGATGGGGGAATATGAAAGTGACCAAGAATTTCTGATCCTTAAAATGTGCTCATGCAAAGCCTTTTCATAGGAAGAGTTTTTCTTTTTAGCAATGGGGAGAAGTCTGAAGGTTGTACAGAGAGAATGGGAGAGATGGGAGATGATAAGATAAAAGACAAGCAGCATGAGATGCACATTGCAGGAAGAGACAGTCATATGTGTGCGGGGAAAGGACTTTGATAAGATTTGAACTTGAATACTTCTGGAGAGAAACATGTCTACAGTTCAATATCAGGGACTTTTGTCATCCTTAAGAGGACACAGTGGTGAAAGCCCCAGAGGCCATATGGTTAGGTTAGGTTTATTTAATTTATAAATTGCTTCCCACAACCAAAGTCTGGAAGTGATTTGCAGGAATAAAATCCAGTAATAAATATGCACATGGACCCAGGTGGCACTGTGGTTAAACCACTGAGCCTAGGGCTTGCTGATCAGAAGGTCGGCGGTTCGAATCCCTGTGATGGGGTGAGCTCCCGTTGCTTGGTCCCAGCTCCTGCCAACCTAGCAGTTCGAAAGCACGTCAAAATGCAAGTAGATAAATAGGAACCGCTACAGGGGGAAGGTAAACGGTGTTTCCATGTGCTGCTCTGGTTTGCCAGAAGCGGCTTTGTCATGCTGGCCACATGACCTGGAAGCTATACACCGGCTCCCTCGGCCAATAATGCGAGATGAGCGCGCAACCCCAGAGTCGGTCACGACTGGACCTAATGGTCAGGGGTCCTTTTACCTTTACCTAATAAATATGCACAAATTTATTAAAAACACAAAACATTTGGTGCTGAGAGATGATAAAATTCAAGAGAGTGTTCCGTAGACAGGGAACTACTACAGTTCACCATCTTGCTGCCACCTACCAGACCTCCCTTGGAGGTGCTGTGCAGAAAGGGGCCTCAGATTATGATCTCAGGCTCTGGACAGGTTGATATACAGAAAGGCTGTCCAGAAACCCCTGCAACCCCATCAAAGTCAAGGGTGATCAAAGGTTAGTCAAAGGGAAGGCACCACCTCAGGAGATTTAAGGGGCAGTGAATTTCAGATATCTTTCCAAAATCTGTGAAGTGCCAAATACAGCATGTGGTAGCCTGTTCTTACATGAACAAAAAAAATTGATTTCAGTGAGGTTTGGAAGTGTGTTTAGCACTTAATAATGACCGTTATGGCGCGATAAACTCACATCTAGGGTGTCACTACACATGAGTGTGCTCATATGCGCACATGCCTGTATGGCTGGTGTCAGGAATGAGTCAGCTCCAAGCGAAGGTTTGCAGCCAACTGCAGAAAGCAGCCAGGAACAGAAAAGCTTAGAGGTTAGTCAGGCAGGGGAGAGCCGGCAGCTGCAGACTTCGGCTCTTCCTGACCTTGACGGGCGAGCTGATAAGACAGTAGCTGAGAGCAGGCTAGAACACAACCAAAGCTCGCAGGAAGCACAAGCAGGAGTGAATAGACTTAGAGACAGCCTCTCTGAACAGGAAGAGGTTGGAGCTAATCCACTAAGTCAGAAAAGTTGGTGAATGGGAGCGCTGCTAGATCGGAAGCAAAACAAGAGATGTAAAGGTCGTAAATTCAATATCTTCTGTAGACGCCGGAAGCAGTCTTCAGAAGGATCATCTGGAGTAATGATTCTGGAGGCTATGTTCGAGTTGTCTGGAGCTATCTGTTTGGTTTTTGCAATAAATCCTCCTTTTTAATTACCTACGTTTACTGCGTTATCAAGCAGGGAACCTGGACTCCTGACAGTTGGTGATATTTTAGAGAAGGAAAAAAGAAGTGGACTCGAGATAAGCTCTGTATTGCACGAATGCAGAGTTAAACATGTGGGCAGGTTAATCCAAAAAAGGGGATGAGTAATGATCAAAGGCAGACAAATCACCCAATCTAAGGCCCTGTTGTGCTCATATTGGGAGGGCATGATACACGTGTGGAGCGGAGGCAAGACCTTTTTCTTTCTTAAATTGGTCATTCATTGGCTCCCCCCATTTCCCATCCCATTCATCCCAATGGGAGAATGAATAAGGATGCCACCACCAGAATGCTCAATTCCAGGGGAGTATTGCAGAGAATGGAAGGGTGGGACTGCATTACAAACAATAACCTTAAACGTGTAATGCTTCGAAGAGGATTTTATGGTCCAGCACCAAGTTAAGACCATATTGTACCAAGCACATTGCAATGGCTTCATGATTTGTAGGCAAACAATATCATTCCTTCCATTATATATGGCTGCTATTCCGGCTATTCTTCTCGTTCCCCCAAACAAATTACTTCGACAACAAAAGACTATGACAGATTTTGAAAGTTCTGGTTTATAGAAGTTTGCTTTTATTTGCTATTTTCCATATAAGATTTCACTTGATGCATGTTGATGATCATGTAATGCATGTAGTCATACCACCATATATAATATTTTAAATGAAGGTTTGTGCTAGGAAGAACTGGGGGTGGGCACATTGTCTGCTTTATTTGCCTAATACATTTTGTGTTGTTAAAAGAAGTATCTGAGTAAATACTGGCAGGGGAGAGCAACATCACACCCCCAGAATCCCACAAAAGGGCAGCCAAGTCCACCAGACATGGAGCTTTCTCATTACAGTGTAAGTAAATACGCATTCGTTAGCTTGTTCCCACTGTGCTCATTTCTATGGCTTTTTTTAGGGGGTGGGGGGACCCTTTCTTGGGGGAAAAACACCAAAAAAACTGCATAGCAGTGACCCTGGATCTTTTGTGCTTGCAGAAATCTGAAGGGAAAAAAGCACCTCTACATGACTGACTTTTTTCTTTGTGTCGGCAGGAAAAGCTTGTGTCTCTAGCTATTATTTGCACAAGGAGGTTTAAATAAAGGGATGAACCACTAAGAAATTTGGCTGCATTTTTGGAAATGTTCTGTAGCATATTTTCATTGATGTTTTTGTACATAAAAAAATGTTGACAACTTGTGGTGGGTGGGTGGGTGGGCATCATCGAGACTGCAACCAGTGTCTTCCTGACTTCTCAATCCTGATACCAGAGATCAAATGCCATCAATACATATGGCAGGCAGAATATTGTATTCATTTACTACATTTATATCACACATGTTCCTTTAAACGAGCCCAGGGAAGGCAAATATATCAATACAAAAACAATACGATGGAAGTTAAAATCTCCTAGCATTTAAGTTAAACACGTAAACTTTGTATGAGAAATCATACATGGAACTCCACAGCGCCATCTGGTGCCACAGTGTTATGATGCATATACAACACATATAAAATGTTTTTTTTTTCTTTACCAGTATAGCTGAGTCGCTAGAAACCACTGCCTACTCTCAAAACTAATAATTTTCAGTGTTGCCAGGGATAGGAATTTTAGTCATCAAATGCCTGGATAAAAAGGAATAGTTTAATATCTGTCTGAAAAGTTAATAATGAGGGAGACTGACAGACCTTAATAGGGAAGGCATTCCACAAATGGGGAGCCACTGTTCCTGGGTTGTCAGAACAGGAAAGGATCTGTCTAGTGATGGGCTTTGTGTTCTCAAAGTTCAGCAACACTGAAATTTGGCACTTTTTGCCTCTCTCGCTGTGTTCTACTCAATCTACTGCATTGTTTCAGCCAGGCGTGTGATCCTAAAACTGCCTCTGACATGTCTCCCTTATCCCAGTACGTATTCTGCATTTCACTTTCATGGTGAAGCAGAGAACTGAAAGAGCCATAACTTCTAAGTGATTACAGCCACTGTATTATGTAACAGATGAAGCTTCCCAGTAGACATCAAGGGGAGCCCATAGTAGATCAGAATACAAGTAATCCTGCCTGCCTTCAGGCTGAAAAAGCCAGTTTGGTGATCCCTGCAGCCGAATGCACAAGACTGAGGAGTGCTAGGATGACTCCCATCTATACCCCTCCCCATTCAGATAAATTAAATAAATCCATGACTAAACCTCTCTTCCAAGTTACTTCTAATGAATTGTGTTTAAGGATTCCCAAAGCCTCTCTGCAATTTAATACGAATGCTCAAGATTCTCTGGTAAGTAGCAGCTTTTCCCAGGTGAAATAACAACAAGGCTAAAGGAGAATTGTTGAAATAAAGGAAATGCCTTTTGCAGCTTTACAATCTCTAACCATAATTAGTTACTTATTAGCTGAATATTTAGTTAATAAATTTGTCATCCAGTTTTAATTGTGTTTAGCCAAGAACCCAAGGCCAGTGTCCAAAGAAAATTATGTGTTCTTATCTTGAATTGGCACCAATGGCCCACAAGCACAAACACTACAATCCCATTAAACTTAGTAGGGCTTATTTCTGATTAGACTTGTATAATATTCATCCTATTAATGTCAGCATGATATTGCACCTAAGCTTCTTCAAAACAACTATAGTCATGAAAATCAACCTCAGTTAGAAGATAAATCAGATTCCTTTCTACATTAGAAAGGTTTATCAATCTTACTGAACTATCTCTTTTTTCCCCAGTGGTTTAAACAATCATTTTCACTTAGTAACTATGGAGACACACTTTAGACTTTACAGTAATCTGCTGCTTTTCCAAAGAACAAAGGGGACATTTTTTAGTGGCTGTATATCTGGACCCACTAAAGTCAGTTCTGTGATATATTTTGGACACAAGACAGTTTATCTTTACAATACTTGGCCCTTTAACAAATCAAGCCATGCCTGCTTGTTGATAGTCAAACTTGCCCTTACAGTCTTGCCATGACAATACACTTATGGGTGTTTTCAGTCATAGTATGTAACTGTTACGATAGCAGAGCCTCGGGATTCTATTCATCTTCATGAGGGTTGCATTAAAGCATTCAGGCACATTTGAGAGACCTGCACTCTCTTTTGGTTAGGGGGAAGTAAGTTTGGATGTTGAATACAGAGTATTTTCCTCTTGTCAATGGCTTGGGATCACTTGCTTGATCCATTTGGCAATGTTCAATGAGACATATTTCTTGTCCATCTGACCCTTCTGTGAGAGAGTACTCTAAAACAACAGCATGCAACTTACATGGGTACCACTATCTTTATAAACCATTCTCATAGGAAGCAATTAAAGACCTAAAACAAAGGACTCATAGTTTTAGAAGTACCTGAGACGGTGGATTCTAATTTTAAAAAAATCAATGCAGATTGCATTTTTACTCCCTCCTAGTCCTGTTGTAAGACCTATTAAAAAGTAGAAAACAGATATTTTTTAGTGCACAAATGAATTCCAAAGCTGCATTCAATCGATTCTGATTAGATTTACAGTTTAACAGCCATTTTTATTGTTTTCACTGGAGAATTTTCTCCTCGATTATGGCTCTGGACAGATCTATACAGTAGGAATTGCTTTAATCTCATATACTGACAGTGCAACTGCCCCAATACAATGCAATTTAGCTCTCCCCAAGCCACTTTCCCTTCTGCTTTCTTACTTATGGCAAGCTTTCCCAAGGTTTGCACACTGACTGACACCGTTTTGCACACAGCTCATCCCCAGCTGCGATTCCACTGATCAATTCCCATCTACTGACATGATTGTTTGCATCCCATTGGATTAGAAAACTGGCACGCTTCAATGGACAATACAGGTAGAGCTAAATATAAAAAAGCTATCCTTCTGCCACTATATCTCCACTCTGCATAGTTCTCTGTGGAATCTATGGGCTTCAATTAAAGGCTTATGCAGGAAAAGCCAATGAATGGATGAGAGAAGCTTTCTCTATGGCACTACAGTATATATTACTCACACATCAAAAGGAACAGGTGACTTGCACTGTTTACTGACCAGATATCACTTACCCTTAAGGGTTACAGCATTCTGTCAGAATGTGATTAGGTGCAATTCATAACCAGATAAATATTCTTAAATGGAGTTTGAGTTTTCCTGCCACAGGTCAAAATTGTATTATGCATGTTCTTTTCAGAATGATCCAAATCTCTACAGATTTCATATGCTTGCCTAGTAGCCTCGACTTCTGCAATATAATAATAATATTAATATTAATAATAATAATAAGGATTGCAGTGTTGAGTCATTCTTCAGAATGTCAAGAATTATAAATGCCATCTCTGAAGTATTTGATTGGAATCAGCACTTTGGCCTTAGAAATGTGGAGATAGAAAAACAAACTAAATATAAAACTGTCATAAAGAAAAAACAAAGTTGGGGAAAGATCAATACTTAGATATTTACCTTGGTGTATGTACATGTGGCAGAAATAAAATGTAAATTACTTCACACTGAGAAAGGGTGAGTGTAGAAGTGTATAAATACAGCGCACACTAAGGCTGCAATCTCCAAGCTACTTACTCAGAATTACTCCTATTGATTTCAGTCTGAATGGGTAATTGCAGAATACTTAATATGGAGGAAACAACCATGGTGTAGTCCGTTTTTGCTTTTTTAAGAGCCATTTGCTATATTAACTGTCAAGCCAATAGTGTTTGCTGAATTGGATTTGCAACACAGCTTTGTGGGTGAATCACCAATAGACCAATACATTTTTAATTAAACATATTTCTGCAGCCAGCTATATAATAGAGCCCCCAAAACAGCTCTCTCCTAGTGTGCTAGGCAAGGGGATGCTTGAATGGTAGACTCACAACCCCTAATCCAGCACTCGGATTTTGTTATTGTTTAGTCGTTTAGTCGTGTCCGACTCTTTGTGACCCCATGGACCATAGCACGCCAGGCACTCCTGTCTTGCACTGCCTCCCGCAGTTTGGTCAAACTCATGTTGGTGGCTTCGAGAACATTGTCCAACCATCTCATCCTCTGTCATCCCCTTCTCCTTGTGCCCTCAACCTTCCCCAGCATCAGGGTCTTTTCCAGGGAGTCTTCTCTTCTCATGAGGTGGCCAAAGTATTGGAGCCTCAGCTTCAGGATCTGTCCTTCCAGTGAGCAACTCAGGGCTGATTTCTGGACCATACAAATGACCATGGCTCAGCAGCAGAACACCTACTTTGTATTCAAGTGTCAAGATGGAAGTCGGGAGCAGGTCAGCACTAACTCACAAAGTGTCAGTGAAGTGAACTCTATATTCAAAGAAGCAAAATGGCTTAGGTCTACCTAGTGATCACAGCACCTCTTCCCAGGTGGTCTTTCCCCAATGAGGCAGTTGCAAAGACTGAAGGTCCCCATCTTCCCACAGCTCTCTAAGGCTTCTCCTCCCCTGGATCCTTCCAAAGCAATCTGAGGCTCCTTCATCTTGTCTCTCATTGCTCTGCCCTCTTCATTCCTCTCTGTGTTCTGGGAGACCGGAAGGGAAGGGAGCAAGTCACTGCAGGAGGGGGAGATTCCTGGCTTCCTCACCAGCCTGACTGATTGCTGCCTCTTGGCCCTCCCCCTCTCCACCCCCCCACGTTTGCCTATGGACTACTCTCTGCAACAGCTGCTTCCTGCTCACTAAACCCAGTTATCTCTTCAGCTTCCTCCCAGTCAGCTCCCACTCCTCTGCTTGTCCACTCATCGTTGTCCCACCACCAATCCCCTGGCTCTGAGCCTTCTTCCCTCGCAGGTTCCCCAACTGGTGCCTCCCTCCACTCTACATCCAGCCAGCCCATGGCATCAGGTGGTCACAGGTTCAATTCCTGGCAAATCTAGGTTGGGCTGGAAATATCTCCTATTTAAAATGCTGGAGAGCTACTGCCAGTTAGTGTAGACAGTATGGAGTTGGAGGGACTGGTGGTCTGATTTTATATAAGGCAGCTTCCTGTGTCACCACTGATAGGACTCACTTTCCCAATTCCTTTCTTCTTTATTTCATTATCATAAACTATTAAATATCAGACATATCTAGATGGTGCCATCCAAATGTTTTGCACTATGGTGCTGTTGTTCTAATCATCTCTGACCACTAGCTATGCTAATGGGGCTGAGGGGAATTTTAGTATTTAAAAAATAAATAAATCTGGAAGATAACAGGGTAGGGAAGGCTGATAAACATCACTAAGATGAATCCAGAGTGTTTCCACAGACACTATTTATATAAAGCAAATTAGGAGAGAGAAAAAAACCTTGTTCAAATCCAGATCGACCTACACTGGCCTCCTACAACTATCTTAGCTCTAATGGGTTTGGTGAAAAATTGATGGGGTCTCTCTCTCTCTCTCTCTCTCTCTCTCTCTCTCTCTCTCTCTGTGTGTGTGTGTGTGTGTGTATGTGTGTGTGTGTGTGTGTGTGTGTGTGTGTGTGTGTGTTATCTAAATGCTCTTGATGTATGTGAACTAGATTACTAGTTGAAATTAGCTAACAGAAAGCAAGGAAGCAGCTGAAAGGTGAATGATTCTGATTGCTTGGGGCACTGGAAATGACTTTTACATCAGTGATATACATGCATGCACAAAAATGTCTCACCTGGATTGTCTGTCCATGGATGGATCACTTCAATGTATGTATCTACAATTTCCATCCTGCCGTCTGTTAATCCAGACTGTCTAGGTGGGATATTAGTTCACATTTAGGCATTGATCGGTCAGGGATAATGTGTGCCCATGCATCCAAGCAGAGGATCAAGCCCTTAACGTGTGGTGCCACTAGCCATAAATGGATTAAGCTGCTGGAAAAGTGACAGGACCATTGAGCAGTAATATCCAGGGATGACATAAAGAGGGGTGCTTTTTGTTGTTCCTTTTTCTATTTTGCTAAAGTAATTTATTACCCATGAATGGTGCCAAGCAAGTAGAAATGAGAAGTGAAGCCCACAGAATAGACAGGCACTTTTAGCTACACAAATATTTTGTTTTAAACAAAATCTAAAGAAAAAACCATCTGTTTTCATTGAGATGGGCAAACTGTCCTACATCTGAGCCTATATAAGTAACCAATCATAATGGTAACCTAGTAGTTTGGTCATCTCATCCTACCAAGTAGCCAGAAGGTTTTTACAACACATTCGGTGAAGATGTATGTATTCTCTATCATCCTGACAAATGAGGATATTTTACCACAAATTGGGTGAAGATGTGAAATTTAATGTGTGGTTGAATAGCCAACTCCAAATTATGTCGATTCTTGCTATGCATATTTTCAGCTAACTTGTTGCCTTATAAGTAATAAGGTTGCTTGAGAAATTAGAATCAGGGGAATGCTTGCCTAAAAAGAGGTGTCCTAAAGAGCCTGTGGGGTGCCCGTAGGATCATTTGGCTAGCAAAGTTTGAATAACTGAATGAAAGAATTCAGTTGAATGAAAGTTGGTGTAGATATTCATAAAACCATTCATTGTTTCATGTTCAAAGGCAAACTCAAATCTCATTGTCATTTTCAAACTATATTATAATGTGAAATCTGCAGTCAGCCTTCATTATTTACATTATGAATTTTATTCTTTGGTCTTGCTCTGAGTAGGCATAAAATTTAATATCAGTCCTTAGAGTAGCATCCTAAGGGTTACGATATGAAATGTTTCATGTTTTGTCCTGTACCAACTTGTTCCAAAGTGATCTCACTGGCAATAAAAAACACACACACACATGTTAACAGCACAATAGATAGATAGATAGATAGATAGATAGATAGATAGATAGATAGATAGATAGCTTAGTGTCAATTAGAAGAGGGGTGAATTGCTGAAGAAGAAACAAAAGAACTGAACAACACATCTTCAAATAGATCTCTCAGCAAATTGAAGTTGTCCAGAGGACCAAACAAAAGTCAATCAGCAGGTGTTCGGAATCTGAAACTAGAGATGATAAGGCAATCATCATAGTGAAAGTCACAATGCAATGCCAATTTTGATTCAAGTTGTCGGCCTGAAAAGAAGAGAAAAGCCTCAATTGACTTTTAGCAGAATTAATCCAGATTCTTCCTGCTCAATTGGGGAAAAAACCCTGATCTGACTCATATGGTATCTTAAAGTGGACTGAAGTTACACAGAGATCAAAAAGGTTAAAGCTTAATGCAGAAGTCCAAGGCTCTAAAATGACCAATTAGGCATCACCCAAAATTAAGACAAAAGAAGTCACACATTTGCATAAAATTAGCAGCAAATTTTTAAAACATTAAAAAGCAATAAAATGACAAATAGAAATACATTGCAGATCTTGCCCTATGAAGGGAGACTGTGCCCTGTGTTCCTGCTCTATCTGCTTCAAGGGCACTATCTTGATGTTATAGCTTTTTATCCTTAAACTGCACTTGCATCAGACATCGCTTCAAAAAGAGGACTGCCCTCTGGCAGACGTTGAGATAGAGGACTGTTCTCTGTAAAGTTGGACCCACGGTCACTCTAATTGGGTCAGTTCCCTTTTTTGCTTGAATTGATTGCTTTATTTTGCTTCATGCAGTTCCTCCACATGCAGCTGCTGGGTGACCTTGGGCCAGTCACACTTCTTTGAAGTCTCTCAACCTCATTTACCTCACAGAGTGTTTGTTGTGGGAGAGGAAGGGAAAGGAGATTGTTAGCCACTTTGAGACTCCTTAAGGGGAGTGAAAGGCGGGCTATCAAGTCCAAACTCTTCTTCTTCTTTTTCTTCTTCATTCTGCTTTTGCCTGATCAACAGAAGATGACGAGAGAGAACCTCTGTGTTTTCCTTCAGGGAATGGCAGGTTCCACCTAAGATCCTTCATAAGGGACCTGCTTCCAGATGAAGGGCTATGAGGGGACAGGGACTCGGTTTATTTAACAGAGGAAGGGTTTTGTCTTGTCCCATTCTTCAGAGAGCTTTCATAAGATAGTTGCTCCTCTAGAAAACCTTTCTTGGCAGGCTTTCTGGCCTAGATAGATAGATAGATAGATAGATGATAGATAGAGATGATAGATAGATAGATAGATAGATAGATAGATAGATGATATAGATTTATTTACTAATGTGTGTGTGCGTGTACATTTTTCACCATGTAGCCCTCAAAGCAGCTTACAACAATGAAATATGCAATATACAAAATTTAAAAGATAAATTAAACCTCCAACATGTAAAACTCAAGAGTTTACAATTTCCAAAAAGAAAAAAGAAAAACATCTGAGAAGCATTCAGAATGCAAGACCTCCGGAAATAAAACTTTTTTGACCAGGAGTCTGAAACTCACCCTGTCCAACTTCTCACGGGAGGGTGTTCCATAGAGTTGGACCCACATCACTGAAGTACCAACTTCTCATTGACACGAGTCATGCTTCTGGGCCATAGATTATCTCAGTGACCGACTTGGGGTGTACAGGATAAATCATCCTGGGTATCCTGGTCCTAAATTATCCAGGGCTTTGTACACTAGTACAAAAACCTGGTACCTGGCCTAGTAGTAGATGTGAAGACAGTGCAGTTCATGTGGTGGTGGTGGTGGTGGGGGAGTCTGTTCCAGTTACCAGTTTAGCTGTGGCATCCAGCACTAGCTGCAATTTCCAGACGCACATAGCACATGTTCAATAATCCATTCACGAGGTTAGCAACACATGAATGACACCAGTCAGGCTATTCCTTTCCAGGAATGGCCGTGGACTGGGGTGTATGTGCTAAGTACTAATATCAGCTTTGGGGGTATTTTTGGATGTGAAATTATTGGATATTTTTGCTTTGCCTGTTGATCAGCTCACAAATATTGATAGATGTTAAACAACATGTTCATGTGGCAGTGATTATGCTTTTGTATTATGTATTGTACTGCTATATTGATACTGTTTTGTTTTTGATGTGAACCTCTTTGAGCACAGGTGTATTTATGAGACGTGAGGTATATAAATAAATTGGCAATGACTACCAACCTCTGGGATCTGAGCTGTAGAGCACAGCCTCCAGGTCTGAATTTGGCTAACCACAACCCAGGCCCAACCCTGACAAAGTTACCAGAAAAATTCACAGTTACATGGCATGGAAGTCTCTTTTCTCTACTATTTGGTGTGAGGACAAATCACCGTGGATTAAAGGCCAGAATTACATCATTCAGGTAGTTTGGCCTTTCATGTCTGTTTTTTGTTTTGTTTTGTTTTGTTCTTAAAAAAAAAGCCATGGTAGATGGAAGATGAGTCCAGACACCCCCTTTCAGGAATCCTGACAACAACTCCCTGAGAGGAGCACTATTTGGACCGGGGGGGGGGGGGGGTCCCGCTTAAAATATAGTTAAATGTGTTAATTTGTTTGCTTCTTTTTTCTGGTTTAGCTGAAACAAGATTTCACGCTTCTCAAACCTTAATACCTCTGTGATGTTCCCATATCTCCATGTACCATTATAGGTCATATACTGCAGGTTCATGATAGTAAATGTAATTTAGCAGTAACTTTAATATTCATTTTTTCCAATTTAGAATGCCTATACTTATCCCTTTAGATTAGCTCCTAATTATTTCCCTGATAGAACTTAAGTTGTTACCGTCCATGGACATAACGTATAAATTAAACTACTCATTGCTTTTGAGAAATTTAAGTTATTAATGTGCTCATCTCAGCATCCCTGTTTATTTCCTTTCATTATAAATGATTTATGTGATTCATTAGATTCTGGTAATTATCATTTTCGACCCATAACTCTGTTATTTATGCAAGCTCTGCTTCTGTTGATGAAGTGCACTGCGATTTACAAGACAGGTTTGATAAGTTGGATATACAGGATAATGAAGCCAGACAAATTATCTTTAAAGGACAATAAGGCATGCTGTATTTTATTCCTAGAAATACTGTAGCTGAAAATATATCATGGACCCTTTTCACAATACTGGAACTACTAGAAGAACCTCTCTTCAAATAAAATCCCAAAACAAAGAGAACTACATATCTTAAAACAACAACAACACTGAGTCTTTTATAGACGAAACTAATGGATTAGTATTAGTTTCGCAAATTTGCCATAGGTGTTAATTGGGGGAGGGGGTGGAACCCCAGGCCCAGGGTCGAAATATTGATTGATTGATTGATTCATTGCATTTACAGCCCAACTTTTCTCTAAGGAGCTCAAGTTGCACCCTATCTCCCCTCTCTTATATCATTACAATAATACAATAGTATCTAATTCCTTCTGTTGCTCATAATTCAAATCCTGCTCACAAATTCATTATAATGAAGGGCTATGAGGGTAACTCTTAACATGACACCAAAACACGTGGGTGATATTCAGCCAAGTCGTACTCAGAGTAGACCTATTGAAAACATAGGGCTTCAGTAAACCATATTTCAGTGCAATCCTAGCCATGGCTTGCTCCCAGGCAAATGAGGTTAGAAGGGAAGTCTTCTTTAAGACAATTGATATCAATGGGTTTACTCTGAGTGTGGTTTAGCCAGATTACCATCCAATATTTCTCACCCATTGAATATGTAACTGGATTCAGTATGGCATAAATAAAGTTATAAATAACTAGAGAAAAAGAATGCTCTTTCTCCAGCTAAAGCCGAAATTATGGGAAGCATCCAGTTTACCTTTCATCAAATACTGAGCTATTAATAGATGCAATTCATTTAATTGAAATATGTAGTAATCTGTTTGATGCCTGCCTGTGGATTTCTAAGACTTTTCTCAGCGCATTAGACAAAAAACACACAATACAAATTATCTTGCGCATATATATATATATATATATATATATGCACATGCACCCTGAGAACAGGCTGACTGCATACTGAGACTGAAATCAATCTCCCCCTGCAGTGAACAAGCAACAAATTGCATTTATGATAGTGTGAATAAGCTAAAGGTGAAAAGGCCAATACAGCTTTTCATGCTTTATCAGTAGTTTGAAAGGTAATACTCCAAAGCAAGGCTGTTTGAGTACTATGAACTTTCTTTTTAATTAACTACTGTATACGCGTAATGGGAAGCCTGAATTCTGCCCATACATGAGAGTTTTATGGAAATAGAAATGAAAGTTCAGGCTTTCATTGTAGATGAAGCAATATCAAAGGCTTCTGGTTTTTTTTATTTCTCCCATTAGCTGTCTCTTTGAATGGCAGAGCTGAAAAACAAGGATGACCTTCTACAGAGAAATGTAGCTAGCAAGATAAACCCTTACCTGGGTAAAGCTTATATTTGCTTCACCAGCTTTTTCATTTTATTTCATTGCCAGAGTAAGGAGGCAATCCTGCAGGCCAGCTGAGGTCCCATTGGAAGTGATATCAGTGCTGGTCTGCTGGTGGAGAAGAGGTCCACAAGCACAACTTGTGCTGTGCCAATTTCCCCCCCTGGGTTCTGCCCTTCCCAACTGCCCTTCAACAATTCGTAGGAAATTACATGCAAATTATCCAAGGAGGTGAAAAACTGATGAATGGGATGCATTCTATTTTATATACACACTATCTTGTTTTCATTGTGGCAAAGTAGTATTTGTGAGAGTCCTTATCATTTATCCTGCAAATCATCCACCCAGTGGCCTGCAGCCTTCCTGGGTGCTTTCCTTCCCTGAAAATGCAGCAGCAGCAGCAGCAGCAACAGGTAGGGAGACTTCCTACCTTGTGCCCAACAGCTGTTCTTTCTTTATTTTTCTTTCAGTGATGTCTTTTTACTTTTAAAGAAAGTGAGGATTTTTTTTAAAGAAACATAAAAGGAAGAGCTTCAATAAAATAAAATGAAATGAAATGAAACTAAACTAAACAGTATGCACCATGATCATGTTTTGTTTCAGTAAGTGCAAACTAGGTGGTTTATTTATTCATATACCACTTGATCGTAAGGAAACTTTGCAGTAGTCTGCAAAAATAGTAAACAACAATTCTCAATAAAAGCAGGCATATAATCATATGGATGTACACACGTTCTGGAAGCAGTTTGTAATGGAGATTCATTTATTTCCTTTCCCAGTCTTCCTTTCTAGACTTTATAAAGAAGTGCAACATAGGAAATATACTGCAAAAGAGAGAGAAAGAATAGACAGTAGTGAAAAAGAAACAAAACACATGTCATTTCTACATAGCTAGATAGGCTACGGTATGTAGTCCAGCAAAGATGTCTGGCTGATATCAATAGGCAGGGAGTTCCACAGCATAGGTTTTGCAGCACTAAAAGAACAATTTCTCACAAGTGCAGAATGACTAAGGTGCAGCAGCTGTAACAGTGTCAGCTCCACAGATTGAAGCGGTCAAGTGGGCATATATGTTTAAATGCAAACAGAAGTCTATGAGCACTTGAGTGGATATACCCACTGAAATTAAAGACAAGAAATTCCTGGATCTGCTAATATCAGTGAAGAAGCACTTGTTCTTTAAGGAGCTCCATGTGTACTTGGGAGCCCTGGACTAAGGTATATTTGTTATGTATTCATGCATTCTTGTCGAGCACAATGCAAAGAAGATCCAAGCTCAAAAATGAGAAGCTGCTTGGGTGATACTAAGGCAGTTTCTATCATCCTCATAAACCACCATACAGGGTTGTTTTGAGGCAGGGGAATGATGTGAGGGCACCATGTGCACTTCTCTAATCACAACCCCTCCAACATGTTGCAGTGGAAAACCAGGACTCCAGTCTACCAAGGCCCTCCTTGGAGCCTTGTGTGGTGTAGTGGTTAAGGGTGGTAGACTCATAATCTGGTGAACCGGGTTCGCGTCTCCGCTCCTCCACATGCAGCTGCTGGGTGACCTTGGGCTAGTCACACTTCTTTGAAGTCTCTCAGCCCCACACCTCACAGAGTGTTTGTTGTGGGGGAGGAAGGGAAAGGAGAATGTTGGCCGCTTTGAGACTCCTTAGGGTAGTGATAAAGTGTGATATCAAGTGCAAACTCCTCCTCCTCCTCCTCCCACATGAGTCACATGACCTGTGAAAGAGAATGATGCCCAAATATGGCATAGTTGAGGGGTACATAATCATTTGGTAGTGGGGATTATGGAAGTGTACATAGCAGGAAGTGTACATGATAGAGAATGCACAAGATGACTGCAAATAAACAAATAATAAGTGAAAAGTAAAGCTCCAAAGTAAAGCTCCTTCAGATGTATGCCCTATTCCAGTCACTCCATTATATTTATTCCCCAGTTTATACATTTAAAGCCATGCACAAGAATGAATCACCTGAATCAAGTTAAAAATAAATTAGACCACTGACATAAATGGAAAGGCAATTGTTTTGAAGCCTGACATTTAAAACAGTGTTTGGGGACTTTCTTAAACACCTCTCCATTTAAATATTTCCACTCCATTTGCAATGAATTCAAATAACTCATTTGTATTATAAACGTGCACAAGGTCCTTATTCTTTAGCTTGCGTTTATCCTAAAAGGTAGCACAATGGATTAAATAGTGTGGATTAAACCTGGCACGATAAAGAGATTTCCATCCCCTCTTCTTGTTAGTCTAAGAAAAGGAGGTGAACAGCCCGATCTTCTAAATGGACCATATTAGGGGACGCCACAGGTACTGCCACTTGGTGCTACTAACTGCAAAAGGATTGCACCTGCCTGTTAAGCAAAGAGGCCTTTAGAAATTCTTGCTGTGCAAATGATCAATTTTTTGTGTTGGCTCACAGGGTTGATTCCACATGCTCCTATTTGATGACCACATGAAATGACAGTATGTCCTTTTCAGAGCCTTGCTTCCCACCTGGGTGAGCTGTTCAGTTTTTCCTCCCCTCCCTAATCAGGTACATGACTTCGACCTTATCAGACACATAAAAGCTCCATAGTGACAACTGTATGGCTGGAGGAGATGCCTCTTTCTGTCAATATTTCAGTGTGAAGTGGAGGCAGATTCATTTAAGCAGAGAAACTAAACAGCTTCTTACAATTTGTTAAATATCCATGAGGCCACTGAAAAAAGCCATACACTTTGTTACATATGAAACTTTTCTTTGAGTTCTCCCAAGTGGGACTCTAATCTCTCTTTCACCCTTCCACTCATGACCCTTCAATACTATCTGCAGGAATGGCTCCCCCTCAGTTTTGGGCATATATGTTTAAATGCAAACAGAAGTCTATGAGCACTTGAGTGGATATCCCCATTGACATTAAAGACAATACATTCCCGGATCTGCTAATATCAGTGAAGAAGCACTTGATCTTTAAGGAGCTCCATGTGTATTTGGGAGCCTCTGTTCTAGTCCCCAAAGCATTTTTTCTAATCTTCCCTCCCAAAGACTTGACCAATTTGGGCAACAGTGGCAATCAATCAATCAATCAATCAATCAATCAATCAATTGGACCCAGCATGGGAGTCAGTGGATGGAAATGCAAATTGCCCCTCCCCAGTAATCTGATCAATCCTTTGAAGAGTGGAGTGAGGGTGATAATCACCCTTCTCAACTGAACAGCTTTGTGATCCCCAAAGGGTTGGCCAAAAAGGGTGTTCCATGCTTGCCTGCCCCTTCTGTATGGGGCAAAGGGGAGGAGGGAGAGTGCCATGGTGCACGAGCAAGGGCATGAAGAGAAGAGGGAAGAAATTCCTACTCTTGCCTGCCTGGCCGTTCTATATGGGAACAGAGAACAATAGGTGTGCAGAGTGAATTCAAATAACTCTCAGATGGTTGCATCCAAAACAGAACTGAGTAAAGCATACGGTCAGGAGAATGAGTTTTGCTTGCACAATGGGTCCCCACCCCTCTTCCACTTGCACCCCCTAAACCTGTTTTAGGAGCTCCCCCACCCCTCCATATCATATTTTGGGGGGAGGAGTATTATTGTGCAAGCAGAAATCCTTGTGCTAATCCTTGTATTAGTTTGGATACTACCCAAAGTTAATTGAGAAAGAGAACTAACTAGATGATCATCTGAAGAGGCAGGAGGGGATGGTTTTCATGCCCATAGCAGGACTAAGGTTCAAGTCTCCCCACCCAGCCCAGACCCATGATGATGATGACTGGTGAAGATGCTGGTGCAGCAGTGGGACTGGGAGGAGGCAGGTTCTTCCTTCCTGCTGAGATCACTCTGGAAGTGCACAGGACATTCCCATAGCTGCTGGAAAAAAAACAAGAAATCCTGTGATCACAACTGTTCATAACAGAGCAATTTTTCTTACCTGGCTCCAAAACGCTATCCTAGGGATACATACCACTGTAGGTAGCTGGTAGGCCATTTTTTTTTTGAAGAAAGGTTTTGTGGGCCAAATTCGGCCAACAGACCAGCAATTCCCCATCCCTGTTGTAGTCCTTATACTTACAACCACCAATTTTCAAAAGGAAGTTTAATTGAGCAATTTTCTAATAGTTTGAGCACCTGAGCTACTTTAATGGGGGGGGGGGGTTATGGACAACATCTGTTCCCTGAAACAGTTTTCATTGAGGATTTAAAAGAAAATTGAAGCAAACAAAAACCCTTCTGAGATTTATTCAGATAAATGGGTTTTATCTATATTAATTGTAGAATTAATTCCAGGAGTTGGCTACAATTGCAGTCTTCATACTTAAGAATAACATTAGAACGATACAGCTGTGTCTTGGACTGGGAATAGAAAGAGAAGATCTAGTCTAGCTATCTGTATTTATGCCCACCTGTTATTTGAAGGAATGTGAGGAGAAAACATTGATTCACATTTCTCGCAGCATGACTCAATGTAAAGCACAGATATTTTTGAGAATTTTAAACCCTCTGTTATCAAGAAGAAGGGCAAGACCTCGAATCATTCAGGCCTTGGCTTGTCTGGAGGGCGCAACTGGACAAGTTTGCTCTTAACAATCAATCCAATGGTCGTCATGGAAACAAATGCACTCGCCACATGCTGAGGTACTCAGCAGGACAGAGAGGCCAAACTGTGGTGTATGTGTGCGCATGAGGGAGTGAGAGACATTTAGAACCAATCTGGTCTGATTATAAGGCTTTCCCCTTTGTTTCCCTTTGACTAGAATAGGAGTATATAGATTTACAACTACAAAGTCCATGCATGTGTCATAAGAGAGTAAAAGCATGTATCTACTAGGTTGTGCACCAGATATGGCCAAAGCCCAAGCCAAATTGGGCATATTTGAAGGATCCCAAATGAGTTGGGTACACATGCTCATGTATCACTGGAATTTGGGTTAGACTGGCCCAGAGGCCAGAGCAATCCATGACTGTTGGAGCAGGGCATCAGGTAGAAAAGAGAGGCAGGCAATGTGCAAAATTTGAGACCTATTTGACTAGTGGATTAATCCCTATCATATAGTTTGGTGCTAAAGGAGCTCTCTGTGGAGCTGAAACTCAGTATAGCACCGAACTGTAGACAAATGGCTTCTCAAAATTCTCCATCCTATTTGTGGGCAGAGAAACTGTGTGAACTCTTTCATGGAAGTTTTTCAGAGAAGAAGAAAAATATTCTCCAACCATTTAGCAGTGGCACCAGCATCGTTTCTCCCTCCCCAATAATTATTTTGCTGCCACTGCAATGCTGGCAGCAGTGACCGAGTTGGCAGCTTGGACACCAATCCGTATCTTCCACAAAGTCCTGGACCAAGCAGGGAGGAAAGAATGGCAGCCACCACAGAAAAACAGTGAATAATATCGGGGGAATTTCTAGCAAGTGACCTGCCTTTTCAAAGGGGTTGGGGTTGGGCGGGAGAATGTGTTGTGAGAAATCTTGGTTCAAATTTAGTGATAACACCACAGCACAGCAGAAGAAAAGCCCCCAAGTTCAGTCCAGGAGGCAGGACTGTGAAGGGAGAAATATGGCACTCCTAAGATATGGTGTTTCTGTAGTGACTCAGATCATCAGAGATGATCACATTTAAGTAGGCATAGGGATATTACTGTATCTAAATTTGTCTTGTCAATTTGTGTTATTATTGTTATTATGGTTGTTTTTGTTGTACGTGTCTTTTTAGTTTGGTGTTTGTACTGATTGGAAAAAGTGAATACAGAGTGGGTGGGAGGGGGAGATAATCCCCACCACAATCACTACTTTTAAGGTGGATAATATTCAGTGTATCACCACCAACATTGCTTCCTTCAGGGGATGCTAACCTGAGTTACTAATTCATTTTATTATTCATTAGAGTGATGTTCTATTTATTCTTCCTTTTCTTTTCTTTTCTTTTGGGGGGAGCCTACTACATAGGTGCAGGTGTTTGAATTCCTATTGCTTTTTTGCATACCATTTGTTTCATTTTGGAATCTAATTTCGTGCAGTACAGTCATACCACGGTTTAAGTATGATTCGGTTTGAGTACTTTCAGTTTAAGTACTCCGCAGACCCGTCTGGAACGGATTAATCCACTTTCCATTACTTTCAATGGGAAAGTTCACTTCAGGTTAAGTACGCTTCAGTTTAAGTTTTCTGCGGACCGTCTGGAACGGATTAATCCACTTTCTATTACTTTCAATGGGAAAGTTCGCTTCAGGTTAAGTACGCTTCAGGTTAAGTACAGACTTAGAATCATAGAATCATAGAATCATAGAGTTGGAAGAGACCACAAGGGCCATCCAGTCCCACCCTCTTCCAAGCAGGAAACACCATCAAAGCATTCTTGACATATGGCTGTCAAGCCTCTGCTTAAAGACCTCCAAAGAAGGAGACTCCACCACACTCCTTGGTAGCAAATTCCACTGCCGAACAGCTCTTAATAATGTTTCAGTGGAATCTTCTTTCTTGAAGTTTGAATCCATTGCTCTGTGTCCACTTCTCTGGAGCAGCAGAAAATAATCTTTCTCCCTCCTCCATATGACATCCTTTTATATATTTGAACATGGCTATCATATCACCCCTTAACCTTCTCTTCTCCAGGCTAAACATACCCAGCTCCCTAAGCCGTTCCTCATAAGGCATCGTTTCCAGGCCTTTGACCATTTTGGTTGCCCTCTTCTGGACACGTTCCAGCTTGTCAGTATACTTCTTGAACTGTGGTGCCCAGAACTGGACACATTACTACAGGTGAGGTCTGACCAGAGCAGAATCAGAACCAATTGTGTACTTAAACCGAGGTACCGCTGTAATTTAGAGAGAGAGAGAGAGAGAAGAGATTATCTCATTTACTACATAATCTTATACATGTTGACTCAGAAATACTTCCCATGAGTTTAATGGGGCTAACACTTTGGCGAGTGGGATTAGGATTTCCGACTTTCTCAACTAGTTACAGGATACTAAGGCCCTTCAACCCTTTCCAGCTTGCCTCCTGCATAGTACTTACTTTGGCTGACATCATCTTCTGGCTATTTTTTCCTAGACCTGGACAAATTAGTTTATTTCTGGGCCAAGTCAGCCCATTTCTGCAGGAAGCGGCCATGCTATTTTATTTTAAAGAATATCTGCACTGAATTTTGTTTTTAATAACCTATTATATAGGTATTTCATCTTTTTTTCTTAAAACATACAATTTAAAATGTATACTGATACATTTTTAAAAATCAACAATTGAATTGAAAGATTCAGGAATATCATAGATAACTAAATTTCAATGCACAGGTTGGTCTGGCAGGTGTATATTGGGTCATTTTATACAAGAATTCACAAATTCATATCCATCCTCACATTCCACCATTTCATATAAGAAGTAATCAAGAAGTTGGAACCTGAAATCACCCTTGCTGATGTCCCAGTACTGAGATTAAACTGAACACTCATCTGATCCTCTCCAACTCTACCTTTCCATTTCTTCCCTAGACGTATTTATGATGACATAGCAATTACACTGATTTAAGGTTCCGACAATGTGACAATGCCACTACACTGTTAAAATTCACTATGTGAGCATAAATTCAGCACATCATTGCAGTATAGATTTATGCTGGAATGGGAGGTTTAGTTGCCACCATGTTTTCATGGTATACCTTGAAAATGGGACTGCATTGTTAGTTTTTAGGTTAGAGGAAAACCAGTGATTTAAAAATTATTTCAACTTTCCGTGAACGTGGGCATGAGAAGATTTATTTACTTTACAAAATGTAAGAAGCAGCATTTTCTTCGAATCATATGAGTGGTTGGATTTAGAGGAAGTTAGAATTTAGTCTCATTTGAATCGATAGGACTTACATGAGTCGCGACTAACCTGTTCTAGTTATTTAAATGGGACTTATAAACAACACATTTCCTCTCTATACAATGCAGGGCATATAGAAATTATATGTCTTTAAAATGCTAAGTCTATAACTGAAAGATATGTTAAAATGGTATAGATAGATGATGGCTCTGATCCCAAAGGAATGATAGCAAGCTTTGTATGCATAGTAGATATTCTACCTAGGGATATGTTGCACCTTGCTAGATATTTCTGCATATATTTGCACCTTGACAAAACATGAAACTGCATTTTCTTCTGGTAGTTATCTACAAAATGAAATATGCAATATTCATATTTTTAAAAACAGGAATTTCCCATTCTTTTCACATATTATTTGTATTCTAGTATTGTCCTCCATTTAAAGATGGAGCCTTTATTTTGTTTCTCATATGTGCTGTAGAACAGCAGCGGAGGAAGCGGCTTGGGCGCCTGGGGTGGCGCGGCCAGGCGCGGGGTCTCCAGAGTCTGCCTAGCTCCTCCACTCAGCCACCCTGCAGCTGGGGGGGAGGCAGACAGCAGACAGTTTAGGCAGCGTGGAGCCTGCACACACCCAAGCTACCACGTCTCTCCCAGTGGTGAAACCCAGGGTGGCCTGCACCCAACCCTTCCTCTGCCCCAGCTGTAGAAGAATTTTGATTGTGCATGGTTTCCTATTGAAATGCACAGAACTTGCTCAATTAGGCTTAAATTCCAATTAACTAAGGAGCGTGTGACTTTTCAGTGGACGGAAAAAATAGGCAAGTGCATATGAGCACATCCTTCTTTTCTTTTAAATGGAAAAAAGAAACGTCTTAATTGCTCTTGCTGGGGGGCTTAAGTATGCAGGCAGGGCTATTGTCCACCCTATTTTCCACAGTCTGGTTGCCTGTCATTCCTTTCCCCCTACCTCCTGACTGTGTGCTTAATTAGAGTTTAAACCAGGGGTCAGCAAGGTTTACCTTGCCTGGGCCGGTTCACTCTAGCGGAGATCCCTCCATGGGCCCGATTGCGTGCACGCTGATTTCCAGCATCTGCGTCTGTGCAGACACATTTTCTAGCACCGTGATTTCCAGCACCACAGAAGCGAGTCCCTGCGTTAGCGCAGCACACGGGAACTCGCTGAGCGGGTGGCTCGGTCCGGGGGCAGCTCGTGGGCCGGTTAAACGACCCCCCTGGGCCGCTTGTGGTCGATGGGCCTTAGGTTGCCTACCCCTGGTTTAAACCTCTAATTAAACACTGTGCAATGCCCCTGATTCAGTTTGGGGCCCAAATCTGGATTGAGTCAACCTCAGATCATATGGGTTGGAATGAATCCAAGTATTGGATTGGGCTGTGAATCTGCAAAATCCAGGTGCTGCATTTCTGTTTGTCAGAGATGGTGGTCACTAACTCATAATGCCACTCTTTGTGGTGAGTTCATTTGTCCCTCAAGCAATTTATCCTTGTCAGTCCTTAGTGTTCACTCTTTTGCATGAGCAAATACACCACATGCATCATGGTCTTACGGTTTTGGCAAAAACAAATGTTATGATCACAGAGGAAGAGAAATGTGCTTCAGGAGATATACAAATTACTGAAGTCAGTATCTATGATGTCCCTTCTAATGATCAATGATACTTTACTGTGAAAGTGAGGATCCACTTCTCTAAGCTTAAAAGTACAGTAGTCATTTAATTAAGCCTGTGTACATAGCCTTGTTCTCTAGAATGGGTGGTCATCCTTTTTGGAGTCTAGAACAAGGTAGACTGCTAGGTTGGTAGATAAATAGGAACTGCTACAGCGGGAAGGTAAACGGCGTTTCCATGTGCTGCTCTGGTTTGCCAGAAGCGGCTTTGTCATGCTGGCCACATGACCTGGAAGCTATACGCCGCTCCCTTGGCCAATAATGCGAGATGAGCGTGCAACCCCAGAGTCGGTCATGACTGGACCTAATGGTCAGGGGTCCCTTTACCTTTACCTTTTAACAAGGTAGACATGTCGCTTACAAAGATGTTAATGTTGGAAGTAACATAATGTAAGCCAGTGTGACATTATCACACTGAAGCAAGAAAGTTAACATATGCTAACAATACAATCCTATACTACATGTCTACTCAAAAGTAAGTTCAATAGGACTTACTATCAGCTAAATGGGTATAGAGCTGAAGTATAAAGTAGCAAAAGAACAAAACAAAACAAAACCTACTAAAAGAGAGAACCTTCAGCATTCATGAAAATGATCATATTCAAGGAAGCTTGACACTGCATTGGCTAACATTTATAATGAAAGTTTGAAACTCACATCAGGGAAAACTATGTTATGAACATGTAAGTATTGCATTTTACACCACACATGTCCCAAACAAATAGAGATAAATGACGAGCATAAATTCAAGGCAGGATTCTTCTGTGTTTATTTTAAATGCCTGGTAGAGATGTTTGTTTGCATGCCATGAAGCCCACCACCTGCCCACAGCTATGCATTCCACTTCCATGGGCATCTGGCTAAATAATAAACAGATGTGCATCATAGGAAAACTATGCCTCCCGTGACATATAGACTTTATAGATTATATTCCAGAAGGCTGTATAGAATGACTTTGTTACATGACTTAATATAAATATGTCCTTACTCACTGTAACAGAAAAATCCCCAAACGTCGCCCTCCCTTAAAAAACCCCATTCTTAAGAAGAGCTTGCAAGACAATTAATTTTGTTCCAGCCTGTTTCTGTCTTGAGCAAGTCATTTATTTATTTATTTATTTATTTATTTATTTATTTATTTATTTATTGGAATATCAAACAGGACATCATTTTGAGAAAGAGTAGGGGCCAAATCCTTTTCTTGCTTGAACAATACTGAAATCCACAACCATGCCTGGAATTTTTATTCTATATGAATGAGGGACATTGGGTTGGGGCCAGGGGAGCAGACCAAGACATAACAGTAAACTAATCCACCCTGGCAATGCTTATGTTTAAAGAAACAATGAGAAGTGCAACTTGGCAAGCAACTTCTTAGACCTGGCAGAATTGATAAAATATGCCTGTTCAGAGAGAAAGGAGTAATGGAGTGTTCCTTATCTTAAGTGTGAATGACAGACAATGTCAGGAGCACTGGTGATAAATAAAACTAATGGTACAACTTGTCTCCCACATGTCTTATAATGAACAACTTTAGTTTTAATACTACATCCCCATATGTCTATGTCCTATAAACCCAGCCAGTTCTAACACAGATATTTAGGTGTGTGTGTGTGTGTGTATGCACGTCAAAGTGCTCTGGCGGAAAGGTAGACGGCGTTTCTGTGCGCTGCTCTGGTTTTGCCAGAAGCAGCTTAGTCATGCTGGCCACGTGACCCGGAAAAACTGTCTGCGGACAAACATCGGCTCCCTCGGCCTGTAGAGCGAGATGAGCGCCGCAACCCCAGAGTCGTTTGCGACTGGACTTAACTGTCAGGGGTTGTTTACCTTTACCTTCTTAAACCCTCCATTGGAAAAGGTAAAGTCGTTCATTTTAACCACAGAAAAGCTATATAAGATACCTTGATACCCCCCTGCTAATTCTGTCTCCTCTGTTTTCTTCAATGATTGTTCCTCCAGGGATGGCGGAACCTCAAGACAGTCCTGGAATCATACTCCCAAAGTAACAGTTAACTCAACAGCCAAATCCAGAACAACATCTGAGGTCGAAGTGGGCTAGGAATGCAGGGATGGCAATTCCCATAGATGCCACAGTCATTAGACTAATTCTTTCTAGACTTTCAGCCGACCAAGCATTGTTCTGGATAGATTTCTTGTCTTGAGGGTGGCAGTCTTAGAAAAGAATCTTGCATGTGGAATTTATCACAAATTGTACAATTATCCTGATAATAACAATGACTAGTTTTACTTGAATTTTCTCTTAATTGCATTTATTGTTATGGTACACACACACACACACACACACACACACACACACACACGAATTGCATGGAAGTGGGAGGGGGGAAGAGAAGAACAAAAATGTCTGCATAACCACTATAATTCTGGATGCAAGCAAGGCATAAATTTATTTTGAGACAGATAAGTATGTTCTCATCTTCTTTTCTACATCTAGGCAAGCATTTCCCCTAGAATAAATTAACACATTTAGACTAGTTGCTTGCGGGTTCACTTTCACAGAAAATATGATTATTTGTGCAATGGAATCATGTCTTAATTTAACTTTTTACCTGCTTAAAACATTTTTATTTCCCATTTTCTCATAAAGTTTGAAGGAAGAGTCTTTTCCCCCCTCACAAAATCATGCCCCTCCCCTCACAATGAGAGTGCTTTTCACACAGTCATAGCAGGGCGGAGTAAGTTTGCATATGAAGAAAGGAAATATTTTAAAATAAAAACCCCTCTTTGCATAAAGAGAGAAAGGAAATCACACAAAGAGGGCTGACAGTTTCCACATATTACCCTCGAAGTACAGCAGTATGGGGAGGGGAGGGGATTATTGAACTGTATCACAAAAGTACCAATTAAAATGGGGTCAGGTAAAAGATGGCTTTGGAAAATGGTTCTAAAAATAGCACATTGTTAGTGCAAGTGTCTTTTCTTTGTGTGGAAACGGAGTAACAAATCTTTATTACTGCCAATATTGCTTCCAGGGAAAGAGAAGCTATATTCAATTCTTGAGTTGTCAACCAAATTGAAAATGAATTCTTATTGTTTTCTTCATATCTGGATTGTACATTTTGAAATATCCTCTCAACCCCTAATCCTAATTGCTGGAAGAGATAATGTTTTGATTTATAAATAGTTTATATCACAGTAAGCCAAAGAGATGTCTTCAAGGAGATGTAGCTGGACTGCAGCTCCCATCACCCTTTGCCCTTGGCCTTAATGGTGGGACTGATGGGAATTGTAGTCCACTAACATCTGGAGGGTACCATGTTGACTATTTGGGCTTACAATTTAAATATGCACAGCTTGCCCTGATTGTCCAACCACTTGCATGAAAGCCCAGATATGGGAACAGTGGTGAAACAAGTCCTTTCTATACCCAGAGCAGGATTGCTATTCTCCCCCACCAGTCTGTATCAGGAAGTGAGTGACAATTCTTCAAGTTTTACATAAGGCAGGTTTTGTAAGTAACTTGTAAGCCTTAATGGCAATGCAGCATTCATTCATAATGTAATTCTTCAGTTGCCTCCCAAGTGAATCTTAAGTTTTCTTCTTACGTGAATTGCTCTGTGTGAATCATTCTTTTATTAGTCTGACTGTGACCATAATAAACCTATTGTTTTAATGTTTGTGATTTTAATGTGACCTTTATGTGCTTTGTTTGGTGGATTTACTGTTTCTGCTTCAAAGATCTGATGCGAATTGAAATAGAATACATTGAAGTGGCATATAAATTTGTAAATATAAATTATAAATATGGCTGGGAATCTTTGGGGGTACTGCTGCTGGGCTTCCAAGTTCTGATTACCCAAGACTAATTACCCAAGAGCTAAGTGCTCTTTGGCCTTGTATAGGGCGCTGCTGAAATTTGAAAAAACCCTCTGGTGCCACCTTCATTTCTTTGCTGGAGAGGAGTTCCCAGTTCCACCTGCTGAATGGGTGAGCGGCTGAAGTACCACCCGTGGAAACCTCCACCAATGCTAACCTCCTCCCTCCAAAAAAGTCCCAAAACAGGGCATTTCAGGGGCAAGGAAGGATTGAGCTGGCCTGGTTAATGTGTTATGCTGCAAAACAAAGGAAATGGCAAGTAAAACACTCCGAAGGCCACTTTGGTTACTTTGCATTTCAGATTATTCTAACTTCATACTAAACTATGATACCTTCTTTTATAACACCACACAATGAAAACAGTTTTTGTTTTCTTTATACACCAAAATAGGGCAATATTTTCTCCAGGTGGCAACAGTTATGCACACCACTTTCCAAAGAAAAAAAGAAAAAAGATGGGACTGGTGAGTTCATCTCTGCAGTAACAATGTAGGCATGTGTTTTTTCAGGTCAGGACAATTTATGTCCCATTACTGCTGATTTGATAGATAACATCAGGACAAGGGACCCAAACTGAGCTGACCGAAGACTGCTGTGCCTGTGATGATCTGTTCATCTTTTCAGTTCTCCTTCTTAACTAAGCTCATTACTTTGCATTTTGATTTTCTCTGGAGCCTGCAATTACTTTATGTATTGATAGCTCTCATCGAAAGCAGACTTTTAATACAAAAGTGCTCAGTTGACTCACTCCTTTGATGAAACATCATGTGCATCCATGTGCAAGCTGCTCCAAATAAGGGATTGGTTAAAATGCAGAACAAATAATTTTCAATATGACTGAGGATCAGGAACCTGGTATTCTATTTTGTATATGCAGGTATACAATGTAATTTAATTTAACTGTTGATTTGGTGGCTTCCACTATATGTGGCATGCTTTGTTCATGCTTTCTTTGTTTACCTTGCCATTTTAATTTTTAAAACATTTTGATGATTTTATTATTATTAAAATGTGCTACAAAAATAGGGGGGAAGCTTTCTGACTATAATTTGGAATCACTGTAGCTGCTCGTGTGTGTGTTTGTATTGATGTGGATTGTCACCTGTTTCTTCATTGTTCATTTGTTTGGATCAATTAGGCATGAAAGAGTTTTCACAAGTTTTATTCAACTGAGTAACATGCAGGGTAGTCCCATTGAAAATTATGGACCTAAGGTGGGCATGTTCATTATTTTTAATGGGAGTACTCTGAGCAAGGCCAACATTAGATGTACCAATAATATTCCTGTGGTCAATGTCCTGCGTGTTTATTCATTTATTTTTTTCTTTCATAATTTTTATTATACTGCTTGATCGTTTTTAAAATAAAAAACTCCAAAGCAGCTTGCAACTATTTGTGCAACTATATTCGGTTGTCATGGGATTAATCATCTTATAGTACCTCCTCTTACCTTCTTGAGCAAATACCTCAAAATAAGCACTCAGGGTAGATCACATGGAAAACTGATTTAGTACCTGACAAGTGGAGAGAAGTGCTTGAATTTTGTAACATGTCACAAACACGCAACAAAACTACCATATTTTTCCATGTATAGGACTATATTTTTCCCTAATTTCTTGAAGTTTAAAATAAGTGTGTGGAAGAACGTGTGGACCCAGAATTGGCCTCCATAAAATCGTGTTTATGGAAGACAATCTTACTTGGCTACGAGTGATTGCCAAAGAAGAAGAAGAAGAAGAAGAAGAAGAAGA
Organism: Zootoca vivipara; assembly: GCF_965207765.1. Taxonomy (NCBI): domain Eukaryota; kingdom Metazoa; phylum Chordata; class Lepidosauria; order Squamata; family Lacertidae; genus Zootoca; species Zootoca vivipara. The sequence continues at coordinate 35,263,221 of NC_142591.1, read as the reverse complement.
AGAAGAAGAAGAAGAAGAAGAAGAAGAAGAAGAAGAAGAAGAAGAGGAAGTGCACAGTGTGTTTTCTTAATTTTGAGTCCTCCCAAAAAAGGGGGCGTGTTATATATGGGGGCATGTTATACATGGAAAAATATGCTATGTCCTGGCTTGAATATTCAGCCCCAAGTAGCACTACAACCAATTCTGCCTGCAGCTGCAAAAATGAACTGGGAATAAAGCTCACTAAGTTATAGAAAAGTTTAGAATGTGCTATAGGAAATTGGGTCACAGAGACATGGAAATCACTGCAGAATGGACATTAAAGAAGTCAGCCAGAGATATTCTGTATCAGCACCTCTTGTGCTTTTGCATGCATTCCAATACAATACAATACAGAGGATCATACATTCTGAGCTTCGTTGGAAAGAAGGGTGAGATATCAAATGAATAAATATAACGAATATACCTTTTTCCCTCAAAGGGCAGATTATCCCTGTTACTTAGGTTTATTATGCCGACATTAGCAAATCAAACTTATTGATAGTCCTAAATTGGTCAAATTTGAAACACAAATCATACATCCAAGTTTCAGGAGCCAAAATGTTTAGCAGCTAGCAATCAACCAGAGTCTGATCCTAACATTTTATAGATTGAAATCTGCCAAAGATGGCAAAAAGAAGTTCACAATTGAAGAATTGATACTAAACACTTTGCCATTGCAAATTTTGGAAATGTGCTGAATATTTCATACAACAACTTGAGCAATTTTATATAACCCTATTTCATGTTATCGAGCTGGATTTCTTTTCATTGCTTTTCTTCAAGCGACTAATATTAAAATGGCACTGCTGCTTTTGAATCCATTAGAAATGATTTCTGCGATCATTTATGTAAGGGCAATAAAACAGTGGAATGGGGGAGGGGAACCACCCACCCAGTCCTATATTATTACTGCATGAAATTAGATTCCAAAATGAAACAAATGGTATGCAAAAAAGCAATAGGAATTCAAACACCTGCACCTATGTAGTAGGCTCCCCCAAAAAATAAATAAAAGGAAGAATGAATAGAATATCACTCCAATGAATAATAAAATGAATTAGTCACTCAGGTTAGCATCCTCTGAAGGAAGCAATGTTGGTGATAATACACTGAATATTATCCACCTTAAAAGTAGTGATTGTGGTGGGTATTATCTCCCCCTCCCACCCACTCCAAAGCTCTTAACTCACATTCATTGACTGTTCACAACCACTGTTTGCTCACATTCTCCTTTCTGCTTCAGGTCCTCCCCCTTCACCAATGCTTCTTCTCTTCCAGAATGATGTCACCCACCAAGGAGGGAAAACAATATTATGTAGTCAATCAGATTTAGACAGATCCCCAAACAACTTTGGACCAGGTTCCCTAAGTGAACACCTTGCCTTATATATCCCTGCCTGTCAACTGTGCTCAACAGTGCTCTCACTGCTGAAAGTACCACGTATCCCAGAGATGTGCTTCGTTTGTACAAAAAAACAGGCTTTCAGTACTGCTGCTCCAGCCTTCTCAAATCAATTACTAGCTGAAATTAGACAGGCATTTAGAATCACAATGGTTAGGTGCCCACTGAATATACTTCTGTTTAAGAAGGCTTTCCCTGAGCTGTGGCCCAGTCATTTAAGAAACAGGATAGAAACAGTTTTATTGATTTTAGAACTTGTTGGAATAGTTATGTTTTGAGAGTTTGTAGAAATGGTTTTAATTGTTTGTAGAACGTTTTATTTCATTTCATTTTTTATCTTCTTGTATAAGTCTTTAATGTCTATAAGACCTGAAGTGGTTTATAACTTAGTAAAATAAATGTGGGTATCCCTAGTGAAAAATAAAGAATGTTAAGTAACACAATACTTTTAATCTCCTCTTGCCACAAAGTTGACCCGACTAATCAGAAGTCACTCCAGGACTCAAAACATTTCTTGCATCCTCTGCAATGATCACCAAATTGAAGGCCCCTTTTGTTTATAGAAATATTGTAGGCTCAATTCTGTGGGACTGCCTCTCAGCTGAGATTAGACAGGCCTCATCCCTGCTAACTTCTAGCACCTGATGAACACATTTTTTATATATATTTAGAGGCATTTAAAGTAATTTTGTGGTTAATTTTAATGATTTTATCTATATTATATCTTTTTGACATGTACACCCCTTGGAGACTGCAGTGTTAAGCAGCACAGACAGTATAGTAATCCTTCATCTTGCATGCATTTGACTTGCACGATTCCAACCATTTATGATTGAAATTGTGCCAGTCAAGTTCCTAGCAAGGCAGAAAGCTTAAAAGCTCATTTTGCACTGGGTCAGCTTGGGGTTACCTGACCCAAAAAGAGCTCTTAAGCTCTCCACCTTGGTTTCTGGGGAAGGCCTACTTAGCATTCCAGCTCTGGAAGTTTCTTGTGACATCTCAAGGGACAATCCAAGTTCCCATGAGATCTCAGGCAAGCATCTATAGCCTTCCAGAGCTGGTGCAGCACATAGTCTTGCCCAGCAAAAAGGGTGGAGAGCTTAAAAGCTCTTTCTGACCTGGATAACCCATGGACTCTCACCTGACTTTATAAGGTGTTCTTTCTATCCCATTTACACACTAGCCATGGGGTGACTCCAAAGGTTAAGTATATAAGATGAGTTATTACTGTACATGGTTGAGATAAAAATAAAATAATATTACACCGTTCTAAAGAAGTCCACCAACGAGCTCTCAGTTCTAATGTGAATTATATGTGATAAGTGTTTCAGCATGAAAAGCATGAAAAGCAGAAAAAGGATGATAGCTGACAACACTTAGATTGAGTGGAGGGGAGTCATTTCCCCATCCTCCGAACCTCCTGGGAAACTCAACAAATAAGCTGTACCTGAAACTGGGTGTGGAGAGTGAAGCTGCATAGGACAAAACTGTGGGGAGCCTGAGGAAATACCCCCCCCCTTGAGCCCGCACATAAAAAGCAAGTCTAGGGTGAAAGACTCAGAACTCTTCTCATTGTGAAACTTTTGTGGGTGAGCTGAGAGTTTGTTTGGACCCTGGTTGACCCCCAGAGGCTGAGAGGGAGAGTGTGTCTGAAAGAAAACAAATTGATATTGATTTTTTATATTAATAACTTTGTATTAATGGAGCATTTTTATATGTAACTGCGTGTTTTTGTAACATTTTGCTTAAGTTGTCTGTTGTTGCTTGTCCACGCTTTGAGGCGATTCTAAATATATTAAGCAGTATAGAAATTAAATAATCCATCAACTGAATATTTTCATTATGACAAGAGAGAGAAAAGTGTTTCCTAAAGCCCTGCTGTACTGCCATTTTTCATTTGAATGCCACCTTCATAATAACCAGGCCTTTGCCTGACCTGATCTAAATCCTATACCCTTTCTAAAATGCTGGCTCTTTTTAGGGTTTTTTTTTAAAAAAATGGGTTGTTGTTTGTATTTTTATTTTATGTATGTGATCCTTTATGTGAACTAGCCTGAGTCCTTCGGGTATAGGTCTATAGATAGAAATCTATATCGATAGAAATAAATAAATAAATAAATAAATAATGCATGCAAATCAGGAAAGCACAAATCTAGCAAGCTGGGTGCAGTAGAAGAAAAGGACAGGCAGGAAGTAGACAGACGAGATTTCAGAATCACATGCACAGTCAATAATACGTATTTCAGAACCCTGGACAGGGATCAGAACGCTACTCTTGTTCAAAGAGTTCTTGTTCAAACTTTTTATGCTCCCTGAACCTGACTGCACTTCTCAGAATCCACTCGGTTGCTGATGAGTACAGACCTTAAAAGGGCCTGAAGCCCAGCACTCTGTCATCTCTACAAGGGCTCATGCAGAGCATGCTGCCTGCATTGTCGCAATGGTATATTGTGTGGCACTAGCCCGGCACCATTACAGGGCTGAGCAGGATCTTTTTCTCATCAACTGTAATAAATAGGTTACTTGCTGTGGTCACTGGCAGATACGTGTGGGAAAGGGAATGGGATTACCGCAAAGCACTTCTCAGGTCAACGATGATTCCAGAGACGTGTACACAGGGCTGTGGGACTCATGGGACAATGTATGGTTCACTTCTGAGGCTAACTTGGATAACTCAGAGTAGTGGGCCTTTCTGGGGATGGGAGTTAGGGAGCTGCCCTCTGCACTGAAGGGGTGTGGCATGTGGGGGAGAGGTGGAATTAAGACCACCATTCCTCCCTGAAGGGTAGTTATACCCAATTTATGACAGACTTAGGAATCTGATCATTTTTGAATATTTCCCTCACATTGATTTCCCCCCATATGCACTTCATAAGCTGTAATTAAAAAGTGGCCTTAGTTTAAAAATACATTTTGTGTCTTCTCTGTTTATTCTCAGTCTCCTCACACAAGATGGAATTCCCCCAACGTGTTACTGCTTCTACCGGTACTTCTTTCCCTTTCCACCCTCAGAAAGCAGAATGCATTCCGGAATATTGTTCAGGTATCTGGGGTTGGAGGAAAATAAGACTCTGTTAAAAGAACAATTGTATGACATTATCAGCTGATTGAGTGGCAGTTATTTCAAAATACAAAACAAGCAAGCATGATGCCAATGAAAGCTGGTCCTAAAGCCTCATGGAAGCATTCCAAACTTATGCCAGCTCGAATTGAACAAAACAGAGGAATTAGAGAGCTGCTACAGGCCAGGGAGCAACCATTGTTCTCCTCAGGATGCCTCCCTTTCCTTTGAACTCAAAAGATGCTTTAAGGTGTGGTGGAGCAGGCACCTGGTTGCCTAGCTACAAAAATCAAATTCTGTGAGGGGAATTCTGGGCTTGTGTTGACTGTTAAAACCTCTTCAGAGTCTTCTCCACTTCTCTGATTCCCTGATGAATGCAACAGTCAGAACACCAGATGAAAGTCATTCCTCTGACAGAGACAGCTTGTATCTAAAAATATTTTGCTTTTCTTGTATGATTAACTGACAGAGCGAACAAAGGCATGACTTGGAAATTGTTTATCAATATTTCTCTAAGAGAGACAGCTTGTATTTATAAATATTTAGCGTCTTTGGTGGAATGAGCATGAATAGGAAGCCATTTGTGTTGTGCACACATTATCAGGCAATAAGCTAATTACCAGAGAATTATAATCAATTATTTCAGTCAAAGATGCCAACTTTTTCAATAGAGGCATTAGCTAAATGAGTTCTGATAACCGACTGAGTATAATTAATGGCTAACATTCAGTTTTACATTTGTATTTGCACACAAAAACACAGCAAAACGTGTGTGTGCTTTGCAGCTGTGATGCCTCAAACTTTCTGCATTGCTTGATTATTCACCAAAAAAAGAAACGTATGCAGAACAGCTTGGATTACTTAGGCGAGTGGAATGCTAAGGACTGCATTAAATAGGAATCATAGATTCTTCTTCAATTAAAGCACACATAAATATTCAGCATTTCTGACACCTGTCGTGTTCTAGTGCAGCAAATTATGGAGCCAGATTGCCAATCTTTATAACCTGCTTGAGCTTTAAAGGGAATGAAAACGATGAAATTCATGGATATTGCTGGTCCTTGAAAGCTGCTACTGTTACAAAGGCAAAAATAGAGTCAGTATACTGAAACAAGACCAAAGGATTGGTAGTTAGTTAAAACTTATTCATCAAAATGCATCAGACTGCTTATAGGTGACGTCTACTCAGTTCAGCTTGGAACTTGGTCACCATTTGGCTTTAAAAGGGGTTAGAAAAATTCATAGCTGATTATTCTATCAATTGCTACTAGTCATGTTGAAAGCGAGGATTCAACATCCAAAGAAGCTTATTGTGAGCCAGTGTGGTGTAGTGGTTAAGAGCGGTAGACTCATAATCTGGGGCACCGGGTTCGCATCTCCGCTCCTCCACATGCAGCTGCTGGGTGACCTTGGGCTAGTCACACTTCTCTGAAGTCTCTCAGCCCCACCCACCTCACAGGGTGTCTGTTGTGGGGGAGGAAGGGAAAGGAGAATGTTAGCCGCTTTGAGACTCCTTAGGGTAGTGATAAAGCAGGATATCAAATCCAAACTCTTCTTCTTCTTCTATTGCATTTGTGCTACTGCTTGGCTCTTTGCAAAAAACAGAATGCCAGATTAGATAAATCTCTAGAACTCTTCTTATGTTCTTAATTGCAAATATTTTCTGAGGACTCAAGAAACAGCCACTTTTGCCCTTAGAATTCAAAATTGACTTGCAATGTTGACTGCACTGTTAAAAATGGTTTTAGGATCACCCATTTTGTGCTTCTAAGGCCAAGAAACCAAACATAGCTAAAACATCCCCCAAGTGGGCCTCTAGGGACTAGCGGAGAAGCCCAGTGATGGGTTCAGGCCTTGGGAAATAAAAGCTTCATAGACCCTTAACTTGTCTAGCCAAGCTCGTGACAGTCTTTGCAACCAAAACAATTCAGCAGAAGCTTTTTATTACAGGATCTGCAAGCTATCCCCCCCCCAGCCTATGTTTTCTTTGAACTTTTTATTTTTTTTCCTGAGACAACATAAAACTTCTTTTGTTGATGCTTTGGAATTTCTTAACCAAATTGATAGTCTGAACCAAGTAATTACAATTTTTGGTAACACCTTTCTTTGTTTTTTTAATGATTCAGAGTGGTATTGCAGCTAGACTAGTGTTTTAGGTTTGACTACAGGAGATCCTGGAACAAATCTGCACTTATCAATGAAATTTATTGGTAGGCTTGGGTCAACAGTGGTAGTTGTTGTGGTCCCTGAATCCAGCAGAAATCGAGACACAGAATCAGAGGCTCCAAAGGCACCACCTAAGGAGCTAGATCAGGTTCAGGACTCAGAATTGACTGCTGGGGATCAGGTGACACCTGCACCTGAGGATGTCAGACTGGAGTCCCCCAAATAGTCACACAGAGCCTCATGGGCCCCTTCCCTCAGGAGCTAGATGTCTCCCACCATGCATCACTAGTCCGGTGGTGCAGGGAGGGTGCCAAGAGAAGGGTATGGAACAAAGTAGCGCCCATCTTCCGTCTAGAGGTTTGGACCTTTTAGGCTCTGACATTTTCCACAAGGGGGCTTAGCTTGGAAGAGGTAGCCTGGTGACAGAGGCTCCAAAGGCCTCAGTCTCCTCCTAAACCTTAGCTGGAGCATGTTGTTCATGTGGAGCTGTCTCACCAGCCTTGCCTCATTCTCATTGGGATCTGTCATCAGACAATAGGTAAAGGTAAGGTAAAGGACCCCTGGGTGATTAGGTCCAGTCAAAGGCGACTATGGGGTTGCAACACTCAACTCGCTTTCAGGCTGGGGGAGCCAGTGTTTGTCCACATCAGACAATACATTAAGCTGAGCATGTGAGAAAGAAATAAAACCATGCATGTCAATTGCTCTTTCTGAAGGATGGCTAGGTTCCCAATATATTTTAAAGGGTAGTATTTTGAGACACTTCACATGCTATGTTTTCTACATGTGCATTTTGAAGATCTTCCTGGAGAAGTGTTACATTCACATCATTGTAATTTGAAGGTAGATGTGTGTTTCAATTTCGAAGAGGCAGTTAGCCGACAAGTTTGCTGCTGCAGAGTATTGCACATCCATGTTGCAACACCATCACAATGTGTTCTATCAGCTGTCATAGGTGTTGTATCAGAGCACTTTCTAAAGAGTTGCTTGTCACTGTTATGGTTCAAAGAGTAACACCATGGGAAACTGAAAGGTTTCGTTCGCTAACATGATCCAATTGCCTCCATGACTTCAGCAGCAAGAGATTAACTGACAGACGCTATTAACAAAGAATACAAGATCCAATCCAACTTTGTTTGACAGCTCTTTGGGTTGTGGAGACCTGAAACTGAAGACTACAGTGCCTTTGATCCCGAAATTCCCACGTGTGAGCAGAAACACCATTGCTAATTTGAGCCCTTTGCCACACCACACAATACCCAGAAGGCCTCTAATCACATAACGGGTCACATTCGTGTGGGGGAATCAGTGTTGTTGTTGTTGAAGACAGTTCATTGCAGATAATTTTAAAGGAGGAAATGTGGATTTTAGCACTGCATTAGTTTTAACCTGCTGGTGGTCTCTTATATAATCCAACATTTTAGTATGTATTATATGGCATTATAAAAGCTCTCTATATAAAAAGAAAATCATTTCAAATAATAAAAGAAAGTCAATCACAGTTGAATGATATCTTATTTCTGAAAGTAATGCAGGTCTTAGACACACAGAGTATAGAATATTTTCAAAGTCACAATGAATTGGAAAAGGACCCACGCCAGTCACCTCCATACTAAAATATGCCTTTTTGGCCTTTTTGTTTTGCTACAGGTATAATAAAAAAGAAAAGAAATATGTTGTCTATATTTGTTACTGTCTTCTTTCATAGTTCCATAAGACTTTTTTTTAAGCCAGAGGTTACTTTTTTGGGGTGGGGGGTGGGGAGTTGCCACTCACAAGCATTTCTAATAAACTTTCTCTATGATCAGAAAATAACATTATTTTTCACACATATTATATCTGACCTTTTAAGGCTGGACTTCTACAACATTGCCATAAGGAACTTAACACTGCAAGATATTCATTACTAGGAATTAACATAGGAGGTGGCTTTATTCTGTATCAGAACATTGATCCATGTAGCTCTGTGATGTCTTCAGTGACTGGAAGTGACTTTCCAGGGTTTTAGGCAGAAGTCCTTGTCACCCCTACCTGGAGATGCTAGGGATTAAATTTAGAACCTTCTGCATGAAAAGCAGCTGCTATACCACTGAGCCATGGCATCTCCCTTATTCAAGCTTTTCCCAAGAAGTTAAATGGAAGAAAATATTTAGGGTGGTATCCAACAAAGTAGTTCTGCTGGCACAAGGACTTTTGACTTGGCAATGGAACTTTCCCTATCTTTCCTCTCCCTGCTTGCCTACCATGTCCTTCTAAACCTGTTCTGATCCTCCCTAGAATATTGGGAGGAGATGAAAGCATGCAGGGAGAGGAAGTTCTGTTGTACAACCCAAAGTTCTTCGGCTAGCAGGTGTCCTTCTCTAGATACCATTCTCAGGCAGCAATGCCCATACAAAACTTTTCTGTCACTTTTTCATGCATTGACCCACAAGTCTACTCCATCCCATTTTTGCATTAATGTGTGGAATAATAATGATAATAAAATAAATCTGCATGAAACTCTGCATTTAAATACTTTACATCATTTCTCTTTAAATGTGCATTTCTAAACACAATTTATCTCAAGACATACATTTCTAAACACACTTTAATCTCAAAACAGACCATTTTAAAAGGTATTTCAATGTATATTTTGAGGGGGGAATGGCACTGTAGCACTTCAAGACATGGTGGATATGTACATTATGATCCCCACACTATGTCAGGATGCATATATCAGGTCAGTACATATTTTCAAAGAACAAAACCCTCAAGCATCCCAACATCCAAGTCTTTACACTCAGTGGATCAAAGCTGTGGTGAATAAAATAATAGTCAGATCATCTTACTACAACAAAACCCTCTTTTAAGGAAAAGATTAATACCTCTTGGATAACCCAGCAATGATGTCAGTAAAAGGAATCTCACAATTGCACTTTATCTCCTACATTATTTTCTAAATCCCACCACCACCAATCAGGCATTAGGAATGTACTAAGGTGACAATATTCTTTTTATGGCATCGATGGTTATTTGGATGGGATATCATTGAAGGAGTAAATCCAGGCACCTCCTCTCCTTTCCTGAGCCATTGGGCCACAGAGTTCATATTGTGTGTGCCAGGAAAGTAAGATGCAAGCAAGGCTGGAAAGGTGGCATCAGTTCTACCCACATTTGAAAAAAAGTTAATGTCTCTGCTTGTATGGCAGTTTGTCTTGTAGTTATTCTCCTATTACATTTTTAATTGTTTTTACTGGTGTCAGGAAGGTGGTTTTGTGAGTCCACTACACCAGTGACTACCACTGCTCTGAAGATATTTGAACTAAACAAAAAGCAGTTTTGTCCTTTATAAACTAAAATCCACTAGTGTCAAGTTGGCCAAACTTGGCAATCAGGACAACAGAGGGAAGGTGTTCATTCACAATTTATATGCATGTTCATGCGGACTTTCCAGATTTATAAATGTATCCAGATTTATAAATCAGCTGCTAGTCTGTTTACTTTCAAGCCTAACTGTGTGGAGTTTCTGAGCATTTAATTTTATACAATTACCATTCAGGGACAAATCTGCAGGGGCTATGCTTTAAATAGAAATTTAAACCATGTCTCCATGACTCCAGTGAGTATTCCCATCTCTGATCTAGTCAGGAATCCAGACTCTCTTATTACTATATGCATTTACAAATTGAAGAACACCGCCCTAAATGTCCTGTACTTGTTATAAGCAGTGCCTTTGTGTAAACATCAGTTTATGCAAGCTATTCTATAGCATGAAATGAAACTCAAGGCTGGAGCTGCTGGTAGGCTTCAATGGCAACTGCAAAAAAAAAAATATATAGTTTGAATTTCTTGTTCATAGAGAGAAGCTAAAATTCTCCATGTCTTTATCAAGTGTCCCCCAAGCCAAGATTAATTGCCACTGGGGTGCCAGAGACACCTGTTCTGTGGCATTACAATATTATCGGATGCTGTTCTTTTCTGCAAATGATTTATTGATTTATCTTGACAAGCAGCTGTGCATTTTCTACAACACTGGGAATGTATGCATTTAACACGACTTAATTACATAAGCTATAATAAAGAAACTGTAAAATGGCAATATGTTGTTGTTCTTCCCAAGTAGCTCTGCTGAAACAGATAGTGCCTGGGTCGTGTTCTTGCATAAGGCTGCATTATGAAATGGGGAGGTGGCAAATTGTACATTTTGGTTTTAACTAGATGGATACAAATGTGTTTCGCTCTTGCAGGAAAACGCAAAGAGTGTGACATGCTAAATTCCACAAGCCTTACATTAGAGTAACAATGAACTCTACAGACACTTTCCCACTGGCAGTGAATAATATCCCCCTGTCATTTATAAATAAAAGGATAATTAAACTTTGCTTAAAAGTTAATTTCTTGGCAGAAAAGGGCATAAGCCAAAAACTCACACCTCATTACCATCAATGGCTGATAGCTCATAAACAGAACATTAAGCACAATGCAACCATAATAGAAAGTCTCCAAGAGAGGTTTTTAAATATATATTTTTAGGTCTGTGGAAAAAAAGGGGGGGAAAGTTTCTAAGATATGTACAAAAGATGGAGCACTTCCATTAGCTCTATTTGTTACAATAAGTGGAAATTATACAGTGACCTTTTCTTCAGCTATCTCGGTTTCCCCATTTTTAATCATTACACAAGATTTGGTGGGGAATGCGGCTGACACATTGCTCCTGAGGGGGCAATTAGCAAAGAAGGAAATTCTCCAGAAAGTCAGCAAAATCTTCTCACTTTACAATGTAAAATGACAGGGAAGAGCCCAACTTTGGGGGAATGTCATAATACTCATCTCCATCTTGTGAATTCCAATATGCCCTGCAATTATAAAAAAAGTCAATTAGAAGCAAATATCTGAGGACAGCAATGCTAATGGAACAAGCTATTATCAGCTATAAATATTGCATTAAATAATAGAGCACTGAGCGCCTGCAATTCACTCTAGAGCGCCATATTGATAAACCCTCAGAAGGCAAAATCCCCAAACAACTTTTGATCATTTAGGTAACACCATTTCATACGCTGCCACTGCACTGAAAACATGAATCTAGGGATTTCTTGTATGCAGTAGGAGATCATGTTATTTATCATCTCATTTAAGAGCTACACTGTTTTTTAGAAAACCAAAAAATGCTGGGGAGCTCCTGAAACTAATTCTATGCTGATTATTTAAAGCACACAAACATATACTTTATTGCTTCATTTCTTTTATGACTTTTATTAGCATTCCTATAGAGATGGTTGTTTTGTGATGATACAGGTGCTTAGCTGAGGCTGTCCGTGGTCCTGAACAACTATTTGATTGATAATTTAAATCTCAACATATTAAAGCTGCTACAAAGTTAAATTCCATGAATGGGGAGTGAACATGGACCACTGTATGGGAAACAGCCCTACTAGAAAAACTAACCAACAATGACCGCTCCCCACATCAAATGGGGGGGGCTTTTGCATGTTCGCGCACAGCCCCCCCCCCCGGATCCTAGTGAGGCTCCCGGTAGTACGGGCTGGCTTCGCCCTCCCCAGGCTAAATACCTGGATGTCTCCGCCTACGTCAGCCAATCGCCCAATCCCGCCTGGAGAGGCATTGCCAGGGGATCGGCCAGGTAGGGGGACCCAACAATGCCCTCCCCCTCTCTCTCACACACAAACAAACTCACTGCAATCAACTGAATGCAACCAGCAATGCTCTGGGCTCCCCAACCTCTCACACTGCAAACAAAAACAATCCACCTGACTCTGACACCAAACACTGCACATACACTATGCCAAAGAATGAAAGATTGTCATCTCCCCTTCTTTGTCCCCCTTCTACCCATTTCTCTCTCCCCCAACCTCACAATGCCTATGGCAGCAGTGTCTCACACCTGTAACTGACCTGTAAAAAGGACTCCATGAATTGCAAACAGAGATTTTATGTGTATCTTTGTTATCTATGAAAATCTTTCAATAAAAACAAATTAGAAGAAAAACAAACATAAAATAAAATAAAATGCATGAATGCCTGTTCATTTCTTTTTTAAAAAAATCAGTCTGCAACAAACTGAACCAGAAAGCATAAGATCTCTCCATTTTATTTTTCATTGGGTGCATTATTTAATAAGAAATTAGCTTTCCTCCCCCAAAAATAATGCTGGAATATAATTGACAAAGATCATCCTGATGTAAGCAGAATCATCTTCCCTACACTTAATGCAACATAAATGTATCAGTTTTTGTTCTTCTGTATATAGATCTGATTTCATTTTACTATGGCCCCAGGTCAGTCATGGGTGAGGCAAAGAAACCTGCATAACAGAAGAAGAAGAAGAAGAAGAAGAAGAAGAAGAAGAAGAAGAAGAAGAAGAAGAAGAAGAAGAAGGAGGAGGAGGAGGAGGAGGAGGAGGAGGAGGAGGAGAAGGAGGAGAAGGAGGAGAAGGAGGAGAAGGAGAAGGAGAAGGAGAAGGAGAAGGAGAAGAAGAAGAAGAAGAAGAAGAAGAAGAAGAAGAAGAAGAAGAAGAAGAAGAAGAAGAAGTTGTTGTTGTTTCCATACAGGTCATAGCTGGATGTTCTTCCCTAACTGCCAAGTATAGGATTAAGTGTAGGGTTAACTGTAGCACTTCAAGACCCCTCTTGTCACAGCTACTGTGACAAGTAATTGCTTGAATAATTCCACCTCGCAAATTAACCACAATGAAATAGAGATGGATTTGGTAGTTTGTCTAAGTTAAATATTGCTTAAAGAGAGAAGTTAAATAAATAAGGTAATGGAAGATAGAAAATAAATAGATAACAGAAGATAGATAATAACTGGATAAATAAACTAATATATTAAGAAAGCAAGGTAAAAGAGAATCATAGGAAACGGTATGGGATCATTCGGAAGAATTTTAATAGTTTTAATGCTTTTTTGTTTGTTTGTTTTTTTGTTTTCCCCTTCGGTTTTTCTTTTCTTTTTTTTCTTTTTCTTCTTGACCTCTTCTTTTCTTTTTCTTTTCTTTTTAATACTGTGGAAAAAGGAAGAATGTAAAGGTGATTAAGTGAACAACTACCATTGCTTTCCACATTAAAACAATTCCTCTAACATAGATGCAATAAGAGACAATACCGGTTGTAAATATTAATAAACTAAAAATAATAATAAATATTAATAAACTAAAAATCAGCACCAGCTAAGTGGGAAAGTGGACCAAACTATCTAGCCCTGCCAATGAGGACAAGCCGGAGAATCCAGCATTCATTTTTATTTTTTTAAAGGATTTCAGTTCTTCTATATTCTGTTCTGTATCATCACAGTCTGCAGATGAGCAATCCCTGTCTTCAACCTGACTTGCCAGCACAATAGCCATGACTTAGCCCTTGTACCATGAAACAGTAAAATGAGATGAGTCGTCTTTTAAAGCAGCTTTTTAAATCACTTTTTTGGGGGATCTTGGGGAGAGTCACAGAAGTAGGGAATACTAAAAAGAGAGAGAGAGAATTCTATAGCTATACGGCATCATTTGAAGATACCATTGAAAGGGAACTTGTAGAACCGGCTCCAGACTTTGTTCCTGCCAGTAGGAGCATCCTCTGAATGGAGTTCAGGGGACACTCCTCCTGACAGAGGGCAATTTTTTTATTTCTTCCAAACACCACTGGGATCCCATCACTGATTCAAGAGCATTGTCTCAAGGGGAAGGATTCATTCTGTTTCCAGAAGGTAGACCCATCCCATGCACAGCTTCAGCACTTATTCATGATGTTTTTATGTCATGTTCCCCCCAAGGAGCTCAGAGTAGGATACAAGATCCTCTCTGTTTCATCTTCACAAGATAGACTGAGGAAATTGTGTCTGGCCCAATGTGTTTTCTGGCTGTGAAGAGGCTCATATAGATCCTAGACTCACTACACTGCACTGGCTCATTTTAATACCACTTAGGAAATTTTGGGTACATAACCATCCCTCTCCCTCTACCCTTATCACCCCATTTCTGCTGTATGTATTTACCCACACTGCAATAGAAAGAATAGCTCTTCATCATCTAATACTGGCAGCCAACAACTCTACCAACCATCATCAAATAGCCAGGACTCTGGAGCAGGATGCATATTTCAGATTTGAAAGTGTCAGAAACAATAATGATTTCAAAGCCCACAATCAGCAATAATTCCCACCTACCCACCCTTCTCCATATATAAGGGCAGCAAATCCAGGCAAGTGAATGTGATCCAGATGGGAGAGTCATACCCACATAGACATAGGTGACAGCAGAGGCCACCACAATGAACCACCTCTCCACTCAGCCCCTCTTTGTTCTGCTTTGCAGAAGCTGGGCCCCTTGCCTCAGCTGAAGGAGTCCTGGTCATTCCACAGGCCCCACACCCCCTGCCTCATATTTCAGATGTCACAGCAAGATATCATAGGGATTTGTCTTCTACCAAGTCAGACTACTTTCCCACAGTCCAGTGTTGCCTATTTTGACTGGAAGCGACTTTCTGGAGTCTCAGTGATCATTAACACCATCTATTATATTATCCTTTTAACTGGGATTGAATTTGGGACCTTGTATGCAAAACAGGTGCTCTCCCACAACCCGTCCTTTCAGTATTTTAGTTCTGTGGAATAAGGAGCATGAGGAAGATGTCTATGAAAGGAAATAAATAGGCCTAGTGAAATAGTAAGAAAAATAGGAGCACACTTAACAGGATGTAGAGTGACTCTTTGGAGATATAGGATATATCTTACAGAAGGTGTGGATTGTGTGGCAGAGGGGAAATGGAAGCAGAAGAAATAAACTGGGCTAATTGAGAAGAGGACAATGATCAAACATGAGGCCACCACTGCCTGAGAGTTATTGAGATAACTTTTTATCTCAATATACTCGATGTAAATATAAGATATATATTTTTCCACTTGATTTTGGATTATCTATAAAGCATTTTAAAATTATCCCCTTCATGTCAGCACAGATTTATTACCTTGGCTTCAATAAATGTTGAGAATGGACACTGGAACAGAACTGTGCTTAATTTATAAAGTATGATTTCTGACCTAGTTGTTATGCTACCTACTCTCAAGCATTAGGACTCAGAAACAGGCAGTTGAAGTTAATAGTAAAACATACTCCACAGTGATAGAAATTCATTATGCTCATGCTGTGAGACACTATCCTTGTTATAATGGCTTCATTTTGCTTATCTGAGCCCTTGTTATCTTAAACTGGTTGGCAGGCAGAACATGGCTGAATCCTGGCTGAAATTAAGCATCAGAATTATAATACAGTACAGTGGTTTGGGAATTGAAAGGCACAACCCACATATTTAGTTCCCATATGAATCTCAGGAATTTAAGGACCTAAGGGACATAGCATGTCAACTACTTCTTGGTGCCATTTTGGTTGCCTGCCAATGGGTTGTATTCAACAATAGTCCTGCTCAGAGTAGAACCATTGTAGTTGATGAACATGACTGACTTGGGTTAATTATTTTCAATTGGTCAACTCTGAGTAGGACAAGCTGGGCATGGCCAGAGAGAGAATATCAACAACCAATATTTGCCTAGCCCCCTGCTCTTCAGGGAGACATAGGGATTCCAGACTTAAGCTTGCTTAGGCCCAAAACATTGAGACAGGATATTCCTGTGCACTCTTGTTAAGGGTCTTCCCTTAGAATTCCAATCTGGGGTGATCTGACTATCCCTAGGGTTTGAGATTTACTCCTGAGGAAACTGGGGGAGGAAATTGGCAACTTCGGAGATAGAATTACACTGTACAACCATTCTGGAACAAGTGGTCTACTGAAAGACTTACCGGTGAACATAATTTGTGAAGCAACATTTCTGACATAAATATTTACTTGCACCAGATCTGGTTCTTTATTTGAACCCTTTTCCAGGTGTGGTACATGTCTTCTTTGATGTGTCCCTTCCCACCTTGGATCTTTTCCCAAGAGCTAAGTTAACTATAACAGGTTTTTGAATTCTTATAGATGAGGTATGTCAGTGGTGTGAGACTCATGAAGCACATCTGAGTTTAGTCAGTGCATCAGTGTGTGACCATTTTGGGTTTCATTGTGGAGGAAAGGTCGGATATAAACATAATTTTTTTTATTTTGTTAAAACCCAGGTAGCTTACAATTCTTGACTAGTGGTCAACTTTTGGTTTGGTGGGTCACCTTTGTGCAGGCCTGTTCTATGACATCTCAGTTGTCATTCTTATAATGTTTCCTGCCGGCCTATAATTTGTTTCTATTTTCAAATCCTAGCCAAAAAAGCAGTTTTAATTTGTTGTATCAATATACAGAGGCTGCATAATGTCTAGACAGTGCATTTTTGCTTTATGTTTCCCTCAGCATAAGAGGGAAACTTTTATGTTGCCATCCCTATTTATGTATTTGGTTTAGGGATGCTCATCTCCCATTTTTCTTTCCCCTTAAACTGATTCATGACATTCTCCAAGGCCCTCCTTTCCTAATGCAGCAGCAGCACACATATTGATATACTGAGTTAATATCATAACCCATATTGAAATGTGCTCCTGTAATGTCATGGGGCCCAATGAACCAACTAAATGGTTTACGATCTTAAAATCAATTGATCTCTTAAAGATGTCAAATAACCATGCCGAAGGAGAACATTTAGTCAAGATGCATGCTGGGAAACTTGGGAGTCAATGCTTGCACTTTAATCTTTAGGCCAGTGATAAAAATCAGTCTTGTCCGCAGAGAATGATCCAGTTTAAGCTTGCAGACTTTTCTCCTTGCCTCCAGTATTCACAAGGTAGCCAACCAAACTAGATTACAGTGGTACCTCGGGTTAAGAACTTAATTCATTCTGGAGGTTCTGTTCTTAACCTGAAACTGTTCTTAACCTGAGGTACCACTTTAGCTAATGGGGCCTCCCGCTGCCGCTGCGCCACCACTGCACAATTTCTGTTCTCATCCTGAAGCAAAGTTCTTAACCCGAGGTACTATTTCTGGGTTAGCGGAGTCTGTAACCTGAAGCGCCTGTAACCTGAAGCATCTGTAACCCGAGGTACCACTGTATTATTTATTTATTTATATTTATTTATTTATTTTTTATTTATTTTTTATTTATTGCAAAATAAATGCATCAATACAAGACCATACATAAAGAATAATATAAAGAAAGAAAAAGTGAAGGAAAAAAGGGGGGAGCAAATAAAAGTAGACAGTAAAATAATAAAGAAAGGTATAATGTTTCAATACAACAAATACTATTTGCATCTCGAGGGCCCCAGGAAACCCCCCCCATACATGAATTCACACTGACACATATTTAATTGATGGGCAAAATTGAGGCCACAACTTTATTGAATTACACAAAGTGAGCAGTATTGGCTTAGGCATTGACAAACTATAACTGTCTCCTGCCTGCCTCTCAGGGATTCTAGAAGGGTAACCCAACGAGGAAGCTACATCAATGCAGATCAACGGAAGCTCACCCTGATGTTCCTATGGTCTTGGCATAGCCCCTCAAGCAGACTTCGGACAAGATCCTGATTCCTTTAACGGAATACCCTTTTTCATGGAGGGGCAGGTGATGGCCGCACCTCCCCTTCCACATCCCCCAAAATGTCAATGCCTAACCACCAAGCCTTACAAAGTTGTGATGGTTGCTGTGAGGTAGGTGAAAACCAAATGGCTGGTGTCAATTTGCCAAGTGGAAAAATTCCTACCAGGCCCCTGCTGCAAAACAGGCGACCAACCAAAGTCCCAAGCAAGGCCAAGCCACCGACGCAGAAAAGGGTCTTCGGCAGCAGGAAGCAAGTGAGCGTAACTCGTCCTGCTGCCGATTTATATCCCCCACGATTGGCTGCCTAGAGGTGGCAGGATTGAGGGTATGAGGGAGGGGTCCTCCAAGCCCAGTGCGCAAGCAGGACCCCCGCTTAAGAGGATCCCAATTTACAAAATAATAATAATAATAATAATAATAGACTTCCATCACTCTCACAACACTTCCTTTCATTTCATATTTTATCTGTATTTCAGTATTATTTTCACCTTAATATATAGATATGTACTGTATATATGTATATTTTCCCTTTTCCATTCACGAGGTCATTGTAGACACAGCCAAATTTTTACATTAGAACGTTGTCTTTCTAAATAGTCATTCAAGCAATCCCATTCCTTCTTGACTGTATTCATTGGTTTTAGTCTTATTATATCCGTCAATTTGGCCAGTTCCAAATATTCACATAATTTAAATAACCATTCCTCTTTGGTCGGTACCTGGTTACCCTTCCAGTACTTAGCCACCAGGATTCTCACTGCTGATGTCGCGTACAGAAAAAAATTAGCATTTTCTTTTGGAATATCACTATTCAATATTCCCAAAAGATATGTTTCTGGTCTTTTGCTCTGTGAAATTCTTAGTACCTTTTTTATTTCTTCATGGATCATGTCCCATAACTTTCTGATCTCTGAACATGTCCACCACATATGCTAAAAGGTTCCAATCTGCTTTGTGCATTTCCAACACTTATTACAAAGTGATTTGTTCATTTTAGCCAATCTCTCCGGTGTTAAATATCACCTATGGTGCATTTTCAGGTAGTTTTCTCTTATTAAATAACATGCTCTAAAATTTATAATTTTTGTCCACAGTTTTTTTCCTGCTCCCATCTTATTATGGCCTTTTCCTTTTCCTCTTTTTCTATTTGAGCATTCTGTAACAGCTTGTACATTTTGGAGAGAGTCTTTTGGTTGTTCTGTAAAACCTCCTTCTCTAAAGTTGATGCTTTATTATCAAACCCTTTAAACGTCTTATCTTTTTCAAAGGTTGCCCTAAGCTGGTAATATTCTAGCCAAATTACCCCTAGTTGCTGGAGTTCTTCAAACCTTTTCAGTTTGGGACAGTGATTTATCTCATCCACCAAGTCTCTGTAAGTTGGCCAGTTATTATTCATGTTATTCTTATGAATGACAGTCGACTCTATAGGTGATATCCACCAAGGGGTTGATATAATATTTGACCTTCTCACGATCCATCTGTAGTTGTCACCTTTGTCAGTAGCAGCAGCAGCAGAGCATGAAGGGTATAAAAAGGTTTGTTCCTCTTCATTTCCATTTCCCCTACAAGTTGTGACAGGGACAAGGGGATATTGTGTTTGGGGTGAACTGTAAGGGAATGAGGATTAACAATAGGAGGGGATGGGGACTGAAGGAGCTGTGAGTGGTTGGGATGTTTGGGTGAGTTGTAAAGGGAAATGTGTTAGCAAGGGTGTGTGGGGTTGGATGGGGGTGGAGGGTAGGAAGGGTTGGCAAGCAATGTGAGCAGGAGGTAGTAGCCCTAAGTTTTTACTATGTTTATACCTTTTTAAGATACCTAGACAGCATCTTAAAAAGCAGAGACATCACCTTGCCAACAAAGGTCCATATAGTTAAAAGGTATGGATTTCCCAGTAGTGATGTATGGAAGCGAGAGCTGGACCATAAAGAAGGCTGATCGCCGAAGAATTGTTGCTTTTGAATTATGGTGCTGGACTCTTGAGAGTCCCATGGACTGCAAGAAGATCAAACCTATCCATTCTGAAGGAAATCAGCCCTGAGTGCTCACTGGAAGGACAGATACCGAAGCTGAGGCTCCAAAACTTTGGTCACCTCATGAGAAGAGAAGTCTCCCTGGAAAAGACCCTGATGTTGGGAAAGATGGACGGCACTAGGAGAAGGGGACGACAGAGGACGAGATGGTTGGACAGTGTTCTTGAAGCTACGAACATGAGTTTGACCAAATTGCAGGAGACAGTGGAAGACAGGAGTGCCTGGCATGCTATGGTCCATGGGGTCACAAAGAGTCGGACACGACCAAATGACTAAACAACAACAACACCTTTTTTTCTAACTGTACTTTATTCTTCTTATAAATCACTTTGGGACTTTTTGTTGTGGGAAGTGATTTTTAAATTCAACAAACCTAAAAGGTAAAGGTAAAGGGCCCCCTGACCATTAGGTCCAGTCGTGACCGACTTTGGGGTTGCACACTCATCTCGCATTATTGGTCGAGGGAGCCGGTGTATAGCTTCCAGGTCATGTAGCCAGCATGACAAAGCCGCTTCTGGCAAACCAGAGCAGCACATGGAAACGCCGTTTACCTTCCCGCTAGAGCGGTTCCTATTTATCTACTTGCATTTTGATGTGCTTTCGAACTGCTAGGTTGGCAGGAGCTGGGACCAAGCAACGGGAGCTCACCCCCTCACAGGGATTCGAACCGCCGACCTTCTGATCAGCAAGCCCTAGGCTCAGTGGTTTAGCCCACAGCGTCACCTGGGTCCCTAACCAACCTTAATTGGATATCACTTATTCTCTTTTCCCCATTTTCTAATTTTTTACTAAGTCAGGAAATCTATCTTCTGTCTACATTTTATTTCTAACCTCCGAGAGCATAAGCAAATCTCAGTCTTTTCCTTATCTGTCTTCATCTCTAATGTGTTTTGTCTGTGCCCCAAAGAAAGACATGAAAATGTCAGATAAGAAATACAAACCTTGAAGTTGCATCATCCTTGGTATGACTAGAGGTCACTGCTTTGCCAACATTGTATTATTCCTGCCGGGTCTAATGGAATGGAAGGGGGAAGGGAAATGTTATTATCTCCCTAGAATTCTGTATTATAAATCTCAGCTATATTTGGCTATCTCTACCCAATGAACATCATGTCACTTTTTACCCTGCTACAGTTCCCATCTCCCTCAAGCTGATGTTGTCTCTCTTCCTGTTTGAAGAAGCCTGGTCCACTTTTTGAAGTTACTTTGTGTACATGTGAAGTAGCATTAGCTTTAGGTTTTAAGTATCTGGCAATACACTAGAAAGAGTATATTATTAAAAGCTGCGGAATAAAACCTTAGAACCAAATGATGTTAAATCTATTTGGAATTCTAAAATGAATAAAACAAACCATAGAAAATAGTTGAAAGTGAGAAATCTAATGTATAAATAAGAAATAAAAAGGCAATATGGAGCATTTAATGTGACAGCTATTTGTGGCAAGGAAATAAAATTATATGCCCTGTACCAGCAAACACTATCCATGCACTGAAATAGGTCATGAATCAAAACTATATTTGCTGAAGAGAAATAACTCTGCACTTTGAACCAGCAGAATTGTCATTCAGTGGACAATCTATTCAGTGGAAGACCTATGAACATGTGTGTTGCTTGCTTACTGCATGCAACAATTGGGGCCTTAGGATGGATAGGATGCCAAAAATGGCAAGTGGGAATGCAGCCAGCATTGCTAGAGCTCAGAGGTGGGATCAGACAGATCCTTATCTCCACCTACCCTGGCAGGCCCACAGGTGGGTGGGGCTGCCCATCTGTCAATCAACTGATGTCACACTTCGAAGCCAGCACAGCAAGATTTGAAAACCCTTTGGTGTTTGAAAATGGCAGCCTACATTTCCAGAGACTCAAAGGACCACAGGAAAACTTTGTTAGGTCTGGAACTGGTTCATAATGCAGTGAGGCTTCCTAAGCATATACTGAATTTGCCGCTATCATCATAGAGTAGAAGCAAATCTGTTGGGTGTGGAACAAGTTGCTGAGTTAGGGACGTAGCCAGGAAAACCTGGAGTCAGTAAACTGCTTACCTAATTGTCTATACTTACACTTGGCTTTATTCTGATTTTTTTAAAAAAAGAAGCTGTGAATAAGTCAGTTATGTGGCATTTGTGCTTTCCCCCCAAAGCAAAATTTCAAGAGAACTATTGCTTTTTTAAATATTACGGTAATTAGAGAGATCCAAATATTTCCCAGTCTTAGGTCCTTATAGACTTGGACATTTTCTCTCCAATTTTGGCTGTTTGATGACCATCCTACAGAAATCTTGTAGCCCCCTAGCAAATCCTAAACCATCAGTTGGAAACTGCTATATATGTAGTTTTTCTGCACAATAATTTGATGAACTGTAGTCCAGTAAAACAAAGCGACCCAAATCACTAAACTGTTTGAGTTTTTGGGTTTTGGAAACACTTTACATAAATATGATGAGATGATGGCTCATATGTTTACTGAAAATGCATAAACATGGACTTATTATGGAGACAATTGCCTGACTAAATGAATCATGATGAATTGGGTTAGCATGCTGAAATGATTATAAAGTCCATGGGACTGTAGAAAACATTTGTACAATTTAATAATGGAAAGTATATGCCATTTCCCATGTGAAACTGATCTGCATAGGCTATTTTCCTGCTGAATGACAAACAGCTTTCAAGAAAAGAGCATTACCAGACACCAGTCCTTAATATGTTAAAGTGTTAGAGTGATAATATTCCTTTAATGATTCAGCATATATGCTATGGGTTAAAGAGCTGGCCATCACATCATGTTACTTCTGATGAAAGGCCTACATTTTATTTAATCTATTGTTTATGGACCATGATTCATTGCAACCCCCCTGCAAACCATAGTGTTTAACAAGGTTAAAGGCATCAATAAACACCATTTAAAATCATACAATAAAACACACTCACAATTCAAGGGGGGGGGGAGCAACAATCAACCAAAACATACATATTTTCACCTGCCTTTTTAGGGATATTGACAAATTCTGATGGAAATGGAAATGTATGGTGTTTGCTTATATATCTACAGTACTATCTGAAAGAGAAGTCAATCCAGTGAATATTATTGACATTCATTGTTGTTTTTGGTCTGCAAATGATACAGTATTGTAGGCACAATCTATGGTCTGCATGTGTATCCTAGCCGCAAAACATCCTATTTCTATTATGGTCATAGTTGTTGTTGTTTTTAAATTTATACCTTGCCCCTTAGCCCAGCTGCCCATCAGACCATAGATCAGATCAGATTCTCCTAATCTGAAAACATGAGCACTCCACCCCTTTGACCTTTGCACTGGTGCTGATTGCCCTAAGAGCAATTCGGAAAGCTAATATTTTCTGAAATAAAGTTGAGAGAAGGCAGGAAAGCATCACATCATACCACTTCACATTTTTGAGTGATGCTACCTTATACTGAAGACAACAATTGTTCAGGATGTATCTCTGGAATCTTTTTTTTCATATGCCCAATGAGACTTTATTGTTCTGTTTATGTACATGCAGTTACAAGTAAATGTTCTAAGCAAAATATGCCCATGAGATTGTGGAATGGTATTACGGCTATAATGATTCTCTGCAAATGACTGATGCAGCTGCTGACTCCTGCAGTCTGGGAGACAGAAATAGAAAGAGGGACGCCTAGAGAACTTTAATGTGGGTTCTGGATCAAGGGTCTGAATGGAATCCCCCCTTCTTCTTTTTAAACTGAATTGCCTGACAAGCTATGGAAGCTTCTATCACAATGGAGGTTAAATGTCCTTAGATATAGGGGGGGGGGGTTAGTGGCATGGCAGGAAGCTCTGAATCACTGTGAGTCTCCCCTATGTACATACCCAGAGACATTCATTGCTGTATTTCAGAATGGAGCATTAGGCAATATAATGCCAAAATGCACCCTTCTACATAATTATGGAGCACAGCCCTTTGAGGCTTTGCACTGGATTGCAATGGAATCGACACATTGCTGGGTCCCTCCTAAATACTTTTCACTTACTATTTATTTGCTAGGTTCAGAGTAGGAAGGAGAAGGCTACTGATGGAGGCTACAGTCCAATTTAACTTACTTGGAAGCGAGTTTCACTTAACTCAATAGGACTCACGTACTTCAAAATAGACATCTGGTTTTCTGTAATGAGCTACTATCTGCTCTCACAATCTTTCCCCCACAATCTTCATGGAGCGGGATGATACTGGTGAAGGCTAAAGAAGAGTTGGAGCAGATGGTGCTTGAGTGGAGCTTTGAGAACCTCCATATTTGGAGGGGCATTAGCTGCCGCTGATGATGGTATATTTTGATGGTAAGTTTCAAATCCTGCTGTGAATACTTTATACTGTATTGAGCTCCTTTTTTTTTTAGTACTGACGCTAAAGCATGGTATCAAAAGTAAGCTCAAGGATAACAAATCAGAGGAGAAAATAACCATCATCTGAAGACAAATCGCAAGGTACTTAATAGCTGTTACTCCCTTGAATGGAAGGTGATTGACTAAAGGCCAGGAAATGGGATTGCTCTTTTTTTGAGGCAGGGAATAAGTCACTTTTCACAGCGAGTGCCTCAAACTCCTGTGCAAAGAGAGACAAAATAGAAAGGGTTGTCAAAGTAAACTAGGCTATCCTCTAAAAATGCAGTGAAAGACACCTTCTTTCTTCAAGCCAGAAACACAGAGCTGAACCATTCCTTAGACTGCAAGACGGCTGCTTGGATATCATGTCTTGGTTGCTATTTCCTCCAAGAAATCAAATAAAACTCAGGTGTGATTCTGCACCTTCCTCGCTCACTCAGAATTGCAAGTGGAGGAATGGTAGTACCATCTCATCTCTCCACCGCATTGTCCTGCCACACTGCTGAGGCTCATGGCAAAGGATCAATCAAAACTTAGATTAGCAGAATCAGAAGAAAGATACAGTATACTATTACCTGGCCAGTGGTGCTGAACATAGATTCAACCAATGAAAGAGAGTCAATTATTACCAATGGATATTCTACTAACACATCTATCAGAGTAATGGGACTTTCCCCATTCTCTTCCCCCTGTTTGCATACATGCCCGCCCCAAATATGCACCAGGAAAGTTGGGGGAACCTCTAAAACAGATTTATGGGGAGTCACAGAGAGAATGTTCTATTTCACAAGCAGAAATCCTTGCCCTGAAGGAACGTTTTCCTTAGTGCTACACTGGATTCCACCTAAGGTGTAAGTCTTGGTGTGAAATTTATTTTTAAAACAAAACGGCAACCTACAATTGCAATTACTTGAGGTGGGGGAAGGTGCTCAAATAATAAGATTATTCCAGTTGCTGGTAGTGTAAGAGATGATGGCAAAGATCTTTGTTAAATGTAAGTGCCTAAATGTCTTTTAATCACATTTAATGTTACAATGCATTTATCAAAGTTTCTTTTTTCATATTATGCAATTTATATTTTTCTGAAGGTTTAAATGTGCCTTTTTACATGACGAAAGGCGTCCTTTTGAATTCATTCCGCAACAGTGAAAACTCCTTTAAGAAAGCACTGGCGTGGCAGTGATCCAGCAGGAGAGCAGAGAGCGCTGAAGGCTCCTGGAGGGCAGCTTCGTGTGATACTGTGTTTGTGCAGCATGTGCTGAACTGAGCTTCTTATTTTCTCTGAAAACACCAGCCTGGGAAAAAACTGGAGATGTCCAATTACCCATGCTGTTTATTTCTGTTATCCATTCAGTGTTTTCATTATCCCTTTCCATTTCTTTGGTCTTTGCGCTTTTGTAGAACAGATTGGGGCTCAGGCTTGGCTTTATATTGTATTATGACACCATACTTAAGCAATTCCTCACTTAGTCTACATCCTTGATTTCAGGGACTTCATGGGAGATAACAGCACACAGTGCAAGGAAATGCTTGATTGTAGTCTGAATATAAATCTGAATGGGGCCTTTGTGTTCATGCAAAAAAATAGGCCAGGCTCAGCTAATCTCGCAGATCTCGTAATATGAAGATGTAGCTGAATGGTTCAAATTCAAGGAGGATTTACAAAAGGGAGTTGAAAGCTGTTCAAATTTTCATGAGTAGAATCACATGGGGAGAAAGGTAAGGCTGTCTTGGCCCACTTCATTGGAACCCTGTTGCCAGAACCATCACCAACCATCCTACTTGTAGAAGGGATTTGAGGCAAAGAGCCCACTCTGTATATGTAGGGTTCTAAATCAGCTATAGAGAAGGCCTCCCAAAACCTAATTGCAAACGCATGCACAGGAATGTGATAGAGGAGGTTTGTCAGGGGAGGCGAATGCCCCCTCCATAGTGATGCATGAGTCATTGGAAGTTTGCATAATATTTTATAATATTTTTGAAGTGCTTGAACCTTATCCTGGAGGTTCACGACTATTTCATACGATAGGTCTACCCTGATGGATGTCACTTAAAAATAGTCCCATCTTATAATGCAAATTATTCCCCTCTCCGCTGTCACCAAACATGCTGATCATGGTTGGTGTCAACTTAAAGACAAACCACATGGTCAGTAAGAAGAAGATTTTTTACTATTATTTTGGTATTTGCATAATATTTCAAATATTTCAAACTACACACACACACACCGTATATTTCTAAATAGATTATTTTAAAATTGATATAATGTATATTAATTCAGTTTCATTCATGCACTCTGAATCTCTGACAGCTGAAACACACACAAGACATTTTGCGCTTCATGAATGGAGTGTTAACCCTATGGACTTTTTGTAACATTGTCTTCCATCCTCACTATAACATAATATCTATCACTATGGTACTTGGCTATCCCCCACCCACCATGCATGTTCCGATTTTACTAAATAAGCTACTTTTGAGAAGTTTCCTTGTTTGCCTCCAGGGTGTTGAAAACCTTTTGCCATATAATAGAATATGGCAATAAGAGAGAGAGAGAGAGAGAGAGAGAGAGAGAGAGAGAGAGAGAGAGAGAGAGAGAGAGAGAGAGAGAGAGAGAGAGAGAGACGCTACTCCTGATGTTACAGCAGCTTTCTATAACTATTATAATCCCACTGAAGAGAGTTTTAGCTAAAAACATCTGAAGGGCACCAGGCTGGGTAAGATTGTGCTATAATACAGAGAGGAAAATGAAGCAATAGATTAGAAAGCCACCTGAGTTAGATCAGAAAAGCATGTTTAAACCTACAATATATATTTTCCCCTGACTGTTTTGTATTCTACTCCACCCACCTAGGGTACAAAGAAAAGCATTAGATGTGGCAGTTACTTGACTTCCCAACAGCATATGAAATCTAGTTAGCCTCCCCTTACCTTTGATGTTAAAAGTTATTGTGAAGTTGTTCTAAGTGTAGCAAGTGGTCACCCAGAGGAGTCATGCCATCCATCTCATCTCACAGGTGTGTTGAGTGGAGAAGAGAGAGAGAGAGACAAAGCTAGTGATGCAGAAAAGCCAGGAACATGTTTGATGTATTCCTGTTTTCAAACAGACTTGGAAAGCAAAATTAGCTTTGGTGCAACTCAGACAGTATGGATGTTCATAAATATATGCATAAAACATCTGGTTTAAGAATAGCTTCTCTGCAGCGTGTCATGCCTTCTTCCATTATAATGTATGACGAGAACAATTTTCATAAGTAAAAAACATTGTTAACACTGAGTAGAAATTGAAAATGCCTTTGTTAAAAGTCCCCACTTCTTGAACTCTGAAGTCAGCAAAAATGCAGCCTCCATAAGAATACACTGTAGTGGTCTCTGTCTTAAAATATAGAGTTGAGGTTCAAAATTTTGGTCCCAAGCAGTATTCTGCTAAATAGCATCAGAAAGTGATTTCTTGTTGTTGCTGTTCACTAACTGAATTTAAGATTAGAAAAATGAGTAACAAGTGACATATTTGCCCATCTCTACTGGCATTGCAGAAAGGGCTTTTTTTTGCTATGTACCCCGTTTATGAAGGTTCATCACAGAACGGCTCATTTGACTTAAGTCTCTTTAGGTACCAAGCAAATACCTTTTTTATTCAGACCATTTTAAACATTTCCAGATTATGATTATAATTATTTTGCCTACTCCCGTGGAAGTGGTGTTTTTCATCCAGTTTCTTCTGTTTTATATTTTGATGGTAGTTGAATGTTTGAACCATTTTATATTCTTTTAAATATTTTCATATGTTTAAAATGCTGCCCTGAGAGTATTGCAATTGAAAGTGAGGCTGTGAATAGTATGCATAAATAGATAAAAAATGGTGGCAGCTGCCTCTTATCTATTAACTCTCTTAACCAGAAGTTCAAGTAAGCTGTGACACCTGTTTCAGCCAATTGAAAGTGCTTATTGTACTACTGTTGGATACAACCAGGTTTCGTAACTTGAAAGGATCTATGACTAATAGTCTCTCCAATGTGTAACTTGGCTTGCTATAATGCCACAGGTTTTATGGTGTGTGTGTGTGTGTGTGTGTGTGTGTGTGTGTGTCAACCTTTTCAAGCAATTGTATCATTTTTCATTTGTGCGAAACTCTGGTTTTCTAACTTTCTAGAGATGGAATATTGCCCTCCTTTTCATCCCCAAAGTGAGTTGGGACTTGTAGTCAATGAGAGCTCCTGATGCTTCCTTCTATCCCATTTTCTTCCCCAAAGTGGACAATTTTGCCTTGAGGAAGAGAGAGGAGAATGTCAGGATCTCACATGACCCAGCAGAAGCACCCTCTGAAAAAGAAGCATGGGGTCACGCCAATACAACGGAAGGCATGGAAGAACCCATAGAACTCCAAAGGAGGCCTGGTGAGCCTCAGCTCATAGATGTCTCACCTGAGACCCCTTATAACCAGTCCAACCGCAGTCTGAGCCCAGACTCAAAAGCACAGATAATAATGGACCTCATGGGAAGCCCAGGGGTGGCACAGGATTGTTTGTTTGGCTGCCAGAAGGTGTTATGGCTAAGTGTCCTCAGGTGTAAAGTTCTACTCAAGAGGAGGGAGAAATTCACCTGTGAGCAATCACCCAGCAGATGACAAGGAAGAGGAGGGGGTTGGTCTTGAGGATATAAACCCCTGAATCTGCTCTGTACTCTTCCTTGGTTAACTGATCTCTTTAATGTCCAGCTCACTTCCTCAGCTCCAGAACTCCCCAGCTCAGTTCCTGCTATGTTTCCAGTTGTGTCAATAGGTGGGGATGACCTTATAACAGGCTTTTTCATCCTGACTCCCAAAACCAAATAGTCTTGCTTTGAATTTTTGTGCTGCTCCTAGTCAGGGCCTGTGCATTATAACTAACTCAAAACAGCTGGAGTTGATTTTGTAATTACTTTCTCTTTTGTGCTTTCCTTTAGCGTCATTTTGTCTGGAGACCTGTCCTTTAATAAGTCATCTATATATACAAGTCTACAACTTAGTTTTCAGGCAACACAGTTAGTGCTTCCTATTGCAGATTGCTTGAGGAAATACTTAAGGAGACTGTGTCTGAGGAATCAATCTTGCTAACAGATAAGGCACCCATGAAAAATAAAATGCCAATGTTAATGAAGAACTTGTAGTAACACAAGTTTCAGTCCCACAAACTGTCCCCCTACCCCCTAAAAGTAATTATTTTAGAAATGCTACAGGTTTCCTTCCATGTTAAACTAGCTAAGATCTACCTTTCATTTTCTCTCTCTCCTTGTCTTCATGCTCTCAATTAAGCCTTTAGATACAAAGCCAATTCACAAGCAGAATCTTCCTGTTTCAATTCACATTTCTGTCAGCTGGAATCAGATAACTCATTGGGCTCTGTGTTAGCTATGAAAACAAGGTTTTCCTACATCACTTTCTTGTCCTTGTCCCAGATGCATTCCTCTTTGAAAATGAAAAGATACATATCACATCTGTGCAGGCAAAAACAATTTCATGAAGATGGGCCTATTAACTAATTAGAATAACAGGGTTAGCTGTCTTTTCTAACATTCTGCACAAGAGAGGAAACAATTAACAAGGGTTTAGTGGATTTAGCTTTCTTTTAAACAAACTGATAAAAGTTGCAGCCCTAGTAGGGACTCAGACTTTAATTCTAACCTCTTACCTGAGGACATGCCCCATTCAATTCAACACATCTTAATTTCCAAGCAGACATGTTTCTATATCCAGGTTGCACGAACTCACTTCCCTCCAAAATATGGACTTGCTAAGATAAGGAAAGTCATAGGGAAATGTTTTGTAAAGAGTGGGATAGCTTTCACTTGATACAATATTGTCTAACCTCCCAGCAAACCAGTCAGTATGAATGGTGCTGTAACAGGGCAATCTTATGCACATTGAACTTATGCACAGTGAAACACAGCATTTATTTGCAAATACAAAAACAAACAAATAATGTCCCCTCTCCACATTTAAAAGGCCATAGAATGTTAATCACTCAAAGGCCTGATTATAGGCCTGCTTCATCTTTCAATGAAGGGCAGTATACAAATTTAATAAATAATAATAGTAAACAAATGGAACTACACTTATTGATTACTGGCAGCATGAATTAAATTTGTTACAACCTATCAGTGCAAAGAGGGACAGCAGGATCATCTCATTTAGAGTTAAGAACTTTGCTTGATTAAAGGCTCTTTTATATCCGTGTTTGAGCTAGGTTTATATTTTCTGTATTCTCATTGTTTAATAATTCAGGGTTTGTGACGCTATCCATTTTTTAAAAATCCAATTAAAAATGTGCAGTCACCTAATGGGACATAGCACCTTAAAAACCACATGCTTGACTGAAACCAATCAACTTATAACTACACACAGAAAGCATACACATTAGACAAAAAGACTGAAGCACAGCCACCACACTGTGTAGATGAAATGAAGTGCAAAGTACAAGCTACTACTATGACTACAGATGTGATCAGTTCAGGGCAAATGAACCAGACTGGTTCTTCTAAGATGCTCATTAGTTAGCTAATGATTGATTTGCTGTAGCAATATATCCCAGGAATGTAAGGCTGTGTGGCATCTATAGTCCATACCAAAAACATAGGAATAACTAGTCCTGATGGATCAGACCAATGGTTGATGTGCGTTCCAGCACCCCACTTTCCACAGTAGCCAATCAGATGTTCTCAGGAAGCTTACCAGAAGGGCTTTAAGGTGGTCACCCTCTCCTACTGTCAATCCCGCTAACAACCATTTAGCCTTCCTCTGCCCCACCTCTTCTTCCCTCAATTCCAAATATGATGCCATATAATGCTGTATCCACTGATGGTTACTTTCAGTAGATAGCATTGTAGTCCCCATCCACATGGCTGTGGCTGGCTGTGCAATGAGCCAGTTAAACAAGGCCACAAGTGCAATTTGAGGAGAGCATTGCTCAAGAGAAGAGATTTTTTTTTTAATGACGTATGCAAAACAGATAGGCCTTTGCAGATCCAACAGCCATAACATTATGAGATTTTAATCGCTTCTCTGTTTTCTTTCCTTGTGTCACAGAAGAGTGTTTACCACAGGCCATTTTCTCAGGTGCATAATTATTTTTGACTTTAAATATGCTAGCAGCATTTGTGGATTAGAGATGGATGCATCTGCCATTTTGGGTTTCTCTTAGGGGGCAATCCTATGGCACTGAGACGAGCAGTTTAGGATGTGGCAAATCTCCAGCTCAGCCATCTGATTCTTGGCTCAGCCTTGCTCAGCTGCCATTAAGTCCCCAATCCTGGCTCAGCCAAAGATGTACTGGTATCACTCACTCATTAGACTCTGCTGACTAAGTCAAAGCTAGTTGAGTTGAGGTTGGCAAAGGTCCCCCCCCAAATGGGCATTCTGGGGACAGGGAAAGAAAAGGAGCACTTAGCTGGGGTTCTCATCCCACAAAGCCTGCTCATGTGACCTGGCAACCCAAAATAGATTATCACTTTAAATGCTTGTTTTTCCTTTGCCAGGCTTAGGCAAACCACCAGCAGCACACCATTGCTTAATTTACACTGGCCTGCTCTACACTAGTTTTTTGTACATAAGATTTCTCCCCAAGTGAATTAAAAAACGGATTTGGACTGAAATGACTCATATATACAGAGCCCCTACCAAGTGATGAAGGCAGTCACTATCTCTGAGTCTGACCTAAATCGCAGGGTAGTTGTGAAGATAAAATGAGGATGGAGAAGCATGCGCTCTCTCTTGAGCACCTTGCAAAAAATGGGTGGAATAACAATATAATAGATAAAGAAGAGTAAAGTGATATGTTCCCAGTTTCTAGCCACCCCACATAAAATATAGGAAGATATTTTAATATATAATATGGTGGTGCAATCATTGTTTATGCATTTATTTAAATCTTTTAAATGTAAAATAAATGAAAAAAAATCTTATAGTTCATACAAACATACACTTTATTGTCTGTGTTGTATATGAACAAAGATTTAGCAGAATGAAAATGGCTGACTGTTTATGATTTGAAGATTTATTTCTGACTTCTTTTCTTTTCTTTACACCTCCCGACATGTACAACACCCTTGATACTTCTGCCACATGGAAAACAGCTATGCAAACATTGTAGATTTATGTTCATCACTTACATGCTCTGCACACTTTGTGCCTTGCATATTTACCGACAGAAGGCATTGTTTTACTATTGTTAACACTGTAGAGTTATTACAGCTGTAAAAGAATAACTAGAAGCCACAAATAGCAACATTTTGGGCTCAGTTTTATTGATCTGTTTTACTGATGGGGGTGAAAGTGAGAGGTAAAAAGATGTGCCCTGCACTCATAGAATTATAGAGTTTAAAAGGACCCTGAGGGCCATCTAGTCCAACCCCCTGACATGCAGGAATCTTAACTAAAGCATCTATGGCAGATGACCAGCCAACTTCAGTTTTAAAAACCCTAAGGAAGGAGAGTTCACCACCTTCCAATGGAGTCTGTTCCACTGTTGAACAGCTCTTACTGTCAAAAAGCTCTTCGTAATGTTGGAATCTTTTTTCTTGTAAGTTGATCCTTTGGTTCAGGTCCTACCCTCTGGAGCAACAGCCCTCTCCCTCTTAGACTATTTAAATCCCATTGAGGCCAATGGCATGTTATAAGTGGTCTAAATATGCACAGAATTGATGGACACAGAATGACAGGCTTGCCTTTTTACATCTGTGATTTGGGTTTCTGGCATTCTATAAATTCCATAGCTGCACCTTACAAATCCATTTTGTGTGATGGCTAAGGTTGTAATATTTAAAGCACATATGCTGGTTTTTAAAAGTGTTTTAAGCTAAGTGTGTAGCTAATTGGTTTCGAATTGTGTTTATATATGAAATTATTTTAATTGTTTTAATCAAGGTTGTTTGAACTGTTGATATTAATGTTAATTGCTTCAACAAACAAATATCAATTGAAACATACATTTGTTTGCCTCTGTTACGCCCATTTTTGCCCCTTCTCCACTCACCACTATCTGGAAGTCCTGTGGGATTGTGCTCCTCTCTCAGAAAATGTTCCCCATCCCTTAGTTTAAGCCGAGATTTTCAGTGGCTTTGTAATATGTGTTCACTTAGAACAAGGGCACCTAAAATGGTCCATGCAATTAGAAAACTAATGTAGCATATCACAATTTAAAGAAGGGGGAGGAAAGGAATTTGTGAATATTATAAGCTATTATACCACCTCTTAGAAGCCGAGACACTTTTCAAGCTTCACTTCTTAAGCCGTGCATTTCAATTCAGCTTTTGCTTCGTTAGTTTGCAAATAAACACCATCCATTTTGCGGGTATAATAAAGCGAGTTTCTTATGAATAACTGCAATTGTGTATGCCTGAAAGAGACAGACACAAGCAAGTGAGCATGTGCACCGATTTGAGCTCAGAAGAGCAGGAAAGACAAAAATGTGTTTCTAATGCGTGCACTCTTTTCCATTTTTAAGCATGCTATCAGTCTCGCTTCTGTCTGTTTCTGTCACAGGGGTGATTTATCCAGCTTTGTTCTAACCCTGGGATCTTATTGCTCACTCCATCACTTCCATCCTCCCGTAATGTGAAAATAAAGCTGAGGGGTTGGGTGTTTTTTTGTTCTTAAATTCTTTGTCCCTTCTAATTTGCCATCACTGAAGGATGCTGTGTGGGGCATGAGCAAGAGGTGTCAGGGTTAAAGGGGCTATGGAGGAACTGCAGGGTCAGATAGAGACACAGGTTGCTTGGCCTATTAGAATGTAGAAACAATCTTGGCAGCCTCTGAGTTATCAAGGCAGCCTCAACGCTTCCTTCCCACAATTTAGGTGTGTGTTGCCTGGGTAACATGAATTTCCAGGCATGCTGATCATAGATTCATGCTGATCATGTTGTTTCATTCCTTGTCAGGCCTACAATACAGAGCTGCTGACATTGGCATGGAAAGAAGTGATGTTATCTGTGATCTCACATAATTAGAGTTGTTGTTTTTTTTAAAAAAGGGCAGGATGATGCCATCAGATATGGAGCATTACTTTAATTGATGGATGCAGCTCACAGGTTTTCAGATGGCTATTGCAAACTGAAGGGGTGCAGCAGCAGCAGTAGTAGTAGGTATTACTCAAGATAACACTTCTTTAAGTTCTCTACTTTGAGCCCCCTGTCAAGCTCACCCAAGGTGACTAAACAGTAGATTCCTATTGTGCAAATTTCTATTGTGCAAATTCAGCTTCAGGTCATGTGCTTAGATTTCAGTCCCATGTGGCCTATGCTCTGTGGGTGTCCCCTTCTCTCAGATCTAGTTCACAGCTCACTCATATTGGTGGGGGGGGGATGCTGTTCCATGTCAGACCTTAAAACAGGAGCACACATTCTCTGTGGTGATGCCCACTTTGGAAGACACACGGCTTACTAACCTTCTGCAAATGTTCTGGTGACTAGCTGAGATGCATTCCCCCCAATTGGTTTTGTTGATGTTAAGATTATTTTCCATATGTGCTTATTTGTACTGGTCCTTAATCAGTAGCAGCCTATGCATACCCTCCAACATTTCTCCAATGAAAATAAGGGTGTCCCATTCCATAATGATTTTACTTTTTATATCCCACACATTTTACTGGGTTGCCCCGGGCACTCTGGGCAGCTTCCAACATATATAAAAACCTAATAAAACATTAAGCTTTTTTTTTAAAAAAAAAAACCTTCCCTATACAGGATTGCCTTCAGACGGCTCGGGAGTCAAATGACTACATACCGTCCAACATTTCTCCAATGAAAATAGAGACATCCTAAGGAAAAGTGGGACATTCCGGGATGAAATAAGGACAGCTTCTCTAAATCAGGGACGTCCCTGGAAAACAGGAACACTTGGAGGGTTTGCCCACGTGGTGGAGAAGGCCCAAAATCACAACACTTGGATGGGACAGGGTAGATTGCTGGTGAGGGCAGAACTGCCCAAGCACACAGGCAGGAATGCTAGATGGTTTTCATTGGTAGAGCCACACAGCCTGATCTCACTGTTAGAACTGTAGCATTCAAAAGTCATAAAACTAACATTAATAAATAAATGTAACAGAGAATGAGCATGAGAGCAAGAAAAATAGAGAAAGAAGAAAGGAACCTTGTTTGCCAAGGGTGGTGGTGGTGGTTTATACCATTTACAAGAAAAATTGCTTCTAAGCAGTTTACAAGTATAAAATCAATTATAAAATCCATGCTTAATTAAAATACACAAGTTCTAAAAATCACAACCATTAAAAAACCAGGGGGATCCACGCAACGTCTGGGCATGCCCTAATCAGCCAAGATGGGCACGAATCAAGGAGGCAAGTGGTGGGCCTGCCAGCTTGGAGGAATCTATCCACATCAGTAGGGAGTATCCGATCGAAATGGTCAAACACTGGACCCGAAGACAGTCGAGGGGCCTCCAGTTCTATTACTGTATCTAAATTGGCAGGGAGGTCACAGTGGAGCAACAGCAAATGCCTCACAGATATGAGTCTAATTTGTGCATAAATTTGGTTGTCCCTCTAAGGACGTTATCGATCTAATTATTCTAAAAAGTTGTGCTGGGCGGGAGCTAGCGGATGCAATGGAAGCTGCGAAGTAAGATTTTTTTAGCAGCTTTCATAGCCATCTCATAGGCTTTCATAAGCATCCTATAAGATGTTATTGAAGCTCTGTCGCGAATCTGTCGCCATACTCGCTCTAGCCATCTGAGGTGCCGCTTCATTTTCCAGAGCTCCTCAGTAAACCAAGGGGCCGGTTTCGGTGGGGTCACAGAGGGCGCTTAGGCGTGATCTCACCAATGGCCACCAAGAACCGGTTACTCCAGTCCTCGACAAGTCATCTAATGAGTCACCAGGGAGAGCAGGGTCCCGCAAGGCCTGACGGAATCTATCAGGATCCATCAGCCTTCACGGGCGAGCCCAAATAGGCTTGCCACCCAAGCAGGGGAGGAGCGGGAAGTCAATCCTGGCTTTCAATGCCTTAGTTTAGATAGCACCATTATTGAAACCTAGTATAGTATTCCACTCTCTAGCACACCTCTCCAGCGATGATGGTTTTCATACAGATTTCCATGTGAATAAATGCACAGGCAATGAAAATGTTGAAATTGTATGTATGATACTAAACACTGCTCATCCACACTGTCATCAAAGCTTGTGTAGAGAAGAGAAAAAGTTCGGGAAGTCATAATTAGTATTGGGGGTGGAAATGACAGTTAACACACATTGAGCAACAACCCTCCAGACATCAAATAGTGATTGATACCAGACAGCAATCAGTAAAGGGAGTCTGGAGAGTGGTTGCTCTCAGAATTTTGATATGCATTTCATTTAACCATGGCACCCACAATGTTATAATCCATTCCCTTTTTATTAGGCTTTGAATGTGCTTGCAAGTGCTTTGCATTTGTCAGTTTAGCAAAGCTCTTCCTATTTATTTATTCCAGTTATAAATATCACATAGTATAGTCCCACCTTTCCTCCAAGGTGTTCACAATGGCATGCATTATTCTCACTCATTTTCTTAACCCTCTGAAATAGGTTAGGTTAAAATATCATACAGTGAAATTCATCACTTGATGGGGATTTCAACCTGGGCCCCATTATTCTTCTAGCACTCCTACCACTCTGCTTCCTATGTGTTACCAAGTTCCACACTTTTTATATAACTGAGAATACACATTATATGTAGCATCTGTTTGCTTGCTTGCTTGTTGTTGTTTTTAATAAAAAACTAGTTTAATACTGTATTAAACTTTAATATCTGTATTAAAGTTTTCTCAAAATCAATAGCCTCCATATCTGAAAGGAAATTCCATCTTCATTGATATGTCAATGAAACTTGCAACACTCATGCAAGAAGTCAGTTGTGGCCCCCACAGTTTACTAGTGATAAATAAACACATGGACACTAGTATTCAGGTTTATGGGATAAAAATAACAATAAAACAACTTTATTGGTTACAGATGTGAGCAGTTTGGCCTAGGCCTTGGGTGAAGCCAGGCTATATCTCAACTCCTGCCCATCTGCAGGGAGTCCAACTAAGGGTAACCCACCAATATGGGGGAGCCACATGACTTACATCAAATAGTGGCATCACAAGGGGTCCTTATTGGGGTCGTGGCAGGGTCCACACCCCCAGATCCCTTTAACAGGAGGCCCTTACTGAGGAGGTCAGGCAGAGGCTACAACCTCCCGTTCATTAAATAAAGGCTTACCCAGTGCCTAACAGCACTCATGCAATAAGTCAGTAACAAGTACTATTTGTGCATCTAAACTTTCAGGATTGCAGCCATAATCCATTAATATTTATACATTGTTGGCATTTTAAAATGAAATACCCTTTGATAGTGATAACTGCTGCTTAATGTTACATAAACTATGGAGCAATCTCAGGGGAGCAAATTAGATTACCTTAGAGTAAATGCTTTGAGGCTTGCTAGTTTACGGCTTCATTTTTATTTTTTTCTGCACAAAAAGTATGAGAAATGCCAGTACAATATCTTAAACAGGAATATGGTGTTCATATCAACAACCCTGGCTGCTTCATTGAAGAAATGGTTAAAAGAAACCAATGATTTCCATCCTAAGTCTTTGGAGGGGAGACCTTATCCCCCAAGCCTCAAAATTCTTCATATGCAATCATTTTAGCAAGTAATTCTTGCATCTGGCCATACTGCTGTTCTGATCCATTGTGATGCTGACCAACACAATATCCAAGCAATAGGAAGATAAGCAAGCTTGAGAGTTCTGAAATAGACCAGAAACTTAAAATAAGCCTAAATCAGGGCTCTGGACCAAGTTGCTAGTTCAGGACCATGGCTAGCAGCCTCACAACTACCGTAAGACAGAAAAAGTAAATTGTCTCAACAGCATCTTGGAACAGTTGGTAGAGTTTTATAGTTTGAACTAGGCAATCAAGATGAAAGTCCCCACCCCAATAACTGAATCTGGTTATTTAAAGGCCTAGTGCCTTTTTCTTAAGTAAGTGGCTTCTTTCAAGCTGCAAGGACTTAACTTTGGGTTATTCACCAACATTGGTTTAGAATCATTGTATGAGTTTTCTTCAGGTGGCAGAAGAAACTTATGAATGCAGACAGAGTTAAAGGAAGCAGAAATAGAGGGGAAAGAGAACCCTTTCTTCCAATGAGAGAAACAGATAGTAAAAAATAAAGTCGGGCTCATGTACGAGTATGAAGAACATTTGCAGCATTCATAGCTGCCAAGTTTTCCCTTTTCTCGTGAGGAAGCCTATTCAGCATAAGGGAAAATCCCTTAAAAAAGGGATAACTTGGCAGCTATGGCAGCATTCATACGCATGGCAAAGCTTTATGGACATGTCCATATCACCAACTCATCCAGTGAACATGCTGTAAGAAATTTTCAGGCATGATCATTTGTGTCTTTGAAATATCAGCATGAAGTTGGAGAGGGGCAGGATACCACACATGTATGGGATGTCAAATGTCCAAGGTTTAATCTCTGGGATTTCTAGTAAAAAAAAAAAGGCCTGGTTGCAAGGTTGGGAAAGACAGGTGCATGAGTCCCTGAAAAGCCACTTCCAGTCAGAATAGTTTGTATTGGGGTAGATAAGTTAAATGTCTAACTCAGCATAAAGCAGATGTGCAGGACTAAACAGTCCACATCCAAACTGTAGTGATGAAATGAGAACACATTTTACTTCCAATTTTTTATTGTTTTCTCAGGATGTTCTAGGCATGATTCAGGTCTTGATTTTAACTCATAAAGTGCTGCCCACATCCCTTTGAGACTCTCTGCTTCGTACTTGGGTGTGGGACTTTGTGGTCTTCTGAATGTGGCCTCCTAAATAATATCTTCCCATGCTGCCAGTTTGAATAGGATGGATATTAAGGGATGCTTCTTTTTAAATCCCTCCCAGCTTTTCAATCCCTTCCCTTCCTCTCCTGTGATTAAAACCAATTCTTACTTTCCCCTGAATGTACTGTCAGATCTCTGTATTCTGTCAAAAGAACAAGGGGATGATTTTAAGTGAGTGATGTTTTCATACATAAGCTATATTTGGAATATGTGGAGCTAGAAATATAAATAAATCTTAATGATACATGGGCATGTTCATTGTTAAGTTTTGAGGTTCAGAAGCTTGCCATGACAGTCCCCATAACCACACACCCAAAGAGAGTAAAATATATATATGCAGGCATCTGGGCTGATCTATTATATGCCCATATGTATATACACACACATACCAGACAGCAGCTGTACATGGCATAAAACCCAATTTAGTTGAATCAGTTGACAGTCACAGAATGGTAAGCTGTTCTCATTTTCTGACTTCCCCTGTGCTCCTATAGCACAATCAGTCATGACTTCCCCTATGCTACCATACCACAAACAATGGTAGAACTTGAAAGCCTAATTATATCACCTCATTCACTTGCCAGAATGTGGAGAATCTGTCAATTACCCTGGGTTTCTAGCAGATAACTCATGACTCCTATTTTGTTGGGAACGGGATTCTGGAACTGCAACCCCCCCCCATGTTTCCCCTCCTCTGCATTACTGAATAAAAGGCATACTTGTAATTGGGAAAAAAAGCTAAAATAGCAAGCTACTGGAGAAAGGCAGGAATGGGTTAGGCTTTGAGACAATAGGCTAAACAATTTCGAAGAGGAGGCAGTAGAAACATCCTTAAGAGATGCTCTGGCTTCTGTCAGAAGATGTGCTGATTTGTTTTTGGTTTTTAATAAAGGTTTTATTTGTGTTGGTCCATTGTTCCCCGAGGCCATTTCAGCTTCATTAATAGAAATCTTATGGTGGTGGTGGGGAGGGGTTAGGAGCTTTAGAAAGGTACATGTAAGAGAAACCATGTTCATCATGCCAGCATTTTTGTCCATTTATATGCACAACTAGCTGAACTAACTCAGTGTCTTTTTCTGTAAGAATTGTTATCACCAGCAAACAGGGGGGGCAAGGAGGAAAGAGAGCTTGCCTATTTGATTCCTATGGAATAGCCAGCACTCCTTGTTAACATGTTGTAAAATATTTGCTCTTGTAGCAGGAAGTGACAGTATATCAGCAGCTCTGAAATTTCCCCGAGACAGCCTGAGCTTCCCTAATAAGCAACTGGAAACAAAGCAAAACAAAAAAAAGTGCCCAGGTGTTCACCATCTCTTGGAAAATTGACTGCAAACTGGTTTGCTCTTGCCCTCTCTCCAAGCAAAGCAGAGAGAAAGGCAAAAAGCGTACAAATATAACCTCATTAAATAAGACAGCAAGCCGAAGTGGCATACAAGGCTATTAAGCAAACTAGATTGGCCCATAATAATAAGGAACATATTTCACGTGTGTGGTGTGGTGCTTGGGCATTTAACAAGTAATAGGAGGACCAGGTTGGCAGGTAGTGAGGCTCCTCCATCAGTATATCATTGTCAATGGCTGAGCTGTCTCAAAAGCAGCACTTATCTCATACACTTTATTGCTTGATAGCTAGCTGATTGCCTTTACAAAGCAATAAATTGATGGACTGATTCAGCAGTGACATTAGGTTATGTTCATTTTTTGTGATTGATGCTCTGAATTAGAAAACTCTTACTTTCTCTCCACCGTTTTCCAAATATGAAATTTGAAAGTGGCAAGATGAGCATCACAAGTGAAACGACACAGTGAATGCCAAGCCAGTTAAAGTTCTGCATTTAAACAGCTAACTTGTTTGCTCTTTAATTAAGTGATCATAATTTATTTGTTCATGCTGCTCATTCAAATGAAAATGATTTAAAGAAAGAGCTTCTTATATTGCTGTAGCTGAAGAGGTGCACACAAAGGTGGTTCATCTCTCAATTAAACAACACTGAAAAATTATTATCGAATTTATTTATTTAATAGACTTTATATGCCATTATTTCATCACTTCTAAGCAGTTTACATAGAAACTATTGAAACAAATCCATGGAAATAGTACAAAAACAAGCAACCTTATGAGATATAATATTAAAATTATATGTATCATCATGATACATATATTAAACACTCAAATTCAGATATACGGACATCTATTGCATTTTTACAATTATTAATAAAAAAAGAAAAATGATACAACGAGTAAAGGCAGAATAATAAAAAGAGAAATAGGTAGGAAAAAGTGGGGGGGATAACATTTTTCCATTATAAAGGTCAATATTATCATAGTATTCATATGATAAAATCTAAAGGATAATATTCATTAAAACAGAATATAATTGTGATACATCTTTAACTTTAATGTTTCAATACATAATGAATAAACTCACATTTTCTATGAAAATATTACATAATGATCTCCTTTCTTGAGCTCTTATAAGTTTAACCAGTTGATAAAAACATTTTATAAATCGGTAGCATGGGCTCTGTCTCCATCTCATTTCCTGTAACATTCTTGTCATAAACCTTCTAAAAGTACATCTAATGGATATTGTATTAAGGAGAGACACTGTTGGTTCCCTGTCAGCTAAATGCCAACATATTCCTTCTGAGCATAAGAAGTATGTACTAGATGATATTCGCCTAAAGCATAACTTGTCATTGAAGGCCTATATATATAGGCCTTAAGGCTGATGAAGAAATTCAGTAAACAAACTTGAAATTTCTCCCTTGAGCATTCATGAAACCCAAGGCAATTGAAACAGGATGGTCAGAGATTTATGTGGTGAATATGTGCATGTATCAGCTAGCACTAGAATAATGGTTACGGCAGGAAAGAGGAGAGGATTGATAGCAGGTTTGGAAGGAGGAGTTGGTCACAACATGCCTGGTATTTTTGGAACAGAGAACAGATATCAGACTGTTAGATCTAACTGAGAAAAATCCAATGCAATTCATACAGGTGTGTGTGGCGATTCGCCCTGAGTCAGGACCCAGAGTGTAAGGGGTTAAGCTGGGGACAGTTAGAACCCTCAGGGGTGGGCTTAGCCAAGGGATAAAAACCCCTTCCTAGTGTCAATTGTGGTTGGAGTTGAGTGAGTTAGTGAAGTCAGAGTTGGTTGGGTAGTGAGAGTCAGAGAGCTAGGTGGAGTATTGGGGGGGGGGAGGAACAGACAGACAGGCTAGCAGTTTGATATAAAACTAGTTGTGTTGTATAACTTAGAAGGTATAGGCCGGTATAGGCAACAGTTTTAAGTTCATGTACAATATTATCAATCCAGTAACCACACACATACGTACCAATAAATAAACTAAACTTGTTGTTTTTAAATCATATCCTGGTCTGTGTCATCTGAGAAGGGAAATAGCAAGTATCCAGCTGGCAGTCTGGGGGGAGCTGCAGCCTGGGATACAAAGTGTCATTGGTGCAGCATCAATTGATCTTGAAAACATCCAGTGGTGCTGTACAGGTCCAGGCAGGACCGTGACAGTGTGCAAAAGCAGTTTTATACCTTCTCTTGGGTTGAATTTGTGTCCAGATGGAGAGACTATAGAGCAGCATATGCAGTGATCCAAATGATATCAAATGCTTGAAGTCCATCTGGAATTACAATTAAGCACTGTATCATACAGGGGTGGTTCTGGAATTCAGAGCTGCAATGTTTCGGAAAGAAGTACCGTACCCTCAGAAACATACCACTACAAGCAATACCCTCCCAACCATATGCTACATATGGATATTATTATATGGATGTTGGTACATATCGGTAGGAACCTAAATGATACTTATTTGTAAATGCCAAAAAATATGCTCAGATCAGGTAGTTCACATTCAAGTGATTTGGGAGTCCAAACTTGCCACACAGCAGATTCTGGTGGTTTTGAAGTGTGGAAGGGTGCCACTGCTAGACCAATGTATCCCTATTTCAAATCTCCCCCCCCCAAGCCCTTTCATAAGTATTATCTTTGCCCACAATGTGAAGGCCACATGTTTTTATTTTTCTGTACGATCCCTGCCTGAGAGTGACGGAACATCAACATGTGCCATCACTCCCAGGGGGATTTGCTCTGACTTGTATGAAACTGGTTAACTTCTGATGCTGTTTAGGAAAACAAAGGAACAAAAACAAAGGCCACA
Source organism: Zootoca vivipara (assembly GCF_965207765.1). Taxonomy (NCBI): domain Eukaryota; kingdom Metazoa; phylum Chordata; class Lepidosauria; order Squamata; family Lacertidae; genus Zootoca; species Zootoca vivipara. The sequence continues at coordinate 35,219,639 of NC_142591.1, read as the reverse complement.
CAGCATGCATTGGACCCCACATGTAGAGATCTGCAGGACTGTAGATTCTCAAGTGGACTCATGGTCCAATCTGGGTCATGGTCCACCAGATTCAAATCAGGTGAATCTGTTTTGGCATACAGGTTTGCAGATTACTCCTCCATCTCTAGACAGAATAGAATTTATCAATATCCCTTATGTAGAAAATATGCGGGTTTTTAGAAAAGGAGCCTAAAATCATGTTGGGTCCATTCTGTAACTTTTTCATTTCTTTTTACGAATAGTAGGAAACTTTTCTAAAGAATGATTTTAGCTCCTTAGGGTGTGAGAGTCTGATTCTAGTTCCTGTAGCAGAAATTCCCTTGCACTAATTGCCCAGTCAATAGTTGTGACATATATTTGGGGTCGAGAAGCTGTTGTTATTCCATAGTGTGTGGAGGTTATGACCTTACTGTGTACAGTAGCAAAGGCAATACTGTTTAATAAGTTGGACCTATCATGTCTCACATTTTATTTCCTTAATAGCTTGGTCCATGTGATTAGAAATATTCTAGTAGGAGCTAATTACTTTTACAAAATAGGAGAATTTCACCAGGGAGGGGGGCTTTCTTTGAATCTTGTCAAGTTGAGAAAAATACAGAGGAAAATACTCTTCATTTCGTCTTCTTTTTTGTTCACTTGATATTTTAGTCCAACGTTCCAATCAATAACTTAATAGCAACTACTGCAGCCTTTGGGTCCCTAAGTGAGAGTTGGCATTTAACTAATCTAATCAGTGCAGAACATTTAGATCTATGGAGTAAAAGCTATTACACTTGCTGAAAAACAGGAGATAGACTTGGACCAAAGGGAGCATCTATTATCCAATCTGATGCCTTTTCCAGAGTGTGCATCACTGTGAATGTGCTGTCTTTGATGTGATGATATTTATCGGTAAATAAATGATGCTTTAATTTATCAGAAATTTAGCCTGTCAAGCGTTTGCTAACAAAATGCAGGTATGCCTTTGGGGCAGCTGTGGAATTGTACAGGATGTGCGTATTCATGTAGATTATTCATGTCTGGCATGTTAGTCATCTCCTTACAGCTGAGCAAGAGCATCATAAGCATCATTTAGATACAGTTAGAGAAAATATAAGAGTAACAGACTGATCCCAAACACTGATCCCAGTCTGTCTCATCTCACTTAATTCAGCAGGGTGAACTCTCAGAGGAGTGAACTGTGCCTCATTCCACTGAAGCCAATGTTTCCATAATCTTTGATATTTTAAACTGCTGGTTTTGAGGTGCAGCTCTCTATTCTTCTGAAAATTTCATAATTTTTCTTCTGCTTTTCCAAAAAAGCAAAACAAGACAAACAGATTAAAAGTTCCTATTTTTCTAGTGCATGAATAGGCCTATGAAACTGGGAGGGCAATTTAGACACAGCATTAATTCAAATAATCGTAGAGTTGGAGTTATTATATTTAAGATAATATAGCTACATCCGTATAATATTGTTTAGTGACAATAGCCCTCTACAGTCCTCAGCTTTTAAAACTTTATCTGCTTAGTACACAACCACAGAGCACTCTATATGTAATCATCAGGCCCTCAACGCTAAAGTACTTCTGCAGTTAATGGTTTGGCAATTGCAGATCTAGAAATAGGTCAGTTCAATTTGAAAACAAAATCATGGAATAAAGGGTGCATTCAGACATAGGAGTTACTGCTTTTGTTTTCCTGGTTATAATTGCTTGAACTTATATATGTTCCTAATGTTCCTCTTATACTGCTTTACCTGTTGCATTCTGGAACTGTGCTTTTTGAGTGATATACCACCACGTTGTATTAAATTCCATTCATTCAACAGTGGATGTGCTGTGTCACAATAGCAGACATCATTGGATATACTGCCACTCTTTATGCACAGGGGTACTTCTGTTCCCCATGTTTCACCTCTGAAAACAGAGGGAAAGAACTGTATGCTCAAATACTGTCTCAAATTCCATCACATGTTATGATCCATGAAAATGGGGGAATTATAGTGCGAAACAATCTTGCAGTTTTACAGGGTTGCAAATGGATTTTTTTTTTCGAAGCAGTTAACAGATTTCCATAAATGGTTTGCATTGTGTGAAAGATCAAATAAAATGCAGAAATGATCAAGTAAGAAAACATCAGGAAAGAAGAATAAAGTTGTCTGGATGCAGCCAAAAGTAAGGTTTCTAGCGTAAGACTCAGTCTCCCAAGGAAGTTTCAGAACTTTAGTATACAATTGGTTCCGGAAGTCTGTACTTAACCTGAAGCGTACTTAATTGAAAGTAATGGAAAGTGGATTAATCTGTTCCAGACGGGTCCGTGGAGTACTTAAACCGAAAGTACTCAAACCGAAGCGTACTTAAACCGAGGTATGACTGTACTTCTGTACTATTAAATTTATTTTCTGGCCAAGCATTTAAAGGATTACTTTTCATTAGTGTGCATGAAGAGTATTATCTATCATATATAGATGTGGTAGCCCAGTCCTTAACTTTGGATAACAGCTACAAGGAAGGACACTACCAGGGTTTGCAATTTCTTGGTTCTGGTTTGGTAAGTTTCTTCCCTCTCCCTGATGCTGTCTAGAATGCTACCACAACCATGACTATAGTGTTGATATACCTGGAAAATATCTGCGTCTAATTTGGTTCATAATTGGCCTCAGAAAGCCAAGCTATTTTGGGGGGTGGTGGGGTGGGAGGTTTTTCCATTTTCTGACCCCAAAATGTGAATCAGTATCTTTGGGTGGGCCATCTATGGGTCTCTCCTGCTCCAGAGGGTAGGATCCAAACCAATGGATTCATGTTACAAGACAGAAGATTCCAACTAAACACCAGGAAGAACTTTCAGACAGTAAGAACTGTTTGACAATGGAATGGACTCCAGAAGTGGCAAACTCTCCTTACTTGAGGGTTTTTAAGCAGAAGTTGGATGGCCATCTGTCATCACCATCATTATTATCATCATCATTTTATTATTATTTATACCCCACCCATCTGACTGGGTTTCATGTATGATCTAGTTGAGATTCCTGCATTGCAGGAAGTTGGACAAAGTGACTCTCGAGGTCGTTTCCAACTCTACAATTTTATGTTTCTTTGACAAGCTGGTTTCAACAATATTTGTGTCCTTTTTCATGCACTCTAGTTCTGAGACCATTTACTTTAGTCCTTATTCCTGAATAGTTGTTCAAATACCTAAATCCCAAGGGTGGCCTTCATTGCAAGCAACATGTCTTTTGCAATAGTTGCAAAGTCAAGAGCAAAAGGAGGCACTTGGAATAAGCACCTGTTAGGATGAAAACTTCGAACGACAGCAGGAAATCCTGGGGCAGTCTCAGCTACCCCTTCAGAGGGAAACTAGCATGGCATATTTACTCAGGTGCTGATTTCCATGTTGTGTTCAGCCTGGCTATAGATAGAATGTCATCCCTTCAAAAAGTCATCCCTTTTGCTTCTGAATCTTTTCCCTACCCCGAGCCATAAGTATTCTGGGCTTGTGGAAATAATTTGTCAAGACAACCTTTCTTTCAACAGAGAGTTGATAACAGTCCAAACTTCCAGCTGATTGTGTAAGACAGCAAACTCCTTAAAACAGACATCATTCTTCCTTTTGTTGTTTGGCTCTTTAGATTCCCCACTATCCTTCACTTTAAGTGCACATCCACTGTTGGATAGGATGACAAGACAAGGTAGCATGTCATTTATTTAAACTATAGCCTTTTATCACGTCGAAAGCAAGGCTCTGGACCTTGTCGGATTTTGTATTCAATAGAAACACTCAGGTCATTGCTCCTGGATTTAGCTGATAGTTACAAGTATTTTACCAATCTCAAGTTCCTTTGTTATTCTTCACAGCTTCCCCCACCCCCAGAAAAAGGAGAAAACATTTATATACTAGGATTACATTCAAGATCAACAGAGATGCAATCATCTACTACTTATTATACTTTTTCAGAAATGGTTAAATATTATTTTTATTGTTCCTTATGGGTTTGGTCCCTTCTAAGTTAATGTACTACCAGATTGATAATCATACTCCATGTACAGTGTTTTTAGCAAATGCCTAATTCAGTCAAGAAAGATTAAATGAGAAATATCACCAACACCGGGCAGCAAACAGGGATCCATGAGTGATTGACCCATTTCATTTGCATTTGCATAGTAACTTTTCAAAGCCTTGGTGAATTAGGGACTCTTCCTGCATTTGAAGACAGGCTTAGGCAGATTGAGCGAATGAGGCCAGTAGTGAGTCCAATGGTCAAAAAGGTGGTTTCTACATGTGTCGAAGTGGGCAGATGGGGTCATCAACCTGGGAAGGCAGCCCATCTTGGAGAAGGAAAACTCTGATGAAATACCTCCACTGCCTTGTGGGTTATCTTCAGGAGAAGAAAAGACCAAGAGTAAATCTTACAAAAATCTGGAGTGGAGTCCCTTAGACAGTTGCTTTGTATGCCTCCTCCCAGCAACTCCTGCAGCCAAGCTGGTGCCAAACATATTGCTCTTCTTTCCTTTGGACCACATCACAGAGGCCAAGAGGTCTTGTTGCATGGACAGCTCAGGACCTCCATTCACACTGCCCAGGCTGAGGTCACTTTGGTGCTGCTAATGCAGCAGGAAGAGGTTGCTGGCCAGCTGCACCACAATTAAATCACCCACCATCACACCTACTTTGCCAGCTGATTGGCTGGGGCTGTCCTCCAGTACAGATGACACGGCTGGCCGTGACATAGTGGGGAGGCGGCGTACCTCCACTCTAGGTCGGAAAACAGTTGAGGTCCGGCTGCCTGGCCGCAATGCCGCTCACCAGGTAACTTCACACCCAGAGGCATACTCGACTGTCTCTTGAGACAGGTGGATGCCAACAAGAAGTAACTTCAGATGTGCATTTAGAAGTTCTCGATATCTTATTTCCAAATATCACAGAACAATTCTTACTAAAAAATAAACAGTACTAATAGCCTCTAGAGGCTTGACATGGAACAACCACAACAATTATATTCCCTTCAAGCAAAAACTATTAATTAATGAGGTTCTGTTTTGACGGCGATTTATCCTTTCTCAAGAGCTCTTGTTAATAAGGATTGGGAACCAGTTGACTCTATTTTTTCTCTCTCAAGCAAATATTTCATTAACCACAGGAGTATGGAGGGAGTCCCCCAATTAGTGAAACTGATTGATAAATAAATGTGCAACTCCTGCTGAGACATTTTGCGACTATCAAAGAGGATAACTTGAGATTTTAAAAGAAGGAAACCGTCAACAAGCTTTTCTCTTCAAATATTCAGAATTTAGACGTATATTCATCTTTCAAAGCCAACAATATGTACATATTAATGAGGAGGAAAATACTAACATCCTGGTGTTCTCCATTTTTTTTTACTGTAAAATGTCAACATTTTTCAGATTTTCAAGAGGACTGTTCATACATTAATGAAGCCTTTGTTTCAACTACTGTATTATGCAGATTGCAAAGATTGCTATCACTCTTGAATATAATGGAATCAGATACATTTTCTACCACCTGTTGCACCAAAAGAACATGCAAACCAGCAGCTTTGTGATATCAGCACAAAGTATGTCTATGCAAAGCCATTTAGAGTGGCCATTAAAATTTTGGAGAATGGTGGCGGCAGTTCACTGATGACATGCTGCTCTTCTTCTCTATAACATCAAACTAAAGTGAGGCTGTATAACCTCTGGACCAGGCATCCCCAAACTGCGGCCCTCCAGATGTTTTGGCCTACAACTCCCATGATCCCTAGCTAAAAGAGCAGGCATGTAACTTGAATGTATTCCTGGACACACCTTTGTCACCAGAGCACCAAGTGATCTCAGTGGCTAGGAGTACCTTATGCATTTAGTTAATTTTCTTGAGTAGCCAGCCTTTTAAATGAATGTTCCATATTTCTTTGAAGGTTTTTTAAATATATATTCTTGTATACCACGCTGATATTTCTATGAGAAAGCACTATATAAATAAATGTATCCTATATAATAAAGTCCAAGTGTCTCTGTGTCCAGTCCCTGTGTCCGTGTGGGTTTGCACTACTGTGCATGTGCCCCACGGGCAGCCGTTGGGACTTGGAGCACAGAGACACGAGGCATTCGGCTCCCTCCCTCCCTCCCTCCCTCCCTCCCTCCCTCAGTTCAGTCAATCAGTCCGTCAGTGCTTGAGAGTCGTGTGTTGTTCGTTGGCGGTGGAGCAGGACGGGACGGTCTGCTCTGGCCGGTTGGTTGGTCGGTGTTGGATGGAAGGTCCCGTCCGCCTCACCTGCTCTCTCTGGAATGTACTGGGGGGTGGCTGCCGAGTGGGAGCGAGGACTCTATGGGCGCAGGCAGCGCTGCTGCTGCCGCTGAGGAGGGGTAAAAAGGAGGGAAGCTGCGGCGCTGGCGGGCGGGTTGGGGGATGGGGGCGGGTTGGCTGTGGTGGGTGTGTTAAAAGCCGGTGAGGGGATGAAGAGAGGCCAAAGAAGTACCGGGGCTTTGGGGAGGGAACGCGCGCGTCCTCCCTCCCGCGCGAGCCAGCAAGCGACAGGCGCACACGCGGCTCCGCTCGTGAGGGTTTTTACAAATGTTTGACAACATATGTTCTAGCGCCCATTTATTTAACCGGCTCAATGACACTAGTAAGTAGATAAACCAGCAGTAATTATTTCTTGAGGCCCAGGTCTTCTGGAGGAGTCTTGCTTGGAATTATATGCCCATGGGTGGTGTTGGTCAAAAATAGTGTCCACATTTGTTGACATGTTTGTGCTAATATTAACCACACCAGCTTTTTGTGTTTTTTTAAAAAAAGTTTTACTTTGTGCAGCCATGCCATTAAGCACATCCACACAAGCAGCTTTCCTTGTTGATCAATCCAAATTAATGTATGTACTGCTAAATTAATATATGTCTCTGGTTTTCACGGAACCTATCAAGTGGCAGCTGTCAAAGGATTTGCCTCTTACATGTTTTATGTGAGTCAGTGCTAAATTTGAGCTGTTCCAAGTAGCCGCTCATCTGAACTCTCTGTACTGAAACCATCTAGAAATCAGAGCATGAACTATCCAAAGCTCTGATTGTATTGTTCAAATTGCATAGCATGAAAGGAGAAAAGACAGGCAGGTAAACCAAATTAGATTCAACTTTCACATAGTGATTCTGGTTTGGGAAAAATAAAGGCTGGGTTGATTTTCTAACTGAGGTTTCACTTCATTAATAAATCTTGTAAACACAGGGGGGGATCCAGACTTAGGAAGCAAATGTATAGCCCTGAAAGGGGGGGAGTTCTGGAAGTGTGATGAGGCAAGGCTGGGGTGTGGGTTGTGGGAAGTTTTTGATGTATAGGAAAGTTTTAAATGTTTGATGTCTTAATGTGTTGGAAGCTGCCCAGAGTGGCTGGGAAAACCCAGTCAGATGGGTGGCATATACAGGTGAAACTCAGAAAATTAGAATATCACCGAAAAGTGCATTTATTTCAGTAATGCAACTTAGAAGGTGAAACCAGTATATGAGATAGATGCATGACATGCAAATTGTAATTATTTGCTGTTAGGCGGGCCAATTAATGTAATTAATGAAATGTAATAGTGATGTTTATTTTTGTTTATTTTTGTATTATTGTAACTATTAATTTTATTACTGTGGAATTTCCAAAAGAAAGCATTTGTAAAAATTAAAAGAAAAATAAATAATAATAAGTTGCATTACTGAAATAAATGCACTTTTCGTCGATATTCTAATTTTCCGAGTTTCACCTGTAAATACTAAATGTATTGTATTGTATTGTATTGTATTTATTATATCAGTATTATTATCTGGCAACCCAGAGTAAGTTAAGCCAGCACAAAGTGTGGTGTAACTCAAACACTATTTTAAATGCTTGTTTTCCCTGGCTCAGTCTATAGCAGCCACTGCTTAACAGAGCTTGGATCTGGTGTGATGTTATTTCTGCTTAACTTACGCTGGCTTGTTTTATGTCGGCTTCTTCCGTATAGGGTTGTTCCCTTAGAGACGCTCTTAAAAACCCACTGAAATCAAGGGGACTTTAGGTTATGATTGATGTATTGATTGATAATACTTGTTTAGAACTTAATATACAAGCCTCTAAATGGTTTACATAAAATATGCCATAAAGTCACAACTCAGAATACATATACAGTATAAAACTCATAACCATAAAGCCAAGCAGTGCATATTGATTTTAGGCCAGGGAATTTCTACCCGAGCAGATGGGTTTTCAGCTGCTTAAAACACATTACAGTTTCTGCTTCTCAAACGGCACATGGGAGGATGTTTTGGAGAGTGTGTGCCACTACCAAGGACGCTGGCTTTTATGTAGATATTCCACTGATCTTGGAACAGCTAGTTGGATCTCAAGGGTCTCTCTCTCTAGTCTGATAGGTATCCTAACCCAAAGTTGTTTAAGGCTTGATATATAAACAATAAGACTTTGAACATGGCTCAGTAGCAAACAGGCAGACAGTACAGTTATTTCAATACAGGTGAAGCATCTGAATGGTTAGATATCCTACTAAGCATCCTAACCACTGTGTTAACTTCTGAACCCAAGCACCAAGGTAGTCCCTTGTGATTATTGATGTTAGTGGGTCCACTCTAGCCAACACTGAGTTTCGATCCAACCCAGTGTCTAGTCAAACCAAACCTGAGCCAAAACACAGACCAAGTCATATTTCCAAACTGGAGCAACCCAAACCAGACCAAATGCTCCTGACCAAATGTTGCCTCTTGAAGAAGACATTGTCATGGACCACAATGAATGCTGAGACAGTAAAATGATAATCTGAATAATAGAATCGTAGTTGGAAAGGAAGATGAGAATCGTCTAGTAGTCCAACCCCCTGCAGTGCAAGAAAAAGCAGCTGTCCTTATGGGGATCAAACCTGCAACCTTGGTGATTCCATCACCACACTCTAACAAGCTGAGCTATCCTGTTGTAGAATATACACAATGCCACGTGCATTTCTGCTTCATCTCCTCTGCATTTTGTTCTATTCAAAGCATCATAAAAGTTGGGTGGAGATGGTCAGTTGTCTGTCTAGAGACAGGACTACCTTTGGATAGAGGGTGGGGGTTAACTTTTCCCGCTGTGCTCTTATAAGAAGGGGAACATCTCACAGGATCTTGTGAGAGGGGAGCTCATAAGCAACCTGGGAGGAGGAGGATAGGCTTGAGGCATGCCAAATCTCTTCCCCTGGTTGCCCAGTGGGACTTTGGACACTTGACTTACACCATGCCATGGCCCAACACTGGCCAACTCCGATAATAGAGGATGGGATGCTTCCCAAACCCAAGCAGAATGGATTTCCATCAGCAAGGGCTGAGCAGAAGAAGGAATTGATCCATGCCCTACTGCCATGCCAATCCCATTTACCTGCTGGTTAGTCAATAAAGTTGTGGCCTGATTTCACTCAACACAGGTGTCTAGTCTGAGTTATTTCCACTGCACTCGTGAGCCACAGACATACTCCTCCCTGGAAAACATGCCATATGCACTGTCAGTAGGTGAGTCCACCTTTGTTTCATTGAGTCAGAGTGTTATGAGAAGGGAATACCATATTGTTAATCATCTGGGATTGACTGAAGCAGTCGTAAGTAGCTGATAAAGAATGAGATCAATGTCTTCTGTTGGCATCTGTCACGTATAAACATGACTTGTGAAGACCAGAAGCTTTTACACATGCAGTCTGGAGGGAGGAAAGAAAGGAAGGAAGAAATGCCTGTGTCTCTATCCATGCCTTTCAGACCGTATTTTGTACATCTTAAAATATGTGTTCAGGGAAGGGGGAGCCTGCATCTCCTTTACCGTCACCCTCTCCTCTCTACCTGACTGCTGCTCCTTTTGTCAGCCTTGGATTGCTCCAGGTGAGCCTAGCACAGGACTGTCTGGAGCTGCCTTGACACCCACTGGCCAAATCCTTGATCCAAAGAAATTGGCCCCATTTGGCTCAGGATTCAGCTGGAGCAGTTGCCCAGCCCTAGGCCTGAAAACAAATAATCTCTGTCTCTCACTTCATTCATGCAAGTTCCCTTGCAGAAATGAACTTTCTCTCTGTCCTCCCCTGGTCACACCTCTTTAATCTATTTTGGAGGTCCCTCCCACCAGTCCTCTGGAAAAGATTTGGAGAGAATGGGGTGAAACTTTTGTTGCATAAGTGTATGTGTATGTTAACTGAATGAGTGTATTGCACATTGCCCCTAGTTTTCAGTTGCACAGAGGCTTCTACATTCATTCATTCATTCATTCAATCAAACAAACAAACATGGTTAGGCTATTTCTCCAGATCTTTATCTCCCCCATGTATGGAGCAGAGTTGGCACATGTGATACCCTCAACCCTTCCCCCCTTTTAAGCCCACACACCTTTACCCTGAATGCATGAACAGGACTAGCAATGACACACAATTTTATACAGTGGTAAATTGCTGTCGGCTTGTAAGACATGAAAGAAGTCAAGTTGTGCCTTAAATTAATCAAAACTCATCTCCAAAGCAATTTGAAACCAAGAATGACACGAATAAAAATATAATATGGAACAACACAAACAATAAGGCAGGCCTGTGCAGCTGGTGCATATTTTATAAGAAATTAAAGTCTGCGGATAAAAAAAATGAGCGGTCTAATCTAAATATTTTATAAGCTCTCATACATGGTGAGAAAGGGGAATTTATGTTTAGTTTTTGATGTTTTATAGAGGCAATTATATTAGCAGAAGCTACCATATTGTAAATATTTAGAAGCACTTTTAAAAAAATAGCACATTTTGTGAAGAGGGAATCAGTTCACATGCCAACACAGGACAGGGTCCTAAGTTTATTCAGAGAGTTTTACTGAATTGGTTTGACAGTTACCTGTTTATGTGTCTAAGGCTACAGTCCTAAACAGAATTACTAGGGAAATCTCACTGAAGTCAGTGTGGCTTACTTCTAAGCTGCATGGCACTTAGGCCAAAGGGGGACAACTAATAGAATTAATGTGGAAAGATGGACAAATGCAATAGAAAGGTGGCACTAATGTTGTCCCTTGGACTGGGCCATCACTCAGTGGTAGAAGCATGTGGTTTTGCTTGTAAAAGGTCCCTTGACATCTGAAAGTAGGGCTGGAGAAAACTCCTGTCTGAAACTCTGGAGAGCTTCTGCCAGAGCATCACAACTCTAAGTTAGATGGAGCAATAGTCTGATGAGGCAGTTTCTTAGCCCCCTCTTTATTATAGTTTAGTGACTAGAACCTTTTCAGTAGTGGCACCAAGACTGTGGAATTCCCCTCATCAAAGAGGATTAGTTAGTTCCCTCTTTCTCATATGAATTTTAGGCTTTCTAATTTCATTGCTAGTTGTTTGGTATGGGTTGAACCTACTGTGTTGCTTTTGGTTTTAATGTACTGACTCCTTTCTTATTGGGTTTAGGGCCATAGAAAACATCAGCATGCCCTCCAACATTTCTCCAATGAAAATAGGGATGTCCTGTTCCTTAATAATAATTATTTATTAATTATACCCTGCCTATCTGGGTTGCCCCAGCCAGCCACTCTCGGTAGCTATCAACATATATAAAAACATAATAAAACATTAAACTTTAAAAAACTTCCCTTTAGAGGGCTGCCTTCAGATGTCTTCTAAAGGTTGTAAAATTGCTCATCTCCTTGGCTCGGGGGTCGCATAACTCCATACCCTCCAGCAGTTCTCCAATGTTAGGGACGTCCTAAGGAAAAGTGGGACATTCCAGGATCAAATCAGAAATCGAGATAGCTTTTGTAAATCCGGGACTGTCCCTGGAAAATAGGAACACTTGGAGGGTCTGCATCAGATCTCCTTCTCTGAGGTTGGAGAGGGATTTCTGACCATGGAAAGGGAGCTTTGATGTCTGTTTCCCTTGCCCCCACCTTTGCCTTACTGATGTTAGAACTCTGATGTCAGAAGGGTTTATATGTGACAATTAGTATTATGCTGATAAAAAGTCTGCTCTCTTTTTATCAAAAGCAACAAGAGAGATGGGAATTTGGGAAAATCGATGTGCCTAAACTCAACACCAAGATTTTCAGAAATCCACCCTAATCGATTCTATGATATGGTACCACCATATAATGTATTATTGATTTGAAATTGCTGTTTTAAAATTGTCATTTCTCTCTTTTGCGTTGTTGCTAAAGATAATGGAATATTCCTTTTTTTAAAAAAAGTTCCTCAGCCAGCTGTTATGTTTACTAGCTTTTAAGACTCCTGCGATGGTTTACTATGCCTCTGGACAAAATTCAGGATTGTTCTATTTTCCTTTGAACATTTGAAGAACCTTGAAGGGCAACTAAGCTGCAACAAGCCTGATTTCACATAGTAATGCAAATTTTGCGAGACAGGAGAATATACCTTGAAGCATAAAACTTGAGACATTTCACAGCACATGCTTTACCTGTCTGAGTGCTGGCAGAGGTGAAAAAGGTGCCTAATTTCTAGTGAAGAAAATAACGGTTTTCAGAGATATGATATAGATATACTCCCAACATGCACTGGCTTAATTTCACTTTAATTGTCTTAAATTCCTGGAATTGTGGTCAGATGATTGCTTAAAATCATCCCTGTTATAGTAGATCCCTAACTTCTCTCCTTCTACTATTTCCAGGTTTCCTTAGAAAGGGAGAATTACTATTAAACCTGCTTAAATCTGTATGCCCTGAATAAAACATTAAGCAGTAACTAGAGGGAAATGCCATTTACTTAACTGTATCAAAGTGTTAGGGTTGTCAGAAAAATTCAATTCAGTTTGCACTTTAAGGAAAACCTACCTAATTCACACCTTCTGTAAGAAATATGCAAACTAAAACTCAGCCATGCTTTGAAAATCACATTTGTTTGAATATTTGAATGCAATTCTCCATCAAAGTCATGGCTACAAAAATGCATATGCTAGGGTAATATTTTAAATAAAAATGCTTGATGGTGAAAACAAACAAAAATGCATTATATTAGGGGAAACTGTTTTGCAAAAATGTGCATATTAGGCAAAATTGTATAGAAACATGACTATATTAGGAGAAAAATTACACTAAAATGCTGATGATATATAATGAGGAGCTATTTTCATTGCAAACTTATCCATCAATATTGAGGACTAAAATTAGGACTTGAAAAATTAAAAAATGAAACTGGCATATTCACCCACTCCTACAATGCATAGATTGGCTGAAATTTATTTCTTCTCTTGTGTTTATAAGGATATAAATTAATATTAATGTGATGGTTTCTCCCCACCCTATTATACTTGCTTTTTGCAATTTTTCTCTCCCCTTTCGAGGGCTAGCATCAGCACCCAACACAGAAGGGTACTAGTTGGGGCCCATAAACACAGGCAGGGCCCACCCAAGGAAATGCTTCTTTTAATCAGGTCCTCCCTAGAAAGAGGGCACATGTTGCGGTGCGACCTGGCAACCAAACACCTATGTTGTGGGTGGGAACGTTTGGATGGCCACAACACCCTATTGGAGGTTCCTCGATCTGGGTGCAATTAGACCAATGGGATGCCAGCTAAAGTTCATTGAGGGACCTCTATATAAGCCCATGCACGTGTCCCTAAGCTTCCTCTTTGGGTCAGTGCATCGGAACACCCGCCCACCTCTCCCTATATTTAGGGCTTGCACACGTGACCTTGCTATGTTGTCGTATGTTGTATGTCATTGGGACAGGGACACGGCAGCAATTTTCCCCACTTAGCTGATTGGCTGGCGCCATTTGGGTTTCGTCTGCCACGTAGCAAATCGTCACAATTTGTAAGGTGTAAGGTTGCGGATAGGCTCTGGTTCAAGTGATAGGGGTGGCAGAGCGGTCTGGCCATCCCTATGTGATGGGTATTCCGTTAAAGGAATCCTGGGACTCTCTGGTTTAGGCATCCCCAAACTTCAGCCCTCCAGATGTTTTGGACTACAATTCCCATCTTCCCCAACACTGGTCCTGTTAGCTAGGGATCATGGGAGTTGTAGGCCAAAACATCTGGAGGGCCGCAGTTTGGGGATGCCTGCTCTGGTTGGTCTTCCCTGAGAGGGGTTGTGCCCTGAGCCTGAGTCCAGGGGGGCATCTGGCTGGTGGACTGGCTTGACCCCGCTTTCCACTTTGCTGGGTGTTGTTCACCCAAGGATGACCTATGGTGTGCCCTGGGTCAGTGCTGCCTGCAAGGGTGCAGGGAGCTAGTCGAACCAGAGCCTATGTAATCAATAAAGTTGTGGCCTAAATTCTGCCAGAAACCAAACCAAAAATTTGAGTCTTGTCTGAGCTTATTTGGGGTGGTTAAAAGGTCTACACACACAACCACAGCCACCAGTTTCCATGCATTTTCTTTTCTCGCTTGTGGGTCATATGATTGTTGGTGACACCAGACAAGCATGCACAAGATTAAGAGGGATGGCAAGACTGATGTGTGGACAGCACAGGGAAGAGGTCACTGTCCGGTGCCTCTCAACATCTGTAGCTGGGCAACATCTGTATCTCTCCCCTTCCTTCCTTCCTTCCTTCCTTCCTTCCTTCCTTCCTTCCTTCCTTCCTTCTTTCTCTCTCTCTCTCTCTCTCGGAAGAAAACTGCCTTTGTTTGGGCACCTAAAAAGCAGACTAACAAAGAGAAAAGAACACGAAGTAGATCACATATCCCCCTGCGCTGTAGGCTGCGTTCTCTTCATGAAAGAGAATAACATTGCGCATGGCAGATTCTATGACCCAAGAGACATACTGGGGAAACAATTAGTTATTGGCAAGAAATGTAGCTGCTGCCAACAGCCCAAGAAAAGAAAAATCAAAGTCTAAAACGAGTGAATTAATTATATATTTCAGAGACCTCAACATTTACTCTGCCTTGGTCAGACCACACCTGGAGTACTCTGTCCAGTTCTGGCCATTAAAATTTAAGGAGGATATTGACAAGCTGGAACAGGTGCAGAGGATGGTGACCAAGATGATAAAGGGTCTGGAAACCAAGCCTGATGAGGAATGGTTGAGGGATTATAGTAGTGCTATATTTTCTACCAAATGATTACAAAATACTCCTGCCAGCCTGTGATAGGGGATGCAATATTCAAGCTTTCTGGTTTATTACTTGTAGATATTACTTGCCATATATCAGCTGGAGGTTGTCCAAGTGTGTGAAATGAACTGTTTTTAATCAAACATTGCTAACTGGAATAGGCAAAAGAATAATGATTAGTGAATGATCCCCTCTACTGAGGTAACAATTGTTTTTTCCCAGCAGTCACCAGCAGTAGTCATGCTCAGTGATAACCCTGTCCCCTTCAAGAAAAGCAGACCCTCCAAGTGTCCCTGTTTTCCAGAGACAGTCCTGGATTTACAGAAGCCACCCCTATTTCTGATTTGATCCTGAAATGTCCTAGTTTTCCTTAGGACATCCCTATTTTTATCGGAAAATTTTGGAGGTTATGTCAGGACGTCCCTGTTTTCATCAGAGAAATGTTGGAGGGTATAGAGTTATGCAATCCCTGAGACAAGGAGATAAGTAACTATACAGTACAACCTTTAGAAGACATATGAAGGCAGCCCTGTATAGTATAGGGAAGTTTTTTAATGTTTAATATTTTATTATGTTATTATATATGTTGAAACGTATTCAGAGTGGTTGGGGCAACCCAGTCAAATGGGTGGGATATAAATAATAAAATTATTAATATTATTGATTAGGACTTCCCTGTTTTTGTGGGAGAAATGTTGGAGGGTATGGGAAAAGGAGGTAGGTCAAGGATAGCTATCCATCTAACATTTGAACCATCTGGGTGACCTGCTCTCATATCCTATAAAATAGTTTCCACAGCCTGTGTTAAGCCAGCTTTGTGTTGTTTAAGGCAACATTCACGCCACATATTTAAAGCACTCTGGCATCATGTTAAATAGGCATGGATTCCCTCAAAGAATTCTGGGAGCTGTAGTTTTGTTAAGGGTGTTGAGAGTTGTTAGGAGACACCTATTCTTCTCCCAGAGCTACAATTCCCAGCATTCCCATGAAGGGGAAACCACCTTTAGCTCTGGGACGGGAACAGGGGTCTCCCTAGCACTCCTTATGAAAACTTCCACCTCATTCTTTCCACCACAGTTCACTGTGTGCAGGTTTCTGCATGTGTGGACTCTCTTATTTATTTCAAGGGCTGAGCCCAAAATAAATTCCCAGCTGAAGTTACTTCTTCATTTGAAACAAATGGGGAAGCTCTATGGGGACGGGCTTGGTATACCCCCTTCTTTTACTAGACAGTGGTCACTGAAGAGGGCAGACCTAATTCACCACTGATTTGTTTTAAATACATTCCCATAGCAGAATAGACACTAATGCTTTTATAGGAGAAACCAGAGAATGACTTTTGTACATAGCTGTTTTGCAGATTTTAAAAATTCAGATTTACATTTCCATGAATAATTAGTCTTCATTTTTTAAAAGAATAGTTCTTGCTTCAGAGAAATACTCTGGAATCTGGAGGAGGTGTCTTGAGAACTTTAGGGCTGTTTTATGACATGTTTTACAAAGCTGGCTCTATTTTTATGGAGTTCCTGGATCTTTTTTCCTTTGGTCTCATTAGAACAAAATTAATTTTGAAAATAAAACTTAGTTGCTCCCTGATGTCCTTCAAATTGTTTCTGTCATGCTTTATACAAATGAAATCTGGTAATCTTGTCTGCTGTGGATTTTTTTTCTGTGTGTGTGTGTGTGTGTGTGTGTGTGTGTGTGGTGTTTAAAGTTTAGTAGAGCCAGGACAATGTGTTTAATTGGCAGAGCAGGAGGCAGCTTTATGGTAATCATGGTGAGAATGTTTTATATACTTCAAAGGAGGGCTCTCTGGAGCTATGAAAAATTGCATGCATAATGCAAGATAGGCAAAAAGGCCTCTTTGGTGATTTCACATTAAGAAGCAAGTTGTACACTGTTCCTTGGTGGACGTTTAAACACAATGTTGCTGGGGCTTGCTGAAGATATTTTGCAGTTTGAGGGGAAGGACAAGATGGCAACTTCTCGTTGCATAACTAAAAGTCTACCAATCTGGTTATTAAATCTCTTTTGAACAGTGGTGGTTTCTCCTCTGCATTTGAGGACCGTGGGCTAGTTTAGGGGCCGTTGTTCCCTGTTCCCCAGTATCTTCTACCTAAAGTAGCAATTGTAAAATTTTCTGCAAGAGCCATGTTCAGGATTTATTGCAGGCCTATAAAACCTAAATAATGGGACAAGGGCCCCTTTCCTATTATATGCCTGGGTGATTTCTAAGATTTTCCGAGCATACCTTGGTTATCTTAACCACAACTGCTGGAATGTCATCTTGACATATTGAAAGTGGGCTTTCACAGCATGGTAGTGGAACCCACTCTCCCAACTGCCCTCCCCCATGCTTCCTACTTTGATCATGGGCACTGTGCAAGGGGTTTCATAATAACTGACAATGAGCTAATCACTGGGGCTTTAATTTAAGACTGGATGAGTTTGCTTCAAATGAGTTTGCTGCTACTGGTGAATTTACTACCATGTTACACCACTCCTCACGTGGCCTTTGATTCCTGAAATTATATTTTCTCCATCTCACAGCTGGAGAACAGTTTTGTATGGAGGGTGGGGATTCATTTCAGCTCGGCCCTGATTTGATGTCATGAAGAATTTAAGCAGAGTAACTACTCCTTTTCTGGTCAACATTAAACAGGATGTTGTATTACCAGAAAGCAATGTTATGGTACTACCAGAAGGCAACATTGTAGTTCAACAGTGAGGAAAACTACTAGGGATATATGCAGATCCCAGGTGGGAACTTTTGTTTGTTATTCATTATTAATGTTAAATCTAAAATACAGACAAACAAAAACAGAAACAGGGTTCCAAAGCAAAGGATAAGTAGAGAGAAGATAACCAGCAAAATACATAATGGAAACCAAATGCCATGATTTGGTGGGGAAAGAGAGTTTTTTAGATTTGAATTTCACATATAAGAAATGAAATTTCACCAAACAGAGTATAAATGTTATGGATCTTCATTTCCCTTAGAAACACATAATTTATTAATTATTTTCTTTGCAATAGCCAGAATCTAGGCTTGCCATAAGCCAGGAAAATTCCTGACATGCCCTGCCCTGGTTTTCGGGTGTAAAAATAGCGTTGAGGGGAATTTTACTGAATTGGAAAACATTTTCAAATTTTGCCAAAAGAGCTTCAAAGGTCAGCAATTTGAGTTTCTCCCAAAAATTCTTTTTAAAAAATTCTTAAAAAAAAAAATCTCAACCAGCGGGTGTCAGGAATTTTACTTTTTGAAATATGGCAACCCTATATTCTTGTACTGTAGTGTCTTCCATTTCTGGATCAAAGAAGTTCCCACTATCCATGTAAGATGTTCCTTAGATTGAAAACTTAATCTCTGATTGTCCAACAAGTTCAATATGGCAAGTTATGCGAAGGCGGGACATTTGTGTGTGTGTGTGTGTGTGTGTGTGTGTGTGTGTGTGTGTATTCCTTCAGAAACATCAATCCAAAATGTTGATGTCAGAGGGTATTCCCATCAAAAGTAGAAAAAAATATCCTGCTACTACAAGCAGTGCTTTTGTCTTGGACGTAATATTCCAGCAGTTGATACTGATAAAAATACTCTTTCTTCTGTGCCTTCTGTAGGGTATGCTATCAAAATATCCCTGAAATAGTCAAACAAAACCACAACAGCAACAAAAACAAAAACACCACCTCAGATTTGCCTTGAATTCTGTTCTAGATGGAACTTGGTAGAAATACACACACACACACACACACACACACAGAGAGAGAGAGAGAGAGAGATTTCATGATACAGACTGTATCACCTCTCATACACTGTTGCATATTTTCACACCGTTGCAATATTACTGTTTTATGTAGTGCTAATTTAAGAGACGCTACAGTTCTCAGAGGAACTTGCTATGACCCACTCTGCTACAGTCTCCTGATCTCCTTCACTTAGATAATTTAGTTTTCTTTGATTTTCTCTCCCTTTTATTGGTTAATTTCACAGGAACTGCAGGTAATTTCACTTGATCTTTGATCTTTAATTTTAGCTCTAACCTTGCTTACTGTACCTCAGTAACCTTCTTGAACTTTAAACCTGTATGTGAGGCCTTGTGTAAATGCAGGATCTAGAGGACTACAAGTCTAAAAAGAAAATATGACTGTCTGGATCAGGCTTTTGAGTTGTAGGTTAATATATTTGCTTATTTTATTTGAAATATCTGTAGCTTGACTTTTATCTGATAATTTCAGGGCAGGGAGCAGTAGAATTCCACTTTAAAAAACCAACCCAGATCAAACAGAAGAGAACATAATAAAATCCACACTACAATTTATCATAGAACTATTGAAACATCTACAAAACTCAGTTGAACATGAATAGTCTATATATACCTTTATTTTCTTTGTGCATTGCTTTTATACAACAATAAAATTATGAATGCTTATACAAAGGCCTATTTTCTCTAAAAGAGTGGAAAAGAGACATATAGATTCTGGCATCAGTTATAGTGAAACTCTAATTTTATGCATATTTATTGGGAAGTGAGTTGTATCAAACTACATGGCACCTACTTCTGAATAAATGCACATTTTTAAACATTTCAGTTCAAGAAGTATCATCATTGGTCTTAGCTTCTCACAGATATTTGCAGATGGGATGATTTATATATGTTCCATCAAGGAAGAAAAATATATGGGGGATTGATTTTGAATGGAGATAAATAGTGGAGGGGAGGGATTTTGTAGCTCTTCTAATTACTTGATCACCTCTCCAAGTTGCAGCTTCTTCAGGCTCTTTCTTTCTTTCTTTCTTTCTTTCTTTCTTTCTTTCTTTCTTTCTTTCTTGATATTCATAGTTATGTGCCATGCCTAGTTTGGTCATTGACAAACACAAAAAGTTTCCCTTCAGAATTTCTCAGGCATCACACAGTTTCATAATTCCTTCCTTTGCAGTGGCTCTTGCTACATAGATGGGGATTATGTTATTTCTATATGTGTGGAGCAGTAGCATTGTATATCTTATTTAAACAGAACAAGGTACTATACAAGCTAATAAGAAGAACATTTCTAGAGTCTTGGGCACATTCATTTCTCCATTCATAGTTCACTTCTACAGCGTTCATACAGCTGTCCTATAACACATAATCCATTTTAGCTCCTGTTTAATGATACAGAACTGCGGCTTAGATATTGTAACTTATTCAAGCCTATTCACTGAGACCCTTAAACCCAATAATTCCTAGAGCACATTAATCAGACTATCTACTCAGTTAAACCCATTACTAAATGGACAAATCAGTTCAAGGCAAAGCTTAAAAGGAAAGTGTCTACAAACAAGTCTGATAGACTATTAGTTTTAGTCAAATATCAGATTTTCCCCCCCAGCACAATAAAAAGGAAAGAAGAATCATTCAGTACACATTTACAAATAAACATCCTTTTTTTTACTTAAAGCAATACATTTTCTGAAGTTGAAAATAAAAGATTGCATAGGATTAAACATTAATAAACAGTTTTCAGAAACACGTCATTAGTAAAACAAATATTTATTTCTTTTTAAGACAGTTTGGAATTGTATGAAAGACTGAACCAGACTCTGCTTAGGAGATACTTCTATTTTAGAGTCATTTGGCTCATGTTCCAATATGGAAATGAAATGTGCACAATGATTGTCAGTAATACACAATGCCAGATTCGAGCAGCTGTATTTTCTCTATTATTGTCAAATATGATACATTTTACGACTTTGCCTCTTGTCCCAAAATACATGTCGGCGCTTTATTAAATTGTCGATAAAAGCCTATAGGGAATACCCATAACTGTATTAAGGCCAAAGTTTAATGAAAGCATATAATTTACATTTCATTACATCACAGGCATCTTTTCTCCAGAAGTGCTTGGCGTTTACTTGTTAGTCACATAATTCTTCTGCTGGTGTTAATGTGATGTGAACTGTTTGGCAGAAGGTATCTTGTATTATTTAAAGGTTGGTGTTCCACCCATCCTAATGGCTCCAGGCAACCAACAGTTCAACCTTTTCTTCGGGCCAAGTAGTTCAACCATTCTACTGCATCTGTTCCTTTGTGTCTCTGCGTGAGGAGTTTGTATGGGTGCGATAGAAACAGTGATGTTAAAAACACCTTTACACACAGAGCTCCCCTCCACATTGTTATTCTTCTTTAAAAAAATTTTTTTTGAAGATTTTTACAAGAGAGCTGTCCGCTCACTGACATTTCATTAACAAACATTACATTAGGCATTCATTTAAAATATAACCACCAATTTTCATTTACGTATTTTCTTCAGAGTCATCAATGAAATGAAAGCCTAATGCTCTCTAAAAATCTCTCCCTCTCTCCTCCACCCACCTACTCTTGTGCAGTGTGTATGTTTCTCTCTCTCTCTCTCTCTCTCTCTCTCTCTCTCTGCCATGATGCAATTTCCATATTTTAAGTCCAGTTTAGAACCACTTCTGAAATTTGCAAATTTTACCACAAGGCATTAGCGTGACTATTGGTGGCGAAGGTGGATTTCAGATAAAAAAGAGTAGCATCTGATTTGGAATATCTCCAGATACAAATGCAATTTCTGGCAAAGATTTGTGTGAGCATGAAAGCATATTTTCAGCTGCAACATTCATGTAAATTTCTTTAAACAAATTGAGAGTTGGGCTACTCTGCATGGAACACCTGAACAGCCCATTTTTACTTTATTAGTGACAAATACCTTTGACTTTTCCATGCACTGTGTTCATTTCTTTCTGAGCTGACTTGGGATATTTACTTTGCAGACTCCTTTCCTGTTGCTTATAGCACAAATTCATTAGCTATTTGTGTCATGAGACTGGCAGCTGACAAATGTCTGTATAAGGCTAACACGCTGACAGTTCACATCCCATCTTTGTTGCAAAGGCTTTACAAATACAAAATTACTGTGATTATCTTATTATCAGATAGTGGAGAAATAGAATATATTATCCGTGCCAGTCTTGCCCAGAGCCTTTGCCCTGATTCTTTTGGACTACAATCCAATGAGCCACAGACAGCATGGCCAATGATTAGGGATGATGGGAGCTAGCAACATCCAGAGGACAAAAGGTTGGTGTGTGCTACTCCATCCTGATCTTCTTCCAGGAATGCTATCATATACTTAAGATATTATATTTTTGCTCATTCTGGTTTTGAAAACCATGTTCTCCCAAGGCAATGTAGTTTCATTAGTGGGACTTAACATGCAACCTACATCAACCCCCTAATACAGTCTTTCAGAACCTGATGCCTTTCAGATGTTTTGGACTATAATCCCCATCATCCCTGGCTATTGGCCATGCTGAATGATACTGATGGGAGTTGGAGTCCAAAACATCTGGACAGAACCAGATGGATACGGCTATACTAATAGTGTGACATTATGGCTTCTTGTTACATTATCAGAGGACACTGGTCTATATCAAATTCTTTTCAATATGTGATGATTTGCAGCAGTTGTCCAGGCTTCTATTTACATTCATTCTTAGTGTGCTGAGATATGACAATGGCCGCAGCTTGAAATACATTCTGAAGTCATATTAAAGAGTTGGGATCAAATCAATGCTCTGAAATGAATCATCCTCTGTCTAAATTGTCATTAGGTTCATTGAACCTACACTAATAAATGTTAGTTGAAATAGCATGAGGAACATCAATCAAATAATAAAAAATAAACAGCAGAGCCAAAGCTTTTCAGTCTTATCTATACACTAGCTTCATGATTTTAATCATAAAGCTCCTGGACTGTAAACTTTGATTTGTGGGCACCTGAATTGCTGCTGACAGCAGCGGATTCTGCTTAGTTATGAGTCTAGGTAATAGATATTTACTGCTTAGTATATTCACATACAATTTTAATATTTGTACATTTTATGAATCGAAAGTATCAGAATGCTGCAGAATAGTGTCAGCAATATTATGTCTAAAGAGCTGAAAACTGACAAAGCTTTAAACTGTCAATCACACGAACTTAGTGTATAGGTGGAATCTTTTCAATTAAAGGTGAATATTCTCAATAAAAATACTATGTACACTTTCATGCAGAGGAATATTCACGCAGCCTTTGGGTTGTGAGTGAAATTTAATGGAAAAAGTCTGCTCTGATCTGGCCACAATAGCATTGGGTAGGAAGGAGGGGTGTGGCTCCTTTGCCATTGGATATGTTTTTATGACGTGAGAAAGTCAATACGGCAATTCCAAGAAGTCAACCTCTGAAACTCCCTCTTCTTTATTTCACACGTTGTGATCTGTGACAACAGGGGTATGTGTGCACCTGTATGTTGGGCAAGTACAGTGGCAATGGGGAACCATGAATTGGCTAATTGTAGATCACAAAATGGTTAAGTTGCAGAAAGCAAAAAGTAGGAATCCATGGGCAGTTCTCTGAATGGAGAGGCATAGGAAGTATTGGTATTGGGAACTGTGTTTTTTAACTTGTTCAAAAATGATCTAGAGTTAGGAGTGAGCACTGAGGTGGCCATGTTTGGTGATGATACTGCATAGTTCAGCATTGTTAAAAAGAGATTGTGGATAGCTTCAAAAAGACATCTCCAAACTGAATAAATGGTTGGTAGAATGGCAAATGCAATTCAATGTAAATAAGTGTGGATTTAGGAACACCTGAACTAGACCATTTCTAACCCGGAACGGGTTAAAACAATAGAAATGTTTTCATGGATGCAGATAGGTCATGTCCCTCACCTGGAATAAAGAAAGTTTCTTCCTTGGTTTGCTTTCTCTCACCATGTGAAATCACCAATATAAGACGTGCCTGAGCTTGCTCACTACAAGCTCAGACCATGTGCTTAGAGCTATTTCACTATATTTTGTATCACAATGTGTCTACCTGTGTCTTCTTGCTGCTTCATGGATTGACACATGAACCTGACCTTTGGAGTTTGTAAGTAAAGCATTTAAACTTACTAAATGGTGTGGTCTGTTTATTGCAAGAGTAGTAGAGAGGAAAAGTGCTGTAAGCAGCTAGAACAAGATATTTAAAAGGTCTAACATTCACTGTGCTGCCAAATTCTGTGATTTTAAACTCCGCTGGGGGCTCTCTCTTGCTGGATAGTGTGTTTAGCTTCACACTTTGGATCTAAGGATCTAGTCAATTACTTAATTAATCACCCCACATGGGTAATCTATATTTATTTTCCACCCCACAATAACACCACCAAAGACTGCTGGAACTGTGGCAATAGGATATGCTGAAACTAGAGACTTTCTCAGAAGCAAATTCCCCTGAAATCAGTCGCACACCTTCTCATAAACATGTGTTTAGAATTGAGAGTCTGAGAAACGGACAGATTTTATTTATACCTTTTTGAACAAGCCTTTCAAACTGCCATCACTAAAAGTGAATCTTGTGGGATTTCCAAGGCTAAAACTACTTAGTAATAGATGAACTTGAAAAGAATGGTAAATAGTAATTTGGAGAAATCAGCCCAGCTGACTTGACTGTGGGGGAAGTGGGGGGAAGTTGAGTTGACTAGACTGGCGCAAGCGGGTTGCCAACTGGGACTGTAATGAGCAAGTTTGCTTCAGCACAAGGCTGGGAGATGGGGATTTATATTCATTCACCTCCATTGTCAGCAAGCGTAAGGATGAAATGTGCTGTGTGCTGTGAAAAACATGGGGGAACCTTCACCGCAAATTGAGATGGCTGCTAAATTGACTCGGCAGATCCTATTATTATTTATTTAGTGGTAGAGGTAAAGCATGGCACTTTAAAGATGAGGAGTATGACAAGGTCCATGCCCTAAGGAGTTTCCAATCTAAATTAGAGAGCAACAGAAAATAAAATCAGAACCTGATGGGCAGATGAGTGGGAAGGAAACTAAGTAAGAAGGATGGCATCCTGTCCTCAGGAGAGGAGTATTTTGCAAGGAAAGCATGTCATATCATTTGCTTCTTTGTCTTCCGATATTCCTGGCTGCTTGTCAGTTTATTGCTTGGTTTTATTTACCATTTTATCACAGGGCCTCTGCATACTTTATAGCAGAATACCTAATAAAATACAATGCCAGTGTAAAGCAGAGGCATGTTGGTTTATAAGAACAAGCCTAAGTACAGACAGAAGACACATAATGAACTAAAATGTCTTTGAGTTCCTATTCTGCATTATTGTGAAAAATTGTTGTAATACCTGCAGGTCTTAAATCAAACATTTTCTCCTGCAGTTTAATTTTCGTATTAGACAAATTTTAAACAAGACATGAAGTTGTTCCGATTTTTTTTGTGTGTACAGAAAAATTGGAAGCTTGGATCAATATTGCTTGGTGGATCATAAGCTGTGTAAGTCTGAGTCAACTGACTAGTGCCTCCTCAAACTGTTTTGAACTGCTTCCTGGCACATATAAGTGATATTTCACATGCTGCTATTAAAGCTTTCTTTCCAGAGTTATTCCAAATGTACAACATCAGCAGAATTATTTTTAGGCCTTCAAGCAATACTCAGTGAATGCCTCCACTTCCCCTTAGGACACCCTTTGTCCTTTAGGGTTGAACAGGTTGGTGAGAGACCTATATTCTGTCCCATGGGCTCCCGTGAGAGCCATGATATGGGTGGAATTTTTGTCTTCCTTGGCTGCTCTCTGTGCCCCATCTGCTGAGCAAAGTCACCCCATATTGATTCCACCCAGAAAGAAATTGTTGTTGTTGTTGTTGTTGTTGTTATTCAACACTGGATACAATTCAGGCCTGCTGCTCTGAAATCTTAGTTTTACTAACAGACAGTGTGTTAGGATCTCCTACACACAAGTAGGACCCTGGCAGAGACACATACGCGACTGGCAATTTCTCTCCCTTCTGGTTGATCGTTCGGGAGCTACAAAAGCTTTCTCCAGCCCGAACATCACAGCAACTGATGCCAAGAAACATCAGCACACTTACGGATCTGCAGAGTTTACGCAGTTGCGTAACAGAACTCAGCATTTTGGCTAATCTACTTTTATTTACATATAAACACACATGGAGCACAACAACATGGCTCCCTCTCTCTATAGCAGCAGGCAGCAAAAAGAAAGAACAAAGGACAATAGTTCCACTTCACGGAACACATCCTGTCTTCATTACTTCCCACTCTGTGGAATGAAAACACGGGGAATGAATCTTCAACACAATGCAGTTGAAGTCAAGTTTTTGGAGTCAGCAAGAAATGTTTGGAGTGTAAGCATAAAATTAAATTATCTTTCAGATTGGAATTTCACATTTATACTTCATTCAGCTTTACCACTTTTTAAATTTAATAATTTGAATCATATTTGATTATTTTAATCTGTTGGAAGTATGAAAATAATCATCTTCTTGTATCTCCAAGTCTCTGCTATTGTAACACTCAGTGCTTTTTTTCTGGGGGTGCGCAGGGGTCCACCACATACATCTAAACATTTTGTGAATCTAAGTTTGGCCTCATTTAGGGACAGTATTTCAATATGAGTAGAAAAATGGGAGTACCCCTAAACATATATTTTTTTTGGGGGGGGGGAAGACTTGTAATACTTATTAGTTTAAAACATTTAAAACTTTAAGATCTAAACATTGTGAAAATCTGAAAAACGGCTTATTAGTGTTTGCATTTAGAAATTCTGTAGATGGAATGTAAATTAGAGTTCAGATCCACTGAGCAGTAGAGCACAATCATTATTTGGATTTAAAGTCAAACACTTTTTTTTAATTGCTCTGCTTTGAATATATTACATACTTGCAGTTGCTTGATTCAGCAGGGGTAAATCAAGGGCACATCTACAACATCTTCCAGCCAAAGAATTCTGGAAACTGTAGTTTGCTGAGGGTTTCCCAACAATTCTCAGCTCCACTAACAAAGTATAGTTTCCAGAATTATTTGGTGGGAAGCCACAACTCTTAAAAGTGCATTAAAAGTCCTTTAACTGTATTGTGTGGATGTGATGTTAGCATGCAGGCTCTTCTCAGACCTTAAGGGTCAAGACCTGAAGGCGACTGCTACATGCTTTCTACAGAAGTACTTAGAAAACTCCTTCAGACCTTTATGCTCAACATGTGAATGTCTGAAAGCACCTGATGACATTGGTGTGTGGGTTGTGTATGTGTGCACGCCTCTGCCCCGCTACACATTTTTAACCCTTTCATGTTCAGGCAAATGCCCAAAGAGGGGTTGTGGTGTGTCCCCCCCCCCCTCAACCCTGATTATTATAGGGGAAAAACACACAAAAACTATAGCAAGCACTGTTTAAAGGTTTTTTGGCAATTTAATCATGAACCTTGATGTCCCTCATCTGCCAACTGAAGTCAATTCCCTGACACACAGAAAGCTAAAATAGCTCCCCTCGTCACATCAAGCAGCTACAAGCACCATAAGGTTGAATCCAGCTAATCTACTTTGGCCCACTGCACTTACAGCATTCCAAGAAAACAGAGCTTATCAAACTGAAATATTGATCCCGGAAAAGATAAAATTCTATCCTGTGCAGTGAATAATGTGCATATGGAACTCATTGTGGCAGGTTTTAATGAGCACTGTAGTATCTGTCATCCCTGAAGGATAGGGGAGCAGAAGTCTGCTTGAAACCCAGAAGTCTCTCGAGATTAAGCGTGCTCAATAACTTACCAACCTTCAGCAATTTATTATTTGGGAAAGTACTCCATGACATGACATGATTAAATTATTCAGTCAATAATGCAGAGTTAGCTTTTGTCATGAATGCATCTGATGATATAAAAACACTCAATGACCCATTTATCATATTGCTTCCCACTTGATACATTGCAGCTGCTGTCACCGACCCATTTCCCCCCTTCGCGTTAAGAGCACTAATTAATGCATGACTGTGATGCATTAACAGCAATAAAAGTGCATAAGTTGGTTGACATATTTAGAAAGCAATTGAATAGGCATTTGCTAATGATACGATGCTAGGTTTCTCAGTCATTTCAGGATGGCATTTAAGAATATGGGAAGTGCCACATTGGAAGAGATGAATGGTCCAGCTAATTAAATCCCCTTTCTGATGGCTGCCAATGCAGCTGGACAAGGAAATAATATAATGCATGTGGCATGATGGGACAAAATTGCTCTGTGTCCTCATAAAACGATTCCATTCTAATCTGAAGGCAAAGGCTTGAAGGTTCTTCTAATAATAGCTGATGGGAATTTCTCGCTCACTGTTGGAATTGCTGGTTATATTTTCAGTAGATCTAGAATCATAGATTTGTAGAGTTGGAAGGGACCCTGAGGATCATCTAGTCCAACCCCCATAAGGGGATTGAACTTGCCACCTTTGCATTATCAGCACCATGCTTCAAGCAACTGAGCTAGTCCAATATCAGTTTGCTTAAAGCAGGCATGACTAACACATGGCCCTCTAGATGCTGCCGGGACTATGGCTCCCAATATCCCTGACCAATGACCATTGGCCATGCTGACTGGGACTGATGAAAGCAATACCTGGAGGGCCAAAGATCAACCACCCCTGGCTTTAATAAATGACCTATTCATGCTTATCTAGAAATACTTTCTTAGCTGACCTGTGTTGAATTGTGCTATTAGAGTAAAATGGAGAACAGTTTCTTCTTTGTTGCAAATGGCAAGACGTGTTTAGTATGCTTAGAGGGCAAGTTTTTTGGGGAAGCTAGTACGTTGTGTAGAATGGTTTTGACTGAAAGGGGTCACAAAGATAATTTCAGAGCAAAGTGGTTTGATTTTGTTTGATGTCTTTGAAGTAGCAAGGGCCAGATGCCTGTGCCAAACAGATTCAAGGGAGCATGTGCAAGGTCTACAGGAAGCAAACCGTGGTTGCTTAAAAGTCATGGATTTTTAAGTCTGATATATAATTTACCAGACAAGTCAGCCATTGTATTAGAAAAGCATAAACACGAATTAACAATAAGGCTCTATATTGGGGGGAGCTTCATATACAGTACATAAATAAATAGCACACCATCAGCCAGAGATCACTTGCACTGAAGAGATGCTGGCTTTGATTCAGAACTGCATAGGCTCCCACTGTCTCCTTATGAGGAAAAGATATGTGCACCCCTTCTAAACGCCATTGGTGCAGTGTTGGATGGATGTAATTTTGAAACCTCTGCTGGTTCCTCAACTTGTGGGGAGAAAGGCTGTTGAGACAGAAGAACTATAGCATGTTCCTCTCTCTTTTCAGGATTTTCAGCAAGTTGTAGGCAAGGGGGCACCAAACGTTTTGGGGCCATGGGCACATATGCAAACCCAGAGACACTGTCATGAGTACCATGCGTACACTGCAACCAGGAACACCAAGTAATAGAGGTGTGGGGAGGGTATTGGCGTCCATCTGTCCCTCTGGGTAAAACTTTGCTGCCCTCTGATGTAAACACTGCTGTTTTGTCCCAATAAAAATATTTTACACTGGCCCATAGAGTTTGAGATGGAGAGCTAGAGGGTTGAGGAAGGAGGAATGTTATCAATGTGTCAGATGAGTACCCCTTTAGGTGGTTTGTACAGTTAGTATAATGAATTGGTGGATATTGGGCGGTATTTAACTACCATGTCCCATCAAAGGTTTCCATCTAGAATAATAGAATTGTAGAGTTGGAAAGGACCCCAAGGGTCACTTGCACAATAAACTTTTCCCTTATTCATCCCCCCTGCACTGTTCTTTTTCTGTGCCCCCGAAGAACAGCTTTGGGGGCACAGAAACAGGAGAAGGAGAGGACATTCTACTGTGCAAGCAGACATCCTCGCACTGATAGAACATTCACTTAGAGCTATGTTGAATACCACCCATTGACAGTGGAAGGGACTGAGAGGCAGGTTTGGATGTGTGCAATACTGAGGAGGCTGCTTCAAATAACTCAATGCAATCAAACAATTGTGTGGCTGTAGATCGCAACCTCATGGCAGCATAAGGACATAAAAGGAGCCTGCTGGATCAGTCCAAATATTCATCTAGCTCAGCATCATGTTCTCACAGTAGCCAACTAGATGCCTGTGTGAAACCCACAAGCAGTGCCGGATTTATATATGGGCTAAGTTGGCTGAAGCCTAGGGCCTCTAAATCTAGGGAGCTTCACCAGCCCACCCACTCCCCAGCGGGTAGTCTCCCCTCTCCCAAAATTGCAAAACCAAGACTTCATGTGAGGGCAGGGCAACTCGGGCCTCTAAGTCTAGGGGGCCCCACCAGCCTGCCCTCTCCCCAGTGCCGCACCACATTAAGCCGCATGAAATGGAAATCCATCAACTTCACCAGGTATCTTCACCAGGCATGCACACAAAAGCTCATACCAATGACAAACTTAATTGGTCTTTAAGGTGCTACTGGAAGGAATTTTTAAATTAAAATGTATGGTGTGAGTGTGGCCTTAAACTCATTTGTATTCATTCCTGAAGGCATTTCCCCCCTATGCCAGTTTCAATGCAGTGAAACATCTTGATCTTGGAGGTGGTCCAAAACAAATATATTGCTCTTGTTGTTGTTGTTTTTTGTTAGTCTGCATTGCTTGTTTTGCTTCTTTCAGGTGCCTACTAGTTATTACTGCTTTCTGCCTTACAACTAATAAAAATGCATCTATAGAGATGTATATAATATGTTACTGTTTAGTGTGCATATTAAATACTGATAGATAGAGGGCACATATTTTGCTTGAGCTCCAGTGTTAAAGGAACTGTATAACCAGAAACACAATGTTCAGAGAGATACCCAGTAAGGCAATAAAGATGAAATACCTTAATGGATTTCTTTGGGTAATGGGAACAATTTTATTTAAGATCTTGCAACAAATCTTGGTGGAATCATTGAATTCTGAGAATACTGGGGGGGGGGGTGACTCCCATTGTAACCTTTTAAATATATGCAACTTAGGAATTTAGAGGATGCTAAAAGTTAAATAGGATAGATCCAGGAGAGGGTAATATTTTATTCTAGGTTCACACTTTCTATATTATTAGTTCTTGAATAATTTATTTTGCATTTTATAACACACAAATCCCTGGCTTGCTTTTTAAAAAAAGTATTGATGCAAGAATGTAGATGCAGAATCCACATTGTTAACCATCCTATCACTTGTCACTAGATGTTATGGTTAAGTATAACTCATGAATGAGACATTTTAGCATAAACCAATATGTGAATGTGTACATGATGGCAGGAAAGATTATGGTTTCATTCTCACAAAAAGCAGATGATCTGGTGGGAGTTCACATGGTTGAATGATACTCGGGGTTTGTTTTTTAACATCCCTGCACATAGAAAGCTAGCATATGAGGGTGAAGTATTCCAATCTAGCATCTCTTCTGTGTGTAGGAACAGAAGTGTTTGTAGATCCCCACCTACAGTCTTAATTTGTTTCTGCAGTGTTTAGGTAGAGCAGCAGTAGATGACTCACAGCTGAACAGGATGTAGATCTGGAGTAATTTTATGCTGGCTTAATTTACACTAGCTTCTTGTGATCACTGACAGTGCAACTATTGACCACTTAACTGGGAATAAGCCCCATTGAACCTATTGGTTCTTATTAAGATTGCATTCTCATTAAGCATGCACATAGGATTGCAATGTTAGTTGTTACAAGAGTCTGGGGTTAGTGTCCATTTAGTGTTCATAGCTGGACCAGAAGTTGCCCTCACCAACATTGTGAACCTTCTTCAACTTTGCTTTTCTGACCTTCCTTCTTCTCCAGCCTGCTACATGAGAGGAATCTCAATGGTTAACTCACCAGAATGTTGACTGGTAATGATAATAATGAGATGTTGACAATGTAAAGGTCACTGGATGCAGATTTTCCAATCTCAGGCTCTTGTCATGATATCCAGAGACAGACTTAATTGGGTAAATAAGGGTGCAAATCAAGAATGAGCAGCACAATAGTTATTTACTCAAGAGCCCTGGCCAAACTAGGAAACAACCTGCTAAACATTAGTGGTTCGGCAGAGCATCTATTAAGAAGGCTATCCTTAAAAGAGATTATCACCACCTGAGAACGTACCTCTTTTTTACCTGTCCATGTCTAATGCATCAAACTCCTCCTTACTATATCTCTAAATCCCTCTGTTCTATATGCCTACCCATGAAACCCCAACCCCTGGTTTTGGCACTGAATAGTTAAAACAATCCCACTTTTAATGATTCTCATGTATCTTCACATCGTTCTCAAGGGACACGTTTAGCATATCATTGGATGATGGTCCTTTGGGCAAGGAATCCTGATGTCTGCCTTGAGTCATGGCTTCATCACATCTACACGGCTACAGGGAAGCTCTAGTTTTCTTTGCCAGTCCTCTCACCCACATGCTCTGATGAATTGAGGTGTTGTTTTGGGATAACACTATTTGTCAGAACTTGGTATACCAGCTTGGAATAGTGTGTGACTTGTGTGGGTCTCCAGATTATGTGGGCACCTGGGATATGGCACCAGTTCCTTTTAAAATACTCAATTATTGAAACACAAAGGAACGATAGGGAGGTGGTTCCTGGGAAAACACCTCGAAACCCTTTTTGTAAATATATATATATATATATATATATACATACAATGAAACAGTTCTATGGAAGAGGGAGCTAGATGCCTTGCATCCTTTTTAACATAGAGGCAACACATTTGTAAAAAAAAAGTCAAGAAATACATGTATAATAATAAATTATTTCAGGCTTTAATTTTCAACTCCCCCCATCCAAGTGATGTATATAAGGCAACAGGAAAAGATGTCAAATTCAGAAAGTGCTGAATTTAATCTGCTGTTATGAAAGAAGAATTGAGAACACACCTTAAGCCTGAGTGTGTGGTTCTGGTACTTCACTGGCCTTTAATTTTAATTAAATATGCATCTTGCATTAGTTAAATGTATATAATTCATTCTTTTTTCTATTGAATATAAAAAGCGGCATTTTTATTGTTTATGTTGTTATCAGTAGCAGCAGCAACAATAACAGCACAGATATAACAAAAGCATGCCTTCACTTTCATACTTACAAAATGATAATATCAACAGGTCTAAGCATTCACAGCCTATTCATGTCTTTCCCAAAGTGTCATTGATTTCATTGGAGCTTACTCCCAGATATATAGGAAGAGGAATGCCGCTGTAGTCACCTTGAGATCATGGAATACAATACAGTATCAGCAAAACAGCAAAACAGACTTTGGAAGCAACAGGAAAGAAGAAGCACGAGGGTGAAATTTATGATATCCAATGTTTCCAACAAAAGAGAATGTCCAAATATTATTGTGGAGATGCTATTGCTCATGTCCTACTTAACGTACTGTACAAGGCACATAAATCTACCCAGAAATGCAATAATATTGTGCATTGTCCTGCAGTTACAATGTTGACAATCTCAAGTGGCTGTTAATGCCTGTGTTTACTAGACAACCAAGAACTCAGTTCTACAATAAAATCCTAAGAATTGTAAAACCGTTAAACCACTGCTGTAATATACAACAGAGGCGCTATGAAAAAAGAGAATCTTACACTGTGAAACAAGTGATATATGATTTTGCTGCCATTTTTTCTTTTGCCGAGAGGAAGGATATTCAGAACACTCGGTTTATAGTTATCCTCTCCAAAGTGGAGAGCGCAACAGGTTTTTGTTCTCTTCATGCAATTGTTCCTATTTAGCGATTTACAAGCTGTGGAAGGATATTGGGGAACCAGCAGCCCACTTACACTAGGCACTTATTGCAAGGCTTTTTTAGTTTCAGAACACATGGCTGATCCAATATGAGGGACATTTCCCCCCCTTCCCCTTAGATATGTAAAGGCCTTTTATTTTTCAAAAGAGAGAGAGAGAGAGAGGTGGGGGTGCCCTGAGATTGTTTTCTTTATGGCTAGCCAGCCAAAAGGAATTGGAGGGATTCATTGCTTCATTGCATCCCTATCAAAATGAGCTTGGATTGTTTCCATGGGTCAGTGGTTCCATCTTGAATAGCTACGGCTGAATAAAATAGAATAAAATGAGTCCCCACTTGTGTGAATGTTGAACTCGCTTCAAAGCGATGCCATTCTCTTCATCCTCACAAGGCCGCAAAGCCACACTTTCTGTTGTCTGTAACAGGCCTTGCCTCACCTCCTGTGTCATGATTAATCCATGTATTCTAATTATCCAGAAATCAGAGTTGACATACATGGGTTAACTGCAAAGCACAAGGCACGGCGACATTTTTTACACAGCCTGAAATATGGTGCTATAGCCATAGGGTTATTGCTGGAATCATCCAGTCATGACAATGTTGTTTTATGCAATTGCAACATCAGCAAAAGTGAAGGGGCGGGTCTCTTCATGGGTATGTACTTGCTAAGTAGAAAATCTGAGATCAGAACCTGTACAGCAGGGCATCTGTTCAAATAACCTGTCCAACTGAACTACTTTTTTCTCCTGCAAAAGGCACTCCTGTACTCCCTATAAACACCTGCCTTGCAGGTCTCTTTTCAGTTCATTTTGTTCTGAAACAGTAATTATCACTTCACAGTGAGAGGAGCTTGGGTGTTATGGTTGGTGAGAAATGGAACATTCATTCTCAATAATAATTCTCACCTATTGAAACTATACTGAGCAGCCTCTGCAATTATAAACTAGAACGCCACAAATGCCTCACTGGAAGTTTTCATGCTCTCTGAATAATGTTGAGCTGGGTGTTTGGTGTTTTCTTTTTCTTATAAAAATCAGAAGGGAGGACTATGGAGAGCCATGGCCTATGATGTGATCAGTCCAAACTCCCACTGAAGTCTGCCTTGTGCTGATGGAATGTTTTAGCTGGATACCACCTATAGCTACCCATAATTAAAATGCATAGTGAAATGATCTCATCAGAACATTCATAATTAAAATGTATAATAAATAAGCCCATTAAAACAGCACAAGTTAAGGCAGTTAAAACAATTAAAACAGGAGGTTTAAGTCAGGAGATCAGGCAAACGCTTGTCTCAACAGCTGAGTCTTCAAGAGCCAGCAAAATAGGTCAGGCACTTTTGATACCTGGAAAATAAGAGAACAAGAAATATTATAAAAACCAGAAGCAACAGGACTTCTGTAACTGGGCCATTTCTACTATTAGGCAGAGTAAGTAGTGTGCCTCAAACTGCAGATTTTGGAGCACACTTTAAAAGCAGTTGTTAGTCAATTAGTTAATGTACTATTATAGATCTATCACTGTGGGAGGGCATCCTTTGGATTTTCTGCCTTAAGCATTAAGATATCATGAACTACATGTTTGGAGTGGTTCCAATAACAGGATGGGGCTGAAACAACTGAAACCCCTCGAAGGATGGTGTAGACTCTAGCAGAAATATCACTGAATTGCTTGGAGATGGGTTTACTGGTGCTGGATAAGGCTAGGTATAGAGGAGAAATTTGATATACTTCTCATTTAAAGGCAAAAGGACCAAAGCTGCAAATTCTGAAATGATTTGAAAACTGATAGACATTTTTTCTTTGAAATTTGCACTTTTCTGAATTTTCCAAATTTCATATTTTAGGGTTACATGTGCAAATAAATGAACATTTTAGTGCAAATAACATACAAAATGCATTATAATCAGGGGAAATTGTATATATGTCAACATTGCAAATGAAAATGTAGTCATTAGAAGAAATTTTCACCAAAACACTGAAGAATTTCCATATGGATTTTTTAACAAAAGACAATTGATGCAGAAATGTGGAGAGCTGAATTTTAGAATGGGGGCGGGGTGAAAAAAATGGAAATTAACAGATTTGTTCATCCCTAGGCTTCAATTTAATATAATAGTTCTTCTTTATTGTTTACGTTTTTACACCTTCACTTTTGGAAATGCTAGATTATGTCATTAAATGATCTTGCCTCCTGAATTGTTGCATGTAGAATAAGTTTCAAAGAGAAATATGCCACTTGTGTGCATGAGTAACTTTGTTTGTTTTTTAAGTTCAAACATAAATCAATAAGCACTTTTTGCTTAATACCTCTCAGCGCTCCACTCCTATCCTTCCATAGTTTGGTCTTCCCCAGAGCACTCACTTTCCAACGATCACATTTATGAGAGGAGAACATTGTCTCCATGTAAATAATGCATCTAAATTGTTATGATCCCTATTATGCTGCATCTTAAATATTCACTGAAATATGACTCTTCCATATTACTAAGTCTCTAATTTAGCTTCAGTAAGGGTGATAGACTATCTAAAAAAGTAGTGCTGAGATCAGATTTTGGAAACAATCACATTTTGTCAAAATGTCCAGGGGTGCTGATGGAATGCAAATACTTCAGGTTAGAATACCAGCATTTCCAATAATAATAATAATAATAATAATAATAATAATAATAATAATAAATATTTTTTATTTATACCCCCTGGTCTCATGAGACAGAGCGTTCCACCAGGCCGGAGCCAGTGTTGAAAAGGCCCTGGCCCTGGTTGAGGCTAATCTGACTCCCTTAGGGCCCGGGACCTCTAAAGTGTTGCTACTTATGGACCTTAAGGTCCTCCACGGGGCATACCAGGAGAGGCGGTCCCATAGGTACGAGGGTCCTAGGCCGCAATGTGTTTTGCCCACTGAATGTCCCATATTGAATTCTCAGCTGATATTTAGCATCAGAATGCATGCTGTGGGCAAAGGGGACAGAGAAATGTTTCTCTCTCTCTCTCATAATACTAGAACTCAAGGAGGGGGGGTACTTCACATAGCACACTATTAAACTATGGAATCTGCTTCTACAAGAGGCAGTGAAGGCCTCCAAACTGGATGATGATGATGATAATAATTATGATAATAACCACCTTGCCCATCTGACTGGGTTTCCCCAACCATTCTAGGGGGCTTCCAACAATTATAAAAGCATAGTAAAACATCAATCATTAAAAACTTTTTAAAAAGAGAATGAGGCAATTCATGGATGATAAGGCTATTAATGACTAGTAGCCACAATGGTTATGTTTTACCTCTCCTGCTGGAGGCAGTATGCCTCTGAATACCAGTTGATGGCAATCTCGGTTGGGGAGAGTGCTGTTGGCCTGGCTCAGGAGTGCACTTCTTATATAGTACAATATATGATATTGGCCCGAATATAAGCCACCCCCACAAATAAACCACACCTTTAATATTCGGGGGGGGGGGAGAGAAAAGACAATACCCAAATATAAGCTGCTCCCTTAAAATTGGGTTCCAGACTGAAAATCACTGTGGTTGGTAGAATTGTAAGACTTTGATCTTGCAAGCCCGCAAAAGTTACCATACAATCGCTCAAATCGCTATTCAGTTGCTACAATTCCGCAGGCACTCACACCCATCAATGACAAATGAACAGTCTCAACCTTGCAAATCGGCAAGAAGACATTTTTTGCTCTGTTTTACCGTATGTCTGTTTCAGCAACGATATAGTCAAAGCCCATTTTGGTAAGGTCGTGAATTTAACCCGCACATTCACTTTTCACAGCAGGCTTACAGTATATTCATGCCAAGACAGTACTTGAAGATGTGTTTCAAGAAGGGGGCAAACGTATTTCAACTTCTGTAAGAAACAAGGTAATGGATTAGAGTATATTAAGGAAACAGAGTCTATCACTTCACCTATTACAGAAAGAATCCTCTGCAAATACTTGATTTTTATCGGTTAATTTTAATACTATTGGAAGCAAAACTTGTTACACCCCAAATAATATGTGCTGATTCCACAGGCAGTTTCTCTTTAATTATTTATACTTCCTATATCTTTTGCTCTGTCTTTTCCTTTTGCGTGGGAAGCCGAGCTCTTTCTGGATTTCCTTATGCTAAAAATAACCTGCCAAATTTCGGTGTTCAATCTCATGCATCAGTTGAAAAGTCAGCCACAGAGTTAGTAATTGGGTGCTGGGAAATAAATACATAATCTGCAGTTTCAGTCCAAGCTAACAGGTCTGAATCCAAAATCATACAAGAAAGGGTGGGTCTGTTTGGAATTGAGCAATTTTTGCTCAGGCTCAGTTATACTATTAGAATATTCAGAATGTTTTGTGTATGCAGGAACTATTATATCTATCTTCTTTGGCATAGGTCAGGCATCCCCAAACTGCAGCCCTCTAGATGTTTTAGCCTACAACTCCCATGATCCCTAGCTAACAGGACCAGTGGCCAGGGAAGATGGGAATTGTAGTCCAAAACATCTGGAGGGCCATGTGCCCATGGCTGAAACTCTTGAGTTTATGGATTAGAAATTTGAGTTGCCCAATTTTGGACAGGGTGTAACTAAGCTGTGGGTCACAGATCCTTTGGCAACTTTGGGCACTTAGAGTTCAAGGTGTTTGAGAGCAGAGAAGAAGCAAGTTTCCACAGCCCCAAAGGGGGAGAAAATCCCTTTTTACAAAAACAATGCAGAAGACTTTATATAATTCCACATGGTAGCTTTAAAAGAGGATTGGAGAAATTCATGGAGGATAAAGCTATCAGTTCCTATGAGCTATCATGGCTGTGCTCTGCCTTCAGTGTCAGAGGTTGTAATGGTTCTGAATACACTTTAAACACCTATGTCTTACCCCAAAGAATTCTGGGAGCTGTAGTCTTTGAAGTGTGCTGAGAAATGTTAGGAGACCCCCAGTCCCCTCAGAGAGCTACAATTCCCAGAGTTCCATTCCCAATTCTGGGAATTGTAGCTCATGTTATAATCTATGTTGCACGAGATAACTATATTCCCACCCCCCATTACTAACAAGGGGGAAGCAAATTTTCAGAACTGCATGAAATAGTCTATATTTTGCTCTGATTCCTCATGGCGCCAGATTCAAATATCTCTTTTCTGCTAAGTTCTAAAACTGCATAATGTTAGTCTAAAGTGATTCCTTTTATCACATTTTTTAGCCATTGCAATGACTTGGGTAGAGGAAAACACATATAACTGCCCATCCACACTTTTGTTTGTCCCATGATTTCAAGTCACAGATTTGAGAAGTGGGGTTTTTTTTTTGTCCTGCTAATTTCCCCAGGAAAATCCACTATTTACTGCTGAATCTGAATAAATCTACAGAAAACTTTATTGACATTTGTTCCAATTCAGCGGTAAACAGCAGATTTTTCCCAGGGAATGCACCGGAACAAAAAAGAAAAGAAAAATAAAGATAACATCTTGGACCCGTTACTTGAAATCACGGGGCAATCGAAAGTGTGGGTGAGTTCTTAGTGTAAATGAATTGAATGTTTTGAAACGCCATTACCCACAACAGCCCTTAAGGGTGGGTATTTACAGATGTGTGCCTGCCATTTACACTTTGCATGTTTGCTGTAAGAAACACAGATATGGACACAGTCGACACGGTTGCTATTTTAATGTGGGACCAGTCTCAGAATAGTAGCAAAGAGGATGTTGGGGGGGGGGAGCAGGAATATTATAAAAGAAGATGACAGCCACAAAGCAGCTATGGAATCAGTGAGAACTCAAGCTCAAGGCTTAGCAAACTAACAGCTTTTTTTGGGTGGAAATTCGTATTGTCAGCCACATGATTTTTTAATAGGTGAGTCACAAAATGTATCCTATGCATAATTTACCAACCAAATAACCTTTCATTGGGTGCACACAGCTCTCAAGAGATTTCCTGTTCCTCGGGCCTTCAGTGGTACAAATGCAATGGATTTGAGTCAAAAGAAAAGATGTGCAACAAGGTAAAATTTGCATCTGGGTGCAGTGCAAGACAGAATTAGATTCAGTCTTATGTCTTCTTTTATTTTTGTGGTACAGTTAAATGAATGGCCATGAAAATACTTTTTTTACACTGTGTTTTACAGTGCAATCCTAACCATGTCTACTCAGAGGTAAGTCTTTTTTGTTTTCAATTGGACTTACTCCCAAATAAGCTGGGTTAGGCTCATGGCAACATTCTTTCAAATGAAATAACCTAATAATAATAACAATAATAATAACAATAATAGCAATAATAACAACAATAATTTATTATTTATACCCCGCCCATCTGACCGGGTTCCCCCAGCCACTCTGGGCGGCTTCCAACAAAACATTAAAATACAGAAATCCATCAGACATTAAAAGCTTCCCTAAACAGGGCTGCCTTGAGATGCCTTCTAAAGGTCTGGTCATTGTTGTTCTCTTTGACCTCTGGTGGGAGGGCATTCCACAGAGTGGGTGCCACTACCGAGAAGGCCCTCTGCCTGGTTCCCTGTAACTTGGCTTCTCGTAGCGAGGGAACTGCCAGAAGACCCTCGGCGCTGGACCCCAGTGTCCGGGTAGAACGATGGGGGTGGAGACGCTCCTTAAAACCAACTACATCATCTGGTTGCAAGCGGTTTCTGTGATCCATTCCCAGTGTTGGTGTCCTTTCCATTTGAACATTTGTTAATTTATTTCATATCTTAAGAATTCTTATAATCCATCCTTCATCTTTATAAGTGCCAGGGCAGAGTACCATACAACGCTTGATCAACCTAGCCTTCACAGAAACACTCCTGAACTTCATATACCATTAGCTTTGATTTTCTTTGGTGCAGATTAGATTAAATAGTCACAAGGTGAAGTGGGCATCTGAAATATCCATTTCCTGACCAAGCTTCAGTATGTGGTGCCAACATAAGCAATATTCTTGAAATGTTTGAGATTTGCAGTCAGCTAGATCTAGAGTACTCACAGTGAAATCCTATATCTGTCTACTCAGAATTAAGACCCCTGGCAGAAATGGGCATAGGATTGTACCCTAAAGAGCACTCTTATTTATCTTGATTTAAGGCCCCCTTAGGGACCCAGGTGGCGCTGTGGGCTAAACCACCGAGCCTAGGGCTTGCTGATCATAAGGTCGGCGGTTCGAATCCCTGTGACAGGGTGAGCTCCCGTTGCTTGGTCCCAGCTCCTGCCAACCTAGCAGTTCGAAAGCACATCAAAATGCAAGTAGATAAATAGGAACCGCTATAGCGGGAAGGTAAACGCCGTTTCCATGTGCTGCTCTGGTTTGCCAGAAGCGGCTTTGTCATGCTGGCCACATGACCTGGAAGCTATACGCCGGCTCCCTCGGCCAATAATGCGAGATGAGCACGCAACCCCAGAGTCGGTCACGACTGGACCTAATGGTCAGGGGTCCCTTTACCTTTACCTTTAAGGCCCCCTTACCTGAAAATCAGCATAACAATATTTTAAACAATATTTGAAGGTTGCAAGAACTTTTGAACATGGGCATCCCATTATTTCAGCAATGATTACTCAGCTACACAGATGATAGAATCTCTCAATTATTCTCATTTTCTCCCATGAAGGAAGAATTCCACAGCACATTGGTCCCAGACATCTAAATTCTGCAGCGACTCAAATTTGATAGATACAGAATCAGATCCACAAAGCAGCATAAGCAAGAAGGATCTTTGGGTATCAAAATATGGTAGTTAGAAGGAATCTACCAACCAATCCATCTTCTGAGTATATAACAAAAGCACAGTCATTGCATATGCAGGCACAGATGAATTTTAGTTTGAAGGAAGAAGATTAGTTTAAATTTATTTGACAGTAATGTCATTTATTGAGATTCCCACCTGCACAATATCAGGAAGACAGAACAGGACTTTTAACTTTGACACCTTTGCACACATGGTACCGATGGTACGAGTGTGCTCTTGCTCCTACTCTGATCAAAACTTTA
Source organism: Zootoca vivipara (assembly GCF_965207765.1). Classification (NCBI taxonomy): domain Eukaryota; kingdom Metazoa; phylum Chordata; class Lepidosauria; order Squamata; family Lacertidae; genus Zootoca; species Zootoca vivipara. The sequence goes on along the minus strand of NC_142591.1, from coordinate 35,178,090 downwards.
GACTTGCTGTGGATCTGGATGTTTGTAGCAATACAAAAGGACAAGTTGTTCTTTTGGGAACAAACCAGTCTAAAAAGAAGCAACTCATTTGTTACATCTGGCATCCCTGGAGCTTACAATTACATTGGACAAATGATGACAAATTGAAGGACCGAGAGCAAATTCTTAGCTCGTGCTGCTTACTATCTGGCTTTGGCATTTCATGCTGTTGAAAGCATAGGTCTGTAATATTTCTGGTGCAACTTCTACTGTAATTCCTAATAACCTAAGCCACAGCTACAGAGACCATGGGCTCATAAAACAAAGCCATGTGTCGAATAATGAGACACAGACCAAAATAAGTGTGAATTTAGAAATGGATTGAAAGTGTGGGACAGAGTATTTGTTGATTTTTTTTATAAAAAAAATAGATAAAAGTCTTACACAAAAATTCTCATGTATCTTTTGAAATCTATGTTTAACAAGTCCTCAGGATCTCAAACTGGCAAAAATAACATATTTCTGGCTCCAATATCAAGCAGAGTTCTCAGCTTCATTTTTCGTAGGACAATTCCCCCTTCAAAATGGAGAAGGAATTTCCTTTCCATCCTCCTTGGGCACAAAAAGTGAAATAATGGTTTTCATTGAGGGAGGGGGGTGCAGTGTTTCTCAAACTTGGGTCCTCAGCAGTTGTTGGACTACAACTCCCATCATCCATAGCTAGCAGGACCAGTGGTCAGGGAAGCTGGTGGGAGTTGTAGTCCAACAATATCTGGGGACTCAAGTTTAAGTACACTCTGGGCTAGGGGCTGACCTTACCACCAGCCTGATGAAGACAAACATCCTGGGTCAGGACATCACCATCGCTCCATGCATCAGCATTGCTGACTGCATGCTTGAGGTGGTAGGCGATTTTGTCTGCTTGGATTGCACCATAACCAGCAACCTCTTCATCGACCAGTGCTATTTTTCTAGAAAAAGAGGTGCCAGAACTCACCATGAACACCTCCTTTGTTCTCTTAGAATGGCAATGGTGCCCACCTAAGAGGTGCTGGAATTAAGTTACGGCGAGTTCCAGCTGATAAAAAGCCCTGCCATCAATGCTGAGCTGGACAAGCATATTAGCAAGGCAGCTAAGGCAATAGCTTGCCTCTCCAGAAGGGTATGGGAGAAATTAATGGTATTGTCCAATATCAAGATGAAGGTCTACAAGCCTTGTGTGTTGAGCATGCTGCTTTATGGAAGTGGGTCATGGGCAACTTACAACAGCCAAGAGTGATGTCTCAGTGCATCTGGCAGGACAGAATCTAAAACAAAGATGCGTTCTCCCAAGCCCACATTCCCAGCATGTTTGAGCTCCTTTCTCAGTGATTTCTATGCTGGCTTGGTTAGGTCCACACAATGGAAAATGGCAGGAATCTCAAGGACGTGCTCTATGGGGAGCTTGTTTCAGGTACCAGGCTCAATGGCAGACCAGCTCTGTATTACAAAGACGTCTAAAAATGTGACATGAAGGCTGGCAACATCAATCCCACCAAGTGGGAATCCCTTGCAGATGACTGCAGTGCCTGGAGACAGACAGTCAAGGTGTGCACCCATAGCAGTGACCCAAGGAGGAATGATCACTGGGAGGAGCACAGACAGAAGAAATGCCATGGTGCATCTGCAGCAGCACAACCAGACACCTTCATCTGCTCCAGCTGCAACAAAACATGTCTCTCCCGTATCAGTCTCTACAGCATTTTCACTTCACTTCCCAAGGCACACTCCTCTATTGTTTTCCAAGATGGACAGATGACAACAACAATGGTCCAATAAGCCTACTACTATTTAAAGATAAGTTGTTGTTGTTTAGTCATTTAGTCGTGTCTGACTCTTCGTGACCCCATGGACCAGAGCACGCCAGGTACTCCTGTCTTCTTAAAGATAAGTATTTTCCCTTTTAAAAAGATTCAAATGCAGCACAGGTACTTCATTTTTTTGTTTCTTTGTCCACTGCTGAACAGGCTATTGAGCTACGTACGTGATTATTAGCTTCCCCCCTATTCTGCTTGTAGTTTATTAAAACTAAAATAGGTCCTTACATTGTAGGGCAGAGTTAAAAGCTCACTTGTCTGAATGATGCATCTCCTTGCTTACTTCTGGGCATCGCTCTAAGGTAGATAAGAGCTCATTATTTGGACACAGAGTACATCTTGCCTACGGTTAAGCTGCTTTCCTATTTGTGTAAGTTCATTTTACCTAGAGAGCTGCAGTACTTTCTCATGTTTCTTCCAGCTAATAGGTCATAAATTATGATCCTCCGTTGGAGACATCACAATCTTTCCCACATATATTGTGAAACTCAATGTTTTTAGACAAGAACAGCTAAGAGATATCAGGAGCGGCACCAGAAACTGACCTGGCCAAAGATTATGATCTTGCCAAGGCATCTAAGCCATATAGACATGGCAGCTGTTTAATACATAGTTATCTTCCCATCCAGCTCTATTCATTTAAAACCTTGCACCATTCCAATGTTGGTACTTGCCAGGGACTGGCAGGACACTGACGAGTGTACACCAAAGAAATGGGGGCTAGAGTCTGACTCGGGAGAGGGACCAGTGAATTGTGGGAACCTGTACCAGCCAGGAGGCAAGAGTCAGAGGGAGCGGAAGCTTCAGAGCTGGAAGGTGGGTCACAGGATGGGTCAGAAGAAGAGGAGGAAGAGGTAGGACAAGCATGTGAAGAGACAGGTATTTCCCCACCCTCTCCTGCGCCACTGTCACCCAGAACCAGGAGGGGGTTGAAGAGGGAAGAGCCAGGACAGCTTCCACACAGGCACAGCCTCTGGATGTGTGCATGCAGCCCATTGGGGGAAGGTACATAAACTGGTGGGGGGGGGATGCTGCAATTGCTCCATACAGTGCAGACTTGGCAATAGCTGCCTAGATGTTAGACTGGTGTGCGTGGTTATCCAGAGCTGTAGAAGCAACTGTTAAGTGTCTGCTTTTGAAAATAAAGAGCTAACCATCTTCCATGTGCATTCCTTTAGCTGGGGAGTGTCCATGACAGTCCTCTTGATAACATGGGGAGTAGTTTGAGTAAAATGGCTGCCCCACTAAAGAAGGACAGGCCCCACAGGACAGAAAAGGAGAGGTGTGACTTAGCTGCTCAGTTGTTCTTTTTGGGTGGGCCCTGCTAGTTTGAGTATAGTGGTACCTTGGTTCTTGAACTTAATCTGCTCTGGGAGTCCGTTCGACTCTCAAAGCCGTTCGAAAACAAAGGCATGGCTTCCGATTGGCTGCAGGAGCTTCAGACGTTCAGATTATGAAAAACATTTGCAAACCAAAACACTCACTTCCAGGTTTGCGGTGTTCAGGAGTCAATTTGTTCAGGAGCCAAGCCATTTGAGGACCATTTGAGTACCAAAGTACCACTGTACTGTATTTTTGCCCATGTCATCTTGGTTGTGTTTAATTTGCTGTAGCTGAGAGTGGTGATGCTTTTGTTTTATTGTTTGCTGCTGCTCTGTTCGTATCTTGTAATACTATGGATTCGAGGAGTTGCCAGCATGGTGTCCATGGATGCAAATATCTCTGCAGAAATCTATCACTATGCCTGATGGAACATCTCTAAATGTAGGCTTGAAAGAAACATTCTGTTGCACCCGATAGTATATGTTTGTGCTTGGTTGGTGTGTGTGTGTTTGTATGTGTGCATGTTCTTAATTTGTTTTTGGTTACATTTTGTAGTGTTATAGGATGGCAAAGTTGTTTTTGTTGTAGCTTTTGTCATTCACATAGGCTGCAAACCATGCTGAGTGCAGTCATGTAAAAAGGTGGCATCCGAATTACAAATTAAATTTCATTCATTTTCATATGAATCAAAATGAAGTCTCAGATGCACATTTCATGTTTAAAATACCCCTTCATCTGACAGTGTTATCTCAGCACAGGTTTCATCATTTCAACACTGAGTGCAGAACACTGAAGTCAAATTTGGATGCAGAGCAGATTGAGATGCTTATTGCTAATTTGAATTAAAATATTCATGTTTGGCATTCCTGTTTTGACGATGCCAGCCTTATTTACCACAATGCTCACCTGTCATGCAACAGCATATTTTAAGGATTTTGCTTATCAGCTGTTTGGTTTGTTCATTTACATACCCCCATGTGGTTCAAAGAAGGTAGAGCCAAATAGCTTTATCTCATTTTATCTTGCCAGTTGTGTTGTGAAACTTGATGGGCCAAGAGCCAAACTACATTAGATGCCAAAGTTGAATGCAGCAGCTGAAGTTATACACTTCTTGTTTGAACCAAAAATAGTGCAATGAGTGGATGGGGCTGTATCAGCATCTAGACCACAGTTTATAAAGGACTTTCCCCCTCCCCATTCTTTCAAGCCCAGGGAAGTAGTGTGTGTTCTGAATCAGTTTGTAAGCTCAGTAGTGGACTTGATGAAGGTTTCCCTCTGCCTTCATCAAGTCCACTACTCTGCCTTGGGTAGGCTCAGTCAGTAAAAGCTCTGCTCCAAGACGGAGTTTGCAACTAGTGCTCTCTTCCCGCTTTTAGCATTGCTCCGTTATTGCCAAATGCAAGAGTTCTTTTGGATTCATAGACAATCACAACACACAAATGGATGGAAGTTCACCCCATATGAGATATTTACTGTATATATCTTGAGCCTTGGTGGCTATGTGCAAACTGGCCTTATGGAAACGATGCCTTATGAGGAACGACTTAGGGAGCTGGGTATGTTTAGCCTGGAGAAGAGAAGGTTAAGGGGTGATATGATAGCCATGTTCAAATATAGAAAAGGATGTCATATGGAAGAGGGTGAAAGGTTGTTTTTCTGCTGCTCCAGAGAAGCGGACATGGAGCAATGGATTCAAGCTACAAGAAAGAAGATTCCACCTAAACATTAGGAAGAACTTCCTGACAGTAAGAGCTATTCGACAGTGGAATTTGCTACCAAGGAATGTGGTGGAGTCTCCTTCTTTGGAGGTCTTTAAGCGGAGGCTTGACAGCCATCTGTCAGGAATGCTTTGATGGTGTTTCCTGCTTGGCAGGGGGTTGGACTGGATGGCCCTTGTGCTTTCTTCCAACTCTATGATTCTATGATTCTAAATTTCTCCAACGTTGTTCTCTGAATCCAGATGTGCAGAGCAGATTCCAGTATACAGGGGCCAGCGTAGTTCACCAATCCTACGGCTGCACAACTCAGCCTACAGATCGCCCACCAAGGGATTGTAGTACATCGTGGTGCTACTATTCCTGGAGCGCAAACACTAAAGCAATAAAGTTAACACACACACACACACACAAAAAAAAACTTGTCGGTCCCAAAGGTGCCAATAAGCAGGGAGGCAGAATCATATAGACCAATCAACCTATCTCCTCAAAATACAAAAGTCCTCCACAGTAGGTTTTCCCTACATTCCCTAATTTATTTACCCCCATATTTGCACTACACTAGCCTTGTTTTTGCCATGCTCCTCCATCTAAAAGTAAACAGCAACAGCACAGTTAACTGGGGGGCAGGTGAACACACCTATCCCACTGGCCACTATGGGACCTCAGGGTGGGGGAAAGTAGATGTGTTTTGCCCAATACAGTCTGGTAGGCCAACCTCTGAGGCCTAGCAGCTTGTGGGTTGGGGGGGGGGTACCTGGTACACATAGCATCCTTGCCAGCTGTTTTTACAAGGACATTCAGAGTTTCAGTCAAAAGACTCTGATGTAACTTGTTGTTTGGCTCTTATGGAATTACACATAAGGTTAAAAAAACGAGGTGACTGCAATATATATTCCATCAAATAATGCCAAGTCATACATTTAAAACAGAAGGTGCTTTGCTTGTTTGTTTTTAAGAATCCCCATGATTAGGAAAGATTGTTGTTTGTTTGTACTGATTAATATGCAGTTTTAAGTAGACAAATGAAAATATGAATACTCTGGGACTAGTAAAGTAGAACAACTATTAATGAAACAGGAGGAGGAAGGAGAGGGGGGGGGAATCTTTATTTGCTTTTGAGAAAAAGGTAATTGGTACATAAAGGAGATCTTGAGTCAAAATCTTTTTTTTTCTTCACTTGGTTTCAAAGAGAGAAAGCAAGAGATGGTTCGTTGCAGCACACCATGAAATCCAGGGAGTCAAGGAGTCTGCTTTGGGGATTCTTAAAATCTTTGCATCATTAAAAAAAAAGAAAACAATGTCAGCATACTATAGATGTTTTCCTTGTTTTAAATTTGATATGTTTTCAGGATAAAGCCACCATTATATTCCATTTTCTTCAGCATTAAGTTAGGGATATTTTTTTAAAAAACAAGCAAACAAACCAAACAACTATTGGTTCTCAGGTGGATGTTGACTTGACAACAGAAAAGAGTTTCTTGAAGTTTACAACAGATCAAGGAAAGCAGTAGCAAGTGAACTTATTAAAGTTCTTTTTCATGGCAAACAAATCTGAAGAAATGCATACCACATGGAAGCAAAAATGAATATTCACAGTGGGTGATATCCAACAGTCATGATCAGAGTAGATCTGTTAAATCAATGAACTTAAGAAACACTTGTTTTCACTAGGTCTACTCTGGATATGATTAGCACTAATGTTATGGATCTGCATGATGCCATTTCGTAGATAAATGAAATACTTATCTTTAGAGTAAAGGTAAAGGGGCCCCTAACCATCAGGTCGAGTCGAGTCTGACTCTGGGGTTGCGGCATTTATCTTGCTCTATAGGCTGAGGGAGTCGGCATTTGTCCGCAGACAGCTTCCGGGTCATGTGGCCAGCATGACAAAGCTGCTTCTGGCAAACCAGAGCAGTGCACGGAAACGGCGTTTACCTTCCCGCCGGAGCGGTCCCTATTTATCTACTTGCACTTTGATGTGCTTTCGAACTGCTAGGTGGGCAGGAGCTGGGACCGAGCAACGGGAGCTCACCCCGTTGCAGGGATTCGAACCACCGACCTTCTGATCAGCAAGCCCTAGACTCTGTGGTTTAACCCACAGCGCCACCTGGGTCCCTCTATCTTTAGATTAATGTTCCAAAACTGGAAAGGAAGGTCTTCCTAGTGAATTCCATAAGTATGTGCTGTGCAAATATGTACTTATCTCTGTTCTGAATCTCCCACCACTCAATTTCTTTGGATGATCCTCAATCAAATATTATGAGGGGGGGGGATTATCTATTCATCTCCACCACACTATGCATAACAGGATAAATTTGACCCGGAAGCTGTCTGCGAACAAACACAGGCTCCCCCGGCCAGTAAAGTGAGATGAGCGTCGCAACCCCAGAGTCGTCCGCGACTGGACCTAACGGTTGAGGGTCCCTTTACCTTTTACAACCTTTTTATACATCAGTAGAAGGGTTCCTTAGATAGCACTCATGAAAGTATTGAAATGCCCCGGCAAGCATTATCAAGTGCCTGTTGAATATCTACCTTTTGCAACAAATCCTTGGCACATGTCTTAGTGGTAAAGCACATACTCTGCATGCAAAAGAGTCCAGGTCAAATCCCTCACATTTTCATTTTAAATGATTAAGTAGTAGATGGTAAGATATCTGGAATCCTTGAGACCTGTAGCCACTTGAAACAGACCAGGGGTGGGGAATCTGCATCCCTGCAGATGGTCATCAGCTCCAGCCAGCTTGGCCAATGGTCAGTGGTGAAGGGGTTTGTAGACTAGCAACATCTGCAGGGCCACAGAGTCATCACCCTGGAGCAGAAAAGGCTGCGGTAAGTAGACAAATGATTTGCCTTGGGACAAAGCAGCTTTCTGCATCCCTAAAGTGGCCATCCTACACCCAGTTATGCACACTGAGACCTTAGTGCACATAACTAAGCACATTATTATATTCATGCATACATGCCCTTGAATCCTATTGACTTCAGGAAGGCCTTAGCATAATACTGTGTACACCTAATATTTCATTGCATTCATAATTATCTCTACATTAAAGAACAAGCATATAGTTTGTTCAATCTATGCGGCAGTATTTGCAATAATGTTTCCCATAATGTTATCTGATTTTCAAAAATCAAAGTGCTGTTAAAAAAACACACACAGGAGAAAGGTTAATTTTGATAGCCAACTATTAGGATGATTTTGCTACGGAATATTCATGACTTGTCAAGCAGTCTTAATAAAAATTTATGAATTTATGAATGTAATACAAATCAAGCAGTAACTCTCTTGAAACCTTATTCCAAAAGTACATTTTTGTTGAAGCAAATAATAATAGGTCATTTTAATATATGACCTTTCCTATTAATCTTCTCTGACCATCAGTTTGACAGCCTAATCAAATCTAACTCTAAGTTTTTTAAAGTCCTTTATATTAACATCATTATTGTAAATTAGTTCCAAATTGTGTCTTTTCATATTATGAATGTTCACATTTTCACTGCTCATATTTCTATACTCTGAAACAGCCATGAATACTCTTTAGGGATCGGTAAGCTTCATTACCACCGTTGGGGTGAGGGGCAGAGGAAGGTAAATGCAGAAGAAGTGGGGATTCAAGCTGGTGATGACAGAGCATCAAGCGAAGTCATTTCAGACCTAAGCCATAAGGAAAATGTCATCTACCCAAGAAAAGTGGTAACCACAGTGACTCTCATGATTAAATAATTACTGAGTGTGTTCACTATCCCACACATTGGAAAGCAATGGAGAGACTGTTTTTTGAACAAAGTTGCAATCCTAACCCCCCCCCCCTTACCTGAGAGTAAGGCTCACTGAAATCCACGGGGGTTATTTCTGATAACACATATGTGGGATTGGAGCACAAGAGGTTTTAAAATCCAGAGCTAAGTTTACAAAAGTCACATAGAGTAAACTTATAGTTACTGCCGTTCTATATAGTACTGATAATTTTTAAAGTTTTATATTGGAGCCCAATTTTTAAATGGTTTGTCAATTTGCAGGAAATTCTCTATGTTCAACTCTTCCAAGGTCAACAAGGAAAATGATATAACTTTGTGCAATGAACATTCTGAAGTCTCATAGGGCTTTCATCTCAGCCCCATTACTTAAGCAGCTTAAAGTCTATGGCCCATATCCAGTGTTTTCTGGTCACCAATGCAAGGGTTGTTGTGATAGCAAAGAGCACCTAGAAAGGAACGCTGTGATCACTAAAAGTCAGCATGGGTTTCTGAAAAATAGGTCATGTCAGACTAATCTGATCTCATTTTTTGACAGAATTACAAGCCTGGTAGATGAAGGGAATGCTGTGGATATAGCCTATCTTGATTTCAGCAAGGCCTTTGACAAGGTGCCCCATGATATTCTTGTAAAGAAGCTGGCAAAATGTGGGCTAGACAATGCTACCATTCAGTGGATTTGTAACTGGCTGACTGACCGAACCCAAAGGGTGTTCATCAATGGCTCCTCTTCATCCTGGAGAGAAGTGACTAGTGGGGTGCCACAGGGTTCTGTCTTGGGCCCAGTCTTATTCAACATCTTTATCAATGACTTGGATGATGGGCTTGAGGGCATCCTGAGCAAGTTTGCAGATGACACCAAATTGGGAGGGGTGGCTAACACCCCAGAGGACAGGATCACACTTCAGAATGACCTTAACAGATTAGACAACTGGGCCAAAGCAAACAAGATGAATTTTAACAAGGAGAAATGTAAAGTACTACACTTGGGCAAAAAAAATGAAAGGCACAAATACAGGATGGGAGACACCTGGCTTGAGAGCATACATGTGAAAAGGATCTAGGAGTCTTGGTAGACCACAAACTTGACATGAGTCAACAGTGTGATGCAGCAGCTTAAAAAGCCAATGCAATTCTGGGCTGCATCAATAGGAGTATAGCATCTAGATCAAGGGAAGTAATAGTACCACTGTTTTCTGCTCTGGTCAGACTTCACCTGGAGTACTGTGTCCCGTTCTGGGCACCACAGTTCAAGAAGGATACTGACAAGCTGGAACGTGTCCAGAAGAGGGCAACCAAAATGGTCAAAGGCCTGGAAACGATGCCTTATGAGGAACGGCTTAGGGAGCTAGGTATGTTTAGCCTGGAGAAGAGAAGGTTAAGGGGTGATATGATAGCCATGTTCAAATATATAAAAGGATGTCATATAGAGGAGGGAGAAAGATTGTTTTCTGCTGCTCCAGAGAAGCGGACACGGAGCAAAGGATTCAAACTACAAGAAAGAAGCTTCCATCTAAACATTAGGAAGAACTTCCTGACAGTAAGAGCTGTTCAGCAGTGGAATTTGCTACCAAGGAGTGTGGTGGAGTCTCCTTCTTTGGAGGTCTTTAAGCAGAGGCTTGACAGGCATAGGTCAAGAATGCTTTGATTGTGTTTCCTGCTTGGCAGGGGGTTGGACTGGATGGCCCTTGTGGTCTCTTCCAACTCTATGATTCTATGGTTGTGCAATAGGAAAGCTAGTGCAATGCTCAATAGAGGAAGTTTGTTGCGCAACAGATGGTGCAAAAGGAATTACCAGGGCTACAGCCATCTGTTGCGCAGCCAGCCATGAGAACAATGGTGGTTTCCTGCACCTTCTATTGTGCAAGCCATTCCACTTCTGTGACTAGTACACAACCAAGGGACTTCAGTATAGCACTATGTTGAGTTCTTCCCTGTGTAAAGCATGATCCAGTGTGAGTGTACAAACATCCGGGGCCTGAAAATGATGGAAACACAAATGGCAGACAGAGATATAGACATAGACGTGGTGCCCTCCAGTTGTCCTGGACTACCATTCCCATCAGTCCTGCCAGCATAACTAATGGTGAGGGTTGATGGGAGTTGGAGTCCAGGACATTTGGGGGGCACCACAGTGGCTACTCCAGAATATGGCAGCAACTAGAACTGACTCAAATTTGGAAGGGGCAATTATTTGTTTGCGGCCAGACAAAATTCATTACAAAATAGAATTCCTTACAATAATATGGGTTTTGCACACATTTGATTATTACTTATTTTGATTATCACTTTGTTATTATATAATGCCTAAAACTGTAAGAATGCTGGGTTTCACCATGGCAAAAATGGAAAGATGTTTTATTTCTGCCATTGTAAACTGCTTCAAGCTGCTTTGACCAGGTGTTTTTGTCAGGTACTCATATGAGAGAAGAGCTTCTCAGATGATTAAAATTTTGTTGATCTTGTTTTCTGGCAGGTTTAACAGAAGGGATCTTTACCAATCAAAATGCAATATTTTGCTTGCCAAAATGCATCAACACGCTCTGCAAAGGGCAATCTTAAAACCATAAAGTACATTTAATATTACAGCTAAGACTGTGGCATTTACATTTGCAGTACAGCTCGAGTTTACATTTTGTCATGTTACAATGGGGAAACCAAACTCAAGCAACACAAACACTTCAGCAGAAAAGCATCAAAGAATATCATTCCTTGATTTCACCAGCCATCTAGTGTTGAGGGGCTTGTTTGTTTTTGACCAGATTTGGCTGATGCAGGAAGTAAAGGTCTTCCAGAAAAAATTAATAGAAGGCTGTGAGTCTATAAATTCTGCCAGAATATTTCTTTATATAATATCGTGTTTCAAGCTGAACTTGGGCACACATGGCATCTTGAACTTCAGCCTATCTGTGGGCAGCAAAATTGTGGGGACCATTTCACCAAATATATTTTGGGAGTTTCTTAGGACAGGGCTCAACATTAGTAGTGGCAGTAGCACAAATTCTGTCTTTTATCTCTGCATTTGTTATCTCCTACCACTACACATGGCAGCATCAGCAACTGTATAGGCTGCCTAGTTATAGTACTGGATTAGGCAGACTAAGCATGCATTTAGGGCACCAGCAAAACAGTGACACACACAAAAACACACCAATATTTGACATCTGATTTTTTAAAGCATAAAAGTAATAAACATGGGAAAAATCGGGAATTTATTAGACTTCCTTACACTCTTTTCCAGGGACGCAGGTGGCGCTGTGTGTGGGTTAAACCACAGAGCCTAGGGCTTGCCGATCAGAAGGTCGGTGGTTCAAATCCCCGCGACGGGGTGAGCTCCCGTTGCTCGGTCCCAGCTTGTGCCAACCTAGCAGTTCGAAAGCACGTCAAAGTGCAAGTAGATAAATAGGTACCACTACAACGGGAAGGTAAACGGTGTTTCCGTGCACTGCTCTGGTTCGCCAGAAGCGTCTTTGTCATGCTGGCCACATGACCTGGAAGCTGTACACTGGCTCCCTCGGCCAATAAGGCGAGATGAACGCCGTAACCCCAGAGTCAGTCACGACTGGACCTAATGGTCAGGGGTCCCTTTACCTTTACACTCTTTTCCACACTTCCTTCCCATTTTTTCCTGTTCTCTTTTTATTACTTATCATCACCTGAATCATGGGGCATCTTACTAACATAGATTGAAGTAATGTGAGGAAATCAGATCCTGTCTTATGTTGCAATGAATCTATGTTTTATTATTGATTATTGATATGGTTATGGGTTTGCAAGGGGCAAGGGACCCCTGAGATTCCTGGGTGCCATGAAGTCAAGACTTGCTGCTTCTGTGTTTTTACTACCCTCCACTTTCCTTGGGGCTCACTGCACATGGGCCCAAAATGCATTTTTGTGTGTGTATGTGTGTGTGTGTGTGTGAGAGAGAGAGAGAGAGAGAGAGAAGAAGAAGAAGAAGAAGAAGAAGAAGAAGAAGAAGAAGAAGAAGAAGAAGAAGAAGAAGAAGAAGAAGAAGAAGAAGAATGAATCAAGTACACATAACTCAGAAGAATATATTGTTACATGCCAACCCCAATCTCTGCTAAGTGGAAGCAACAGTGCTTTTTTTCTGGGGGTACACAGAGGTACGCATACCCCTAAATGCTTTGTGAATCTAAGTTTGGCCTCATTGAGGGGCAGTATTTCAATATGAGTAGGAAAATGAGAGTACCCCTAAACATTCTTTTAGGGGGGAAATCACTGGGTAGCACGATTCCAGGAGGTTGAAGGCACTCATCTGGCATCATGTTTCCATTGGAAAAGCAAGGTACAGAGGAGGTTTCAGAGTCTTAAAAATATGGTTTATTCACACATATTCACACCTAAAGCCTTCAATGGAGTGGAGGTATAGAACATTATGATCCAAATGTGTCCCTCGTTGTTCCTCTTATAGCTTCAGCAAGCTTGGGTCTAAAGCAGCAGCCAGTCATTGTCCCCGGTCTCTCAGTGCAGCCGCCTCCTGCCAACACCGCATGGAGTTCTGCCTACTTCCTCCTCCTCCTCTTCAGCAGCCTTAGCAGAAAACAACTCCTCCTCTTCCACTTCCAAAATCCCCGCTGTCACCCTGGCAACCACCTCCATTTCAAAAACCTCCTACAAAAAGCACTCCCCCTCCCCTGTGGTGACACCACCACAGAAAATCCTGGCAGCTTCCGCCATTCTTGTCTAATGCTGAATGTTTCACCACGAGGCGACTTCCTCAATATCAAGCAAATGGTTGGCATAATTCCTGACAGAAGTGTTAGAAGGTTATATCAATATCCCAAGGGATGGTGCGCTGTGCACTATTTCAAATATCTCTATGGAGTATTCAGCCATTTTGCAGACATGTTCTTGCATCTGAATCTTCAATAATAAATAATAGTTAAATGATTTTAACAGGACAACAAAAATGAAGATGTCCTAGAAAATGCAGGCTTAAAATACCATTTTAAGCATAGCAAAATAGATGAGACTCTGCTTGTGAAAGGTGAGCACATCCCTTTGTTCTGCAACGGATTTGTTTCTACTGTTGCAATAGCATTTGAAAATATCAAGGCCATTAAAAAAATCTATACTTTGAAAGCTCTAATTTCGGAGAACTTTAACATTTTTTTAAAAAATGATCATATTAAAAATCAAACTCTTTTTTTTTTAAGAACTAAAGGAAAGCTTATAAAAACAAACCATAGGTGCTTTCCATTGATTTAGAATTTTCCCCAGAGGAACATCCATCTTCACTTGTTTGCGTAGATAGTGGTGTGCTTAATTACGCTGAGACTCAAAAGTAAGTAACACAGCTGTGTCTATGCATATGTTTATAGTTTGAAATGCCGCCTTTCATAATTGTCTTTGTAAGGAAAGGGAATGGGATAGAGCTGTTAGGAAATTTCCTTGTGGCTGGCAAAATGCCTTTCGCCCACTAATGATTATTAAGCTTCACAAAGGAAATACTGAAACATGATCTTTTTGCAGGCAAATGTGGATTTGGGTAATAGAAATGATTCCGAGCTCAAAAACACAAAAGGCTGCATTTGGGAGCCTGAGAAAGTATCAGGAAATGCCCTGAAAATGCCATTTCTGTCTAAGATCATTTGTTGATTTCATGATGCATTTGGACATATCATCACAATGATGACAAAAAGACTACCTTTGATCACTTGGAGATTGGATAATTAAAAAGGACAGAGATTTGATGCATGCGGATGCAATCTTATGGTCCCCGAGAGGGCATTCCATGGGCTATGGGATTTTTCAGATCTTCCTCTCTGAGGGTAGAAATCTGACCTTGTGTGCCTCATCCATGAAGCCACAGAAAGGTCTACAGCCAGTGCCCCAACAATGTCAAAGTTCTGATGTGTCAGGAAAGGCTGTAGAGCTACAGGAGCCAAAGCCATCCCATTCCTCCTACATACTCTAGACAGCAGGAGCTAACCTAGTTTATTTCTTTCCTTGTAAGCTTCAAAAAAGAAAAGCCATGTTGGGGGGGGGAGCCAAAGGAAAAACACATCCCCCAACTTCACCCTTGCCCGTGCAACCATCTAGGACATAGAAAAAAATGAAGTTTATCCAATTTCACTTCTCTGCCTACTCATTTGGATTTCTCCATTAATCACTAGTAAATGTCATGTGTAAATACATATGGATGGTCTTTAAACAAGCTGCATGAGAAGAATTTGAGGCTTACACTTCTGCCATAAAGGTAAAGGGACTCCTGACCATTAGGTCCAGTCGTGACCGACTCTGGGGTTGCGGCGCTCATCTCGTGTTATTGGCTGAGGGAGCCAGCGTACAGCTTCCAGGTCATGTGGCCAGCATGACAAAGCCGCTTCTGGCAAACCAGAGCAGCACACGGAAATGCCGTTTGCCTTCCCACTTGGAGCGGTACCTATTTATCTACTTGCACTTTGACGTGCTTTCGAACTGCTAGGTTGGCAGGAGCTGGGACCGAGCAATGGGAGCTCACCCCATCGCGGGGATTCGAACCACTGACCTTCTGATCAGCAAGCCCTAGGCTCTGTGGTTTAATCCACAGTGCCACCTGCATCCCAACGTCTGCCATATAAGGCTATAAACAGCCAAATACCATTGATCCATCAAGCTCCCTCATTGTAATGCCTCTCTGATTGGCCATGGCTTTCCAAGGTCTCCAGCAAGGGTCTTCTTTAGCCCTGGTACCTGAGATCTTTAGCCAGCCTTTCCCAATCTTTTGCCCTCCAGAAGTTTTGGACTACATCTCTAATGAGCCCCAGCCAGCAGGGCAAGTAAGGGATTATGGGACTTGTAGTTCAAAGCAGTAAAGGCCACCTGGTTGAGGAAAAGTGCTTTTCATGGCAATGAGAGGTTTGAATCTGCATTCAAAGCATGAGCTTCAGTCCCTGTAATATACCACTTCCTTCAGCTATTTTGGAGAGAAATCAAAATATCAGGTGCTATCTAGTAAACCTTTATCCTGATTTATTCTTATGGTTATTAAAATTCCTATACAACATGTCCATGACATTACTCCTTTGATGTATATGTTTGACTTTATATGGGTGTGTGTGTATCTTTTGCCCACAAATTAAACACAAAATTAAATACACCAAAGCTCAGCAATTTCTTTGCTATAATTATAGAGAAATCTCATGCAGAAAATGTCAGCGTGTTTGAATTAGATTAACAGCTGCAAAAGGGTTGCTAACAAATTTGCATTACAAAAGGACGGTTTTATAATGATATAAATAGTTACAGATGTATTAATTTAAAGTCCACTAAAGTTGAGACATTTTAAGTCTCATTTTATGACAGAGAATCATCTGCAGCAATTTGGAAAGAAAAAGCAAAATCGCTTCTCATCAGCAGCGAAAATTGTTTAATGGATTTCGGCTTTGAGATTCCCCCTCCCCCTCAAGAGTTTTATCTTAGCATAAAATTAGGTAGGATAAGGTCAGGGGAGATCTGTGTGGCAGTTGTCATTCCTATTGTGTTTCACAAGGTAGCCCTGTGAATGATGTGATATTTTGTTTTGGCAATTCGGGTAAACAAAGGTGTATGTAAGGAAGGGGTGACATATGGAGACAATAATATTAGACAGGCTTAAAAACAGCTTAAAATATCCTTCCATTTCTTTCAGAGAGAGAGAGAGAGAAGGAAGAGGAGGGGGAGGGGAGGAGGGGGGAGGAGGAGGAGAATAAGAATAAGAATAAGAATTATCCTCTGACACCACTGAAAGATGAGGAGGTGTGTTAGGAGCCAGAGAAAGTTCATATTCTGCCACTGTTTAAGAGAAGGATATCTAATCTGCTGTACTAAAGATGCTGTTGGTCTACAGGTGTCAATCATGCCTGAGTATTAGCTATGCTGTAACCAAGAAGGTTACAGAACAGAAACATGCTCTGAGTAGTTGTACTGTGAGGAGGTCCTATACAGCCCCTCCATAATGTTACATGAGATGAAGATGGACTAACTTGGTGTACATTTTTATTAACATAGCTTAAGAAAGAAACTATGTTGTGTCAAAGTTGTCCTTTTTTGAAACACCTTATCATGTTGGTATGCCGATCCTACAAAGCTATGGACCATATACGATCTAAGCAGCCATGGGGCAAGAGATGTCCCTGACTTTTTCAAATGGAGTACAACCTTCAGGCTAGAAATAGCAGTATCAGAGCTTTCAAGTGTATCATTTTTCCATTTTGTTCTGGGTTTGATTTAAACTGCTTTAAAAAAAAGTAGTATTAAGATTCAAATGTTAATACCATTTAAATGTGTCTTTTGATTTTCTCTGACAATTTTATTTTTCATTTAAATGTGTCTTTTGAAAAGTTTGAACTTCCTGAGAGCTATACAGTGGCAGACGGAGGAGTGCAAACTTGCTTTGATCCCATGAATCATGTAACATTGTTGAGGAATTTGCAAAAAAATCAGTTCCTCAAGCATTAGCAGCATGAAATATCAGCCACAGGTTCATAACACATATGAAGGTTTTGCTAACTGAAGAGGTTAAATAACAATTAATTTTTCTAAACCTTTACTTAAAGCCAAGACTTACATAGGCATAACTAATTGAATTCTTGGCTAGTTGTTCTGGTTTGGGTCTTCCTGTTGTTGTTGTTTTAAACTGTTTATTGAACTTAGCAATTATATCAAAGTGATCACTTCTATGGGCTTTTTGCTCCAGGCCTTATGTGGCACATGCCCAGGATGTAATCTGACAGCCTGCATTTACTGGTGACATTGCCTTCCCCTGCCTTGTCATGTATTCAGTTTGTGAGATGTCTTAATTGTGCAAGCAAACAACCCCCTCGGGCCAGTGGTAAAGCTATTATTCCAAAAACAGCTATATCAGTTTCTTGCCTGATGTGACAACTTCCTTCTGAAATTATGTCAGGTTATGATAAAATAATTTGGTAGGACATAGCGGGTTCACTACTGCGTTTTGGAAGTATGTTGGACTTTTGGTAGGATGTGAATGAGATGGTGGGGAATATTCTGTAGTATGTTTATTTATATACTCAGTTAATTAATTTTAAAATGTTCAAGATGCCCAACTTAATTAAACAGTGAATTCGCACATGTTTATAAAGACTGCAGACAGCAAGCACCATCTTAAAAGACACCCCCCTTCTCACAGGACAGAATGTGTCCTTTAAGATGGTACTGGCTATATCAAACACAGTCATCATCGAAAAACAAAAAAAAGTAGTCTATTTCAACACTATAATTAACTCATATACAAGTTTTAGTCAATTAATTACCTGATTCATTAACAGTAACTCATGATTAATCAAAAAAAGGTTACTTTAACTGACAACGCCAACCTCTAATAACCATCCTTTTTAAAACACAACAAATCATTTTCTAGGTGCAATAAGAAAGAAAGAAATTAAAGGTGTCTGAAACTCAGATTCAAGTGCCAAAACACAATAGAGGTGTTTGGAAGATCTCCACCATCACACTTATATCATCATAATCATAATCATCAAATTTATCTACTGATAGATGCCAAAACAGGCCTTCAAACAGTTCGGGAAATACAAAAAGCAATTGTACAGCTTTATTAGAAGACACAATAATTTAAAATATGGCATTGAATACATAATAATCCCATTAAAACACATTGATTTAAACTAAAGATTCAGGTCAAGAGATGAAACAAATGCCTGCATAAACAGGAGTATCTCTAAGACCGAATGGAATGCCAATACAGATGTACACATGTAACCAGTGCCTGACACTGTGTACCTTCTGGTCCATCAACCAACATGTGTGCCTTCAACACATGTGTAAAACTGAATGTGTTTAGCATTTCCACACAATAAGGACCCGTGATTGCAGGGTTCCCAATTGCATTCAGAGCCGATACACTATGGAATCGTAGAGCTGAATATGGTCATTTCATTTGTTTATTATGGTTCTAGACCAGTTTGTTGAATATGGTCTCAAAGTCATCTAGTCTAATACAGAGATGACTTAGGGCAGGCATGTCAAACCTGCGGCCCTCCAGATGTTTTGGCCTACAACTCCCATGATCCCTAGCTAGCAGGACCAGTGGTTGAGGAAGATGGGAATTGTAGTCCAAAACATCTGGAGGGCCGCAGGTTTGACATGCCTGACTTAGGGGATACTTTGCACACATAGGCTCTTTTTCCAGACATCATGGCAAGCACACAGATGTCAGCAGCAATCCTACTTCTCCCTCCATGCACTGTATATTTAAGCATACCTAATGTCTTCAAGAAGACAGGAGTGCCTGGCGTGCTATGGTCCATGGGGTCACGAAGAGTCGGACATGACTAAATGACTAAACAACAGCAACAACAATGTCTTCAAACATCTCAGTTGGAGCAACCATATTCTCAAGTCCTCTGACACCTGGAAAATCCAACCCAGTGCCTTAAGAGCAAATAACGAAGGAAAAAATGCAGACAGTATTACATAACATTCATTCTCTCACACAAAAGTACACAAAGCTTGCTGATGTCACTGCCCTCATTCTCTGTACAACTCATTCTTGAGACTGATGGATTAATGTGTGGTTTCTGCAGACTTCCTTCTAGGTGCTGAATGATCATTACTCATTGCCACACACCAGTGTGTCAAGAGGAAGCGTAATAATTGATTTGAAACTCTACAAGAGACATTAGTCACTGCTATGTTAAGTAAGATAGGTAAATACAGCTCCACTTATCAGGGTCTAAAAATGTCACACTTTAATGTGAAGGATCATGTATTAGAAATTAATAGCCTCCATGTAAAACACCTTAAGTACACGAGTACTAGCAACACCTTCCTAAATTCAGCTCACTGCTGGGCTGCCACTATTGGCTGCCAAGCTCCCACAGGTGGGTACTGTTAGGCTAAAACCTAAAACCCAAAAAGACTGCAGCTAGCAGACAGTCACCTCAATTTCCTGACTCCCCACATGTTCAGAAATCAGGATCAGGCTGCCTTCAGACACATGTTTAGCTAGGGTATTCAGACAAGGTCTGAGCCCACAACCATTTGCTACACTACACACAAAGATACATCTGGCAGATTCCTTTCCCTAAATGTTCAGCCATAAAAATGTGTTAAAAATAGAAAGAAGACAGTTTCCAAGCAGGGTGTGAAAAGGCCGTTTTTGTTTTCAGAAATATTCAGAGAGAGAGAGAGAGTGGTCTGTGGCTGTGTGTGTGTGTGCGCGCGCACGCGAACAATCAAGTGCAAGTCTGAAGAAAATGCTTCCCTTATCCTTCAGTCCACATCCCCTTCCAACTCTCAAAGCAGGAATCAGCAGAGAGCTTCAAAGAAGCTTCAATGTGCAGCTGTGTGGCCACTGTGAGAACAGGAGGCTGCACTAGATGGGCCATTGGGTATAATGCAGCAGGCTTTTTATATATTCTTAAATAAGCAGGGGAGGCTCTAATGTGAATGCAACACTGAAGCTTTTAGTAGGAGAGTAGAGAAAAACCAGCAAATGCCTTTCAAAGGAAACAGTTTGCCAGTATGCTTAAGATCACATCACTGTGAGTAATTTGAAAATTAATTGGGGAGGGGGTCTTCTTTTTTGCATCTCAGTAACTAAAGAGTATCAGTTTTCATACATGTACATTGCTGAGTGTTTATGTCTCTACTGGGATTCTGCTTGAGCTGCCATGTTTTTAACTCTTATCTTGGATATATAGCCCAGTCCACATTGTTATATTCTGATACATGCATCTGTCAGTGGTTCATTGGCTGCAATTCCTGCTTTGCAGGGGGCTGGACTAGATGGGTCCCTTCCAAGTGTACAGGTCTATGATTTCATATATACGGCTTGCACTGCTTGCGTACTGAAGGAGGCACTCTGTATGTATCTGCTAATAGTCATTGTGTACGTACATCCAACTACTGACATCAATCATACTGAAAAATCAGGTTCTAAAAATGTAAAAAAGAAAGAAAATGCAATAAAACATATGACATTTATTTTGTCATCCTTGTCAGAAACATTACAGAGCCTGTGGGAGATTGACATTAAAATTTTATTGGGGGAGTCAAACTCATGAATCTCCAGTTCTAGTGCAGCTTATGAGCACTCAAAGTTAGGAGGCATCTATTGACTGACACCTAAGTGATCACGACTATTGAACATGTAGAGCTGAGTCTGCACCTTGCCACATCTCCCACCACCCCACAGTTGCTGCTCTGCACTCAGACATTTCCTGCCCCGGAATGCCTGCCATTAGCCCAAGGGCAGAAAGTGGTGCTGATGAGAGAATCATAGAATCATAGAGTTGGAAGACAAGGGCCATCCAGTCCAACCCCCTACCAAGCAGGAAACACCATCAAAGCATTCGTGATATATGCCTGTCAAGCCTCTGCTTGTTGTTGTTTAGTCGTTTAGTCGTGTCCGACTCTTCGTGACCCCATGGACCATAGCACGCCAGGCACTCCTGTCTTGCACTGCCTCCCGCAGTTTGGTCAAACTCATGTTCGTAGCTTCGAGAACACTGTCCAACCATCTTGTCCTCTGTCGTTCCCTTCTCCTAGTGCCCTCAATCTTTCCCAACATCAGGGTCTTTTCCAATGATTCTTTTCTTCTCATGAGGTGGCCAAAGTATTGGAGCCTCAGCTTCACGATCTGTCCTTCCAGGGAGCACTCAAGGCTGATTTCCTTAAGAATGGATAGGTTTGATCTTCTTGCAGTCCATGGGACTCTCAAGAGTCTCCTCCAGCACCATAATTCAAAAGCATCAATTATTCGGCGATCAGCCTTCTTTATCAGCCTTCAGCCTCTGCTTAAAGACCTCCAAAGAAGGAGACTCCACCACACTCCTTGGTAGCTAATTCCACTGCCGAACAGCTCTACAGGAGTGTGTATACCTCATAACTGACTTCCTAGATTGCCTCTGTTGCAAAACTGTAATTCTGCTTTGGATTGCCTTGGTTTCTAATTACTTTTATTGCAAAACCACTACAGAATAGCAATACAAGTCTCTCAGCCCTATGCATATGCGGTCATGTTATCAATCCATAGCTGAAAAACAAGGAAATCATCAATGAGCCCAACTCTCTTGAACATGAAATAGATTTTTTCTAGCATGAATAGCCTAGGTGAAAGGGTTCAGCTTAAAAATAATAATGGCGGTACTGAATTTTTGAGGCTTTTAAGATCAATTTCTAATTGGTGGGGGGAGGGATGTGTGCCCCATTTGTCATGCGTATTTAGTTTCATGAACGTTCTGAAAAAGGATTGTTGTATTTTCTCTTCCATGCAAGTCACTATATTAACTAATAATTAGAGCAGTGGAATGCTATTTCTGTGTTGCTTGCCAGTTCCTTTTTGTTCACACAGAGGCTGTACTGTCTCTCACCTTTATGCCGATAACATTTATCTGGACCTTGCAGCTTGGACAATGTTTTTACCATATCATCTCTTTTTTGTTGAGAAGGCATTTCTTGTGATTTTTTTAAGGATTGCTGTGCTACTCGACATTACAAGAACAGAATTTGGAACTAGGCTAGCATTCTCTTTGTGACTAACCAAGCTAACACAACTTACCAGCCCTGCCAAGGTCTCAATGATCCATAGATTTATGCTATCTCCTTGACACTACAAAAGGCAGGCAAGCTGCTGGGCATGTGCAGACCACCTTATGTTACATACCTGATAGGAGCTGTTTGATAAGTCACCACACTGAATTAATGTTTAGTAGCCCTTGAATCGTGATGGCACTTCGTTAAGATAAAACTTAACAAAGTATTTTCTTCCTTTTGATATTAAATACCAAGGGCAGTAGTCACCTATTCTTTGCTCAGAGTAGAGCAAAGTTTCTGACTGAAACTTAGTTGAATACCATTTAATGCAGGCATCCCCAAACTTTGGCCCTCCAGATGTTTTGGACTACATTTCCCATCTTCCCCAACCACTGGTCCTGTTAGCTAGGGATCATGGGAGTTGTAGGCCAAAACATCTGGAGGGCCAAAGTTTGGGGATGCCTGATTTAATGCATGTGCATCAGCTCTGCGTGCACCCTGAATTATGAAGTGTATTGGGGTGACTGGAGGAAGATTCCCACATTTCAGGACCACACTGTTAATAAGGGATCTCAAGTCAGATCAGGAAGTCTTTGTGCTTCTGGGTCATTATGTAGCCTCAGCTGTTAAGAAAATGCACAACTGTCGCTGTTGTTTTATTCTGAGAAATGAAACCAAGCTGTATCCCCAAGAGTCTAAAGTGAGGGCAGACACTCTACCACCATCCCTTGGCATCACATAGTCCTTGCTAGGGGGTTGGGATGATGTTTCTCCCTCTCCAGTCTTTCCTGGAAATTCACAACTTTACCTCTATATGTTAACTGAGGTCTCCCCCGCCCCCAACTCAACCCCAGAGAAAATAAGTTTTACCTCAAAAATCCATGAAGGGGAGGGGGGACAAAAGCCCATACTCACCAATTACATTTTCCTCACCCCCGTATTTTCTGGGGACCCAAGCCCTTTTTCTCATCACCACCCCTTGCCTCATATAATTCATATTGTGCCCACCTGAAATTAGTAAAGTCTACCCTTTTGAGATATTCACAACAGGTATCATTCTGAAATCTGGAAACTTCCTTCCCTGCCCATACCTGCAAATTACATCCAATTCTAGCAAAAATGAAAAAGCTATAGACCAGGGGTCAGCAAACTTTTTCAGCAGACCTTGTGGGGGGGCAGGACTATATTTTGAAAAAAAAAAATATGAACGAATTCCTATGCCCCACAAATAACCCAGAGATGCATTTTAAATAAAAGGACACATTCTACTCATGTAAAAACACCAGGCAGGCCCCACAAATAACCCAGAGATGCATTTTAAATAAAAGGATACATCTACTCATGTAAAAACATGCTGATTCCTGGACCGTCCATGGTGTCAGGAGTATGGGCAGGAGTCAGGCTCTGGGGCCTGTAGTGCCTTGCAGGACTGGGGCCTGCCTCAGCTTGTGCTGGGGAAGCAAGGCGTGGCCACACAGGTGAAGACATCAGCTTGTGCTGGAGAGGCAAGGAGTAGTCACCCAGGTGAGGCCACTTGAGATCTCACTGCACCTGGTGGCAGGAGCTGGGAGGGATAAAAGCCCTGTGAGGAGTAACAAGTAACTGAAGGGGTTAACTGTGTACTGTGTAGCACCTGACCACTGAGGAAGATATCATGTTACAGAATGTGCTAGAAGTGTTTCTGTGTGTATCAGTTGGTTTCGTTTTTGCCTGGGAGACGGTCACAAGATGTCTGCGAGCTCACCAGGTCGTTTGTTGTTTTCTCTCTAAAATAAACTTCAGTAGTTATTAGAACACCTTGGACTCTGTGTGTTCTTAAGAGGCTTTTTATCCAACGGCTATACAAGCCTCCGCTGTGTGTGAGAAGAAGAAGAACTCTGCTGTGTGTTTCACTGCCAGCCCGGGTCTACGGAGCAGAGTCCGACTTCGAGATCGGAATCTTTCAGGATGCTTTTAGTGACTGCAGCGCAGAGAGGCCTAGTGGTCAACCACTTTGATGTGGACACCGCTTATTTGAACTCTGACCTCCAGGAGGAGTTGTACATGTTGCCTCCTCCAGGGTTTGAGAGTGACGTGCCAGGTCAGGTGTGGAAGCTGCACAAGTCGATCTACGGTCTGAAGCAATCCGCTAAAAATTGGAATTCATGTCTTGATTCTGTTTTGAAGAGCCTAGGTTTCAGGAAGAGTCTAGCTGACAGTATCTGTATCTCAGAGGTGAAGGAGAACAGCAAGAACTGTTGCTTGTCTATGTAGATGACCTGATTTGCTTAGCAAAGAGCCAGATGCAAGTGCAGAAGTTTGCAAAAGAGCTAGGCAAGAGGTTCAAACTCAAGAATCTAGGTGCAGTGAATGTTTATCTAGGTGTGCAGATAGACAGAACTGAGGATGGAAGTTTTTTGCTCAGTCAGAAAGGCAAGATTGAACATTTGCTTGAGAAGTTCAGAATGTCTGACTGTAAAGGGGTCAGAACACCCATGGAAACAAACTTTGTGAAAGAGTCACAAGTGAAGGACAAAGTAGCGTTTGAGAGTCCTGAAGTGTTTCAGTCAGCGCTAGGGAGTCTGTTGTATTTGTCACAATGGAGCAGACCAGATATTGCTTTTGCAGTCAATTTGCTCAGTAGAGAAGCATCGAAACCTAGTGTGCATGCTTGGAATGGCATTAAGAGAGTGCTTAGGTATTTGCAGGAGACCAAAGAGTATTGTTTGTACATGTCAGCGCAAGGTGAGCCACAACTCACTTGTTTTGCAGATGCTGATTGGGCCAATCAGGAGGACAGGAAGTCAGTGACTGGTTTGGTAGTCAAGTTTGGAAATGCCCTGATTGGTTGGCGGTCGCGCAGGCAAAGCCTAATAGCAATGTCTTCCACGGAAGCCGAATTCTGTGCGTTGTCTGCGACATGCACTGAGTTGGAGTACTACAGATGTTTGGTCCAGGAAATCTGGGGTGATTGTAGCCAGCCTATCACTGTTTGGGGTGACAATCAACCATCTTTGAGACTGGCGGAGTCTGGACAGTTCAAGGCCAGAACCAAACACTTAGACATCCGCTTCCGAAACGTATGTCAGAGCATACAGGTAGGCTTGGTAAAGTTGAGGTATTGTCCAAGCCAAGAGAACCTAGCAGATGGGTTCACAAAACCCTTGAGTTTCCAACGGCATGGGGAATTCTGTGAAGGGTTGGTTTGGGGGTAAGTTTGGATACCCGCTATCCCCAGTGTTCAGGTGAGAGGGGGTGTGAGGAGTAACAAGTAACCGAAGGGGTTAACTGTGTACTGTGTAGCACCTGACCACTGAGGAAGATATCATGTTACAGAATGTGCTAGAAGTGTTTCTGTGTATATCAGTTGGTTTCGTTTTTGCCTGGGAGACGGTCGCAAGATGTCTGCGAGCTCACCAGGTCGTTTGTTGTTTTCTCTCTAAAATAAACTTCAGTAGTTATTAGAACACCTTGGACTCTGTGTGTTCTTAAGAGGCTTTTTATCCAACGGCTATACAAGCTTCCGCTGTGTGTGAGAAGAAGAAGAACTCTGCTGTGTGTTTTACTGCCAGCCCGGGTCTACGGAGCAGAGGCGCTAGAGAAAGTGTGCCGGGCGGTAATTAGTGGCTCCTAATTGAGTCATAAACAACTCAAAGGAGTCCTATATTCGTCACAAGCCCAGCATTTTCCCTTCAGCTCTTTGCCACAGCAACGCTATCCCTGCCTGGTTGCATCTGGCCTCCTGCTCCTTGGACCCTCGCCTTATCGACGCCTTGCTCCTCGACCCTTGGACCTTCGCCTTGCTTCCTGTTCCTTGGACCTTCACCTTGCTTCTTGTTCCTTGATCCTTCGCCTTGCTCCTTGCTCCTGGGACCCTTGCTTTGTCGTCGCCTTGCTCCTCGACCCTTGGACCTTCGCCTTGCTTCTTGTTCCTTGAGCCTTCGCCTTGCTTCTTGCCCCGTGGACCTTCGTCTCTGCCTTGCTCCTTGACCCTGCAACTGCCTGCTGCTGGACCCTCAGCCCTGCACCTGTTCCTACTTCTTCACCACCATCTTGCCTCTGGTCCTGACGCCTGCCGACCGGACCGTGACACATGGGCCGGATTTAGAAGGCAATTGGGCCACATCCGGCCCCCGGGCGTTATTTTGGGACCCCTGCTATAGACTTTAGGTATATATATATATATATATATATATATATATATATATATATATTTAATGTGCTTTCACTCACAAAGAAATACTCATAATCTTTTACTCCTAGGGGGACAGAAGTGGTTGGAACAATATTGCCCCCCCCCCGTGGCTTTCATTGAAGACAGCATGTGTATTGTTACCTCAGTCCTAAATGGATAATGAGTATGGTGCTGCAATTTCTTTCCACAATTAATAGCAGCAGCATGCTATGGTCCTTTGAATGTTTAATGAAACAGCAACTCTGACAAGGGAAATCATTGCAGAGATAACAAAGTCAAATACAATAAGCAGGAGATCCTGTAGTAATCCAATAAGAACATTACAGATTTTCTTTAGTATTGATCTCTTCCTGTGGTTTTCACAGTAGAATTATTTCACCGGAAATATTGATGCTGTGTGGCATTTTATTGTGGATAAACCCCGATTACAAAAAAACAAAACAAAACACCCCTTTGTAAATTACTTAAAATTGTAGGTGAAGACTAAGCTGTGTGAAGTTTGGCATAAAAAGAACTCCAAACAAGGTAGAGATGATCAGCTATAATAAGCATCCTGACTTTGGACTTATGGACTTTGCAAAATTCAATTTTTATTTATCTGTAAAAATCAGTCAGAATCAGGAATACTCACTAAATTAAGTATGCCACGGAAGTACAACCTAGCCAAAATGACCTTCTATGTCAAAATTATGTTGCCACTTCACTGCTTGTAGTGGGGTGCTTTAAAACTGCCAAAAAGAAAATGTCTGATGCCCTGTAAGACAGGTAGGGAGAGGCCACGGTCTCATGTGTCAATAACCTTCAGTACAAATAGCCACATCACAGGCATAATTTCTCTGAAAGAGTTCCATTTCAGAATGACATATATCTTCTTGCAGCATTTGGAGGGAAGGGTTGGTGATTACTGGGTGGAATCTACACATATATAAAAATAACACTGTAAAAATGCTTTCTTTAAAAACGTTTTGAAAAAGACATTGAATTTTGCATAGCCCACTGTTGCTGCCTAGTGTCACATTTGTATATTGCACTTTACGACACATTTTAAAGGTTTTATATGCAGCTATGTAGCTGAGTCCCTGGTAAAGAGATAGCCTAGCACAAACCTTTGCAGTGAATTTTGCGCACCTTCCAAAATTGCCATCATTTTGCTCCAGTGCCCCTTGAAAATTCAAGCAGAAAGTTCTCATTGGATAATGTTCTGCTCAGCAGTACAGCAAACTGGATAATCCAAGATGCCACATACCTTTCAAGTTTGAACCCTGAAACACTACATGCAAAGTGGATGGTAGGCCTGCTACAGACATAGTAAAGCCAGACGATTGCTTGGAAGAAGATCCTCAGGCCATGCTTATATGGAAGCCAATTTTGGACTCATTCTTAGGAAATGAAAAAGGTGAGTTGTGGAGCACATGCTTACATACAGATGGCCCCCCTGTTAACTCTAGTAGCAGGACTTGAGGAGACCTTGGGTCGTCTATTCCTCCTCACTGCGCACTGAAGTTCACATTAAAAGATGTATCCTGTTGTAGCCAATAGAATAACTCTCTCTCTGTGTACGTGTGTACATATGTGTGCTGGGTGCCCACAACAGGTTCTCTGCAGTGCTCACATCTGAAAAAGTTGGTATATGAGATGTACAAATGACAGGAAGAATGTTAAGTGCCTGCTATGGTACAACCAGTGTTATTTTTCTAAGGGCGGGGAGAGAGGTGCTGGAACTCACCATGAACGCCTCCCTTATTCTCTCAGAATGGTAATGGCACCCGCCTGAGAGGTGCTAGAACTGAGCTCCAGTGAGTTCTGGCTGAAAAAAAGCCCTGGGTATGTCAGTTTTTGTACACACTGTCTGTTCATCTGTCCTGTAGCACTGCAATTTGAATAGTAAGAAAACTAAACCAGGTTCCGAGGCAGTCATGTGAAGATGCATTTGAAGCTTGGGTTGTCACACATCTTCATTTGGCAAATGAAGTCCTCAAGCAATCATCTCGCTCTTTCTCTGTCTCTCTCTTCCCGACCCCTTTCCATATAAATAACATTAGTGAGAGCTACTTCCCTGGCTGAGATTCTAGCATGACATTCTTCACTGGTAATTAATAAATAAAATGTCACCTAACATCAACAGGGTCAATGTGGAAACTGAAAGTGACAAGAACATGCTAAAAGCACCAGTCAGGAGGTCAACGCCATAAGGAGGTTGCCGAGACCGACTTGTGCATAAGCTGTGCTTTGACTGAAAGAGAGTTGCAACTTCAACTGAACATCAGCAGCAGGCAGGCAGGCTGGGTCGGTTATATAACATATTTAGCAGAGCTGCTGTCTGTCTGAATTTACTGCAATCGACATGGCAACGTGGGGTGTGCTGGGAACTGAGCTTACTAGTCATGCTAGAAATGCTAACACAGCATGGACATATTAGGACTGGCCTGGAAATGTAAATTTACAAATCCATCAGTCACAGGAGGTCATATGGCACTAGTTACTTTAATACAAAGATTTCCAATGGTTGGAGTGCATCTTGAGCCATTTTAAACTACTTCAACATGTTTCACTCTGCATGCTTAGTACATTCATATTTCAGATAACAGGATCGATGCATCGAAAGCAGGAAGATAATTGCATCAGAAGTAATGATGATCAGATTTTCCCTATATCATTCCTGTATAGTTCAGTTAGTTCATTTTATCCAATTACCATCTGTTTTTGGTTTCTTTCTGTTGCCTCAATGTCCTTGGAATTTAAGAACTCAGCTATTGCCAATAAACTAAAGGTTCAGCAGCATAAAGCCCAGATTCCAGACCTCAGACCACTGGCACCAACTCTAGGGGGTCCTGGGTGCCTGGGCACCCACAATTTTTTGTGGGGGCTCAGCCTGCACACTGCGGGACTCCTATGCAAGTTCCAGTTTTGTACTGGGAGTTGCATTGGAGGCATAGCTGCCAAGTTATCCCTTTTTAAGGGATTTTCCCTTATGCTGAATAGGCTTCCTCGCGAGAAAAGGGAAAACTTGGCAGCTATGATTGGAGGCCTAATGCTACCTCCGAGGTGACAATCAAGGTCTCTGACGCAACTTCCGGTACAAAACCAGAAGTCGTATTGGAGGTTTTGCAAGGCCTTGGACGTTGCTTCCAAGGCTGCCCTGAGCAACAGAGGTAACATCCGAGGCCCTTCCAGGCCTCTGACGTGACTTCCGGAAGAAACTGGAAGTTGCGTTGGAGGTCTTGCGAGATCTCAGGTGTGACCTCTGATGCCCCACACAGCCTCAGTAGCATCGCTGCAGTGCACCTATGTAACATGATGTCATGATGTCATGATACACCTTGAGCGCCATTCCATCTTGAGCGCCATACAACCTGAGGCCCAAGTTGGCGCCCTTGCATGAGATCCGCATCACCTAAATTTTCACATTATGGAAACTAAGATTATGCTCCCAAAATCCTAGTTCCACAGTTGTACATGCAAGAAGTGAATCATTTCAGCTTGACAAATTTTGTTCTGTTGCTGGGTACCACCACAGGCAGCTGCTGCAAGGTGATGGTGCTTACCTGACCTCCCATCACCAGCCGAGGGTCGAGGCATCAGCAAGGTCAGTGTACATCAAATGTAACAGCAGTGCTAGTCTGGTGCTCCCACTAGTGGTTGTGAAACGACTCTCCTCCTTCTCTGTTCTTCAAACACTGTCCAGACCAAGGCTTGCTTCATTTCTGCAGGCTGTTTGCTAAACTTATGCAGTATGCCTGACACTGTCAAAAATGCTCCCCTCTCCCCTCTCAGGTCTCCCAGACCTCAGATCGTTCGTGCTGCTTTTTTATATACCACATAATTGTTTTAGTTTGGTAGTTCTTAAGGCATTAAACCTTAATTTACATTCTACATTGTCTGTTGAATCACGCCAAAGAAGATTTTGTTCATCCTAAAATCTTAACAAAAAAATAAAAATGAAGCTTTCAGGTGTTATTTAGGAACAAATAAAAAATAAGAATATTTCGCAAACAGGCAAAGGGTGGCTATGCAATCAGCATAGACCACTAGAGTTATGCCTTCAGCTAAGAGCCAAAGCCAAAATGATGCTGCTGTTCATGCGTCAGATCTATGGCACTGCATGAGGTTTCAGTGGCAGATGGGTGGTGTATCCTGGCATCAGAAAAAAGCATGAATTTTATTTATTTTTTTAAAGGAAAGGGTTCCCAGTGTGTAGCTGAAAGGAACCAATGCAAATAAGGAAGAGCGGAAATGGAGAAAAAAAAGTGGGTGGCAATTAGTTTAGCAGTACTAAAAAAAGGAAAGGAAAGGAAAGGAAATGGGAAACTGTGCCTCTCCACCCCCACCCCCCCAAATGTTGATGGATTCCAACCACCATCATCCCAAGCCAGCATGACAAATGGTCAGGGTCAGGGATCATGACAGTTGTTGTCTAGTAACACAGGTTTCCTTCCTCTGTACTAATGTAGCAGACTATCTTTCTGACAGGAATGAGTGAAAGAAACTGAACAGTTTGGCATAGTGTGCATGTTTGTTTATGTGCAAGCTTTCTGAGCAAAACCTTCTAAAACTTTTTTAAACTGTGGAATGCCCTGCCACCAGATGTCAAACAGAAAAACAACCACCAGACTTTCAGAGGACATCTGAAGGCAGCCCTGTTTAGGGAAGCTTTTAATGTTTAATATATTATTGTATTTTAATACTTCTGTTGGAAGCCGCCCAGAGTGGCTGGGGAAACCCAGCCAGATGGGTGGGGTATAAATTATTATTATTATTATTATTAATTATTATTATTAGGTAAGCTTGAATCTGGACCCACCAAAATGATGAAGGAATTCTAAAGCACCAAGTTGATGAGGCAGAAAACATAGAAGCCTTTCATGGGAGAAGAAATCTTAAGAAATTGGAGGGTATGTTTCAGCAAACCATTAGCTTATTCTGGCTTGCCCTTTCATCAGCTAGGGAATATCAAATTAGACCTATACTGGGCCATATCTTTGAAACCATTGCCAATTTTGAAAATTTGGCAGTTATATATACCTCCTGTTTACACAAGTGCTGTATGTGAAAATAACCACTATTTGCACACCTCCCCCCCCCCAAAAAAAAAACAACCCCATGGTTGATAGCAATGTAAAGGATATGTATCAGTGTACACAGGATTTATTCAGCTGAAATGTATATTCTCCTGCCTGTAGTGGCTTTCTTCTTTTACAACCCCAAGGCAGCTCCTTATTTAAATATCACCATTCAATGAATTAACAAGAATATTATATATGAAAAGGGAATGAAATTAGATTGTGTGACCTTTCTTGGCCTTGTTTTCAACCAGATGAGTTCTTGTTATCCCAAGGTTTTCTGTCAACTGCGGGAAGAGCGCTGCTCTGGGAGAGCAGAGCTCTGGTGTTGCTTCAGCAATTATAAAACTATAACTGCACCCTATTTAAGAGCAGAAGTCCATGATCACTAGCCCTAACCTTACTGGGAGGTGTCTTTTCAGATAAAGGGCCCCACCTGCTCCATCACTTCTGTGCTCCGTTGAAGCAGGGAAGACTCTGGTCTCACTGCTGCCTTTGCAATGGAGTTCTCCGAGTCTGGCAACAGTGCATTGGTATCAGGTGCCAATGGCTCATCTGGTGAACATTCTTTTGGGGCTTGTCCTGCATGCCATTCCCCTTCTGTTTTGGAGTCCTCATCCTTTATCCCCTGTAGATGAGGGATCTTACTCACCAGGTACATTACATCCCATCATTTCAGTCTTCATTGCTGGTATAGGTAAAGGAGCCCTGGACAGTTAAGTCTAGTCAAAGGTGACTATGGGGTGCGGCGCTCATCTCGCTTTCAGGCCAAGGGAGCTGGTGTTTGCCCACAGACAGCTTTCCGGGTCATGTGGCCAGCATGACTAAATCACTTCTGGTGCAACAGAACACTGTGACGGAAACCAGAGTGCACAGAAACGCCGTTTACCTTCCTGCTGCAGAGGTACCTATTTATCTACTTGCACTGCTGTGCTTTCGAACTGCTAGGTTGGCAGGAGCTGGGACAGAGCAACGGGAGCTCACCCCATCGTGGGGATTCCATCCGCCCACCTTCCATTCGGCAAGTCCAAGAGGCTCAGTGGTTTAGATCACAACGCCAACCGCATGGCACAGTGTTTAATGTGTGAATTGCCCCCTCCATTAATGCCCAAGATATCAGGTCCATAAAAGTGTCAGGAGGGAAAGAGAAAGAAAAGGCAATGAAGATGGGCAAAAGTAGATCTATTTCTTCCACATGTTTCAAATATGCCTACTGCAGCAGAACCTTTACTTTGCTATAAGAAATCCTAAAGTAAGTGCAGGTTGGCCAATGCAGACACAATGAGATCTCCTACAGTCCAATCTATATTTACTCAGGAAACATCAGCTCAGATATTGAATCCATTTTGCTCACTGCTTGTTACCCAATTTTCTAGCTCTGTTGTGCAATGCCAACTTACCACCTCCTCACAGAGTGAGTCAGTGGCTCATCAAGGTTAGAAAGGAACCAAAATGTTTTCAATTTCCAGCATGTTGCTCCAACCAGGAAGCCAGGGGAGGGAGGGAGGGAGAAAGAGAGAGAAGAAGAAACATGCCCTTGATTGTTTGTTCCAACTGTTGGAAAAAGTCATTCTACCTAAAAGAGAAATTGGCTTGTAGGTTATTTTCATACATTTGCTATTGTGTGAATGTACTCTACCACTATGTTGTAAAGTTTCCTTCCCAGCAAAGCACTCAAGTTGAATGAATGAATTTATTAATATGGTTGCAGACCAGCATCAACACGCACAATATCACAGATCATAAAACATATCAAAAATACAAAGGGCAGTATGAATATAACAAGGATTTAAATATAAAAATTAAAATTAATTGTTAGCGTACCCCCTGTAGTTAACGTTTAGGGGTTTGATCATTATGTGATACCACTTGCTTCCTGCGATTGATTGCACACACACAGAATTTGGCTACATTTAATGTAGTCTTGGGATTCTTGTCCTCTAGCAGTAGTTTTAAACTATGGTGTTCGGATTCTTTCATGGACTTTTGCAAAACAGGTGTAATAAAAGTCAAACGTATATCCTCATAAAAACGACAACGTAGCAGTGCATGTGAAGCAGTTTCTATTTCCATCGAGCCACAAGGGCAGACCCGTGCTGTATATGGTTTACCCTCAAATCTGCCCTGTAGTAAGGCAGAAGGGAGAACATTAAATCTGACGAGGGTAAAAGACCGTCTGTATTTGGGTATCTGAAGTCCTGACAGGTAGTTAGCTGGAGAGAAACCTCTCCCATAGTCCCTTATTGCTGAGTGTTTGATCATTTCGCTCATGTGGCATTGTAATTCTACGTCCCAGATACGCTGGCGAATTATAGTCCTAGCTTTCTCAAAGCCTGCCGCTATCACTCAAGTTGTAACTTTGTGTGGCTCGAGCATCAGGATTTGCTGCCACTACATCACATTGCACCTGGGTCGACTTTCCCTTTTCTCGGGGACCATTTCCTTAGGGGACTTTTTCAGAGATTCCCATTCATAGCAAATGGTGGAAGAATATGGAGGCATATATAGCAGTGAATCAGGGAGACTGACAATGAGTAGACCTCCCCCCCACTTTAAAAAAAAATGCAGATGGTGTTGTGGAACCTCCATCAGTGACTCTCTGCCATATTCCCTCTTGCAAAATGTGGGTATATTCACTGACATGATTCATGGATGCTTATTTATTTCCTATTATTCCTGCCATGGATTGTGGGAGACCATAAACATACATTCTGGCTCAGAAAACCCTGCTTAGAATAATTTAGGATTGATAATGAAATTGCAGGGAGATCATGGAGCTTAGCATGGTCAAAAGATAAGGAATCTAACCTAGTCTTCCCACCCACCCCCCCTTTTTTTTACATCTTCAGTGATTGGCAGAAAAGAAATGTGTGCTCAGTTCCCATTCTGCTCTGTACACAGATGGATAGGGACAATTGCCACCCCATGTGACTCTTGGTCACCTTGGGGCTTGACCATGAGTGGTTACTCACATGTGCCCTGTGTATAAGTAGTCACTTCCCACTGAGTGAGACTATTGACTTATCTCAAGCAACTCTGGCAAGTTTCCAGGTAGAAATTTTTCTTAGGAATGCAGCTATGCTCAGGGCCTGCTTGTGGAATTCCCCTGGGAATCTGTTTGGCCAAATGCTGGACAAAATATAATAGGCCTTTGGTCTGATCCAGCAGGGCTCATCTTATGTTCTTACCCCACCTGCCAAAATCCCTTGCAGTAAACACGGTGTGCCAATGAACTATTGTCCCTAGTATTCTGTAGATCCAGGTTAGTGAAAAGTGACAAAATAAAGAAAATTCACGTATGGATGTGTTCAGAAGGCTTTGCTAGAGCAACATCGCACCAATTTTCCTAGAGTTGCAAGATCACTACAATCCTTCCATCAGCAAACCAATGATCACTGAACTTTCTGCTTATTTTTTCTTAGACTTACCGAAATTGAGACTTACGTTATTATTATTTTTTATTAAATTTGTATAGCGCCTTTCATCCAAAGATCACAGGGCAGTTCACAACATAAACATACAAAATGAAAACACAAAATACATGATAAAACATCAGTGGCTACCGTCAGTAGCCTATCGTGGCCAGCAGCAGCTCCTCAACCATCCCATACCGTCCAACTTTTTCAGGTCAAAAACGGGGACACACGTCTTCCAGGATGTGCTCCCAAATGTGACCCGTGTGACAATCTCACCCTTAAAATGAGCTTTTTGGGAGGGGGGGGTGAGATGAGATTGCGGCCCTGAAAAAGTACTTTTTCAGGGTGAGAATGTGGCACTCAAAACAGCTACCACAATCACACATGAAAAACAGAACGTCCCTATTTTCCGAGCCACTTGGTGGGTATGCCACCCAAGCTTTCAGTGGGTGCAGCAGCGACCTCCACATCAACAGAGTCTCTTTGCCAGCAGAGGGATACCTCTGTCTAACACCGCACAGTAGCCCTGATATGAGGGTTAGTATTGCACTATTGGTATTGCAACCTATGTAACACAGTGATTAATATGCTGGCAGTTAACCAGGAAACTAGTAAGGAAGGAAAGCAGTCCTATCGTTTCTGCTTTGGACTCCAGCCAGCAACAGACCATAATTTGTGCTAAGCAATCTAATCTACCATCTCACTTTCTCCATGCTTCCCTACGAAAGATTTATATCACGTGTGATTTAAGTGATAAATGTAATGCTGCACTATATTAACTGTAAACTATGCCAAGATATGAATTGCACTTTAATCTAAAGCACTGCACAAGCCAAAATGCAACTTGAGGGGAAATAAGAGGCCACAAGGAGGAAAAAGGCAGAGCCTCACATTTTCCAAAAATAGAGTAGTCAAAGGCATTTTTTCTCATCAGTTATAGTTGACAGAAAGGCTGCTGCTTCAGTCTTCAAACTAAATTCTGGGGTCTGGGTGCTCTTTGCCAAACAATCAGACTCCATTATAAGTTTTAAGACTTAGTTGTAAAGATGGAACCATTTAGCTGTAAGAGCTTCACCAACAGAGCACACTAGCTAATCAAAGCATCACGCACAAATAATTATTTTGGCAATCAGTGCCTATCAGTTGGGTGCTATCATTATTGGGTGACCTATTTATACTATGGATGTGCACCCTGAATTATGAGGTGAATAGGGATAATTTGCATAAGATTTCCACATTCCGAGGTGTGTGTGTGTGTGCATGCACACACACAGAGCTCTGTTTTTAACAGATCTAATTTGGTCCTGAATAACTAAAAAAGTTGGAAAGTCACAGAGTGGCTCTGGAACAGATCAAGCTATTTCCCAAAGCAACAAATAAAGACATTAAGTTGAATTTTGTGGCTACTGCACATTCCTACTGCACAGCTATAAAACAGGGGTGGGGAACCTCTGCCCACCTATGCCTAATTAGACCTGGCACAGGTCCCAGATTGACCCACAAGGTCAATTTCCTCTTAACCACACTGATTTGTCCCACTCCTGAGGTCATATGTGGTTGAACAGCTTGTTGCCAATGTGTAAAAGTTCTCTTAAATCCTCATTGGCTGGAGAGGTCAAAGGGTGGGTCATTGGAATACACTCATCTTTCCCAATGCACATAGATCGGTCTGACCTCTTTGTGAGGATTTCCACATTCCCACTCACATACCACCCCAAACAAATACTTCTTCAATAGAAGAAAGCTGCACCTCACTGAAATTTCTCATGGTTTCCTGAATCTTCTTTCTACGCCTAGGGGAAATAAAGAATTCCCATAATGTGTTGGTCATTAGAAGAAGGATTAATTAATTAGGATTATGGCACCATATTGAAGATGTATTTCTCTGATATATTTAAAGCATTTAACAGTGCATTACTTCAAAAACAAATAACCCAATGCCAATTGGCATTCATAAGTGTTGGAAAGGGAGGACTGGCAAAAGCTGGGGATGTTGGGAATTGCAGACCAGATCTCCACTCCTGTCTTAGACCTTGTCTTAGACCTTGGCATACTGGGCTGCAGGGCCTTTCCTTATTCATTTGTTTGTTTGGATAATTTGACTGCCATCAGGAATAAAGTGTGAGAGACTGGGAGAGACATAACCCAGGAGCAAAAGCCAATCTCAGTGGCCAGACTGACCACATCTTTTTGCTTAGGACTTAAAAAAAATCATGTTAGCTATGATTGTGCAACCCTAAAGGTGCCTACTCTGAAATAAGTGTCATTGAGTTTAATGGGGCTTACTCCTGGGTAAGTGTGTGTGTGTGTGTGTAGAGAATTGCAGCATAAATCGTGCTGATTTCAGTGGGACTGAATTAGTAGTACCCCAGTGTTTCAATAGGACTTAGAATGAGCTTTCTCAGGATTGCTTCTCATCACCAACCTTGATTTTGCTTAGCCAAGACACAGAATGCAGAAACATCAATTATCCACTGCATAAAACATCAATTTTCATGTGAATTTGATAAGTATCTCATTGGTCTGAAATAGAAGTTGCAACATCTGTCAGTTATGAAGCCAGAACATATAAATGCATGACAGAGAACTGGTTTCATGGGCATAATAGGAGCGGTGGGCTTTTGTTACAATCAAAAGGTGCAGCAACATTTATATCATTCGCTTCCATATCTGGAAGATTTATTCCTAGAACGACACATTTGTAATGGATTAAGAGTCATTTAAATAGAAGGGACTTCAAGTTGTAAATACCTCTAAACTGTATTCCATTGCTTTATAGGAATTTCAAAGTTAAAAGTATGTTGATAGGCTCATTGTTGTTGTTGTTTGTTATCATCCATTGTTGTTAGTCATATTGCCATTAGGGATAATTATTTTTTACTCCTAATTCTTTAAGTTGATTCTAGCCAGTGCTAGCAGATGGAGCTCATATCCTCCAACATTTCTCCGATGATAAACCATTCCATAATGAATAATAATAATAATAATAATAATAATAATAATAATAATAATAATAAAATTTATACCCCGCCCTCCCCAGTGAGAGCCAGGCTCAGGGCAGCTGACATCAATAAAATTACAATTACAATAAAATGTAAAAGAAAAAAAATTGATTCAAATGTGGATTAAAATACAATTTTTTAAAAGGTAGCCTCACTTTAAAATGGCCCAAATCAAAACCATGAGGGAGGAAAAACATAGTGGTCAGACTGAGTCCAGCCCAAAGGCCAGGCGGAACAGCTCCGACTTTCAGGCCCTGCAGAAAGATGTCAAATCCCGCAGGGCCCTGGTCTCCTGTGAGAGAGCATTCCACCAAGTCGGGGCCAATACTGAAAAGGCCCTGGCCCTAGTTGAAGCCAATCTAGCCACCTTATGGCTTGGCATCTCCAAAATATTGTTATTTCTGGACCTTAAGGTCCTCCGCGGGGCATACTAATACCCCATACATTTTATTGGGTTGCCCCAGCACTCTGTACAACTTCCAACATATATAAAAACAAAATAAAACATCAAACATTTAAAAAAACTTCCCTATACAGGATTGCCTTCAGATCCTCAGAGGTTGAATAAAAGTGCCCTGGCAGTTACCATTGTAGATAGGTGACCACATAAAAATTCACAGTACAGTCTTGTATTTAATGTCCATTTTGAGGTGTTTTGTTTTGTTTTGTTTTTACAATCAAGTGATGTATAAATTTTATGAAAATAAAGAAAGTTGATAAGGTTTATGCCATTCGTTAACCTTGCATCTGTGCTTGGGTGCTGGGGAAAATCCCAAGTGACTTCAGTGGACTCGCAGCCTACTGTATATTCAATTATAGATATTTAAGCATTTAAAATGCGAACTACCCTGAGAGAGGGGGGGGGGTCATTTTGCAGAAGGTCACTCACTCTGTTACCATCCATACACTAGCAAGACCCTAGATGCTGTGATTGATTTTTGTAACTGGACAAAGAAACAATCCACTGTCTGCACTTTGGCAAGAAGCTACGTTGTAAAGAACACTGGTAGCTATTAGGCAGAAATGCATTGTAGAAGAGCTATTATCTGTTGTATCTAAGTGCATGGGTTAGGAACAGAAGCCAGGAACTCAGCCAGCACTCCCATTTATGTTCATATGACCCCATTAAAAAATGTAGGCTGGGTATACAGAGTTTATAATGTATATAATACACTCTACCCTGGGTGCACACATTGAACTCCTGTGCAAACAGACTTTTCAATTCAACAGCAGGTGCTGTCTTACACACACACACACACACACACACACACACACACACACAACTGTAATGAAATGAATAGGCAAGCTTTGGGGGCAGGATCCATGTGTGCTATAGAGTCTTTGTTGTATCAGAATGATTCTGTACACAGAGGATGAGAAGGAACACTAGTTTGTGCACACATCAAAAAAAGTATGGTAGATAGTAAGATAGAAGACATTCAAAGCTTATAGGTATAGGTAACATCCTTCATAAACCAGGCAAGGGGAACCTTTGGCTTTCAGGATGTTACTAAACTGCAACCAGGGCTGGATTTAGATGAGAGAGGCCCTAGGCTACTCCACTTGTGAGGTCCCTCCCCACCCCCACCCTCACAACTAGAAGAAAATGGAAGCATGCTATAAACAAAATTGAGAGAACGCAAAGGATGATGACGGGTATTTAAAATTCTGCCATTCGCAATTTCTCCTCTAAAGGACATAAGATATAATTGTTAAATACCATGGTGTTTTTTTAATTTTTTTTTACATAAAATCAACATTGAAAAATGTTTGCAATAACTGAACTTTGTAAACCTTTTGTGGAATAAACATTATTTTTTTAGGGAAATGAAGTTGTAATGTTATTCTTAAAAAACACACACACACAAAAAAACCCACAGGCGAAGGCCTGGCCAGGGCGGTTGTCCTCTTATATACCTGCTGAGATTGACAAGGCACCTGATCTTCACCTGAATCTCATAACTCTCCTGACAAGTGATTTGGTCTGCAGCCACAGTGCGGAAATAAAGGATGAGATCACCACCAGATACCAGGCACTCTATTATTCAAATTAGTCCCCAGTGGTTTTTTTACAATCCCCTTCTCAATTAAGTAATCAATTTTAATCTAGAATTTAAATTCTCAAAACTTTCTTTTTTGTTAATTCGAGCAAGTAAACTACTGCTCTCACTTCATTACAAATAGTATTTCTACCTGCAACACACTTGAGCAAACCTGTTCCTCTTCATTTCACAGATATTTTGTTGCCATTTGCAACTTTAGCTGCCTCTGATTAGTTGTCATTTAACTCTTTGGGGAAATAATTAACATCACACGTCATGTGCATGGAAGTTGCTGAACCAATTAACCAACTAGAAGGATTACTGTTAATAGCACCATTTTTCCTATAACTTCATATTGCTGGATAGTTCTGATGAATTGCAAAAGCATTTTTTGTTTGCTTTCTGTTGCCAACCTGGAACTTTTCTTTCTTAGTGCCACTTTGTTTTGTACGGTTCCTTGCAAATGAAGGAAAACAAAGTCTCAAAGTTGTTGGGCCTGAGTTGTCCTGCCCTTGCATGAAGTCTTGGGTTTACAATTTTGGGAGAAAGGAGACTGTGGCACTGGGGAGCGGGCAGGCTGGCGAGGCCCCCTAGATTTAGAGACCCAAGTTGCCCTGCCCTCGCATGAAGTCTTGGGTCTGCAATTTTGGGAGAGGGGAGACTGCCCACTGGGGAGCGGGTAGGCTGGCAAGGCCCCCTAGATTTAGAGGCTCTAGGCTTCAGCCTACTTAGCCTATACATAAATCTGGCACTGATTGAAACTACCACCAGACATAGCTGCCAAGTTATCCCTTTTTTACAGGGATTTTCCCTTATGCTAAATAGGCTTCCTCGCGAGAAAAGTGAAAACTTGGCAGCTATGCCACCAGACCCTGCAGGAATGAAAGGGTGATGGAAGTTGGAGTTCACCAACATCTGGAGGACCACAGGTTCCCGACACCTGCCCTAAACCATGGCAGAAGCAATATTTTAGTGGGCTGAATATATGCAGGTGTAGATTTAGGACAGTAAAAGGAGGAGGGAAGCACAAGGTGATTGCATATATTCACATATATAGGGGGACCATCCATCACATATGCCTAGATATTCTGTTAGCCTTCCATCCAACATGAAGACTAGCCTCTTATTTAGCCTAAGAGTTACAGTCAGTGCTTTTTTTTTCTGGGAGGGACACATGGGTATGCATACCCCTAAACATTTTGTGAATCTTTGTACTTTTGTCCATTTACTGTAAAATAATAATAATAATAATAATAATAATAATAATAATAATAATATATTATTTATACCCCGCCCATCTGGCTGGGTTTCCCCAGCCACTCTGGGCGGCTTCCAACAGAAAAATAAAATACAGTGGTACCTCTACTTACGAATTTAATGTGTTCCGAACCGAACACACATTCGTAAGTCAAAAAAAATTGTAAGTCGAATCCCATAGGAATGCATTGGGAGAAAAAAATTGTAAGTTGAAGCAAAATTTGTAAGTAGAAAAAATCCTGCATTCGGGAATATTTCAATTTAAACATGCATAAAGAGACATCAACCCATATCGTATGGGACGCTAGCAAAGCCGTCATGAGGGGATTCTTAATACAAAAAAATAGTCATAAAAGAAAAGAAAGAGGGAAAATAAAAGAAGAAATCATGACACAATTAATGGACTGTGAAAAACAATTAACATCAATGCCGACAGACGAAACATTGAAACAAACTATTAAAAGACTCCAGACACAGCTTTCTATACAAGTCAACTATGAGGTCGAATGGAAGATCAAATGGCTAAGACAAAAGAATTTTGAATTCGCAAATAAATCGGGTAGATTTCTGGCCTGGCAGCTAAAAGCACGGCAAAAACAGAGTACAATTACTAAGATTAAGGATGAAGGATTAGAAACAGAAGATCCTAAAGAGATAAGGAAGGTCTTCTTAAGATACTATCGAGAGTTATATAAGAAGGGAAAAGAAGATAAGACCAAAATTGAAACATATATTCAAAAATATGGCCTCCAGAAAATATCTCCAGATCAAAAAGATCTCCTTAACAAAGAGATTACCAATCAGGAAATTGAGAAAGCCATTACTAAAATGAAACTGGGGAAGGCCCCCGGGCCAGATGGTATATCCGCAAAGTATTATAAGGTCCTAGTAAATGAAATCACACCCGTACTCTGTGAAGTTATGAACAACATCCTCAAAGAAGGGATAATCCCTAATACCTGGAAGGAAGCCCACATTACCCTGATCCCCCAAAAAGATACAGACACACAAAATGTTAAAAATTTTCGGCCAATCTCTTTACTCAACAATGATTACAAATTATTCACAGATATTTTGGCAGACAGATTAAAACAAGTTTTAAACACAATAATCCATAAAGATCAGGCGGGGTTCCTCCCAGGTCGTCAGATGCGGGAAAATGTGAGAAATATTGTCAACATAATAGATTATCTTGAGGTGAGAAATGAAAAACAGGCGGCGCTTTTATTTGTCGACGCTGAAAAGGCGTTTGACAATGTCTCTTGGCAATTTATGTTGTATAATCTAAAAAAGATGGAAATAGGAGAGCAATTTAAGAGAGGCATTGAAGCAATCTACACAGAACAGACCGCAAGGCTAATAATAAATAACAACTTGACAGAAAAATTCAATATTTCTAAAGGGACTAGACAGGGCTGCCCTATCTCCCCCTTGTTATTTATTATGGTGATGGAAATCTTGAATAACCGCTTGAGAAATGATACAGAGGTAAAGGGCATCAAACTAGGGAAAAAAGAATATAAAGTCAAAGCTTTTGCTGATGACCTCGCAGTAACTGTAGAACAACCAGATACAAGCTTACCGGAAGTCTTGAAAATTTTGGAAGAATTCGGCAAGGTGGCGGGTTTCAAACTCAACAAAACAAAGACCAAGATGATTCTGAAAAATTTAAAAAAAGAAGAAAGTGAGAGATTAGAAGAACAACTAGGAATTTCATGCGCCAAAAGATAAAATATCTAGGAGTGTGGCTAACGGCGAAAAATATCAATTTGTTTAACGATAATTATAAAACAGTTTGGAAAGAAATCAACAAAGACATGGAAGGCTGGAAAAAACTTAAATTATCTTTCTGGGGAAGGATTGCGGCGGTGAAAATGAATGTTCTGCCACGGCTTTTATTCCTATTCCAAAATATTCCTATAATAAAAGGGACCTCCCAATTTAAGGATTGGCAAAGAGCCTTATCTAAATTTGTGTGGCTAGGAAAGAAACCTAGAATTAAGCAAAAAATTCTTGTAGATAAAAAAGAGAGAGGAGGGTTTGCCATGCCTGAGCTCAAGCTATACTATGAAGCAGCTTGCCTTGTATGGATCAAGGATTGGATTATGTTACAAAATACGGATTTGTTAGACCTTGAGGGATATACAAATAGATTCGGCTGGCATGCCTACCTGTGTTATAACAAAATCCATACTGGTTTTAAAAGTCATATATTTAGGGGTCCAATTTTGGAAGTATGGAATCGTAATAAAGCTCTATTAGAAAGGAAAACACCATGGTGGGTTGTTCCCTTAAATGTATTAGCTATACGAAAAGTGAACATGGATAGGAAAGGAATTATGTATGAGGACATTGTTGTAAAAACGAAGGATGATTTCAAATTAAAAACTTACGACCAGATTAAGGATAAATTCGCAGGTTGGCTACAATATTACCAAGTTAATGATTTATTTAATAAGGATAGGAGAGAAATTGGTTTTGAGGCAAAAAA
Organism: Zootoca vivipara; assembly: GCF_965207765.1. Lineage (NCBI taxonomy): Eukaryota > Metazoa > Chordata > Lepidosauria > Squamata > Lacertidae > Zootoca > Zootoca vivipara. Next base: position 35,134,513 of record NC_142591.1, on the reverse strand, counting down.
GTCGAAATTTCAAATTGAATTATTGGAAAATAGTCAAAAAATATTATCAAAAATGTACAATTTGCTTTTGGATTGGTATACGTTGGATGAGCTGACAAAGGATTGTATGATCAAATGGGCGAGAGATTTCGGGCACAATATACCCACGGATAGCTGGATAAAATTATGGAAAGAACATCTAAATTTTACGGCATGTACTACACTTAAAGAAAATGTAATGAAGTTAGTACACTGTTGGTACTTAACACCGGTAAAATTATCCAAAATGTATAGAAATCAAAATAAATGGTGTTGGAAATGTGAAACATCGGTGGGAGAATTCTACCACATGTGGTGGGAGTGCAAAAAGGTTAAAAAATTTTGGGATTTGGTTTACAATGAATTAAAGAAAATTCTGAGATACACCTTTCCCAAAAAGCCGGAGGCCTTTTTGTTGGGACTCTTAGACAAAGAAATAGCAAAGACTGACCAAAATTTCTTTTTGTACGCCACTACGGCGGCGAGAATTCTAATAGCCCAGAAATGGAAAATTAATGAAATGCCATCAATTAATGAGTGGCAGTCGAAAATTCTGGAATACATGGAAATGGCCGTACTCACCAACAGAATCCGGGAACAAGATGAAGGAAAACTCAAATTGCAATGGAGTAAATTTGTTGAATATGCAAAAATTAATTATAAAGGTATGAAAACGTTAGTGGTAACAACATAACTCCCACAATGATACATATATAACGAATTAAATAATACGATACGAGACTGAAATAACTTACCATTTGCTGGAAGGAAGGAAGTCGCGCTGTTGATCTTGATGTATATATTGTTCTTTTTTTTGTTCTGATATATCAATTTTGTTGGAAAATCAATAAAAATTTATCATGAAAAAAAAAAGAAAAAATCCTGCATCCAAGATGGCAGACGGAGCTCCGTTCGTAAGTAGAAACATTCATAAGTAGAGGTACCACTGTAAAATAATCGATTAAACATTAAAAGCACCAATAAACAGGGCTGCCTTCAGATGTCTTCTAAAAAGCTGGTAGCTGTTTTTTCTCTTTGACATCTGATGGGAGGGCGTTCCACAGGGCAGGCGCCACTATCGAGAAGGCCCCCTGCCTGGTTCCCTGCAACTTGGCTTCTCTCAACGAGGCCCTCGGTACTGGACCTCAGTGTCTGGGCAGAATGATGGGGGTGGAGACGCTCCTTCAGGTATACTGTATTTATTTCCCCCAATTTGAACTATCAAATGGTGATTTTCTTGAGTCAAAATGAGAGTACCCCTAAACATTTTTAGGGGGTAAAAGCACTGGTTACAGTCAAAAGGAGAAATGCACTAAAGTACTTGAGCACATGCAGAGGGCTCTTGAATGTGAACCACTGGTTATACCAGGCATCCCCAAACTTTGGCCCTCCAGATGTTTTGGACTACAATTCCCATCATCCCTGACCACTGGTCCTGCTAGCTAGGGATCATGGGAATTGTAGGCCAAAACATCTGGAGGGCCGCAGTTTGGGGATGCCTGGGTTATACTATAAATCCCCATGCCATTTCTGAGAAACAATCACAAGAAATAAGGCAACCAAGCAATAAAGCGAGCTCAAGAACCCATTTAGACATGCTGAAGAACTGCAAGTCATTTCCAGTGAAGCTTTCTTAAAAGTAGAAAACTATCCACATCAGGGAGAGGAGTCCAACTGCTACTATGAGCACAAGAGGAAAATATTATTATGCTTCATGGTGTCATTGTGTTATATTAAGCAGCCGCTAGGCTAAAGTTAGCCCAATAGAAGTCTGCTAGCAGGGCAGCTACAGACTGGGGGGAAGCGCAAGAGAGTGGGGAGGGAGAAACATTGCTTTCTTTTAAAATATTTGGGAAATAATTCATTCCTGGATCTTTCAATGGGCATGAAAAGAAGACTGGAAGATGAGCTCCTGCTTGTTGGTTTCTGCTTGTATGCCCTGAGAATAAAAATAGAAAGGATGCAAGATTCATTTTTCAACAGGTCCAGATAGACTTTTAGTGAAAGAGATTTTCTTACTTAGTGTTCATACATAATAAGTTCATTGAGTGTCAGGCACCAACAGCTAGAATATTAAGTGTACCTGAAGGGGGCAAAAATAATTGGGAAAAGGCATATTGTATAGAAAGGGGCAACAATATTTCCCTTCCAATTTCACTAGGCTCATCCCCCCACCCACTTCACACATGCCCAGAGATATCCTCTGTGGAAAAACATAATAATCTTCATTAACACTCAAGGCTTCTTTCAATTAAAAATCGTGCTGTCAAATTTGCTTACTTGCATATGAACATTGAAGTGATATACCTTGGGTAATGAAGGAATTTGCCTCCTAGGATAGTTATATATTTCTTATTTACTAAATGTCTTAGACACCTGGTAGCAATTGCTCTCCGGGAGCCATATAAAGACAAAGGAAAAGGCAGAAAAATAAATAAAGCAATTAACATGTTTTAAAAATATGAAACAGCATCAAACAATTCTAAAATGAAATCAAAGTGATATTGAATTGCAAAGACAACCTGAAAATATCAAAACATTTTAAACTACAGAAGCTGAGAATTTAAAAACAGGATATTTAAAAGCAGTGGGTTTAAAAAACAAGGGAAAACATAAATAGTTCTTCCCGGTACTAAAAGAGGAGGAAAGGTGGAGATTGCCTCCTCAGCCTGACCCTTTCAGAGAAGAAGAAGACAATTCAGAATTGCTACAGGGGTTTGAGGGAGGTCACAGCTCAGAGGCAGATAAGGGGGAAAGCTGGGAACTAAGGGGAGAGGGTGAAGAGGAAGCACCAGGAGAGCAACAGATGATGGACACAATGTCTTTAGAAAGCATTCCAGACCTCCCTTCCAGAACCTGGCAAGCCTTGAAAGTAGTAGAGCAAATGGCTCAGAAGCGAAGGGTCCTCAGTGCCACCCATAGGGGAGATGATGAATGAGGAAGTGGGAGAAAAGGGGGGGGGGTGGAGAGTCACTCAGGACAATGCCATTATTCCAAGAGGCTGCATTCCAAGCCTCTCTCTGTAAATACTGAATAAAAAGCAGATGGTAAGAACTTCCTTTGACTTATCCATTCCTGGCAACCTGCTCTGGAGTTGCTTCCTCTGCTGCCTGACACACTGCTCCTATCTGCTCCTATCTGCTCCTATCTGCACGGTTATCACCATAAAGTAGTACTAGGAGAAAATTGCTCAGCCCCACAATGGTCCATAGTGGACCACTGTTATTAAATAACATAGCGGAGATATATGAATAAAACAGAGGTGCTGTGGCTGAGTGGTTATCTCTGGGAATTGGGTGTGTGGCATGTCCTGGGAAGGGTTGCACTCCCCTAGGAGGACTCATGCATTCTAACTCATTGGTACCTGAAAGATCTGAAATATGATGTGTAATATTAGCATGCCAGAAAAGGATCAATTCAGCATTTGACAAATGGAGTACTAAGTTAACAGATGAAAGGACAACTAGCACATGTTTTATGCATACTTAAACATGATCGGGTACACATGTACATAAATGCTTGCATGGGCTTTCCTCACAACATGTATTATCTATAAAACAGGCCTGAGAAATGTCAATAAAAGAACAATGTGCTTCATTAAGACTAGCAAAATTTCTCAGAGGCTTCTTCTAAACATTGTTATGCCATCATTGAAATATCTCTGAATTAAAGTCCAGGGCTTGCGAAAAGAATGTACAAAGTTATTAGAGAAACATGTTTGGCTAACTCTAGTCATCAGAGATCAAGGACAATGTAGCAGAAGAAAGGACAGCTGGAAGGAGACCTGTATAGCAGCCAGCTACATGGGACCATCAAATTCCATCTGGCTCAGTTACCTGTGCCTCCAGCATTAACAGTTCCAGATAACAAATGGTAGATAACCAAGTGAATCATGAAAAAATGAATTAAAACAACAAGGGCATATTTTCTTCTTGAACAGTCTTTATGGGTCTTTATAGATCAAGAGGGGAAAACTCTCCCTGTTATAAACATGACCAGACATGAACCTGTAGTATCTTACAAGGAGTTATTTTGGGTTCTATCTTTAAAGCACAGTGCTAGCTGATCCTTTAAATTCCAGCTGAAATTTGACAATGTAAATTCAGTCTCGTTATTAAACCAGGTGACCAGAAGTAAATGCTGTGGTGATGGACTTTGCCTATGAACACAAACTGACTTCATGGAGGAAAGGACTATCGATGGCTTCTAGCAATGATGGTTACGCCCTGCTTCTACAGTTCGAGGCAGCAATGCTTATGAATACCAGCTGCTGGAAACAATACGATGGAAGAGAGCTCTTTTGCTTGAATCCTGTTTGCAGGTTTCCCACATCTGGGCATCTGGTTGGCCACTGTGAGAACAGGATGCTGGACTAGATGGGCCATTGACCTGATTCAGCCGAATCGTCTTGTGTTCTTGTGGAAAGCTGGCTTCTCCTTGTCAGAGAAGTCCTGCATTTTGGGAGTATTCTTTTGCCTTTCTCTTCAATCACCACTGTCCCTACAAATTTGATTCAGGCCTTACAAATATAGAATAACTGTAGAAAGTGGTCCATGCTAGACTCTCCTAATGCACCATTAGAATTACCAGAAACATTTTGCATGTATTTATCTAGGTCAGCATTTCCCAACTTAGTGCCATTCAGCTATTTTGTACTACAACTCCCATCATCCCTGATCAGTGGCTATGTTGGCTGGGATTGGTGGGATTGGCTTGGCTTGTTGTTCTACTGATTGTAGGACAACAACATCTTGCAAAGGCTATCCTAGGTTCACATAGGTTCATCATAACCTGTATTTTAACTTCACTCAGTCCCACCCTCTCTTCCTTCATACTTAATACATTTCTTATATATATTATGGTGTTAAAAGGCTGTCCATTACAGTAAAAAAGGAGGAAATCTTATATACCCAACAGGTAGAAGCAGGAGGTATAGTCTACTGGACAGAAATTATGCACTATCTTGTTATTTAAGGGGAAAAGAGAAGAACATGAATGATATTTGGAAACTATTTCTTTTGTGGTCATTTTTTCTTACTATCTCTATCATGTCAATAATGACAGTATTTAAAAGCTGGGAAGTCAGGATAAATGCAGCAGCCATATATATTTTTTCTAGCATTGAGAACTCACATGATTTTACAATGTCACAAGCCATGAGTCTTTAGTCACTTGGTATTAAAAGAAAAATTATCCATAAGACTCGCATAAGAGGAAGGCACGTTCGGCAAACCCTCACCACGATCAACTCCCACCCAGAAACCTGTGTCCCCGCTGTGGAAGAACATATGGATCCAGAATTGGCCTCCACAGTCACTTAAGGACTCACTGTTAAGACCATGTTCATGGAAGACAATCTTACTTGGCTACGAGTGATCGCCAAAGAAGAAAAAAGAAGAAAGCTAATATCCCCATAGACATTTTAACACAGCTGGTGTATGAATGATTCAATTGAAAGGCACAATGATTGAAAGATAATAGTTTAAAATTAGCTTGCCTTGCCACTAAAGAGATGGAAATTTTAAAATTCAACTTATTGCACATATGTCACTTTTGCCGCATTGCAGCATTTAAAAAATGAAGCAAGCCATTTGACAACAGAAAAAGTATTTGTGTCAGGCACCTTGAGGTGAAAAATAAATGGAGAAACAGAAAAGAAATTTAGAAGTTTTCTATTGTATCTGGGAAAGTAGTGAAACAAGTCTGGTCAACGAAATAACAGCTTGGTAGATAGGCAGGCAAAATGCAAAATTGCAAACACACACAGCTATCTGTCTGATGAATATACATAGCTTCTGTTTTCTTTAAATAGCCATCATTTTAATGGCTAATGGTCCAAACCCATATATTTCTTTGCTAGTATAAGAACAAGTTGCAGCAGCGCATCCGAGGCTGTGTACACATTACCATTTACTCCAGCTCCAGGACATTCCCATCACTGGTAATTGAAGCAGAGTACACATGATATCAGCTACAGTCCATATCTTCACTGTAGTTCCTTGAGAAATACTGTTGTTGCTACATTTTCCCTTAAACCAGCTTCCATCAGATTTGAAAATGTAAGCCACATTCACTTAGCAATTATGCTGAGATGTGTCCGTTGTTGCACTTGTACAGATGACAACACATGCACAGAAAGTAGTTTTATGAATGGGAGTTTGGGAGTGGGGATTCTGAGCATGGGGAAAGCAAACAGGAGGCACATGTTAGGTGAAGACATCTCCATCCACTTTCTGGTGCGTACAACATTATGCATATACAACATGGACAACCAGCCTGCTTGGAACAGGTAAAACACATTCAAGTGCAATTGAATCTAGACTCCTTGAGGTCTGGAAAAGCAGTCTGAAGAAAAAAAGGTATTTTTTTAAAAAAAAAATACACAAAATTGATATTAAAGCTTGGAATTCTCTGAATTATGTTTCTCCAACTGATGTTGCTGAGCACAATCCTGTGCATATTTACATACAAGTAAATCCCACTGTGGTAACTGGAGCTTACTCTTGAGCTTAAGAAAGAGTGAGTGTGGCATTGTGTTTAGTGTGTTGGACTAGGATCAGAGAGTCTTGAGTTCAAATCTACACTCAGCCATGAAGCTCATTTGGGGACTTTGGCTTGACCTACTATGCAGGTTTATGGTGCAGAAAAAAATGGGGGGAGACCTATATGAACCACACTGAGCTACTTATAGGGGCATAGGTATAATGCAGTAGATAAGTAAGTAAATTGTTGACTCCTGAGGCACCGAACAGGCATGTACAGTATTCCACCACCTATGTTCCAAAATTTCAGTATCCAAACAGAATTTAGCTGAGACAGAACTAACCAGACACTGGAATCTCAGATCAACAGTGCAGCAGAACTATTAAATTTTGCTCACCCCTAGTTTTTAATAAAGAGTAACATTGAATATTCACCCGAGGCTGCTTAGTGAGGTGGAGAAGAAATACACCACTGTGGTTATATGACTTGACACCAAGCCTCACAAAAAGAATTGAACTATTTGTGATCTCGCATAGCAACCATTAAGAGTTTCAAGTGTAAAGACTCCAAACAAATGGTTATTCTCGGGGGTAACGTTGGAATAGAACAAGCCTGCCCATCTGCAGCATTACTGTGTGACAGGCCTGCCGCCAGCTCATTCCTGTGCTAGTATTGGGGCTCTTCCAAGAAGCCATATGCAAGCATTACAAAAAGCTTGATAGCCCTGTTTTCAATCTGATTTCTATACAGGTATACTGGTAGAGCAGGAGAGGAATGGAACACAGCATTTCCACGATGTTCATCTCCTTTGTCAAAAGCCCACATGCTCTTATTTTAAAAGAACTGATTGCACACAGGCTGGTTTCAAAATTCTTTGGCTTTTTAGCATTAGTGAATTTAAAAAATAAAACTTTGTAAGAGATCATATTAATGGTGGCAGCAGTTTTAGCATTAAATAGTGCATACCGCTTTAGGATCCTTGGAAATGAAAAACAGTTTATAAATTTATTTTATTTTTTATTTTTAATACTTTATTCAGAGTTTGACAATAACAAAAAAAAACCGCAATAACTACTACATCAGTTCATTACAATTGACCATCTTTAACAATAATTGAATAGTTGAAAAATTATGGAACATCACTTTAACTTACTCGAGTTTTCATATTTAACTTTTATCTCTTTGTCTCTTTCTTAGCAGGTCAAAAAGAGAAAAAAGACCAAAGAAAGAGGTACAAAGAAAGAAAGAAAAAAGAGAGAGAAGGGAGGGTAAAAAAATCAAAGAAAAAAATAGAAATAAAAAAGGAAAAAGGGGAAAAAACAAAGCAAAACAAAATGAACACATTTGACTTCCGATTATACTCATTGTGTTATTATTTCTGCTATTTTTTCACACAGTTCCAAATTGTTTTATTACTTCTTTGTTTGCCTCAGATACCAAAAAACATTATATTTCTTGTTTTACAAGGATCATTCTATTTCTGCCAGGAGATGTTTATTATTATAATACCTTTCCAGATACTCTTTAAAGATTCTCCATTCTTTCTGTACTTTCTATTTTGGATAACCTCTAACTCTCCCTGTCATCATGGCCATTTGCAGATATTCTGTCATTTGGACCTGCCATTCATTTATAGTAGGTTTCTTGCAATTAAGACCCTGGCTGCTACTGCTGTATACATAAAAAGTGGTTTAAATTCTTTTTTGATTTCTGGTGACATTATACCTTAGGAGGAAGGTTTCAGGTTTTTTCTTAAATGAGAACTTGAATAGTTTTTTAAAAAAAATTCATTAAAGATGTTATTCCAAAATTCCTTAATGGCTGTGCATTCCCACCACATGTGCATATATGACCCTATACCATCTTTATACCTCCAGCAAGTTGGTGATCTATTTCTATACATCTTCGCGAGTTTTGCTGGAGTGTGGTGACATCTTATTGCATTTTCATAATATTTTCTCTCAGATTATAGCACACTGTAAATTTAATTTCCCCCCCCCACAATTTCTCCCATTGATCCATATAGATATTATACCCTAGGTCTTGCGCCCATTTCACCATTGATCCTTTCACCAATTCTTCTTTCACCTCCCATTCTAAGCAAAATAAAAAAATTCCTTCAGTAGCACCTTAAAGACCAACTAAGTTTATATTTTGGTATGAGCTTTCGTGTGCATGCACACTGCATGCACACGAAAGCTCATACCAAAATATAAACTTAGTTGGTCTTTAAGGTGCTACTGAATGAATTTTTTTATTTTGCTTCGACTCAGACCAACACGGCTACCTACCTGTAACTCCCATTCTAAGAGGAGGTTATAAATTCTTGAAATGTATTTTCCTTTATATTGGTTTAATTCTTTTTCAAATCTACCTGTAGATGTTTCCTTTGCAAGACCTTCCTTTTTATCTAAATTCAATCTTTCATTTATCTGAAAATAATGTAGCCAGTCTGTCAGGTGCTTTCTGATTTCTTCAAATTCTTTTAATTTGAAGTTATCATTAATTTCTTCTATTAGCACTCTGTATGTGGCCCAGTCTCCTTGCATATTTTTTTCTTTTTAACAGCCAGGGCTTCTGTCAGTGAGGTCCATAGGGGAATTTTTGGTTCTAATATTCCTTTATATTTTATCCAGATCTTGTATAGCGATTTCCTTATAATATGATTTAAAAATCCCTTGTCTAACCTCACCTTTTCATATATTAAATATGCATGCCAACTGTATTGGTTGTCAAAACCCTCCAGGTCTAGCACGCCCGTATCTCTTAGAGTAATCCAATCTTTTATCCATACCAATCCGGATCAGATTATAAATTATTTTAAGGGTTTTGTATTTATTTTATTTTATTTAACAAAATGCGTCAGCAAAACCTCTAATCAACATAAACCTCTAAATGGTTCACATAAAATAATATAAAATATACACAAAAAACAAAGAAATAACATATGGAAAGAATGTGTCTTTAAATTTTGTTGAGTAATATGATAAAGTTTCAGAAGTAGGGGTTTTAGTGTCTTAGCATCTAAATTTTCTATTATAAAAATACTATATGGTATTAACATCAAACACCTACCAAGCTTCTCACTACATCCCATTGAAGTTTTCATAATGCTCTTGATGTTGAAGATATTGGGCTTCTGTAGCTGTTGGTATAATCCCCCTGAAGTACTGATGTGAAGCAGTCGTCATCGTAAGCCAAAAAAATTATCTGAAACTCAGGACCAATGCAATTAGCAGGCATGTGGTTTTTTCCCCTTTGTTATATAAATATCAGGTGCAAAATAGCACTTGGGCTGGGAAGGGAGAGTTTAATTCTTTATCTTCCAGCGATGGCTATAAGTAAATTTGAAATGCTATTTGCATTTCAAGGGAAGCTCCAAATGCGTAAAGCACAGGGGTTGCCAACCTTTTTAGGCCCATGGGTGCATTTGCATCCTGCTTGTGCACTTCTCATTGCTCCCGGAACAATACCTCTCCCCAGAGACAGAAAGAGAGAACATTCTCACTCTCTTCACTTTTTCAAGGGATATCTGATTCTTGAAGAGCTGAAAAAGGAAGTGGAAAAGAGCATCATTCTTTTAGCTTCTTCCTCAAGTTCTATGTGGTACTTAGTGGAGAATAGGGTAACCACTCTCATCTCCTCATTATCAAGAGGATAATAAACAAACAAACAACTTTTATTTGTGTCCCGCCCTCCTTGGCCGAGACTGGGCTCAGAGCGGCTAACATCAAATATATAACATTGGTATAAAATCAAACAATAATTAAATTACCTGCTAAAAACAAGTAAGGATATTTTTTTAATGCAAAACCAGGATGAGTATCTCCTGGGATGTGGTCCTGGGTGAGTCACATGGACCACACCTTGCTCTTTCCCTCCAAAAGTGCTTTTTGGGGGTGAGAGCACAGCGTGAGAGCGCATGAGATTGTGGCATCCAAAATGGCCACCAAGATCTCACGAGAAAAAACAGGAGTGTCTAGGCAAGGAACATAGGAGCTGCAGATGGGACCTTAGAAGCCTCAAATCAAGTCTCTTGACCTGGATCTTTGTAAACAGGTACTGAATACAGAAACCCGAAGGGGGATATTGCAAAAGATAAGGATCAGTAGAAGTGACAGAACATACTTATCTCTGATCTGCTGTTACTTTGCTGCCATGCCTTCCTTCCTTCCTTTCTTTTACTTCAAATAACACTTTCTTCTCCATCCTGGACAAGATACATGGATGAAAGTATGCCTGTTTGTCTGGGATTATGCATGATAATATCATGATGCTACATAAGCCATGAGATTTGGCTAAGTGCTGATACCCCTGAAAGCAAAGACAAGCTTGGCCAAAGGCAATGAATTACAAATGCTTTAGCAATTTTGAAGCAATCATGAAAAACAATCTGTGAAATGGGGGAGCATTTTATAAAACCGACTAAAATAATTCACAGCAATATGTGATTATTTTCAGTTTCAGCATATTCAAAATCTGGACTTCTACAAGGGGACAAAGTTGATGAGACATGTCAACTGCATGAGCATTGGCCCATTTTTATTTTACAAAATAATTTGTTTCCTACCAGCTAAAGGAAAGATAAGATGGAATAAAATAATTTTGTTGGACTGCAACTTTGGAATTTATGATCCCGCAGCTCCCATCATCCCTGACCATTGGCTATGCTGGTTGAGGCTGATGGGAGTACAAGTCAAACAGAATCTGGAGGGCATCATGTTGGCAATTCCTGCCATAAGAGAAGAAGAAAAATGTAAGGAAAAATGGACATGGACACAGAATCTTCTTCATCCCTTCCATTGCTGGACCCATCTAATTTGTAGCTCCAGTTCCACAGTGATATCTGCCTCCCACATCTCATCTAGTATGACCATAAAGAGTAGAGCAACAAGGATAGGGCTTTGCACTTTGGCAGAGTGAAAATTGTAACAAAACACTTCAAACAAAAGCATGGCTGAAGAGCAGAGAATGGAGATCAAGGTGTTTTCAGCATTTCTGTATCTCATGTATGTGAACTGTGCTAGCTCTCTATAATATTAAGCATACACATATAGATGTTTGCTTTTAGAGTTAGCAAACAACCTTGCTATTTTCCCCCATGCTACATTTTTTGTTCATGTTTGTTTTCAAGACTCTTAAAGAACCTCTTGGGGCTTTGATTTCATATTAGAAATCTAGATTAATCTGTTAAACTTTGACAGGCCTTAAGTGTGAAAACAGCATATGGCTGTGCAAAAGAGGAGCTCTGGAGCTCCCCCCCCCCTGCTCTTAACAGAATGTAAGTCTTCATACTGTGCTCATCCTTATTCACTGCATGCCTATCCATATTTTAACCCTGGAAATAGCAAGGTATCAGCCTAATTCATTATATTTTATTCTCTTAACATCTGCACCACTTGAATGGTATCCCTGGAAAAATAAAAATTGCCTTTCACAAGGACAGTGCATAATTGCTTTCCGTATCAACTCCATTGGCATGATAAATACATAGATACGCTACTGTGTCATTGAATAAATTAAACAAATTTATGATTAAAACTTCTATCAGTGAACAGTAAAATCCATGGTAGCCAGATGAAAGCTCCATGAGTAGCAAGGGCTTCAAACAAAAATTATTCTTCTGGGCTTGGGACATTACACAGAGTCAACCCTGAGGTCACTGATACTTATAGCATAGATTGTATTAAAAGCTGCAGATATAATATCCTACAGTGTCTGAGTGCTAGCTTGGTTTGGGCAACAGGGCCCACTACAGACTCAGCTCCAAAAGCAATAGCACCAAGCATTGACAAGGGAAGTCTGAAGCCAACCATTGAATTGAGGCTCTGGTGAACAAGCTGATGGATAGGTAAATGGAAGCAGGAGAGTGGTAGTAGTGTAAGTCAAGAAACTAGTGAGATGATAAGGCAGGGAATGCCCTGCTCTAGTACCTAAGCTGTCAGAGAGTAGTTCAAAGTCTGATGTTGACATTTAGCTTCTTATACTAGCAGAGTTCTTGTATGTCACCCACAATCTTGTCAGACAGCCTTTTGCTTCAAGGGTTGGACCTAGACTATAGTATTGGTCCTGTCAGCTGACTGATCCCCAAGGCACAATCCCTGTTCACCTGGACCCATAAAAATCTATATAAAGGACTGATTCTTACTTGTTTCACTGAGGGTCATCTCAAGACATTTTGTTGTCTGAGGCAAAGAACAATATGGGCCCCTTCCTCATTCTACATCCAGAAGTCAACTCAAGTGGCAGTTCGATCTTACTTCAACACTGGCAACAGGACAAGAGTCCTCCACCACACCTGATGGCAGCAGGGTAGCTTAGGGGCAAGGAAAGTGCCATGCATAACTCTGTCCACCAACACCTCATCTCTTTTCCCCTCTCATCATCTGCTGCTTCAGTGGACTGACCCACTCTGTCTAATGGTAGCACTGGTGTGGTTTTCATCAGAGAACACTTTGTATGCTAAGCTTCTGTTCACTTCTTTTCTGTTGCTGCCTTTTGGGATTCAACTCGATATGCTGTCTGCAAACCTTTAACTCATGCCTCTCCACTGGAACTTGACTGGTGCCTCACCTGAACTGTGTCATTTTTGCCTTTGGTCTGACAGCCAACACTCTCTGCAAGCCCTAAAACATGACTGCTTAGAAGCCCAAACCCTGTTGGGCCCTGACACTGGCAATTAAACTATGAAGTCATCTCCAATGTAATTGTGAGTTTTCTCTGAAACACCTTCAACAGAATTAACAAGTGATTGGAAATGTGGACCAAAGACACTAAGGGAATTGATAGAATTCTCAATGATATTGCTTTTCTTCTTCTGTCTGGGTATATAATTATCCAATCGTACTGAATGAGATTTTGATTTGCTATTTCACATTCAATAGCAGAGATCAATAGCAATGCAAATTAAACAGAGAAAAACCTACAACTCTTTTCATAAAAAACCCTGTCATTAGAAATCCAAACTATAGTTTCTCTTGTCCTGAGTCATTTAGGCGTTTAGCCAATGTATGCTTTGAGCAAATGTATTGGCTTCATGATTAAAGATAAGGCCTCTTTTGTTCAATTCTGCTGCCGAGACATTATTTTCCAGTCAATTGACCAAAACAAAAAACAAAAAAAAACCACCCAACTGTGTGTGTGTGTGTGTGTGTGTGTCTGTGTGTTAGCAAAAAGGGAGAACTTTTGTATATACACGCTGGACACATTAGCTCTGCATGACCTCAACCTAGAGGACAGAACCAGTATCACCTAGCTAGCTGAGCCTTCTAAGCATTCCATCCTCAAAGCTCTACAATTTGGAAACTGCAACATCTTTATCAGAGCAACTAATGATAAACTGCATCCTACCATCATCCCAAACCAACTTGTCTGAAGTTTTGTTTGATGTTTTTATTTCTCTGTCTGTCTGCCTATGTATTCGTTGAGCAAATTTTTAAAAGCACCACATGGGAGGGGTTCAGATAAATACTCTCAGTACATCACGCTTGTCCAATTGAGAAAGCTCCAACTTCCATAAATAAGAATGCAAAGGCAGCAAAAAATAATGATTAAAAATATTGGTTTTACGGTAATGTGCAGTCAAGCTGTGGACAGAAGCAGTTGGTAGCCTGGATTCAGACATTAGCGAGTTTCAGAGAAAATAGCAAATAGCAAACGTGGGCATGAACTGGAAAAAATAACTTGAGATTTTTCTAAGGGCCCCTCTAATTTAGTGGATTTTTGTGATTGTAATCTGCAACATGTTACTGATACAGTAACAGTGTCTGTGACAGATCTATACTGCACTGTCCACACCTCACTCAGTTTTATTAGTTGTTCTGTGATGTTCCCCACTATTACTGTGTTATTGCCATCTTTGGGGGGCATTCTTGTGCATAGTGCAACAAAGGCACAAGAAAAACAAGAACTCTGTACATTTGTGGTATGAAATGTTACAGAATTTCAACAGGAACCAATGGGTTCCTGCTTTGATTGGAAATGAAGCTGTATGCTTGCCTTGAAACTTCTGCAGGCCTAAGCTGTATTGAAAGTGGGATAACATATAACCATCCTGATACCATCATAAGCACAAATCATCATGAATGCACAGTAAAAAAAAGGCTGTCTGGAAGGACCTGTAAGAAGAAATATTAGCAGATGGAAGACAACAAGACCATAAGAAGAGAAAGAAGAGAAAACGAATAGGAAGGGACCAGTGAGTGAAGAGCTTAAAATAAAAACCCAAAGGAAATGAACGAACTCTTCAGTGAAGGGAGAGTCAACAGAAGAATAAGGGAAAACAGAGATGCAGAGAAATGAATGGTCATATTAAGAATGGAAGAAAGAGAACAAATCTGAAAGACAAATTTAAAAGAAGAAAGTTAGTCAACCTGGAAGAGCGTAAGACAATCAGTATATTTGCTGTAGTTAAAATGAAACAGAATGTCAGCAGCAATTTGGGAATCACAAGTTTTTGCACTAGTTTGAATTTTAAAAGTAAAAGAATCAAGGATGAACCCACTGGGCACTTGACTCAGAGATCAGGTCAGAATTTTTTTTATAAAAAAATGGAATAAAGAACAACAACAAAAGGATCCTAAGATCCAATGCAGTATAAGTTGACTACCGGTAGTAAAATAAATCAGCAGTTTGAAAACATTTGGAATACAGAATCGACATACATAAAAATAAGAACCTGTGGAAGGAGTGTGTTCCTCTGCAGGACAAAAAGCAGAAGCAAACCATCAGTAGCAAGTGCTTCTTACTGGTCCACCCCCTTGTTGATGTTTCCTCATCATCCTCCAGTGACGAGGAAGATTGAGCATCACAATTGCCACTGTTCCTGTCTGTGTGGTAAGTGCTGCTGGTTTTTAAAGGGTTTTTGTCAGGTTTAAAGGGTGTTTGCAGGCTTTTCCAATGGGTGCTTCGATTATACGTGGTTTCACATATGTGTGTGGTGCCTTGGAATGTAACCCCTGTGTAAATTGTGGGGTTGCCTGTATGGCTTTAAAGATTGGCCAGTACTTTGAATTCTAACTGGGGAGGGGGGGAAACTGGAAGCAAATGTAGATCTTTATCATCAGCTATAATATACTTGCGTGAATCTTAAGGTGGTTGCCTTAAAAATTAATCACCAACATTTGCATTTTAGTTTATAAACTGTAGCCTTCACAGCAGGAATTTCCAAAGCCAAATTCCAAAAGCTTAAAATCTCATGTCTATTTCATTTCAGCTCTGCTTCTTCTCTGTTCTTTGTCCCCCAAAGTGTCTTCAACTTCAGCAAAACAAAGCTCAGAGGAGCTTTCAAAAGAACGAAATGAACTCAGGCTACCTCACTGCAGATAGATTGAAACAGATCAGCAACAGTCAAACACATACATTCATATATCCCATACTCACAACACCATCCAATATAATATACTTGTTTGATGAATCAGATGAATGAGATAGAATAGACAAAAATACATCTGTCAAAAAAGCAGTTTTTTCATTGCAGAAGCAACCCGCTCTTACTCTCAAAGGGGAAGCTCAGCAGCCCATCGCCTGCTTTAACTTTTTTTTTTTGCATTTATCTGATGTTTGCATTCACTGAGGTTTCAAGCTGAAAAGAAAACCTGTTCAGAACTACACTGCGTGACTACAGATTTATTTTATTTTGCACTGCATTGTATCCTCATTTAACAACAGGATGCAGTCATCAATACCCAAAGGATCTGCAACCATAAGGGTCCCTGAGGCAACAACTGCTCTGTTTCTGTGCATAAGAGGAATATGGGGGAAACTCACCTCCTTTTTTTAGGACAAAGGAAACCATTTTTGATTGAATTGGGTTATTTATGAGAAAATATTTAAATTTAGCCCAGTTAGACTCCACCTAGAATAGAATGTTACAAACTATGCTGGATCAAATGCCAAATCAACCATTAAAAAACCCAAGAGAGAAAGTGAGCAATACATGGGTGGGTAAAATCATTCAGTCATATTATAGGGTACTATAGAAATTGCTGTCGTCTTTTCATGGACATTGCCATGAACTTATCTTAACTGATACCATGTGTATTGATGAATTTTTACTTGTCTATGTGACTGACCAAACTGTGGGAGGCAGTGGAAGACAGGAGTGCCTGGCGTGCTCTGGTCCATGGGGTCACGAAGAGTCGGACACGACTAAACAACACCATGTAACTGGCTTTCCCAGAATTGCCTGTTTTCGTACATTAGCATATTTATAATAGAGAAGCTCACCATGGATTGACTTTGCTCAAAAGTTGGAATGACTTAGATCATTCAGTAACTTGGAAAACGAGATTCCCCCTCCTGAAAGCCCCCCACTGCCAAAAACTGTGAGAGCAGGGGTGGTATCATTCTAGCAGACCTTGAGAAACTACCAATTCCTGTCGGCATCCAGAGGGTGTTGAGAGGCCAGCTGGCTAGCCCCCAGCTGGATCATGCCCTTTCAGCCAGCACGCTGGACGATCCCCCGATCTCTGGTGCGACATAAACCAGCAACCCAGACTTCAAAAGTCTGAGCTCACTATATTAGCAGAGCACTGCACATACAGAAGCAGTGTAAGGAGGCTCGCGGAAGCATAACAACAAGCAGATTAATTAAGCATGAATAAGGAAAAAGAAAACATGTTGTCTCTCCTTCATCTCCTCAGAGAGAGAGTCTCAAAACCAGAAGCTATACACACAACGGAAGTTCCCAGCAAGCTGTGCTGGAATGTAAACAGACATGTAAAGGACCTCTGCATTTTTCTCTGGTCCATTGGAGGGTATTTGGGAGATGTGGGAATGATGAACAGGGAAAATAGGGATTATTATCTGGGGCTTCTCTCTTATGAGGTGAATCATTAGGAACCTCTCAAGATCTTGCCCAGTTTAGAACTATTCAAAAGAATATTCCATGACCAATTAGAGAACTAGGCCCAAACAAACAAAATGAATTTCAATATTTTTACACTTAGGCAGGAATAACCAGCTACACAAATATAAGATGGGGAACACCTAGCTTGCCAGTAGTACATGTGATAAGGATCTTACTAGACAAGCTTAACAAGAGTCAATAGTATGATGCAGCAGCAAAAAAAGCTAATGCTATTTTAGGCTGCATCAACAGAAGTATAGTGTCCAGATCTAGCGTAGTCATAGTACTGCTCTATTCTGCCTTGGTCAGACCACACCTGGAGTATTGTGTCCAGTTCTGGGTGCCACAATTTGAGAAGCATATTGACAAACTGGAAGGTGTGCAGAGGAGGGCAACCAAGATGACCAAAGGTCTGGAAACCAAGCCTTATGAGGAACGGTTGAGGGAGTTAGATATGTTTATCCTGGAAATGAGAAGACTTAGAGGAGATATGATAGCCATTTTCAAATATCTAAAGGGCTGTCACATGGAAGATAGGGCAAGCTTGTTTTCTTTTCCTCCGGAAGGTAGGATCTGAAACAATAGCTTCAAGTTACAAGAAAAGAGGTTCCAACTTATTCTCAGGAAGAACTTTTTAACAGTAAAAGTTGTTCAATAGTGAGTGAACTGAGTCCCTCGGAAGATGGTAGACACTTCTTCCTTGGAGAAGTTGGATCGTCATCTTTCATGGATGCTTTAGATGAAATTCCTACATTGCACAGTGACCCATAAGGTCTCTTCCAATTCTACAATTCTACAAGTCTGTGAAACAAGGGAAGGCTTAAAATGAACAGATCCTAAAGTTTTGGGATTTATTTTATTTTTTATGTACGGTATTTTTCCATATTCCAAAAATGCAAAAGATTTGGGCAAGGCAAAACTCATGAAATATAGTTCTAAAGCCAGGGACCTCTAGATTATCACATTCTCAATCACCACCTGAGTAAAGCAGGCTTCCCATTTTAAAAATTACCCCTCCAACTCATAGTTGATATGGATGAGGAAAGTGGAAGTAGAAGCTAGGATGATTATTCTCACACTCCCAAGATCCATGGAGTCCCCAGTATAGACATGCCCTAAAGCTGCTCTCATAGTGCTCAGTAAAATGAAGGGTGTACTAAACTGCATTTTAAAGCATGATCTGGAATTCAGCTCAGGAGAAAGAAACAAGAATGGGTGCCATCATATTTGTGATGAATTAATGCTATTTGAGATCATACAAATCACCAGGTATTGACATAACAAAACACCATGAATTGATACATAGCACAATGCAGTAAAACGCAGATATTCCATGTGACCAGCTGTGGGAAATTTACAATTGGCTTATAATGAATCACATGTTGTCGAACAAGTCTCTTGATTAGGTAAATAATGCCTTGAAATGTTCTGGAGATGCATTAACCTGGTTTGTGTCAGTTTCACTTTCATTTTCCCAAGGACAAAGAAACCAAATTGAACAAATTAAATGAAGGTGATCCAGATTAAGTCAAATTACACAGGCACCAACTAAATAAAGGCAGATCAAATTAACCTAAAGCAAACAGTTATGAATTACGAGGCCAGAGTCTCAAAAATGGGGGTAATTATGACTTCAAATATCCATTTTAAAAAACAAATATTTAAGCATGATTAGTCAGTAGAAAATGTCTGGTTTTCTGGCACCCTGAACTGAACTGGATTAAAAAGAGAATTCCACCAAAAAAACAAAAAACCCACCCTTTTTAATGTCATTGCTTTGTGAAAGTTCCATCACTTTATTAGTTAGTATACATAGATCATGAACCCAGGCCTAATGTACACAACCAACTATTTCCAACACACAAGGAGACAAAGAGAAATGTGCCATTGTATGTAATTTAGGATGTATTTTAATTGATTGTCTGATTTCATGTTAATGTGTTATACATTTGATGTTAGCTGCTCTGAGCCCAGTTTGGCCAGGGAGGGTGGGGTATTTTTTTTTAATTAAAAAAAATATTTATTTAATTAACAAAGATTATATATGGTTTGATAGTAAGAAAACCTCAAATAAGTGAGGCCTAATGCCCAAATCCAGAATCCACTTCTATAAAATGCACCTACATACATTAGTCTGGGACTGTTAAGGATTCTAGGAAAGGATATATTAAATAAGTATTATTCTTCCTTCACTCACACTAATAAGTGATGTAGCTGAGCAGATTCTCCTCAATATAGCTGGAAGCTAGTTTGCAGATTCGCTTGAATCCCTTAGTTAAGATTATTTTCTGGTGTCCCCTTTTATCCTCTTTAAAAGAATAAAGACACAAGAATCTTTCTTAGCAAAGTAACAAAAAGTTTACTCACATTTCAGTTCACGATATGATCCCTGAAAGGCAGGCTTTACTTAGTAGTTACACAAACTGAGGGTGAGTTCATCTCACATGGAGACTGAACTCATGTGCTGCTGTCTGAGAGCCAGCAGACAGCAAAATTACATTAACACAACAAAATGGCTGCAGGAGAGCAGCATGGCAGCAAAAGAGCGGCAACAAGCAAGAGAGCAAGTGAAGCACGATGAACGACTGACAAAATGGCTGCATGACTCAGCTCTTTTATCGAGTCAACCAGAGCCATGCCCATCTCCTAGCTCACATGCAGGGGGAGGATCATCCAGTCAGTTGAACAGGAAGTTACACTGGCTGGATGTCCCCCCCCCACCTGTGCCCACTCTAGGGAAATAAGGAATGTTGCATTTGACTGTACCAATGGATTACATTCCACAATTAGAAGCAACCTATTATTTGGTTAAGGTAGTAGAGAATTGACATGTCACAGGTGCATAAAGTGGAAATGATCGTGCTGATCCTTGTACTTCAGCATATGCAAAACGTCAGTCAGCAAGAAACATCAGAAAACCAATGCATTTTCTGATAAGATCATATGCACTTGCATCTGTAGGATAACTATCCTATACTATTGGTAAGAGTTCTGGGGAATGGTAGTCTTTGGCACAGTTCCTGCATTATGGTGGAGTATGATTTTGCATAATTTGAGATAGTTATGTGTCAAAATTCCCTCCCCTTTGTTTTTAACCATTCTGCATCGATTAATGAGGGGGGGAATGCATTCCAAACTTATCAAAGGTGAGAGAACAATCTGTGTGAAATTCTCATTGGTTGGATGTGGGGTTCTTGTTGCACTTACCTTACTTTTGAAGTAGTTTGTGAGTATTCCTTCTTTCATTCACTGAACCATCTCATCCTTGGTCCATGCTCTGCAGCCTTCCTGGGTGCCCATGCTTCAGTTGAAACCCAGTAGAAGCCATCTTAAGGCAACCCTTCTCATCGAGCATCAAGCTCCCCCCACCCCAAAAAAAATCAGGAATCATCCAGGAAGCTTCCAGAGTGCTGGGAAAATGTTTACAGGAAATGAATATATATACACAGGACCCTTCATTCTCTCACAAAAATAAGTTAAGCTCAGAGCCTTGCACCTACCAAAATTCTAAAGGAATTCTCAAGAAATTATGAAGTGCCCAGCCTGACAGTGGGGTAGAAAAATATATTATTCTTTTGCCAAGGAATCAAAATCCTCATAAATTGGAGAGCAGATTTTGACATCACTGTAGTTATAGTAACAGCAATATGTGTGGTTCAATAATGCATTATACAAATTCATAGGAAATGACCTGTAGTTAGTTACACCATTACACAAGCTGTTTTCTGTCTTATCCCTCTACCTATATATACAAGCTCACATCCATCAAAGGTATCGGCATTATTATCCCTTGTGACTGGCAAGCAGTATGAAGTCTCTGGACTGGTCAGCCTTCATTTAAGTATTTGAAGATCAACAGGAGGAGTGGTCAGCAGTGAAGTGCAGCACTTGGTCTCCTGGCAGTGGTGTCACTGCCACATAGCAGAGTGGTGAGATGACGAGGCAGGGGACATTGAGATCGGGGCAGTTTAGGCACACCAACAGAGCCAATTTGGCCCTCCTACCGGTTGGTGCAACTGAACTTTCCTGATTTCTCTGCAGCCCTAACCCAGCCACATGCCACAGATGCCACTGCAAGGAGGCCAGGTGTCTTGGCTCCAACTCCCCCTCCCTGCCAATCCTGATCAACAGGACAGGGACTTGTGCCTGCTGCATTTCAAGTTTCCATTTCCCCAGGTCAAGAAAATGACCTCAGGATCCTGGGATACAGAAACCAGCTCCAGGTCTGGATTCAAGTGTGGCTGCCCACGGGTACACTTTGTGCCTGACATTAGCAAGATACTGAAAGTGTCCACCAGAGCAGAAAGAGAACAGCTATTGGCTACAGCCATACACGTTCACCTGTGTGTTATTGTTCACAGCACCAGAAGTGTTTGCTTTTCAGTGTTGCTGCATTGTTCCTATCAAGAAAGCAACATCATGATTACTTC
The DNA here is from genome assembly GCF_965207765.1 of Zootoca vivipara. Classification (NCBI taxonomy): domain Eukaryota; kingdom Metazoa; phylum Chordata; class Lepidosauria; order Squamata; family Lacertidae; genus Zootoca; species Zootoca vivipara. The sequence goes on along the minus strand of NC_142591.1, from coordinate 35,112,733 downwards.
CCACTCAAGAGATGCAAACTTGGACCAAATTCAATTAAAGGAAGGCCTGGGGAAATCATATTGATGCTGCGTTTCTTAATTCAACTCATGTGATAGGAACAATTTTTAAAAGAAAGCCAGTCATAAAAGATAGACACACTACCACACCCTTTAGCAGCTCTCCATGCAGACTTTATCTGATAAGGAGCCAATAAAGTTTCAGAAAGATCTTTGCTTACCTCCTTCACCCACTGGAGCATTTTAATTAAATTGACCTCCACTACTTAATCAGACAATTTCCATTAGGACACATAAAAGACCTTATCCATTTCATCTAGGCACTTGACTAAGTCCCTCCAATCATTTTAACTTAATTACTAATAGATGAAAAATGACTTGTCTAACATAATTCCTGTCAAAACAATTCTAGATCAGAGAACTAATGTGAACTCCCAGGGAGATATCATTACATTCTGAACAACGTTCTTTATGTAGATTAGAAGGGGGGAAATGTTCTGAAGTTTTCAGCTTGGCAGACAATTCCGGCACACTTTAACATGCTCGCAGATGAACAAGGATCAAAGTTTCTTACTTGGAAGCAACAATATTTTCATTCTCTATATTGTATCTCTTCAAATGGATTTTATATTCTGTTGGTATTTCCCCTTAATTTATACATGAATTTAAACATGCATGAGCTGCAGTCCACCTAGGGATGTTAGAAGGCAGCAATTTCCCTTCTAACCCAACTTTCTCACCATCTGCACTGTTTCTATTCTGCTGCAGTTTGTTTTCTGACACATGTTATTCATCTTGTGTATGCAATTTAAGTTAATTTATATAAGTTGCATATTTAATGTAATTAATAACACAATTGTTTCCACACCATTAATTTCAGTGCAAATGTCACTCATTTCAAAGCAAAGGAAGCACAATTAAAATGGATCATTTGAGAACTGAAAACAACCAAGAGCAACAGTGAATACTGATTGGTACTGGCTGAATTGATTTCAGTTCCAGATATTAGATGAATAAGCAAACACTGACATTTTCTTCTGTTTCTGTTTTCATCATAATTCTTCAATATCCCATGGCCCACCAAATATCACAGCTTGCAAGGTATGGATTGTTACCTTCTGGACATTTGCCAAGTCTCTGTTTTGTTTAGACCCAAATAGGGGTACACCAATATTTGCTGACCTTGCTAGTCAGTGTTCACTATTGGGTCTAGTCTGTGGCTTTTCACTCTCAGCTTCAGGTATGTGTCAAATGCTACCAAAATCCATCAGGACCAGGCTTAGGATTGTTGATGATTGGAAAGAAGTGAAATGTGCCTTTTTCAGCCAAGAACTGTATCACAAAATTCAAAGAACTGATAAATCTGAAGAATAGTTATGTTCCAATCTGATATATTAGTATTGAAGGTGTGAATCTTTGAACCAAGTGAAATTTGTTTCCATCACTAGGCAATGTTGAAGTGAAAATGATGTCTGTCCAGCACGTAATCCAAAACTTTATGGAGGATTGATATATGAAGTTTCCCTTTGCCCAATTCTCTTCTTTATCTCCATGTACTGTATAAAAATGGATTACCTGTATGGAATATTCTGCAATACTGAAGAAAATGAGAGAGTGTTTGCTGGTTTGAAGCTCTGTGATAGCACCCGACTCCTTATGTGAGAACAAGAGCTGTGGGATTTGGACCACCGTATTTACATTGAAGGTCTCACCCAGCTAGTTTTGACACCTAATGGTTCTGAATGCTTGCAAGAGGGCAATGGAACACATTGACATGCAATTTCTGCTCCCATCAAGTGAATGAAAAGTTCAAAACTCTATAGCACAAGTTGAAGGTTTATTTCATGGGGAACTTTGTATACAGTTGACGCAAGTGTTACAGAGCTTAGCATAGCATAAAGTGTTCTGTTTTGGACTCTTTCCCATGAACTCCATAATAAGTTTCTAATAATTTCTTACTGACCTATTTTTTAACAGCAGTTTCTTCTCCACTGAGTTAAAATTAAGCCGTTCCTAAATTTAAATGCCCCACTTTATTGGTTCTTTGTGCATTTCACAGCTTTGTTGCACACATAGAGAATCGGTAAGCGCAAGAGCTTGTCCACCCACTTCAACATAGGGACCCAATTCCATGTACAGTACACATTCCCTTCATTTCATGCAGCCATTACAGTTAATAGGGTAGTCTATTCATGTGGGGTTTTTATAGGCTATGGATTGGGACAAGTTGTCTTTGCCTCCACACCACAAAGAAGAGTCGCAACACAAAGCACTGGGATAATGGTTATATCTATTAATATAAAAAGCGGAGGAATTTCAAACTAAACAGAACAAATGGACTGGATTAAAAAGAGTATGGGCAGCTGAGGATTTTAGCAAACTCTGGTAAGGAAGCATACCCACGCACCCCCGAACCCCTGGGTATGAAATAACTCCATCCTTCCTAGGTAAGCTTGCTCCATTGGTAGAGCATGAGACTCTTGATCTCAGGGTCATGGGTTCAAGACTTATATTAAGAAAAGCAATTCCTGTATTTTAGGGGGTTGGATTAGATGATGGTCTCTCCCAACTCTACAATTCTCTGTTTCTATGAACCCAACACACAGAGACCCCACTGTTCAGGGTTCACCCAAAATGAACATTTCAAACTAAAAGGGTTCCCACCTGGCATTATGCACCGAAGATTCCTGAAGGGTGTACTGTTTTTCTCCCCAACTTCCTCACCTGTCCAGACTCAATGCTCAAACAGGCAACCAAAACATTCCACTCCCAAATGCCAATCAAACTTATCCCAGTGATGTGGAGTAGGTGAAAAAGCAGGGACACTAAAGCCCATTAAGGAATCCCTGCTCCCCAAAGAAATTCTACTTAGCTACACCAAATTGGTGGCTAGCAGAAGCCCACATTGCATATGGAGGAATATATAGGCAGGAAGGTTTTAGCTTGCAAGAAGGGGGGACTTGTAAAGTTAGGCTCTGACCTCCTCCCAAATTGCCAGAGCCCTCATGTGGTCATCCAACAACTTACTCAAGAGGAGCCCTTGTACCAATACTTATTCAATGCAACAACATGGTATATTACCCTCCTCTGACAGAGGACTCTAGCTCAGAAGACTTAGTGGAGTCCCATTATCCCCCTTCCACTCGGTCAAAGGCAATGACCACAAAAGCAGGCTGGACCCCTTCAGATGAATAGACTTCATTCATTCAACACAGGCAGCTTTCTGGTTTCAACAGACTCTTGGGAACTGACTCTTTTGAAAGAAATGACTAGTTCTGTGATGTTTGTATTGTAATAATCCATTTGTTTTAATGGATCTCATATACCAGCACCAGATTTAGGGCAGTTTTGGGCAGTTTCCCCGCACAGGGTGCCAAGACAAGTGGGTGCAAAATTGAGAAGATCCATATGGGGGTGCCAAATTTTGACCTCACATGGGGCATCATATTATGAAAGATTACCAAAGCCCTCCCCTGTATATATATATATATTCCATTAATGTTCAGTTTTTAAAAATAATTCCCCCCCCCATACATACGCACCTATGTTTTTAACTGTTTCTATCTTAGCTGTAAGCCACCTTGACTCCCTGCCAGGGAAAGATGCAGGATATAAATATATATTATAGTAATAAAAAGGATCAATCTAAGACTGAAGCTAGCTGAAGTCTTATAGACAGGCTAGCCCAAGCCCTGAGCCCTGAATAGAGCTGTAGGGAAAGCACTTGCAAAAAAAGCGCCCCATAGGATTGTATCTTCCTGTGGAACAAAGTATTCAATTCAGCGGGGGTGCAGGGTTCTGCTTCACAGGGACTTTTCCTGTGAGGAAGGCATTTGCAAAGGAGCAACCTACAGCCAACAGGATTGACTCCTCAGCTAAGCAGTTGATAAACAGAACATTCAATCCTGCAGGGTGCTTTTTTGCCAGCACCTTCCCTGCACAGTAGCCTCTTGTGAAAGAGCCTAGATCCTTACCTTATGTGAAGTTCTCTGACACTGAAGCAGACCAACATCTAGGCACCATTTATACTTTAGATCAAGTGACATAAAAGAATTAATAATCAAGCTCTAATTCATTCCTGTTCCAGAGATATTAGTACTTGTCAGATCAAAGTCCAGAATTAAAAGTAGAAAAGTATCAAAATTCTTGGGAAGCATTGTTTCTCAAAGGGAATGTGTTTCCCTCCCTTCTGTTACAACCTCTTCTATCCAAATATCAGTCACACGTGGTTGAGATTAAAAGACAAAATCTGCTTGATCAATATTTTCCACCAGGGGTGCACACATTCCAGCTGCCTTTCTGCTAAGTTCTGTTCTATAAAGAAATTTAGCTCAACCCCCTTCTCCCTAATGCCTGAGAACACTATTATAATGTATTTTAATTTCTCAGCTCTTCGGAAAAATTAATCTAATCTTAACTTAATCTATTTTAATGAACCCTACCTAGATGAATTAGATTTCAATTAGATTTTGATTAGAATGAGTAAGTGAGAGACTGCCGCAGTGGAGAACAAAACAACATAGTCAATGACACTGCCCAGGAAAAGGTGGAAACAGAACACAAAAATAAGGCCAGGGTTGGTTCCCCTGAAGCCCCTGCCCGTGCTCTGATGACCACAGGCTTGACTACATACTCTGTAGAATTACAGCCTTGAGCTGCATCTCAACTTTGTCCGGAAATACATTGTGAAAACTAACTTTATTGTATTAGCCTACCAGAGAGCACCACATCTTTTATGGCCCATTCATCTGAGATACACAACCAGTTATCCTTCAATTACTGCCTGTTTGAGAAGTTTATCTGCCGTATGGAAGGCTTTTGCAGTTGCAGCTAGGGAAGGGCAGAACCTCTACAATGAAATTTTGTAACTTTTACATGTAGGTATATATATATATTTACTTGAAATGTGGAGGGCAGGGAGAGCCAGCATCTTAACAGAACTGCATATAAATGTGCAACATTTGGTTCCACATATATCATAATGGCAGCACACATATTATTACATATTGCACCATGCCTGCCAGTTTTTCTTTGTTTGCCTGTTTGGTGGGGGGGAGAATAACCTGTTTTGACACTCTTTGAAATCCTTTGGAGCAGGACAACTTGCACACTTTCTTCTTCTTATATCAATCAAAATAGAAGCTGCATGAATATAACTATACAGTTATGAACTCTGAGTACAGTGGTTGTGCCTGGCCACCAGAGGAAGGCAAGAAGGCCAAGAGTGGAGAGAGACATGAATTGCAGAAGTGGCTTGCTTGATGGAGTGGAGCCACAATGCTAGCTTCCTGCCAGCGTTGCCACGTACCAGAAGGAAGATGGGGGTGTAGGAGCTGTGTGTGCACAAAAATAGGCACACAGTCCCAACCTCTCCACCACCTTGTCCCTCCCCTTCTTGATAAATGGCAGGTACATCACTTCTAGAAAGCTGGTACTGAAGCTCCATCCCACCAGATCAACCACTTCTGATGCAATGCCACCAGCTAATCCATCATGGATTCAAATAATGTTATTAAAAAGCTAAAACACAGTGTCAGAGGGTCATCGTGGCTACTCTAGAGTAACTCCGCTTGAGTCCAGTTTGTCTTTAAAGACTTTTATTGTGCAAAGTATTTACAGTGCAGAGACAGCTTAAAACATGACCTCTCATTCCGAATCAGAATCTGGCAATGTACGTATGTTCTTATGCCAGCAAAGTAGCCGGGGCACCCCAAAATGCCTCCCCCTTGACTTGCGTCGTGGTGCTTTCCTTAACTCTTGCGCCGGAAGGAGCGATGTCCTCTCAGTCTCCTCGCTGTCAGGGCAGTGGAAGGGCTCTCCAGCATCCTTGAGCCCTTGCCCGCATCTCTCCTCCCCTGAGTCTTCCCATCGTTCCGCATGCTGGTTTCTCTCTCCCTCTGAGTCTTTCCCCTCCCCCTGGCTGCTTCAGACCCACTGCTGCTCCCTGTGCTTGGCGAGGTGGACATTAGGATGATGGGGGCTGGCTCCCTGTAGGGAGTCACCCTTACACACAGGCTACAAATCTGTTGATTTTTTATGCCTAATATGTTTACCTCATTTTGAATATATATTTTTCTTGTATGTTTAGACCTTTAACCCCCCCCCCTTAAATAAATAAAGTGTTGCATAGGCTCTGGTTTGACTAGCTCCCTACACCGTTGCAGGTAGCACTGCCCAGGGCACTACCATAGGTCAGCCTAGGGTGAACACCTGGAATGGCAGAAAGCCAGGGACATGCTATGTCCACCACCCAGATGTCCCCCTGGACTCAGGAATGGGCACAACCCCTCGCAGGATTGACCAAACCATTGAGTCCCTGGATTCCTTTAACGGAATACCCCTTCACATAGGGATGGCAAGAGTGTTTCCCCATCCCTATCACCTGAACCAGAGCCTATCCGCAACCTTACAAGTTGTGACATTTGCTATGTGGCAGGCGAAACCCAAATGGCACCAGTCAATCAGCCAAGTGGGAAAAATTCCTGCCGTGCCCCTGTCCGAATGACAGACAACACACGACGGCATAGCAAGGTCAAGTGCACAAGCCCTAAATATAGGTAGAGGTGGGCGGGTGTTCCGATACACTGACCAAGAGAGAAAGCTCAGGGTCACGTGCATAGCCATATATAGGTCCCTTGATCCATTTAGCTAGCGTACCATTGGTCAGATCAAACCCAGCATCAAGGGACCTACGAATAGGGTGTTGTGGCTATCCAATCGTACCCACCCATAACACAAGGGTTTGGTTGCCAGGTCTCACCACAACACATGCCCTCTTTGAGGGAAAACACGATTTATGAGATTTATAGGTTTATTTAGAAGGGTATGTTCAGTGTCAGATCAGCTAAATCTCCCTCTATCTTTCATGGACCAATCATTACTGGAGCCCATATGAGACATGATCAGGCCACCCTTCTCTATATTCAATAAGACAACAGAGCAGAATGTTCTAAATGTTATATTCATAATTGGAGAGTTGCCTTAGGGTGGATAGTAACAAAACTTAATATCTTGAAAAATAATATTCACTGGGAAATTTCCAACTACATTTATCACACAACTGACATTTGAATAGGTCTGGTTTAATCAAACACCTAGACTTTTAGCTACCTTCCCACAACCACTATTGAACTATTCTCTTTCAGTTATATTTAAATGTATATTTTAAATTCCATATATCTATGTTTCAACTCCTTCACTTTGAATTTACCTTTTCCAAGTCCCTTTTTAAGAATATGGCTGACCTGGCAGGTTTCTGGCTGCTTGATCTTACTAAGCTATAATTCTGGAAAGAAAAAAAATCCACTTAAATTTTACTTGCTGCACAGACAAAATAAGGAGGGCTTCACTGGAGAATAAATAGGAAATGGATCTCTTCTGACAATGGAATAGTTACAATAGATTTTGGGGAGGTGGTGGGATAGGTTCTGATTCAGAAAAATCAGGACATCTTTTCAGGTAGCCAAAAGAAAAAGTTAAGAACCACAACTATATTTCACATTCTTTTCGAAAACTATCTAGGCTTCTAGGCTCTGATGCGCACTTGTGTCATTGACATATGTCAGCTCCTAAAGGCTTTTATACAGACCTAGAGCATAATGCTAGAGCAGTTAACAAGAACATGATGTAATGTTGTCCTAGAGCAAAATATAATGCAAAATAACCTGTACTGATTACTGATTTTTGTTGGATAATGTTCTGTATGTTAGGTTGTGACTCACTTTGTTATTTCTTTCCTTTCGTTTTACTTTTTGTAAATGTAAAATGGCATATAAAACATTTAAGTAAATAAATAAAGCAATATAAACCTCTTGATGGTAACTGGTGATTTTTTAAAAAGGAATTTAGAACTATAATGCACCAGAATCAAGGAAACAATGAACTTCAAAGGCAGATTTTGGCATGTGCTTTTCTTCACCTATTGCAGACTGGGCTAGAATTGATCAGAATCCAGAGGTTCAATGTAGATATAGGCTGACCCTACACCTACCTAGTTGTATGATGTTGGGACCGTGAGGTCATGAGGAACCTAGAAATTACTGAACAGTCTACAATCTGATGGAAACTGAGCTTTCTTTGCAGAATAATTTGGGAGCCAATATATAATGGGAACTTTCTTAACATCCAATATTCAGTGGACAAAATTACTAGAGATATTTATTGGCAAATGAGAACTAATGATAGTGCTGAGATTCATTATGTTCCTGGGACTAAAATACATATCTCAATGAATTGTAATGCTGACCTTATTTCTGAGATGAACCCCTGAATTCTTCTCATATTTTAATCCTAGTTTAAGAAGAATTTTCTTGCTCCCAGCCACTGATTCTGTTCTGGCAATGTTCCCACGCCGTATGTTCCTTGCGCATGGTTTCTGACCATGTTTAAAGATTTCTAATGTACAGTAGAAAGTATAGAGAAATTTAGATTGAAGTTCTATGTCATCAACCTGGGAGCAAGATCAGTTGAATTCAATGGAGCTTTCTTCTGAGTAGCCATGCTTATGTGAGGCTTTCATCCATAAAGATAAGGATTGTGCTGATGTGAGATGAGAGTTTCAGTATTTCTGAGGTCCTCCTTCAAGGGTTTTCTGCTTGTTCCCACATTGTGAGAAGCGAATTTACAGGGGAACAGGGAGAAGGCCTTCTCGGTAGTGGCACCCTCTCTGTGGAACACCATCCCATCAGATGTCAAATATACAACTACCTGACTTTTAGAAGACATCTGAAGGCAGCAGTGTTTAGAGAAGTTTTTAAGGATTGATGTTTTTATTAGGTTTTTAGATTTGTTGTAAGCTGCCCAGAGTGGCTGGGGAAATCTAGTCAGATATAATAATAATAATAATAATAATAATAATAATAATAATAATAATAATTAATAATAATAATGTAAATAAATAATAAAAACAAAAAATCTTTTTTTTATAAACAAAAACTGGTTAAGGCAAAGGAAACATAAATATCAGTCCAGGCAAATTTAGGAAACAGATTTTTGCTCGACACATTTTGGGGAAATGTGTTCGCATGTCAAGACCCTGAAGCCACCCCCTCATTGATGAATAAGACACAAGGACATGGATATTAGGTTAATGGTTATTGGGGAAATTTAGGCCACAACTTTATTGGTTACAGAATATTAGTAGGCATTGGAATTGACCCGACAATATCTTACTCCTGCCCGTCATGCAGTGAGTCTAGTAAGGGTCAACCACCGGTAGGGGGAGCCCCGTCGATGCAAACCAACTCGAGCTCTCCCTGGGTTCCTGATGGGGTCATGGCATGGCCCTAGCCCCACCCCAGGCTTTGGCCAAGATCCATACCCCCGAATTCTTTAACAGAATACCCTTAAGCTTGGAGGGGCAGGTGATGGCCACACCTCACCTCCCCCATCATAAGATCAACCAATGTCTAACCGCCAAACCTTACAAAGTTGTGACGATTGCTACAAGGTAGGTGAAAACCAAATGGCCCATGCCAATTTGCCAAGTGGAAAAATTCCTACCAGGCTGCTCAATGGCAACCAACCAAGGTCCATAGCAAGGCCAATGTCGAAACCTGAAAATAGGGGGGGAGGAAGATCGAGGAAGCGAGCCAAAAGGAAACTCTCCAGCTCGCACCTCAGTTTAAATGGGGCCCGGCCACGCCCCCACCCCAGCCAGCGAATTGGCTGACTGGACAATGAAGTGGCCAGGAACCACCGGGTGACATGCCCCCAGAGGGGAGTGAGTGGCCAGGCGGTCCACCACAACGCCTCCCCACTGGGAAGTGGAGTGGATTTTAAGACAATCACAATGAGCAAACAGTGTCCTTTCCTGAAAGCAGCTCCGCATTTCTGTTTTTGTCATTGACTGTTGTCGGCAAACAGCTATGGATCAAAGAGATGTTTCAGCACAACTGTGTATTTACCTACTCGATACAGTAATTAAAACATAAGCAGAATAATGAAAAGTGTGCTTATTCATGTAGTATAATAAATAACAAATTGTGCATGGGCAATGGCAATTGCTCATAGGTGATTGCTCATCAGGCATAAGCATGGGACCCACTTCCACATAGGAATTCCCTCCCCAAATATATGTCATTTCCTATTCAAAAAGGAAAAGGTACATATTCACGTATGCCAATAAGGTGTCTTTCATGATTTGGGCCACAACATGCTCTTTTGACCCTGGTCCAGCATGGTTTATTCAAGCTAGGCAGGGGTTGGCTGGGCTGGCTCGTCTTTATATGAGGGGGTGGTGTCTGATGCCTCAGATGGCAGTACTGCAAGCACTTCTTAAAAAAACACAACCTTGGAATCTGAAATATGACAGTTGCCTTTCAGTCACAAATACCCACCTTTTTGTCAAGCTATTTGAGAGGGTAGTGGTGGTCCAGCTGCAGACACTATTGGAAGAAACTGACTATCTTGATAAATTTCAGTCTGAGCACACATATATGGGGTGCCCTTGGACCAGACGCACACTTTCGGCCTCACCTTCCCCAGAGGGTTGTGGTCAAGATAAAATGGGTGGTGATAGAAACATGGAAATACGGAAATACGAACACTTCTCTGAGCTCCCACGAGAAAAGGCAACACAGAAATGTAATTAGTAAATATGTGCAGGCCTCTAGCTGCTGGTCCCTGAATGACAAGCAGAGCACAAAAGCACCAAGTCTGATACAGCTTTTATCTCCTTTTTGTCATTCAAACCCAGAGTTGAATTTTATGTTTCCATCGAGTATGTCAGTCATTGCCGGTATGGCCTACTTTTAATGGTCTACGAGGCAGACAAGATGTCATTGATTGTTAAGGAAATACAAGCCGTATCATAACAGCCAACCGACAATGTGCAAACACACCTAACCCTTCAGGCAAATGTTCACGCTAGACATTACATAATGACTCACATTTATTACTTGAAAAATAGCAAGCTCCTTCCCACAGCTTCCTCTGTTCTGAGGGCCGATGAAAAGAAATCATTTTGCATCTCTGCAATGCCTCATCCTCCTTAAATGCTTCCTTTCTTCCCTGGTTCATGTACCTATTCCCTTATATGGTTCAACCTTCTCACATCCCCAAAGGCTTCCTTTTCAAATATTGTGTGGCTTTGCTCTCGTTGATGCCGTGTGCTTTATCCACTGTGCTTAGGCAGTGCAGATTTGCAGATTTTGAACAATCTTAACATAAAGCAAAACTGGGAGCCCAGTATTCTAGACAGTGTGACACCTACGACTTCTGTGTAACTTGCCCTGTAATTTAAATGTATAAGGGGCAGATTTCCTTTTTTCTGACTTTTACCTGCCACATTTTATGTCCTTAATAAATATATTTCTTCATGCTTGGCATAATGCTAATTTGCCCCTGGGTGAGAATGATGAAAGATGAACTGCTGGATTTTTTTAAACAAAGAATAAAGTAAAAACATTCAAATTTCAAATGGTTTCTGATAAATACTTTGAAGAATTTTAGCTTTTTATATAAAATATAGTGCATGGGTAGGCAAACTAAGGTCCGGGGGCTGGATCACGCCCAATCGCCTTCTAAATCCGGCCCATGGACGGTCCAAGAATTAGCATGTTTTTCCCTGAGTAGAATGTGTCCTTTTAATTAAAATGCATCTCTGGGTTATTTGTGGGGCCTGCCCGGTGTTTTTACATGAGTAGAATGTGTGCTTTTATTTAAAATGCATCTCTGGGCTATTTGTGTGGCATAGGAATTTGTTCATTTAATTATTTTTTAAAAATATAGTCCAGCCCCCCACAAGGTCTGAGGGACAGTGGACCGGCCCCCTGCTGAAAAAGTTTTCTGGTCCCTGATATAGTGTTTAGGCATTGTTTGCTAAGTATTGACACTGTTGAAGTACTTCCACAACAGAAATAAAGCTGAAAATTGAAGCATGTGTATTTTGAGGTAAAATCTTAACATGGACATTTCTTTCTTTCTTGCCAAATGCTCAGGGCTTGATGGATACCTTATAATAGTGACAGAAATTTCACCAGAAAAGTATACAACATATCGTACTAAAGTTTAAGTATAGTTTTCTATCACTAACCCCCTCCCACAATATAGGTTCTACAAGCCACCCATTATGTGACTGACATAAGTCAGATAGCACTTTGCTTTGCTTTGCCTACTGTGATAGTTTACAGGGTATAAATACATGGATTCTAATAACACTTTAATTCAGTTGCTCTGGGATGGCTGTTTTGGCTTTCATTTTGTTTTCCAAAGTGTAACTCTGCTAGATTCAGCTTTAACTGCAAAGTGAATCTGATTCCACTCCATCCCTAATTCAAATGTTCATTGCTCAGGCAGGTGCATTATGTGACCCATGAGAGCAGCAAAATAACCAGACTGTACAATAAAATCAGGCCAAATCTTTATTGACAGCAGCAGGCAGGGCAAGGGTTGGCATGGCATTGGGTCCCAGGATCAGTTCATCATTCCACAAGTTGATGGAATGGATCAGGTGAGTGTGGATCACTCCAAACCTGTACTACGGGAGTTGGCCATTGTTGAACCGTGCCATACTGCACGCCAAGCAAGCAAGGTCTCACTGGGAGACCAGGGGGCAGATTCCAACTAGGAAGATACAGAACCAACACTTGGGTTTGCAGTGGTCAATCCTCCCTTCAGACGGCCTCTTATACTATGTAGATACTGACCAATGCCATTTCTGCCCTCATACAAACAATGTTATTCCGCCTAACAAAGGAAAACCATAATTTCACCGAGGGAAGGGTGAAAATAAAACCCAAGCAAGTTGGAGTCTGCCCCCTGGTCTCCCAGTGAGACCTCTCTCTCAGGTTGAGAGAGAAAAATTCCTTTCCAGACCTGTCAACCAACGACCCAAAGTTGTTCAGTGAAGGCGAGTCTAACCCAAGGGTGGGCAGGTGGGAAGCTCTCAAAGCAAAATGGCTGTAAGTTCCAGGGGAAGCAGCCTTATATAGGCTTCCCCTCCCTTCTTAGCAAGGACTCATAGGACTGTTTTCCCCCATGAGCCCCTCACACAGAGAAGATACTGGGCAAAACCTTGCCCAGTATTTTCCTGAAATCTATGGGCCACAGCACTACCGGGCAAAGGCGTCCTGTGCTTATTGGGCACAAAATGGGATTTCACACAATAAATGGTTGAATATATATTTATTTAGGGACCCAGGTGGCGCTGTGGTTAAACCACTGAGCCTAGGGCTTGCCGATCAGAAGGTCGGCGGTTCGAATCCCTGTGACGGGGTGAGCTCCCGTTGCTTGGTCCCAGCTCCTGCCAACCTAGCAGTTCGAAAGCATGTCAAAGTGCAAGTAGATAAATAGGAACCGCTACAGCGGGAAGGTAAACGGTGTTTCCGTGTGCTGCTCTGGTTTGCCAAAAGCGTCTTTGTCATGCTGGCCACATGGCCTGGAAGCTATACGCCGGCTCCCTCGGCCAATAATGCGAGATGAGCGCGCAACCCCAGAGTCGGTCACGACTGGACCTAATGGTCAGGGGTCCCTTTACCTTTTATATATTTATTTATGTCCTCACTTTTTAAAATACTACACATATACTAGATGATATGGTTGGCAGATGTTTACAGATAAATGACATAATGAGGTGAAGAGTTGTATTTATTTGTTTAAATTTCTATATATTACTATTCATAAAATATACCAGGTTGTAACAGCTATACATAAAATAGTACAATAAAAGCTATCTATTTAATCCAAAATTAGCTAACTATAATGGAGTTGTGTATTCTTAATTGCCTGCATAAGCCTGATGGAATAGGAAAAATTTTCAGCAGGTGTTTAAAAGTTGAAAGAAAAGGTGCCTGTTGAATTTCTGTTGGCAAAGTATTCCAGAAGACTAGGTTGATAACTCTAAGGATTCAGTTTCTTGTTACTCCCAAATGAGCCTTGCCAACTTGGTGCATGACCAACGGTGTTCTTACAGGTGATTTCAGTGGTTGAGCTGTGATATAAGGCTTCAGGTACCCTCAACCTAAGATGAGGCAGATATGTAAGAATGTTAAAGAAAGTCTCAACTTTATTAATCTACAATCAGATCTGCAATGGGAATATAAGGACACATATATTTCTTCCCCTGCAATTTATTCCACCTCAATCTCCTCTATGTCAAAACAAAGTGCATTAAAACTCATAATGAAAAGAGCAAGGAATTCAACAGAAACAAAGCAGATATATTGGTACTGTTTCAAGTAACTTCATTTCTTTCCCCCTTTTTGTAATCCATCCTCCTTTCTTGGTTGAGATTTATCACTTTGGAGTTTTTCCTTATGAAACAACATATAGAACATCAAGCTTAGGCTTTCCTTTCCCCATTATATGCCATATATTTCTTGACCTGGCATGTTCACTGCTCTGCTTGGTATCAAGCTAGATCAGTCATGCCAGGACGCATCTTATCAAATATCAGAAGATGCAATAGAGGATGACTGGTTTAAGCTGATGCAATGTGATGGGGCATATCAAGTGAAAACTGAACACAACTCTCTTAAACTTGTATTTTTGAACCAAGCTTCTTTAATAATGAAAGGGATGTTTGATTGTTTTGATGAAGTTTGAACAAAATGTATGCTTGCTGCTGCTTGTGGTCTCTACCAGCCCTAGAAGGCTATTGCCACCAAGCAACAAACAATACCTATTTTGGGTTGTTGGTTATTGAATAACTTGCGTAGATTTCATTTTATGCATGGGCAAAATCAGGCAGGTGTCCAGAAGTGGATGCAGGTACGGATGTGTACTAGATATGCAAGTGTAATTTAGCATTCAGCTGGACAACTTGAAGCCTGTGCACTAATTTAAAAGCAGAACTAGCTAACTATTTTATGATTGGAGCTTCATAAGAGGACTGTTCTAAGAAACAAAATGTCCTTGGTATTTCACCACTCAGTAGCTATGGAAGAAGTGGTATTAGGAATGTTCTAGTTTGCATGAGAAAGGTTGGTGGTTATAGTGATGGATAGCATGGGCATTTTTCAGTTTCACGCTGAGATTTTTCTGAGAAATTAACAAAAGGGATCCAGAGCACAAAGGTCTCACCCACCTGCAGTTTATCCTGTACTTTGGCCTTCTCTGTATATGTGCCGATTAAGATGTGAAGTTCTATGAAGATATGAGAGCCTATTAAAAATATTTTTAATAAGCTCATGTGATGCTAGTAAAAAAAGTGAAATAAAAAGTCATTTTTAAAGGACAAATTAATTCTTTAAAAGACCTGAAATCACCCTGTGACTAATGTTACTGAAGATGCCTATTCAAAAATCCCTAAATGCTCCACGACTCAATGATGTTCATTCCAATTAAAACTGAAATTATGAGATTCAAATTGATTTCAAACATCCCACTCTTCTAACAAAGCAATGAATCATTGACAACGGCAAGCTGTTTCTACAGCTAAATGCAACTCAATGTGGATGTGAAGTAGATTAGTTCAAATATTTAATGAACAAAGCTGATACTTAGGGTTGTGTTGTTAACTATTGTTGGTTTTTTGAAAGAAATCAAGACAAAGCAGGAGGTTTTTCATCTATATTGGACTGGACCCACAAGCTGGAGGGCTGTTTTCAACACTGGAGCAGCTCCTCCTATTGCCATATAGGTGAGAGGAAAAGTGCCAAATTCTTCAGCTGTTATCTAGCCACTTTCTCAGAAACGTCCAGGAAAAACTGCAGTTTCCAGGCATTTTCCCACTCCGTTTTTTAAAAAAACTTTAAGCTCTTTTGTATCCTTACAGCTATCTTTCTTCTCTGCACTAAAAACTTCACTGCTCTTAAAATGTTCTAACTTTTTTTGCAACTCTGTGGATATTATTTGATTTCTGAGCTTGTGTGTGTATGTGTGTCTAGGCCACATTGCATACAAAAAGGCATTCTCACTTACTGACGCAGAATGTAGGATCATCTTCTCATTCTCATCCTGGTTCTGCTATATATATGTAAAACTTTTACAGGGACAATATCAGATCTAAAAATCGCCATTTCATTTGAGTTCCAAAAACTTTACTAAAGTGTGCTGTCTAAAGAGTGTGCCACATGGCTGAAATTCAGCAATCTCTTACATGTTGTCAGGAGGGCGGGGGGAGAAGGAGACACACACTGGCTACTTCTTCTTCTTCTTCAGCCCTTCTTCTTGACAACAGCCTCAGATCTCTCTGGGAGGACCTGATCCAACTTGGAATGATCTGGGGTTACTTCAAGCTAATCAGTCCAAACCTCAGGTAACTCAAATCAGTCCAGGATCCAGGATTTGGCCAGATCTGGTGCGCAGACCTAATGATCAGCTTTGGCTACATGTATTCCCCCCCCCAATGGCTAAAGTCCAGTTCCTGCATCAGGATCATACAATGGTTTGTCCTCCTACATGCACACATCTCCACATCATTCTACACAATATGTGCAATGCACGTTGATCAGGTGCTGTATATGGAATGATGGTTCATGTTCTTATGTTTGACTCGTAATTAGTTATGTATCTAAAACATTCTGACACTATGTCTAGAGGAACTTTCAGGAGTGCTCCTGTGCCTTATAACATAGGCAGCTGCCCTGTGCAGCAATAGTCAAATTATTGAGGGTACAGAGAGAAGTCAGTGGAATTGATTCCAAAGTCAGAGGCTGCAAAATCCCTTTTAGATGTAGATGAAGTTTATTAATATTTGGGCCATAAGCCATTCACCTATAAGACCAATACAGTAAGTACAGTGCAAAACCCAACAGTATAAAATGCTACATAAAATCACATTGCTACCTAGAATCATACATAAAAACTACATCTTTAGAGTACTACCTAAATCGCATGTAACATATATAGAACTTACATATTGAAAGGATAAAATTTAATACAGAGAAAAAACATTAATTCTTAAAATAAATTATGGTTAAATAAGAGCATCCCCAAAGCAGTCGACTACAACCTCCTTAACAATTCTTGCCCGGATTTTCATTTCTGCTAGGTCAAATAGAGAGACCCCTTTTAGATCTCGTTGCCACTTGTTTTACATTTCTAATCCATGCTTTTGTGTGGAGAGAGTAACAACGTTTAGATTTCTAGGCATTGAGTTACAGGAGGATCAGTCCTGGAGTGTTAATACAAGGGGGCTTGTGAAGAAGGCGCAGCAGAGACTGTATTTTTTGAGAATTTTAAGGAAAAACCATCTTCCACAAAAGCTGCTGCTTGCCTTCTATCACTGTGCCATACAGAGCATGCTCACGTACGGTTTATGTGTGTGGTACGGAAGCTGTACTTCCCAGGACAGAGCAGGGCTGTGTAGAATTATTAAAACAGCAGAGAGCATTATTGGCTGCTCACTCACCACCTTAGAACAAATTTACACCACCAGGTGCCATAGAAAAGCACTTAATATATCAAGAGATCCAACGCACCCTGGTCACCATTTCTTTCAGCTCCTGCCATCGGGACGGAGATATAGAACAATGCAGGCAAGAACGAGCCGTCTCAGGAACGGTTTCTTCTCTAGAGCGATTTTGGCCTTAAATGGAAAGCCTGGACTTTGAAGTCATCTTATTTTACTTGTTATTTTGTATTATATTTACTGTTTTTAATTAGGTTTTTGTAATTTTGGATTATGCGGAATGCTTTATCTGAGTGGATGTAGCAACCGAGTAATTTCGTTGTTCCCGCAAGGGGACAATGACAATAAAGATATTTTATCTTATCTTATCATCTGAACTTCCAAAGTTCTAAACATTATTAATCTTCACATATGATTTATAAAAGAGCATCTAGCAGACTGAGATCTAGTGCTTTGCCAAGGATACCCAGGGAGTCAGTCACTAGCCAGGGAGAAGAAATTGGCTCAGTCAGTGAACTAGCATCTGTCAGCAAGGAAGTGTGGCTAATTTTGCCAGATCTCCTTCTCCCTCAAGAAAATAATCTGGCAAGGAAAACTCAAAGAGAAGTGCAATGTAAATCATCTTCTGTTGTTTTTGTTGTTGTTGTTGTTGTTTTTCAGGTAATAAGGTCACACTGATAACACATTTTATAACTTGGTCACTATTTTACCGTTATCATTTACAATATATTAAACATACTTCTTGCATTTCAGGTACATTTGAAGCTTCTTTCTACCTTCTAGAGAAAGGGTGACCAACACTATGCACTGAAGGTGCTAGCTGAGGGGAATGTAGTCCAAAACTGGAGGGCTATCCCTGTGCTTGAGAATGGAGAGAAAGCCTTGAATACTCTAGACATGCCCACAACCAGAAGCATTTTCCATGGAATACCAAGTCAACCTTAATTAAGTCCGGTTTACAAAAATAAACAGCTTGCAAAGTGGTTATTGCCATGAGTGCCCGGAAGGCTGCTGCCCATGCAGCTATTTATATGTGGGTCTCTATACTGCCTGGCACACAGAATCAGTGTTGCCACCTCAACATTTCAATGATATGCAGCTGTGTGGCAAAATGTGTGGCTCCATGTGGTGAGTGCCACCTGAAGCAGCTTTCAAGCGGTCACCATATGGCTGGCTGCTTGTGTGAACAAAGGGCTCAAATATCAGCATCTCTCCTGGGCACAGGAAAAAAATTGAGATGATCTGAAATCACATAAAATTGGCTGACTAATTCTCAGAGGTAGTTGTTTTTAAGCAATGTGGCATTTAAATCTTTTAGACTCGATAAAAGTGTAACGAGAATCTTGTTATTTTACTTTACTTTTTAATAAAGTAGGGAACTAGAGATATTGGATTCATAACAAAGGGAATGACCTTGTATGTTGCACACACAGGCACACACAAGAGGTTAGATAGGTAGACAGACAGACAGACAGACAGACAGACATGATAGATAGATAGATAGATAGATAGATAGATAGATAGATAGATAGATAGATAGATGATAGATAGATAGATAGATAGATAGATAGATAGATAGATAGATATGGCACGTTTTCATTTCTTTTTCTTTAAAAAAAACTTTCAAAATGTCATATTTTTATCTCCTAGTTTTCATAATGATCACTTTACTGTCTGGAGCTGTGGCTCCTTGTTAGCCTTTAGTCCTAAACTGCCCCACTGTGCACCGTTGCTTTCTAATTATTTTAAACCTATCAATTAAAGCTTCTCTCTAGTGTTTACTTCAGAGACTTGTGCATAGAAAAGCAGAAGCCCTGACAAAATGTCTCCAAATTAGTTGTAAAAAAACAGTGGAGAAAGTCAATGAAGAGAGATGACCAAAAGGAAAGACAAAAATGTCTCTTTCTACATGCACACCAATCCACGTTTTGCAGTTTTAATTACATGAGAAAGACACAGAGATTCAACGTGGCTTTTCCTCAACACTGATTTGTACTTAGAAAGAGCCCTGCTGAATTTGCTGAATACCAGCAAACTACTTGTTACTCAGAGGTCTGAAATGATTTACTGTGCAATACTGTGTAAATCACAAATAAATACCAAGAAACAAACAAACAAACAAACAAAACCATAATGAACACAGGAAGCTTGAGCAGCACAGGGATAACAAATAATATCATCTTAGTTCATCAAAAGTTTGGGGAGGAAAAATAAGTGCTTACCTGTCACCAGATAGATGGCAATTCAAGTGAAAAGTGTTTGGCAATCTCTAAACAGTTGCTGGGTTTGCATTTGAGCTGTGAAGAAGGCATTGTTCGTGTGAGATACCAACTTGGGTTTATGATCAGCATTGCACATAGAGCCTTTTATACAGAGCTGGGTAACCTATTGCCCTCCAAATGTTGTTGCACTACAACTCCCAACACGCTGACTGGGCTGGGCATGGCAGGGCTGAGACCTTTTGCTGACTGTGGCAAAGGACAAGGTGGCACCCTTACCCTCATCTACTCTAAGAGTCACATCTGTTGCTCTCAGTGGTGTTTTTTTCTGGGGGGACACAGAGGTACGCATACCCCTAAACATTTTGTGAATCTAAGTTTGGCCTCATTGAGGGGCAGTATTTCAACATGAGTAGGAAAACGAGAGTACCCCTAAACATTTTTGTTGTTGTTGCTTTACACATCAACCCATTAAGTTGCTAAAAAGCATGTGCCCCTCAAGGAGTATTCCACTCTTTCAGCTTCCTCGTCTTAACTTTTTCACTTCTTACCTGAGCAATGCCTGTAGTGCAGGCGCACCAAGTGGGGGGGGGCTAAGGGGTCTTCACTCTCCCCATTTTTTCAAGGAGGGGGCTGGGCTCTCCCAAAATCCTGTGGCCCCTCTCTGCCGATGTGGTGTGGGCAAGAGGAGGCAGAGTGCGGAGCCCGGTGCCCCCCCACAATGTTCTGTGCTCCCCATTCCCCACCCAGCACACAAGCAGCTTTGGGATGCTCACGTGTCCCGGCCTGGTACACGAGAGCTCACGCGCTAGGTGGGGGTGGGACATGTCACATGATGTGCCTCTGCAATGTGGGGATAAGTCGGTGCCCCTGCTGTAGTGTGCTATTTGTTCTGCTCCCAGGTGAAGTTCCTGGATCTGCATGTTCTCCAAATCACCTGCAACCATGTCACATCCCTCACCTTGGTGGTGCTAAGTTTCCCAGCACAGATATATCTTGTGCACCTCCTAGACAAGCAAAGAAGAAAAGAACAAGGTGGTGGTGTTTTTACTTCCATAGGAGTGACAATCAACATCATGCATTGCTGGAGACAGCACAAGCACAGTGTCTATAGTCAAGACTACAGTTAATGCAAGATTTTATGGCAGCAGTGAAATAATGAGTGAATTTACATATTTCGCCTGTGGGCCCTCTACTTGGTGGCTATTGAGCACTATGGAACAGTAACAAAAATTATCTGCTCCCTGCTGTACCTTGAGATCAAACAGGGATTTTAAACTTTGTTGAGACTAATAGAGGCAGCTGTGGGTAGCAAATGTAATTGTTGAGAGGTCTCTGCAGCCCAGGGAGGAGGGCAAAGTTAAAGGCATGCTGGACACCTAAAAGAAAAGAGCCTTCTAATACAAACCTATTTTTAGTCTGCATTTCCATTTCCTATCAGTTCAACGGTGAACCAGCATTTAAGTTGGGGGTGGGGGTGGAGAGAAACACTGAATCTGCAGTGATCTGTCAAACATCATCTCTGACAGAAAAAAGGACTGCCAAATTTGCTCAGAGGCTGAGAGAGCTACTTCGTGATTTCCTTTGCTACACCTAGCAATTTACCAGAAGAGGGGTGGGGGGAGCCAAAACAAGCTCCAAACTCCTGCCGGTGACAAAATCACACCCATTTCACTTTTCTTAGGCACAGTGTCTCCCACGGGGTCATATTAAATTGAACCATCTTGCACTTGTTTAGTTGGCTCAGAGGGAATCATTGGTGCTGCGTCAGACAGAAGAGTGTTTTCCTTGAAAGATTAATATCCACAGGATGACTATATGTTGCTCTCTAAGGCCACTGGCAAACATATCTGAATGTACAAATCAAAGAAACAAATAGCCCAAAGCCTGAGAGGGACAAAAGTCTAACCTGCTGCCCAATGATTACTTCATTCTCATTGGTTGGTTGGTTGGAGACAATGGGAGAGTGCACCTTTGGAGGTGAAGTCAACCCGTTTTGTTGCAGCCGGGGCTTTTTGTTGCAGCTGGGGTTGGGCTGATTCAAGTATGCCATGGTTTTTCTTCTCTCTGCGCTCCTCCCAGCAGTCATTCCTCCTCTGGTCACTGCTGTGGATACATAACCTGACTGGTTGTCTCCAGGCACTGTGGTCATCTGTAAGGGATTCCCACATGGTGGGGTTAATGCCACATTTGCAGACATCTTTGTAATGGAGAGTTGCAGGGATGCCAACTTGAATAAAATACTGGGGGTGAGGAGAAGGTAAGCCCTCTGTAACAGATTGAATGGAGCAATGAGGTGACAGGTGCCTCTCCTCAGTCTCCCCTATCTCTCTGGGCTATTACATGGGCTGAGTGTCCCAGAGGGAAAGAGAAAGCAAATTAGCAGTGGCAAAGAGCTGGGCTCACATAGGAAGGAGGCCTATTGAGGGTATTTTGTACTATCACCATCAGCGGCAGAGGAAGCCTCTGGGGCACTGGGGCAGTGTGCCCAGGGGCAGAGCAAATCACCCATAGGAGCAGGACGAACTGCCCATAGGGGCGGGGCGGGATGTGTGGCACCCGTAGGGATGGGGGCCTCAGCCGCCCTACAGCTAGGGGGAAGGCAGCGGGCAGACAGCATGGAGCCTGCGGGCGCCAGAGATGCATGGTTCGGGCATGCTGCAGCCCTGCAGTGAGTGCTGTCCACCATTTTGTCACCCCCCTCAGTGGGGACACCTGGGGAGAGCCGCGCCTACCACATCCCCCTTGCTACGCCCCTGATCACCATGCACAATATAATGTATGTAGGCTACACCAGTAAAGAAAGACTATTGCTGGTTTTATTTTTTGGTTTCTACAACTTTTAGTCTGCCATCCATATTGGAACTACTCCCAAGAACACAGGTCTGGAGCATGTTTGGTTCCAACTTTTTCTGAAGAAATACCTTTGCTTTTTGGCCACTACATGGCAACCACATCAACATATCTTACAACCTCCTCCCTTGAAAAAAACAACAAAAAACAGCCCTGGGAACTGCGCTGACCAGTAATTTAACTTATTACACTGAATAGCTTGAATTGGAATAAGCAGGCTGGTAGCAGGCAGGTGGGTATGAATGCAAAGTTTGAAGCCCTGTTCCCCTTTGTGGTGCTTGGCGGTTACCACGGCTCTGTGCTGTAGCAATCTGAGCACTATAGAGCTACTTACCGGTATGGTTTAGGAAAACCTGGGGGCAAGCCTTTTCCCTCTCTGCACTGACTGGAAGCAAAGGGGTGTGAGGTTGGTGGTATAAGCTTTTATCTGCAATCAGCATGCATGGTAGGTGTTAAGTGCTCGGAGCTATAAGTCACATGAAAATAAAAGGGGGTGAAATTTTCTTCAGTGTGAGTGGGAATTTAGCCTGAGGCACTCTGCTTAACTGCAAACCAGAGGATTTCCTTTATTATTGTTCTCTTAACCACCATATCAAACAACCAACAATTTCTTATTAAAGTGCCTGAAGTTGCCAAAGCTAAGCATAGCACTATTTGATCCAGGAGGAGCAATTTAGAGCTCAGCTACTTTCAACCTAAGCATGCACCTGCAGTTTCTGGGGCTTTTTAAAAAAAACTGGCAATCTGAAAGAAAGAAATACAACAGTTGCCCATTACACTGCCAATCTTGTTTATTGTCAAACAATAAACAAAGGAGCCCAGTTTCAGAATTCAAGAGGATGCACAGATTATTCCAAAAATATGATCACTCCAAAGACACCACAATTGAAAGGAGAAAGAAAAAAAACAACCCCACACTGAAGAAGGGGTTGGGAGTGGGGAAATAACAACTAACAACAACACTGATTTTCCAGCTTGGTACATCTCCCTAGTGGACCTACTGTGATGTTTCATGAATAAAGATGGGCTAAGCCTCATTGGTAGCAAAATAAGAAAGGATAGTTAGTGTCATCTATTCACCACAGTTAGAATGTGACTAGAACAATTTGATTACTTCTATCACAGTTTTCAAGTTTGAGTAAAAAAAATTGCTCTGTAATCCAGTTAAGTACCAAAGTGTGGAGAATATAAGTCAGTTTCCCGAAATGATTGATGACTGTGCTTTTCATGACTTGTGTGTGTGTGTGGTGTGTGTGTTTTGAGGGGGTGGGATCCTGAAGTTATAATAGAGACACTGCATCTTTAGCTGTCAAGGAAATCTTTTCAAAAACAGTTTGAATCCTTCGGCAAGTAGAAAATATAAACATTACTGAATCCCACACAACTGGGATGGGGAGTAAAAATAGAAAAGAGAAGCCATTCCTAATATGAGAAATGTATTTTTTTAAAAAAAAATCAACTCTGATACATGATTGGTTTAAATTCTAATTATTGTTACCCCTGCATGTGGTTTTGGGGGGTAAAATCTCAATAATCAGCAGTTCAGTTTGGGTCTGTTTTGTACCCAACTTCAATCTCCCCATAAAGCTGGTTCAAAGAGTTTGTGAAAGGCCATAGTTCAGTTGTAGAGTATCTGTTTTTTTCATGCAGAATGTCCTAGATTTAATCCCTGGCATCTCCTGGTAGGGCTGGAAATATTCCATGCCAGAAAAGTGTGGGATAAATCAATAGACTTTCTATACAAATAATTTAGAAACATTTACCATTTTAAATTGTATTGTCTGTCTATTCTTGCTGCTGTATGGAAAAGCACATGAATCTGACCTTTGAAGGGTTTGTAAGTAAACCATTTAAAACTTACCAAAAATGTAGTCTCTTTCTATGCTAAGGGAAGAGAGGAACTTTGGAAGCAACTTAGAAGGGGATAGTTTAAAGGTCTAACAGCCTATATTTCCATGCTTTACTTGGCTGCATGTTTTGCGATTTTAGATCTCTGCTGGGGCTCTCTAACCAAAGAGCACTTGCCCCCAAACTGGATTTAGGCACCTAGAGAATTCTCCTTTTTATTTTGCCATATTTTCCCTTTTAATCAGTTTAAACCAACAAAAAGCTGGAGAGCCACTACCAGTCAGAATAGACAGTATCGTTGGTCTGACTTCTTTTGGTCCTAAGTCATTCATCATTCCCAGGTTGCATTTCTTGACTTCTTATTCCTATCCCAGGAGAGCATGCCATAGGATTCCCCTCTAAATTTAAAGACTCAGAACTGGCCACTGGGCTTTGCCAAATATTAACTTAAAGTTGAATTATATGGTTTGATTAAACTGTAGACCAGGCTATTAAATAGTTTTATATAACTGTTTTATGATTGGCTATTTGCCAATTATTTTTCAGAATATTTTTAAATTATTTATCTTTGCATTGCTGTTGTATTGAAAGTTCCCATGAGAGACCACAGATGAGCCGGAAAGCAGAGCAAAATGTAAAATATATAAGTAAATAAAAATAGAATTAAACATTCAATAAAGGGTAAAATCACTTTCTTCAGCCATGTCCGGAGCTTGGCATTACATTTTTTTGTTTTGCTTCCAGAAAAGACGCTTCTTTAAATATTTACCACTGCTATTATTATGGCAGCATTACCCAAGTTATTTTACAGTATATACATCCTGAAAAACAAAACCTACATAGTGAGATAAATGTGAAAAGGTTGTGTGTGTTTTTTCCCTGAGAATGTAACTCTCTATATTACATCCCAACATGAAGAATCACACTGTTTGTGTATGGTTATTGTTTTTTTAACACACACACATACATGCAAATATTGCGGTACTCTGTCATTTTTCTCTTATGATACAACTGTATATGGAAGAATACAAATTATACATCTTTATGAAATATTTAAAAATGCTTGGGGATTGCTCTGCTTGTGATGGATAGTTGACTTTTATGACTTTCCCCCTTCATTTTATTAAAGTTGTATAATACAAAGAAGCAAGCTTTTCATGCATTTTACTGTTACATTTTTAGAAATCTCTCTCCCCCTCCCTCCCTCTCTCTATCTCCCATTGTCTTACCTGCCTTTCACCATGAGGTCCCAGGACAGGTGACAACAATTTAGAAACACAATATTAAAATCTCTAAGAACAAATTAGAGTTAAGAGAAAAAAGTAGGCCCTAAAATCTCTCTATCAAGTGCCAAAGGCTAGGGTAAAGATGTAATAAATGGTGGGTGATATCCAATATCAGGCATCTCCAAACTGCGGCCCTCCAGATGTTTTGGCCTACAACTCCCATGATCCCTAGCTAACAGGACCAGTGGTTGGAGAAGATGGGAATTGTAGTCCAAAACATCTGGAGGGCCGAAGTTTGGGGGTGCCTGTCTAATGTCATGTAAGCAGACTTTCTCTTTGCTGCATATAGCCCTTGTTCACCCCAATCCACTCTGAGGTGTCCTCTGAAGGACATTGGGGGTGGGGAGTATAGGAAGGGGAAGCCGTATCATGTTTGCTATCCATTCCACAGCTGGATGTCAAAATGTATGGTTAAAGATGACTTGAAACGTGTTATTCTATTGCAGGCTTCCTCAAACTTGGCCCTCCAGATGTTTTGATTCAACAGTTCCCACCCCCCCTGACCTCTGGTCCTGCTGGCTAGGGATCATGGGAGTTGTAGACCAAAAACATCTGGAGGGCCAAGTATGAGTAAACCTGTTCTGTTGCTTGTCACCATCACACAGCTGTAAACCGATCCACACATTAAGGGTGATGAACTTTCAGAGTCGGATTCACACCACCACTTTCCCCAAGACAAGGCGACGTATTTGTCTTCTGAATAATTCATTGAAAAATTATCCCGTTGCCATTGCCTGCATGTCAAACATGAGGTTTGGGTATCGGAGAATTCTGCTACCAATTTCCCATGCGTCCCTGCAAAAGTCAGTGTAGTGGAATCTTTTCTTTCCCACATTAGATTTTCCCATTCATTTTAAACACTCATTGGAGAAATGAACAGGCCTTTAAAGCTGAATTAATATTTAAAATACTCTGGAGCACAAAGGCATTCATTGCTCTCATAATTTTAAGGTATCGTTAATGCAGAAGGCAAGAAAGTGTCAATTTGCATAATATAAGGGGACATATCATGTGCTTCAGAAAGAAGCAAAAATTGTAAAGGAATAGTAATGTGTTTTATTTAGGGGGTGGGGGAATCAAATCAACAGCACTTGACGTGCTTCCTCGACTATTCAGCTGACTTTTCTTTCTTTTCTAAAAAAGCAAAGTGGAAAATACTTTGAGCACGTATCTTTTGGTAATTTGTCAGTATATGAAAGCTAAGCCTATCAAAAGCTGTTAATAGTGGTCAGTGGAATGGGACAAAGCCAATGAGCTGCCTTCCCAACACCGGCATCAGCTGACCTGGATGATACACAAGCATAGCAGTAGAAAGGTCAGGACCCCTTGCTGTCCTAGCAGATTGGCTCCACCAACGCATCCACACAGCTCTCACATCACGACTGTCCTGCCCACCCCCAGTGTTACCCAAATAAGCTGGACTGAGTGGCATAGGGTTCAAGAGGGTAGCTCCACAGGCTGTTACTAGCTAGTAGCCAAGAGAGCTTAAGGGAGCAATCCCTTGGCAAGATCTTCCAGGATGAGGAGCTTAAGACATAGCAGATACCCAGCCCAGCCAGTTGATTCCCAGCTCAGCTAGTGTTAAGTCCCCAACCTCTACTCAGCTGAAAATACGCCAATGAAACTTGGCTAAGCTGAAGCCAGTTTAGTCCCCCTGGGGAGGGGGAGTTCTCGCCCTCACCGTTGCCCCCCCTCTCTCTCTCGTGGCAGTGGGACCAGAGAGGCTGGATCCTAAGCTTATTTAGCTTGGTTAGGTGTCCTGGAAACTCAGCACAGAATCCTGTTTTAAAGGCTTGTTTTCCCTCTGTCAGGCTTAGGCAGAGCAGGACTTGGGTTCTGATGACACTTTATGCCAGCCTAATTTACACTGGTTTCCTTTACAGTGGACTCTTGTGCAGGGGTAGGCAACCTACCGTTAGGCCCGGGGGCCGGATGCAGCCCAATCACCTTCTCAATCCGGCCCACGGACGGTCCGGGAATCAGCGTGTTTTTACATGAGTAGAATGTGTGCTTTTTAAAAAAATTGCATCTCTGGGTTATTTGTGGGGCCTGCCTGGTGTTTTTTGCATGAGTAGAATGTGTGATTTTATTTAAAATGCATCTCTGGGTTATTTGTGGGGCATAGGAATTCATTCAGAGAGAGAGAGAGAGAGAGAGAGAGAGTCTGGCCCACCACATGGTCTGAGGGACAGTGGACCGGCCCACAGCTGAAAAAGGTTGGGGATCCTTGCTCTTGTGCATAGGATGGCTTCATTAATGAAATTTTTCCATTGATAGTTAATATACATCTGATTACTGGATGCGAGAGACAAGCACAACTGGCAGCTGATTTGGGGTGTCATGAAAGCACATGCAAATTCTTATATTTTTAATTAATCATCATCATCATCATTTTACTCCCATTGACAAATGCTCGTGAGGTTTCTGCTTCAGGTGCCAAAATAACTTGGCCAGATTTGAATATTATTAATCACATTGACTGCAGGAGTCTGTGTGCTAATTTGCTGTTCTGCTTCAGCAGCAAAATTATCTTTGGCCACCCCTGGACAAACAACATGAAAATGCCTCTATCTTGCAACCTTTGTGACCTTCCCATCAGTTGGCCACTGCTGGAGACATACTGTGGTATTTGATAGTGTAAGACAATTCTTATGTTGTTATTAAATGTCAACATCTTATAGGTAGCTAGGCTGTAAAATGTTCTGAGAAAGACTCCGAAACTGCTTAGTAAATTCCCATTCTTGAAATATAAACAAAAATCTATTTGCATTCCCCCAAAATACTCACTTGTCATATCGGACCTGCTGAATACTGCTTAATTTCTAGAAACTGGTGCAAGAGAGAGAAAAGCATTTCCCTGTTGTTTGTCCAGGAATGGCCAAAGAAATTTTGCTGCTGTTTAGCTTATTTTTTTAGTCGTTTTGTTAATAGTGTTTTATCACTGTGATTGTTCTACTGATGATTTGTTAATTATTCTATATGATTCTACATTAGTGATAGTCTATTATGTTCTATTACGTTATTGCTATTTATTGTTTGTAAGCCACTTTGTGATTCATTTGAATGAAAAGTGGCATAGAAATATAAAAAGTCAAAGAAAAATGCACCTGAATTACTTTTATGAATTTGAGTAGTTATTAATTCTTTTGAGAATAGTCCACGGCAAGAAAACAGGAAATTATCTTCTTCTTTTTAAACAAAAATATCTTATTGGATCCAGACTAGGACAGCAACCCTAAACACTTTTTTACTACTGAGTTAGACTTGTATTAGATTGCATTGTAAGTCATGTCCCATTGAAGTCAATGGAGTAATTTATTATTTATACCCCGCCCATCTGGCCGGGTTCCCCCAGCCACTCTGGGCGGCTTCCAACAAAACAAATTCTAAAATCCCACCCACTGGTGGTTTCCCGTGGAGTGCAACATGGCCATCCTTTCAAGTTACATTTTCTTTCTTATTTGTTAGCTCTAGATTCTCTAAGCTGGATGAAGCAGTGACTAATAGTCTGGTCACACATGTCTCACACTATATAGAGATAGATGCATACATAAAGCTTTAAGACATACTTCAGAATCCATAATGAAATGAAGAAATGTGGCTATCTATATTGAGATACCAACATTTTTCAAGTGGCGATGGTCAAAGGGGACAGTTCTGCAGTTGCAAAAATAAAATAATATTTTATTTACTCTTTTCTCCTTGGATAGAATTGCAGTCTGTGCTTAAATGTGTGAATTGATGCACCAGTTTGGGAGTTAAATTGTAAAATGTAGTTAAATAGGGAAAATACTAATGACAGTTTAGGTCCTAATCCTGCAAATCTATGTTACTTCTCTCAAAAGTGACTCCATTGTTTGTTTGTTTTTAAATGCAGAGTGTCAAAGTAATTGAATCCAATGGGACTGTTCATTGAGCAAAGCACAGCTTTGTCTGGCTAATAGTGACAGTTTCTGTTGCTGTACTAAGTTTCCAGGATACAATTAGGGTTGCTAGGTGACCCTTATTTAAGGGATATCCCTTTCTTTCAAATCACCCTCAACCAAGAGAATAAAATGGATGCCCTCCTTATTTCACCTTTGTCAAATAAAGCAATAAAGCACTATAGCTCTGCTATCCCCTTTACTTGGGAAAAAAAGAAAGGAAATATATGGATAACCTTAGATCTAAACTGATTAGAAGGTATGATTCCACTTGGAATCTTATCTTTGCAACTGAGAACAAGGAGGCAATTTAGTACAGTGTATGTTTGTAAGAGCCAAAGTAGATATGATACCATTCATGCAATAAGCAAATGTACAAATGTTGCTGTTGGTATTTTTGAAATCACAATTTAGAGTAAAAAAACATAGTCTTGTATACAGAAAAGTACGGTAAATACAATGCATAGGGGTTCTGAGCTGATCAATGGCCTTTTACCTTTCACCCCAACCTGAGGTCCAAGTCTGGATCAGGGCTCCTATACCTTTCATTTCATTAGAACTAAAGCCTCCGGGGCAAGGAACTTATGTTGTTGTAGCACAGGTAAAGTTAAATCTTAATATGCAAATGAACTCTAGAAGCTGAGGTATAGAGGAATTTTGAATCATTGCAAGGTACAATGCTGGGTTATCCACTCACCTGGGGGTCTGGGGGAGCGGTGCTGGTCACACAGTGTGTCCATGGCTAGTCCTGGAGGACCACCATCTTCCTGTGTGTCTGAGGGAGAGGATGCTTGCTTGCCATCACCCTCCTGGGCTGCACCAGACTTTCCATCTGGTGCAGGCCTCACCTGCATAGCCAATTGGGGCAGGGGCATAGTGGCTGGGACCTGTCCGCTCCTGCCATATTTAAGAGAGTAGCCAGGTGCAGGTTCACCTCTTTGCTGACTGTTGTGAGATTTTTCCACTCACCCACTCAGTCTGTTGGGGGATCACGCAGTGGGGGAATGGGCAAATTGGCCTAAGGACCTCAGACCGTCCAAGTGTCCCTATTTTCCTGGGACAGTCCATGATTTACAGAAGCTGTCCTGGTTTCTGATTTGATCCCAGAATGTTCCAGTTTTCCTTAGGAGGGCCCTATTTTCATTGAAGAAATGTTGGATGGTTGCCATCTGAAGGCAACCCTGTATAAGGAGGGGTTTTTATGCTTAATGTTTTACTATGTTTTTATATATGTTGGAAGCCACCCAGAGTGGCTTGGGCAACCCAGTCAGATAGGTGGAATATAAAAAAATAAAATTATTTTTATGGAATGGGACATCCCTATTTTCATCAAAGAAATGTTGGAGGGTATGGGACCTTGTTATAGCTTACATGGTCATTGTACAGTGGTACCTCGATTTAAGTACACAATTGGTTCCGGAAGTCTGTACTTAACCTGAAGCGTACTTAACCTGAAGCGAACTTTCCCATTGAAAGTAATGGAAAGTGGATTAATCTGTTCCAGATGGGTCCGCGGAGTACTTAAACTGAAAGTACTCACACCGAAGCGTACTTAAACCGAGGTATGACTGTATTTGGGGCCAGGGAGGAATTTTCTCCAGCAATCAAATTGGCTTGCATCATCGCAACTGTCACAACTTTGGAGGATAAGGCATTGGCCTGGATTTGCTTAATGTACTGGTGCTTGAAGTATTGACTTGGTACTGTAGATTCATATTAATATAATTTCACCAAGATTCTTTTCCCCATCCCTATATTCTTTACTATTTATTTCAAAATTTATATATGACTAGATTGTAAATCAAACCTCTAAAGTGACTTCCAAAAACAAAACAAACATTAAAACACTTTAGTATTTGTATAGTGCTTTTAAACACTTGCATGTGTCCAAAGTGGCTTCCCACACTTTAGCTACTGGCAATCCTTACAAGTAAGGTGAGTCATTCCCAACAGAAGCAGCTTTTGCCTTTTCCTGTTCTGGAAATGGCTATTGATTAGTACTTATCCATAATAGTCTATGGAAATCCATGCTATTCGATGGAACTTGCTGCCAAGTCAATGTACACAAAATTATAGTGGAGGTCTCAAGTTTTAGTGGTTTGATAAATGGCCCAAACATGAATTATCATGGGCAGATTGGCAGCAGAATAAAAGTACTCTAAACAAGCTTTGAAACTAATATTTTCCCCCTAACATCAAGAGTTCTATTAAGAAAATGCAGCTTTAAATCAAAAAAGCATAACATCAATTTAGTTTTTCTTCTGTTTTATGATATTCATTCATTTTGATCTTTCATGCTGCAGGATTATAAAATACTTGTGAAGTGTAACACTTTTGTTCTTTATTTGATCACATCACATCAGTGCATTGCTTTCATATCCCTAATACTAGAAAAATAATATCCTGCCAGTTAACTTGGGAGGGCTACTTTGTATACGGAAAGGAAGGAAGAAATAGGAGGGAGACCCTTAACTGGAAGAATGAATTTTTTCTAAAATAAATGGGATACATTTCATATGGCAGATTTTAATCATATGAATTTAATAACTTACAAATTGGAACACAAAAAGTGAAGTAATAAGATATACCACTTTTGTTTTTCATTCCTTCAGTCTATACAATTAGCAGCATGAGAAAGAAAAGAAAGCCTTTATTTTATTTTTTAAGGTAAACTTTATTAGGGAAAAGGAAAATCTCAAGTTTCTCACTCCATTGAAGTATATGATGTTCCTATTCCTAAATTTAACAATTAGCGATTCATATTAGCAGCAAATATTAATTTAAATTTCATTTTGAAGAGTACCAGCACAACCTTGAGTGTGTTTACTCAGAAGTAAATCCCATTCTATTTAGACTTACTCCCAGATAAGTGTGCAAAGGATTGCAGCCTTTATGCTGGATTGGGTTTGTCCTGTTGGCTTTGCTCATGGGTGTGTGATGAGAGACAGGTAGAACATAATGGGGATCAATACTGTATGCCAATGACACCCAGCTCTATTCTGTGTTGTCACCTGAGGGAGGTAAGCTGAGCCATTCTTTGAATTCAAGTAATGGGCCCTTTGAGCTTCTCTGCCCACATTGTTCAGCCCAGACACGGAGATCCAGCTCTGAGGGCCTTCTGGGGATTCTGTCATTGTGAGGTTACAGGGAAACAGGCAGAGGGCCTTCCCAGTACTTACGCCTGCTCTGTGAAATGCCTTCCTGTCAGATATCAAGGAAATAAACAACTATCTGGCTTTTAGAAGACTTCTGAAGGCAGCCCTGCCTAGGGAAGTTTTAATGTTAGTGTGTTTGATGTTTTAATTTGTTGGAAGCTTCCCAGACTGGTTGGGGCAACCCAGTCAAATGGGTGGCATATGAGCAGCAGCAGCAGCAGCAAATAAACTGAGGTGGAATGCTGACAAAATGGAGGTGTGGACCTGTGCCAAGAAATTAGGTGTGCATTCCAAAAGGGGGTTATAGAAGAAGATGTAAAGCCATTGAAGAAAGCATATAGCATTCTGCTAGAAGAGGAAGTTAAATCAGTCATTATTAAATGGGCACAAGATGTAGGATATAATATACAATTCAAGGATTGGGAAAAATTATGGAAGGTAGATTTGAAATTCATAGTTTGTTCTTTATTGAAGGAAAATTATATGAAAATGATGTATAGATGGTATATAGCAAAGTCAAGCATTATCAACTAGAGCAATTCACTCGGCACCAGAGGCACCAACAACCACCTCAACCTGTTCTGAAGTCACTACAGGAACAGAAGGCAAAAGCTCCAGGCACAGTCGGAGTGGCTCCTCTTTGCTTGAAATAGTGTTCTGCACATTCCCATCCTCACACAGATATTTAACAGATATTTTGTATAAAGTACATTTACATTGTAAAATTAGCCAAAGCAAATTCCAAGTATGTAAGTACTTGGCGAATAAATTTCTATTCTATTCTATTCTATTCTATTCTATTCTATTCTATTCTATTCTATTCTATTCTATGACACTGGTAAAATGGCAAAAAAATGTACAAAACTGGGTCAAATAAATGTTGAAAATGTAAAGAAAAAGTAGGTACTTTATATCATATGTGGTGGGAATGTAGAGAAGTCAAAAAGTTTTGGGAGATGATTTACAATGAATTGTTCATGGTGAGTTCCAGCACCTCTTTTTTCTAGAAAAATAGCACTCATTGTGCATGGAGCTTTCTTTGGAAAATGGCTTGGAAGCCTCCATTAGCTGCCACCAGAATTTTGACTGGTGCAGGTCAGATGTGTTATATTGCACTCATCAAACAAGTGTACTGCCTGCCTATTTGCTTCACAAGATGCTAGGAGGGGTTCTTCTTGGCCTCCCACCATTAGGAAGACTAGTTTGGTGGTGACTGGCCTTCTCTGTGGTCCCACCATATTTGTGAAATGCCCTCCCATTACAAGTAATAATTAAAAAAAAATTGTTTACTTTTATGTAGTACCTCACTTCAGCATTGGCACTGATGAAGGGCTGCTTTAAACAAGTAAATAAAGATGCTCTAACATCTGTAGAGGCTCTAACATCAGTAGGCATTGCCTACTGTAAATAGCTTCCAAACACCAAGTTCCAGGAAAGTCTTTGAGTTGTTACATAAATGTGTTGCTTGCAAAATGGAACTGGATTTTTTAAAAAATAAAATAAAATAAAATACTTTGTGATAATAAAAATAGAAATGGAGAGCTATCGCAAATGATTCGAGCCATTCGAGATTTGATATTCCTACTGATCCTGACAGATCCACTCCAAGGCAGTCAGTTAGCAAGCTCTATGCCTGACTCTGTAATTGCCCAAGGGTTGTTGATATAAATAGCTAACCCAAAAGTTGCAGAAAGCATTATAAAAACAGCAACAAAAACCCATGGTTTGTTATGAATTTGTACTTGATAATTATATTTTCCCACAGGTTTTAGCCACTATACACACTGCTGCATCCACATGCCCATGAAACAAATAGAGGGCGATTCGGACCACACTCACTAGTCCTGCCCCTGATGTCACCTGCCATTACCTATGTGCTATAAAGGGCTTTTCAAGCTGCTATGTGTCAATGAGTCCAATTCCTACTCCTGCCTTGCAGTCTCCACCCCTCCCCTCAGCAATGGGCTTGTTAATCATATTCTCTGCTTTATTCTCTCATCTCACATTTGAAATACCAGAACTGCACACTGATGAACAGAGAATTGCTCTAATCGTTTGATATCCGATATTTCATTATTGAGAATAAATGCAGTAGAATGCTCAAATGAAAATACCAATATAATATCAGAGATAATCTAATTATAGAGCAAGGAAATTTATTTCGAGATAACGTTTGTGACTTATGAAGAATCAAATTAAAAGCATCTATAGAGACTTAATATATCCTGCTGTGAAGTTGCTCTTATTTATTAACAATAGTAATAAAATCAACCTTAGTTGGTTGGTTCATGCAAACACAGTCTTTCCTAACAAAAGAATTCTACATTATGGAGAAAAACGTAAGATTCTGCTTCCAGAAAACCTAAAAATGAGGTTTATTTTTTTAAAAAAAAACAACTGGAAATATTTTATTTTATATTTTATTTTATTTTATCTGTGCTTTCTATATGGGTTTAATTTGGAAGGTGTGGTTTTGGCAAGTGCTGGCAGACTAGACGGGAATATGATTGCATATTTTGAGCACTAGGTATATACACCGATTGGATTTTAAGCTGCATATCTTTGAATGTAAGTCTCTTTGATCAAGCAGGGGGTCTCATAAATGAAAGAGATTGGGTTTTTGCCAAGTTCCCCTTCTAGTTGGAGTCCCACCCTCTTCTGAAATGTTGCCCAACCTCTCAGAGTGATTTTTCCAGTGGTACAGAGGACTACATTGAGAAGGAGCAATCTGTGAAATTATCTCACCCCATTTTCATTAGTAGATGCTGGTCACACACTTCCTGTAAGGAAAACCTTGTTCACAGGACCTTAGGATCCAACCACATAATGAATGATCTAAAGGTACATAATGAAATTATTTACTTCACATGCAAAGTATATGTGGTACTGTTGAGTTTACGGGCCAAATGGGAGACTCTCTGAGAATCATAATGTAAGTCACAATCAGCTCCTAGCAGAAGAGCAGGATATAAGAGTGATGTTGATGAAATAATGGCAAGGAAATATTGAATTGTTTTACACTGCTAATCACCTGAAATGCGATTAAGTCTGCTTCTGTTTCATGAATCCTTTTGCTAAACTGCTCCAAAGTTTCCCATATGCCACCTTGCATCCAAGGCAATTCAGTTAGCCTCATCAGATTCTGGACTTGAGGTTCCACTGTTGTGAATGAAGAATCACAGCCATGCCATTCCATCACCCTCTAACCCATCCTTCAAATATTATGAAGAATATAAACGAATTGAATAATTTGGAAATCTACTTCTTATTCTGCTTGTGAACGGCTTCAGGCACAAGTTTTGCTTTCCTCAACACAACGTTCATGCTGGTTGACGTTAACTGTGCTGTATTTTGACAGCGAACTCATCCACCTTTAATTAATTCCCAGGAAAGCCCTTATGTGTTACCAGAATGTTGGCTACATAAAAAGTAGCAAGTCTCTTTCGATTTATTTGTTGTTTGGGCTGCTCTTGCTGGTTGGACATTTATCTTAAGGCCTGGACCTAGAATCATTCTAATGAGCAGAGGACAATATAACAAGATTCATTCCTATCCGTTCACAAATGTACT
Source organism: Zootoca vivipara (assembly GCF_965207765.1). Lineage (NCBI taxonomy): Eukaryota > Metazoa > Chordata > Lepidosauria > Squamata > Lacertidae > Zootoca > Zootoca vivipara. The sequence continues at coordinate 35,076,589 of NC_142591.1, read as the reverse complement.
TAGGTAAGTAGCCTTACTGGCTATGTGACTCAAAGAAAACAGATATATTACCACTCAGTTGTGTGGTTTTTTTAATGGAGTTCTGCTGTAAGGGACTGAAACATTTCTTTTAACTTCCTGGGAAATTGAGGGTTGCAACTTGATACAGAATTTGAAAACTGGAAGATTATTTATTTATTATTTTATTTACATTTTGCCTTTGCTTTCAAATACAGGATGTAAAAGCACTAACTATACCACAGGGACTAAAACGGCATGGTATTAAAAGGCCCAGGAGAAGAGAAAATGAATAGCAGTCTTAGCCTGGCAAGAGTCAGTGGTGGTGTAATGGTTAGAGTGTTGGACTAGGACCTGAGATACCAAATCCCCACTCAGCCAAGGGAGCTGCATTTGGGATCACCCAGTGGAGTGATCTTGGGCCAGGCACAGTCCCTCAGCCTAACCTACCTCAAAGGAGACATGGGTGGCGCTGTGGTCTAAACCACTGAGCTTCTTGGGCTTGCTGATTGGAAGATTGGCAGTTCGAATCCACACAACAGGGTGAGCTCCTGTTGCTCTGTCCCAACTTCTGCCAACCTAGCAGTTCAAAAGCACACCAGTGCAAGTAGGGAAATAGTTACTGCTGTGATGGGAAGGTAAACAGCATTTCTGTGCGCTCTGGCTTCCATCACGGTGTTTTGTTGCACCAGAAGCAGTTTAGTCATGCTGGCCACATGACCCAGAAAGCTGTCGGTGGACCAACGCGGCTCCCTCGGCCTGAAGTAAGATGAGCGCCACACCCCATAGTTACCTTTGACTGGACCTAACTGTCCAGGGGGTCATTTACTGTACCTTTACCTTTTACTTTACCTCAAAGGGTTGTTATAAGGAGAAAATGGGGAGAAAGAACTATGTGTGCCACCTCAAGCTCGTTGGAGAAAAGGTGGGATATAAATTTAAATATGGCAACCAAGCTGCTGTCTCTAGAGTAGCATTCCAGAGCCAGGAGCCAGGACTCAGTTTTGTCACAGGAGCCTCACATAGTCTCCATGGCTAGGAGTACCTATTTCCAGCCACTGCTGATCACCAGTTATGCCCCTTTATAGATAGAAATAACTTGGCCAATGTACTCCATCAGGGCAGTTTTTACCTGGGGGTGCAAGGGGTGTGGGGCACCTGGGCGCTGATTTCTAGCTCTTAACTATCTACCTGTTATGAAATAATAAATAATTTTGATCAAGCTGACATTCGAAGTCAGCCGCTGCTGCTGCCTCCACCCTGGCCGCTTTCTCCTCCCCAGAGTCCCGCCCTGCATAAAGAGGTGTCACTCTCTCGCCCACCATTGGCGTGGCTGCTGCGTCCTTCTTCTTCTCCTTCCTCCTCCTGGGGAGCTTTTAAAAGTGCTGGATGTGAAGCTGCATGCCTTTGCAGAGCTCGGGTGCCTGGTTCTTGAGGGGTGATGGCAGCAAAACTTAGAAGAGCAGGACGCGGAAACCGCCATGGCTTCACCTGCAACCGTGGAGAAGTATATCTTGGGTGTAGACGTGGCCAGCACTAAATTGGGGGGCGCTGGGCGGATCTTTGCACCCCAGTGGTGCCTATGCTAAAGACGGCCCTGTACTCCATGCTCTGGTAACCTCCGGATTGGGCTACTGCAATGCACTTTACAGGGGTTGTTGGAGAAGATGGCTGCAAGGATGCATATAACACACATTCTGGAGCTGCTACAGTTGTTTCCTATTAGTTTCTGAGCCTATTTCAAGGTGCCCACAATTATTTTTGAAGCCGTAAACAACTTGGGGCCCCAAATCTCTGAAAGAGTACCTCCTGGCCAGGAAAGAAAGAGGCCCTCCTAGTGGTTCCACCACACAGGGGCAGGAATCAGGTGAAGGCTTTTTCAGTGGTGGCTCCAAGAAAGTGGGACTCCCTTCGCACAAATGCATGTATGGCACCAACTCTTTACAGCTTCTGTATGTTGCTGCTGATGCACCTTTTTATCCAGGTCTTCACGTAATGAAGGAGTGATTTTGGAGACCTCCCTGTTTTGTGCTGTATTGATTGTTGATTGTAGGTTAGGTTTGTTTACTATTTTAGTTATATTTTTATATGCCTATACATGCCCTGGGACCATTAAGTGAAAGGTAGGCACGAAATAGAAGAAATAATCTCTCTCTCTCTCTCTCTCTCTCTCTGCCATCCTGCAAACTCCAGATTAAGGGGTCTCAAGTTCAAGACTTGTAGAAATAACAAGAAACTTGGAACATGGAACATTGAGAATGTCACTATTCAAAGAAATCTGTTAAGTCTAGTCCCACTGAAATAAATAAAAGGAGGATAAGAGGCAGGCACTAAGCACCTTTCAGTGCTATCAAGCATCATAACACCGTAATTTGCAGTCTGCATTTTCAAACAGTAAATACAGAGTTTTACTCTTAAAATAAAATGAATTTAAGTGGGGGGAAAAGGAGAGAGAGAAAGTTGAAAGGATGAACAGAGAGAAAGAACTCTGAGGAAATGGGGGAGCCTGTAATATTATATGGTCCCTTGGATCTAGCACTTTACCATCTAGCAATGAAGATGACAAAGAGATAATTAAAAAGTTATTGCAATCTAAATGATTCAAAAAGTGCAATTTGTCTCACCATCTAGAGAATTTTTATGCTGAAGCTCCTAAAAAGTTTAACATTCAGCTGAATAGTTACAGGCCCAATAGGCTTAGTGTAAGCGTCTTGAGCCTTTTCCCCAAACATTAAGTAAGTAATCTGTCATGAATAAGTTGCTGCTTCTATTTTACTCACCAGAAAAACAGCTACACCAGAATGCAAAGGCATTCTTATTGTAATAAACTGGGGATGGGACAGAAAATTCTACTAGATTGTCACAACCAGAGTTTTACTGGTGTGTTTATTATGAGAGTTTTCAGAAGTCAGTTCACTAAAAGTAAGCAGAACCCAGCCCAGTTAAGCAAGCTTACGCATCAATAGTACTACCTTAGTGGTAGAGTCAAGAACATTCCTAATTCTCTCCGCAGGGAGGAGCCTGGAAGGTATAATCTGAGTCTGCCCCAGGGAGATCTGCTTTGGCAACAGTAGCCCAACCCTATTGTGTCCCATACTTCAGGCTACATTCCTACTTATTTGGGAGTCAGCCCCTATTGATTACATGGGATTTACTTCTCAGTGTATCAATAAATATAGTGTTGTGCTATAAGCCACCTTTAGGCATCCATCACCATATACCACAGGCTCTCTTCTGGACAATACAGGATACCAGCAATCCTATTGAAATATGAAATAAAACTCATCGTGTGCTTGATTTCCTAAACCCTAACTAAATTGTTAAGTATAACACAGACTATTTGAAAGCAGCTAAGTTCACAACCCCATTAACTTTTAAGATAGCTCAGCCCTAATGAACTTTCAGCTCAGCCCTGATATCACTTCAGTTGGAATATTATTGGCAGTGTTTTTTTCTTTCTAAAAAAATGTTTAGGGGGTACTCTCATTTTCCTACTCATATTGAAATACTGCCCCTTAATGAGGCCAAATATAGATTCACAAAATGTTTAGGGTATGTGTACCCCTTTGTCTCCCCAGGAAAAAACCCAGCAATGATTATTAGTGTACTGGAAATATGCAGAAGATTATTGGGATATTGAGGAGTTTGTCTGGTGTGATGCACTTCATCCTTCCATAACCCATCTTCCTGAACTTCTTAGAAGTCAGAAGGTGTGACTATGCTTGCAAATCACATCTGATTTGGTCAGAAAATCAACGTTAAAGGCTATTACTTTTTTAAAAACAAAAACAAAACCCAAACCCCTTAGATATATCTGTTTGCAATTTAGTAGATTCATTCCACTCTGGATGTAACTGTAAAATTCATCCACTTTAGTTAAAACAGGAAAATATTAGCCATTTATATATTTCTTATTATAGTGAATAGTGGAATAAAGAACTTTGTTTTATAAAGAGTGGCTTAGAACCTAGACCACAGATGAGAGGGAGCACAGAGAAACTCAGATTTCAATATTTAGGGCATGCAACATACAGGTACAAGGCAATTCTTGGAGAGTGCACACCCTTAATATTTTCCCTTTGGACCTATTCTGATATTATTTTTTCCCTGGGATGTGCAGAGAGGGCACAAGGCTCTAGACCTGTCCCAAAAGGCACTTGTGCTGCCGCCTTGCTGTGCCGCTGACCGAAATGCAGTCTGTTGAAAAATAGTCACAAACACAAAACAGAGCAGCCCAGGAAATGTATTTAACTGCTTCATTCTTTATTGTGTTTATTCTGGAGGCTCACATGAATAATTCAGGACATTTCAGGATTGCTGAGGGAAAAATATATTCTTTTAAGAGGTTTAGTTCTCAAAGGATGTTTTTACCGAGTTAAGATGATGGCAGCAAACTTTTAGGAAATATGGGGTGATTTTGAAATACTAACCTGCTCAAGAATAAGCAGCGCAACATTAATACAAAGAGACTGTCAGAACTCTTGCCTCAAATCTCTCATTTTTATTTTTTTAATTGTCTCTGCAGAGCTCAGTCAACTAAAAAATATTGTTTTCCTGAAACCTTCTTTCGAGAATTGTCTCTGATGGCAATTACAGCACATGCCAAATTACCCTATAGAGTCGATAATTTTAAAGAGTTAAGAAAAATCTGTACCATTTGAGCAGTCCTTTCCAAAAACCTCATTGTAAATCATCCTAGCAGGCTGGTGATATTTTATCTCTTCTGACAGAGAAAAGGAGATATCAGATAATCTTACACTGTTGCTTGACAACAGCAGCGACCATTTTCCTTCTTCTCCTGCTGAATGTATTAAACTAGAGAGGTCAAGTAGACTTTGGTGGACCACAGAGCTGGTCATTTGTTAATGTAACAGAACTCTCATTATCCTGTTAACTGACCCTTAAATATTTCAGACTCATTAAGTCTGTAAGGAAAGCTCAGCTGGATCAGACCAAAGGACTCTTTGCTACCTCATTCTGTTCTCACAGTGGTCAACCAGGTCCCAATGGAAAACCAACCACCAGGACATCATGTGTCCCCATGTAGTTATTGTGGAAATGAATGGATTGTGTGAATAGCAGAACTCGTTCCCTTTTGATCAACCCTGGCATTTATTTTTATTTTCATTTTTTCAGTAGTATAGCTTGTTAGCTAATCAGGCAAAGGATGTCCTACAGCAAGGGATGGGGAGGCACTGGTCTTCAAGATGTTGTCAGACTACAATTCCAATCATTACTCAAGCACTGCCTATATTGCCAAAGCTGGTTTCAGGCATTAAGTAGAAGAAATTGAACTGTGTCTGGGGATGAGAATGGAACAGGTGTGTAAGTTTAGGATGCTACAGTCAGAGTGTGTAAAGCAGGTTGAGAATGCATTCACATGGCCGTCGATTCTGTTTTCACGTCTCCCTAAATGCTAATTTTCCACATTGTATTAAAGCTTCCGCATGATTTAAAAGCTACTTCTGCAACAACAGTGGAATACAGTGGAACTAAAGTGAGATACAGTGCAGGTTTAGCAGTCATTCCCCTATTATTTGCAAATGGAACTTTTCTGGAAGCAAACAACATGGAAATTAGCATTAAACTTGCACTATATAGTTCCAGAAGTGGCTTTTATGGGAAAGCTCAAATATAATGTGGAACTTAACAGTTAGGAAAAATCCAGGAATAAACTGCCATCTGGATGCACCCTACGATCCGCCATATACACCTTCACTTTCCCCACTTTACTGTCCAAAGCAATTCTAAGAGAAGCTATAAAAAGAGGATGGAATCAGCACAGGAAACTGGTAGAGATGGAAATCTCCCCTTCCGTTTATCAGATTGATCTGCATGGATCAGCATAGAAAGGGGTCTATGTGTGTCCTGTGAGTGAGCTGGCCACACCCAGAGCTAGCATGCAGCCCTCAGAGTGTTAGCCTAGGTTGAATGTGGCTCTCAGACAAAAAAGGGAAAAAAAGGTTAGCCATCTCTACTCATGATCCTCAATAACAATAACAGATGGATGTCACATCTGAGTTACTGTTTATATAGAAACTCACTGCAAGCTTAGTGAATGGTTGTGCAAACTTTAGTCTTGATGAGTCCTGCGAGTCTGCACAAAATAGTAAATAATTTTGCTACTCCATGCCCCTGAGTCAGCTGTTCAAGAACTGGCTTCCTAGGTGTTAAAGGAGCTAGTTGATAATGCATGTATTATAGGGTCATTGCTTACACATGTGTAATAGTTATTAACCATAGATTTGGCATTTGAGGCTTCTGGCTACTTTAAGTAGCATGTTTGACAATGTTTGACAATGCAAAGATTCAACCACTTGCAAGTCTTTTGCTATGTCCCATGGTATACATTAGTGAAGTCAAATGGGCCTTAGAAAGCATTGCTAATAACAAGGCCAGTGGAAGTGATGATATTCCAGCTGAACTATTTAAAATTTTAAAAGATGATGCTGTTAAGGTGCTACACCCAATATGCCAGCAAGTTTGGAAAACTCAGCAATGGCCAGAGGATTGGAGAAGATCAGTCTACATCCCAATTCCAAAGAAGGGCAGTGCCAAAGAATGCTCCAACTACCGCACAATTGCACTCATTTCACACGCTAGCAAGGTTATGCTTAAAATTCGACAAGGCAGGCTTAGGCAATATGTGGACTGAGAACTCCCAGAAGTGCAAGCTGGATTTCGAAGGGGCAGAGGAACCAGAGACCAAATAGCAAACATGTGCTGGATTATGGAGAAAGCTAGAGAGTTCCAGAAAAACGTCTACTTCTGCTTCATTGACTATGCAAAAGCCTTTGACTGTGTCGACCACAGCAAACTATGGCAAGTTCTTAAAGAAATGGGAGTGCCTGATCACCTCATCTGTCTCCTGAGAAATCTCTATGTGGGACAAGAAGCTACAGTTAGAACTGGATATGGAACAACTGATTGGTTCAAAATTGGGAAAGGAGTACGACAAGGTTGTATATTGTCTCCCTGCTTATTTAACTTATATGCAGAATTCATCATGCGAAAGGCTGGACCAGATGAATCCCAAGACGGAATTAAGATTGCCAGAAGAAATATCAACAACCTCAGATATGCAGATGACACAACCTTGATGGCAGAAAGTGAGGAGGAATTAAAGAACCTTTTAATGAGGGTGAAAGAGGAGAGCGCAAAATATGGTCTGAAGCTCAACATCAAAAAAACCAAGATCATGGCCACTGGTCCCATCACCTCCTGGCAAATAGAAGGGGAAGAAATGGAGGCAGTGAGAGATTTTACTTTCTTGGGCTCCTTGATCACTGCAGATGGTGACAGCAGTCACGAAATTAAAAGACGCCTGCTTCTTGGGAGAAAAGCCAATGACAAACCTAGACAGCATCTTATAAAGCAGAGACATCACCTTGCCTACAAAGGTCCGTATAGTTAAAGCTATGGTTTTCCCAGTAGTGATGTATGGAAGTGAGAGCTGGACCATAAAGAAGGCTGATCGCCGAAGAATTGATGCTTTTGAATTATGGTGCTGGAGGAGACTCTTGAGAGTCCCATGGACTGCAAGAAGATCAAACCTATCCATTCTTAAGGAAATCAGCCCTGAGCGCTCACTGGAAGGACAGATCATGAAGCTGAGGCTCCAATACTTTGGCCACCTCATGAGAAGAGAAGAATCCTTGGAAAAGACCTTGATGTTGGGAAAGATGGAGGGCACAAGGAGAAGGGGACGACAGAGGACAAGATGGTTGGACAGTGTTCTCGAAGCTACGAACATGAGTTTGACCAAACTGCGGGAGACAGTGGAAGACAGGAGTGCCTGGCGTGCTATGGTCCATGGGGTCACGAAGAGTCCGACACGACTAAACGACTAAACAACAACAAATCCTTAAATGGGATTTACAAGTTTCAAGTGTCTAGTTATGAATTCATGAGCCGGAAATGTGCAATCATAAAATATACTAGCCTCCCCCAGCTCAACCTTTTAGAACACGACAGTATGGAAAGATTTATGAAGTTGCATCAGAGTTGCAAGCTTATGATGTCACTAGACAATTTCACATTATCCCAATTTTTTTTAGAGGCACAACAGTCTATATCTTATGAATTACTACAAAAAAAGAGCCATACATTTTGGAAACTGAGCAGGCATATTAACTGGCAAATAGACGTTCAGGAGCGTCTTTTCATTATCTTGACAAAAACATGGCTGAGTTTTGGGAAACTGAGCAGTATATGACTCTAATATCTACTGCCATCTCTATAAATCGTAAGGCTAGTAACATCCCTAGCCTTATTATATTGTGGATCTAATGTATCACATGGCTGATTAGTGGATCCATAAATTCACTCAACTAGAATCAAGAGGAAGTTGTGAATCTTTCATCTTGCTATTTGTTCAATGCACTGGGTCTACTAGACCCATAGAGTTTAATGTACTCTACGTAGTAATCAGCAACAGTGCTTTCTCTATTTCCCCTCTGTTATAAGATACTAAATCCCTATTGCTGAGCCTCAATGGATCACTTTAAACACTAATCTCTGATAAAATGGTATTCATTTGATACTGTAAAAATCACTAGAACCAGATTTCCCAAGATAATATTGCAACTAACAACTTATTCACTGTTCTGAAATAAGTATAGGCTCCATAGTTTACTGGTAAAGCTCATGTTCAGACATCTCCAAGAGTTAATCAGCTGGATGGAGCTGATGGGACTTACAGTCCAAAGCATTTGAAGTGCACCAGGCTGGGTTTGGCCAGAGAAGAACCAATGTAAGGCATCAACAGTTGGCAGAATTATTCTTTCTTTGCGGATGATATGCAATAGACAGAGCCTACAGGTATATCATAAACAAGATATAGCTTAGCCAAAGCTGCATGCCTGTCGGGAGCTGGAGTCAGGGGCAGGTCAGCAATAAAACACCTGGTGATGGTGAAGTTAACTCTTTATTCAAAGAAACCGAGACAGTGCAGGCCTAGTGATCACAGCAACTCTTTCCAGCAGGCCTTGCCCCAATGAGGCAGTTGCAAGGACTGAAGGTTCCTGCCTTCCCACTTCTCTCTAAGGCTCCTCCCCAGGTTCCTTCCCCAGCAGCCTAAGGCTCCTTCATCTTGTCTCTCTTTGCTCCACCCTCTTCAATTCTTTGCATGTTCTGGGAGGCCAGAGGAGAGCTGGTCATGGCAGGAGAGGGAGATTCCCTGGCTTCTTCGGCAGCCTGCTTCCACTCAGCCTTTCCCCCACCGCTGTTTCTGAACTGCTCTCTGCCCCAGACTCTTCCTGCTCACTAAACCCTGTTACACCTTCTGCTTCCAACACCTCCTCTTCCCAGTCCGCTCCTTGTCTTATGTTTCCCAGCAACTGGTCTTCAGAGGCATACTACATTTGGTGGTGGAAGCAGCAGATAGCTATCATGGCTAGTAGCCACTGATATCCCTAGAGACACTATAAATTTGTCTCTGCCTCTTTTAAAGCTATCCAAGTTGGTGGTCATCCCTACATTCTGTGGAAGCAAATTCCATAGTTTACCGGTAACTATGTGCTGTGTGAATAAATACTTTCTTTTGTCTTCAGTGTAGAATCTCACACAGCTCACTAATCGCTTAGTGAGAGCCCCATGATTCAGAGTCATGGGAATTTTTCCACAATTCGATCATAACTAGAAATGTTATGTATACGTTGATGGGTATTTAATTCCACCTCCACCTTAGTAGCAACCTTTCCTTTTCCCTCAACTGCACTGCATTTATGTTTTCTCTGAATCAGAATAAACTTTGGGATGTGATACAGTCATGTGGTATCCTGTTACAAGATTTATGCATTTATATAACCAATCAATTCTTATAAGGAAATATCACCTCAATGTGGTGAAACACAAATACAGCACAGGAAAGGCAATACTTAATTTCAGTGGTTCCATTTCCTGTAATTATCTCTATTATAATCTCTATAATTCTCTTTAAGTGAAGGAACATTTAGAAAGAGTAACCTCAAAAGAACTACAGAGCAGTATAATCTTACAGTGCCATTTCTGTGAAGAAAAAACAGTTGTATAAATTCTACCTAACTTAACTTCTTCTTCTTCTTCTTCTTCTTCTTCTTCTTCTTCTTCTTCTTCTTCTTCTTCACTTTATTTTTAAATGTCTTGTTGCTTTGAGGTATTTCTTCTGTGCAACAACAAACAAAGGAATGATGGTTGTAACAATGCCTTTCCCCCCTACCTTTTAGGAGGGAATGTGAACAGAAACATGTTAAAAATATATCACTAGAGTGAAAAGAAATCAGTGTGAAAAGAAAACAATTTGGATTCCACATATACGCACCCACCCACCCAAAAAACAAAGATCCACATAATCCAAAAAAATAATGTATTTCTGATGTTTGTTATATTATTACTATGTTTGAAGTTTGGTACACTATAATGTAATTGGGATGGCCTTTGGCTAGCATAATAAACTTATTGAATGAATGTATTTATAATGTGCTGAACTTAATAATCAATGTAATATAGTGTTTAGGATGTCCAACTAGAAGGGTAGCTCAATTGGCTAGAGTGTGGTGCTCATAACACCAAGGTTGCATGTTTGATCCCGGTAAGAAACAGCTGCATATTCCTGCACTGCAGGGGGTTGAACTAGATGATCCTCAGGGTCCCTTCCAACTCTATGATACTAAAAAAACCAACTTATTAGAGTTCCAAGTTATCCAAGTAGCTTCAGAGAGAATGAAGAATGCATTTGCCAGGCAGGCCAGAACATAATGCGTCCTTGGCACATGGCAAACAAGCTACTTTAGAGTCATTAACTTTCACAGTGCTTGAAAAAAATTGCCTGCTTTAGTCACAGCTGTCATCCTCTGCAGTCCTTAAATCTTTTTGCTCTTGTCACAGGCCTGTGCTGTTAAAGGAAGAGCAACACAGTTTTGGCTACTCACACGCTATCCCTTCTTTCCTATAAATCAAAACATCATTAGGTAATCTAATAGGTTATATATATTCAAAACAAGTTAGACCTTGGGCAGAAAATTTAACACAGAAAATAAATGATGGAAACTCCAAGTCTGCACAATTTGTGACCCATTAAGCTGAACGCAACCCAACAATGTTACCTGACTGCTGTGCACATGGCAGTGCCTCAGTTTTCACTGCCCCAACCAGAGGTCTGGCAACTTCTTCTTAGACCAGGGATATGGAATGTTTTGGGCAACCTTCTGGAGGACTGCATGCTAGTTGCAAGTGTGGCCAGAGGCAGAAATGGATGGAAGACCAGCTATCAAATGTCAGAGATTTCAATATGCACTCAACCTGACATCCATCTCTCCATCCTCCGGTCAGCCAAGCAAGAGTGCAAGGACCCATTCTAGCCTCTTGAATGTTTCCTTATATAATGTAATGAAGTGGTGCAACTCTGATATATTGAATAGGGGGGAATTAAGAGGCTGCATGTGCAGGGGCGTAGCAAGGAGGGAGTGGAGGCGGCGGCCCATTCCTAGCTCCGTCTTTTGGGGGGGCAGCGTGAGCGGTGGCACCGGCACTCCACTACATAGTGCACATGTGCAGCATCACTGCGTAGTGATGCATGCGTCGTACGTAGCAACGCATGTCTTTTGGGGGCAGCGCGAGCGGTGGCACCGGCTTTCCGCTACATAGCGCACATGCGCAGCGTCACTGCATAGCGCCGCATATGTCATACGTAGCGACACATACGTTGTACATAGTGATGCTGCGCATGCGCACTACGTAGCGACGCCCCGACCTGGGTGCGCGTCATGTTTGTCGCTCTGGGTGCCCGAGCAGCTTCCTACGCCACTATGCATGGGATAAACCAGTGGTCTCCAAACTAAGGCCCGGGGGCTGGATGCGGCCCAATCGCCTTCTAAATCCGGCCCGCGGATTGTCCGGGAATCAGCATGTTTGTACATGAGTAGAATGTGTCCTTTTATTTAAAATGCATCTCTGGATTATTTGTGGGGCCTACCTGGTGTTTTTACATGAATAGAATGTGTCCTTTTATTTAAAATGCATCTCTGGGTTATTTGTGGGGCATAGGAATTTGTTCATATTTTTTTCAAAATATAGTCCGGCCCCCCACAAGGTCTGAGGGACAGTGGACCGGCCCCCTGCTGAAAAAGTTAGCTGACCCCTGGGATAAACACAAACAAAACAAGTATGGTAGCCCATTCCCCTTGGAGTATACTCAGGGAATCAACTTCCTTTACCACCATTTTTGTCACTAGACTGGCTATTTTGACTCTCCATGGAAGTTATCTGGTGCTGCCAGAAAAGAGAGTTTGCTTGGCTAGCTGATCCCTAGCCAAGCAAAGCCTTTTGTCTACCAGGGAAATTGGCAATTCTTCTCCATTTTGTATTTTAGTTACCCTGGAGAAGAATTCAGGGACTTGTAATGCTTGCCTCTCCTTCGAGGCAGGCTTTAACAAATCTCAAGTCTTTTCTAAGTGTGGCTTAAAACAACTTATTTGGTATCTCTAATCCTAATGAGAGAGAAGTGTATAGCAGATTACCATTTTCTGGATGGGACTTTGGAGTCCAAGTTCGTCATTTTTAATACGTATGATTCTTCAGCAGTTTGGAAGCAAGTCTCATTTATATCAGTGGAGCAAACTTTCTAGTCTAGTCATTTGACTTTTGAAAGGCATGAATAGTGGTGGATGGTAGAAGTGGAGGAAACCTAGGACTGCACATAAAAGCATGCAGCTATCCATGTACCTGCAGATATGCTATTTATATTGATTTATTACAATGCTGCCCTGTGACTTGGAACTCTGAATCAATTTAAAGAGTTAATATATGCCTTTGGTTAAAAGGAAGCAAGTTAGACACCAAGACAGGGACTGTGTTTAAGTTCAATAGCGATAACAACTGTGCTTTTGGGATCCCTGGACTATAAGAACCCAGTGAGGCTTTCTCGAAGATGACAAACTGCTTTCAACTATAGCATGCCATTCAGAAAATAAGGGAGGGGAGTAAGATTCCTTGATCTCTCTGCAACCTGTAATATGGACAGTGTCCAGTCTTTCCACTTTCCCCCTTCCCATTCTAAATGCATTTATTTATAGCTGAATTAGTTTTGTTCCACAGACAGCTCTTGTGATGAGTAGCTCTAAAGCCTTGACTATTGTGTCCCCAACAATGCATCCAACCTTCAAAGCCACTTAAATACCATGCCCTTTTTTCCCCTTCTAAAAGAAAAGAACAACATGTAGAGCCATCTCTAAGTAGTCATCATTATATCTGATGTGGCATTACGTCCATTAGCATGAACATCTCTTACAAAGAGCTGTGCTCTTTCTACCATCACCATAGAGAAGAAAAATTAATAATTCAATTTAAACAAAAACCTTACAAGGCAGCATAGTTATACTTTGTAATGCTTTAGAAAGCCGACAAAATCAAATACAGCAGATCTCTCATCAATACAATTGAATTCCTAATGTAGCTGTATTCCTTTGAAACTTGGGTGTACTGTCTAAAGCTATATTGCAGATATTAATATTGTGCAGTTTCACGTGACTGGAAGAATTAAGAATTGACTTCTTTTGGAAATGAAGTATGTCCAGACCCATGTAAATATTATTTAAATTTTACTAGAAGAACTTTCTTTAAAACAGAAATAAAACATCAAATATACATCTAATACATCCAATACAATGTCTTTACCAAGAACTCCAATTTCTACTCCTCTTCCAATCCAGCCTGCTTTAGCCTGTCTCTAGCCCTAGGCTATTGCAGCTCTTGGTTTGAGATTTGCAACTCAATACCTCTGTCACCTGATAGAAGGTTACAACACTTACATGTTAGCTACCAGAGAAACAACAATCAGTTAATCATTAACTTGGCAAGAGCCCAGAATCCTTAGAGAAACAACTGTGGAAAACCCCCAATGTTAGCAATACACATTTTAAGCCTCCATTAATACACATAAATTTTCATTTCTGTGTGATTTAAATCATTATACTTAACAGGCTACATTCTTATACCCACTTACCAGAGAATAAGCCACACTGAACTCAATGGCACTTACATCTGAATAAGCAAGTATAGGATTGTGCTTTAATAGTGTGATTCAGAAAGACCCTAATTCAAATAGTCTCTCCTCTATAAGCTCACTTTGGCAAGCCAAGTGCTATTTTCACAGCACCAGTTTCCCACACTGAGAGTCAGTGTGGTGTAGTGGTTAATGTGCTGTGGTAAGACCAGAGTTCAAATCCCCAATCCCCCCAAACTGGCCTTTTTACTGTGGCTTTGAATGGCTAACTGATGAGCCACTCAAATTTTACCAGAACTTGTTGTCTTGGGTATGTTGTTTATCTTGCACTGGTTTCATCTTCCGTATGGAGTACAGGGAGGAGGAGAAATGTCCTCCCCAGGGACAATTAGGGAAGGGGGGAGCTCCAAAAAATTCTACTCAACCCTGAACTGGTAACTGACTAATCCTACAAATTAATTCTTAAGGGATGGAAAGGTTCAGGAGGCACATGCTAGAAGAGGATGGTGAGGATGGGAGTAATCCTTGCTTTTAATCCTTGCTTTTAACCTCACCTCACCATTGGCCATACTGATAATGATGCTTCATTCCATCTCCTTCATTCCTTCCTGCATTCCTTTGCAGGTGAATCACCCCCAGAAGATTATCATAGTGAATAGAAACACCTCATGCCTTATTAATAGTGTCCGTGTGAGCCTTTGATACTTATCACAATGGGTAGTCTCCAACTAACTCCTACTTAGAGTAAACCCATTAAAATAATGGATTTAGATTAGTCAAGTTCATTCATTTCAGTGGGTCTAATTTGAGTATGACTTAACCCTGGATACAATCCAATTTTTCTATTGTTCCCTTAGATCTTTGTAAAATAAGATTTACAGATAAAACTAGATATATTGCAGCTTTTATTGATAGTTCCTGTTTTCATTGTAAAAGTGCATTTTCCTGGAAAACATACAGGCTTCCATAGATACGGGCTGTAAATCTGGATTTTACACATTTTTATTTACATAGGAAACAGTTAGCAAACCTTTCAGTCTCAGACACAGAGATAAATGTGTCTGTGATTCTGGACTGTATGTGATGTGACTTAATCTTTCTGCTGTTAAATACCATATGAACAGAACAATATGAAATATTCCCATTAAAATGGTCATCATATTTGTCCATTAAATGCAAACAGGAACTTATTAGGTCCTCCATAAGGAAATCTGCATTTCCTGTGTCTAGATATGTGTCCAGGAATAAAGGCCTCCAGGTCCTTTCATTATGAGAAGTTAAATAATATTGAAATCTCACTGGCTTTATGTGGCACAGAATTATAATGCAATTAAAAAGCTCTGATATGTGATTTGTATGGAAGGCCCAGAGAGCTGTAACCTGATTAACTATATGACTTATGTGAGTTACCCACAGGGAGTTAAAAGGATCTAAATAATTACAAGCATAGCGCAGGTTGACTACAAAATATATTATCTGTGAAAAGATTTAAGTATGTGAATTAATATATTTCCATTGATTTGGCCCACAATAAGCCATTGTTGTATAATATTGTTTCACTGGTCATCACTATTAATGTTTGGGGTCAAATTCTCAGCAATATAGTATGGCATAAACTTATGTATTTCTACTATCCGTGATAGTAAAATTTTCTTAATAGCACACACATCAAACGGATTTCACCGGCTTATTTGTTTACTTCAAATGTTTATATTCTGTCCTTGATCCTAAGATCTTAGAGACATGACAATATTACAAAAAGCAGAATGCATAAAACCACCATATGTTTGTCTAAACGGGCACATTTTGAGCTGGCCTCTAAAAAAGCAACAATTGTGATGCCTCCTGAATTGCAAGGTGTGGACGGTTGCAAAGCCAGGGCACTGCTGTGGAGAAGGGCCAGCCATGTACCACCACATTATATAATGTACTTATAGAAAGGCAGTAAGGAACTCTTACACCCACTTCAGCTAATTTCAGCTTCCAGGCAGAACTATTTGTGGGGAGATGCTCCTTCAAGTTACCAGGTCTTACATCATTCATTGACAAGCCAAGGGCTTTATCACGGACCACTCCTTTGGACTGCAAATATATTGGCATCCTTTGTAGTCCTTTAAGAAGTGGAGTGATGTGACTCTGAGCTGGTATGTTGCCCATGAGGAAATATGTCCCTTCAGATCAGAGGTGGCCAGTCCCATTCTGCAACCTGAGACAGAATGAGAAGCCTGACTTACCAGGTTCTGCGGCAGCAGTGTCTTCCAGGGAGATCTTGCAAGATTCACTGAGATTCTTTTGAGATCTCTCCGGAAGCACACCCCACAGGATTCCGCTGCCTGAGTTTTCTATGTGTAACATTTTCTTTCCATTATAGAGAGGACCATTCAATGTGAGACTCTGACCTACAGTCTCAAATCATATAGTCCTGTCACTATAGGTTTACTACCACAGTGAGATATATGGCAAAGATGTAATGCATTACCACACGTAAGATACATACGGTGTGGTGCTGGTCACTGCACAGAACATTTTGTTTTGGGAGGGGGGTGTCTCCAATATGGGTTAGAATTACCAGATGTCTTGAAAGGAATTAGTTAACATTAGAACAAGCCTAGAGAAGAGAAGACTCCCTGGAAAAGACCCTAGTGTTGGGAAAGATTGAGGGCACAAGAAGAAGGGGATGATAGAGGACAAGATGGTTGGACAGTGTTCTCGAAGCTACTAAAATGAGTTTGACCAAACTGTGGCAGTGGAAGATAGGAGTGCCTGGCGTGCTCTGGTCCATGGGGTCACAAAGAGTCGGACACGACTAAACGACTAAACAACAACAAAGAGAAGTTACCTAATGGAACCCAAGTTACACAAGATATACAGCAGGCATGTCAAACATGCGGCCCTCCAGATGTTTTAGCCTACAACTCCCATGATCCCTAGCTAGCAAGACCAGTGGTTGGGGAAGATGGGAATTGTAGTCCAAAACATCTGGAGGGCCGCATGTTTGACATGCCTGATATACAGTAATTTAAACACTGAAAATGTGGGGAGGAAACTGATATTGCTACTAGTTGCAGGCAATTCTCCCTAAATATCACTCCACCTTTCTATACAGTCAGAGAAGAAAGTTTTCTAAAATTTAATGTGACATAGTAAGCTAATTATACTTTTACAACACATAACTGTTAAAGCAGGGTACAAGAATAATTCATAAGCATCCCAAAGAGATATGAATAAATAAAACTGGCACAGTAAATCTGCATACCTTAGGAATGACAATTAAACAATCTTTGTAGTAGAAGAAACCTAGCTGAAGAAGATGGGGAGGCGGAGCGGAATCCATTCATAGTGCGAAGAAGTGAGCGAAAACCAGAAGATGGGCTTCAGAAGTTGTGGCTTTTTAAAAGAAATATTTCTTTGGGGGGGGAGCATTTTTTAAGAAACATTTCTCTTAAGCAGATTGCTTTTGAGTTGTGGGCACAAATTATTATTATTATTATTATTATTATTATTATTATTATTATTATTAAAATATGATCCAACATTTATAAGTAGCAGAGCATAGGATGAGGTACTGGGATTCCAGTGCTGGCCTAAAACCTGTATGTGCCCTGGCAGTCAGTGACCCTTCTGCAGTAACACTAAGGAAGAGCTCCTATACAAAGCAGGAAGGCTATGCAGAAGACATTGTGTGTATGTGAAAGGGTGTCAGGGTTGTTGGTGGCACCTAAATAAACCTTTTAAAGAACTGTGAAAGGAGCATTAGCTAGTTAGCACCAGTGAAAATATGTACGGATGGAAAGAGATAACAGGATTATTGTGAAGCAAGTGTTTAAGAGGAGTGTTGCACAACAGATTTCATGCAGCACTTGTCTAACATGAATGTTCCAGACACAGTTTTCAGCTTTGCTTTCAACAGCTGCGGCTGAGTATCAGATCAGGTTGTCCATTTGAGAAGGTAATCATGGAGGAATGCCTCATAATCAAGACATTTTACTTGAGAAGAGGCTTAATCAAACTGAGGAACTACTGTAATATTCACACACTACAGCTCAGCAATGCTAAATGTACATGTTCACATACATTGTTAAAAAATAAAAATAAAGTTTTGAAATTAGCTGTTTGGCTACCAAGTACTATATATTTTGGGTTGAGCATCTGCAAAACAGATGGTCCAAAGTAATACTTGTAATTTTTTTCCCCAACTGGAGACATCCAGGTGGCACATTATTTGTGGATAATTTGCAATCATCATTTCCAAAAGATTATATATTCAGCAGAGGTATGTGTTTGTTTATTACTGAATCCTCTAAACTGGCATCATGAATTAATGATTTATTACATTGCATTACTTTGTTTATAATGCACTGTTACATTACAGTATGTCAAGTTGGCTAATGACTTGTCACATTATAAGATATCACCAGGCTAGTCTACATCAATTTAAAGACTAAAATGCACATTGCCCTCTCCAGACAGAGATATTCCACCCTGAATGAAGGAACGTTCAAGCAGAATGTATTTTTTCCAGCAAGATGGTATTCTCAAAAGCATCTTTGGAAGGCTTTCTTTTTTCGCTAATTATAAGACTTCTTCATTATGAAGATAACATTATGCTTAAAAAGAAGACACACTTCCATGCACTTAAAAGCTAAATGTTTGGGTTTGTTTTAACTAGATGCCAGGAAGAAGGGTCCTAACATGACTTTTTGGCTGGCCCATAAGAGCAAAAGGTTCAGAGACCAAGTAAAAGCAGACAGTTCCTCTCCAACAGTACCCATTCTTCCCTTAATCCCAATGCTCAACAGCACCGACGAGCCCTACACTATGGGTACCCAGCACACCTTGACCACACCATGACACCGCTGCGGTGTTATGACATCATAGCGCAGGGTGGGGCACAAACTCCAGCAACGCAGCAGCGACTGGACCCCTCCCACCTGAACTCTGTGCTCTCTCTTTCTCCCCAACTCTACACTCTCTCTTTGCCTCCCACCCAAACTTTGCACTCTCTCTTTTCCTCCCAACTCCACGCTCTCTCTTCCACCCCACCCCCTGGACTCCGTGCTCTTTCCATGGGCATAGCTGCCAAGTTTTCCCTTTTCTCGCTAGGAAGCCTATTCAGCATAAGGGAAAATCCCTTTAAAAAGGGATAACTTGGCAGCTATGTCCATGGGGCATGGTGCCCCTGTGCCTACCCCTACATTTGTGGGTGCCCAACCCCTATATGAGAATTTTTGTGGGTGCTCGGACACCCAGGGCCCCCGGGAGATGGCACATATGCCAGTGCTTGAGCCCACTCTCCCCTTTTTCCATGTTATTACTCACTCTCTGCCTGTCTTCCTTCTTCATATCTGCATTATTGTGGCTTAGTGCTGCACCCAGAACTCCTGGAGTGGGGCACCAAGCAGAATATAACTAGTAGAAAATATTTTGAAGTGCTTTCATTGGATCAAAGGAGGAGGAGGAGACATTTTAGGTACATATTATGACAGCTTTACTGGCTGCTGGTCCATTTCTGGGCACAATTCAAAGTGCTGCTATTGGTCTATAAATAAAACCCTAAATGGATACCTCCAGAGATTGTCCACTCTCACATCAGCCTGCTTATATATTAAGATATTTTCCAGGCACCTCAACTTTGGGAATTTCTCTCAAGAGAGATTCACCTAGTACAAAGCTTGCTGTCTTTTCATTGACTAATAAAACACATTTTTATTTCCCCAGTCCTTTTATATCTTAACTCAGATTTTATCTAGTTAAGGTTGGCCATTGTTTCTTTTGCTACACTTATTAATTTTAACTTACTATTGTTTCATATTTTTATCCTTGGTTTTGTGCTGAAGAGCATAGTATAAAATATCATAAGAAATAAATAAATGTATACTTGCAAATTTATGCTTCACCTTAAAATGCATTCTAGGATTTTATTTTGTTTCTTTTTACCACTGGAATTATAATGCTTTATGGCATTATCCTCTTCCTGACAATCTGAATTCTTCACATACTCAGCATTCCTGAAAATATTGACTCCGATCATTCCTCAGGCAGGGAAAATCCCAAATTAGTGTATATAAGAAATTGTCTGCACATACCCTATTCTGTATCACTATATTCAAGATACTCTGTAGTGCTGACCTGTAGACATTACATGACCTGTAGAAAGTTATCTTGAAGAAGAATGTATTCCATTCCCAGTTCACTGAAAATCTGGTTGTCTCTCAGCATTGGCAAGTGCAGTTCTGACTTTGATTAAGTTCCAAGAATGATTGTGGGGTGCAGAATCAGACAAGCAGAACTGAGGTAGCCAAAGGGAATAGGTAAATGAATGCTGGGCCTCTCACAACCAGGTCACTAGTTCAAAAGCATATGGAGCATTTCTTAGTATGACTGAAAGCTGCTGTCATAATAGTTCCATCCTATATAGGTCCTTGTGGACAGATGTGGCCCATCACAAATACAAAGAAACCATCACAACTGCCACTAATTGGCTTCCTTCTTAGCAGTTTTAGTCAAGACTTGTGTTGGAGAGGCTTTGACTCAGCTACCCTCTAATCCCTTGGGGTCTTGGTACAGATCAGGGAATAGCATAAGTAATTCAGCAGTGGGGGGGGGGGTGTACGCTATTACTCATATAAAGTGAAGATTGCTTCATAAAGGTTGGGTTCACACAGCCTCTCTGGTCTCTTGATGGCATCCTGCCCCCCCCCACCTGCACACACAGCAACCTTGCATTGAGAGCCATAGACAGAACACTCTGGCATGCTAACTACATATGTGACCCCCCCCAAAAAAAAACCTATCCAGATTTGTAGAACGTTGTGTGTTTATTTCTGTTTTTCCACTTAGCATTTATTTTAATTATTTTTAAATGCTTTAAATAGAAGTTATAACTGTTTTTACTGATAAATTCATTGTTTTATTCTTTTTGAATGCGACTTCGAGGTTTTGTTTTCTACACCATGAAGCGGTATATAAATTTTATGAAATAAATGAATAAAATAAAATCTTGGCATCATCCATGCAGTCAAGCAAGAGGCATAATCACGTTTTTCCCTGGTCTTTGACACATGAGATATATAATAATAATACAATAAATTTTTATTTATACCCCGCCCTCCCCAGTTGAAACCGGGCTCAGGGCGGCTGACGCCAGTAAAATTACAATAAGACATAAAGAAAGAAAACAATTAGTTAAAAAACAGGTTAAAATACAATTTACATTTAAAATTTTAAATGCAGCCTCATTTTTAAAAAGGCCCAAGTCAAAAACCATAAGGTAGGAAAACATAGGGGTCAGACTGAGTCCAGGCCAAAGGCCAGGTGGAACAGCTCCATCTTACAGGCCCTGCGGAAAGATGTCAAATCCCACAGGGCCCTAGTCTCCTGTGAGAGAGCGTTCCACCAAGTTGGGGCCAATACTGAAAAGGCCCTGGCCCTAGTTGAGCACAATCTAACCATATATGTTTTTGTTACCACCCTATTGACTGTCGCTTGATGCAACCTGTTGATTCTCTCCCAGCATCTGAACATTTGGCATACGTGATAAGGAACTTTACACACATAGCAGTGTGTGTAGACAGAACGCCATCAACTGATGCGTGAAGACCTACTAGTTGGTCCTGGCGTGATCCACGGTGGGTTGCAACAGGAACACTACCACCATGCAAACATATGGTAACAGATTAAGAATTGGGTTCCCAAATGCCTGTTGGGGTTGAAAGTGGGTCCTGTGTCTAAATAGGTTGAAGATGACCTGATGCAAGGGGATATATGATTGACCCAGGACCCCTGCCCTTTGTGTGAAGGAGTTCTATGTTCTTATATTGCTGTGTGGCTAGAGATCGAACTCACCCACTCCAAGGGCACTGAGACTAGGGGTCATGGCCACTGGGAGCATTAGAATTCTAGAACATGTGGACCACAACCGCCTAACACATTTTTCGAACATACATGGGGTACTCCTGAACCCTTTGTTGTCATGCAGTTAGAAGGCATCTCAGTTGCATAAATCGAACATTTCCCAAATCATATTGAGCTCTATCCATATTTGTGTGTGCACCAAGAACTGCTACACTGGGCTGCAGGTCACCTCTTATTTAAAGCTGGTTAAAAAGTTAGCTGTGGTTCATTGCAATCCCCTTAGCTTTGCCTTAAGAAAGTCTCAGCTTGTTTCTTAACACAATAAGGATTTTAGCTTCAACTTTAGAGCAAAATAGGTCATTTCATGCCACTCGAAAATCACCTCAAATACATTTTCGTGTAGGAATGCAGAAAAGTCCGTGCCTGCTCTCTTTTTGTCATCCTACGAAATCACATAATTAAAATAAAGCAGGATCACTTTCTGAACAAAATAATTCCCTTCACAGTAGTAATATATCTCTGTGCTACTGAAGTGGTGAAATGGGGATATAATTAATCCACTGCCCCCTTATCAGGACCAATAAAAATCGAGCAATAAAATATAATCTGATTGTGCCATTAGCTCAAATGAATTTTTCATCATCAGTTCACAACTAGATCATACATTATTTTTCAACAGCTTTTTAATGAGATGAAAGATAATCAAGGTCTGCAGTAAAGTACTATAGAACTGAGTCTGAATAATCATTCCATTTTCATTGAAAAAGGAAGTCTTCATAGATAACTTCCTTGGTCTGGATTTCTGGTCTGGATATGAATCATAGAATCGTAGAGTTGGAAGAGACCACAAGGGCCATCCAGTCCAACCCCCTGCCAAGCAGGAAATATGCCTGTATAGTTATTAACAACTACATGTGCATACATGCACACATACAAACATGCATAATTTTATTTGTATTCTGCCTTTCCTCAGTTCAAACTATGCTCAAAGTAGCTTAGAACATGAAAAAGACATAATTACAACATAACAAAAGTAGTCGTAAACAATCATAACCAAACAGAACAATTTCCACATAAATCACAAGATATAAAATAAAGATACAAAACCCCCCAGCAATAATAGCAGCAATCCCTCCCCACACCAACAAACCACCCTAAAGGACACCCCCCCCAAGCCTTTGTTGCAGTAGAGGAGATATTCCCAGTCTGGCAGAGTAGAAATCTCTGACTGGTGGTCATGCTGGCTAAGACTGATGGGAATGGTAGCCCAAGACACCTGGAGGATACCAGGTTGGGGAAAGCTGCATTAAAGATGGAACAGAAATTCATTTGAGTTCACACGTTAATGTCACACTTCCCAAAATAATTTGCAAGCTGAAATACAGCTATTCCTTGAACTGAGTACTTTTCTGAACTTTGTGGTGCCATTTTCCGACCACTTCAAACTGATCTGGAATTGCCTTAATCCACTTGGGACAGGATAGTCCTGATTTGGTTCAGCATTCATTCAAAGCAGTTGCCCAGCCCCAATATTAAACAATCACTTTGTGTTGATGTCCCCATGCTTCAACATTATCGTTACAATATGTTGTTAGTAAGTCATGTGTTGTTTACCAAGTCACATTTATCGTTTGTTCCATAGCTTCCTCCTGGTTTCCGTTTAGATATTTATATATCTCTTTGACCTTTTCTCTTCTTTGGAATACCAATATATCTCTGATCAATTAGATAATCCAAGATTGCAATATTCAGACCTTTTGAATAAAGCCAAAAGAATAAATGATCTGATGACAGTGTGATCTATGAATCATTGAAGATATATTCACACTTGCTACACCTTGTATATTGTTAGTTTCTTATTATCACGTAATTGACACTAAGAAAACAGGTGATCTTAATATGAATCAGCACAGTATATACATTTCACTTCTAACACCTTATGTTCAAGGTGCAGTTGGAAGATTAGGAACAGGCCACAGTAATTCCAATGACATCAATGAAACTAATTTCAATTCATTTTTGAATGTTTTAAATTGTAGTTTTCAATTGCGTGTGGAGACCCTTTAACCTGGCCTAGAAATAAATTCAGACAGGACTCAAATTTTGGTTTGGTTTTTGGCAGAATTTAGGCCACAACTTTATTGATTACAAATCGAGTGAGTGGTTGCATAGGCTCTGGTTCCAAAGCTACTAGGGTAGCGCTGACTCTGGGCACACCATGAACATAGCTGTTAAGTTTTCCCTTTTCTCGTGAGGAAGCCTATTCAGCATAAGGGAATTTCCCTTTAAAAAAGGGAGAACTTGACAGCTATGACCATGAGTCAGCATAGGTGAACATCTGGGATGGGGGCCCTCGCGCAACCTGGCCCATGGTTCCCCCAGATGTGCCCCGAACTCTGGAGGGGGCACAACCCTGCTTGGGGAAGACCAACCAGAAGTCCCAGGATTCCACTTAAAGGAATACCTATGGGTAGGGTTGGCTAGGCATCCTGCCACCCCTATCAGCATGAACCAGAGCCTATTCGCCAACCTTACAAGTTGTGATGATTTGCTACGCGTCAGGCAAAACCCAAGTGGCAACAGCCCCTCAGCCAAGTGGGGAAAATTCCTGCCGTGCCCCAGCCCCAAGAGCTGGCGACACACGGCGGCATAGCAAGGTCAAGCGCAAGCCCTAAAATTAGGGAGAGGTGGGTGGGTGTTTCAGTGCACAGTGACCCGAGAAGAGGATCTCTAAGGTCACGTGCAGCGCTTAAATAGTGGTCTCTCTGACTCTTAAGACTGGCATGCCCTTAGCCCAATTGCACCCTGTCAGAGAGACCACCAATAGGGTATTGTGGCTGCTCTAATAGTCCCCGCCCCAACACCTAGGCCTGATTGCCGGGACCCACTGCAATGTGTGCCCTCTCTTGCAGGGAGGACCCAATCTGTCTTTTTTTACTGATACGTTTCTGGTTTTAATCTTTTTGTTAGCCACTTTGAAGTTTTATTATAATCAGGTTTTATATACATTTTGTAAAATAAATAAATAATTTCACATTCCAGAAACACCCAGAATTTGGTGGTGCATTTGAGGGCAGGCCTATCTGAAGTAGCACAAAATCAACAGCTGCTGTGGTGCGTTCCATCTGGTTCAGGTCTTTCATTGGTAGGCAAGACGAGGCCTACTCAAAGGCCTACTGGAATGCTATTCCTGCTGTAAACTGTACAGAACAAGATAGGGATTTCCTCACCCCATGTTTGCCTCCCAAATAGGGTGGAAAGTGGAAGATCCATGCCATGCAAGCCATTGCATTCTTCAAAGTCCTGGAACCTCTGTTCCCACACCTACAATGTGCACCAAAAGTTACACCAAATCAAGGGAACTGTAGTTTCCTTGACCAGCAAAAGGCATAGGAATACACATCACTTCTATGGTTTACATGGGGTTGCCTTTGAAGACTGCCCAGAAACTGTTCAGTTAGTTCAATATACAGCAGCTAGAATATTAAGTGGAAAAAATCATATGTCTATGGCATTATATCATTTTAAATGGCTTCCAGATTTGTTTCTGTACACTATTTTAATGTGTTTTAGTGGGATTTTATGAACAGTTTCCTAAGGTCTCATATGAACTTGTCCACTCACAGAGGCATCCTTCTGAAGTCATATTGCAGACCCTTCCGCATCTGAAATTCAGTGTGTAAGCATGCAACCTAGGGTCTTTTTCTTGGTAATTTTCAGAATACTGTATCCTAGATAGCATGGATATCCCCTCCCCGATGTGGCTAGTCTTGGGCATCTTTCTGTCATGCTGAACACAAGAAATATTTTCAAAATTTTAATTTAATTTAAAGCTTCTGCAAAAGAACATATATCTAGATTCAGTTATCAAAACATTTTTGTGGGGGTTCTGTAGAATTCACATGTAGCATATTCTGAGTAATTCATTTCAACGGTTGTTAACAATAGCTAAATGGCATGTCTAATCTACTTAAATGGGACATCTGGTGTAGCTTGATTGGAAGAATTTCCAGATGTGGACTGGTATTTCTAAGCATGCATCTTCTTTAAAGCAGTATTCATTAGTCTTCAAGCTGCTAAATGTGAATCAGGAAATGAAAATAGATTGCAGCAGCCATAAAGTGATATCAGGAACTCTCAGAAAGCCACATTTTACTGAATTAGAACTAGGGTGTCTTCATTCATTATTATACAGGGATGCAGGAGAAATTCAATTTTGTTTGCATTTTAATGAAAAACTACCTAATTTGCATTTCTCAAATCAATATGCGAACTGAAACACAATTATCCTTTGAAATTCATCCTCCTCCAGATTTTGAGGACAGTTATCCAGCTAAGCAATGTGTACAAAAAGGCATCTATGAGGGCAGTGCTTCTCAAACTTTTTCTCTGTGCCACGCTTTCAGAATAAAAATTTGGTTGCACCACAGTGAGTCTTCTCCGGCACTCTGTTTGAACAGTGTTACACTGAAATGTTTACCTGTTTATTTTATTGTCCTTGTATCTTTCCACCACACTTGCCATGCTCTCTTTCCATACCAGCGTGGCATGCCATACCCTTTGAGAACCACTGTATTTGGGAAAGTGTACAAAAAATAGTGAAAATTTTCTGTACATCCCTGTACAGAGGAGACCTGCAACGTACATCCAATGGAGCTGTATGCACACTTAGCAGCAGAGTTCCGCAAGAAGCAAAGCTATGTAGGTATGTGGCATCACAAATTTTCTTTATTTACAGCAAATCAAAGCAACAAAACATGGCTACTGTGAACAGCATCTCACACATGCATCTTCTCTGTCTGAGAGCAGAGAACAAAGAGTAAAAACCAAAAGCACACATAACGGAAGTTCTCTAGTCTGAGTTCCATTCCCACACTTACAGTGTTATGGAATATAAGCAGAGGATCACATGATCCTGCGATGAGAGAATGAAATACTGACAAAAATAACATGCAAAAATGCATTATATTAGAAGACATTGCTTACAAAACTGTGTATATCGGTTAAAATGGCATACAAAATCCCTGTAACCTCACTTCTCGCAATGAGGGAACCGCCAGAAGGCCCTCGGCACTGGATCTCAGTGTCCGGGCTGAATGATGGGGGTGGAGACACTCCTCCAGGTATACAGGACCGAGGCCGTTTACGGCTTTAAAGGTCAGCACCAACACTTTGAATTGTGCTTGGAAACGTACTGGGAGCCAATGTAGATCTCTCAGGACCAGTGTTATGTGGTCCCGGCGGCTACTCCCAGTCACCAGTCTAGCTGCCACATTCTGGATTAATTGCAGTTTCCGGGTCACCTTCAAAGGTAGCCCCACGTAGACGCATTGCAGTAATCCAAAAAAAACTTGGTTTCCCTAATTGGGACAGATTAGGGATTCTGCTGATTTGCTGCCCAACTCACTAACTAGCAGTCTCCCTGCCTGAGCTGACGGAGATGGTTTCAGAGACCCCCAGACTGGTTGAAGACCCCCAGACTGCTGGTTTTAGGGGATTTCAACATCCATGCTGCAGCAACTGGCTCTGCGGTGGCTCAGGACTTCATGGTTGCCAAAACGACCATGGGGCTGTCCCAACAGGTCACTGGCCAAATGCATATGGCAGACCACACTCTGTACCTTGCTTTTGCAACCTGGCAGAAAGAGAGTCATGTGATGCCATATGCCACCACCAGGAGTTTGAAATACAGCGTTGCCAAAGGAAATTATGTACACAATGTGGGCTGGGTCATTTATGTATCTCCTAAACAGGAGTCAAATTTTATTGTCGTTTTCATGTTCAGCAACTCTAAATTATTTTCACTTAAAAGGCATTTCGTGTGTTGTGCTGTAGAATGCTTTGTTCTCCCTTGATGTTTTTTACCCTTATGCTATGCTAAGCTAAGCCAAGTTTTGACCTGCACCCCACCAATGGGAATTTCACTGAAGTACTTTTTAGGCACATGGTAATTCTTTAGACTTTGTGCACAGGCCTGTGAGACTTGTAGCACAAGGTATGAATTAGAGTTAATTCACTCAGAGTTCTGGGGGTGTAAATCAGGAAAGCCACACTCCTCACCTGAAAAGGTGTGGCACAGGAAGAAGACAAGGCATAACATTATTTTGTCTCCAAGCAGTTAGCTAATACCTTCATTTTTATGCGCATTTCCCCCCATTTTTGTAAACATTATTTGTAGGAGAACTCAATTGCAAAATTAGGATAAGTGTGAATTTTGAAAGATAACTGTGTTTCAGCTTGCATATTTTTTCAGGAAGTGCAAATTTGATAGTTTTGGCTCCATATGTGTACTGAATCAAAATTCTTCCGTCTCTAGTTATAGTTGAAGTCTGTTCATGCACATTTGTTACCTATGCAAATTATGAGATTTTGTTCAGTAATGTAGCCTTAGTTTATAACCCCTCTTGCTTCTCTGCCCTGGCCTTTTCACACAATGGCATAACCACTAGAAAACATAATCAGTAAAATATAAGTTAAAGCCATCTCCTTTGTAATACCACTGAAAGCCAAAAATAATAAATAGCTCAGTATAACATACAAAGACACCTATTTCTACAGCTCTACAGTTAGCCACTTAAGGCCGTACAAATTCCCCATTTATTTTTCCCCTCAAGAAAGGGCAAATTGGAGGTTTTTTTCTGTGTCTCTGAGTATGGCTGGAATTGCCAAGTTCTGCTCTGCTTGGTTCTGGCAGGGAGCAGAATTGTTTTATTTTGTTTTGCTAAAATCCTGGAATGCCTGGCAGAATCCAGAATGACATGCTCTTAGCCAGTGCGATAGTGGTAAAAATTGCACTATGGGTAGTTCTGAGACTATCGGGATGTGAGGAGCCTTGCATCCCAAAGGCCCAGAGATCAAGTGAATAGAGGAGTTTGGTTTCTTTTTCTGCCTTTGGAGCTCCTTCCATATCCATAGAGAAGGTAGGCAAACCTTCCCTATACTGAATCTGCTGTAATTTATGGTTCATTCAAGGTTGGCGCAAAACTCAGGCGCAAAACTCAGAGGGACACAGTTCTGACCTTTGAATAGTGTTATGCCAATAAAGGCTGAATGAATGAAAAGGGGCACAGTATTTTGAAGAAGTTTTTCATTTTGAAGTAATTCATATATTAGAATTGGTTTTTTTAAAATATATATATGAAATAGGTAGACCATAGAGTTGAATGGAAAATGCACTCAATTTTAAAGTGCATTTAGAATTACCTGCACCTGATATTAGTCATATTGAATAAATGACAATGATTATATGTTATGTTGCTGTAATCAAACCAAGTAAGATCCTGGGATGGTGGAGGTGATGGGGTAGGATATAATCATAACAAGGAGCTCCTCCCATGCGGCCTGGAGAGGGCACACCAGTTCTTGGCCTGAGCTCAGGAGTGTCACCACTCCCTTGGGTTGCCAGTGGGATTCCAGTTGCATTGGCATTCACATTGGCTAACTCCCACGGGATCTCCAGAAAACATGCTGGAATGTGAAGAAGAGGAGTTTGGCTTTTATACCCCGCTTTATCACTACCCTAAGGAGTCTCAAAGCGGCTAACATTCTCCTTTCCCTTCCTCCCCCACAAGAAACACTCTGTGAGGTGAGTGAGGCTGAGAGACCAGAGAAGTGTGACTAGCCCCAGGTCACCCAGCAGCTGCATGTGGAGGAGCGGAGACGCGAACCCGGTTCCCCAGATTACGAGTCTACTGCTCTTGACCACTACACCACACTGCCTCTCAGTATAGAACTTCATAATGGAAGTCTTACTGGGCAAACCAATTCCTACACCAATGTCATGCCAACTTTGCTTACTTCAGTGTGGTTCATAAAATTATGGCCTGTTTCAAAGTACGCTCATGTTTGGTCTGTGGTGAAACCAGACCCTGCCTGCTTCCCAAAGAGTGACCTCTCAGCTTTACTGATTCCCTCTGCTCATGAGTGAGCAGTGGCTGGGATATGAAGGGTGAGGCCGAGATCTAGCACAGCACAGTGTGATCCACAACACAGTGTGCTCCAAAGCCTTTGAGGTAGAGGAAGCAATTGAAAAACACCCCCCCCCACACACACACACCAATGCAGAACTCCATTCCATCCCTGTATGCCTCCTGCAGTGTGGTGGTTGTCAACACTTGTTGATCATATCCAGATCTTCTGCACTGGTGTGTGTGGAGGGGTTTCATTGGGTGTCTTCTCTATCTCCCAGAGCTATGGGGGTGGGAAGCTTGCTGCTTTATTTTGAATGGGATTTCTCTATTTTCAGATGCTCCTGAAGTATTGTGATCAGGTAGTTTGGATGCAATAATCAAATGTATGTTGCTTTTATAGCAGTTTGCCCACTGAGGAGCACTCCAATAGCCCTTAGTTTCCACGATGAAGATTAAATAATTAAAACTACACTATCATAGTTGGGTTTTTTAAGCTTACTGTTTTAAGCACTGTTTTAATATTCCTTAAACTTCCTTTAGAATATTACTCATCAAAAAAAGGTGCAGAAATTGGGAGAATGGTGTTTATTCCACTTTCTATTTACAGAAAGCAAGGTACAGCTTTGCACAAACTTCAATAAAATGAGTTCAGTAAAATATGTTGGTGCAATGCTTTCATTAAAAAAAAAATGACAAATATACCTACACACCTGAAGAGCATTTTTCACAATGGCACCCAATATATCGTATCCACAATTAACATTATGGAATTTTTGCAGGGTTCCAGAATATTACTAATTT
This sequence comes from Zootoca vivipara, assembly GCF_965207765.1. Lineage (NCBI taxonomy): Eukaryota > Metazoa > Chordata > Lepidosauria > Squamata > Lacertidae > Zootoca > Zootoca vivipara. Next base: position 35,046,046 of record NC_142591.1, on the reverse strand, counting down.
GAAGCTTCAGCTTCAGGATTTTCACATAACTTCTCATCAGTTCTACGACATTTAGGGTTGATGCTAAGTGTGAATGATGCGCGAAGACAGGAAATTGTGATGAATAACCAGAACAAGTCTGCTGTTTCCAAAAGTGTAAATACTCTAAAGCTGTGATAAATGTACCTGGAAAAATTTACCATGAAACTGCAGCTGAATAGCTGTATTCCTAAAGCACAGATTTATGCTACTTGGGAGTTCGCCTGACAGTTCCATATTCTCGCAAATACTCTGTATTTCATGTTATGGCTCAGAGTGTTGTCAGAAAGGTTAATTTCAGAAGCCACTGAAGAGAAGTTGTCCAGAATGAGGCAAGGTTCACATTAAAATAATATACAAAAATAAAGTGCATACAGAACAAGGTTATTCGAAGCTGACCTTCCAAAGGAAGTAATTCAGAGTAAGTATTAAATCTGTAAGGATCTAAACTACAACCACAACCAACCAACATAGGGCTTCACAGAGAAGTTCAAGTTGGATTCTCAGTGGCTAAGAAGCTGGATGCATTCCATCCATACCCAGGGGGAAAGTACGGAACTTCATTTGAGAACTTTTAAAAGAATAATAAAAAACCTTGCATGCTATACTTGTATCCCACCTTTCCTACAAGGAGCTCAATGTACCTAATGATCCTATTTTATCTGCATAGAAATCCTTTGAGGTGGGATGTGCTACGTTCATTGTTGGAAGCAGTCCCTTGAATACCAGTTTCTGGGAATCACCGGTGGAGAGAGTGTTGTGAGCACAATCACTGTATCAACCCCACACTGGTCCAGAGATTTGCCGGCTACCACCTTTTGCCCCAGCCAGCACAAATAGCAGGACTGCATATGTGTCAGTGGTTCCACTACTCACCAGGTGGCGTTTTAATTACAGGGTAAATTACTGTATAAGAACCATAAGACTTACAGAGAGAATTACCTCCGAGTAGATATATACATATATAAGATTGTTCTCTAAGTAGAATATACCATTCTTTCTCAATATCCCCCCAAAGGTACCTATAATTACATTTTGATAATGTGTACATTTGAGCTTGGTCAACTAATCAGTTAATAAAGGTAAAGGTAAAGGGACCCCTGACCATTAGGTCCAGTCGTGAACGACTCTCGGGTTGCGCACTCATCTCACATTATTGGCCGAGGGAGCCGATGTATAGCTTCCAGGTCATGTGGCCAGCATGACAAAGCCGCTTCTGGCAAACCAGAGCAGCACATGGAAACGCTGTTTACCTTCCCGCTATAGCGGTTCCTATTTATCTACTTGCATTTTGATGTGCTTTCGAACTGCTAGGTTGGCAGGAGCTGGGACCAAGCAATGGGAGCTCACCCCGTCACAGGGATTCGAACCGCCGACCTTCTGATCAGCAAGCCCTAGGCTCAGTGGTTTAGCCCACAGAGCCACCTGGGTCCCTAATCAGTTAATACTTAAACAATTAATCAGTTAAAGTATCTTTGCCACCTGACACATACCTATCCATTCTGGAATTCATGTGAGAATATGAGTGTGAGTGAGTATATATGACATATGCGCTCAATTTGATGAAAACAACAGATGCCCAAGTGAAATGTGTATTGTTTTCAATGGGGAAACACATCTCAGGAGCCCATCACCAGGCATTCACTTGCTCTCGTGCTAAACGAAAAAGGAGAAGGAAGCTGAACACAACCCAATAAGCTTGTATAATGTTTGGAGGCTGCTATAAAATCCAATAGGCAGAGGTGCAATAAAAGCTCCTGAAAAATAGGTCAGGCTCCTCCGAAGACTAGTATCGGAAGGGATCAGCAAATTTTTGCCTCTTGGCTATCTATGTTCAGAATAAAAAGTATTTATTTTCTAGCTTGCTGGAAATTGCAAAGAAAATAATTGTGATGCAAGGAAAAAGGGAACTTTACAAAAGAAGGAGAACAAAAAAGAAGCAAGAATTAGAAGTTGGCTGAACTGTGTGAAAGACGACGACGGGCAATAAAAGTTCTCAGATCCTCTCCTCACCGATGGATTTCCTTTCCAGCTAACATGTCAGATGGCCTGCCAAAATTAAAAGGTTTGTCAGATGTTACATCACATGCTGTATTACAGGAAAAGGTCACAAAGCAAACTGAGAAAAGGGACTAGACAGTTTTAACCCTCCGGCTATCCTTTATTCTAAAAGGCAGGGTTATCAGTCACATTATTTTCTCAAAATGCTAAAGAAAGTCAATACGCAAATTGCAAGGAACTAACCTTTATAGAGGATGACTACAGGCTCCTGTTGGATCCTTGTGGGTGGCTTGCTTTACCTCAGTACAAAACTATTCACTTTTCTTTAAGTAGTACATGTAGTCTTTTCTCCACCCCCACTGCCCGAAAAGATATTATATTTTGAAAGGCTGGAGAGATGATTCCAAGTAAAAGGAAGAAAAGGATTCCATCTTGAAGGGAATTGTATCACCACCAATCGGGCCTGACCTCTGGTCTGGGGAACTCTGGACAAGGTTTGATGGGCCTTCCTGGCGTTACAATATCACCCTCCCATCCCATGGTAAAGGGCCATAGCTCAGCTTTGCATGCAGAAATTCCCAGGTTCAATACCTCACATCTCCCGTGAGGAAGAGCCACCTGACACCTTCCATGTCATATTTTGGGGGGTACCAAAGCCCATCCTGTATTGAGATACTTTTGGTATATCATTTTGTTTTTATTTACCACTTGCTTTCATTTTGTTTTGGCTTTGCTCTTTTTTTTTTGCCGGGGGGGGGGGAGATATTTCACTAGGACTGAGCTATATTTTGTCACATAATATCAGGGTAGCTATCATGCAGTCCCAGTCAGCACAGTGAATGTTGAGCGTTGTAGTCCAAAACATCTGGAAAGCACCACATTAGCTACCTGCAGTTTATATGATAGTGTTATCAATATTTATATTGATAGCTATATTATATATAGCTATCTTGAAAACTATTATTTGTAAAAAGGGAGCATACAAATAAATTAATTACAATTACAATCAATTTGTTCTTTTACCATTGATACCACAGTAGCAGCTTGTTGTAGGGTGCAGGCTTAAGGGAAAAAGAGAGAAAATTGCCTCTTCTATAATGCTAGGAAATTAATGTAGCATATTTTGGAGGGGGGTGTTTTTCTCGTTGCTGGCACAGATCCTGAAATGTATCTTTGCTTTGTGAATTTAGACCTCAGGGTGTATCATAACTTAACTATAGCAATTAGAGTAACATAATTGTATAATGATAGCCAATGCTTGTGAAAGTCTAAGGGATAAACACAACCTCGGGCTCCATATCCATCAATACCCTGCTTGATTCATTTCTTTGATTGCACAGCCTTAAAGAGTGCTTTCTATTTTATTTCAAAAAGATTGCCTTTCAAAGCTTTAATATGCCTTACTGTGGCTCTGCATATGTTCTTTCCCTTGTTTCTGGATGCTGTTGGCAAGGAGTATACCTCAACCTGGTTTTTTACCCCACTGTGAAAAACACCAGATGTACAAAATTAAAGTTCAAGTTAATCAAAATATTGCTTGACAAAGCAAATAATTGAATTGCACTTTCCAATGCACTGTGGTAGACGATAATTAACATGCAGTATCTTCCACATTTGAATACAACTTCCAATTTCCATTTTAACATCATGGAATGCTGTCTACACATTTTTTAATGGTGCCCATGATAATAATATATTCTGTTTTTAATCATATTCCACGTTGCAGGAAATGAAGCTTGCAATTTCCCAGGTGCTTACCAAATTACTCCTGCAAGCTAATTCGCAACCCCCAAGTTAAGAGTTTCAACACAGTGCCCATTAACAGCCTGCTTATGTTCTTCCTGTACAACAGAAGGTAAGTTAATATGTGCTTCAATTATATCCAGTTTGTGCATTTATAGCACCCTGTGGGCAGCAGGAAGAAGACTGTAAAGTACTTATCCTGCTTTTTTAATGCCCCACTATATTACTGGAGAGAGAGAGACAGACATGACAAAGAGATTGAAACTGTATCAATTTATGAAGAGAATCAATAATGAAACTCAGCTCTAAAGCATTGATCGGAAAATGCTGCAAAGACTGTCTAGAAAAGCAAGCTGAATTTATTTTTTATAAGCATTATTAAGACTGTCAGATCTAATAAAACAGACATCAAGTTTATTTTTATCAGGTGTGGGGAAAATGCAGCTGGAAAAGAAGGTCTTAAATGAAACGAAGAAATAAATCCCTCTTTTTAACAGCCTCTGTCAATCCCAAAGAAAATTATTGTACCTATAGGTATTTCCCACTTATGCATAACAACAGAGACAAGAATGAGAAAAATCAGAACACATCTTACTCTTATCAAATTAAAAGGAATCTGAAGCCTTAACTATGCATTTCACATCCGTTGATTTCAGCAGGAGCCGCACAGTGCTAACCCAAGTCAATTGGCTCCCCGAAGCAGAGTGCAAATGACATCTCACCACCACTACGGATACCACTGAGAAAGTCTTGTGACACCATTCAGGGTAGACACCAGTTCATGCCTTCATCTATCCTTCCCACCAGGTGCCACTTGAAGCAGATCACTTCTCCCTGTGATTGCAGCAAACGCAACTTTCTCCAGAATACACAGACTGTATCTGATCCACAGTAAATCACATGAGCTGGTGTGGCATCTGCAAAAAAATGCATTTGAAAACGATTTCAAAGAACTGTAGCATTAAGAAGAAAGCCCGCATCACACAGACACATTGCTGATAGCCAACAGTGCTCAATGAGCCAGGCCAGAGATCCTGTTCCCATGGTAGAAAAGGAGGCATGCAATCACTTCCCAAACATGTTTATAATGTAATGTAGGGGTGGCCAATGGTGGTGCTTTCTAGATGTTGTTGGTCCAAAACACTCTTCACCATATACAACATGATCAATGGTGCCTCATATACAAGCAGAAGAATTGTAGCCTTTGTGCATATGGCATCCATATGGGTCATATTTGGTCCTATGATCATGGCTGGAGGCACATTAGTTCTCCACCATGGGAACAAGGCTTCTGAAACACGCCTGAGAGTCTTTTGCTTTGCAACCCACCACAAAGAAACAGGCAGTTCCTTGGGATTAACATTATATTTAAAACCACACCAAGGAGTTTAGTGCTTTACGTCATTTATTCTCAGCACATACAGTACATGCTCATTTCTTTAACTCCCCGGGAAATATGGAAAACAAAAAGTGGGTTTAGGCTTAAGGCACTTGCGGACATTTTGCTACTGCTTTCAGTTGTCGGATTTCCTCACCTTCAAACTTCACATCAAATGTCAGATGGTTGCGGCAAACACCAATCACTCAAGGGACATGTGCCAGTCCTCTAGTAAGCAGTGCCCTTCAGGAACATTAACTGGACAGAAGAAGTTAAGTTTAGTGAAGTGTATTGTCAATGATGAACTGAATGGTAAGCTAAATCTTAGCTAAAGAAAGCTATTCCCCTTATCAGGAACATATAAGGGTTGCAACTTGGAGGGTTTTTTTTTTGACTCTGCATCACAAGCAATCCAGAAGAGAGCCACTGATTTCTGCCCCCCTCCATCCCATCCCACCTCACCCCACGCATTAAGATTTATTTTGTCTTTGTCAGGAATGATGCAAGTGGAAAACAGTGAGTCTTTAGGACTGCTAGTTTATGGTTTACTGAATTTTAATTCTGACTTGGACTATTTGCATGGACAAACATTCCACATGTAATTTATGATGCTTGCAAGTATTCTTTCCAATAGTGCTGCCACTAAGGTCAAATAATGATTTGGATTTAAAAGTATGATTCAGAAAGTGTAGAATTTTGCCTTCCCAAAATCTGTCATGAGAAAACATGGAGTTTTTCTTCTATGCGTGATTGAAGCTCTTGTATTCTTTTATCAAAAACAGTTTGGGAAGGTATTGAAATGTAATCATATTTTTATCCTTCTGCAAAGCACCTTCTGTAATTGCATCCACATAACAAAAGTTTTGTATCAATCCCAAATTAACTGAAGGAAAGGAGGAGCCCCGATTGGCTTCATACAAAAGGGTCACAAATTTTGTCAACTAGAAAATAAAAACTGGAAGATTAGATCATTGGGCTGTTGTGTTGTAGTAGGTTGTGGGCTAGAGACACACAATAACAGAGTCATAGAATTGAAGAATTAGAATTGGCTTCCTCAGCCACCAACTGAACAGAAATGTGCTGCTCCTTGTGACTCGGAGCCCAACACAAGGCTGCAACTACTATCCACCCCGGGTCTGGGTAAGTAGTCATTTTTTAAAAAACTTAGATACTTCAGTCTCAATCTGTATGTGGTGGGGGTGCTATGAAGGATAAGCACATGAAACTGATCACTTACCTCCAAACTCCTGGGATATTATGCTATTGTCAATAATGGTTTATTAAATTCATCCGGCCTTTTAGCTGCAGTAGGAGAACTAGCAGGAATACCTTGTATACTTTGTAGGCCTATTGTCTGTTTAAAATCAAAAGAGGACCCAAAGCATTCTTCAAACTTCACGCAGAAACCAGGGAGGGGGAATACTAACAAATGTGTTTTCCTTTCCCCTCCCCCTGCTTTTTTGAGACATCAAGAAGCATCAAGTTTGTCAGCAGAACTGCAGATATGACTCTATCAATAATCCATGGCACTTTTGTATTTCCCAGCTGAGGCTATTATACAGCTTCAGATGACAACCTGCTTCAACTTCATCATATGATCCACTGGGACAGAAACTCATAACAGCCTTTCAACATAGATCCTTCATATAAAGGGTAATAACTGCAACTAGTTGGTTTAGCAGGATTTTCAGAGAGAAGGGAAACGGCAATGGACTGCAAAGGATGAGAAAAGGATATTGACACCAGGCAGACAATTGCAGAAGGGTGATACCAAGGGATCCAAATAGGTGCCTCTGGTAGATACCTCAGTTAAGCTTTAAAATACAGTTTATCTGTGGGGGTTTTCCACTATGATAATAGTTGTTTTTAGGACACAAACAAAATAAGTATGCAAGTTACTGGAAGTAATAATCATTTGTCCTTGAAATGAATTAATGCTGAAAGCCAAATACTCTTACAAATACCAATCAGGTCTTATTGTCTCCAAATAATCATAATTCTGCTTATGAATTGTATTCTTCCTTTTGGCACTAAAGAAATAATGCAATAAAAACTCATTGAAAAAATAATCTAAAACCAATTTTTAACACTCAAAAGGTGGGAAATAGGAGGAAAGGAAAGGAAGAAAATATATGCTAATGGGAATCTACAATAGATCCTCTACAACAGGGTTGGGGGAACTGTGGCCCTCTGAAAATTGCTGGACTACAACTCCCATCATCCCAGATGGAGCTGCTGGGAGTTAAAATCCACCAACATCTGGAGGGTTGCAGATTTCCTACCCATACTCTACAATCACCTAATGCAGGAATAGCCATTGAGGTGTCCACCAGATGTTTTGGGGTCACAACTCACAATATCCCAAACCAGCATTGCCAGTGGTTATGGGTGATTGGAATTGTAGCCCAGCAAGAGCTGGGCTCCATTCTGTGTACCCTGACTCGAAGAAATAAAACTCAGTTCATACAGTTTTAAAAGGTAAGAAAGAATTTCCATAATGAATACTTCTTTTTCTGACTTTTGTAATAGTTGTGGTTTTCGTTTTGATGCTAGTATTTTGATTGACGATTTGGTTGAAGATGACTAGTGAATTTGCTTCGCAGAGCCTCAAGTTGTTACATTTAATAAATACAACCTACTTATCCACATTGTGCTGACTCTTCTTCCTGGTGTGCCAGCAAAGAGGTGATTCAGAGACCATACATAGCAGAGAGTAGATGGCCGTAGTACCTGTGGACAAAAGAGAGCCACACGGAAGGCTTGATGCATCCCCAGGCACTAGAAACATTGGCGTCCAAGATGCCTTTGGATAATTAGACAATGAGATAAAGCTCAGTCATGTTCAAAAGGCAGGTTTGTTTAACCCATGCTAGTCACCCACATGGGCAATTGGTGTATATACCATCCCAGCTAGCTGCTTGCTGGTACAGCATGCCACCTTAATGATCCCTGTGTCCCTCAGTGCCAGAAACTAATTGCACCAGGTCAGCACACATCCCAGTGTTGCTTCGGAGGCTGCGTGCCAACTTTAGCGTTATCATGCACAACATTCCTTGTGCTACCGTGGCTTTTATCCCTTCCCTAGATTCTGCTTCATAGCAATTCACATTGCACAAACAATGGTATATTTATTCTTTTTAAAAAGCTGACTCTTAGATATATTACCTTTCTAAGTGCACATGGGAACCAAAGTGATGGATTTCCCCCTAGCCCAAAGGATCGAAGCATGCAATGTTACTCAAAGAACGGAAGGAGAAAACAATTCCAAGGGATAAATATTCAACAGCTCAAAAACATGGGAACTTGCACAGTGACATGAGAGGAGCATCACTAACAGCATACAAATCCATCCCTTCAATACTATTTGGATGACTGGGAAGTATCCATCTGTTTTAGCTTGTTTTTACTTTCTTTGATGAAGGTGTAGTTAATGTCCGTTAAATAGTAATGCTTCAGACCTGGTGGTGCCAGTAAAGGGGGAGGGGAGGGTTATGAGCTCTTGAAAGTTAAGCACCTTTAATTCCCACTGGTTTCAAATAGGAACAAAAACATGGCCACTGAAGCTATAGGTCAGGGAAATATCTCTATTTATCCCCCAGAGGAGCTTGCTTTTTTAATACTTCTTTTCTTCCTTTTTAATCTTCCACACAAGTGTAAGAAAGAGAGGTTTTGTTGTAGGGAATCTATCACTGTTGGAGCGTTTCCACTCAGCTGCAGTTGCTTCCTTTGGGATTTGAAGCTGAGAACAGAATGGAACAACCTGAGGGAACAATGGTTAGCAAGTTTCACAAATTGCCAGAAAGCTGTGGGAACAATACCTCCTATCGTATTAAAGTCTAATGTGTATAGTACAGCTTGTTTCACATTTCACAAGAGGAAAAGCTATTGGAGATGGGAGATCCATATGCATCTTCTCTCTGGAGGCATCCACAATACATACTTTTTTAAAAACAAAAATCTTAATATTACTCTTAAACTACCCTTTTGTTCACACAATCTAGAGTATGTGTACAGCATGGTAAACAGAACATTTCATTTTCTTTTAAAGCATGCTTCAGACACCAGAATAAATAGAAATAGAATAATCCATCCATTTCGGTTTCTCATTTTGTCCAACCCTAAATTTACTCCTCCACATTCCCAGTTTATGATTTTTTAATAAAAGAAAATGAAAATGTCTTAATGATCATTCATCAGCAATTTAGTACACATTGCTCAAATATACACTATTTAATACAATTTTGTCTAATATATACATGTTTGCATTGTGCGTAGGTACACACACCTAGCGTACTTAATGGCTACGTGGGGATTTGAACCCTGATATCCTAGTTCCTATCCTAGTCCAGCACTCCAGCACAGCAACAGTGAGGAAAAGGCACATATAAAAAAAAAACTGGAAATATATAACACATAGACAACGCTAGCCAAAAAGCGTTAAAGGCTGTGATCGTAAACTTAGACCCATGGGCTCGGAGTAGGAATGGGATTTAACTGCATGTCCCAGTAATTCAATAAGAATGTTGACATTTTTTCAAGCTGTCAGATTCTAAGAGCAGCAGGACTTTCACTCTGTCTCCTACCCTCTGCACATATTAATTATTTTTCAGGATCACATGTATTTCTGAGCCACTGAACTCAAAACAGACGTATCTGTTTTAGGGACTTCGTTAATATACCTACAAATTATTTGGACTAAATGCTAGGCCATTGATTAGTTCACAAATGGATAATCTCAATGGCTCCAGCATGATCATGTCAGTTTTTACTCAACACAGGATAATGATGATACATCGATTCTGAAGACTCAGTGTGTCAGTGTTTTCTCAATGAATTCTTATACTGCACATTAATAGATCCAGAACTTAGTACCTTTCATTGCTCTATCGTTGTAATTCATCTAGAAAGAGCAAAGGTTCTGGTAACTGACATGACAAGGAGTCACTTGTTACTAAGAATGGGTACAATGCATTTCCTTGACTTTGAATCACTCAGGCCTCATGGGTGGGATTTTCAAAAGCATTCACTGTTGGCTGAACTCTGCTCTTTGTGAAGGGAAAAATGAGTGCCTTTGAAAACCCCTAGGACTTGTAAAGGCAGCTGAGTTTCAACCCACATGCCTAACAATAACTTTCATGAGCAGGAGTGGTAGAGATATTCTAACAAATTGCAAGTATATACTTAGAGACAGACTTTGGAAAAACCCTGGCCCCCACTCTTCCCAATTGTATTTTCTCCTGTCTCTTTCTTGGTTTTACTTAAGATAATCACAAATAACAAAAAAAAATGTACAAAATATTACTTTACAGAAAGCAAATATAAAGGATAGAATTTTACAGATTTCTCCTCTTTTAGTACATGGTACTTTTTTACAGTGCTTTCATTGGCATAGGTTGTTCAACATCTTCCCCTGTTTCATTAGACCAATAATGAGACACTATTTTTCAACATTTTCGTTATCAGCCAGGAATAACTACTTCCTTCATGTCCTTTTGTGAGCTTCCAAGCAGCATCTGGTTTGCCGTGGTTGGAAACACTGAACAAAATAGACCATTGGTTTGATTCGCCAGGGCTCCTCTTATTGTCTTATGTCCTTAACACACTTAACAGAATGAACAAGACTAGTTTGGAATGCTTAAAAACATTCCAACTGTTCAGAGAACAAAGCTGTTGCTGAATGATGGAACATTCTGTAAGGAAAGGAAAAGTTGTAAGTTTGTATTGAATTCTAACTGTATACTGGTCCTAAGGCTCCTCTTATTGTCTTATGTCCTTAACACACTTAACAGAATGAACAAGACTAGTTTGGAATGCTTAAAAACATTCCAACTGTTCAGAGAACAAAGCTGTTGCTGAATGATGGAACATTCTGTAAGGAAAGGAAAAGTTGTAAGTTTGTATTGAATTCTAACTGTATACTGGTCCTAAGGACTGATGTATCTTTGTGAGACAGAATGAAGATTCGGAAAAGGTTCCAACAAGCAAATGAGATGGGTGGATGGGTAGGTTGAAGGAAGCACTGGAAAAACAATAGTCTGAGTAAAAGGAGTCTGAGAAAGGGTGAGTGCAGGGAATGAGGAAAAGAGCAGAGTAGAGAAGGAACTGAAGAAGATAATGCACTAATGAGCAGAGAAGGAAGCAGGCAGGAGATTTGGAAGACTGTGGGCCAGAACTGCTGGATATAATGGTTGAAGAGAAAATTAATTGGGTGAGGAGAAATTTCCACTGCCATTGGATCATTGTGATCTTGCACTCCTAAGGGGACAATAAAGGAAGATGGAAGACGCAGTGGATGATGGGGGCGGAACTTCATAATCGATTGAAACCAACCAATTCTATGTTTGCAGGCTTCTATTCGTTTGCAATAGCCAGTCTGAACTGGAAACAGATTTGCAAAGCACATGAGGTGCAGCAAGTTTCAGATGGATCGTATTACCAATGGGTGGCAGTTCATCAGACCAGTATGCTATCCTTTACCCTTGTTTAGGACTTCAATTGCACTTGCAACATGCTGGTCTCAGTGGGGATAAGCACCCTGCACTTCTGAACACAGAAGAATCACTGCATCTTCATTCCTGCTCAACAAAGCTCAAAACTAAATTTGTGAGGTGTCAGCAGCTTCCTTTTAGTTGAGTCTGCCCATTCTTAATTGCTAGGTGTAAATATATAAAATATACTGATTATTAAAGTGACATGAATGATAATGCTCTAGTCTAAAACATTTTATGTCCTAAATTTGTGTACCTCTACAGTTTTGTAGTTATTCTCTCATCTGTAAAATATGGACATGTAGATGAAGGCATACAGTCTTGAAAACTGAGCATTTGACACCTAGTTACTGCACTGCGCACCAGATTTGGCTAAGGCCTGAATCCCAAGCCAAACTGGGCTTCATCAGAAGAATCCGGCCATAATTCTAATTGGCTTGAGACAATACCAGATAGCTACAGTTCGTTCGAGTGGCCCAGAGCCATCTGGACTACCGAGGGGGGTATCAGGCAGGAAGAAGAGGCAGGCAGGCATGATAAGACTGCCTCTTTTTTAAAAAATTAAAAATTATTTACATAAGCAGATACAAAATGCAGTAAAAAATATGAGTGTAACAAAAATAAATATAAATATAAATATATGCACTTCTGAACACAGAAGAATCACTGCATCTTCATTCCTGCTCAACAAAGCTCAAAACTAAATTTGTGAGGTGTCAGCAGCTTCCTTTTAGTTGAGTCTGCCCATTCTTAATTGCTAGGTGTAAATATATAAAATATACTGATTATTAAAGTGACATGAATGATAATGCTCTAGTCTAAAACATTTTATGTCCTAAATTTGTGTACCTCTACAGTTTTGTAGTTATTCTCTCATCTGTAAAATATGGACATGTAGATGAAGGCATACAGTCTTGAAAACTGAGCATTTGACACCTAGTTACTGCACTGCGCACCAGATTTGGCTAAGGCCTGAATCCCAAGCCAAACTGGGCTTCATCAGAAGAATCCGGCCATAATTCTAATTGGCTTGAGACAATACCAGATAGCTACAGTTCGTTCGAGTGGCCCAGAGCCATCTGGACTACCGAGGGGGGTATCAGGCAGGAAGAAGAGGCAGGCAGGCATGATAAGACTGCCTCTTTTTTAAAAAATTAAAAATTATTTACATAAGCAGATACAAAATGCAGTAAAAAATATGAGTGTAACAAAAATAAATATAGAAATGGAAAAATGAAATGAAAATACAGAGGGAAAGGGGAAACCAGCATAACAACTGAAGGTGCAATTCCACATACAACTATCACATATGAGAAGAAAGGGGCAAGTCAGGAGGCAAATTAAATTATCCATAAAGCCTCTCTATATATTTGTATGTAAGGCAAGGGATTTAGTGGGTTGTGCAGTTGAGTTGACATGGGGGGGGGACTTGTACCACCTTAAATAAAAATTGTCTATTTTTATGAACTCTCCATTTGTATGTCATGCATTCTGTAAATGTGATATCCCATAGTTTCACTAGCCACTTCTCTTGGGAAGGAGGTAAGTCAGACTTCCAATGGGAAATCACTGACATTCTGTCTGTGTCAAGAAGCATAAATATCAAATATTTATGCATAAGGGGCGAGTTGGTAGCATACTCCAATGATAAGAGTGCCAGAGCTGGGTCTGGGGACAGAACCTGAGAGGTGGTAATGGAAGTAGTATCAAAAATTTAGGCCCAGATTCTCTGAACTATGCAACAATCTCACCACATGTGTGTCCACAACCCCGCCAACAATTTTAGAGTGACATTCAACAATTCTAGATAAATGGAGTAGAGACCATTGTCATCTTAATGCTTTCAGTGTTTTCATTGTGGCTTCCTGTATTCTTACAGAGGTTGTTTTAAGTGGGGTTTTTGGCCCTATTGCTTCCCATACTTGTTCCTCTATCCGAAGACCCAGATCACTCTCCCATACTGATTGTAGCCCCTGAAAAGAATCTTTGCAAGAGAAGCTAAAGGTAAGGGAGTACATTCCCTGCAAGAATTCATCTTCTTGTCTAGCCTCTCATTCTTCCCACCACTGCCAGACTGCCCCTTCTTCCTGTTCTTGCTTCCTAAATCAGCACTGCAAAGGACTACCATAGATCATCCTGCTTAGCAGCCATTAAATGGGGGGGGGGGGATCTGATCCTATGTGAAACTAGTGTACCACCTTCCAGCCTATTTAAAATCCCATTTTAACTGTATGTAAAACCTATTTTAAAAATCCTAGCTCCAACCCCCTACACAGTTGCCCTAGGGGAAATCCAGAGTGAGGTGAATGACCACTGGGGTAGTACAAAGCAAATTGGCTCAATTTGGTGGCCACAGGGCAGAATAGGAGGGTCCACGCACAGCCCTTTCAGCTGCTGCAGCTAATTGCAGAATGCTAGTGCAGAGCAGAAAGGAAGGCCAACTTCCATGTCTCTCTAGTCTTTCTCCCATGTCATCTTCTGGGATGTGATGTGTATATTCCAGTACAGGAGTTTGGATTATTTATCACTGAGTGGAGTGTGTTGGATCTTAAAGATAACAGTTCACACATCCCTTCTCAAGAGGACTAAAGTGTGACATCAGACAAATCTTTAAATGTTTGGTTCCTAATACCAGAAAATAGAAATATTAATGTTTTAGCTAACATAGTATTTTATTTTATTTTTTAAAAAGCAATATGTGCTTATAGTGCTAGGGATTCGTATATAGCACATGTTAGGGATTTCTCAATCACTTCAGCACCTTGGAGAGTACTCTCTCCCTCTCTCTTGCAGCCTTAAATAGTTTTTCAGCTTTTTCTGGGGGAAATCAATTGCCCTGTCCATGGTTCAGATACAGCCACATGTACATGATCTATTTGCTTTAATTTATGTTGTTTAAGGAGTCTGGAAAAGGAATACAGTGATAACTACCTTTAATCAGCCAGCCATGTCTATGGACAGTGGATCTAAACAACTTAAATAAACCGTTCATGGTGTGGCATCAAACCAGATGTTGGAAACTACAACTCTCATGGCCCCAAGGCAGCATGGACAATGGTCAGAGATGATGGGAGTTGTAGGCCAATACATCACTTGGGAAAGGCTACCATATTTCATTAACTGGAAAGGTACTACTGTGGGTTCACAATCTTACTCTACAGTGAACACCTCATGTCCTCTGGAGGGTATTTTTTTAAGGGGCATACACGCACAATGTAGGTGTTTCAATATCTCACACTATGAGCAAGAGTGGGGATAGATATATACCCCCATAGCAGCCCCCTTCCGTCAGTTGTAGGGATAACTTCTGAAGGGGGAAGCCTTCTGTACTTGTGCTGACGTTCCAGTGTAGAAGCTCAATCCTCAGCCCAACCTATGGAGTGCTGCAAAAACAGCAGTTCAAGGGAGCTTAATAGGCCAAATATTCAGTGTCCCCTCTTTCTCAATAGTAATTGCATTTGGGAGAATGCCAGATCACTAGTGATGCTAGAGGTTCACTATACTGTTAGGCTGTAGTAACTTCATATCTGACACCAAAATATTTCTGAAAACCCTCATAAAGGAATACAAGAAATACTTGTACAAAAAGAAGATGAAATAATTTTAGGTGTAGTAAAAAAGCTCAGAGGTGTAAAATGGATTTTGGTGTAAATACACAACCTATCACATCATCATTCATCACCAGGACAGTATGTAAAGCAGCTGAACAAAAACCTTTGATTAATTATGAAAGATAGTAAAATGCTTCTTTGGTCATCTCTATAGAAGTTGTACATAATAGTCATCACTTTAGCAATAGCATTATAGTAACCATCAAGAGGAAAGGCAGAAGGTGATAGAGGGTAAATGTATGGTGATGTGTCAGATTCTCACTCTTTTGCTCATTATTGCTGCAGTACATAACCTACATGCACTGTAATATTCTTCTGGGAACTGAGGGATTGTTGTGTTATGACAGAGTTGCAATTACAGTCAGTGCCATTGAAAGACAAACACCTGGTTTGCTGTTCCAAAACTGGCATCAGCTGCAGTATCTTTCAGTTTCCTGAGATGGGAACTAACTAGTTAGATCTTTTATCCTATACTTGGATGTTGCTGATGTTTGTCCCCATTCCTCCTTGCTTCTATCTATCCCCTATATTACCTCTTACCTAGTATTAGTGTTGTGCTTCATCAAAGGTGAGACACTGTGGAGAATTCCAAGCAGGTAAGGAGGTTAAAAAAAAAAACCCAAACCCTAACTCCTACAGAAAAATTCTCAGAATACATTGTTTTCTCACCTTGCAAACTAAAGAAGGCTTTTACAGACTATTCAATGAATAGTCTCCACTGTTTCTTGGTAGCAGCTACTATTTCCTCTCCCATATCCACAATGCCCTGTGAAAATACATGCCTGAGGCATTGTGGAAGATGCAAAATGATCAGTTGCTGCTGTTACTTGTAGTAGCAGCACACACACACACACACACACACACACACACACACACAAAACCCATTGTGGTGGGGGAGAGAAGCTCTGCTACTACCACTGCTAATGGTGATCCTGATCCCAGAGAAATTTTGGTAGAACTGCTCCTGGAGAAATTTGGTGAAATCCCCTTCCCCATAATTCCTGCTCACAAATACGGTTAATAACAGAATTCTCTTGCCAGCTGAGGCAGAGCTTCTATGCTAGCTTTCCCCAGCACTGGGTCTCTGGAGGAAGATGGGCAAGGCAGCAGGGAAGTTGACATTGTGTAAATGAACCCCAAAGCCAATCTAGCACTCTTGCTAGTTCATTTAACCTCCCTACTTTAACCTCCCTACTGCTTCTCTTATAAAGGACCCAGGTGGCGCTGTGGGTTAAATCACAGAGTCTAGGGCTTGCTGATCAGAAGGTCGGCGGTTCGAATCCCTGCAACGGGGTGAGCTCCCGTTGCTTGGTCCCAGCTCCTGCCCACCTAGCAGTTCAAAAGCACATCAAAGTGCAAGTAGATAAATAGGGACCGCTCCGGTGGGAAGGTAAACGGCGTTTCCGTGCGCTGCTCTGGTTCGCCAGAAGCAGCTTTGTCATGCTGGCCACATGACCCGGAAGCTGTCTGTGGACAAACGCCGGCTCCCTCGGCCTATAGAGCGAGATGAGCGCCGCAACCCCAGACTCTGACACGACTGGACCTGATGGTCAGGGGCCCCTTTACCTTTACCTTTACTGCTTCTCTTGGTCCCCACTGCTCACCACCTGGTGATCAACAGCACCCTACCTGCCTGGAAGCTAACATAGAAGCTACACACTATTCTGCAAAATTGTTCTGAATGGAAATTTCAATATGGCATGTCAGCACCATTCTAAAGCAGCAACAACATCCTTGTTTCTCTCTATTTCAGAAGTGTAAAACAGGATCAGCTGCTCAATGCAAGGAATTCCCAAAGGGTGTGTCCTCCTGCCCACTCTTACCAATGCCCATCTTGCTTCATGACAAGGACTTTACATAGGAAGCCTTTTATGATGGCACAGTAAGCTTTGATGAATCTAAAATTACTTATGTTGTCACTGAATGTTACCCCCCTCCCCCAAGTTAACCTACATATGCAAGCTAGCAAAAACTGTCTTGTATTTAAAATAAAAATAGTAGGCTCAGCTTTGAATTTAATGACAATGAGATGTTACTTAATGGCAATGAGATGTTATGTGATACCAACAAAGAAACTCAGTTGAATATTCATGCATCAATTTGTTGAGCTGTTCACATGTCATAATTAAAATGCAGCAGTCAAAGCAAACAGTGTGACAGATTTGTCAGCTGTTAGAAAGATTATGTTAATCACCAGCACTGGGGAATTCTCAAACTTGGTTATAGCAAAGCTGCCCTAAGTGAAGAGAACTGTTCGAGCCCTTGAGATGTAAAGAAGGGAGTTGTCTTTAGCCTGAAGGAAAGTAAATCCCAAAAGTTGGAGAGGTCATTTGGGGTCTGCCTTGTGCTTTGTCCTTTACCAAGGAGAAGAAGCCCAGGAATGTAAATAGAGACAAAAGCAGAAGAGTTGCCTCACTTTTGCTTCTCTTCTAATGCCAATCAATGGTGGTGACGGATCCCTATTGGGACTGCTGGGATGGAAGGCAGAAAGGTCAACAGCATTTGGAACCAGAGCCAACTAATTCCACTTCTGTCCCCACCTTCCTATAATCACAACATTGAGATTAAGGAGGAAGAAAATGACAGGCAGAGCTAACCTCTGCACTGGATGTAAGGGAAAAGGCAATCAGGTGGAGGCTGGATGACAACAATCACATTGTTGCATGCCACCCCAATCTGAGTGGTGCGAGACTCCAGGGGTTCCAGGCACTTACCCAGGGTTCATGTTTCCTTCTGTGAATCAGACACAGTGTAGACTGTGGTGTCTTTATGATATATGGTTCACTTACACATATATAAACCTGAGCCTGTGGGGGATGGGTTCACACCAGGGGATAGGCAACCTAAGGCCCGTGGGCCAGATGCGGCTTGATCGCCTTCTCAATCCAGCCCGGCCCAGGAATCAGTGTTTTTTTTACATGAGTAGAATGTGTCCTTTTATTTTTCATGCATCTCTGGGTTATTTGTGGGGCCTGCCTGGTGTTTTTACATGAGTAGAATGTGTGCTTTTATTTAAAAGGCATCTCTGGGTTATTTGTGGGACATAGGAATTCGTTCATTTTTTTTTATAGTCCAGCCCCCACAAGG
Source organism: Zootoca vivipara (assembly GCF_965207765.1). Taxonomy (NCBI): domain Eukaryota; kingdom Metazoa; phylum Chordata; class Lepidosauria; order Squamata; family Lacertidae; genus Zootoca; species Zootoca vivipara. The sequence goes on along the minus strand of NC_142591.1, from coordinate 35,027,720 downwards.
TCTGAGGGACAGTGGACTGGCCCATGGCTGAAAAAGGTTGCTGATCCCTGGTTCACACCATCAACATCCCAAAGGGCCTTGCTTATCCCACAGCTGCAGTCTTGGATTCAAGGAGAGAACTGGCATGGCACTCTCTCTCCTTGCTGTTTTGCACAACAAAACTCAACTCAAAACTTAGGCTTCTGTCCTTCTATCTATCTTAGAGTTCTAGGAGGGGCCCAATCCATTTGCTGTGTTCTCTTAATGACCCATCACCCAGGTGATCACCTCAACAGGAAGCTAGCTTGGTTAGCTTTTAACAGTTGCTGGATCCCAGGGATTAAAGGTGTCTGGCACCCACAAATCCACAACAATATGTTGATGGGACTGTTGGGTCCCAATTTCCCTAATTTTTTTTTTGGGGGGGGGGGGACTCCAGTTACAGTCAAGAGAGTCATTTGGAATCCTGCTTTGCCTAGCCCATGTGATGGTTAATGGGGAGATGTGGAATGGCAGGCAGATTTTGTTTGTGGGAAAACATGTTGAGCAGAAAATGTTCTCACATGGCTTACCTTCCTCTGCTGTCATGATGGGACCACAATCAGGGTAAAATATTTTAATAAATGGCAGACTCTTCATCAGTGGCTTAGTATGTTATCAAAACCATAGCCATTCTGCAAAAATAAAAATTAAATTAAATAGACACCTCAAAAAACAAAATAAAAGCATTCTGAGGTCAGCACTTCTGTAAGGAAAATCAATTATATTTCAAAAACAATACATTCATGCTTACTGACAAGCCTTTACTTTGAATACAATAACCACTTAGGGTGGAAGGCCAAAACACTCCACCTCAATCCTTCCTTATGTACAGTCCTGAAAGAACTATTAGGTAATATCCAATTAAATACAAATACACAAAGGTTTATCCCCCAAGTCACAAAAATATACCTACTGTTATTCCTCAGTATGACTAACAATATATTTATATATTAGTACTGGACTATATGGCAATGCACTCCTCAGATCATGACAGTTGACATGTGGACAAATTTAAATCAGCTACCCCAGGCATCCCCAAACTGCAGCCCTCCAGATGTTTTGGCCTACAACTCCCATGATCCCTAGATAAGAGGACCAGTGGTCAGGGATGATGGGAATTGTAGTCCAAAACATCTGGAGGGCCGAAGTTTGGGGATGCCTGAGCTACCCTGTGGCCTTATACCAAGCCAGACCATTGGTCCATTTAACTCAATATTGCCTGCACTGATTCACCTACACCTACCATTTTCATGCAGAGCAGATGCTCTTTGACTGAGCTATTGTCCCATCATGTGCACTACTCTTAGCAAAAATAAATAAAAGAGAATACTTGCTGCTCTAATATTTTCTTTCCTCCAGTGGAAAGCAGAGTAATTCTGAAGCACAGAGAAATGAGAACTATAATATCAACTTTGAACAAAGAAAGAAGCTGTCAAGGGAAAGGGGCAAATGGTCACCCACTTTCTTTCTGCTAGATACATAAGAAACAGAACTCAAAATAATGAATTTTCAAATGACCTCAGAAGACACCAGCACTGTTGAAAGTTTCAGATCCACATTGTACCTTATCCTCAGCATGTTTGACTGGCTTTGAAAAAAAAACCAATGCTCACTTTTTCATTAAGTGTGTCTATTTTAGTCTTTGCCACTGGCTTATCTGTTAATGGACATGAAATAGACTAAATTATGTTAATATATCGAATATTTGTTTGCTTGTTTAAATATTTCTAAAGCACACTTTCATAGAAGATATAGCAAGGTGATGTACAGCATAATACATGATGAAAAATAACCTTTGTTATCTCCACAATTGAGGCTTATTTATTTGATAGCAATGCCACTGGTAAGTCTCTCATATCAAAATATAGCATGTGAGGCAGTTAGAAAATGACATTATTCCAGGAGACAGAGATGCTGGACTCTAAAAAAGATACTGTCATCGTTGCTACAATCCTATACACACTTACCCGTTTGCAGATTCTGTTGAATTTAGTAAGATTCAGTAAGATTTCCTTCAGAGACTACATGTATAGGATAGTGTTGCCAAAGAAAGGGAGGAATCATTAAAAAACAAACACACACACACCAGCACACACACATATATATAATTAAAAACATACAGATTATTATAATAAAAACAGCAAGGCACTAACCCTTTCATTAAAAGCAGTCAGTTCCCAAAAGCTTGTACAATAACAGACCCTGATCCACAACGAAAATTAAATACATTGTTATCCACATAGCAGTAGCTATTTAATTGCTTTAGTGGGATTTCCTTATTTTTCTCAGACCGCCTATGGGGTGTGAAACATCACTATCTTCTCTAATACTTTATCTAATTAGAAACATCTAATTAATCACCCACACTTTAAAGCACTTAGTTCAAATTTTGCTTCCTTTGCAGGTGATGCCACCTTCTCTGATTAGTTTTTACAAGCCTGCTATTGTATAGCTGTGCCCATCATCAATTGGTCCATCATAGATTGGTTGGCCAAGCTTTGTCAAATTGTGGTCTTCCATTAAAGGCATAACCCAGACAATTCAAGGAAGTTCCCATTGGAAAAGACTGATCCAGCTTCATCTTCTCTATTTGTTTTGCTGCTAACATCTTACCCTGCCAACAGCATTCAGTCAGCTGTTGCTCCTTATACTGAAATTATTTGAAATGACTTGAAGCTAAGGGAATCTTGGAACTGTGTAAGTTTTGGTTCCACATAAGTTCTTTTTGCTATCCATTCTTTACCAGAAAGCATATTAAGACTTGCTTTTTCTGTTGTGAAAAGAAAACTTTAAAAATATAATTTCTCCTTTTAAATTTTAATTCCCAGTGATCTCAGATATATTTTAAAATTAACCAATTTTGCTTTTAATTGCAGTTCTGTGCTGTGTTTCCTCTCTCTCTCTCTCTTAACCATCTGCCTAAATGTTTTGGGTGTGTTGTGTAAAACTGAAACCCAGATAACTGGGGTTAGAAGAAAATTGAGTAAACTCTGACACTCTGTGAATGATCAGAGCGAAGGCAGTGAGAATTATGCATTTTCGTGAGTTTTTTTTAAAAGGAAAACGTGACTTGGGATACATAGCTAGAAGCTGGGAGGTTGGACTCCCTTGGTCACACATTTCTGTGACAGGCAATATTATAGAACAGCCAAATTATTTAATGCATAACTCAGATTGGTACATAAGCAAGGTGCCTACCACTCCTGCAAAGACTCACTTTGTGGAGATGCACAATGGCAGCTTCCAGTGAGATTGTGCCGAAAGCTGCCACCATAGCAACCTGACCCCAGTGGTGACAGCAGGAGTGCAGGGTGCCCGTGGTAGCACCACTCCATGAGATTAGGTCGCCTGTGGCTGCTTCAGTCTGCCTCATTGGTGGGCCAGTCCTGCTATGTGATAGTCATGCTAATTTATGTTTGTTGTAAACATACAGTCATCCACATCAGGGCCATTAGGCATACTGAGGCAACTGTCTCGTGTGGCATGGTGGAGGGTCAGCATCATCCCTCCCGAAACGAGTCCCCGCTATTGCATCCTAGCCGAAGCATCGTAGGTGAAGGTTGGGAAACCTGTAGCCCTCCAAATGTAACTGGACTGAAATGTGAATGAATGAATGAATGAATGAATGAATGAACCATCATTCCTGATCAAACAACACCTGGAGATTCCCTGCCACTAGGTTGTTCTCTGGACACCTTGCTTGTGGGCAGACCTTTCTAGATGGAGGGAACTCAAAGAGAGGGCTTTTCAATACATTCGCAATCAATGCTTTTACTATTATTTGACATGGATGCAGAAATTGATATTTAATCACTTACAAATGTGATCTAATTTCATGATGCAAAAAAACAACCCTGTTTCTAGTGCTCTCTGGCATTTAGAAAGGATGTACGCAGCTACTTATTAGAGATGCATATGTAATGTTCTAATCTGGGACATCAGAGAGTGAAAGCAGATCTTGGAGAAAAATAGCTCTCTTTGTGATAAATTGACGCACATTTAAACTCCTGAATATGCAGGAGCTGCGTGACTACAATTCAGTGCTAAAAACCACATTAGAGGAAATCTAGAAAAAAGCATTCCTGATTTATCCTGTCTCTGAACAAGCAGCCTCATAGCCATGGGGAAATAAGCCACGTGTTTCATCTTCCCAGGTACAGAGATGTTTGTCATGTACTTCCTTTCACCTTGCCTTGGAAGGAATGAAAAGTTTAGCAGTCCTGAGCAAAATATGCTGAAAGGATTCCATTTCCAGTTCTGTATTCCAAGGCCCAAGTAGCAGAAGTCTTCTATTTGCTCTGTGAACTGTGGCAAAGCAAGCAGGCAAAGTAGAGATGGTGACACACAAGAGCAAGCCAGTTATTTTACACATGGACAAGCCAATAGACCAATGTTAAGGCCAAGAGAGATTATCTTGACTTCGGAGGAGGAGGAGGAAAGTAAAAATGTTAAAGCAGGATTCAGGAGATTAGAAATCAGTTCTTTTGCGGGCCCAAACACAGTGGGTCAGTGATCCAGGTGGGTGTTTTGTAATAGCAAAAATTATGACAAAAGAATAATCTGGGATTAAAATTGGCTACAACATTATGGATTACAGATGTAGTAGGTTTTGGCGTAGACCCTGAGTATATTTTTGAAGGCAAGCAACCCTTCTGCTGATTGATTACTCCTTCAGGGTCAATCCTGGGTTCAGGGATCTTCCCATGATGCAAATCAAATGACAGAAGGTAGGTATCATCACATTTGCAACAGGAGCAGGAAGTTCCTCTCTGTTTAGTGATGTTAATGTGTCATGACACTACAAGGTTGATAAACAAGATTTGATGGTGTCTCAAATGGAGAATTACCTCTGCTTTTTATATGATGTGATTTTTTTATAAAAAACTGCAATCCCATTTTACTAAATAATTTATATTTAAAGGGTTTGTTTCAAGTTGGGATGGCAGGTTTGGATTTCTTAACATCAAGATCTCATGTTTGAGAGCTGCGGGGATGCAAAGAAAACTCAGTGACTGAGATGTCCACATAAACATTTTTGCTTCTGCTTCTTTAAAACTTTCCTAACTAGCTTCTGGCAGCTTTCCAATCACATTAAATTTGCTACAGGTCTCCCTTATAGTTCCTCTGTTTTTAGCAAGATTGTGCTCTGAACCTTCAGGCCCAAATAGTAACTCAGACTTTCCTGACCTTTCCCATCAGCTGTTCAAGTACTAATGGTGAGGAACCTGCCCTGAGCTCTAACAAGCTGGAAAGTAGTAGCAGTTGGAAGTAGTGCCAATATAGTGCTTGGCTTACATAAAACTACTTTTCATGGTTGTTTTTTGACATCTAAGCTGTAGCCCATATGCTGCACATTGGGTTTCGTAGGGATAACTGAACATCCATTGCTTATTGAACACATATTGCTCACTTTTTCATTAAATCTGTTTTTTATAGTAGCAGGAGTTTTTAATGGGGAAATTTCATATCAAAGTGTTGCTATCCTGTAATTCAAGGCGAAGGAACCTATGGTCCTCCATCGGCCCCAGCTAGTCTGGCCAAAGGTTAGGGTTATAGGAATGGCTGAATCAATGATAGAAGTTTCTCATATCTGCATCTGTGTATAAAAGCTTTCTTTAATAAAGAAAGCCTGCATGGAAATGCTGTAAGTATTTTTGTGAGCATTACTTCAAATATATGCATTTCTGAATGCAATTTTCCCAATATAGGCATTTTTACAAGCACTTTCCCCTAATATAATGCCATTGTACATTATTTTCATTAATATATGCATTTTTGCATGGACTTTTGGGCTGGAAAACTGCATCACAAAATTTGGAGAATTTTGAAGGATGGCTGTGTTCAGTTCACTTATTAATTTGGGAAAGATGATTTAGGTAGGTTTGTAATATAATTTGAACTAGATAAATTTTTACCTGTTTTAGTCCAACAAGACCTGGTGGGCCACATATTCCCTAGTCCTGCTCTAAACTATGTATCATACTCTCTTTTGTCATTCATATAGAAAGCATGTCCGTAATCCACACCAGTGTATATTGGGAGCAGGAAGTACTCCATAAGTTTTTGGACTGCAGCTCTTATAATCCCTGGCCATTGTCTATGCTGGCTGAGTTTGATGGGAGTTGGCCTTCAACAACATTTGGAAGGCTGCAGGCTCCCCAGCCCTGCTGCTATTTTTCTGTTGTTACTGGTGCCTATAAATGCTATAAGGGGGAAAGTGTGTTCGTATAAAGATACATATAAAGAAAAGGCAATGGTACTTTTCAAAGTCTGATTTCTTATGCTTCCACACCCCTCAACTGTCCTGATCGGGGCATCCTGTTTTGGGGGACTGTGATCTTGTGTGAGAGCATGACACCTGAAAACGAACAGGATTGTGGCATCTGGAAACATGCATTTTGGGGTGCCATCCTCTTATGTGGGTCACGTAATTTGCACAGGAGCATGGCCCCGGAAGATGGGTGTCTTGGTTTTCCACTTCAACCTTGACCATGAACTCAGAGCTCCTGTTGGCTTTGGGCCTCCATGCTACTTACTGGTTAATTTGTTCTTATCCATTTGAGACAACAGTGACCATATATGTAATAAGACAATTGCAATAAATAAATGTAAAGAAGAATGATGTGTTCAGCTCATAAATAATGTCAGTTACTCCAGTGATTACTCTATTTTTCTATTTATATGAGTAACAAAACACATCTAAATCTCCCTTTGCTGCCATGCTTTTTCTGTTGCCTATTGAACAGTAGATGTACTGTTTATAGCATCATTTGATGTTCATTTTCCATACTGGATCCCCCAGAGTCTGGAAAGGACATAGATGCTTCTTGCTTGCTTCCCATGACTTCCCATTTTGCTTCAGAAATGCCTTACTCAGAGAAGTAAAGCTTGCATAAGTAGTGTATAGCCCTTTTATAAATTGAGTGCCAAATTACCAATAAGTCAAAGTGTACTAGTTATTGTATGCAATAACAGAGAAATTCCACACTCAACAGCCCCCTGTTGTAACATTAAAAAGGTATGAGCGCATAAAAAACTTCTGATAAAGCAATTTATCTTATGGAGTTTTCTGGGTGCACTGAAAGAGCCTCTAGCATTCATGCCAGTTTTGTACACGTGTATATTGCAAGCTCTCAAAACTCTATAAAATAATGTTTCAAGGCACATCCAGGCTCCTAGCTCTGTTAGCATACAGATGATTGCAAAGCAATTCTATAAGTCCAATGCTGTTATAAACAGTCTTGCTTATTACTGCTCTGTGTTTGAATTAGCTGGGTAAGAATATCTAAAACATTTATTGTGTCTTGGAAATAGATGCAACCCTTTGGGAAATTATAATACCCAATATGTTAGACTCAGGTGAAGCTTTTGGAAATACTCTTTCGGTGTAACCTTATGCAAGGCTTTGCCATTGCCAACATACCCTGGAAGAAGACTTGAGAGAGAAAATAATGGTGGCAAGGTTGTGTTTGTTTAAATGTAACTAACAGAAGAAATGTGAAGCAGTAACCCAATTATATAAGTGTGGGCATTTCCTAACACCTCTTTGAAATCCAACCAACTTGCTAAAGCAAAGATGGGGAACTTGTGGCACTACAGATGCTGTTGGACCCCATCAGCCCTGACAAACTGCCACAACAGCTGCGATTTTCAGGTGTTACATCATTTAGAACATTGATGGAGAACCTGTAGTGTCCTAATATTGTTGAACTCTAGCTCTCATTGGTCCCAGCTGCCATGACAGTTGGTTAGTAGGGATGGTGGGTGCTGGAGTCCAACAACATCAGGAGGCCCACAAGTTCCCCACCCCCATCTAAAAGATTTGTCTGGATTCCAGTCAAAATATGTGGTTTAAAAATATTTTTCATGTGTGGTGACTGCGAAGAGGATCAGTAGGGAGCACACAAGCACAAATTCCACTTGCAGACTCATCATTCTTGAAGAGTTTGAGGGACAAGGATGGCTCATCCCGAAATGGAAGTATTAGCATGCAGATTTGTGTGTGTGGATTTGTGCCAAAGTTTCCCCAAAACCTTTATGGAAGGAGAAGAGGAATTAAAAACTCTTTATGAACTTGGATGTTACCCTAAGAGACAATAAATGCATTATTGCTGAATTATAATATTAAGCTTTCAGCAACAGTATTAAAATTAGTGAAATGGTTAATTCAGTATTTTCATCAGTTTTAAATGTTGTTTTAACTAGATATTTTATTAGGTATACCCAGCAGTTAAACTGGTGATATGGACATCTGCTGAGCATTTAGCTAGTAACTAGAAGCATAAAAATTTAATCATTGGTTTCTCCAGCATTTAAAGCACCACTATCAACACATTTTTCATAAAGAAAAGTCATGCGTTACTGTCAGCTATATTTATTACACCAAGGACCATTTTGATATAATAATGCAGATGTCTTCATTCCATAAACCCCCAGTGGTACTTAAAAACTAGGCTTTTATTACTCATGCCTAGGGCCAAACAAAGCCATAAACCTGCTAAATTCTAATTCAGATACCGCTGCTAGGTTTTGCGCTTTTGTGTGGAGTAAATTACAACCCCGAGTAATCAAATATGGAGAAAAGTGGTAGTCACAATTGTAGGCTTTTTGATTCATGAGGCTTCATAATAAATCAAGAGAGGGATTTATAAACATATTCTAGAGTTATATATTATACAAATGTGTGTATATGAATGTGCACAAGCATACACGCACACACAGAAATACCTCCCAAAAATATGTGGTGATATTCCAATAGAAAAAGATTGGAAGTGTCAATCAAAGCTACCGGCAATACTCTCTCTCATACAAAATGCCTTGTTTAATGCATCACTTCCAGACCACTCAGTCTCAGCTTCCACTCAGCCTGATAATGACCTGGTGCTTGATGCAGTTGCAATATAGGAAGGTATTAAAAATATTACAATTCCTGTCTCCCAAGACATTTTATTACATTTGCAGCACTCAAAGAGGCTGACTGAAGAACAACAGAATTAAAAGGATGGGCAGAAATCCAGTACATCAAACACCTTGAAGCAGCAATGAAATATTTTACCATAAACAGCTCGGATGCTTTGTGTGTTGTATTATGGAAGCATAAATGTGCTGGCTATTGTGTGTGTGCATGTGCATACATGCGTGAAGACACACATTTTGGGGCGCATTAAGGTGTATGACACTTTATGTATCATAAAGTGAAGGATCTATAACTTCTTTAAAGATAAAAATGTTAGATCTATTTTAGCTGAGGGTTCCTGCTCTTTTCTGCTATGTTGCATTTGGCAACAAATAATGAGATGAGTTTGGGAGATCTAAACTGCACCAGGGGTATGCAACCTAAGGCCTGTGGGCCGGATGCGGCCCAATCGCCTTCTCAATCCAGTCCACGGACGGTCCAGGAATCAGCGTGTTTTTACATGAGTAGAATGTGTCCTTTTCTTCAAAATGCATCTCTGGGCCTGCCTTGTGTTTTTACGTGAGTAGAATGTGTGCTTTTATTTAAAATGCATCTCTGGGTTATTTGTGGGGCATAGGAATTCGTTCATTTCCCCCCCAAAAAATATAGTCCGGCCCACCACATGGTCTGAGGGACGGTGGACCGGCCCATGGCTGAAAAAGTTTGCTGACCCCTGGCACAGACCTTCCGCCCAATGACCATTTCAAATGGGCATATAATAGACGGATGGGCTGGCCATATGAGCGAGGCTTGATGTGACTGTGCAGTGGATAATTGAGAGGAAAAAACTTGGCCAAATGTATATGATTGAGTCTTCCACTCAATCTGTGAAGCATTTCAACATGAAACACTAGAGTGGAGTCCTATGGTCCCTGGAGGAGCAACTTCTCTGATGCTGGAGACAGAGATCCAGTATACTTGATGTCAGATACTTGATGTCAGGTCCCTCTCTCTGCCACCACTGAAGCCTCTGGTCAACACTGATGTGGTGGTGTGCGAGTGTCCTCCACTGTACCTGAAAGTAGCAGGCGCAGGACATGTGGTACACATAGCAATGTCCACTCCACGCCCCTCAGTATCTGCCACCTGAGGCGGCTGCTTCACTTTACCTATTAGTAGGGTGATGGTAAAGTATTACAAAGATTAAATTCATAATTGTGTAGTAAAAGTGGAGGGCAGTTATGGGTGGGGTTCCTTTGCTGTGCTGTTGTATTGTGCAACAGTGTTTGTATAAGGTACGTTTACATTGCAATATAGCCGAAGCAAAATTCCAAGTATGTTGGTAGTTGACCAATAAATTATTCTATTCTATTCTATTCTATTCTATTCCTCCTCACAATGCAGCTTATCTTCCGCTACAGTCTTGCCAATGAACCTGGCAAGACTGAACCTGGCCACCATCCCAGATACTTCTGGGTACAATTTATTCAATTCTTCCGACCAAAAGATGCCAGAATGAGGCTGTTTCAGATTGAAGGTAGAATCTAGAAGTTATGCTTCCTTGCCCTCTTTTGGGTAGGATGCAGAAAGCACAAAATTTCACTGGGCAAGTCAGTAGCAATTTGTCTCTTAGCCATCATTTTGTAGTTCTAACAACACCCTAAATCAAGAGAGGAACGAGACAACTGAGCGCATTAACTTAAAAAGGCAGATAGATTAAGCATTGCTTTCAACAGCATAGTGCAATAGCATGCCGTAGAATCAGAGATCCTCAGGGATCTTACAAAATAAATTAAAGTTGGCACTGTCAGTAGTAGCTCACTCCAGTACTAACCCTGAACAGGGCCTGAGGCCAGAGAATCAGGGCAGGAGGAAAGCTGAGCACCCGTGAACAGCAAATGCTTTCATTTCCCTTTCATCTCAAAGGATCTTCCTGCTGATTTCAGGACATCCAATGGTTAATGGGGCAACAGACGAAGCTCTGTGCTTCAGGAAAAACCCATGGTTACAAGGCCACCAGCTTTCCCAGGCCCCTCCCACATGGGACTAAAAAAATCTAGTCCGATTTTTAACAGAGCTGCAGGTTTCTCTCCACTTGCAGGCAGATGGTTCTTGTATTGCCTCTCTGAAATCACTGTAAGTAGTTAGGACAACAGGAATCTTATTATAGCTGAAGGAAAGCAGTTGAGCTACATTTTTTCATTTTGCAAACAGGATTTAAGAGGCTCGCTGTTCAATTTTCAAGAGACTTCTTTATTGAGGTGACAGTTCTCAACTTCAAACCACAAAACTTCTTCATTTCCATGGCTTGTGTTTCTTTTAATGGTTTAAGCAAATCAATGTATAAAATGAATAAAACGTTTAGGGCCCTCTTCTCCATTGCCTCAAAGCACATTTCATACAAATGATTACTATAGCTTTTCACAAGGTACAAAGTGATGACAAGTACTAACTCTTAAAAGCACACTCTACTCAGAAGTAAGTTCCATTGAGTTCAATGGAACTTATTCCCATCTAAGTGGGTTACAGTGTTACTGCATTAATCTTTATGGCAATGCTAGAAGAATATTTTGGATGAAAACAATAACTTCTCCAAGCCTACCAAGGGCATTTTATCATCAAGTGAATGTCATATTCTCTATTCGCTATTACTGATGTGGACAAAAAGAACAGAATGATTGGGTAGGATGTACAGAGATGTTTGCTTCTAAAAAAAATTGGGGGAGAAACTGGAAGGGGGAAACACTCCATCCATTAGAACAATGAACAAAATGCTTTTTAAGGTAAGTTTAAAATATTTTATGCCCCTTTGCTCTGACATTCAGCGTGAAGATTCCAGCAAGAGCACCATTTGTAACTGGGATGGGGACATGTGGCATGGTGTTTGGCATGTGTCCCAACTTCATGTCATTATGGGGAATGGCAGCAGGCTATAAAAACCTGCACAACACCAACTCTAACCTCTTTTGCTTTGTGGCACTCACCTTGTCCACCCTGCACTGCAGTATACAGTAGACTTTGGTTACCTGTGGCTTGTCCACACACTGGCCTTGTGCGTGGGTTGTTTTGTTCTGGTTGCTTGGTTAGTTTATTGCCTCCTCTGCTTTTAGAGAGGTTTGGGTTAGGATATGGGTGTGGTTAAATGTGTTAATCTTGTCACTTTGGGCAGGTAAGTACAGGGATGCGAGAGGTGAAGTGATCAGGTGGGCATCCATAGGCACTTTGGGAGTGATGGATGTTTCGGGGATCCAACCCTTTGGGCCTGTGTGGCCTGTGGGATGGGATATGGAGCACCTTTGAGGAGGCCTGGTCTCACCCACCTGTGGGTCAAGAATAGGAGTGGGGTCAGGAAATCTTCTCTATCCTCCTGTAGCTCGTGTACAGGGGTTATGATGCCGTAGGGCCTCTTGTGCTGGGCAGAGTGGCTTCCTCAAGGCAGTTCAGTTAGATTTACCCTGCACAGTTGCAGGGCCAACTCTAGGTAGAGTCCCGGTGGTGTGGGGCGTCAGGGCAAAGCCGCGCTGCGCGCTGCGAGGGCAGGGGTGCCAAAGCGATCTCTGCCCCTCAGCACCAGGGCACCTGACCTGTTCGAGACTGTCCTGCACAGTTGCTCCCTTCTGGAATGTGTAACAACAAATGAGATGCGTAACAACAAATGTGGTCCTAGCCACATTTCTTCCTTCATTCTTACCCACTCTGTGTCTTCCTTCATTCCTACCCACTCAAGCTGCAAAGATAATAGTATTTTCAACAATATATTATTATTATTATTATTATTATTATTATTATTATCATTATTATTGACATGCTATGGGTTTCATGCAGTTAATTTAATTTGCAATTATTATGATGCTGTTGAACTGCAACTCCCATCGTTCCTGACCATGGTTATGCTGTCTGGGGCTGATGGGAGTTGGCATTTGACAGCATCTGGATAGCCACAGTTTTCTTATCCCCGTTGTATGCGATAATTCGGCACTAAAGATAGGTTTGATTTTTTAGTTTGGCTCAGTCTCCGGCTTGTGCCGCCAGTGCTTAAAACTATGAGCTATTAGGCAAGAATTGGTTTTGTTTTTGTCTTTTGTTCTCATGGCTTGTTTGTTTTCCAGAGAGTTGGAAGCAATTTGAAAACGCCTCATTGCTTTATGGTGTGCACTCTCATTCCAGTGTCAGCTCTGAAAAAAGTTTCTGTATTGTTCCTTCTGTGTCTGAATAATGCTGACAATAAGTAGAAGAGACTATTTCTCAGCACAGATGGGAGGGATCATTTTGTTTATCACAGTGTTTATGGTTTCTATTTTTATTTTTTCCTTTATTTTACACAATATTGCATCTTTCCCACCTTTCTAAGATTTGCTTCTGCGACTTCAGGTATGGCAGCATGCTATTCCATCTCTCACACTGGATACATTGATACAATAATGTTTGAAATAAAACTAAGGCAACTGTGCTTTTGAATTCCATAAATATCCCAACAGTACAATGCTAAATTAGACATACAGGGTGGTGTCTGAATACTCCTTTCAACAAATTAGTGTCTTTTTTTTGTAATCCTCAGACCACTGAAGATCTAACTTGCTTTATACTTAAATGTGAGGAGAATAAAGACTTCATATTAAATGTATCCACCTATAATAACATTTCAAAAATGAGTTAAGGTGCTGTTCCTTCGACTGGTGTGTACTAAAATTAATGAAAATGCTATCTTTGTAATCACAGAGATCTGGGTTTTCTTTTGATGTCATGATTTGATATCCTACACATGTCTACTCACTGGGCCAGATTCATCTACAGTGGTGCCTCGACTTATGGATTTAATCCTTTCCGAAGGCACCTTCACAGGTCAAAAAATTCGTAAGTCGAAAAGTCCCATTGGAAACGTGATTTCCCATAGGAATGCATTGGAAACGGAAAAATTCGTAAGTTGAAGCAACCCCATCTAAAAATTCTTAAGTCGAAAAAACCCTATCTAAAACCGCCGCGGTTTCCGTTTGGATGTCGAGAAATTCGTAAGTGTGCAGCCATTTGTCCCATTCGTAAGTCGAAAAATTTGGTTGCCGAGTCATTCGTAAGTCGAGGTACCACTGTATACCAGCGTGCTAGTTGAAGACAGACACCTCGCCTGCTGATTGATCTCTTTCAACAGGAGCTAGGAGACAATGTCTACCTGTTCCAGAGAGTTAAGCTGGGTGGCATTTTGTTAAAAAACAACAACACAGAGTTTTGGACATTTGTAGCTAAATTTTAATTGGCAAGTTTCTTCAAATTGCAAATATTTGCTATAAAAGGTGTCGTAGCATTTATTTATTTAGATAAATGTGAGTTATCTAAAATAAAGATTAGCAATGCCATTTTGCATGATTTTTAAAGTGCTCATTTGATTTCAGCTAAAAAAATCATTTTTTAAAAAGCCCAACCATGCTGCCCTCTGCTAGTGGAATGATGGCAGCATTGCTCTGGTGGCACAGAACTTCCATCCCACCCACCAGACATGTGGGTGGGCAGAAGTAATGCCAGAGCGAGCCTGCTCCAAGCAGCTGTAATATTATAGAATAAGGGGCTTTCCTTATTTTTTAAGATAGCAGGAGAGCGATATTTCCCCCCTGTTGAACAGCTACAATATTTTGGGTATACATTTTTTAAAGTAAGCATGAATGTAGTCAACATCCACACTTTGCCAAGGGAATAGGATTGACTAAAGCAGCCTTTGGAGTGTACATTCAGTGCCAAAACTGAGTTTATGGCCATATAATGAATGAAACAACCTTTAGGGACAATCAGAAATACAACTAGAATTGCAGAAGGCAAAACAAAAGGGTGGGGGTGGGGGAACCCTGCAAGCTCCAGGAGTTATAATGCAAATGACAGTGTTTACAGGTGCAATGAATAGTAACTGTTTTTGCTTGAAATTATGTCTGTGGATAAATGAGAAATATTGAATTCAGATGGACTGTTCAGTCCATTGAATCTGAAGATGGGCACTATATGTATGTCTTGAATGGGAAAATAATATGACACTGGTGTTGTGTTGTGTTGTTGTGTTATGGTGGGACACAAGATAGATCAGGATCCACTGGAAGACATCTGAATTATTTGTTGTAGATCTACAAGGGGCTCTGACTCTCAACTATTTACAGCAACAACAAGGCCTCCCCAGTCTAAAGTGTAGGCTGTGGAAAAAGAAATCTTGTGGTGTGAAACAGGACCAGATATTTTGTATGGAAGAACTGTGAGCTCAGTTCTGGTACTGGGAATAGATTGTGAAGCTCAGCATCTGCTTAGATCCTCCCTGCCCATGAGTGACTAATTTGCACTTGCCTCCTCTTGGTGGATCACAGATTCCATTAAAAATAAAGCAGACTTCACAAGCCTGAAGTCTGTCCACCCCTGTTGCAATATTTTCAGCAGGGGGCACCTCTAGATATAAAAATTGTAATTGAAAATGAGAATTTGGGAAGGACTAGCTCTCAGTTTAAGGCTGTTCATGTGTGTATGGGAAACAGGGAAAGATAGAAATCAGAGATTTTGCATAATTCCCCCCCCCCTCCAGATTTGGAAACCTTTACATCCGAGCAGGAAATTGAAAAAGGTTACCAAATACTGTAATTGCCATCAGCTGGTTTGCACAGGCTACTTGATGTGTAATAAAGAGCCAAAGATAGCAATGCAATACAACCTTGTAATGACTATACCTAGGACAGTAATTCTCCTTAAACTCATTACAATGTAATAGCAGGCTGGGATTCAGAAGTCCTTGCCTCATGACTTCCCAGAGAAATGTGCATTTTTTTAAGGCTGCACAGAGACCTGCAAGCAGTTTTTGGACTGGATGCACTGGCCTCGATTTGTCTAGCTGTATGTTTTTGTACATCAACAAGACTACATCATTTCCCCAGTTATTTTCATCTTATAAACAATCCCTGACTATGGAATCCTTGAAGCTTCAAATTCTGTTCTTTAGCAAGATATAAAATGTGGCAAGGTGGAGGTCTATCTAATCAAAGTTTTACACTATCATCTATTTATTCTTCATTTATAAAATAAAAAAATCTGACTTGGGTCGAAGGAGGAAAAAGCCCAACCCTTTGCCTAGGTTGGGGTGGCCTCTTTTTTTTCCTAAATGACAAACATTTGCATAAAAATTGCACATGATAATTTGTTTGTAGAAATGCCAATTTATAAATAATTAAAATAGAAATAAAATACATCTCACCAGAGTGAGGAAGACTGCGGCCAGGTGACCTATGCCCACTTAATTTGCTGGCTAGGTGCAAACATTTAATGGGCAACTTTGAGACTTGGACCAAACAGCCCTTCAGATAGAGGATTCCTTCTAAGAGAAGAAGACTGTCTTCTGATAACCCTTCAAATAGACAATTATCCTCTGTGAAGTAGGATACGCAATCACCCTAGCTCAAGGGATAGCAGGCAGTGGGTGGCTTTAACTACAACCCTCTTTATTAGGAAATTTTACCATAAGCATCATTTCTAGCTAAGCATAGCATGTTGAGGCAGCAAGCCTACTGTAATAACCCTTGACCTACTTCCTACAAAGTAAGAATTTGGGAGGGAGCGTGGAAAAGGCCAGAAGTAACTTAGCTCAGTGGCAGAACACATTTCTTGCATACAGAAAGTTCAATCCCAGGCAAATCCATTTAAAAGGATGAGGCAGCAGAAGTCAAGGCCCCTCTCTTCCTTAGAGAGCCACTGTCAGTCAGGGTAAACATATCTGGCCTAGATGGACAAATAACTGAGATGTATAAGGCATCTCTCTGTTTGGATTTTTGAGGCATTCAACAGAATGTCAAAATGGTTTAGAGAGCACGTGAACCTCCAGGTGTTGCGGGACTATCATCCCTGACCATTGGCCATCCTGTCTAATGCTGATGGGGCTGGGAGCTACCCCATCCCTGCTATAAACTAATAGGAAACTAATTCTCCAAGTGGCCAAACAGCAATATACACACAGAAGAGAGAGATCAACAGATTTTGGGAACACCCAAGTTTCCAGAAGTCTAACAAACCTTTGGAAGAAGCCTTAAGAGAGGAACCCCAAAACAACCCAATGACTAAGCATGCTTTGCTAGGCATGAAATGTCAGGTGAATGTTGCAAGCGAGGTTCAAAACATACACACCAGGGGTTGGAGAAGGAAAGGAATGGAGCATCCTTAAAATGGGGCAGGGTTGACTGGCTAGAACACTGAACACACACACACACCACAGTACAGCATTTTGCTCTGGATTACATCTGTTGCTTATAATAGCTATTTAGTGTCTAGAACCAGTGATTTGGCCAGAAATATATATATTCCTCAGGAAGAACACATGGTGTGGAACACATACAAGGGCAGATAACTGTCTAGCTCTTTCTAAATGGGTTTCTATCAATAATCTATTGAATTATAGAAATAAATTTCTAAATCGAGCTCAGTTCCAGCTTGCAGGGGGCAGGGAGAGACTTTAACATAGTATTGCAGGTAAATATGAGGCCATCTCATATGAGGTTGAATAAATTGCCTGGAATTAGGCAAGCCACTTGTCTGGAATGAATTGTTACCTACCAGTGACAAATGGCTGACTATAAAGGGTGCCTTAATGTTTGTCAGGAATATGTTTAATTTGTTTCAGCAAATCCCCAAGCCTGGCTCAATATTTTAAGCCTTAAGTGAATCCATATGAACTTGATAGGAGATATATTATCTAACCAGCTAGACAATCCCTAGACAAGATTCTAAATAATGAAGTGGCAAGTTGGGGAGGGGAAGGAAAGGGAAGCATAATGAGCACGGGAGGTTTCCCTTGGGAGATCTGCCAATTTGATGTGTGCCTTATGCCTGCTGATACGATGTGTTATGATTTCATCATATCTCCATCCTTTGTCACTCATTTTGGTGCCATTGTAAATGAGATGCTGTGGATGGAGAAATGCAGCCCATTGATCACATTCTACTGTTGGATTCAGAGTGCCAGATGGCCTAATTATTCCTAGCATTTCTCACATGCGTTTGCTTTCTCAGACACACAAGCTACCATTTCTTTGTAGCAGGGTTTGAAAAGAAAATCTGCTTGCGAAAAGTACAGTTGGAAGATGTCGATACGAAGAGAGGTAGAAAGGCAACTGCCAGCTGATTGAAATATTTATTATGAGAACAGGTTTGCTTGCTAGAATTAGTCCTTCTGTTTGTCCGTTGTCCAAAAAGAGATGAGAAAGATGCTCATTATTCATAATTATGGATAATACTATACATTTGGACACATAGGTTCGCAAACATCTCCCAGGCATCAATCTGCCATGCATTTGGTCTATGAAATTTCATATCCTATCATTATGAGGCTGACAAGGATATTGATAGAGTGGCTGGTCCCTATTAGAGGACCAGTAGAGGACCAATTCAACAAAGAGTTATCCATAGAGCTGTATCTGACTGTCATACTCAGAAATGACCCTCTGAAGGCAATGGACTAACCATGCCTGACTGAGTTCAATGGGCCTTCTCTGAGTATAAACTGGTTGAATACAGCCCATAGATGTCAAACAGGCTTAAGGAGTGGTCCTTATGATGGACTGTGGTGCTTAGCTTTCCTTATATCATTTTGTATCAAATGTTTGCTCTCAAAGACATTTCTATCAGCTGTTCCTTTGAGTGAATGACACTAGTTTTTTAGCCTCAATAAGTAATTTGAGGAATTAATGAAGTCCCAAGCATTAGAAATGTTTCCCGGGCAATAAGTATAATTCTTAGATACACACCTACAAGTTATCTCAGTCAGAATTTGAAAGTATTCTGCATGACTCAGATATCCCCAAAAGTGGTTCTGGTGATAGTACCTGACTAGCTATATTACTAGTATTTAATGCAGCTTTTGCCAACTTGATGCCCTCTAGCTGTTTTGACCTACAATTCCCATCAGCCCCAGTCGACAAGTTGACAAGTTTTGTTTAAGGCCTTTCAATAATCACAATGTTTGCCATGGAAACAACACAGACCTGCAGAATATTTTGGATTGTGTGGTCAATGAAAGCAGCAGAACAAATTAGTAACAAACAGTTAAATTAGCCACAAATGCTGCTTTCAGTGCAACCTATGTCCTTCTCTCCTGGAGCTGGATCCAAAACAGATTCCTTCTGTTAGAGAAAGGGGGACTTTTGATCCAGCTCTTTGCATTCGTGTGTTCAGAGTAAGCACTAGAATTGCACTCGCTATTCCATCACATCTTTGACTTCACCTGTTCAACAGAAAATCTGAAGAGAGCTTACACACATATAAGTGTGTGTGTGTACGCACTGTTTGTGTGCCTGGGGACCTTGCGCTGAGAGCCTGCACCTGTGCAATTTGTATATATTGTTACATGCCATGCCAAACTCAAAATGATGCAAGATTCCAGGGCCATTGGGATGAGGTGCAACTGAGACTGCCGTGCCTTTGGGATATATTGTTTATTTACACATACCCGGTATATACAACCTGAGCCTATGATGGAGGAGTGAAATGACTTAAGTCAACTCTTCTTACACTTAAGCTCTATACACGTTTCCTGGTGCCAGTGTGCTCCCACTGCTGACTTTTGACTGTGCACATACACAGAGCTGTCCTGTCATTCATTGGGGAGTGTTTCCCCTTAAACCAGCTTCACTCCAAATGCAAAACTTAAGTCACATTCACCTCACAGCTAAGCTGAGGTGTGTCTATTTGAGAGAGCAATTGTGCATGTGCAGGTGACAGCTTCATGAATAGGAGTTTGCGGGTGGGGGACCAGCAGGTAATGTGATCCGGTGAAGACTTCCAACCTCCTCTAATTTGTAAAGCAACGTGAAATGAGACTTGAAGCACAGCAAGGGGAAATGACCTGACTGTGTTTTAAGCAGCTAAGGTGTACATAGCCTTTGTCAGAAGTCAGAAATCTGTTCAGAAGGGGAGGAAAAGATTCTTGTTGACTTCATTTGATTTCTCAGAATATTTTAAGCCAGACTTTGCCAGTCTGGTGCCCTCCAGATGTTTTAGACTGTAACTCTGATCATCCCTGACCACTGGTCCTAGTAGCTAGGGAGTTGTGGTCCAACAGCATCTGGGGAACCAAGTATGAGAAAGGCTGTTCTACACCCTTTGGTACCCAAAAAAGAAATAAGGTGGATCAGTTTCTTCATATGTGGTGCATGCTTATGAACTTATTATGGTCAGCTGTTTTGGACAGATAAAGCCAGTAAGTTCTTTACAGTCACCCTGCATTACTACCAGACAATGTGCACTGGCAACAAAAGGCTCAGTATAAAGAATAATTTGTTAGCATGCTCTTTGGATTCTTCATGTTTCTGCACCCCCCTAAATAAATTAATGTATGAAGTGATACAACCCAGTTCTCTCTCCTTATCAGATCTGTATGCTCTTGAATTCATTTCAGTCAATGGATCTGGCCATTGCAAATATCTGCAAATATTTCACAGTTTTCAAGCTACACAAACATAAATCTGAAAAACATGAAGAGAGGAAAATTGTGTAAATAGCCCATGCAAAGAATGCACTGAAGATAGCATGCCAGGGAAGAAACCTGTTGTAGCATGAACATGGAAATGGCAGAACAAAATCAAACAAAGAAGATCAAATCGATCTGTGCTGCAGTCCTTAATGTTAAATCAACAGGAGGACATTTGAATAAAGCTACCTGAAGCATGTTATGGTGCAAGCATCAGCTGTATCTGACTGGTTCAGAATGGATCTGGGTTAGGGGAAGTGTGAATACAGAAATAAGTGCTTTGTGCTTCTTCTCATTCCTGGCTTTAAGTCAATATTATTATTTAAATAACTTTACATTAATATGTTTGGAGAAACTGTATGTGATGGGCTCATCAGGAATTTCAATAGCAGACTGGATGAATTTGATCCTTGTGTGTGGAAGTCCCTATACTATTAATTTTCTTCCCAGAAACTAAGGATATAGTCACAGGCCAACACTCTTATAATTTCATTTTGTTTGTCCCACTTTGTTTATAACAGCAATGGGGAATCTGTGGCTGCTATATGCTGCTGGATTACAACCCCCATCAGTGCCAGGAAGAATGTCCAGTGGTCAAGGATGATGGCAAATATAGCCTTACAATGTCTGGGGGAGCAGAGGTTCCCCATCTCTGCGGACCTTTCAAAGTTGTGTGTGTGTGTTTTATTAATGTTTGAACAATTGCTTCTGTGTATCTAGGTGCAAAAATAAACTTAGGGATAAATGAATAAATAAACAGACACTTGGAAAGAAGGAACTGGACACTGATTAGGAGGAGACATAATGAAAGGTCACATTTGCACCAATTACATAGAATCTGTGCTCCTCTTTAAAGAGAAAAATTGCAAAATACGTAGAGAGAAAATGTGTGCTTAGAAACCAGACATCAAAATTGATACTATACAATGGGCAACAGACTGAGGAGCAACTGCTGGTGCAAAGTCTTAAGATGCATAATGTTGATAGGTTCTAGTCCATGTTGAGAGAGAAGAAGAAAAGTTAATCTCTGAGGAGGGGCGGGTTGAGAGAGAAGATGCAAAACTGTTCCGCACATTTGCCTATCATTAAGTATTATGCATAATAACATTTACAGAAGAAGGACCAACCGATCATTTAGGACAATTTGTGAAGTCATAGCACCAAATCATAGCACTGATTCAGATTCGCGTGCAGTACCCTGAGAGGAATAGAACAGTGTTTCTCAACCAGTGTGCCTCCAGATGTTTTGGGACTACAACTCCCATCATTCCTGACCACTGGTCTTGCTAGCTAGGGATGATGGGAGTTGTAGTCCCAAAACATCTGGAGGCACACTGGTTGAAAAACACTGGAATAGAAGAACCCAGGAAGGGTCTGGGTCTAAGAAGACTATGTAAAAAGAGGAACAAGGAAAGATAAGAAAGAAGAGAAAATGAGAAAGGATAGCAAAGAGGGAAGCTGAGAATATCAAGGGAGGGAAGTGTGTAGAAAAAGGAAGGAAGGAAGTTTAGAAGCAAGTGGTGGCCAGGATCCACACACAGAGAAACAGAAATCCAGGTAGCAGCAGGGATGGGGGAGAAACGGAATTCAGTATGCATGTAAAGCCACATTCACACTTTCCAAAATAATATAACTGAAACACAGCCATTGTTGGAAATTCAACACTCAGCTGAATTTTGCAATGCAGTTCTCAAAAAAGTGCATAAAAGGTGATATATTACTGAAAATAATATACCAAAATGTATTATATATGGGGAAATTGCTTGCAGAAGTGTACACTAGTGAAAACTGCATATTAAAATATGCTTATTGAGGATTCTTTTATTTATTTGAAATAATCAGAATTTTGTAGAAAACTTAATTTATGACTGGAAAAATGAGAAAGCGAGGCAACTGAAATTGGCAAATCCTTCCATCCCTCATCACCAGACTAATTTTTTAAGTTGCCAATGGGGACAGAGCACTTCGACTATTTCACTTGCACTTTTTTGTGCTTCCTAAAAGGCTTCAGATATTCAGACTAAAGCTGCTCTGCCAGTTCCCCTGGTTTGCCTTAGTCATAGCCCCAACTTCCCCAGATGTGTCTGGAAATTCCTTGCACTAGAATACCCATGCAGCCCAGATTTTGCAAAACTGTAGGGATCCCCTTGAGAGCAGTGAATACGCTGCGATGAAATGAAGTTGAATAAATATATTATTTCTGAATGATAGAAAAAAAAGTTGGTGATCCAAAATTGGGAGGCAAGGATAGACAGGTGCACCTACCATTATTGTTGGGAAATTAAAAGCTGGATTTATTGGTTTAGTGGATGAAAATTACATATGGGTGATGTAAATGTTTAGAGTTATTTATTTCTTTAACCAAACTTATATACTGCCTGATTATTATATAGCCTCTAAGCAGTTTACAGGAAATGTTAAAATTATCAATAAAAACTGCAAAGCAAGTAATTAACAGCATTTAAAGTTAATTAAAATTAAGAGTAGACTAAAAAGATGTTAAAACATGCCAACATATACGTGTCTAGAAATGCTTGCCTAAACAGAAATGATTCAAGCAGATCCTGAAAAGAATATAGCAGAGGCACATGCCTGTTGTCAGTAGGCACAGAACGCCAAACTGTATATGCTGCCAGACTTAATTTCTAATTCTTATTGTAGTAAAAAAGAATGAAGTGGGTGGATCAGATTACCTTTTGGTTAATATTTAATCTTGTTTCTACTTCATAGCATCTTCCTGGTTGTTATTTACACAAGATGTGATATTTTAGAAAAGGTAGACAATGTGGAAGTGCATAAGAAGTGTTTTCTATTTGTGATAACTTAATTTAAAAAAATGAATTCAAAGGTTGATTGTGAAGAGGCATTATTATGGCCTTATTCTTTTGTATTTCCTTTCACTATCCACTACTACTTACTCCAGTGTAAACCCTTCCCCCCCCTCCAGAAATTGAGAATATAGTACAACCCTTCATATCAGCCGATCAGACAGTTAGGTGAGTCTAGTTTTTGTGGATAATAACACCTTTCCGAAAGGACCAAAAGTTATCTAGTCAAAAAATCAATATGAAGTTCAAAAAATTGAAAGAAATATAATCACCATAATTTTTTTTTAAATCCAGCATTGACACATTTATGGATAAAGCTATTTGCCAGCTTGCTTCAGAATAACTCAACTATGTTTTCAGATACGTTCAGAAAATGCCAGCTGACCTAAAGAAAACAGGAAATGGCTGCAGACAAATACAATTGACACAGAACCCATCTGCATTATATATTTAAAGCAGTTTCATACCGCTTTAAACAGTCATGGCTTTTTCCAAAGAATTCTGGGAGCTGTAGCTTATTAAGGATGATGAGAGCTGTTAGAAGACCCTGACTCCCCCAGAGCTACAATTCCCTGACTTCTCTGAGAAGAGGAATAGATGGTTAAACAACTCTGGGAACTGTAGCTCTCTGAGGGGGGAAAGAGGTTCCTGCACAACTCTCCACCATTAACAAACTACAGTTCCCAGGATTCTTGTGGGGAACCCAGGCTATTTAAGGTGATGTGATACTGCATTAAATGGATGGTGCAGTCTCTATTCAGAACCCAATGAAACAGAGTTATCATTCGTATTGGATCCAGAATACAGATTCCATATACCGACTTTATGGTGCTGGAGGAGACTCTTTAGAGTCCCATGGACTGCAAGAAGATTAAACCTATCCATTCTGAAGGAAATCAGCCCTGAGTGCTCACTGGAAGGACAGATCCTGAAGCTGAGGCTCCAATACTTTGGCCACCTCATGAGAAGAGAAGACTCCCTGGAAAAGACCCTGATGTTGGGAAAGATTGAGGGCACTAGCATAGCTGCCAAGTTATCCCTTTTTTAAAGGGATTTTCCCTTATGCTGAATAGGCTTCCTCATGTGAAAAGGGAAAACTTGGCAGCTATGGGCACTAGGAGAAGGGGACAACAGAGGACGAGATGGTTGGACAGTGTTCTCGAAGCTACGAACATGAGTTTGACCAAACTGCGGGAGGCAGTGGAAGACAGGAGTGCCTGGCGTGCTCTGGTCCATGGGGTCACAAAGAGTCGGACACGACTAAACAACAACATACCGACTTCAGCAGTGGCATCTTTTGCTTCTTGTAGGTTAGCACAATTACACTCTTAAGAAAGCACTAGAAATGCAACTCTCTTTTTTTACAATTTAGCAGCTCTGTGCGCACCCACCCATCAACCCTCTGTATTTTCATTATATAACACAAATATGTATAAGACTATTTTCTATCCACTGTTAAAAGTATAAGTACTTAAGAACATGCATAATCATTGGGACCTTAACTAATTAGAGCAACCCCCTGTACAGGTGTTAAGTATGTGCTGTTAATTTAACACTAAAGCTAATTACCTGATCTTAAGAGTTACACTTGAGGAAGGCAAGCTAAGAGTGTACACAGTTAAATTAGCTGAGGTAATAATGGTATAATCCCTTAAAAGCAGCACTGATTATTGCACAACAAAATTATGTTTACCTGCTGCTTTAAATTATGAAGATTTGCCACGAACATTTTAATACACCGCTAACAGATTACAATGGTTTAAGTGACAAATTAGTTAGTTAAACACCAGAGCATTTTGTCTGAACCATTTTAGCATGATGACCTTTAATGACCAATTCTGCTTTAACAAGTTTATGGACCTGGTCATCCAAACAAATGTTAGTGAATTTTTCAGTTGCTAGCTGGTCTTTCACCAACCCCTTTCTTAAATCAGAGCAAATTAAGTTTAAAATAAGATGAAAGTAATATTTAAAATTCTACTGCTTTCTGATTGGTCTATAATGGGGTTAAAACACAATTTGGGCAAAAGGAAGTAGAATTTTGAATTTAGAAAACTGAAACTCAAATCTGAACTTTTAGTTCTGAATAATTTGGTTATATATACTCAAACGTTAGCATAAAATCTTAAGTTCTTGTCCAAAAATTGTTTTCATTTATCCAGAATAGCTAGCAGGTTATTTATTATTATTATTATCCAGCTTTGTGATGAGATGACTTGTTTCTTTGGTGGACAGATATATAAAATGCTGGCCTAAATTAATGTTTCTAAGAATCAGTTTCATGATAATAATTACTATATGTAATTATTTTAGAAGTACAGTATAAATTCAGGCTGCAAGCTTGCCTACTTATGTTTATGCATAACTACTTAGAAGTAAGACCCCCTGAGTTCAATGGGCTTGTTCCCAAGAAACTGTGTACAGAGCTGCAGTCTCAAAGCCTTAATTGGTATAATTAATAATCTAAACTTTGCCTAATTGTAAGGCAAACTTTGCCTCATTTAATTGATGGACCGCATGTTCCTAGAGCTTTGATAACAGGTGCCAAGTTGTGATATTGAAGGAAATCAAGGTAAGTTACAAAATAATAACAAATACTATCAATAATCCTTAGAAGAAAATGCCATTTTAAATGTTTTGTTTTAGAAGAAAAGGTTACCTATAATATTTTGTTTTTCCATTCCCTATTACTGTCACACACTATGGGCAAAATAGCTTCAGAAATAAATATGTGGCCTAAAAGCAGATGATTAATCAACTGAAATTGATTTGTTAGCTGACAGCTCCACTGACTGTTCCCTGCATAGATATGTGACTCAACAGGAGAATAACACACGTTCATTCCCCAACCCCCAAAGAGCAGCCACACTGAGGTCATCACAAATCCACACTCTTGCAGAACAGTTTTGTCAATATTAGCTGAACAAGCCCATGCATGCACTGGAGATGATAAGATGATAATGATTCAGAGAGCCGGCATATGGTCATTTTCAATACAATCTAAATTATCCAAAGGTTGGAGATATGATTAAGGAGCTGAGATGACACCCAAACTATACGGATCATGGCAAATTCAGGTAAGATGAAGTACTGTTATAAATACATATAAATTATTTCAGAGAGGACCTCATGTTCTCCTTCTCAATGTCAAATGCTAGGGTTTCCAATAGCCACATTCAGATGATAGGCTTCACCCTTTTGTTGCCAGTCTACCCACCTGTCTGCCCCTTTGTGTCACAGAGTAGCCTGAGCAGTGTCCCTTGAGTGATACTTACCTGAAAGAAATTGCTACATGCTCTGAGCAAGTAGCTATGGGCAAAGCTTCCTTTAAAAACGCACACTCTAGCTCTGTCAAAAGAATTGGCTATCGTAGACAGCCCAGGCATTCTCAAAATCAACACTGAAATAGCTATCTTTGTTCTACAAACAGCAAGCTCTCAATTAAATCCCATAAAATCATGACTTAATCTGATTTACAGAGAGGGAATCACTCACCAGCAGTGGTGGAGGAAGGGGTGTGAGAGGGGTGCGGCCTGCCCCGGGTGTCATCACTGGGTGGGTGTGTTAGAAAACGAGGGTTTTTTAAAAAAAAATGGGCTCATGAAACTTTTTAGGAGTGATGGAGTGGCTTAGGCGGCTGCAGATTCCATGCTGCCTGAAACAGCTTGCGTTTGCCTGCTGCCTCTCCCTCAGCCACCCTACAGCTGAGGGGGAGGTGGCGGAGAGGCTCCAAGCGTCAGAGAGGCTGGTCACGCCCCCGTGGGCGGATCACCCCGCCCCATGAGCGCAGATCACCACGCCCCTGGCTGCAGGACACGCCCCCGCACCAGGCACCCGAGCGTCTAGCTACGCCACTGCCCACCAGCACCACATGGGAAAATAATTCTGCTAGACCAAACCATCCTGCCTCCTTAAGCTAGAATTGGATCTGTATAAATCAGGGTTCTTGCTTCCCAACCAACCCTGAAATCTCCAGCATAAATGAGCTGCATATGTTTGGTCTCCTAACTTGCAGCTATCTGGCTCTGTGACACTTTCGCACATCTTCTGTAGTGTGGGGCTGAATTTCTGGCACGGTAACAGACACATCAAGACAGGTCACTAACAGCAAAACAAGAAAAGCCAAACATGCCTTGCTACTTAAAATTCCAGAGCTCCAAGAGAGTTAGGAGATGACAGCATTAACATCCATTTAAAAAATATAACACCCAGAAGTATCACTTATTCATGGATTTATATATAGCCTATAAAATTCAAAATCTGCCTGTCTACATATCATGCTCATAATAAAGAAAATTAATTCTGCTCATGCCTGTATAGGTAATTTATTTATTCTGATAATTTGGTTATATAGTGAAGGAGAAATAAAGGGCATGGCCCTCATTCCATAAAAAGCAACCTTTTCCTGTCATAAATGGTTTTGGACCAAGCTGCTTTTTAAAACTCTGATTCACCTGCACCACTTGTGGTTCAAGTCTTTTCTACAGTAGCTGCAATAAAAAATACATTGCTGAAGAAATTGAATGCATTTTAGATGCTTCTTAAATTATCCTCATCCAAATTTATCCTGAAATTGTAGAACACCAAATTAATTAGTTGTTTCCAAAGCAGGACTGATCTATTGTCCCTCTCTTAAGTATCTGTATTTTACAGAATTTGCCAGTTTTCTGTACTTGAATTGCATGAATTTTATTTTCTTCCACTGTTAGACACAAATATGCACACTGTAAAATATTGCTTGCAATTTACATCCTTCAAAAAAAAAGAAATCTGATTGTTCCTGCAGCCACATTCAGATTTGTTTTCTTTTAACCAAATCATAGTGTGCACATAAGTAAAATGCAATGCTAAAGAACTATTACCTGCACTATTACCTGCAATCCCTACAAACTGCTTTTTTGGGGGGGAAATATGAATTTGTTTTTTAAAGTTGCCGCATTAGACTGGCACTAAATACAGGGCAGAAGTAGAGGTAAAGGACCCCTGGACAGTTAAGTCCACTCAAAGGCGACTATGGGGTTGCAACGCTCATCTCGCTTTCAGGCATTTATCCACAGACAGCTTTCCAGGTCACATGGCTAGCAGGACTAAACCGCTTCTGGCACAACAGAACATCGTGACGGAAGCTGGAGTGCATGGAAACGCTGTTTACAAGCCAGAGGGAACCCACAAAGCAATAAACAATTGGAATGGGGGAAATCAATTTATTTTTATAATGCAAGGGAAAGTAAAGCCCTGTCCGGACATTCCCTATAAATAGAATTGGATTGAGGTTGTACCATCCTACCTTTCGCAACCCTGGACTTCACATTGTCATAGGAAGCTGCACGCATAGATTCCAGTGTGGGTAGGCCCTATCCATGCAGTCTACACACCACAAAAGCAAAGGTAAAGGGCCTTACATATACCAGACTCCATGCATGCAAAGCTGTATGCAAATATGAAATCCAATACACAAATTCAGAAATGCCAAAAGCAGGTATGATCCTTATCAAATGCTGCACATGGTAGGGAAGCACCTGTACAGGGTTTGAGTTAGAAACAACTCCAAACCAATACTGACTAGATTTACTGGACCCTCTCAGGCAGCTGAGAAACAAAAACTGTGTTGAGTGGTGAGATAAAAACACAAACCGGTTTTAGAAACAAAACAAAACAATTGAAAGTGCTATAATTAACACAGGTAGAGAAACTGTTTTTAAGAATATTTTTAAACTGGCAGTGATCTTTTAATGATAATTTTACAATGAAAACATGTCCACCATAATTCCAACATGCAATGCAGCCTGTTTACTGTTTGTATTCTGCAAACATCATTTGCATTTGATTTGTTCCTTGAGAAAGGGGAAATAAACTAATACAATAAATAAATAAAATCCCCATCTACCCAGCTGCTTATCAATTATATATATATACTCAACATTAAAAAATTTTTTCACTAATGACTTCCTTGAATCAACTGTTGAGCACTCTTCCTGCATTGCACAGTCACTTTTGAAACTTAGATGAAAGTGAAAAAGAAGCCAAGTTGGACATGAACCCCATTTATTCTGAATCTAAAGTTCATCAGCATTTTGGTTACATTGACACATAGAAGGTGAATTGGAATTCAACCTGAGGTTTCTTCTTTTATCATTTGGAATCAATGACCTTTGTGGTATACAGTATTGGATTAAGACTACTCAAACGTCTTTGGATGCTAACAGGGAAGCATCAATAAAATAAATAAAATAAAATATACAATTTCTGGTGTATTCATAGCTAAACCACATAAACCATCGTAAGCTTTCAGAGCATTTTCTTTCTTTCTTTCTTTTTGACGTCCCTGATTTTGTCACACATACTAACAGCAACTGTTGATGTAAGATTGATCCTGGCAAGTTCACTGCAAATCTGTTTTTACCTAATTTGAAGGGAAGATAACTTGTTGGAACACTCAAAGAGGCCAAGCCACTGCATATTCAAGCATTAGTAATTAAATCCATCAAATAAAGATCAGGAAAGCACCAAAGAACTCCCAGTAATGCAAAGAAATAATTTACGGTATGTTCAAAGAAGATATTCACAGCCTTCTGGAACAGCGTCTAGAAATGTCAGACCAATTCAGAAATGTCATTTCCTTTCCAGAATGTAACTCAAGGATCAGATTGTGCACTGTCTTCCTCAATCTCGACAAATGCTTCTATTAGATCAGCTGAATAGTGCAAGCAGAACAGTTCACTGGTTAGTTTCTCTGCAAGTTACAGGGTGTATATATATGCTTGCTTTATCTTATTGATCGATCTAGCTTGCTTCTTTAGCACAAAGAGTCAGAAGAGGGGGGAAATGGTGATGGAAAACACAAGTAACACAAAATAAAGTAGTTTCCAATCGTGCAAAATTTGCTTCACTGGATAAAGCACTTCTTGACACAGTAATGTTAAAAAAAAAATCCCTTCCCCAGAAGATACAGGTTTGAAATTGAAGCCATTCTTATTTTTGTCTTGGTATATTTTTAAGGCTATACAAACACAAAAAGAGAAAGAATCACAGGAACACTTCATTGGATATCAGATTCTTCTGGCTTTGGGGGTAAGCCTTGGACTACTTTTATGTGGCCCCAATAAGCATGTTTCTTCAGGACAGGAACAGAAACAGAATGAAGGGAGGAAAGTCAATGATCCCAACAATAAAATCCAAAATTGACTTTACAATCACAGGTACAAATTGCTCAGGTTGATAATTTCGTTTCTTTTAAAGATCACCGTCATCTAAAACTAATCGGGGCTGCAGGTTTTCCCAAGGAACAGTCAAGAGTCAAAGCAAACAGTGGCATCAAGAAGGTTTGTCATTATTCTCTGATGGCAGTCTGACTCGGTGGCTGGAATTATTGGCAAGTCTAGCCAAGTTCTGGAAGAGGGAGGAGGGATCTTGTGTGTGTATGTTTTCCCCCAAAATGATTTGATCCTTGTTCCAGCTTGAATCAGGCTTCTCCTTGACAACCCTTTATAGCGGAAAGACTAAGAAGCCGGAAAAGGTAGAGTATTTCCACCCTCCCATGAGGTTCCCTCTCTCCAGTTTGAGATGCACTTTGTCTTCTCTTTCCATAAGGAGCAAGACCCCATTGCTGGCTGCTTCTCTGGTGACATCTTGGTCTCCAGCAAAAGCTGAAATCACTGGATAGCCGTTTTGCATTAGGCTTACCTACAATTCAAAAGAAATTCAACATCAGCAGTCTTGCACAGTGTTTGTTTTTTTTAAAAAAAATTGCATTGTTACATCCCAACGTAACACACCCACATACCAAATTCCAACCCAGTATATAAGTGAGTCTCCCACATGCAGGAATCCCAAATGGGGGTGGGGAAACAGAGTAGGAGGCGGTAGACATATCTCGTGTGGGGGGGGGGTGGTTGTAAGGTCAAAATGACCCACCACTTCCCTCCTAATATGGCTCAGACTGATACACCTGTACTTTCTCTACCAAAAGGTCCAGTCAGCTAGCCTAGTATGGGGATGGGGGAGTGTAATGCTGGCTGAGGGAACTAGGTGTATCTAGTAGTTTATGGATAAAATAGCATATTCATAAAATGCTCTGCTGAAATAAGATCCCATTAATATAACAGTCAATGCATGATTTTTTTTTTCTTTGAGACGTTTTGCTATATATTCAAATGTCACAAGCCTTTATGTGAGCCACGTTGCAAAGAAAAAAGAAACTGTCCCCCAGTGAAGAGTACGTACCTGGATAGTTTGTCTGTTATATACTTTCACAACGTGGAAACTGAAACTATATATTCCTTTTCTTGGCGCTACAAATATACTGGAAGCCAGGTCGAAATGGTTGCCAATATTAACTAATACCTGGAGAAAAAAAGAATGAAACGGGAGGGGGGAATTAGGTCATGCCTTCATTATGGGGAAGGTCAGGTGGGGGGGGGGAGAGACAGGGAGAATTTTCGACCGGCTGCCCAAGCAGTGCAAAGCCACAGGCATTTTGCTGCACAATTAAAATGGACTGCAGGGAAACGAAATAACTTTCCAAGGTGTTTTAAAAGGATTTGTTCAGACAGCTGATTGATTTACACAGTGGTGCACCCAATGCCTCTTCGAGAGAATGAAAGGATCATGATGGCAGCCTGAGTCTTCACAGCAGTTGAGAAAATGTAATGCATCATTGCTGAGAGACACGCAAAACGAAGGGAGAAAAGATCCCATTAAACAAGTCCGCCCAGGATTTTACATTTTCATGTAACAGTATTGAAACTAATTGCCTCTCTTGGGGCCTGCAATGTTAATGCGAAACAAAATGAGACTTAGTCATGTCACATGTGATGGAACGGTGGGAGGGAGCTCAATTTTTAAATAAGTAACCTCTCTCTCTCTTTGAAATTTACACCCCTCATTCTCTTTTGTCTCTTTACCCCATCCTGAAGCACAGGGACTAATTCAATTAGGCTTGAACAAAGAAGTATGGAAGATGCATTTTAACCCACAGAGAACTTAGTGCATGGACTTAGTGGTAAAAGTGAGTGCAATTTGCCAATTAGAGTAATGGAAAATGCTCATTTGAGCCAAGTTATGAATGTTTCAAAGGCCTCTTGCAGAGTAACAAAAGAAGGAGAAAGCAATGAATCCACGAAAGAGCCAATTTAGCGTGGTGGTTAACATGCTGGACTAGGACTTGGGATTCAAGGTTAAAATCCCCATGATGCTCAGTGGGTGACCTTGAGCCAGTCACCATCTCTTTCTCAGCATAACCTGCCTCACAATATTGTTGTGGTGTTAAAATGGGGAGGAGACCATTACAGGAAGAGCCATGTACACCATCTGAAGCTCCTTGGAGGAAAGGCAGGATATAAAGGTAATGACCACCACCACGAGGAAAGGACTTATCCCAATGAATCTACATGCTCCAATATGGCTCCTTGTGGCCAAAGGCAAGTCACACTAAAGAAATGTAAATGAGGGCTGGCAACCTCATGGCAGGCCTAGAATTAGAAAACATTCCAAAGAGATGTTTACAGTTCTTTGCATGATTGATACTTGAATTACCTACAGAATCAGATCTGAAATCTTCTGCCTAATCTGTCTTCCCAGGTAACTGGTTGCAACAACTTGCCTGGGGTCTTATTATTACATCTGAGCAGAGCTCTCATAGCTTCCTGCTGTCTTTTCTGTAACAGAACGGTTAAGACTGCACACAAAGCTCAGTGGTGCAATGCCACAGATCCTGACTTATGGTTATTTTTCTGTTTTGACTGCCAGGTACTTCCTTGTTCAGAATTTCTAGCATGTATCACAATACCCTGTGTGTGTACACATATATACAAATTAATGTAAAAACTAAGCAGAAGTTGGTGAAAGACTGTGTCTATCCTTCTTACATAAGATTATCAACCTCAGAGCTCATCTAGTCCAGATTCAAAACTCATATACAAAGGCGTGAAAGAAGAAGAATTTGTGAAACTAGAATCCCATTCATTGCTATTTTTTAAAAAGTTATTCAACCAACACTACAATTCTACACTACAATTTTAAGGCAACACATCATGGAATTAGAGGAAGGAAAAAACTTCATAAACAAAAAGGTATCTATATAGTGTCTAGCATTATACAGCTCTGCAAGCAAGGTGACATTAGAATTGTTCTACAAAAAATATATATTTCAGCCAATCTATGTCAAAATATTTTTTTCTAGAAGATTATAATAGCTGGGGAACACAATGGGTAAATAATAGAATTATTATTGTATTCTAATCATGTGATCATGATTAGAAAGCAATCCTTGGACAGATGGATGCATAAACAGAAACAAATAATCTGTGCTGAACAAGTCTAAATGATCTGAATGCTTTTCAGTTGGAAGGTTTTACATAGAATCCCAGTGCATCCCTCTTCTTTCTTCCTAGGCTGGAACAATAAGACAGAGCAATCCTAAAAGCATGTAGGTTTCCTCAAATGAGCCAAGAGGCAAAGCTTAAGCTTGCAGTGCCTTCACTGTCCCTACACTGCACTACACCCAAATTCTGCGGATTTCCCCAGGCTGCTGCTCTATGCATGCCTGTCTGGTTTGCCTGACTAGATAAGGGAAGGCAGGAAATTCCAGAGCCACCTCTCTAGAGAAATTGGAATTGGTTGTTATATTGTTGGCAATACAGACTGGTGGTTATAATTATTCAAAACAGGGTGACTGAGGAGCCCCCCAAATATATCTTGTTGGTAGCTACAGCATTAGATGGGGTGCTTAAAGGACAC
The DNA here is from genome assembly GCF_965207765.1 of Zootoca vivipara. Lineage (NCBI taxonomy): Eukaryota > Metazoa > Chordata > Lepidosauria > Squamata > Lacertidae > Zootoca > Zootoca vivipara. The sequence goes on along the minus strand of NC_142591.1, from coordinate 34,993,765 downwards.
TCATCAGAATAGAAAAATAAGGAAGGGGTGGCTATTGTTTCATAGAGAAGTTGATGAGCTACAAGTACTGTCAGACTGCTGACAGTGAATTACTAAGGTGCAACTAAAACAGGTAAGAGGAACCTGTGGCTCTCCAGATAGTGACAGACTGCAGCTCCCTTCATCCCTGTTCATTGGGCCATATTGCCTAGAGCTGATGGGAGTTGGAGTTCAACAACATCTGTGGAGGGTGAGCAAAAGCTCCCCATCCCTAATTTAGAGGCATTGGGAGAAGCCCAGTCTAGGGTTGCCATATTTTGAAGAGCAAAAAAGAGGACACATTTGTTGACTTCTACTTTTAACTAGGGATCACTAAGACAACTCTACCCATGAAAAAAAGAGGATGCGTCCTGGGAAAAGAGCACATGTGGCAACCCTACAGTTAGCTAAGGTGTGAAAGAGTAGGAGGGAGATGCAGGAAGGGCATCACAAAGAAAGGAGAAAGATCAAAACAAATATTGAAGGTGGAGAAGAGGCAGGGGCCATCAGTTAGTGGGAGCGAGGCCATGTATTGCTCTTGCGAAGAGAGCTTGAGCTTGAGGGAGTTGTGCTGGAATGGGTTATGGGAATAAGGCAGGACTAGGTAAAGGTTAGACCCAGAGAGTGGTGGTGTAGAAGATGGAAGTTAGGGATCAATAGGAGACAGATCAATGGGGCTAAGAGTGGGGAGAGCTGGTAGGAAAACGAATGAAGCTGGACAGTAAACGAAGGACAAGGGGTAAGTGTGAAACGGGAGAAGGGGAGTAATTAGGGGGGATAAGTAAGTGGTAAGCGGCTCTTCTCGACGCCAGGGGGCGCCAGAGCAGACTGGCCGGGGCAGGAAGGGCTTACCTGGATAAAGAGGTGCAAGGTAAAGGCGGGGAAGGAGTGGGCAGGTGGGAGGAGACCCTGCCTTGCCGGCGGCGCCTGGGCGGGGCTTAGTCACCTGAGGGGAGGGGCTACGGGCAGGAGAAGCAGGAAAGGGCGAGAGGGAGGGGGGAGAGGGATGGCGCGCCTGACCTGGTCGAAGTAGATGGTCATGGTGCGGTTGCTCATCTCGGACGGCTCGTGGTTGGTGCTGCGCGTGGCCGAGAACGCCACCTTGGCGCTACCGGAGCGCACGGAGATGCCCAGCGACGAGGTGATGGCGCCGTCGGCGGACGGGCTGGAATCGCACACCACCAGGCACTTGCCCTCCAGCACTATGGGCTCCGTGTCGTTCTGCGCCGGCACCGCCGGGCTGCCGCCGGGCAGCTGCAAAAGCAATAGGGCCAGCGCCGCCGCCACCACCGCCACGCAGGAGTAGCCGCCTGCGGGCTCCGCCGCCGCCACCCGCCGCCGCCGCCACCCGGCCATGTCTTGCCGCAGCGGGGCCCGTCCGTCCAGCCGCGGAGTCCAAAGGGGGCGGCGGGAGGGCGACGGCCGGGCGCTGCTGCCTTCAGTCTCCGGAGGGCGGCCGGCCTGGGCGCCTCAGCGAGCGGGAAACGAGCGGGCGCCGCCTTGAATTTTCGCGCTTCTTCGGCGGCCTCACAGGAAGGCGGGAGGCGCGCTGCAGCCTGCGGGGCGAAAGAGAGCCAAGTGAGGCGGGCGGCGGACGCCGAGAAAGTCCAGCTCGCCAGGCAGCCAGCCCCCCCCCCCACTCACACAAAGTGCCAGACCCTCCCGAGGTCCATCCTGTGTGGTGTGAGGGGGGGGGGAGAGAAACCCACTCGGTGTCTGTTTTATGAGGTGGAGCGGGGGCAGGGCTTCTCTCAGACACACGGCAGAAGGCGAGCCGGGCAAAAAGACCTTGACGGGGCGGGCGCGAGCTGCGCTCCGTTTCCCGCCAGTTACCAGTCACCACATAACCTAAGAAAGGTCCTAGTGGATCAGAACAACGGTCCGGTTAAGTCCAGCGCCCTGTTTCTCACAGTGACACACAAGCACCGACCCTTCTGATCCCGCTTTGGAGTGTGTGCGAGAGCTGAAGGCGTCGCAAGGGGTGGGGCGGGCTCTTTCAACATCTCGCTCCTTTTGCAGTGCTTGTTGCAAGTGCCGGACTCCTTTTATTTATTTTTTTAAAGGAAAACAATGGCACTTCTGAATAAGCCTGGGCTCCTTGCCCTGCCCACCCCACCCACCGCCAGGAATCGAAGGAAAGCACCCTGGGAGGTCCCTCCGCACCTCTCTCCCACACCACAAATAGAGGTGCAGACGATTTGCTTCCACACAAGAAACTCCCAACCTCCCGTCTCGTTCCCTTTCCTCGGGCACAGTAAGCTGTGGCAATAACCACAGACATTTTATCTCGATCCCAAAGCACTTGCGCATTTTTGTTCTATACTCCTATCCGGATGTAACTTTTTTTAAAAAAAATATGAATGAACACAAGCGCGTTTTAGATTTTAGTTGTAATTCAAACAAAATCTGCGAAGGGAGCGCTTCTGCTTAACGCAAGTTAATGTAACCCAGTGCCTCGCACTCGGAGGTGTCTCCTTTCTTGGAATTGCTGATAAACTCCGCTCCAACTTCGACTCCCCTCCCCCCCCACCCCCTCCACAAGGCCGTTTCCGCTTTGATCCGCATCCCTGTCCAGTTTTAGCAAATCCGTTCCTTAAATTCTCGCGGGGAATGCAACGGGGATCTATTAGGTACCACCTGCAAAGTTCCCGAGTTTCTTCCGGAAGAGTTGAACCTGAGTCGAGTCACTAACACGAACCCCTTTCACCCCGTTCCATCGCTTTCCCTTTCTAAAAAGCCCACCAGGAAGGACACCGCCCCCCCCCCCCCACCGCCGCCGCTCCCATACACCACCCTACGAGTTCCTAGTTTTGCTATCCCGTCTTTATCTCCATCTGGGGTCAAAAATTTAATGGATCAAAATGAAAGGGGCTGGCGGCGCGCTGGTTTACCTGGAGGATCCATGGCGGAAGACAGTCGGGCTTGGTTTAGGCTGCCGTCCGCGAAGTTGTATTGCTTGGAGAAAATGAGCTGAGATTAGGCTGGCAAGCAGAAGAGACAGGATTCGCCTCGTTCTCTCCCGCCCATTGCCAAGATCACCCCCTCCCTCCCTCCTTCCCACCCTCTCGCAGACACATTCACACCCGCCACTGCTTCTCACACCAGATAAACTCGAGCAACGCACACACACGCACACACAACCCAGATCTGCCCTGGACAAATTCCAGCGCGCGCACACACACAACCTCTCCCCCCCCCCGTCAATTTCCCCCGCTTGATGTCCTGTAAACAGCGGCTACCTGGAGCCAGGCACAGGCTGAATTTCACCCGGAACGAAGGAAGCGATCCTTTTTGGCTCTCCTTTAAAAGAAACGCGCTCTCAGAAGCTGGTAGAAGTAGATCTCCACTTGTCTTCTTCTAGCGTTCCTTCCTCCCCGCCCTCCCCTTGCCCACAGACCACCGTCAAATGTCAAGATCGGCCACGGAAGAAAAACGCTGGCAAATATCGGAAAAAGACTAAGCAGCATCCACGGTCACAAGGCGTGGAAGTCGCTCGTTTACAGAAGTTCCGTTTCTGGTCTGGACAGAGAGGGGCTGCTGTAGCGTGTGAGCGGGGAACAGGGGCTGTCGCTTTAAAAAACCTCAGGACACAGGGGTTGCTTAGGCGCAAATGCCTTATTAACTTTGGTTCCTGCGCCCCCCTTTTTTTCTTCCCCTTTTCCTTTTCCCAGGGATACCCTATCAAGTCTGGAATTAGGTGTGCGAGGACTGGAGGGAGGCGCGTTATATTGGCCGGAACGGGAAGCGCTCTAACTCCAAAAGTGGTTGGCGAGCGCCACCTAGTGGCACTCGCTGCCGTTGCCTACAGGGGTGTTCGGAATTGAAGGGATGGAGCGTGCCTTGTGGACGTGGTTGGATTGTTTGGGTTAGAGAAAGAGCACCGGGAGCGGGATTCCCGGGGAGAACAGGAGGAGGATGAACTTTCAATTAAGCTGTCGCCTCCTCCCTCTCCCCCGCTCTTCCCTCTGCACCTCCTGCAATCAAGGGAATCCTGCGCTCGCAGATCTTTTACAAAGCCAAAGGCTGCCATGATGATATATGCTGCAGTCAAGGTTATCATCAGTTGTTATTGGCTGCAATATATATATTTCTCACAGCTCAGCTGGTGCAGCTGCCGCGGAGCCGAGCAGTTGGTGCTGAGAAAGGGGAGACTGTGGAAGAGAGTGAGCCGTTTGTGCTAATGGCTTGTTTATCATGCCACCGGCTCCCTCCCCCCCCCAGGTGATTTTAGCTGGGGGGTTTTTAACAATAAAAATAGAAATCTCTGCTATTCCTCAGAGAGAAGCATTAGCGAAGGTTTTTCCCAACTAGCCATGATGCCAGTGCAGATAATGAACCTGTGTCCCTTGGCCTTAAGTATCAATTTGAGGCACAATTTGCCCTGGACTCGCCTGCAGAACTTGTTAAATCTTGTGAGGGTTCAGCCCCGTAAGAACAAAAGTAACAGCTAGAAAGAGTAAATCTGACTGTGTTCAAAGTGTGTGTGTGTGTGTGTTTTTTTTTCAGGCCAGAGATTGGAGAGAGGAGCTGGGTATGTTTAGCATGGAAAAGGGGGGACAGATATGATAGCCCTTTCTAAATGTGCCCTAAGGGCTGTCACATGGAAGAGGGAGCATGCTTGTTTTCTCCTGCTCTGGAGGGCAGGACTCATGGGCTAGCCAGGGGGCAGGGGCGGGAGGGACAGGTGCCCCCCCCCAAATCAATAAAAAGACATAGCAAACAGATGTTCTGTCCAGGGCCGTCTTAAGCATATCTGGCGCCATGGCTCAAAGATCCCTCTGGCGCCCCCTCCTTTCCCAGAATTTAGAACTCGGGGTCCAACTTGCGAACCACCTCGCAGCTCCGGGACCTGCCACTCACAGAAGATGCCACCGATGTGCTGGCCACACGCGGCTTGCCAGACCGCCGGAACCCTGCACTCGCTTGCGAGGCTCCGGGGCGCCTCCTCTTCCTCCGCTGCCTGACAGTGACAGCCCACTGCCGGCGCTCTCGCTGCTGCCCAGCGGCCCAAGGAGCATGAGGCGGTTGCCATGCCGCCACCTGTGCCCTGGGGAGTGGGGGGGCGGCGGGCACCAGTGACGCGGTGGAGGCCCCTCGGGAGCCGCCACCGCCACCGCCACTCCTGCCACTCCCTCAGGCAACAGCAGCTGAGGAGAGTCCCGCGGCCGAGGGAGAGAAGGATCTATAGGGCTTAGTGGCTCGTTGTGCCCCGCCAACCATCTGGCGGTTTGCAGGGAAAGAGGAGGCCGCTGGCAAAGCCGCACAGCTCCCCCACTCGCTGGGGCACCCCTGAGAGGCCAGCACCCTGGCGCAACAAGCCACTAAGCCCTATGGTAAAGACACCTCTGGTTCTGTCCCCGCCTAAGAATAGGCCTGCCCCCCACTCCGGCAACAAAAATCCTGGCTACGCTCATGGTAGTACTTGAACTAATGGCTTCAAGTTACAAGAAAGAAGATTCCGACCAACCTTCTTTTTAAAAAGAAAACTTCCTGACAGAGCTGTTCGACAGTGGAACAGACTCCCATGAGAGGTGTTGGACTTTCCTTCCTTGGAGTTTTTAAGCAGAGGCTGGATGACCATCTGTCATGGATGCTTTAGCTGAGATTCCTGCATTGCAGGGGGTTGGACTCATGGGCGTACCCACCATGCGGCAAGTTAGGGCAGCTGCCCTACTCTAGAAGCAGGGCTGGTGGGCAGAGGCGGAGCACAGCCCGGCGGAGCGCGAGTTCGCCATTCCCGCCGCACCGCGCCGCACCCTCCCTCCAGCTCCCCGGCGCGCCCTCAGGCAAGGCCAAGCGCGGCGGGGAACCAGAGAGCGCGGCGCGGCGGGCGGGAACGCTCCGCTGGGCTGGGCTCCGCCTCCGCCTACCAGCCCTGCTGCTAGGGAGGGGCACAGCCCGGCGGAGCGCGAGTTCGCCGTTCCCGCCCGCCGCGCTGCGCCCTCCCTCCAGCTCCCCGTCGCGCCCTCTGGCAAGGCCAAGCGCGGCGGGGAACCAGAGAGCGCGGCGCGGCGGGCGGGAACGCTCCGCTGGGCTGGGCTCCGCCTCCGCCTACCAGCCCTGCTGCTAGGGAGGGGCACAGCCCGGCGGAGTGCGAGTTCGCCGTTCCCGCCCACTTTGTGGCCCCTCCCCTTCCGTGCCTTGGCCCCTCCCCTTGCCCCCCCTAGTTTTGATCCTGGGTACGCCCATGGTTGGACTAACTAGATGACCCTGGGGTCCCTTCAAACTCTAAGATTCTATGATTCTATGTCTTATCTCAAATTCAACAGTTAAATCCCAAGCAATTAGACCACTGGCACCATTTGAAAAACTGATTTTGAATATAACTGAACACCCATTTTTCTATCAACTTTATACAAAATACTGACCTAGCCATTGGACAATGCTTGGCTATTAAACAGTAAGGTGGGTGTCCCCATTGTACACACTTAGTGATATTGAATCAATTACTGGTACCCATATGAAATTGCTGCCAAAATCTAAATACAGGGTGTGGAGGTTAAAATCTTACTGCTTCTTCTCTGAAAAGGTTCTATGTTGCTTTCACTGACCCCTTATTTTTGAGCATCAGGAATGGTTATAAATCTTTACTTTCTTAAGCAGTCTGATTGGGGGGGGGGTTTAGTCCAAAACACTTGGAGGGCACCATGTTGGAGAAGGCTGCCTAATATCACATAAAAGGTATTTTCCTTGAGGAGCTTCCAATCTGAAATCCATCACAGAAGAAGCTGCAAAGAAAAGAACCAATTAACTTTGGGTTTATCCAGCCTAATAAAAACACAGTACTTCCTGAAATTCAGGACAGACATGAAGACCAGAAAGGATTCCTTTTCAACAAAATTGTGGATTGCATTCCATGCATCAGTCAAAGAGCTTTCTAGATTGGGTGTGGGCTGGACAAAAGGATCTTTAGCATTATGAAAGTTACATTTGACACAATAGACTGACTCATAAAAAAAACCCTGCTGTATTAAGATAATTCTTGGAAGTGGCTGATCTGGGAATTGGTAAAAAATCACATCACCACGCAGTAGAGGGAAGAGCAGAGCCTACATTAAAAATCTGCCCCAGACTCCCTGTTTCAAATTCACTTTGCCATATGCTCTGCACATGCTGTGTTCATAAAATGTAGCTCCAATGAGTTATAAAACTCTGCTTATTCTTCAGGAAAAAACGATGAGGGATCCACGGTGGGGAACCATTACGAAGCATTTACTACTTAGGTGCATTTCTATAAGTGGCAAAGTTCTTCAGTAAAAGTGAGTCAGCGCCAGAAATAAAAGAAAATGGTCCTTTACGTTTGATCCTGTGGATGAATAACTTCATTGCACTGAACTCTTATGTTTTATTGTTATTGGTTTTTCAGTATACTGGGCAGCAAGTTGCAGTATATTATAGGCTCTTAACATCCAATAGTAAAAAAGAAGAAGAAGAAGAGCAATAGGAACCACCCTGGTCAAGCACAATAGATTTCCCTTGCCTTTCTTTGAATATGAGTGCCCCCCCCCAAAAAAATGGTAAGTGATCCTATTCATATCTACTGAGTTCAATGGGCCTTAATCCCAGATAAACTCATATAAGATAGTACTCTGTTCACTAACAAGTGACGCTTACACAGTACACTATACGCCGGGTTAAGCACATTGTCACAAATGTGAATAAAGACTTGCAAGCCCATAGTATTGGAAGGATATTTCATCCTTATACTCTACAACTTCATTCTCATGCTTCCATGTTTTGCATTTAAATGTGAACAACAGAGATTCTTAAACTGCATTGCAGAGTCTTATTCAAAACCATTAATCCACCCAAACAAAGACACCTTGGACCCTGAAGACTCATGAACTCATGTATTTGTGAGCTACTGGAAAGTCCTAAATGGCTTCCATGGGCAATGGACACATTATGAACTTTTGGTTAGTACTCAAAAAATCAACATAAAGGAATAATCAAAATGCTGTCACATGGTATAACTTCACCACATGAACATTCTGCACAAATTTCCATGAAGTTGGTTAGGGAATATAGTCTTTCTTTTACCATTATTAGAACGTCCAGTGTCAGGTGATCCTCTCTGTGGATAAAGGGGATTGCATATTCTGGATGCCACCACATAAAAGTCATAGTCATCACACACTGCAGGTGTGATGGTGGAGAAGGGGTACCCAAAGAGGACAAGTGCAGAAGTTCATATCAAAATAGAGAATTCAACTAGCCCATTGTTTGCTCCAAGGGTGGGAAACCTCAGGCCTGAGGCTGGATGTTCAGGGGCAACTGATGCATCAAGTATCATAAGATGATTTAGGCAGGCTTGAAGAATTCAGCCTTTGTGAATTTTTCTGCAAAAGGTTCCTTGCCCACACTTCATAGGCTGATGTGAATACCCAAACTTAGTTATCGACTCAGATTTTGCAGCTCTCCAAATATTGTGCGGCACGGGTCTCATCAGCTTAAACGTATCAAAATACATATTTTAAGGCATATTTCTGAAATAAAATACATAATTTAATACATGCTAAATCAAATATGCATTTGGAGAAGATTTCTTTAAAACAAACATTTGCAGATTAATGTGCCAGTGGAGCAGAGCTGACAGATTCCTCACTTAGCTTAGAGGAGTGGGTAGAACAAATTTGCAGTAGCCACTGCCTTCAAGGTCTTCCCCCAAAGGTGATGATCAAATATAAGCAGTGACATAAATGCCCCCCTGCCCATGATTAGGGGTGGATGTTAAAGCTAACTACATGCAGTATTCATCACTTCTGGAAAGGTTTATCACCAGAACAAAAACCAGGGAGGATCACTTGACACTTACAGTACTTAGATGTCATTTTAGCTTACTATTGCCACGGGTATGCTAATTATAGCACCCTGTGTCCCAAATGCATCATTGCACCTAGAGGCCAATCTCCCCTTGGTAGAATTATGGATTTGGCACAGGTCACTTAACTTCTGGCTTTGCCTAAATTCAAATCCCCCCCCCCCGGTCTTATATCCCCAGTGCAACAAACTTTCACAAGAGTGCCTGGTCTAAAATTGTCAATCAAAAACTTCACTCTTGTGGTTTATCCCCACAACAGCACTACTCACCATGGGTCATAGTAAAGCAAACAGTCTAATTTACCAACGCCTAAATGATATCAAGCGTCAGAACAACTTGGCCACAATAAGGAAATTTTGCCCATAGTATGACCACTTTCCATCCTCCCATTTTGATTCTTTGGCACCCTATCTGTATAATCTAGCAATTCCAAAATAGAGATGTGCCTTTACCCTTGCAAGACTGAATGTACTGCCCTCGGCTGTACTTGAGGGACGATTCCAACAGATTCCACACGAACAATGCTTATGTCCCTGCGGAGATGGCAGCACTGAATCAATGGTGCATGCCCTCCTGGCGTGCACTCTTTACAAACACCTGAGGAACGAGATCATCACCCCTCTTTTATTGTCCATTCCAGGTCACTCAACCACTGCCACAGTGTCTTTTCTCCTGGCAGATCAAGAGGCGCAGATGACTGCAAAGGCTGCAAGGTTTCTAGCTGGGGCAATCAGAATAAGGTCCACTATTTGATTCCTGATTCAGGACCCTAAACTGTGTTTTATATAATCAACTTCTTATTTTGTTCTGTGTACATCACAATGTTCTTTTGTTGCTATGGCCGATGGCTGACGCAAATAAAGTTTCATTCATTCATTATGTTAATTGTATATCTTGTTGTTCTCTCCAGCATTTGGTTTTTATTCCAATCTTTTTTTTCTGTTGCTGATTTTTATTTTTACCTCCTTTGTTGTAATATTCTATGTAGTGATCTCATTATCAGCATGATTTCCTACATAGCTAAAATGACACCAGCCACACACACACAAGAGGATGATAGCATTCAACTTGGGAAACTCCAAAGGTTTGCAGAAGTATAAAAATCTCTAGTGGGGAAAAATTTTTGGAGGCCATGAGACCTCCCAACCAGGTAAAATGAAGACTGAGCATGCTCAGTAGCCACAGACTGCTGGATGTCTGTTGAAAGAAAGAAAGAAAGAAAGAAAGAAAGAAAGAAAGAAAGAAAGAAAGAAAGAAAGAGCACATGGAAAAGGAGCTGGGAGTGGAATTGAATATCCTGAAAGATGCATGGTTAGAACCCTGAACAGAAGCATTCACATGGCAACATTATATGTTACAGATCCCACTTCTTGTATTCTATATTTTCATTGTAAGTGATAAGAATGCTTGAAAATAATAATAACAAAGCTTCAATTTATTCTGCTTTACACTATTTCTGAAGTGGTCATAAAGCAGCAGCTCCCCAAAGGGCCAACACAGAAAACTTTGAAACCTTGCCATTAGTATTCCTCATAGAAGGATAATTCAGCTTTTTCAGACTCCTGCATGTAAAAGCATATTCACAGAAGAGTTTCCACAAGCATTAGCAGTGCATACATATAATCCCTTTGGCTTTCTGTGCTACAGAGATGCTAGATGTCATCATAAGCATCACATAAATTCAAATCCATTTGTTCATTGCTTGTATTCGCAGTCACTTTGGGGAGTTATTTCTCCACCATTATTTTCAGTCTGCTATGTCAAGACAAAATGTATTTTTAGGTATATTGAAAGGAAAAGTGCAAAGTGAGCCAAACAATTAAGCGACGATGTCTTCAGAACTCCAAACTACATCAGTACTTGTTAAAATGTTCTGATCCGAAACACATTGCAAGGAAGGTAATGTACTCAACAGTGTTGTTATGTTAATTTGCTCCCTTCTCTGTGGTCTGCCAATTGCAGTGCTGCTCCCCATAAACAGCAAATCAATAATTTATTTGCTCCTAATAGGTGCAAAAAAAAAAATGAAGCAGAAATACTTTGTGCTAACTCATTGCAAAAGTGTGGGAGGTGGGAAGTTTATTTGAATTTTCTGATGAAGGTTGTAAATTTTATTTGGATTTGAATGCCAAGATCAACAATTCACAACCCAAATATCTTAATGGAGTATCACATGTCAATATATGCTCTGATTTTCTCCAACTGATATATTTTGAATTGCATCTATACTTGAAGAACATAAACACAGTGTCCTGCAGCAGAAATTTAAGAATTTTGATTAATCACTGAGATTTAAACAGATTGCAAAACCAGGCTCAATTCCATTTCAAAACACAAGACCAATTACTATAATTTTAGGATGAATGCATTGAGATTATGGAAAAGACATGATCTTGCACTCTACTCCACCCAAAGAGTCTCAGATGGACTTCATTCATTCATTCAGTATACCTACCGGAATCTGAAGACCATAGGGTGATTCACATCATAAAAATACAAAATGAGAACACAAAATATCATAATGAAACAAAAACAAACCAATAACTCACCTCCCACAATAATCAATAAGATGAACAGAATCAAATGAAATACAGTGGTACCTCACTTTACAAACTTAATCTGTTCTGGAAGTCCATTCTTAAACCAAAGTCATTCTTAAACCAAGGTGCGCTTTCCCTAATGAGGCCTCCCGCTGCCAGTGCCCTTCCACCGTTGGCTTTTGTTCGTAGACTGAGTTAAAGTTCACAAACCGGAACACTACTTCTGATTTTGCAGAGTTCGTAAACCGAATAGTTCGCAAACAGGGCTGTTCTTAAACCGAGGTACCACTGTACTGAAGCAGGTGAAATAAAATCATAACTGAATGACTCATCACAATTAGGGTTGCTACTCTGTCTTCTTCCTCAGAAACCAGACTACGCTCAGTCATTGGCTACTGCTGGGGGAATTCCCCAGGGCCAGCAATATGAGGAGCAGTCTTCCTGCCAAAGAGGGCAAATTTGAATGGACCAATCATATGCCCTGCTCAGAGGGTGGTGACCGGCTGGCTGGCCAGACCAGAACATTAATGATAAAGGCCCAGTAGAAAGAAAGCCTTGCATCGAAAATAGGAAGCTGTTGTATACAGACTGAAATCATCGGCCCATCCCCATCTCAGTGTAGACGGATCTATAACAGCACAGGAGATCATATCCTGGCAAAATGGACAAAATGAGCTCTGTGTGATTTTTGTGAGTTCTCTTTCCTAAGAGAAAGCTTGTGTTTTATCCATGATCCATCAAAGCACAGCAAATGCCTTTTGAAACAGCTTAAATCTAGGCAATTGCAAAGTGTGGCATTCCTCAGATCTATCAAACGAGAACTAAAATTGGTGGTCTTACTCCTTAGTGGTCTTGCAAAGTTCCAAGTGCTAATACATTATGGGATGGTATCCTGCTGCAATATATTATCTGGATAAAGATAGACGCCCTGATCCATAGTGCACATAAAAGATTAGCCAATGTGACTTAATGGAGTCCACAAGTGACTATCTTTTAGCCAAAGTTTGCTGCATAAATCATAGATCCTTGCTTCTTTCTTCCAGCCACTCTCCAATTCACTTTGTTATTCCTACCGTAACCTCAAGAGACTCGGTTTTTCAAAATACTATTTTCTCTACAACATCATGGCATCTTAGAAGGGTAAACAAAATAATGTCAGCTCCTCCTTTCTGTCAATCAGCCTTATTCCCATTTCTTAAAAGCCTGAGCTTGCTAAACCAATGCTGTCATTTTTATCATCCTTGCTGAGCTCATTTAGTAAAAGGCAAAATATCTTTCCCATGCATAACCATTACACCACTATGTTATGTTCCAATTAGAGCAATCTGAATCAGCTATCTCTTTCCCTTTTGTAAAACAGGCAAAATCACACGTGCTGTCTCGCCTTGGCTTGTCAATTAAAGTATTAGCAACTGTCAATCAAGTGCTAGTCTTCACTTTCTTTGTGAATAATAGGAAGTAGATGTATTCCACAGCACAGCTATGGGTTGGAAATATGATTCTTTGCCATCTCAGAGCAGACATTCCAATAGAAAATTGGCAGGTGACAAATCTTGCTTCCAGCTATTTTCTTTAAAAGCAAAAAAGAAGAAGAGATGTGCAGAAATTGAACCATGGGAGAATGGGGAGATGGAGAGATTAAAGTCAATCAGCATTTATATTCAAATATTATTATATTAAAGCAGGTGGAATAGAGAGGTAGACAAAGTGAATGGTTTAATTGCTGGTGGTGAATGTTTTCCTCCATTTTTTGCGTCAGATTGAGAATGACCAAAACTGTACCTATCCCCTCACAACTTAGCCAGACCTCCCTTCACAGCTAACCTCATGCCATACCCTCTCCCACCACAGCTTGCCCCAAGCCCTTCAAGTCACCTATCACAGCATTTCACCAACCACCAAATCTGTCCAAGCTACAAGCTACTTCTGAGAGCTGTACTTAAGCCATCTATCAGCCATTAAGGATCTCATCCTTGTAATTCCAAGTGCTGTACAACCCATGTGGTTCTCGTGGAGAAAGCTGCCTTCTATAGCACCAGGATGGGTAGAAAATACTACATCAAACAGGACATCACCTGCAGGCCATGCAATACATTTAGTATCATCAAATGCAGAAAAGGATGTCATGTGACTAGGGTTACCATGTACCCTCTTTTTCCAGGTCATCCCCTCTTTTTCAGGGGTAAAATTTGATACAAATTGCATTTATTTGCTTTGAATGGTCGTCATAGCATCCTCTTATTTGCACTTCAAAATATGGGTATGACATATCCAGTACATAGATAAAGCCAGTGCTTTTTTTTTCTTAAAAAATGTTTAGGGGTACTCTCATTTTGACTCAAGAAAATCACCATTTTATAGTTCAAATTGGGGAAAATACCACACATTCACATTCCACACTGCTTCACACATTAAACGCTCGCTTCTGTCTGAAGGCAGCCCTGTTTAGGGAAGCTTTTAATGTTTAATAGATTATTGTATTTTAATGTTTTGTTGGAAGCCGCCCAGAGTGGCTGGGGAGAGCCAGCCAGATGGGCAGGGTATAAATAAATTATTATTATCATCATCATCATCATTATCATTATACTCAGGAAACACTGGAAAAGGAAATGAAGCTGCCATCAGAGGTGGTAACAACAAAACTGACCAATCACCGTGCTAGATTCCAGCTCCTAGTTCACACATTAAACACTCACTTCCGTCTGAGACTCAGGAAACACCATGACAGGAAGTGAGGCCGCCAAAAAAAATTTTTTTTTAATCGTTTCCTCTCCCATTAGATTCACAAAATGTTTAGGGGTATGCGTACCCCTGCATCCCCCCAGAAAGAAAGCACTGGATAACGCTACAAGTGACCTACACACGTTTTAAAAACAACAAATCAGTGATTTTGACCAAAAGAAAAATGTGGAGCAATCTGTTGCTAAGCACTGACAACCGTAGCCTGTACCAATAACTGCCTCTGGATGCACACATCGGACACACCAACACCCCATGGCCTTGGGGGGGGGTGTGCCAAGATCAGCAAATGAAGGCCCCCCTGAGTATGCCAGCTTCAAATCTCTTAATCTGTCACATTGGAAACAGCATCAATTTTATCAGAGCAGCTGATGAAGGTGGAAGCCAAAGTGTTTTGCTAGAAAAAAAAAATCTAAAAATTCTGCTTTGTTAGTCACTGGAATAAATATATGGTTGTAGTGATTAACTGCATCCTACCAGGATCCAGAACAAACTTGCCTGAAAGGATCTGTACACATAACCTTTAAGGAGCATTTGCAAAGTAAAATGTGCATTAACAAGCAGAGCCATTCCAAAGAGCCTGCAAGCACTTACGCCGTTATATGGCTGTGTAACCGTGGCCTCTCATTACAGAGCAATGGATGCCCATTAAGTGCTAAGACTGACCACATTAAAAGCATTATCATCATCATCAGAGCAGAGAGCTAGAAGACTGTTATTCATCAGTGACAACCAGAAATGAAGCTTGAAATGCTTAATGTTATGCATGCATTAAGGAATGGAGTAATGTCGGCAGAAATCATATTGCTTGTGCTCACACTCCTGCGTACCCATAATTCACACGTTGATCTTATCCAATGTACATTGCTATGTGCCAGGATGAGAAGTACTTGGCATTCTTGGAGCAAGCTCAGCATTGTATCAAACGCTGCATAAATCTTTCAGATCATTGAAGGTGGTGGAGAAAATTAGACCAATTAAATGTCACCCAAAAGGGTAACTGGTAAGAGCCGCTAAATTGGAGTTCACTCACATACTCAGTGCAGTTACAGGTGTAGGTTAATATGCAAGGGAAATACCAAAGGGCTAATATAATGGAAGCCAGGAAATTAATTTATATATGGGAGTGCAGTAAAATGATGACTTTTCTCGCAGTGACATTTCAGAACTTTTGTTAATTTGATGGAGGAATTTGGTCACTGCACAATAATATTCCTAGAATGTCCAATTTATGGACTGTCCAAAATTCCCCACCCTAAGGGAGATCTTCCTATTTCTCATTTCCTTGGAATCTGTTCCTCGATTACATTGATCTGTTCCTTGATTACATTGATCACGTATTTAGTGCACTGGGGTGGGGCGGGGAGTTCTGTAGAGGGCTTTGCGTTGCATACATCTTAACTCGTCCACAAGACTGATAATGCCGGTCGAGCAGTACTCCATGAACACCTTGGTCAACACTGTAAACTAAGGCAGGGTTGTAATCCACTCCCTTTTAGTGAAAATATTGTTGCCCTGTGAAAATAGGGGGGGGACGACCCCGCTTTATTGGAGATGGATTTGGTGCTTATCTTACTGAGTCACATCAAATATATGCCTATGCAAAACTGTACAGAAAAGCTGCCAGCACTGTGTGCAGATCAGTGGTGGCAGTTAAGTTAGAAAAGCAAGGGGGGGGGGAATCATTGGCTACCTTGCAAGGTTAATTAAGGTAAATCGCAACCCTCTACTGATAATTTCTGGGGGACAGACTCCAGCACCCCAATACATTTTAGGGATTGGTTCATTTCATCCCCACACCCATTACAAAATGAATGGGATCCCTGTCCCCCTGGAAAGTTCTGCTGAAAAACCGCAGCAGCCACAAGCTGAGAAGGTCAAGTATACCAGCCATCATGTGATGCCTATAAACAGCCACCCACAGCACACCTTTAATAGTGTCTTCAAAGTATGTTCCTTGGAGGCCAGCAACATGTTCTGATGTGCTTTGTCTCAGCAATTTCCTATTGCACATATTTTTCAAATAAACTTAAGGACTTTTTATTACTGTATTATTATTGAATCATCTTTACAAGTTTGAGCTTTGTTTTCATTTAACATCCTTCCAGCTCTCGGTATGCTGTTCAAACAGTCTTCATGTACCAAGTGTGCACTGGGGGGAGATTGGAAATCACTTGCATTAGGCCCAGTGAACTACTAAACTATGAGACATGGAGCAGATAGCAGTGGGCTTTTCCATCATGCAGACTGTAATGGTGTAAGGGTGCAAGAAAGGCTCTCCCAATCCTTTTCAACTCTGAACACACCCAGCTCACATCAACATACTTAAAAGCACTGTTTATATATACAAAGGGAGCGAAATCTGTACATCATCGTGAACTATCCTGTGTGATCATGACTATGGAGTCTCTATTTGTTGTACTCATACAACATGCCCTTCACTAAATTATCCCAGGGTGGGTTTAGGGATTTATGAATCTGTTCATGTTGGTTTCTCACTTATCTTTTTCTTTTTTGTAAAGTCATCACAAAAATTCATCAGAATTTTAGTGCATTTCTCATCTACTACACACATTTTTTGTATACATTTTTGCCTAATATACACATATTTGCCAAGAAGTTATGTCAGTATGATGTATCTTTGTATGCCATTTCCAATAATAGCTGCATTTTTATCCACCTTTTACCCCAGTGTATGCATTCTTATACACATGACTTGGCTGGAGAGCTGCCTTACAAAATTTGTAGTAGTGCAAATTTCAAATTATGTCTCTGATTCATTTCACATCCTGTTTCAGAAAGTGCAAATTAGAAGGTTCACCTTTACATGCAAACTGAACTGATTTTGTCTTCCATCCCTAGGCAGGACCAAGGTTGGTCCGAGAGAAGGGCTTAGGAGACTTTCAACCAGCTTTCAATTCCTTGTGCAGCACAATAATGACTAGACTCTGGAAGGATTGGCCTAGTGTGGAGGTTGGTGGATGAAGGGTCAAGCAGCCTTATGAGCAAGCCTTAGAAAATTCACCAAGGTCTTTACTAGGACTTTTTCTCAGCTGGAACTCACCAGAACTCAGTTCCGCCACCTCTCAGAGAACAAGGGAGGTGTTCGTGGGGAGTTTCAGCACCTCTTTTTCTAAAAAGAATAGAACTGGTTTACCTTCCCCAGAAAGCTATTCCTAAAAGTAACAAAACTCTTATTTGCCTCCCAGAGTGCAGAATACTTTAGGAAATAGCTAATAACCTGTTATAATGATCAGCTAGCAAAGTCAAGCACTTGATTAGAAAGGGGGGGGGTACTGCTTAGACCCAGGAGGCTAATGAAACATATTGCTCAGGTATTCACTTATTTTTGTAATTAATTTAGCATTATGAGGGAGATCTCTCTACTTCTCTGACATTTCTATGAGCATTTTATTTTGATACCCTATTTCACTAGGGATAGCTATAGGGGAAATGCAAGTGTCAAATTTTGATTCTGCTTTTTGGAATGAACTCTACTCCATAATTGAAGAAGCTGTCAAGATGCATGCATATATATGCAGCCGACTGAGATGCAAAAAAAGAAAAAAGCACTTCCTTAGCTCATCAGAAACATCACATCTGTTTTGAGGTAGGCATTAATGGTTCAAAACAAAAACACTGCAGACATGTGGTGCTTTGAGTAACTTAGCTATTGGAGTGGTTTGAAATGCATTATATCCTTATGAGCTAAGGACCATTGCATTAATAACAGGAAATGTAGAGACAAGGAAACTTATCAGTTAGGATAACGGAGCAGGGACCAGGTTAATTCCCCTACCAATTCTCCCCTTCCTTCCACATTAAGGCTGGAAAAGGAAAGACAGAGAGACTGGGGACAATAAACAGCTTCCCCTCCTTCTGGGTACTCAGCAGGGGCACCATCTAAGGGGGACCAGCCCTCCATATTTTCAAGAAAGGGGCTGCCCCTCCCAAAAAAAATATTCTGCTTCAATCCTCAAAAGGACTTGCCAGGACGAAGATCCTTGACCCTGGAGCATCCTTTTGAGGATCTCCAGGGATGCAGAAGGGCAAAGTCAGTCACTTATTAATCAGCAGTTAAAGGGTAAAGGGACCCCTGACCATTAGGTCCAGTCATGACCGACTCTGGGGTTGCGGCGCTCATCTCACTTTATTGGCTGAGGGAGGCGGTGTACAGCTTCCAGGTCATGTGGCCAGCATGACGAAGCCGCTTTTGGCAAACCAGAGCAGCACACGGAAATGCCGTTTACCTTCCTGCCAGAGTGGTACCTATTTATCTACTTGCACTTTGACGTGCTTTCGAACTGCTAGGTTGGCAGGAGCTGGGACTGAGCAACGGGAGCTCACCCCATCGTGGGGATTCAAAACGCCGACCTTCTGATCAGCAAGCAGGGAGGATCAAAGGCTGAACCATATCTTTCATAGATGAGCTGAGAGTTTGGCTCACACTATTGCTTTTAGTTCAAAACCATAAGGGTATCTACAGTACACAAACACCCTTTCCCAAGGAATGCATGGGGAATGTTACAGCCAGTGACATATATAGGTGAATGTGCATAATACTGTACACTAATCAGCCTTGTCAGCATAATGCAACAGTACACAAAACAGAGTCAGGAAATTAGTTGGGGAACACCTCGACCCAAACAGACCCTGAATCCCAGACAAGGAGTTTAGAAGCTAGACACAGAGCTGACAGAGATGTTGCACCCTGGAGAGACCATGTCCATTGCTGTCCAAGAGCCTGAACAACTGATGAGACATACCGGTAGCAGAAGGGCCTTGCTGATAGCGTCCTGCACAGTGTGCTGTTTTATGTCCTGTGCTTTCTGGAAGACAGGTCTAGAAACAAGCTAGCTAGGCTAGGAGTGGCTGCTGGGACCATATAACACCGGCCCTAAAAGATGTACATTGGTTCCCATACATTTCTGAGCATAATTCAAAGTGTTGGTGCTGACCTTTAAAGCCCTAAATGGCCCCGGTCCTATGTGTCTCCACCTCTGTCGTTCAGCCTGGACACTGAGGTCCAGCACTGAGGCGCTTCTGGTGGTTCCCTCATTGTGAGAGGTGAGGTTACAGGGAACCAGGCAGAGGGCCTTCTTGGTAGTCAGATGTCAAGGAAGTAAATAGCCGCTCACTGAGTTCCGGGGGGATGGACATTTGTGGTACTCCAGCCCTGATCCCTGCCACCTTGCCTACCAAGCATGGTGGTATCTAGAGCATAAGAGAAAATTATGGATTACGTAGTGTGAACAAGTTAAGTCAGCATAATAACTGCAAGCTGTACTAAAATAAACTCTGCTCTGCTAAAGCAGCATTGCATCTGAAGCTCTTAACATAAAATGGTACCACATAATCAAGATCATTGATCATCATGACTAACACAACTCAAAAGGTAACTATCTTAAATAAAGATTTTTGTATGCAATTTTTATGTCCTTATCTATTATTTGACTTTATTACAAATCAGGTTTTTTAAAAAATATATGCCAACTCGGTTTAATATGAGCTGTAGTTTCCTTTATAGCTGCCTTCTTAAAAGACAATCGTTTTGATTGTGCAAGGAAACATTTTTAATACTAAGGAGAAAATTAATGGGACTTGAGGCAGTTACACTCTAAGGTTCAATAGTCTCAAGTAATCGAAAATATTAATGATTACTTATGAAGCTATATGTGTGAGAGAGCTCTGAACAGAATTATCTGTACAGAAAATGACACATTATGACCTTTCTCTGCTAGAATGGGGTCACATTAAAATCACATACCTTGTAGAACTTACTGTTATGGTCTTTACTACCCTCTTGTAACAAGTAGAAAGATAGCTCTCTCTTAATTTCTTATATACTTGCGCCTTACAGTATTTAAAATGAGTAGTAGTAGTATTGCTATTACTGTATTCTGATCATCACAATCTCATTTCTCATAGAAACTTCTGACAAAGCAGTAAACAAAGCAATACAAAAACACAATTTAAAACTTTAAACCAGAGTGGAGATCATCTGGCCCACAGACTCAACTTGGCCTCCCAGGGGTTCAAATTTGGCTCTTGAGGCTGTTCCCCCCCCAAATCATAGCCACCTGCCCCACTCCTGGCATCATATGTGACAAAAGGCATGAGGCAGGTCTAGACATGGCTGGCAATGCACAATCCAGAGCCCTAGCATGCCCTCCCAATTATGCATTAGCAAGGGAAAGCAAGCTTTGGCTCTCCTGCCTGTCAGGTGATGGGAGGCACAGCCACAACCTCCTGGATCGGCTGCATGAGCCAATTCTCCACAGAAAACTTCAGCTTTACTGCCCATCCCCTGGGGAACGTGATGCCTTATGAAACATGAAAGGACAGGGCTGGTTTATAGAGTTATTCAAAGTTCTGATCTACAAGTTGAGCTAGTGAGCTAACTCTACTTCCACTGGTTCCAGCCCTACACAGGAGGATGTCTCCAACTACAGCCAAAGTCACACGATCTGTCTGAAATTAGCTGCACAATTTGAGCCTATGTGTGTAGGACTTCATATGCATACACCGCTTATCAGATGGGCTGTCCCTCCATGAATGGTTTTATGCAGTGTGCTGGTTTTATGCATGTGCCCTTTTTGAATTAACCTCTCACTCAGTCCCCTGCTAAGGACAATAGCCCACCCATTCCAGTTAGCAAGTTGGTTTTGAAACTGGCCTTCTGCGGTAGACGTTATTATTATTGCTGGCATCCATCTATCACGGGAGACAAGAGTGCCCCCGCCCCGGGAGGGTAAAGTCAAACCATTGGAGATTTACAGCACTTGCTTATTATGTCAAGAAGTTCCCTGGGCAATCTGTCAGCATGCCTAAGATACTTCTATGAATCCTAGATGAAAAAGGTTTACTAATATGTGCATGCTCATATTGAGAAGATATTTTAATGGTGCAATAGACAAGTTGTAGTTAATGGGCAAAAAATGTTTTACAATATTCACGTCTCTTGATGTTTGAGCCTCAAATGTTTTCGCATGAACTTGAATCCCAGCTACATACATCCCATGAGATGCTAGCACGCTCCCAATTCTACCTTTCCTGACAGCACAGGCAATTGCAAACCTGTTGCAAATTTCAGCACCAAGTTTTACATTGCTGCAATGTTCCGTCTTATTGGCTGGGTCGTTTATTACAGCTCTGACCAGTCACTGGGTGTCTTCACTTGTTTCTGTTCTCCAAAAGGGATTCATGACCATACCAGAACATAAAGTTTGTGCAGTTAAAGTGATTTTAAGCAAGTTCTCACCCAAGCACAACAAATCCACTTTTTGCACCACAGGAAAGTGACAGGCACTGAAAGGGATGGGATGAACAAACAAGGAGCAGGAAGGCATGTAAACACACTGCAAGCAAATCAGAATGAATGCTTGATAATACTAGGCACGGTGGAAACACAAATGCTAAATAAATTGGTCACCATGAGGAACCTACAAAATCTTCCCATCAAATGGAACAACTTGTTCAGTCAGATAAATGTCCTTATGTGAAAACTTGCTCAAATCGTTCCAGTTTTAGGATTGCAATCCTATGCACCCATTCCTGAAATTGAGTCCCAATGAACACAATGTTCCTTTGCTTCTGAATAAACACGGATATGATTGGGCTGCAGATTTTGCTTTTTCTTATTCTAGGGAAATTTGAGACATTCATGTCCATTTACTTTCTAATACGTTTCTTCCCTCTGCTTGGTAAAATCAGGAGGAGCCAAGTTAAAAAGTGTGTGTGTGTGTGTGTGTGTGTGTCACAAAAACCTGCTTGGCACACAAAACCATAATATTTGTCAGGACACTCCAATGCATATTTCCTTTTCTTACCCAACCAATCACATGGCTAATCACTCTGATGGATCATGTGGTCAGGAGGGTGGCAGGAAATTATATTCATGCAGACATACTTAAGGTACATATGCAAGAAGCATATTTATATTTTGGGAACAATTCATGTTCTTATGTAGCTGCATTGTTTTATATTTTGTGAATGCCCCATGATCATATTATAAAATAGCTGTGTTCTATGTTCAAGCATGGCTAGGAGTTGTTTCTTTTTGTTTTCCAAGCTCAGAAACAAGCTTATCAAGTACTTTTGAGAACTAAAGTTCAAACTTTTCACTAAAATTTTTACTTTGAATCCATGCTTCAGACTTGTGAGCTCCATTGATCAGGGGCAGAGTTGCACATTTTAGCTTTTTGAGAAAAGACATCAACATATGCTTACTAGAATAATAATTTGGAGGCTTTTGATTTATTTCATGTCCTAACTTAACCTCAGAAAAAGGTTCCAGCTTTTACCAAGCACTGGCATGCATAGTAGTGCTTGCTGACAATAAGTTTGCGACAGATACTCATTGAGCAAGCAGGTGCTGCCCTCTAGTGGAAGATTATCATTGTTTACCAGCTATTGTCCAAGCTTTCTCTCTTTTCTTGGCTTGCCACGTTACATTTTGTCATATTTAAGATGGGTCTGCATGTGAATGACTTCTAAAATGCATCTTTGAAATATGCCCAACTGGAGTGGGGAAAAACATGTTCCCCACCAAAAATTCTCCCATTTATACAGATCTGGAAGATTTCCAAAGACCAGGCAGCTGGGAGATCTTTGGATGTTGGTTGAGCTAAAAAATATTCTGAAATAAAATAAAGCACATTTAAATGCCCTACTGAATAAAATTTTTCTTAAGCTGGCACCCAAAAGGCCATAAAGAAATGGTCCCACATAGCCTAACTGAAGCAGTTTTAGCAAAGGCCTACAAGTTTCCCCTTCTTTTTCGAGTACCTTAAGGGGGGGGAAAGGTAAAGGTAAAGGAGCCCTGGACGGTTAAGTCCAGTCAAAGGCGACTATGGGGTTGTGGCGCTCATCTCGCTTTCAGGCCAAGGCAGCTGGCGTTTGTCCACAGACAGCTTTCCAGGTCATGTGGCCAGCATGACTAAACTGCTTCTGCCGCAACGGGACACTGCGATGGAAGCCGGAGTGCACAGAAATGCCTATTACCTTCCCGCCGCAGCAGTACCTATTTATCTACTTGCACTGGCATGCTTTAGAACTGCCAAGTTGGCAGGAGCTGGGACAGAGCAACGGGAGATCACTCCATTGCGGGGATTCGAACTGCCGACCTTCCGATCGGCAAGCCCAAGAGGCTCAGTGGTTTAGACCACAGCACCACCTGCGCTTAAGTGGAAAATTAGTGGTACAGAGTCCTGAATGATGGCAGCAGTCAACTCCATAATGTTTCAGGCTCCAAGAGGAAGGAATCTGGGTCCCATTTGTCATGGAAGTTTGCATTCCAAATCCCTAAATTCCCCACCCCTCAAAAAAAACAAAACCACTGTCACAAACTACAAAGCAGTCGTTTCAGAAGACAGCTGGAGGAACAAGTGAAGAGTCATTCTGTAGTGAGTCAGGTAAATATATGGATGGAAATGTGAAGAACACACCACACTTTTCTCGCACAGGATCTAGATGAAGAAGGAACCGATTTGAGTCTATGATGAAAGGGCCAGCAGTCCTTGTAATTTCTCCTCATGTACCATAATCAGAGGCAATTTTAGCTGGATGTTGGTACTTGAAATAGTACTTCAGTATAATTTGCCAGAGTTAGGGATTGGGGATCTCTAATGCTTTGCATTTTAACACAGATCCTTGAACAGTCCAGTAAACCGAAATGTGTCTGGGTTTTTTTGGGGTTTTTTGTAGTGCTGTTCTCCAATGGAAAAAAAATATGTACATAAATATATATTTTGGGGGGGGGGTGCATACAGATGCATACATTAATGACTATAGCATCCACAAAAGACTCGGCCACAGTACTCAATGCTCTGGTAACTTCCAGACTGGAATATTGCAATGTGGTCTACATGGAGCTGCCCCTGAAGATTACTCAGAAGCTTCAAGTGGTCCAAAAGGCAGTGGCCAGATTCCTGGCTTGGATTACCTTTAGGATTCATATAACTCATATTCTAAAACAGCTGCATTGGCTTCCAGTTCATTTCTGGGTCCAGGTCCGGGTGCCCCCAATGGCTTAGTCCCCAAATATATGAAATACTGCCTCCTTGCCCCCTCCCCCTCCAAGGTTTTAAGATAAGCAGATGCAGCCCTCTTGGTTCCGCCTTCCTCAGAAATTCAGGGTTGGAGGTGGTCCAGCCATTCTCTGTGGCAACCTCTAAGCTGTGGAATTCTCTCCCCAAAAGAGGTAAAATCTGACATCTTAGCTATACAGCTTTCAGTGACCACTGAAGACTCACCTCTTTAACCTGACTTTGACGTCTGAGATGTGTGTTTTCAGTGGCCAGACTATTCCTGTGATTGTAATATGTTTGAACTGTTTTTAATTTGCAATTGTTGTAACCCACCCTGGGACCTGCTGGTGAAAAGGGGGCAACAACGGCAACAACAACAATTTGTAGTAGTGCAGTAAAAGGGCTTGCAAATGTATATATTAGGAGTGAGGCATACTAACTTACTGATTCATTTTTGTGACGCCTTAAAAAAAAAATCAGAAACTGAAATGGAGATGTTGCAAACTGAACCTAAGTTTGTAACTAAAAATGAGAAATGGAGATCAAACCTAGCCTGTGAAGTGTTTTCTTCTCTGTAGTAATCCCTAGTATGTCTGAAGTATCTTGGGACCAAGAAACTGTAGATTAATCCGGCCAAGATGGAGGTGCTGCAGGCAGATGCTTCTGTCAAAGTGGACTTTGAAGTAATTTCAAGGACAGGTGTCAGCAAACTTTTTTCAGCCATGGGCCAGTCCACTGTCCCTCAGACCTTGTGGGGGCCCGGACTGTATTTTTTGGGGGGGAAATGAACGAATTCCTATGCCCCACAAATAACCCAGAGATGCATTTTAAATAAAAGGACACATTCTACTCATGTAAAAACACACTGATTCCTGGACTGACTGTGGGCCAGATTTAGAAGGTGATTAGGCCAGATCCGGCCCCCAGGCCTTAGTTTGCCTACCCATGTTCAAGGATATCCCACATAGACACTTGTCTATCAAGAATCCTCTCCAGGTGTTAACCCATGAGGTAGGGCAGTAGGGATGACTGTGCTAGTTCCATCCGTCTTGTTCTTGTTGCCCATCAACTTGTTGCCCATCTAAATCAGTGAACTTAATCAGTGGACTCCTTAAGCCCCTACCACTTGCTTTTAGAACACAGGAAAATCAGGGTTGCAAAACTTGTAGGATGACGGTGGACAGAAGTAGCATGCTCACTCCCATTGACCCCCTTCATGCAGTAACTTAGCACCTATTGGTAATACTTGAAAAAGACTAAGGATACAATCCTAAAGCAGGTTTACCTGGTTGTAAGCCAAGTGGGACTTACTTCTTAGTAATTGTGCATATGGTTGCACAGTGAGATACTAAGCCATACTAATGACAGGATCTTGCAGCATCAGATGCAGTTGGTGAACCAACCAAGGTTGGTCAAAGGCACCCCCATCTCAAGGTTCATTCCACTTTATTTCAGTACACTTATTTACTTATTGCACCATATGGGTGCGATGTATGGGGACATAATGTAAATTGCACAAATCCCGGGAGGATAAAATATAACTGAAATAGAAATGCACAAATGGAAAGAAATGGTCCATTAATCGATAAAAAAACAAAGTGAAATTTGTTCCATTTTTTAAATTGACATCATCACTTTTCTCTGCAAATCTTTGTGTGTGTGTGTGCTTGGGATTTCTTGTGAAGTACAGAAATATATCCCCTTCTTTGCCATTAGATGTCCCTGCTCTACTTAGGAAAGAAGAGGACTTCCTCCCACCAAAGATATAAATTAATTATTGCTTAGAGCTATTTTCTTCTTCCTTTTGTTTTATCATTTTTTTTAAAAAAAATCATATTGCACTCGATAGTTCTGGAGAATGAACACTCACAGTCTTAGTGCATGCTCATATTGAGAAGATATTTTAATGGTGCAATAGACAAGTTGTAGTTAATGGGCAAAAAATGTTTTACAATATTCACGTCTCTTGATGTTTGAGCCTCAAATGTTTTCGCATGAACTTGAATCCCAGCTACATACATCCCATGAGATGCTAGCACGCTCCCAATTCTACCTTTCCTGACAGCACAGGCAATTGCAAACCTGTTGCAAATTTCAGCACCAAGTTTTACATTGCTGCAATGTTCCGTCTTATTGGCTGGGTCGTTTATTACAGCTCTGACCAGTCACTGGGTGTCTTCACTTGTTTCTGTTCTCCAAAAGGGATTCATGACCATACCAGAACATAAAGTTTGTGCAGTTAAAGTGATTTTAAGCAAGTTCTCACCCAAGCACAACAAATCCACTTTTTGCACCACAGGAAAGTGACAGGCACTGAAAGGGATGGGATGAACAAACAAGGAGCAGGAAGGCATGTAAACACACTGCAAGCAAATCAGAATGAATGCTTGATAATACTAGGCACGGTGGAAACACAAATGCTAAATAAATTGGTCACCATGAGGAACCTACAAAATCTTCCCATCAAATGGAACAACTTGTTCAGTCAGATAAATGTCCTTATGTGAAAACTTGCTCAAATCGTTCCAGTTTTAGGATTGCAATCCTATGCACCCAATCCTGAAATTGAGTCCCAATGAACACAATGTTCCTTTGCTTCTGAATAAACACGGATATGATTGGGCTGCAGATTTTGCTTTTTCTTATTCTAGGGAAATTTGAGACATTCATGTCCATTTACTTTCTAATACGTTTCTTCCCTCTGCTTGGTAAAATCAGGAGGAGCCAAGTTAAAAAGTGTGTGTGTGTGTGTGTGTGTGTGTCACAAAAACCTGCTTGGCACACAAAACCATAATATTTGTCAGGACACTCCAATGCATATTTCCTTTTCTTACCCAACCAATCACATGGCTAATCACTCTGATGGATCATGTGGTCAGGAGGGTGGCAGGAAATTATATTCATGCAGACATACTTAAGGTACATATGCAAGAAGCATATTTATATTTTGGGAACAATTCATGTTCTTATGTAGCTGCATTGTTTTATATTTTGTGAATGCCCCATGATCATATTATAAAATAGCTGTGTTCTATGTTCAAGCATGGCTAGGAGTTGTTTCTTTTTGTTTTCCAAGCTCAGAAACAAGCTTATCAAGTACTTTTGAGAACTAAAGTTCAAACTTTTCACTAAAATTTTTACTTTGAATCCATGCTTCAGACTTGTGAGCTCCATTGATCAGGGGCAGAGTTGCACATTTTAGCTTTTTGAGAAAAGACATCAACATATGCTTACTAGAATAATAATTTGGAGGCTTTTGATTTATTTCATGTCCTAACTTAACCTCAGAAAAAGGTTCCAGCTTTTACCAAGCACTGGCATGCATAGTAGTGCTTGCTGACAATAAGTTTGCGACAGATACTCATTGAGCAAGCAGGTGCTGCCCTCTAGTGGAAGATTATCATTGTTTACCAGCTATTGTCCAAGCTTTCTCTCTTTTCTTGGCTTGCCACGTTACATTTTGTCATATTTAAGATGGGTCTGCATGTGAATGACTTCTAAAATGCATCTTTGAAATATGCCCAACTGGAGTGGGGAAAAACATGTTCCCCACCAAAAATTCTCCCATTTATACAGATCTGGAAGATTTCCAAAGACCAGGCAGCTGGGAGATCTTTGGATGTTGGTTGAGCTAAAAAATATTCTGAAATAAAATAAAGCACATTTAAATGCCCTACTGAATAAAATTTTTCTTAAGCTGGCACCCAAAAGGCCATAAAGAAATGGTCCCACATAGCCTAACTGAAGCAGTTTTAGCAAAGGCCTACAAGTTTCCCCTTCTTTTTCGAGTACCTTAAGGGGGGGGAAAGGTAAAGGTAAAGGAGCCCTGGACGGTTAAGTCCAGTCAAAGGCGACTATGGGGTTGTGGCGCTCATCTCGCTTTCAGGCCAAGGCAGCTGGCGTTTGTCCACAGACAGCTTTCCAGGTCATGTGGCCAGCATGACTAAACTGCTTCTGCCGCAACGGGACACTGCGATGGAAGCCGGAGTGCACAGAAATGCCTATTACCTTCCCGCCGCAGCAGTACCTATTTATCTACTTGCACTGGCATGCTTTAGAACTGCCAAGTTGGCAGGAGCTGGGACAGAGCAACGGGAGATCACTCCATTGCGGGGATTCGAACTGCCGACCTTCCGATCGGCAAGCCCAAGAGGCTCAGTGGTTTAGACCACAGCACCACCTGCGCTTAAGTGGAAAATTAGTGGTACAGAGTCCTGAATGATGGCAGCAGTCAACTCCATAATGTTTCAGGCTCCAAGAGGAAGGAATCTGGGTCCCATTTGTCATGGAAGTTTGCATTCCAAATCCCTAAATTCCCCACCCCTCAAAAAAAACAAAACCACTGTCACAAACTACAAAGCAGTCGTTTCAGAAGACAGCTGGAGGAACAAGTGAAGAGTCATTCTGTAGTGAGTCAGGTAAATATATGGATGGAAATGTGAAGAACACACCACACTTTTCTCGCACAGGATCTAGATGAAGAAGGAACCGATTTGAGTCTATGATGAAAGGGCCAGCAGTCCTTGTAATTTCTCCTCATGTACCATAATCAGAGGCAATTTTAGCTGGATGTTGGTACTTGAAATAGTACTTCAGTATAATTTGCCAGAGTTAGGGATTGGGGATCTCTAATGCTTTGCATTTTAACACAGATCCTTGAACAGTCCAGTAAACCGAAATGTGTCTGGGTTTTTTTGGGGTTTTTTGTAGTGCTGTTCTCCAATGGAAAAAAAATATGTACATAAATATATATTTTGGGGGGGGGGTGCATACAGATGCATACATTAATGACTATAGCATCCACAAAAGACTCGGCCACAGTACTCAATGCTCTGGTAACTTCCAGACTGGAATATTGCAATGTGGTCTACATGGAGCTGCCCCTGAAGATTACTCAGAAGCTTCAAGTGGTCCAAAAGGCAGTGGCCAGATTCCTGGCTTGGATTACCTTTAGGATTCATATAACTCATATTCTAAAACAGCTGCATTGGCTTCCAGTTCATTTCTGGGTCCAGGTCCGGGTGCCCCCAATGGCTTAGTCCCCAAATATATGAAATACTGCCTCCTTGCCCCCTCCCCCTCCAAGGTTTTAAGATAAGCAGATGCAGCCCTCTTGGTTCCGCCTTCCTCAGAAATTCAGGGTTGGAGGTGGTCCAGCCATTCTCTGTGGCAACCTCTAAGCTGTGGAATTCTCTCCCCAAAAGAGGTAAAATCTGACATCTTAGCTATACAGCTTTCAGTGACCACTGAAGACTCACCTCTTTAACCTGACTTTGACGTCTGAGATGTGTGTTTTCAGTGGCCAGACTATTCCTGTGATTGTAATATGTTTGAACTGTTTTTAATTTGCAATTGTTGTAACCCACCCTGGGACCTGCTGGTGAAAAGGGGGCAACAACGGCAACAACAACAATTTGTAGTAGTGCAGTAAAAGGGCTTGCAAATGTATATATTAGGAGTGAGGCATACTAACTTACTGATTCATTTTTGTGACGCCTTAAAAAAAAAATCAGAAACTGAAATGGAGATGTTGCAAACTGAACCTAAGTTTGTAACTAAAAATGAGAAATGGAGATCAAACCTAGCCTGTGAAGTGTTTTCTTCTCTGTAGTAATCCCTAGTATGTCTGAAGTATCTTGGGACCAAGAAACTGTAGATTAATCCGGCCAAGATGGAGGTGCTGCAGGCAGATGCTTCTGTCAAAGTGGACTTTGAAGTAATTTCAAGGACAGGTGTCAGCAAACTTTTTTCAGCCATGGGCCAGTCCACTGTCCCTCAGACCTTGTGGGGGCCCGGACTGTATTTTTTGGGGGGGAAATGAACGAATTCCTATGCCCCACAAATAACCCAGAGATGCATTTTAAATAAAAGGACACATTCTACTCATGTAAAAACACACTGATTCCTGGACTGACTGTGGGCCAGATTTAGAAGGTGATTAGGCCAGATCCGGCCCCCAGGCCTTAGTTTGCCTACCCATGTTCAAGGATATCCCACATAGACACTTGTCTATCAAGAATCCTCTCCAGGTGTTAACCCATGAGGTAGGGCAGTAGGGATGACTGTGCTAGTTCCATCCGTCTTGTTCTTGTTGCCCATCAACTTGTTGCCCATCTAAATCAGTGAACTTAATCAGTGGACTCCTTAAGCCCCTACCACTTGCTTTTAGAACACAGGAAAATCAGGGTTGCAAAACTTGTAGGATGACGGTGGACAGAAGTAGCATGCTCACTCCCATTGACCCCCTTCATGCAGTAACTTAGCACCTATTGGTAATACTTGAAAAAGACTAAGGATACAATCCTAAAGCAGGTTTACCTGGTTGTAAGCCAAGTGGGACTTACTTCTTAGTAATTGTGCATATGGTTGCACAGTGAGATACTAAGCCATACTAATGACAGGATCTTGCAGCATCAGATGCAGTTGGTGAACCAACCAAGGTTGGTCAAAGGCACCCCCATCTCAAGGTTCATTCCACTTTATTTCAGTACACTTATTTACTTATTGCACCATATGGGTGCGATGTATGGGGACATAATGTAAATTGCACAAATCCCGGGAGGATAAAATATAACTGAAATAGAAATGCACAAATGGAAAGAAATGGTCCATTAATCGATAAAAAAACAAAGTGAAATTTGTTCCATTTTTTAAATTGACATCATCACTTTTCTCTGCAAATCTTTGTGTGTGTGTGTGCTTGGGATTTCTTGTGAAGTACAGAAATATATCCCCTTCTTTGCCATTAGATGTCCCTGCTCTACTTAGGAAAGAAGAGGACTTCCTCCCACCAAAGATATAAATTAATTATTGCTTAGAGCTATTTTCTTCTTCCTTTTGTTTTATCATTTTTTTAAAAAAAAATCATATTGCACTCGATAGTTCTGGAGAATGAACACTCACAGTCTTAGAGCATTGTTTGAATGGAATCTTGCATCACATTAACAAAACAGCTTGGAGGAACATGTTATAGCTGGTGAAGAAAGGTACACAAAGGCTAAATTGGTATTTGTTTAGGTTCTTAGCTTGCAATGTTCTTGATATACAGTGGTACCTCGGGTTATGAACTTTATTCATTCTGGAGGTCTGTTCTTAACCTAAAACCATTCTTAGCCTGAGGCGTGCTTTCACTAATGGGGCCTCCCACTACCTGAGCGCCACCTGTGTACGATTTCCGTTCTCACCTTGGGGCAAAGTTCTCAACCTGAGATACTACTTCCGGGTTAGCGGAGTTTGTAACCCAAAGTGTTTGTAGCCGAAGCGTTTGTAACCCAAGGTACCACTGTATCCTTAAAACAAATACCCTGGTGTACTCTAGAGTAGTTGACTAGAACTAGGGAGACAGAGTTTCCTCTCAGGCACAAAGCACATGCTGGAAAGTATGCAATAACAATTGCTTGACACAACATTGTCTAACCTCCCCACAACAAATCAAAATTAGTGGTAAATAAACACTTATTCTAGAAAGCAACAGTGTTTATTAATATGCGGTCATCATAATTGAAGAGTGAACTGCAAAATTCACATATGCTTTTACTTAAGTGAGAATGATCCTGTCCCCTGCAACATATAAAATGATAGGATGTAAAGATTTATAGCATATTTACAGGCCAAGTTGATGGGATCATAATAATTGTACACAGAAGACAGGCTTCATGCATATGTCCTTCAATGGGGTGGGAGGAAAACTTGATTTAGTTTGCATTTAAATGCAAATCTATCTTATTCAAAGTTTTCAAAACAATATACAACCTAAACCAAAGCCATCTTTTAAAATTTGCAGCTTTCCATCCTTATAATGTATACACAAATGCACAAAGCAGGGTAAAGTGTGACTCAAAATGCATATATTGCTGAAAATAACATAAAAAAACCCCAAGCCTGCATACATTAAGCAAAATGCATAAAAATGTGTATATTGAGAGAAATTTGCACTAAGATGAGGGTGAATTTTCATAAGGACCTTGGAAGAAAGAAAAAAATATTGCAAACTGATGAGGAAATGTGGATACCTGAACTTAAGAGTGGAGAAAAAGATAAAAGGAGATAGCAATTTGGCCCAGCCCTAATGCTACGCACTCGCTTCCTCTCTGATGTTTCCCTCAGATCTGTGGCTGGCAGTCAATTATTTCAGACTCCCTCAGTCCATAGTGATGAGGGCAGAGGAGAGACTGGATGAAGCAATCAGGAGAGCTGTTGATCAACAGCCGAACTCTCATGACCTCCCCATTTAGTCTCTGTAAGGCTGCCGACATGAATTTCACAACCTGATTCCAGCCTCCCTAATCCATTGTTTAATTTGTTCAAAGTCTTGCTTTGAAATGGAAATCATCAGAGCCAATTGCCGTAGAAGAAAAGCCATTTTAAAAGCTTCACCTTTCATGGCACTGCACTTCTGTGGTTGGCTGTTATTTGCTCCAGGTTGAAGGGAGGGAAAACAAGCGTCAAGCACGCCATCTGCTCCTTTTTAGAAAGCAAATGAGCAACATGAACTGTAGCTAATGCTGTTGGTGTAAAAGAGAAGAGGGGTGTTATAAAACTATTCACTGACAGATATAACACACTTTAAAACATGAATGAGCCCAATCAGTACAAGATGTATCTTCTACTCACCATCTGTTCTTGAAAGATGAGACCACAGCAAGTTAATAAAATACGTGCCAGCAAAATATTGGTTCTGTACACTGAGATAACAGATTGGAATCAGGTTGGGCCGATATTGGAGGCAAGCAAATATAGAGGCAGGAGGACAGGGGAGTTAGAGTAGAACAGATGGTCAGTGGTACATCAAGCCTTGACCACAACTCAGTATGAATTTTATATCCACATTAAGGACTCCTCTGTTTGTACTGATTTCATGAAGTAGATTGAGAAGCTCGTTCAAGAGTGCTGGGTCAGGTCCTACAACAGGCATAGGCAAACTCTGGCCCTCCAGATGTTTGGGACTACAATTCCCATCATCCCTAGCTAACAGGATCAGTGGTCAGGGATGATGGGAATTGTCGTACCAAACATCTGGAGGGCCAGAGTTTGCCTATATCTGTCCTACAATCATAAGAAACAGCCATGGTTTAATTTGTCTGGTGGAAGGTGGGGCGGAGCCAGAAGTAGGTGGGATAAGTTGGTAGGACTGAAGAGAAAAGGATGTAATTGACATCCCAATAGACAGAAGGCAGGGTTTTTTCTTGCAGACTATCAAGCCTGAGATGGTAGCATGTTTGGAAAAATCTGTTAAGAGATACAAAGCATAAAGTTGCCAATGCAAAATGTCATATGTTACATCTTTTGCCTCACTTAGATTGGTAAAGAAAAAGCATTTTAGATGTGTTGTCTATGCATTATAACACTGTGACATCGGATGGTGGTGTGGAGTTTTGTTTTCGCCAACGCGATTTCTCATACAAAGTTTCCTGAAATGCTTCTTTGATGTGTCTAGATGTGCCCAGCCTTTGTCCTGAAAAGTTTGATGGTAGACCAAGGGGTAGCAAATGAGAGCCAGCTGTGCAACCCATTTAATCCATAGTTGAAAAGCAACTTTAGTGAGCCATTTAATCAACCAATGTAATGAGTGCTTTTTAAAAGGGTGCGTTTAAAGGAACATCATCTTGCAGTGTAGATGCCAAAGTTACCCCGGTTTTGCTATCATTAGCCACAGTAATAAGAATCCGATGTCTCAGCTGACAAAAACCAACTTCCACGCTGTGAAGGTTAGCATAGTTAAGCTTTTCTGTATGGGTGTTTGCATTGAAAAATGAAAGCATTCAGCTTTCTCTGCCAATTATTTTAATGTGTCATAGGAAATGTGGCAACATTTGAAATTTTAATGTGGCAACATTTAAAATAAAAATATAAGGAGTGGAAGGCTTATCATTTTAACTGCTGTTACTCTACTCATTACCCTATAAATTAAGCTCATTCCACATTAACAGGCCATTATTGATTGCCCTCCAAATGCTTCCATAATTTACTGCATGCTGTCTATTTAGTTTCTTTGTCACTTGAACACCCAAATATCTAAATTTACTGTGTGCTATTGGAACGTTAGATACCTTGGAAAACTCTGAATTTTGGGGATCCACACTGTAGAATATCACTTTGAATTTAGAGTAGTTAACTTTTGGCCCCAATAATAAGCAAAAATTACTTACTTCCTCCCTTAAGGCAATAAAAGTGCTAATGGGTTTTGTTGTAAAAGCAGCCTTATCATCCATATAAAGCCTTTTGTCATTGATGTTAATCCTAGCTGACTGCACAGCCAATTCAATTCTTGCTGTTACGAGTTCCATAACAAGGGTGAATAATAACAGAGAAGGAGGCAGCCCAACTTCATAACTCATCGGATTTCAATTTGTCTCGATTCCAAAATATTGATGCATATATTAGCCTAAGAACTAGAGTACATTTGTTGCAAAATTGATAGAAATTTAAATCTGAGTCCAAATTTGTTTATTACTCTAGAACTGAGGTGAAAATATTGTGGTCCATGATGAAGAAAGAAATCTGCCTATAAGAGTCATCTTTTTGACAGATCTTTAAAAGGTTTGAGGACAACCACAGTCCTAGATTGTCACCATGTTTGGGAGAGAGGGATTCCTTCTAAAATATAATTTAACGTGTTTGTTAGATGGGCATAGCAGCCAAGTATCCCGTATCTGCCAGGAAAACCCCTTTTTTCTCACTGTTTCCCGGCGGTATCCCGTTTGGCGATAAATCCCGGCATTCTCCCTTAAATTCGCTTCTTCCCGGCGGCCATTTTTCTGGTGCCGCTTTGCCCTTCTATGGGCACCAGAAAATGGCGACGCCTGCGCCGGAAGTCGCTTCCGCGCATGACCGGAAGTTGCGTGACGCGACTTCCGGTGGCGCTTCGCCCTTCTGTGGGCATCAGAAAATGGCAGCGCTGGCGCCGGAAGTCGCTTTTATGTGTTTCCGGTCATGCGCAGAAGCGACTTCCGGCGCTGGCGGCGCCATTTTCTGATGCCCATAGAAGGGCGAAGTGCCACCAGAAGTTGCGTCATGCAACTTCCGGTCATGCGCGGAAGATATAAAGATATAAAGACATGAACTTCCGGTCATGCACGTGCTGCCGATCCCGGATTTTTACGACCCGGACTTGGCAGCTATGTAGATGGGATATCAAGGATTCCTTGAAAGCTTGAAAAAAGGGATTAGGATACCCATTGGGTCCATGGTCTTTCCCAGATTCAAGATTTTTAATGGCATCAGCAATGTCTTCTGTAGAGATATGCTTATCCAAAGATTCCCTGTCCACCTTTCCAAGCAAAGGAAGCTGCCATTTTAAAATGGTGCATTTGCTCTAGGGAAGGTGAGCAGAATTTTGTGACCAGGTTGCTCACTGGGGCAAGATGGTTTGAGCATATTCTGTTGATCCTGGCCCAACTGCGCTGACTGCCAGTTAGTTAATGGGCCCTGATTTGGTGCTGTTTTGACCTATAAAGCCTTAAACGTCTCAGGAACCGCAATACCTCAAGGACTACCATTCTTCCATAGGAGCCAATCCGGACCCTGTGATCATCCTCTGGGGTCCTTCTTCATGTGCCTCCTCCATGAGCGGTCCAGAGGGTAGCAACACAAGAATGAGCCTTTTCTGTTGTGGCCCCCATTTGTGAATTGCTCTCCCTAGGGAGGTTCATCTGACACTTTAATTACATATCTTTAGACACCAGGCGAAAACATTTCTCTTCAACCAGGCCTTTGGCTGGTTAACATGTTATGGCCTTTTAAATGTGTCTGAGTTGTTGCTTTGCTTTGCTTTGCTTTTGCTTTATTATGTATTTTGTGTTTTCATTTAGTATTTTTATGTTTTGAACCATCCTGTGATCTTCGGATGAAGGGCAATATACAAACGTAATAAATAGTAGTAATAAATAATAATAACATAAGTCATACAGCCAGAAGTCATCTTATTTTACTTGTTAATTGTATTATATTTACTGTTTTTAATTAGGTTTTGTAATTTTGGATTATGTGGAATGCTTTATCTGAGTGGATGTAGCAACCGAGTAATTTTGTTGTTCCCGCAAGGGGACAATGACAATAAAGATATCTTATCTTATCTTATCTTATCTTATCTTACAGAAATCCACAAACTTCTGGCAGATCTGTGATGATGAATAAAATTTTGCACCAGTTGTCCTATGGTTCCATCCATTCTAGGATGGCCCCGTCCCCCCCAAATCTATTAACCATAAGCTTGGAACCTTTATCCATCTTCATAAAATTTATTTCAAAAACAACACTCCAATAACTGGGATTTTTTTACTTCTAAAACTCTCAACTCATTCCATTTTTATTTGCTTATGTATATTACATGATCCAGTGACAATATAGATTTTTAATAAAAACTTATGGATTGCTCCAAGGATCTTACTTGCTCATCTGTCCTTTTCTTCATTAGAAACCTTTCTTTGAAGCATGTACCCCATTCTACCACTCCCATACCTCTGGTGTATTGTTTTCTATAAAGCGCAGAGTTAGGACTGCTGTATGGTCTCTCGTGTGATTTGGTCAGTAACCCAAATTGGATTAAATGACTCTGTTGGCGTTGACCATTCATGGGGTGTAAGAGAAAATGTAGTTTCCACATGGGCATATCATATACCAGTTTGGGCAGAGATGACTGTATGCAATGGAGTTAAAGAGATCAGGAGAAAATCATTGCAGGGCTATGATTTTGATATGTCAAGTTTGGTCCCAGGGTGCAGCTCACCCCATATGCCACAATCATCCCAGCCTTTCAGAATTTTCAACAACTTCAATTGTCCTCTCTTCTTTTTTTCCATCTTCTGATCTTCTTCCCTTGTGCTGGGCTGCCCTCATCCATGTGAAATGTGGCTGAGACTTTGGGCTGCACATTCCTCACCCATTTTTTTTTTAAAGAACAAGGTATACAATGCATTTCTAATTTAATTTTTTAAAAAACACAGAAATAGCTGAGGCTTGAATAAGCCAGCTACAAGTTTCCTTTTGCAAATTGCATACCAGTCATACATTGTGTTTGAAGCACATTGCCTTCAGGAAATATGAACAATTAGAACGCAATCACTGATCACTCAGCAAAAGTTATTCTCAATGAAGTTCATCTGAATAAACAAACCATGAGAAGTTAAGTCCAAATTCCGTGGACTCTCAAGGTTGGTTACTTCTGCTTACATTCTAAGGACTTGTGGACCACTGCTTTCACTTGCTACTTTCTAAGTGAGCATAGAAGGAATGGCGCAGGGGAAAAACCTGCTGGTCACTATTGCTTGTTCAGCCATGCCTGACCCCCAATAAGGTTTCTCTTCTTCATTAGCAGTTTCCTCAGCTGAACATACTTTACTGTATTAGGTTACTGGAACATATCCAATGAGATTTGGCTGATCTCCTGTCCTGCAAACTGCCCAGCAAGCAGATATCTGGCTTTTCAGCTACCACCTTGAGAAAATAAATACAATTCATGCCATATTAAAAAGAAAACATTACATCATTCAACATTCTAACAGTTTGTCATGCCCATTTCAAACCCCTGCTCCAAGTTGTGACTGGGGCAGGAATCTCCTCCCCTACTGCTACCCCTCCCTGTGTTCCAGAGGACACAATAGGGTGACATTCATGACATCTGTGAATGAATGTCTCTGTCACAATCTCTTTCCTTTGAAACTAGAAAAAGTGTGATTATGACGAATAAATTCCTCTCTCTTTATACAGAGAGATTTGACAAAGAGCATATGGCATGAAGGATAAAATATTTAAAATGATATCTTGTCGTTCACAGAGAAATATAACAACATGCAGAACAAGTACATGAATCAATTTCATTTTCCACACACAGGATACCTCATTGAAAAGTTTGCCTTTTAAAAGCTTGTCTTATTTCAAGCACTTTTTTTTGTTGTTGTTGTTGTTTAGTCGTTTAGTCGTGTCCGACTCTTCGTGACCCCATGGACCATAGCACGCCAGGCACTCCTGTCTTCCACTGCCTCCTGCAGTTTGGTCAAACTCATGTTCGTAGCTTCGAAAACACTGTCCAACCATCTCGTCCTCTGTCGTCCCCTTCTTCTTGTGCCCTAAATGTTTCCCAGCATCAGGGTCTTTTCGCTACTCTTTTGTTGACTATGAGGGCCACTCCATTTCTTTTATGGGATTCTTGCCCACAGTAGTAGATATGATGGTCATCCAAACTGAATTCACCCATTCCCGTCCATTTTAGTTCGCTAATGCCCAGGATGTCAATATTTATTCTTGCCATCTCATTTTTGACCACATCCAGCTTACCAAGGTTCATGGTTCTTACATTCCAGGTTCCTGTGCAATATTTTTCTTTACAGCATTCGACTTTCCTTTCGCTTCCAGGCATATCCGCAACTGAGCGACCTTTCGGCTTTGGCCCAGCTGCTTCATCAGCTCTGAATCTACTTCTACTTGTCCTCTGCTCTTCCTCAGTAGCATGTTGGATGCCTTCCGACCTGAGGGGCTCATCTTCCAGCATCATAACTTTTATATGCCTGTTGTCTTTGTCCATGGAGTTTTCTTGGCAGGGATACTGGAGTGGCTTGCCAGTTCCTTCTCCAGGTGGATCATGTTTCATCAAAACTCTCCACTATGACCTGTCCATCTTGGGTGGCCCTGCATGGCATAGCTCATAGCATCTCTGAGTTATTCAAGCCCCTTCACCATGACATGGCAGTGATCCATGAAGGAGATTTCAAGCACACATATCATATAAAATGTTACTTTTTATATTGAACTCACTTCCCTAAGGCTGCTTTCATACCTTATCCTTTTATATGCCTGATTATACCTTTGATTGTTCTCTCCAGGGAACTTCAATGATAACCATTTCATATGTGTCTTTCCTATGGGTTAGTGTTGAGAGCAGTTCCCTCTCGCACTCTGACACTTCCTTTAAAGCCATCGCCCTGTCCTTCAGATGTGGCGAGTCTGACTGTGGGGTCATGACAATCTTTCCTCCCACTTTAGAAATTCCATTGTCCCTTCCAATAAAGAGGAAAGTATGAAGGGATCTGAATTTGAAAAAGGTCGCTCTCACACCTATCTGTGTTT
The DNA here is from genome assembly GCF_965207765.1 of Zootoca vivipara. Classification (NCBI taxonomy): domain Eukaryota; kingdom Metazoa; phylum Chordata; class Lepidosauria; order Squamata; family Lacertidae; genus Zootoca; species Zootoca vivipara. Next base: position 34,954,556 of record NC_142591.1, on the reverse strand, counting down.
GGAAGACTGAAGGCGTTCATCTAAAGCAGATGTGGGGACCCTTTGGCCCTCCAGTTGTTGCTGAACTACAACTCACATCAGTCCCAGCAAACATGGTCTCCTCCTCTACATTCCCCCCCATTCCACTTCTCTTCCATTGTGTGGCTCACCTTTCTTACCATAGAATCATAGGACAGAAACTGTGTCTCATTATTTCATTGACATGAGTCACTTTGGGACACAAAAATTTTGACTACAAAGCAGGATAGAAATAGGAATTAAATGAGCTATAGAATTTTACATCTTTGTTCTACATGAGGCATACCAGCAGTCATGGGCATAGGCAGGGGGGCAGGAGGGGGCAATTGCCCCCCCTAGAAGCAGGGCCGCTGGCCAGCCTGCCCCGCTGCCCACCCGGTGCCGTCTCCCTTCTCCCTGGCTGGCTGTGGAGCGGGCGGAGGGAAAGCCAGGCAACCGCTTTGCGCGGCTCTGGGACTTTCACTCCACCTGCCCCGGCGATTGCAGAGGGGGAGGAGGGGATCGGAGCAGCCCGATTTCGGGCTGATCCTGGCTCCCCCTCGCCCCTGCCGATCGCGGAGGGGGAGAAGGGAGTCGGAGCAGCCCGATTTCAGGCTGATCCTGGCTCCCCCTCGCCCCTGCCGATCACGGAGGGGGAGGAGGGAGTCGGAGCAGCCCGAAATCGGGCTGCTCCGATCCCCTCCTCCCCCTCCGCCATTGCAGGGCAGGAGTATGGGCAGGAGTCAGGCTCTGGGGCCTGTAGTGCTCTGCAGGACTGGGGCCTGCCTCAGCTTGTGCTGGAGAAGCTAGGAGTGGCCACTCAGGTGGGGCCACTTGATAACTCACTGCACCTGGTGGCAAGAGCTGGGAGGGATAAAAGCTCAGCATTTCCCTTCAGCTCTTTGCCACAGCAACACTATCCCTGCCTTGTTGCATCTGGCCTCCTGTTCCTTGACGCTTCGCCTTGCTCCTCAACCCTTGGACCTTCTCCTTGCCGACGCCTTGCTCCTCGACCCTTGGACCTTCGCCTTGCCGACGCCTTGCTCCTTGACTCCCAGACCTTCGCCTCCGCCTTGCTCCTTGACCCCTCAGCCCTGCACCTGTTCCTGCTTCTACACCACCATCTTTCCTCTGGTCCTGACATCCTCAGGCAGGGCTTCAACCGCCCGCCGACCGGACAGTGACACCCACAGAACTGGAAAACTGAGACCTATCAGTGTTCTGAGCGAAAAGAATGTGATTTTTTTTTATTACTTTTTCCTATGCAGTATGAAATCAAAGAACTTCCTTCTAATTGGGTTAGGTACATGCTACAGCCATTTAAATGGAAATGAGACTGGAGTTATTTGTCAGTAGTGAAGAATGGTCTTGCAGGGAACTACCTTGCTAATTAGAAACCATCTGGCTCCACAAGAGAACACCAGCACTTCCAAGGTATCCACAGGCAAAAAGGATGTGTTTTATCTGTTAAGATAATACAAACACCTAACACCATATGTTAGGGCTTAAGTAATTAATATGCTAAATTAGCTGGATCCTAGCATATTTCTCCTAGGTTTCTCAGGAAGTGGTTTCAGTTTAAATTACTGAAAACAAAACAATGCCATCCAAAAGAAACAGTAAAAGAATGCCAACCTGGCAACAGCAAGTTTATATTTTTCAATATAAACCACCAGGGATATCCTTCATTTGTGAAGCTACCCAGAGCTAAGAGCATTGGGAGGGGAAGGGAGAAGGATTTAGTTTACTAAGGTAAAGGTACCCCTGACCATTAGATCCAGTCATGGATGACTCTGGGGTTGCGTGCTCATCTCGGTCTATAGGCCGAGGGAGACAGTGTTTGTCGGCACACAACTTCCGGGTCATGTGGCCAGCATGACTAAACCTCTTCTGGTGAACCAGAGCAGTGCACGGAAACACCGTTTACCTTCCCACTGGAGTGGTATCTATTTATCTACTTGCACTTTCAAACTGCTAGGTAGGCAGGAACTGGGACCGAACAACAGGAGCTCACCCCGTCACGGGGATTCAAACCGCCAACCTTCTGATCGGCAAGTCCTAGGCTCTGTGGTTTAAACAACTTCTGAAAATATCTGTTAATAATATTAATAATAAACTTTTATTTGGATCCTGCCCTCCCCAGCCAAAACTGGTAGATTGAATTACAGTCATACCCCAAGTTGAGTACGCTTCGGGTTGCATACTCGGCGGACCTGGAAGTGTTTGCTTCTGGGTTCTGCCACGCGTGCATGTGCAGAAGTGTTCTGCGTGCTTCACACACACGCTCTATCACCACTCTGGATACGTACTTTTCAGGGTGTGAATGGCACTCCGGAACAGATCAGGTATGTACCCAGAGGTACCACTGTATACAGTTTATTGGACCAATACAGGCCAGTGCAGGCACATGCAAGCTCTAAACATTCTTTGTTGGGTAGAATGAAGAGTTCTGCCATTCTGCCTAATGAAGGGTTATAGGGAATTCAAATGCTTGACTATTTCTGCTCAACCTAAACACCCACAATGAAATATTGACTGGATTATAAAAAAAAAAAAACACATGATTACTTCTGCACACCCAGGGGAGCTTTAACTGGGCTTCTACACGACGCACAGAGGATTTCAAAAATAATTTGGACTATGGAATGTGGGTTTGCAATTCTGGGGCACAGACAAGACATTGGATTCTCAAGAATCATGTTATATGTTTGTACATCACTGAAAAAGCCAGCTAATATAGGGTATTGTGAGGGGCAAGGGATATTGCGAAGCCCCTCCCCTCCTGAGTTCCAGCCCAGCCCCGAGCGAGGCTGAAAAGAGGGAAAGCTCCAGCTCAAGTGGGGAAACAGGAAGTGGTGTCCAAGGCTCTGGCAGGGTAGAAGAGCCATCGTCCCAGGTGGGACAGGAAGGGGGAAGGAAGGGGGGCAGACCAGTCCCTCCAATTCCGGAACTGCGCAGAAAGCGTCGGGGGAAGAGGATGGGTCTCCCCAAGTTGTTATGCTGGTGCAAGACGCGCCAAAAGCCACTTGGAGGTTCTGATTCAAGCTGAACAGATGGGTCTTTGTAAATAGCACTGCCATCAGCACTGTAAATACTCAGCACCAATAAAAGATAAAATGCAGAGCTGTGTAGAGTCGTGACTCTGAAGTAGCCTACTACGGCCACCGTGACAGGTATTATACACAATTCTTTTTACTTAAAGGGTGTACTGTATTATTTTAAAAACTTTTACTTTTCCAAGTTTTGAATCCTGCACAAATAGGTGGCAAAGCCCCAATACTTAAACCTGTGAATATGAATTTAATCTATTTACATGCTATGCAAGAATGTAAAAAATAGAGATTTAGATAAGGTGCCACGGTGACTGTTAGATTTTAAATCAGCAGCTGAACAAACTAGGCAAAATTGATGGTGTCTTGCCTGCTATTTACATGCTGGGTTTTATAGTACTGTATTTGTTCTGCTCAGTAAATTTAAGAAATTGATGTCTTGTTCATTAGTCTGTAGACCTTTATTAACCGCAAAGAATGCAATTCATAGATATAACACTAACATTTGTTATATTTGTTCATAGAAGCAAAAACAAGAAGAGTCTTTTGGTGACTTATGACCAGCACATTTATTGTAACGAAGAGTCGGACACGACTGAACGACTAAACAACAACAACAACAAATTAGGCATGTCTCTTTTTCACTGGAGGAAACAAACAAACAAACAAAAATCCTTCCAGTAGCACCTTAGAGACCAACTAAGTTTGTCATAGGTAGTTGGTCTCTAAGGTGCTACTGGAAGGAATTTTTGTTTTATTTTTTGTTTTGTCTACGTCAGACCAACACGGTTACCTACCTGTAACTTTCACTGGAGGGCTCATCTATTCAAGGTTGCTCCCATATTACACACATGTCTTAATTCTGTATTATACCATTTTTAAAAATGGGGGAGGAGAGATCATTGAAAGCACTTCTTGTGTTTAACTTTCTATGCAAAACTATCACACTTTCATTTACTTTCATGTTTGTTCTCAGCACTTTTTCTGTCGCAGGTTATAGGAAAGGTTTTGGCACAGCACTAATCAAAGGACTCTCTCTAAGCTCCCTTACTGCGCACTAATGTACATAAATGCCTTGCTTTAAAAACAGTTGTGGAATTAAAGCACTCTTAAGTTCATTATTGCATGTTAATGAGTATGCTAAATCTCTTCCTTAAAGTGCTGTTGCTGGGCGCTGGTGTGCATAATTGCCTGAGTTGTAGCTCAATCTTTTAAAATTGTTTTTAGTGTTTATCACAAAAATAGCCCTGTTTAAAAGTGTGATAGTTTTGTAAAGGTCAGCTCACAAGGTTGGCTCAGCATGAATTGAAAAAAAAATGCACTTAAGGATTAGAGTGATGCCTGTACATTTTGGGTTTTTAAAAATTAGGATATTGGGTTATTTCACATAGAACTGGGAAGAAAGAAACCAGGAAATCACTTTGTGTACACCTTCAGTTTTAAGAGCAAGAGGTTAGGGACAACATGCAATAGCATTTCTGGGGAAATTAGAATTCTGGAAAGAGGAAAGGAAAATGGCAAAAACCACAGCTGCCAGTAACAGCAGACTTCGTAGTGGGTTGGTTACTGCTGCTTAGTGGGACAGAGCATGGGAGGGAGAAAGTTGTGTGATGGTGTGTTTGCAAGCACACTGACAGGAGGGCAACATTCAATTATATACCAGCAAATTCAGACAAGAAATGCACTGGCAAATGTAGGATAATAATTGGTTGATGCAACATATACAACCTCTTCACAGACATAGATACATAGACTCATAGAGTTGGAAGGGACCCCAAGGGTCATCTACTCCAGCCCCGTGCAATGCAGGAATCTCAGTTAAAGCATCCAAGGCAGATAACCATCCAACCTCTGCTTAAAAACCTGCAGGGAAGGAGTCCATAACATCCTGAGGGAGTCTGTTCCACTGTTTGTTCCAAACAAATAAGAATGGATGTTCAACAAACAAAGGACGTTGTATAACTTTGTGTAAGAAATATATCAGGATTAATGCTCAATAAACAAGTCATTTAAAAGTAACCAGGATCTTACACTGTCTCTTCTACTGCTCTGTCTCCTCCATCTGGATGAAACATAGTTTCTTTCCAGACTCCAGTCTCTTTCACTCTTCTCTTGAAGCTGTTTGCACTGCACTATACAGGAAAGACTGATGAGCAGTCTAGACATGCATTAAAATAGGTGGTGAACAAGCCTCTCTCTCTCTCTCTCTCTCTCTCTCTCTCTCTCTCTCTCTCTCTCTCTCTCTCTCTCTCTCTCTCTCTCTCTGGACTCTGTTAAAGAAAAGTTAAAAGTACATTTGCTCAAATAACCAGGAGCCTCAAAGCTTTGGAAATGTCACTGTTTGAATGCTTGTTTTGAGTGGATATGATGTTTGGCAGTGGGATATGCTTGACAGCTGTTCTATAATTTGCAGACAGTTGAATAAAAAGAAATTAAGAACAAAGGAAAATTAATGCTGATTTTTCTTTTCATCATGTGTTTGTATAATATATGCTTTCTGAACATTGAGTCCTGGTAACTGAATGTATTTTCTGTCTGGATAAAACAGGGCTGATAGTTTCAGCAAATGGACCGGAGAATCCTTTTAAGTCATTTTCCTTCATCATGGCAGATGAAACACACTTTGCTATGTGTAGCATGAAATACCTGGAAACAGATGAAAGCTGCCTCTGTTCCAACCTCCCAGGTTAGTAGAAAACTTCTTGCCAGAAGTTCTGGCACACAGACATAGGCGTTTTGAAGATCTGATGAGGGTTCATTGTGATTTGGAGTAATGCAAATCCATGAGAAATCCAGGTATCCTTGGGCTGTGAATGGGCTCCAAATCTGAACTGGCATACACTAACAATTTACAATCCCCCCCCCCTCTCTGTGTTGGTATTTCACATACAATTTGTAGTTTTAAAAACTTTGTAACACATTGCATTTGTTGGAACAGTTATGTGCTAGCACATTTGTAGAAGATGTAAGTATTTCTAACAAATCACGCTGGCCCATTTATAAAACTCCTGGAAAATGGGGACAACAGAAGGTTAGTTATTTTTAGGGGGCCTTTAAAAATGTCTGTGAAACTCACATTTATTTGACACTTGCCCAGTAATTCAGCAATGTTACACACAGATGGAGCAAATATTTCAAATGTCATTGAATGGTAAAACAGAGCTGGCAGAAAGCTGGCATTTTAAGCCTTATAAATTTGAAATGTTTTCAGTCGTGTATCTTATCCAACTGCATGCTTGAAACTTTCGAGTTTCAGTTTGAAAGATGCTCTTGTGAGTTGGTCTCTAAGGTGCTACTGGACAATATATATATATATATATATATATATATATATATATATATATATATATATAATATCTGTGATGGTCTTAAATACCCCAATACAAACTTCTGTAGTACTGAAATTTGTCCCATTCCTTGCCTTTCAGAGACAAGCTAGATTGCTGTATATGATTCAGGATATCTCCAACAATGTTTAGCTGAAGATTTTGTAGGCTCATGAACATGTACTGTATGTTTCAAACATCAATTGTAGCATTTTATAAGATTGTGCACAAACAGGCATGAGAATGAATTAAACAACTTACCACAATTTGCTATCTTCTTTTGGGTTGACATATCTTCTTTGATTCATGGTCTTCATTAGGCTATGCTGCTGTCTTATCCTTCAGTCCAGGAGGAGAACGTTGGAAATAATTTCTCTGTCTCTAATCAATTAGATAATTTGTTTCCTTTTAAAAAAAAAAGTGTCCTTACTAGTGTGCCTTCACAGTGTCTTCAATGCTTGTCATGTTCCTCGGGGCTGTTTGAGATGTTAACATTTCTTTTGCAAGTTCTGATCAGATGGGTCAGGTTCTTGCTATTATTTGAGTGATAGCTTTGGCTCACCAAATAAAATATAAGGTTCGTGGCCTGTCCTTCATAGCAATCTTTCATACCGTGTCATGAAGTTGCAAGAACCAGAAATGGTATCTAGGGAAGCTGTAAAGCTTAAATATTAAAGATGTGGAAGGCTCATGTCATATTAGAAGGTGTGAAGAGGACTTTAGTGTTATACTTTGATCCAAATATTTCCTAAAGAGACCCACTGTGAAATTAAAATGGAGATTACAAAGCTTATTGTGTTCAGTACGTTAATGTAGTTGCAGAAAGGCAACACTACTGCCCATAATGTCCATTATATAACCTCTGTCGAGGATTTCTTCTATTTATCTCAATCCCTTGCCACCACAACTTGTGCTGTGGAAAGAAAGGATAGGAAAGAGAGGTAGGCAACAATAGGGTTTTCATAGCATGATGGCATCTAAGTCCTCTGGTTGCTGATGAATTCAAAGTCCAATCTTCCCCAACTCTTGCCCATGCTGACTGGTGTTTATGGGAGTTGGAGTCTAACAGTGTCTGGAGGGCCACAGTTTCTCCACCACAGAGTTACACAAACTTAAACAGCAGCAGCAAACCTTAATGGAAGACTTGGGTTTTTATAAAACTTGGTGCTTAGAGATTTGACACACTTTGGGCTCAACTCTTGACTCCCTTTAACAGTAGCAGGACATGCAGAAATGTAAGCAAGCAATGCTTTTACTATCACTTTCATCTTCCCTGCCGGACCCAATTTCTCTGCAATTTTTTTTAAAAAAATGTTTTTAATGTTGTAACCCACCCTGGAATATTAGGGTGAAGGGTAGATGATGATAATAATAATAATAATAATAATAATAATAATAATAATAATAATGTTGATGTGTCAAGCTGCTGTTAAAACACAAAAGCAGGGCTAAATAAAAAGATGGGAATTTTCTAGATACTCAATCTTACCCTTTTCATTTTCCATTGGTGAGCTGATGAGGAGAGCTATTTGATCAAAGTTAAGGCTTAGCCAGCTTCTCACAACCCCCCCCCCCCAGCAATAATAAATTAAAAGTGAAAAAGTGTCCTGCTCTTTGAGTCCATTATAATATTCACCATTTACTCAACTGGTTTATTTATAAAGGCAGACATTAATAATGACTACTAAAATGCAGTTAAGAGAGTTAAACAAATATGCCCACCACCACGACCACCCCAAAAAATTCTTAAATCTCTGCTCTTGAATTTCCCATATATTATTTGGATACCACATATTTACAGAATATTCCATAAATATATGATATCTGCATATAACACCCAATGATATTTGCTTTCAATATTTTGGTAGATGTTATTTGACAACCAAAAATAATAATATTTAGCAATGGACTATATTTAGTACCTGACAGCATTTTGTAATTATCAAGCAGTGGTATGTAGAACATTATAGCTTATCAGAGTTCCTATCTGAAGCCTGTCAAAATCAAACCACCAAGAGTTACCAAAAAATCTAAACTTAATTGCTCCAGTATCAAATTCTGAGTTAAAATTATGTGTTCAAAAATTTGATTAATTTTTTTTCATTAGCGAGATGGCAAATTTCATTTCAGCTCTATATGTCGTTGCCCAGTCCAATGAAGCAGTCTAGTTTAAGGGGGAATCACACCTAAACTAGTCCTAGTCTGGCCAGTGTGCACATAGCCCTAGTCTGGCCAGTGTGCACATAGCCCTGTGTCTGGCCAATGTGCACATAGCCCTGTGCGTAGCTGACATATCACCAATCAGCTGTTTGGAAGGAGAAGCATGAGGTCTATTCAATGGGAAAGCTCATTAGTGTTTATAATATATAGCCATTTTGAATACGTTGCTGAAAGCTTATTTGTTTCAGTAAAAGAAAAGAGTACTACAAAACTCAGTGTAAGAAATTATTATACATTGTTTTATGTATCTTTATATAAAAAGTTACAATTAGCAAGCATGTGACACAAAGAAATGGATAGGAACAGCAGTAAGTATGGATGCATGCTTTTTACAATGTATCTCATCAAAGGGATTTTTGTTGTTGTTTGCCAACTCAAATATTCAGCAACATACATGCAAATCAGTTCCTCATTGTTGAGTTCAGTCATATTGTTAGATTTATATATCCAACAAATATATCTACCAAAGTGATTGTGAATGGATAAATAGTACCTGATTTAATCATTTTATTCCTGAAACGGGGTTATCTTTTCTTTGTAACAAAACAGAAGAAAATAAATAGAAAGAAAGAAAGGAAACGGATGATGACAATAATAAGAATAAATGATAGCAATGATAGTAATAAGAGTCTTATTGCCATCCATTAATTTAACTCATTACTGACTGATGTGGGGTTTTTTCATGAAATTGGAATAGCTGGTCAGAGTCCAGAACATCTTTAGCTTGCAGTTCCAGGGTCGACATTTTCACAATTCACTGTAGTATATTCAAAAGCACCCAGGATCGCACTATTCCCAAGCAGTCTACATAATGAAAACAATGTACATATAACAAGTTCAATGTGAATAATTGTTTTTGACAGGACATATAATATACAAGTACACAATGAATGACATTATTTTGGTGCTTTCAATTCCCTTTCTTTTTCTAAAAAAACAATTTGTACTCATGTACTTTTCATACAAATGTCTGCATATTCTAAGTATTTGTGGTGGTGGTGGCAGTGAGAGCATACACAGCAGAGGCTCACTGCACATGTAGAATATCCACACTTGGGCTGTTTGTACACTGCTCTATATTGTCAAATAAATGTGCTCATAATTAAGATAAATGACTAGAACCTTGAAGACAGCTAGGCTTATAAGTGCTTCATTGTCCACAAGACTGCAGGCAGCCTGATTGTATGGCCAGGGAAGCTCAACAACTTTCACTTTTTTAAAATATGGCAACCATAGCAAGCAGAGAAGTTGAGATGAAGGAGGGGAACAGTCCTGAGCACAATGCTATCTTATCAACAGGACCAGTGATTCAGTGCCATGTTGCAACCATTTAAGGCATGGGTAGGCAAACTAAGGCCCGAGGGCTGGATCCGGCCCAATCGCCTTCTAAATCCAGCCCGTGGACAATCCAGGAATCAGTGTGTTTTTACATGAGTAGAATGTGTCCTTTTATTCAAAATGCATCTCTGGGTTATTTGTGGGGCATAGGAATTCGTTTTTCCCCCCTTCAAAATATAGTCCGGCCCCCCACAAGGTCTGAGGGACAGTGGACCGGCCCCCTGCTGAAAAAGTTTTCTGTCCCCTGATTTAAGGTGAATGCTCTTACCTGAACCTGCCTACACTTTCCCCTGAAGTGCTCCTATGTATTCCACTGCTGTGAATTAAGGACTTTTGGGGCTGTGGTACCCCACTTTTGGAATGCTTTTCCCAGGGAAGCTCAATTGATTCCTACTTTGATTTCTACTTGGTACCAGACCAAGGTATTTTAATTTACTCAGGATTTTAATTCACTTTAGTAATAGTGCACAGGCTTTCAGCTTTGATAAAATGTGACTTGTGCTTCCCTTTTCCCGATGTTTCACTTATTTTTTGCATTGTTTCACTGATTTAAAATCTTTACAAGTTACACTGTTTTCTTTAAGCTGCCCTGGAGATCAAGGTATATACAAACAAATATTAACTGGAAAAAATGCAAGCCCAATATTTCAAACAGGCTACAAGAGCAAGCTAAATTCAACAGGGTGAAGTGTTTGAATAGCAGTAGAACTTTGCAGAGACCCACAGAACTGAACTGGAAGACATTTTAAAAAAATAAAAAATAAAGCAAAAAGCTTAATTTTAATTACAAACCAGTCTGATCTCCAAAATCCAAAGCACAGGTAAGTGATTGTGATCAGCAACTCGAATGGCTGGTAGGGCAGTGCAAAAGTTCTTCAGTTTCCAGTCAAAATAGATCTCAGACTAAAGAACATGTAATTCCATCTGAGCCAAATTACAGTATAAAAAATTAGCTGTCAAATAGAACTATCTATAAGAAGGTAAGAAGAAATATTTGAATTTTGGTGTGAATAAAAATAGTTGACTCAAGTGAGAATTCTGTCTCTCCACCACCACCACCACATTCACTCAAGGCCTGAAAATACTGGCTAAGTAATTTTGTAGTCAAAATGTTTGTATGTATAAAACAAAGAATGACTTATGACTTCTCCCTTCCCCTGAAAAATCAAACGCTTGTATATCTTACTAATAGTTTAACATTTTGTTTCTATGTGTTTCACTACATACCTATACACATCCATCTGAAAAAAACCAACAACACCCAAACTGCAGCTCAGATACTTATAGTGACTATTTGTTCTTATGTGTGGGATAACCAGCCTCATATAATCAACATGCTTAAGTCTAATTAATATATGAAGGGGTTAATATCATAGAGTAAACTGTCCTGCCAGGCTCAGCTATGTCCACTTCCATTACCTTGGGAGGAAATGGGTAATCAAGCCCCAGTCTACCTGAGAAGTTCAGGGTGTAAAGAGGTTTGAGTTGGTGGCTCCACTTCACACTGCATGGCTTTCATGAGTCACTCTTGAGTTCCTGTACCAATAATTTAGGAACTTTCACCACTCTATAACTAAGTCTGCCTGTGCAACTTTTTCTGAATGCTATATGGAAAAGAATATGAATCTGATCCTTAGAGAGTTTGTAAGTAAACCATTTTAAACTTACCAAACATGGTCATTTTCAATGCTAGGGGAAGAGGGAAACTTTGGAATGCACTTTAAAGGGAATATTTTAAAGGTCTAATAGCCTATAATTCCATTTTTCACTTTGCAGTATGTTTTGTGATTTTTAAACCTCTGCTGGGGTTCTCTCACCAAGGAATACTTCCCCAAACTTGAATCCTGGCATCTAGGAATTATCCTTTTATGCCTATTTTTCCCCCATGCACAAACATTATGTTTCATTTCAATAAGAGGAAAGGTCAGTGTGTTCAACAGGAATAAACATGGGGAGTTTTCCCTAGCATAAAAGTTGTTGGTTTTGTGTCAGTCCACGCCTACAACAGAATAATATGAAGCCTTAGGTTGTGGCAGTAATAGTTTTGTATAGAAAACTTTCAACTAGATGTTGACTGTTGAAATATTAAGGGGAAAATAAAATATAAAATCATGTGTCCAAACCCTCCAGAAAACTGTAATTACGTAGTGCTAGCAAAATGAAAGTGCACACCAATATAAAAGGAACAAGTAGATTAAATTCTTACAAGCTGTTAAGCAAGCCCTTTTCCAACATCATGAATTCTAAATGACAATACAGTGAGATAACAGATGCCTTCCTATCTTAATTTAACTAAGCATTTAAGCGCCATCAAACAAACAGCCTGATCACAGCTGTTGGCAGCAGAGTGTGACCTGGTACCAGTGCTGCTCTCACAGCAGGGACAAAGCACTGTGCATGATCCCCAGCTGGGAGTTACAAATTTATCCCCTGGCACTTCCTTTCTGGTTGGTTATTCAAGGTAGAAAATTGTTGTTTAGATTGGAGATCAAGTGAAAATTTTGCTGCTTCCTACATATTCCCAATAGCTGGGGGCCATGCATATAGCACATCCAAAACAGTAATGCGGGGAAGAGACAATTCAGGGTATCAGACAGTTGTAAATATATGTTTTGTCATGGTCAGACAGCCAGTGTGGTGAAATGCATAGAGCACTGAGCTTGAAATGGAAACACCTTGGTTTAAATCCACACTCAATCCATGAGGTTTACTAGCCAGTCCGGAGTAGGACATCACCAGTCTTATTTCCTCAGGGGGCTGCTATGAGGATAAAATTCTTCATACACCCCTCAGGAAGCATTGGGTTCAACTAGGGTAGATATATTGACATATCTAAATTGAGAGCTCCCTAAATTTAGAACTCCCACAGCGTGGATCAGGCTAGAAGTTATTACCTATTGAAACACTTCACACAATCATTTTCTTAAATAAAGGGGGGTGTTCATGCCAAGCACTTGTTTAGAATTCAAGTTTGAGATGCAGATTATACTTAGCAAGGATGCTCTAATGAAACCGAGGGTACCAATTTAATTTATTGTATGCATTCTTTAAGTTGTAGCGGCTTCCTGCCTATAGTTTTAAATTCTTTGTATGCTGAAAGGTTAGCACCATTTTCAAGCAAAGCAAAAGAAAATGAAGGGGGGGAAACCACCACACACACACACACACACACACACACAGCAAGTGATATACAACTACTAGACATTTTCAAAGAAAACAAATGGAATGCAAGAGATGATGAATTGGGAGCTATATATTTGTTCACTTACCTTCAGTTTGCCTTTTACACCCTAGTTGTGTTGTACTCAGATTCATGTTTGTTTAGAGACCCAATGAGGCAGAACCTGGAATGTTATGGCTATTTCATTCAACATAATAATGTTTGCATAGAAAAAAAGAAATATATGCATATACATTCTTAAATGAAGAATAATTTACAAACCCTGATCAAATTGATCCAAGACACTTAAAACTGGCATGCAGATTGACAAAAGTAATGTTCTCATAAACAAGGTCAACCCTCAAAGTGCCCCATCAACTCATCCCATTTCAAGTTGGCAGGGCTGAAGTTGACAAGATGCTTTGAGGTATTCGGATACCCAATGGCCTAGACGTACAAAATGAAACATTATGGAGCACATGAACAGAACATTAAAACACAGAGAAATAAAGCATGCATATGAAACACAAATCTATTTTTAAAAGTTCTGGCTGTTTCCAAATAAGCTGTAACATAAGTATTTTTCTTTTTTGCATTTACTTGCAAATTTTTAATCATTCTTATTTACAAGCATTCAAGGTGCAATACACAATAAAAGAATCTCCGTGCTAGTCATTAAAACAGAAATCATGCCAGACTTGAATCAGAAAACTCTTCTCCACTACATTTTTTCCCATAAACAAATCTAAAGGAATATCAAGCTGAAGCGATAAAAATTATCCTGTGGTCTAAATGCCAAAAAAATATGATAAGCAGTGGTTACTATGGTCAGCTACAGAAATCATACTGTAATACTTTGAAATATTGTCATTTATTACATAGAAAGCCATGTTTCATGGGAAAGGAGTTTCCCCTCATCAAACTATCCAATTCAGGTTTTCTTGAATATAGCTGAAAAACTGTAGTGGTTAGTGTTGTACTAGAAACTGAGAGACTAGGGTTCAAATTCCCACACAGGTATGAAACTGACTGGGTGACCTTGTGCTAGTCACTAACTTTCATCCTAACCTACCTCAAAGGATTATTGTGAGGATAAAATTGGGGGGGGGGCTTTCGTACACCACCTTGAGCTCTTTGAAGAAAAGATAGGATACAAATGCAGTAAGAAATAAACAAAAGTAACCATGTGCATACTGATTTTTCAAAAGAAATCCCAACTAATTTTAGCAAAATTAAAAAGTCTTTGGTATGATCAAAGTACCTGCATTTTCTTATAGTTTTGCATTTAAATAAAATTAAAACACTAAAAATATTGACATCAGTAGGGAGATTGAGTTATTTATCATGAGCTGAAAGATAGGGCAGGAACAGATGTGACCTGAGAGATCCATAATTAGGAGAAGGCTTAACCCTTTCCTCCCTTTTTTCCACTCAAATGGCAGCTATTAGATCTAGATGTGGAGAGATGGATACAGATGCCCCCCCCCATTCCTGTCATCGCAGAGCTCATAGCTGCTTTAGGATGGGAGGAAAAGGTCATCAGGAAAAGATGGAGGAAGGAAAGGAGTAAACTTCCTTTCCCAGATTGCCACTTCCCTGGTTGTCAAACTGGAAGTGTGGGGCTGCTGATTAGGAAAACAAAAGAAAACAAAAGCTAAGGGTTGAATCCAGTGCTGAGTACAATGGGATTTCTCTATCCTTTCCTCTCCTCATGGACCCTCAAAACCTGCTCTGAAGTGTCCCCAATCCATTCGGAGGAGATTTTGAGGGTGTAGAGGATGGAGGCAATCCTGTGAGTTTTCTGTTTCACATCTAATTTGGGCCGGAAGTAAAAACAAACAGAGGGAGAAAGAGTTCAAGAAGCACATTCACACAGCATGTTTTGATCTGGTTCTCAACTGTGGCTGTGAAGGGGTTCCCATGCAAAACTGTCATGGATCACAGTGACAACTGCTATTCGGTGACTGAGGATATAAACGTTTGCCAGGACAGCTTTTGGATTCTTGGCAAGCGGTTTCTCTGCCTTTGCTGTTTCCATGCAGTGTTTGCATGATAACTCCCAGCGCTCCTTTTAGAGCAATTGCTCATCACAAGCTATGTGAATGGATCTTAGAAAGTAAAAAAAGAAGTAAAGAACTGATATAAATTAGAGAAATAAAGAGGGAAGAGTTAGGCTTGAACCCAGTCCTCATACAATAGTCTTCATCAAAAATCTATTGATACTGACCGCTGGACAGCTTTATCATGCCTGGAGAGCCTGTGACTCGTGGTTGGTACCTCTTCGATTTCATCTATCTCGCACGCATCTGCAGCATCTTGGGAGTAGCTATGCTTCATTACGAGGATATTTCTTCTGTTCATGGGCTGTATGAGAGGCTTTACAGGCTGGGGTTGAATTTCTGTCAAGATAGGCGTATCTCTTGTGCTGAGGTTACTACGGCTGCCCTTAGTGCTAGATAACTGTGATCCACAGTGGTGGTCATGAATGCATTTTGAAGATGATCTCCGCAGTTTATGATAATTTTCAAAGTCATCTGCAACGTCTGCAAGGTCCGCTGTAGCCCCTGTCCCTCTAAGAGTGCATAGCTCATAGTGGGGAGGCTCAAACACCTCCTGGAATACTGTTTGATCAAAGTCTGCTTTCCTCTGGACATATTTTTTACGAGGCTGTTTGATCTGTACTATAACAGAGATAATGATAAGGAGGACCACAATACAAGTGGTCACCCCAATTATTGTCCCACTGGTATTGGTAAGCTGGTCCAGTATGTTGGCTTTTCTTTTTTCTGTTTGATGGGGAAACATAAAAAGAAAGAAAGAAAGAATTAATATTCTCTGTAAATAAACAAACACTTGCCACTATTCTTTGTAAGCTAATATAAGAATGGCTAACTGGAACAGAAAGTTGAATTGGCAGGACAATCTTTTATCTTGATGGTGAGGTGTTTCACAGTGCCAAATTCCTTCATGCAGTTGGAAAATAAAAATTGATCTACCTCTATAGTGGGATTCACATGAAACCATTCAGTTACAGGAAGGAACCTTTCGATTTTTCTATCTCAAGTATTTCTGCCCTGCTTTTCCCTACTAAAATGCTCAAAGAAGCTAACAAAAATAACTAAGGGTGCTTCCAGAAAAAGTGTTTTTTGGAGAGTGGTGTGTGGATTTGGTGTTCTTCATTCATGGAAATTTCTTGCAGCGTCCAAATGATGCTGTCATCAAATTTTCAGCAAGTATCTCCCCAATTTAATCCAGATTTACCCTTTCCGTTGAGAATCTAAGAAATTAAAAAACCAACAATATCTGTTGCCAATTATTCATTCGCAACATCTCAGTGATCCATTTACAGTATTAAGCCCCTGTCTGGAAGCACCCTAAATTTGACAATATAATCTGGTTATAGCTCTAACTTTGCAGCCTAGCGTCAGTTGCTTATTAGCGATATTCTTGGGTGCACGATGACAAACTTCAGTCTGTGAACTAGCAGCAGTTTATGGAAATTTAAATAGGAATGCTTCTTTATCCTTGAATACCATCTCAGCTACTAACATTGAAGTGTGTGAAATCACTGGTATTAGTTAACACTCACCTGTCTCAGGAGGAGAAGCAAGAATTATTACAAATAAGATTTCAAGTAAGATTTAAAAAAAATCTTTTACTATGAGCCATTGCATACCTTTTTGTTATACCATACATGCCAAGCTTCATAAATATAGATCTTCATAGCATCACTGCTCTAGACCCAAAGGATAATCTTCACAGGCTTCTTGTCTCAGCCTGTTCATTCTGGTAGCATAAATTGCACTTGCTCTGCTCCACTGGCTATGTGATTATCACTATATGCTGAACTGTCTTCCAAATACTGCCAAGTTTTATTATAAAAAAAAACATAGGTTTTGTTCACAAAACTGAGAGGTCTACTAGATTGAATGACTCATTGACACATTTCTTTTGAAACTACCATTGCAGGTACCTCTCAATGGGAGGAGGAACCACTGGTGTGGAGATATGGGGAGCACTAGGAGTGCAGTCCAAGAGGAATTCTGGCCAAGAAAAGGCAGTGAACTTTCAAGTCTACCTCATAGCTCTATGTGAGAGGTTGAACCCAGAGACTATAACTGGTGTAAGTCCTCCTTAAAAGGGCATTTTTGGGGGTGGGGGACAGGACCAGATAGGGAGGACTTGAGCAGGAGCCTAACTCAGTTCAGCTCAGTCACATGACCTGGCTGAAAAGGTAGTGCAAGTCAAACTATATTTTAAAGGCTTGTTTTCCTTCTAACAGGCTTGGGCTGGCTCTGCTGTCAATATCCTGGCTCCAGAACAGGGTTCGGATCTGGTCTAACTTTACACTGGCTCAACTTGTGCCAGCTTGCTTTATATCAGCTTCTTGTGCTAAGCTACAGTTTCCATGTATTGACCAATCTTAACCAATGGTTGGATTTAAATCAAATGTGAAAAATATAATAGTGTAAAGTCACGTCCCATGAATGACATAACAGCTCTATATTTTCAAAAATAAATAAATAAATCCCAGCAAAGGAATATATTTTTCAATGCTTTTGGCTATGTTAAAGATCAGTTCTTTGCACAGCAAACTAAAATGGTGAAGGATTTCTATTCATTCAGAGTACATGGTAAAGTGATATCATATACCATTAAAAATGTTTTCAATTTAAAATAAGTAGCAATGCTTAAAGTGGCAGGATGCTTTCTTTTCCCTGCAGGAAGGGGAAAAATCTATATTTGGCCCTCACTTTAATTTATTTAATACTAGAATGCCTAAGGAAGATGAATCAATGCAACCCTAAATTCTGTGAACAGAGATAAATCAAGTCTCTTAATGTGCTTAGCATATTAGAAAACAAAACACACAGAAATAAGTAGAAAACTATGTGGAAATTTAACTACTTCCTTGGGGAAAGTTAAGGTGTGTACTGATAGGAGATGCAGAAGGATAGGAGATGAGGGTGCAGAGTTGGTTTACAACTAGCTCTTTAGAAAAAAATGTGAAGTATTCCTGAATGGGCTTTAAACAACGGAAACTAAAAGGTTTATCAGGAGCTCTGTGATAATTTGAACATAGGCATTGGTGTGTCTATCTGTGGTCCCCGCCTCTGTTGCATTTTTTTGACTATGCACTTTTATATCCTATGGTGATTTTAAATGGTTGTCAGATCCCCTGACAGGACTGAAAGACTTCCATACATACACTTTGGCTTAGCAGACAGTAAGAACAGTATGTCTAAAAAACCTTTTCTTTGAAGGAAGCCATTTTAACAGCCAGGTATGCGATTCCCTGTTTGATCTGTCCTTTATATCCCTACTCACACCCAGTACAGTAGAAAGTATAAGATTCACGCAGACATTCATCTCTGTGTACAGACTAAATGCTTGGAGATGTGAGGCCATGCCTACTGGCCCTGCCAAAATATCATGTCCCAAAAATTATGCATCTGGCACTACGTCTGAAAAAACATAGGCTTTCACATGTCCAGAACCTGCGCACAATTATTATTATTATTATTTATTTATACCCCGCCCATCTGGCTGGGTTTTCCCCGCCACTCTGGGCAGCTTCCAACAAATACCAAAATGCATTAAAATATCACAGATTAAAAACTTCCCTAAACAGGGCTGCCTTAGGTGTTTTCTAAATGTCAGGTAGTTGTTTATCTCCTTGACCTCCGATGGGAGGGCGTTCCACAGGGCGGGCACCACTACCAAGAAGGTTCTCTGTCTGGTTCCCTGTAGCTTAGCTTCTCTCAGTGAGGGAACCGCCAGAAGGGCCTCAGCGCTGGATCTCAGTGTCCGGGCTGAACAATGGGGGTGGAGACGCTCCTTCAGGTATATAAGTCCAAGGCCGTTTAGGGCTTTAAAGGTCAGCACCAACACTTTGAATTGTGCTCGGAAACATACTGGGAGCCAATGTAGGTCTCTTAGGACCGGTGTTATGTGGTCTCAGTGGCCGCTCCCAGTCACCAGTCTAGCTGCCGCATTCTGGATTAATTGCAGTTTCCGGGTCACCTTCAAAGGTAGCCCCACATAGAGCGCTTTGCAGTAGTCCAAGCGGGAGATAACTAGAGCATGCACCACTCTGGTGAGATAGTCTGCGGGCAGGTAGGGTCTCAGCCTTCGTACCAGATGGAGCTGGTAGACAGCCGCCCTGGACACAGAATTGACCTGTGCCTTCATGGACAGCTGTGAGTCTAAAATGACTCCCAGGCTGCGCACCAGGTTGTTCAAGGGCACAGTTATCCCACTCAGGACCAGGGAGTCCCCCACACCCACCCACCCCCTGTCCCCCCAAAACAGTACTTCTGTCTTGTCAGGATTCAACCTCAATCTGTTAGCTGCCATCCATCCTCCAACCGCCTCCAGGCACTCACACAGGACATTCACTGCCTTCACAATGAGTTCCTAATCACACCTGACTGCTAATTCCGCCGAAACCCAGTCCTAAGTGCTACCAGTTACAGAGCGAATATATCTGAAGGGGAAATAAAAACAGGATACAGAATTCATACATTCCCTAATGGGGTAGTTAACCTCCCCGCCTCCATACTATACTTCCTAATTAAAGAAGAAATAAGCTGGTGATGTTTTCCACTTTTCAAGAACAAGGCATTCATTTACACAGCATTTCATGGCATGCTGTGAATACGTTTCAACTTTTAATTCAGCTTGATATCCCTGGGAGACACAGCTCTGAAACGAAATGCATTTTTAGAACAAATATTGATAGCTGCTGACTTGCTGGCAGGCACCTTTACTTGTGATCAGCATGATATTTGAAAATGTATCTCCATGACACAGTCGGCTGCTGCTGCTATTGCTACAGCTACAGATTAGTTTCAGGGCCTCAGAACCATTTCATGAAGACTTGGTAACATCATCAACACCACTTTTCAAAAGGTGAAGGCAATTAACACAACAAGTCTGTTTAGTCCACGTTACGTGTGAATTGTGTGGAGGGGTTCTACGTGTTGAAAGGGACAGATACCATGGACTCAGCTACATTAGGAAGAAAAAACATTTTATATGCGTTATTACACTGTGACACCAGATGGCGGTGTGGAGTACCATCTTTCTCCAACGTGATTTCCCACTATGATATTTACAACAGGTTTTTCTGAAAGCTTTTTTTGATGTGTCTAGGTCCAGCCCATGATAGGAAATATGTATCAGAAATACTGTACATGAATTCGTTCAGGCAGAATGGAAAGAAGATGCAGGAAGCATATAATTCTGCATCTTTTCCTGTCACTACTGTGTTAAAGCTTCCCCTTGGCTCTATATTTATCAAATCCCTGTTCTGGCTTTGTTCTATATAGCTATACAATCTTTATATATCAACTGTTTACCTGCATCCCATCACCATCATGAGTTTGATTGGCAGGACCCATTTAAAATTGGCATTCATCACAATCAACTTCCACTTGATAACAAAGAAAACGTGGCATTAATGAGCATAAAGTAGCATCTTTCAAATTCCACATCGCTATACTTATGCATTACCTTTGCAGTGGTTTTCATCCCATGGATACACACAGTTCTGGAGTCCATTGCAGACCAATGTATTATTAATACACATGTTACTATGGCAAAAGAATGTGTTGGCTTCACAGGGGGCTAAAAAAAAGGAAGAAAAAGATACATCAGTAGGACTCATAGAGTATTTCCAGACTCCCATTCAGTACCAATAAAGATGTTATACAATTCAATACACCACAAAGCAGAACCTGGATTTTCCAACTCTTTTTTAAAGGTTTTTTTTAATGGAGGCTTAAAAGTGTGTAGACAATTCTAGTGTAATCCTACAAAACATAAAAGGTCCCAAATAGAGAGAGAGAGTTCAAATATAGTGGCTTCACTCTGTCCTATGTAACTCTTTCCCATGATTAGCAGAACAGAAAATATGAAAAACAAGTAATGCAGATTTACTTACTTTGTGTCATTTACATAGGTTTTACAATTTGCACCCCAAGCCCCCCCCCCAGCCCCTTTTCAGTAAATAACTTCAAACGGACACATAATTTTAGTTTAAGTTTTTGGGGAAAATTTAGCCACAACTTTATTGATTACAAAACAAATTGAGCAGTATTGGCCTAGGCATTGGTCAGAGACTATAACTGACTCCAGCCTGTCTGGCTGGCAGTCTGAAAGGGTAAACACCAAACAAAGGAGCAACATTGGTGAAGATTGACTGAAGCTCACCTGTGGTCCTGGCATGGCCTTAACCCTTCAAGCGGATTTCAGACGAGATCCAGGGGCCCCAGATGCCTTTACCGGAATACCCTATTTCTGGAGGGGCAGGTGATGGCCACACCTCCCCTCCCGCACATTTCTATAAACCAATGCCTAACCCCAAACCTTACCAAGTTGTGATGATTGCTAAGGGGGGTAGACGGAAACCAAGTGGCTCAGCGGATCTGCCAAATGGAAAAATTCCTACCCAGCCCCTTCTCCAAAGCAGGAGACCCAATCCAAAGCAAGGCCAAAGCAGCAGCACCTAAAGTAGGGAGGGTGTTTGGTAGCACGAAGCAAGTGCCCCACCCCTGTCACGCTGCCGCATTTATAGGTCCCCAGGATCACGCCACTTGCCCTAATTGGCCCAAACAGCCAAGCGTGATCCCGGGGCCCAACAGACAAGGCTTGGGCCATGCATAGCAACAGCACACCCCATGGGGGTGGCTTAACCAGGAACCCTCAATTTAGGAGGATCCCATTTCTCAGCACAAAATTCATTTCGTAATATAATTCATGGCCCTAACAACTCACATTAAATGCCAAAAATGAATTGCATGACCCCCTTCCAACTCTGAAATTCTATGACTTTAAAACAGTTCCTGCCCTCAGGCTTATAAGCTAAAAAAAAACAAAAAAAACATGACATACAAGGGAGAAGGGACAGGGAGGGAAGAGGTGGGAAAATCAAATTGGGGCTCTGGTTCTTAAACTATAGTTCTTATAATGGCCAGCTGGCATTATGAATATGTGTGTATGGGAGAGAAGGGGTAATAACAAGGCTTTTCTGGAATTCAAAGTAGTAAGTTTTGCCACTGACCTCAGTAGGATGCAATGCTTGTAGAAGAAAATTGGGGTCCATGAACTAATAGAGTTGAATAGCTCGTCATAAGGAGTCCTTTAGTGGCATGTTCAAACACATATATTTTATAATAAGTACAGCTACAATAAATGTTTGCCCTTCTGATATTGCAGGAACAAAGATTTTCACAGTCCCTGAGCAGAAGGCAAAGCATAGTTGCCCAAGGCTCACAAACTGGTAGAATCAAGTTGCTAATGTTACTAAAGCCCCAAGATGAAAGTGTTACTTGAGGCCATATACTTCATTTCAGACTTCACAGGGAAATCCAATGTCCTCAATGAGAATTTTACAACCCAGTGGAGATTGTTCAGCAATAGAAAGTTCCCAGATCTAAGTTAAGGTTATACCTTCAGAATGACAATCCATTTTTCTCTTCACAGAGTTAGATGGTACAGAAATACAGGCTATCATTTCCACAGGCAGCACAAGGACAAATAATTACAATCTTTATTACAAAAAATGTAATTGAATGCTTTTACCAAAATCACAACTATGGATAAATTGGTGGGCTCAAAAGCACATAATCTTGTTTTGAATGATTGTCAGCAGAAAGCAGAGGGAAGAAACAGAATAGTTTTTTACAGTTGGGAGAAGTATATGCAGTGTGATTTCCCCAAATAATTTTTTTGAGATTTTAGTAATACAGACAATCTATGTACTGTAGCTACAGGTTTCCACATGACACCAAACGATTCAAAACAGTGGAAAGTCAGTAGCTTCAAAAAGACTGTTCAAAAGGGGGACAAATTCAATTCACATTTAAAGCCAAATCTATCAAATTTGCACTTTCTGAAATAATATGAGAACCGCAGCACAGCCATTCTTCAAAATTCTCATTTATCCAAACTTTGTGATGCAGTTATCCAACCAACCCAATGTTTACAAAAAAAAAATTCCTATATTGGTGGGAAATGTGCATAAGATTAATATATCAATGGGAGGAATATATAAAAAAGTATTATATTAAGAGAAATTGTTTGCAAATATGTGCACACTAGTCAAAACTGTATCTGAAAGGGTTTCTTAGAAGAAATTCACACTAAAATGCAGAAACTTAATTAAGTTTTTAAAATTAATCCTCATCATCACAAATTCCTGCAGAAAAGTAGAGAACTGAATTTAAGATTGGAAAAATGAGAAACTGAAAGAAATTTTAAAAAGTTTTTCCATCCTCAACTGAGACCAAACCCCTACTTTCACCTGTTTGTTATTGGGACTAACTTTACTTGTGATGACATACAACAAAGATATTGGGACCATAATCAGTTGCATGCTTTCATGTTTTGTGAAATCGCTCACATTTTGCACCATTCCTCAATATTAATTAAATTTATGTACCATGTGATTGTAGATAATGTATAGTTCAGGCAAATCATTTTTTTATTGGACAGAGAAAGCTTCTGCAAAAAATTATGGCATGATCATGCAGTTCCTGTGCACAAGTAGCTTCAATTTTGTTTTATCTACTTATAAAATAAATTTGCCATAGTTTACATTGTTCAATTGTGATGTGGTTTGCTTATTTGTTTTGTGAGCTGGCTAGAGAACCTCCGTTATGGAACATCTATGTAGCTGTAATAAACAAACTAAATAGAAATAAATAATGGGAAGAATGCTGAAAAGGCGATTCCTTTTTTCCCCCAATTCCTGAATTTTGATTCAGCACTAGGAGTTATTAGGAAAGGAATTTAGGTATCATTACACAACTACATTTCTAATATTGTATCACAGTTGTTGCTCATCTCAATTCAATGAGAGTAAAGGGAATTATTCTGGAGAATGAACTTTTTTTTCTAAATAAAAGCTAAAGAGTGGAAGCTTTTCATTTAGGTGATAAAGGCAAGCAAATGGGAATTAGAGGGTTATGTTTGGAGGCGAGATAGCTTTGATTAGCAGATGTCTGCTACAAACCACAGCTGATGGTTTGTGAGTTTCCCAGGGGCTTCTTGCTCAACACTACTAGAGAGAGAAGAGTAGATTAGACATTACTGTGGTTTAATCCAGTACAGTAGTTCTTATTATGTTCTGTTGCAAACATCAGACACAAGGTGGCAAACTTACTCTAGAGGATCCAAAATTGTAATTTAGCCCTTAGGATACGAATTAATCTGATCATCCCGTTGAAAGAAAAACAGCAGCCTTTGCCCACAGCTGTTTCTTTTTAAATCTCTCCCTATGGACAGTGATTAAAAATATGAGTGGTGCTTCAGGTCTGGATCCTGTTAACCACTGCTTAGCCACCTTGATGACCTATATGTGTTTTTCCCCATCAGTCACAAATACATTGTTGAGATCAGTTTCTCTCTCCCTCTCTCTCTCTCTCTCTCTCTCTCTCTCACCCATTTTTTATTACTGCTAATTTCCACTTTAAAAATAAAACATTTTACAATGCTTATGTTTTCACTCAGTTATTATTGCTCTGAACTACAGCACTGCATAATAGTGTTACTGTCCCTGTGAGAAGGTGGCGATGCACAATTACAATTTCATCCCCTAACCAAGGCCTTGCTAATCACCCTATCACTCTCCTTCCCCGGGAAACATACAAGTCACGAAACTAGGAGGACTTTGCATGCATTATTCAACTTCACTCGAAGGTACCTTCAGGTTTCTCTCAAGGTGCAGCCATGATTTTCAAAATGGTCCAGCAACAAGTATTGCCTCAGGTTCCCAACAACCAGTTGCATAGAGCCTTGCTCACTACTTGACACATGTACTTCAGCTCCTTGCCCCCGTTTTATCAGATCCTGTGTTGGATATTCAGCTTCCCTTCAGATATCAACCTCTACTCTTTCTCCTGGTTCCCTTGAGGCTCCTGCCTAAGGCCTTCGGTGTTCCACACAAATATACATCAACTCCAAAGCTGCTACCCTTTCTAACCAGTACTGAAACTGGCCTTTTATTTACACCAGCCAGTTCCCTCAACACAATCACTACCATTTGGGTAAAATCTCACTGTCTTATCAGACTGTATTTATGAGCCAATAAAAGGAGGTAAAATGTATACTAACTGACATAAATTGACATTGACCACCCTTTTGATATATTTGATTCTGAAGTTAAAATCAAAGACCTCTTCAATAATAGCTATCCCCTTGTTGACAAAAGGCTACAGTGGCAGTCTAACAAGCAATGAGTTTAGTGTTACATGTGAATGCAACCACTCCTATCAGGGACAAAAGTCAGTTTAATGCACATTTAACTAGTTACAAACAGCATCTTGTTTGAACTGATAATATGCTAAGTGTTAGCTCATAAACATTATTATGTATATAATAACAATACAGAAGGGATAGGGGAATAGATTATACTGGGTTGATAGATGTATTCTTGGAATGCTTAGTACATTAGACTAACATATTGCATTTTGGTTCCTTAATGATACACATTCAGAAGAGCCAGCATTAAAGTTAATGCATTCTCATTAACACCAATT
This sequence comes from Zootoca vivipara, assembly GCF_965207765.1. Lineage (NCBI taxonomy): Eukaryota > Metazoa > Chordata > Lepidosauria > Squamata > Lacertidae > Zootoca > Zootoca vivipara. The sequence goes on along the minus strand of NC_142591.1, from coordinate 34,928,923 downwards.
TCAAAGCAGCCTCTATTGGTCACTGTTTCAAAAGGCTACCAAAATAGCCAATAAGTCTCACATTTGATTTATTATTATTATTATTACCTTCATAATAATACTGGTTTTGTGTCTTGCAGCTAATTATTTCCAATCTTATATAGGCTCCTATATAAGAGGAAATTCTGTTGGGTTCAAAAGGATTTACTTCCAGCTTATCTGTTCAGAATGAGACTGTGAGCTTCTCAAAACATGATGTTCAAATTGTTCTAGATCACAGTTGATCAGCACAATGCAACAAAACACTGTTGTTGCTGATGTTATATATGAAACTCGAAAAATTAGAATGTCATCGAAAAGTGCATTTATTTCAGTGAAACCAATATATGAGATAGATGCATGACATGCAAAGCAAGATATGTCAAGCCTTTATTTGTTGTAATTGTAATTATTTGTCGTTAGGTGGGTCAATTATAAATGGAATGTAATTGATGAAATGTAATAGTGATGTTTATTTTTGTTTATTTTTGTATTATTGTAACTATTTGTTTTACTATTGTGGAATTTCCAAAAGAAAGCATTTGTAAAAGTTAAAAGAAAACGAAAAAATAATAAGTTGCATTACTGAAATAAATGCACTTTTCGACGATATTCTAATTTTCTGCGTTTCACCTCTCTCTCTCTCTCTCTCTCTCTCTCTCTCTCTCTCTCTGTGTGTGTGTGTGTGTGTGTGTGTGTGTGTGTGTGTGTGTGTGTGTATATATATATATATATATATATATATATATATATATATATATATATATACTACCATGGTCAGTGGAGCAACAGGGAAGTGAATGGCTGCTCGAAACACAGCATGTTGCTGGCACTTACCGGAGGAAGAGAGGAGAGGCATGGGGAGCTCAGCACTGAGTGAGTGCATAATGGCAAGTGCACCAGATTGGCTCCAATGTGCTCCACTGCACAGTGGCAAGCTCCCCATGCCTCGCCCCTCTCTGTCCAGGAAACACCAGCAGCACCCTGCGTTTGAAAGCTTGGAGAACAGTGGCGTTCCACCTCCAGTGCTCCACTCACTGCTAATGTATACCGCTTACAATAAATCAAAGATTTTAAAAAACCCACATTTAAAATGTACAATGAAACAAGCCCATTAAAAAGCATAAAAACTAAACACTTAAAAAGTATGGTATTTAAAACAGTTGGATCAAGAAACTGAAGGGAATGTTTGCCTTAACAGTTATGTGCCTTTCAAAAGCCAGCAGAATGCCATTATGCATGAACCCTTTAATATCTCAGCAAGGAGGGCATTTCACAATACTGGCACCACCAGCCTGCCTCCATGTTGCCACAAGCTGATAAATATCAGGGCACAGCAAAACTAAGTGGGCCTCACTTAATGCAGTGGAAAGGGAAACGATTTTTCAGGTAACATGATGTTATGAAGCCAACACTGGAAATGTAGGGGAAGAGTAGGAGAATGGTGGTAGGTGGCAGTGCAGTGAAGTCTTGTGCAATGCCAACATTTGGTGCCGCCCCATGTCTCTCACCTTCCATTGTACAGTGGTACCTTGGTTTAAGTACACAATTGGTTCCGGAAGTCTGTACTTAACCTGAAGCGTACTTAACCTGAAGCAAACTTTCCAATTGAAAGTAATGGAAAGTGGATTAATCCGTTCCAGACAGTCCACGGAGTACTTAACCTGAAGCGTACTTAACCTGAAGCAAACTTTCCAATTGAAAGTAATGGAAAGTGGATTAATCCGTTCCAGACAGTCCACGGAGTACTCAACCTGAAGCGTACTTAAGTACTCAACCTGTAGCGGAGTACTTAACCCGAAGTATGAGTGTAATTGGTTCTGGAAGTCCGTACTTAACCTGAAGCATACTTAACCTGAAGCGAATTTTCCTATTGAAAGTAATAGAAAGTGGGTTAATCCATCCCAGACAGGTCCGCGGAATACTTAAACTGAAAGTACTCAAACCGAAGTGTACTTAAACCGAGGTATGACTGAATATCGTTGCGGCATCCCCAAGGCTCTGCACTAAGTGCAACCAAACCAGTTGCACTCTCCTAAATCCACCTCTGTAGGTGGTTGACTATTTATGGAAATAATGAACAGCTAAAGGTGAAGAGATGTCTCGTTTCTCCTCCAGAACGTGAATACCTGGATTGTTATCTCCACCACATTCTTTAACAAAGATTCTGGTTTGTTCTTATAATTTGACTTGGAGAGTATAACAGTCATCAATAGTATCAAATGGAGTAATGGGAGGTTCAGATTTAGGTCATGCTCATAGGGGTGCTAGGGCTTATACTTTTATACCTTTCCTTCCTAGTATGTAGTGATTTATACTTGTCTTCCTTGAATTATTATTTCATTTTCTGCCCAGCCTTCTAACTTATCTAGGTGCTTTTGAATTTCAATCTTGTTCCCAGTTAGAAAAAATCTTTTCATAGAACGGAATAATGTTATAAAATGTAAGTTAATGCAGTGAAATTCCAATTTAATAAAGGTGTTTCCTGGAACCTATTCAATTCATATAGTACAATACAGCAAACAATGAACTGTAATTCTGTTTTCAGAAGTTATATCAAAGCCTAATCATAATCAGCAATATATCTGCACAAAGTCACTCTTTGAAGAGCATGCCCTACTGCTACTTTCCCCAAACTGGTGCCCCAGTTGGCTGGGGCTGATGGAAGCTGTAGTCCAAAACATATTGTGGGGCACTATACAGGGAAAGAGTGTCCAAATACTGATTTCTGAGTTTCTAACATATGTCCTCCTCACTACAATAATTCACTACCAAATATTTTTCAATTAGCATGCATAAAATACATTGTTGTATTTGATCCAAAACTGGATGAAGATACATCTTGTAAGATCAGAACAGCACTACTACTCCAGGCCCCACCACTCACTTTTCCAGCAGTCCCCTTGACCCTTGGGAATGTTTATTGACAATGCAGGAAAATGAAGTAGACAGAGGAGCCAGGAAAGTCCACAGCACAAGTCCACTGGAGTTTCCCTCTCTTTCTATTTCTGGTTTCAGCCCTATGGCTATGTAATAGTCTTCAAATATTTGCAGGGCTTTATTTCTGACAACTCACCAAATACATGAGCAAACATCCTCCCAAACTGTTGGACCAAGACAGATTGACAGTAAATCCGACTGCCACAGAAGGTGGTGGTTTTGTTAGAGGCTTTTAAGCAGATAGCCACCTATCAGGGATACAGCGATGGTGGATTTCCTGCATCAGCAATTGGTTGGACTAAATGACTTCAAATGTGACCTCATAATTTGAATGGACTTCAAATTTCCTTTCTCTCTTTCTCACAAATAAGTGTGTGTGTGTGTGTGTGTGTGTGTGTGTGTGTGTGTGTGTGTGTGAAAATGGTGATGTATTTGAGATGGTGTTCTTAGAATAAATTAGGGTTAATTGTACTCATGGAGTTGGTGCTTTAGCAATGAATGCTTAGGATGATCCTTTCCACAATATGACCATAACTGAAGACCTCATGCTGCTGGAGAATAAAAGGGGTATAAAAGAGTTCTAGAGCCATATAAAACAAGAACCCTCAATAGTTCATCGCAGGAACTTGATCAAATGCCTTCTTGGGATTTCACATTATGCAGATGGTGTGCACATGAATTATGCTACACATTTTCCTTCCACACTTCTGTGGTCCCTGTGTGAAGCGGAAGCTCAGGCATCTTCCTCCATGGAAGAGAATTAACAAGTTCCTCTTCCTATGATATTATAGAAGAATGGAAATAAAGTACAGTCATACCTCGGTTTAAGTACGCCTCGGTTTGAGTATTTTCAGTTTAAGTACTCCGCGGACCCGTCTGGAACGGATTAATCCACTTTCCATTACTTTCAATGGGAAAGTTCGCTTCAGGTTAAGTATGCCTCAGGTTAAGTACGGACTTCCGGAACAAATTACACTCCTACCTCACCTCAGGTTAAGTACGCTTCAGGTTGAGTACTCCGCAGACCCGTCTGGAACAGATTAATCCACTTTCCATTCCTTTCAATGGGAAAGTTCGCTTCAGGTTAAGTACGCTTCAGTTTAAGTACTTCACGGACCGTCTGGAATGGATTAATCCACTTTCCATTACTTTCAATGGGAAAGTTCGCTTCAGGTTAAGTACGCTTCAGGTTAAATACAGACTTCCAGAACCAATTGTGTTTGTAAACCGAGGTACCACTGTATACCTGAAGAGGCTCTGAAACATCCTTTGTTCCTGGTAATTATCCCATTTTGATGTGCTTATCTTAAAAAAGATCATTATTATTTTGTTTTTCCTTTAACATCAAGAACAAGAGTTAATGGCATCCTCTGTTTATGAAGTTCCTTCTTCCAAAATGAATAGTACACTGGAAACAAAGGGCACAGAAGCTAACCATGTTCCAAGTTCAGCATGCATTGGATTTTCTTAGTGATAGCAAAACTGTGAGAACTTAAGAGTTACGCCAAACTTTATACCTTATATATATAAATGGCTGAAGAAATTATGCTTCCAGATAAGAGTGAGCTTAAGGCAATTCTTCTAAGTGGCAAGAAGGTCAAATACTGTTGGAATGATAGGTATCAAGAGACTGACTACTGCTAACCAGCTGTCAAAGGTAATAGAATGGATGTCTGTTCTGTGGTGCTAATAAAGGGATTTCCTCTGATCCCCATGCCACCAATGTAATAATTTTCCTTTAGATTTAAGTGTAGGTGTTTGTGCTCAGAAGTTAATCTCTTTGGGGGAGCTGTGGATGTAGCATGTCTGTCATTAATCAGACTGAAAAACAGACAAAGGGAAGAAGAAAGTGGGGGGGGGGGGTTGGAAACAACTATAATATATTTGAGAACAATTTCCAAAGTTTTTCACATGTAGAACTTCCTAAGTGCATGGAAATGGCAAGTTTAGTTAAATGGATTAGATAGCGCTTGGAACATTAAAACTGGGGACAGAAACTGATATTACATAGTAGCATCAACAGGAGCTATATGAGTGAACTGTGCATTCTCTGGCAATACTTCCTTTATAATGTATGCAGGGAGAATTCACACTGAACTAGAAGGTCTTCTGGGTCTCCTTCCCACTCTACAATTCTATGATTCAATAATTCTATGTCTCTCTCCAAACACACATAGAATCCATGCATTTCACCACAAGATAAACAATTTTGCAGTTTGCAGACTGTGTTAATATTTGCACAGCATGCAGACCCATGATTTTACCAGTAGTCCATATACCCTGCTTCCTCCTCTTGCTTTGTTTACCACCCGGCCTGATGGAGAATTTAAGAAAACTTGTAAGCTTGCGCCCTATTTTGTGACATTCTGGTTGGCCTAATAAAGATACTGCCCTACTTTGTATTTTGGAATGTTTCTTATGCCTCATCATAGCTATCTTTACTTTTTATGGGTGACATTAATGTATTGTGTTAAAGGGTACTGTTAGTTGGAGCCAGAATTGATATAGCCAGTGCTTTTTTCCTTAAAAAAATGTTTAGAGGTACTCTCATTTTCCTACTCATATTGAAATACTGCCCCTCAATGAGGCTAAACTTAGATTCACAAAATGCTTAGGAGTATGCGTATCCCCGCGTACCCCCCCCCGGGGGGGAGCACTGGATATAGCCGATAATACTTGTGAAAATATGGACTGGTGATGTGGCTCTGGCCCAATTACAAAACCATTTTGTCCTTTAACACTCATTTGCAGACACTTATCAAAGCAGATATTCCTTATTACCATTACCATTCACAAATGTCAACGGCAGTTCAAAAATACAGGCATTCATCCATAGACACAGGTGTCCATTCAGACAGGTGTGTACCCTTATACGGCTACACCTGTAAATATATTCCTGGCCACTGCCTATGTCCCATATCCTGCATTCCTCAATACTTGTGCCCTTCTATACTGCTTCAGTGTTGCTTCATATCCATGAAAGTTGAAGGAGGACCACAGAGCCTTTTCTTGGTTCATGGAAAAAGGGAAAGTTCTAGAGTCCTACTATGCATTGAAGACGTCTTCCTCCATTTAGCGATCAGCAGAGAAACAGTGAGAAATTTAGTGATCGGTGAGAAACAAAAAGGAGGGAGGATATGGATTCTAAAACCATATGGGCTGACATTTATCCTTTAGGTTTTAAGCCCCCCCTTTTTTTTCTTCTTTAAATATTTATAGCCAACCCTACATTTATACAGACAGCAGAGTGGAGATCATAGCATCAGATAAGTGTCATTTGATAATCAGCTATTAAACAAATAATCAAAGACAAATAAAGGCAGTTAAAGCAGCACCGTGAGCTAAACTATCACCAACTTAAAAGCCCTTTAAATCACAGGAGAACACATTTTAACTTGGTGCCAAAATGATAGCAGTATCAGCACCAGTCATACTCCTAAGGGAGCTACTGTGACTGGAGTGTTTTTATCCCTTCTCCCTGCATGGTATCCCACCCACAAACAAATCATGCTCCTAGCAACACTTTAGTGAGTATTTCTGAGTCCCGATTCAACTTTGGGTAACCAGTTCTTCAGGCCATTTGGATAACAAATGTTGCACTGAGCGTTAAAGAGTATCTGGGGCTTATTTCTCCAGATGTAACTACAGTTTTGGGGTGTTACTAAAAGAAAGAGTGCTAAATGTGTTTTGAAATAGCAGCTAAGACAGACTTCCCCAGCCATTCTGTCCCTCTGCATCTATCTGAGCTCTATCAAACTGCAACAGTTAATGAAGACAATTGATAGAACAGTGAATTGCCATCTGCCTCTACTGTTGCTCTGAATGGTCCAAACCTTCTCTCTCTCTCTCTCTCTCCCTCATGCCTCAAAGGACTGAGAAAAGTCCCCCGAAGAATGGTGTGTGCCTACAGAAGCAGAAATTACCACACTTTTGCACTCGTTAATTCAGCATGCCTCCCTGGTGGCATATCAGTCATCTGCTTTATTTTCTAGCACACATCATTTGCAATTAATATTCAGTACAACTGACACAGAAACAACTAATGGTGTCATTAAGTCCTTCAGACCAGATCTGCCAAAATACACATACAGATTTCTCTGTGGTCCAAGGAAACTGAATGCTGTGGGTTTATCACAAAGCACAGACAAGCAGGTAACAATATGGCTCCATAGAATCATAGAGTTGGAAGAGACCACAAGGGCCATCCAGTCCAACCCCCTGCCAAGCAGGAAACACCATCAAAGCATTCCTGACAGAGGGCTGTCAAGCCTCCACTTAAAGACCTCCAAAGAAGGAGACTCCACCACACTCCTTGGCAGCAAGTTCCACTGTCGAACAGCTCCAAAATGCAAGTGACTTGTAAACTTCTGCTAAGATGGCCATATGTCCTGAAAAGAGCATGTGCCTACCAGACTAGTAACCAGCAAAATAATACATAATACATGGCGACAAGTATTTATGTAAAGAAAATGTTACTTGTTTCAAAACATATAGCTGAGGTGGGGGCAATCACTTACAGGATCTCTCAAGAGCAGAAAACAAGAAGATTCCTGTGGTCTTTTTTGAAATTGAAAGCCCTGTAAAAATATGCTCACTTGCATCCCACGCATGAACTGGTGACCGTGTGCTTACCCTTCAGTTTTTCAAAAGCACTGAATCCCCCAATGCCGTCAGGGTTGTTTCTAAGGTAACAGAATGTGATGCCTTTGATTTAAATGAATCAGATATTCAGGATTGCTTCAAACACAGAAATAAACAAACAGCAATGGCGTCAGAGTAATACAGAATATTATTTCTGAAGCCAGCTTGATTTATGAATAGAAGCTTAAATTGCTTTTTCAATCTGCACTATACAAAAAAAGGAAGAAACGCAATTCCTGTCCAACAGGATGCATCAGATAAATAAAGTAAAATAAATAAATATCCAGTCCAAATTTAGTGAATGTGATACTCTAAAACAGGTATCTTCAGAGACTTGCTCTCAGTCACATACAAATGCCAGAGAAGATTGCATGTCAAATGATTATGCATTTATTTAGACACAGGTATGCTTCATGCTAGTCAGTTTGCTGGTATTTGCACCTTGGGACTACCGGTACCACTTCTCATTCAGAGAACCCTCAGTTGGATAAATATTGATTCAAAATACTAACATCAATTTGCATGGGATTCCCATTCCCAAGGAACCAAATCATATTATTTCTTCACAAGTGGATCAATATATTTTGCTAAATGATTGCATCCTTTCAGTCTCATTTACAATAATTATTTAATGTTGAATTGCTTCATTCCAGACATGGCAACTCTTTCCCTATGGTTATTTGACTTCTAAACATAATATTTTGCTTTAATTGTAACTATCTATATAAATTGCACTAGCACTGAATCTCTACTGGCATGAAACTCACTGGGTGACCTTGGACCACTCACTTTCTCTTGGCCTAACCTGAGCAAAAAGTAAATAAATCCCAACAGAGACAAGCTAATTGCCAGCTAGGATCTAAATACCCAGATAATGCAAATTTAAATAAATCTTGCATTGTGAAATTATTTTATATCACAAATATAAACAATTACAAACATAACCTGAAATTATTCAATAAATTACTCAATAAAATAAATTGAAAGGCATTTCAACCTTATTCAGGGCTATTGCATGCACCAATGCATTATGGAAATTTTACAGCCTAACTCCACCTTAGATCCCACTAGTCTTAAAATAGTCTCTCTCTTTAAGTGAATCAGATGGTATAGAAGGATTTTTTTTCTTCCAATCGCTCTTCCTGCTTTGCTCTGGGAGCAGCTTACATTCATCCCAGATTTTAATTATCACATTCTTTGAAACGTTACCCAGGGATGTTGGGGAAATGAGATTTTATTTTATGTTAAGTTGATCCACAATTAGGTTAGCTTGAAGAAGTTGATTAACAGTGAATCCTGTGTATGTTTACTTTGAAGTAAGTCCCATTGTGTTCAGTGGAGCTCCCTGCACAGTAAATGTGTGCAATTCTGTACTCATTTACCTAGAGGTAAGCCCAGTTGAACTCAGTAGAACATAGTTCTACATAATCCTACACCGGTAGGATTGCACAATAAGGCTACACTCCTATAAACACTTACCTGGCTAGGAGTAAGATAACTGAAAATTAAGATTTACTTCCTAGAAGACATATATATGCTTGCATTATAACATTTGGTACAGCCCAGCTGACTTCAGTAGTCTTGAAGGACATGAAATTTAAGTTTTATGAATGTAAGTATTATGAGCTATAGATGGAACATTGGGGCTGCAATCCTGTATACACTTAGCTGGGAATAAGTCACATTGAACCCCATATGGCTTACTCCTGAATAGGTATGAACCAGATTACACTGCATGTCTATAAACCACAAAACATGGCTTACTTCTGTAACAAGGCAGCTACTTCTGAAATAGTCTACAAAGTTTGTATTTCTGATATTAGAAAGAGATCACATTACAGTGTTAAGTGCACTTAAGATGACTGATTTCAGGGGACTTAAGTATGTGTTCTATTGTGGCCAATATCTGTCTGCTTTAAACAATGAAAACAAAACTATAACTTATTTATCTGCAGCTTAAGCAGCATGATTCGTTTATGGAAAAGATAACAGTATCAGTGTGGATATCAACAAATAATGCTTAACATCACTATAATTCTAAAATATTTGCAAGTTTTATCTTGCACAAGCTCTGTATACCCCCCTCAGTATATAAATAATATGGGGAAATAAGGAGAGGAGCCTAACAGCTTGTTCAAAATTACAAATGTCACCATAAGCATTGGAAATCGATACTTCATTTTGGCCACCCCATCCAGTGGGTGCAGTTCAGAGTAATGAGACTTGGGAGTAATCCCCACAGTGTCTTTCCCCTATGGCTCATGAACATGGACATCATTGCAGGTGTGGAGAATGGCAGGATAGCACCCATTCCTCATATCCCCATCCTGTCTTCCCCTTCCATTCTGCAAACTCAGAGCAAAGCGAAGGATGTTATGGGTGGGGATTTGGGGTTGTATCCCTAGGCTCCTCGTTTGCCATAAGACCTGATGCATGTATCACCAAGTGTGTATATCAAGGGTAGAAAATCCAGGTTCCTTGATGCCATATGGGGATGCTTTCATGTTCAGGTACTGTACCTGTAGAGAATTGGATAGAACCCTGTGTGTATTTTTTAAATATATATATATATATCCTACTTGGTTATTTCACATTTTGGTGTTCACTCTGTATGAAAGAAACACCATTAAGGTTTTTTTTAAAAGAAAAGAAAGAAAGAAAGAAAGAAAGAAAGAGAAAAAAGAAGAAGAAGAAGAAGAAGAAGAAGAAGAAGAAGAAGAAGAAGAAGAAGAAGAAGAAGAAGAAGAGGAAGAAGAAGAAGAGGAAGAAGAAGAAGAAGAAGAAGAAGAAGAAGAAGAAGAAGAAGAAGAAGAAGAAGAAGAAGAAGAAGAAGAAGACTTGAATCATTTGACAATAAAGCCTTACGTTCTTGGAAAGATGTGAAGAGCATCTGGAACCGGCTGCTTCGGCTGCCTTCATCTGCCCACATGCGGATTACTCCAAGACCTGTGCGCAGCATCACATCATTAGCAACAGTGCTGCAAAACTTAGCTTTTAAATCCTCCACTGAGCTACTTCCATCATAGACAGCCACAAAATTCCTTTTGCACTCATTAGAATTCTGCATTTCATAGTCCAAGAACCGTAAATATATCTACAAAACAAAACAAGACAGTGAATATGACAGTGTTGTAAACCATCATTGGAACAAGAGGCATTTCTGCAGCATTATTTCCCTTTAGAAAAAAATCCACAAATCCACTGGTGTGTAATCGAACACTGGCTGTGTTTATGCTCTGGGAAAAGTGCAGGATTATTAATGGAACTGAGCGATATATTTTTTAAAAAGTAATTTCCATTGGGATGACAATTCGTTTTTTAACTATTTATTCTCCCTATAAATATGCATACAGTCAGCACATGCATGGTCATGACCTGCTGACTGTCGCATCAAGTAATTACTTGCATGTGTGAATCAGCCATAATACCGGTAGCAGCAACAACAACAAAATCAAAATAGAAGGTGTTCTGTATTTCTGAATCTGGAGCAGAAAGCTAAAAAGCTTTTTACTGTACTTTTTTTAAAAAAAAATGTGTTTTTTTACACTTTGAGAAAAAGAACCAGGAATACAATTGCCATTTCATCCCTTTATTCATGGGGAAAGTATAAGATCTGCTGTCTGAGAACCCAGGAATCCTTTGGAAATAAGACATTGGTTTTCCTTTCATATTTCCTCAAGCAGGGTAGATGCTAAAGGGTTAAAAATCACCTTGTCGTTAACATCTCTGTAATTTCTGGTGTAGTACAACATCAAAGCTGTTCCACTGACATAACTTAATTAATTATTTCATACATTTTTATATATTATGAACAGTTTCCAAGTCAGTTCACAGAAGAAGAAGAAAATCATTACGAATCAAAACAGAAACAAGAAGTAAGTAACCATAAGACTGAACAGGTAAACACATAAAAGCAGCACGTAAAAACAATTAAAGCTGCAATCTTGCATGCACTTACCTGGAAGTAAATTCCATTTAATTCAATGGGACTTACTTCAGAGTAGATATTGATAGGATTGTGCTCCAACTTTAGAAGTGTTGGTTGAAAGATTATTATTTTTAAAATATTAGCATCAAAAAATAGCAAAGAGAAGAGAAATTTCATAAACAGGGCACCACAATAAAAATGTCTCCTCTCTAGTTTCCACCCCACCTTACCTCAGAAGGCGGAGCATGTGGAGTACAACCTTGTTTGATGACCTGACACACAAGCAGTTTGACATGGGAAGAACAGACACTCTTCCAGATACACAGGCCCAAGCTGTAAACAGCTTAAAGTTAAAAACCAAAACTCTTGAGTTGTATTCAAAAATAGACAACCAGTACAGGAATTATGCAAACAGATGCATTTGAATAAAATTTACTGTCTTCTACCATTTTGAAAGCCAAGTTTCAAAGCAATCCGTCAGGCTCCAGCAGAAGGCTATTGAGAAGGGCTGCAGGGCTGCTGCACTTATGAAGTTGGGAGACAAGCAAACTTTGTACGTATCTACTCTCCTTGAACTGTTTCCATCCCAGATCTCATTAGAAGAACTTGTAACAAAGTACTGGAACCTGAGTTTGCTTATTTTCCCCCTCCCTACCAATCCATTTTATGTTTGTGTCATGCTGCTTTGGGTGTGTTTTGTTGTTGTTGAAGAGCCAGCCAAAAACAACAACTTTAAATAAATAAATATATATATATATACAAAACAATCCTACATACAATGTACATAATCTGTACAAATTAAATATAAGATTTCCTGCATTCAACTGCATCATTTTTATAGTAAAATAAACTATATATTAGTGCTTTAAAACAATATATTATTGTTTTAGCAAAATTGCTTTAACTATTAGGCAGAGTTGTCGCACATCTGTATGGTGTTTTTTTAAATGTAAATGTACATGGAACCAATTGGCACAGAATAATCAGTAAATTGTATGACGAAAATGAAAGGAAAGAAAGGAAAGGAAAGGGGGGGAAGAATGTGATCGTTTGCTTCTATGGAGTATAGATCAGGCATAGGCAAACTCAGCCTTCCAGATATTTTGGGACTACAACTCCCATCATCCCTGACCACTGGTCCTGTTAGCTAGGGATGATTGGACTTGTAGTCCCAAAACATCCGGAGGGCCAAGTTTGTCTATGCCTGTCTTATATCCTGTAACTGATTCTGATGGATGTGCCAATGAAATGTATGAGACTTCCACATATTTCAGAGAGGATACCAATGTAAGGAAATGTAGAAGCAGATGCTAGCAAAAGAGAAATATGAGGGGGTTGAGAGAGAAGGGGACAGAGAAGGAGTTCTGAAGGCAAAAAGGCTTTCACTTTTCCTTTGCTCTCAGCATCCTCTGAGGAATTTCATCCAGAGTTACTTACTTAGCAGAGTAGAGATTTGTCCAAGATCCCCACTGCAGTTAGTTATGCAGATACCAGAACTTTCTTTCTCTTGTTGCAGCTCGACACACTCCCTGTACTGGGCCCTGGAGAGTGAACTGGAGTCTTTCCAGCTGACTTCAGTGCAGAATTATGTCACAGATCTAAAGGATGAAAACTGCCTTCTCACAAAGTCATTTGAACTAAACTAAGCTATGCCCACTCCCAGTTTGTCTTCTACTGATGACGATCAGATGCAAACTTTAAGACACTTGACCTTCAGCCTATCCATAACTGAACTGTGGCAACTATTTTAGGGGTGGGAGAATCTACTGCATTTATGTTGATGCATCTCTGAGATGATCTGTGTATAAGCAGGAAAACAGAAAGTTAAGCAAATAGGAATATGGGATAATAGGGAGTTGACCTAGACAGAGTAAGGCCTTTGGTCCATTGATTGGCAGAGGTTTCTCAGGGTTTCAGACAAAAATCTTTCCCAATTTTCCTGCATATGTTGGGGTCTGCTACAGCTCTTTCAAAAAGAGATGCCTCTCCCTCAATGTCCCTTCTTCAAGGAGCCAGAAGGACTATGCATAAAAGGAGCTATCATGATAAATTTCACCCCTAATTTACACTTTTCTTTTGGTTAGATTGATTACTTAATTGAGGTCTAGTTATACATTGCTCATCAGTCTTCAGCTTCTTTTATACTAATTTTTAAAAGCAGTTTAGTACCTAATTTGATAGCCATGTCACTACCCCAAATGTACACCCTGTTTCTCCTCCTATATTCATCTGAAATCTTTATTAATGTTTGGCCAACTTTGCTTTGTAAAGACAATTCCCAAAGTGTACTTCATCTCAGCCTAGGGGGTATGAAATTAAGTCACCAATAGATAGACAACAGCACAGCTATACAGCTGAGGTATGTTTTATTACCCAAAGTTCCTGACTTGCAACCTTAGTCTCAAGTTGCTAGACTAAGCTTTTACCCCATGGCCGCTGGAGATAACACTAGTAAGCATGACAGAGAGGATTATGTTGCAAACAAACTGGTGTTAAGGGAATCCTACTCCTGAACAATCTAGCTAGCTTTAGAAAAGCAGCATAAGCTGATCAAACTCTTACTCTGTGTTGCTCTGTAAAAATGGAACACTTTGCTTTAATCCACAAGCTCTTTAGCCTCCACAGCATTATAATAGATAGAGCAGTATTTATTCTGCATATCACACATTACTAATCAAGTGCAATTCACTCAAGATTTCAAGCAGTATTATTTGAAAATATTTTCTTTTAAAAAATAGATTATTTTCTAATAAAGCTTGTGCAGTAGAGAAAATCCTAACCACTTTAATCTTTTGTCCTTTTCATGCATTTTTGACAAACACATGGAATCTACAGCAATTGCTTATCTTCCACTAGGTGTGCATAAGCGTGCATGTGTGCGCGCACCCAGCCACCCAGGTATAATGATTTTTTAAAAATAAATAAATAAATGTAGAACTGGAAAGGGGCGGACAGACTAGTCTAGGCATCCCCAAACTTCAGCCCTCCAGATGTTTTGGACTACAATTCCCATCATCCCTGACCACTGGTCCTCTTAGCTAGGGGTCATGGGAGTTGTAGGCCAAAACATCTGGAGGGCCGCAGTTTGGGGATGCCTGGACTAGCCTATGTATCATATCAGAATTACTGTCTTTTGCTCAACCATAGGCCTGCTCCCTCCCTTTTTCTTTCTCTCTCTCTCCAAAAGAACACATGAAAAACTATGTGTGAATTGTACACATTTTGTACTCATGTACTAGGTTGCTTTAGGTGCTCATATATTGTTCGTTTGTACTCATGTATTATGTTTAGATTGTTTCTTTCACAATGTTTAATTTATTCTGCTGATTAAAAATTATGCTTTGTTTGCTTTTTGTCTTACTTGAATTTATTGGTATGTTGTGAACTACTCTCCCACCCCTCAACTTCCACCACAATTCCCACTGGTTTTTTGTTTTGTTTTTGATAATAAGCCCACTTTGGACTAAAAATGGGTGATAGATTTTATTCAAATTTGAAGGTGAATCTATCAAATTTGCACTGTCTGAATCTATCAAATTTGCACTGTCTGAAGCGTCTCCACCCCCATCGTTCTGCCCGGACACTGAGGTCCAGCGCCGAGGGCCTTCTGGCGGTTCCCTCGCTACGAGAAGCCAAGTTACAGGGAACCAGGCAGAGGGTATTCTCGGTAGTGGCACCCACCCTGTGGAATGCCCTCCCACCAGAGGTCAAAGAGAATAACAATTACCAGACCTTTAGAAGGCATCTTAAGGCAGCCCTGTTTAGGGAAGCTTTTAATGTTTGATGGATTTCTGTATTTTAATATTTTGTTGGAAGCCGCCCAGAGTGGCTGGGGGAACCCGGCCAGATGGGTGGGGTATAAATAATAAATTATTATTATTATTATTATTATTATTGAGAACTAAAGCACAGCCATCCTTCAAAATTCACACTTATCTGAACTTATCTGTAAATTGTTTAGTTGAACAATTTTTACAACAAAACCGTTTATTGTGAGGACCATGCCTGTACACAAATATCAACACAACAATATTTAAAAATGTTAAAATTCAATACATACTATCCCAACAAAACCTTCATCCCACAAAACAGAAAGTGAAGGAAAACAAGCAACGAGTTAAACAGTCGGTGAAGGGGTCTTTACTTTATCATCCATAAATCTTTCCCTGGCTTTCATGGCCTTCATCACAAAGACCGCTACCACATGTTCGTGGGTTAGCATCAACTAACAAAAATTTTACTCTAAACAATGCTTTAAAATATGTGTAAATTAGGAGGAACGTGCATAAAAAGAATATATTGGTGAAAATAACATACTACACTACATTGTATTTGGATCATTTGCTTTAAAATTAAAACTGCAAACAAAAATTGTTTATTAGGAGGAATTCACACTAAAATTCTGAAGAATTTTCACAGGAAAGGTGGCATGCAAATAATCTAAAACAATCAGTTCCTCAGCTTTAATATTATTAAAATTATATTTTTATGTTCCATTTCAATGGGTCACACAGCCTCTGCACAAGCAAAGCAGGATTATGAAAGCCCAATAAACAGGTCTTCTGGAGGCACGCTTGATTTCACAGAAAGAACCTCTTGCAACAGGATATCAAAACATGATGTTTCCTCTTGCATCACTTCCAGAAGCTAAAGTGCAAATGTACTCTCCCTTCCACCTAAAGTCCCGCCCTGAATTTGCACCCTCACTAGGCTTTTTCTTTTGATAGAAGCCCTAAATCAGAACTGTGTAATTCATGGCAGGATTCAGCTGCTTGAGATTACCTACTGTTAACCAAGCTGAAACAATCAGAGAAGAAGCTGTGTTTGTCTGTTGCTGCCACAGCGAATATTTTGTGCTTCTGCTTCAAAAAGAGCACCACTATTTTATAAGCCTGCATTTGTGTATTTGGCATTCCAAGTGCTATCTTATAAAACATAATTGTGTGACAGAAGGGAAAGAAACAACCATCGCATATTATGTTTTCATACTTCTGCTTGAAAATTTCATCGAAAGCCTCTCCCCAAACCATCAATTCCATGTTGTTTTGGCTAAAATAAATGAAAAGTTCTCGAGCTGAATGCTGGTACTGCTTGAGCTTTGGTATGTCACTGCTAAATGCCAGTGCCATTAGCCACAAAAGTGATAAAACATCCCTGCAGCTGCAGCACATATAATTTATAGCCCCTGATTGCATTATGGTTTAAATTATTGTCTTGTCACATATATTCTCATTATAATAATGGGAGGGAAGCAATGTAGGCTGAATTGGAGTTTAATTTAAAAAATAAAATAAAAATTGAACACAATAAAAAGTCCTGGCTGCACACACCAAGAGAAAAGAATCACTGCAAAGGGTGAATAACATATAACTTCTGTAACAGTAAGATCATAATCTCTTTACAGTGAATCACTTTTGATGAATTCTCTTTCTTCATCAGTCACTGAAGGTTTGTTCTGACAACAAGATTGATTGGGCAGGTCAAGAAACCATCAGAAGACTCAGCCAATATCCTAGAAAAGCTCACTGAATTTTTTCCATTCTTTCATCCAAAGCAGAAAACTACATTTGGGCTGAGGAAAACATATCCACTCATATGGTTATAAATCTTCCCACAAAGAACTTTATAGTTGTAAGTTTTGAGGGGGGGAAATAGCCTCATGTCTAATTGGAATAACCAGTGTTTAAATGCCCAAAGAGAGATGGTAAAATTCACATATGCCAAAGAGACACATGTTTTCTGGCTTGCAAGTCTTGTCTGCTAATCTAGTCTGTATGCCATCTATATTTGACTAGGAGAGGGCAAAAATGGGAAACGAGTAACAGATTAATGCTGAAGACTTACTATCTGTAGAAAGACTTGCTCCTGCTGCATTTTTATCAATACTTTCCCCTGATATACATGTTGTTGTTGTTGTTGTTGTTGTTGTTGTTGTTGTTGTTGTACCGCATCACAAAACACAGAGAAGTGTGATTTTCAATGGATAAGCTGCATTTCAGTTTGCATAATATTCTAGGAAGGACAAATAATTTTCTCTCCTGTCCCTAATTAAAACTCTAAGAATTGGTGTGTCCAGGTGGGGATTTTTAAGCTAAGCTGCCCTGATCAGAGTATCTGAAGCATCTTAATGGTGAAGGGTTGTTTACCTGGCTTACTCTCATTGCCACCTGGTTGGAAGAGATATTGAGAAAGGAGCTATTCTCAGGCCCTGAGGGCTTTATGACATCTACAGACATTGTCCAGCCAGGATGAGATGGATCAGTCAGGTGAGTCCTCAGCACACCTTTAACATGAGCAAGTGGGAAAAGATATGGATCATTTAATTTACTGATTAAATGAGAGCCATTGTGAAGTTGCCCATCTAAGGGAGGTTCTTCCAGCTCCCCCGATAAGTTTGCAGGAGGGTGCACTGCACTGCTGGTTAGATATGGCCAACATGTTGTTTCTCATTACAAAACCTTGGCTCATTTATGGAATACACATCGCTATCTGCCATGAGGTGATAGGGGAAATAGCGGCTGCATCAGATCTACCCATATTAACTTTTCATCATCCGCAAAAGCCAGCCAGTAGATCCTGGAGTCTCTTTACCAATCAAACTCAAGTGTTAAGGAGAATTAAAGTAGCATAATGGCACAATGTGCCTTTCAGGGCAGTGTTGACATACATAGCCAAGGTTACTTTAATCAGGTGTCAACCAATGAAATCCTGAGAATGTGTCCAAATCAGAAATCCTCACTTGCGTTTTGCTCAATTTTATCTTGTTAGGATCATCTTCAAGGATCACCCTTGTTGCACCTGAAATTCTCTTGATGTGTTTGCTGTATATATGCACTCTTTTTCCTCTTGGTTATGTGTCATTTGTGAGCAAGTGCAGCTATACATACCAATAATTCTGAGCAATGCATTAAAAAAGTAAGGAAAAGCCTGAGAGGAGAACTACATATCTCTCTTCAAAGCTTAGATCAGGCATAGACAAACTTGGCCCTCCAGATGTTTTGGGACTACAAACATCTGGAGGGCCGAGTTTGCCTATGCCTGGCTTAGATGCAACTTCTCCTTTGCAAAAGAACCAGAAGCCCACAGTTCTATTGGAGTTGCAGTGGGCAGGATGAATGTGCTTAACCCTTTGTTCATCCTCTGTTTATCTCTCCAGCTCTCCACCACCAGTAGGGAGCACAGGTTTAGAATCCATGACGGGGAGAAAGTGGCTGGGAGAGAGTTGAAAGAGAAAAACTCTAGATGATCCCTTCTGCCTGTTGCTCACCTGGTGGAAAAGTGCCACCTTTGTGAAGCAGCCGCTGCCACAGGACTTTGAAGACACACAGTGGAGGAATAATGTATAGTTCTGCCCTGAAATATCTCCTCCCAATTGTGGAGACGACAAAAAAAAAGTCCTTTACTTCACCCCAAAGGAGTTAACTGAAGAAGATGCACTAGCGAGTGCTTATTTAATAAAGTACAGACTGCCAGGGTGCATGAACAAGCGTTCAGTACAAAAATAAAGAAAAATTTACTTCTATGTGAAGGCAGAGAAGAGGGAAGCAATGTGGGGGGGGGCTGTCTTCGCCCATGGTACTATGGCATGGCTCCAACAACAGCTTTAGCTCTGTTTTCATTATTTCCAGATAAATAAACAAAAGAAGGCCCCCAGGCCTTGATACATCCTGTTTACTGGTCCCTCAATTTTATTACAGATATTCAGGGCGGGTTTATCTATTCAGCCTTGTCAGCAGAAGCCCTGTGAAAGGACTTCTACTTGTGCATTGATGCCTTCCCCCCTCTCCTCTCCCCTGCATCCCCTAAAATTGCTGGGTGGGGGAGAAGAAGCCCCAGAACAGTGTGAGAAAGGAGGGAGCATTGATCCATTTGGCAACCTGTAATGCAGATGGACTGATTGGAATAGCACGATGTTGAATTCCTCTCTCTCTCTCTCTCTGAGTGGGTGTTTCAGGTCTTCCAGCACAATGAAAACTATTTGCATTGCAATCTACAGGTGAAGATTTCCAATCAAAATAACTAGAATCGGGCAAAATGAAAACCCCCAAAGTATATTTAAAATCAGCCTACCATAGAACTATTTATTTTGCACCACCTAGAGAACTTTGTGATATGTGGTGGTATACATATGTCACAATAAATAAACAAAAACACAACACCTGACTAATTAATCTCCATTATGTGGTATGCCACCACACGACTACATAAGAATTATAACTTACAATAAAATATAAGACTGATAGCAAATAATGTTACTGATTTGAGCTTCCACATTATCAGACATATGCATGTCTACTTAAAAGTAAACCCATTAAGGAGAACATGACTTATTCCTAACTACACATGCATAGGATTACAGCATTACAGGGCAATCATATACAAGTCTACTCAAAATAAGTCCTCTTGACTGAGACTGCAATCCTATGCCACTTAGCTCAGAGTAAGCTCTATTAAAATATATGAAATTTACTTTTGTGTAGATATGCATAGGATTTTTTTTGTTAACCTTTTTAAATTTATTACCATTGTTCCAGTACTAGATTGTTTCAAACTAGATATGTTCCAGATTTGAGATTTGAAAGTGGAAAAGCCTGAGATAAAAGTGGAACTGTGTACAGTGGAACCTCGGTTTATGAACACCTCGGTTTATGAATTTTCGGTTTATGAACGCCGCGGACCCATCTGGAACGGATTAATTCATTTTCCATTACTTTCAATGGGAAAGTTTGCTTCAGTTTATGAACGCTTCAGTTTATGAACAGACTTCCGGAACCAATTACACCCATGCTTCAGTTTATGAACACTTCAGTTTAAGTACTCCGTGGACCCGTCTGGAACGGATTAATCCACTTTCCATTACTTTCAATGGGAAAGTTCGCTTCAGTTTATGAACGCTTACTCCGCGGACCGTCTGGAATGGATTAATTCACTTTCCATTACTTTCAATGGGAAAGTTCGCTTCAGTTTATGAACGCTTCAGTTTATGAACAGACTTCTGGAACCAATTGTGTTCATAAACCGAGGTACCACTGTATTTTAAAAGAGGGCTTTGTGTTTAGTATTAAATTATACAAAATGGATCTGAGTGGTAGAGACAGACAAAGTGAGATACAGAGACTAGACTTGTTGCAAGGGCAAGCACACTAGTATCTACTACAATCTTTTAAAATGGTAGACACATGTCCTTAGTGCTAGACAATATAAATCTTTTGAATAGTTAAAATAAGGTGGTGGGACATTTAGTTGTGCAGCTGTACACATTGGCTGTAAAACAATAACAATAAAAGTTCACAAAAGGATGACGTACACGTGGTCTGGTCTGCAAACATACAGTAGTTTGATACTCTGAAGCACATATGTATCTACCATAATACACTCACAGACACATTTCACAGCACCAAGGCCAGCCAAGACATATTGGTACTTGAGGTGAACCACCAAATAAATGGCGGCTCCCCATGCTAGGGAGGAAGGAGTGAGTGAAGATCTACATCAGGAACAAGGTAGGAATAAATATCTTCATTGGGACCTGCTGCCCCTGTGGATCCTATCGCCTGAGGCACTTGCCCACCCCCCCACCCCGGCCTCATGGATGGGCCAGGCCTGCACAGCAATACTAAGCACAATTAACTGAGCTGCCTACAAATCAGGAAGTCCTTGGTTTGAGTCTCATTTCTACCTTCAACTCGCCAGGTGATCTTGGGCAAACCACTGTATATCATCCTCAGCTCCCCATGTCTGCTTTGAAAATAACACAAGTGATCTGCCTTGCATGACTGTCGGAAGAGTTACAGGAAACTGATTGTGAAGTAAAACAAAAAAATTCCCTCAGTAGCACCTTAAAGACCAACTAAGTTTATATTTTGGTATGAGCTTTCGTGTGCATGCACACTTCTTCAGATACATGCATGCACACGAAAGCTCATACCAAAATATAAACTTAGTTGGTCTTTAAGGTGCTACTGAGGGAATTTTTTTGTTTTGCTTCGACTCAGACCAACACGGCTACCTACCTGTAACTGATTGTGAAGTGTTTTGAATATTTTCTAGTGTTACAGAAATGATAGCCATCAAGGCTAGTAGCCATGGATTATGTTCTGCTTCCACAGTCAGAGGCAGTTTCCTGCTGAATATCAGCTTCTGGAAACCGCAGGAGAGGAGAATGCCCTTGTGGTCAGGTCCTCCTTGCAGGTTTCCCACAGGCATCTAGTTGGCACTGTGAGAACAGGACTACATGGGCCATGAGTTTGATCCAGGAGGCTCTTATTATGTTCTAATAATAAGCCATCTTTGTCCCAGTGATAAAATGTTACTCTTTAAGTGCTGGGAAAATGAGGTGTAGAAGAATGAATTCCTTGCAAGAAATTGGGGGGGGAGGGGAAAGTGCATTTGCTGTGTTGTGAACAGACTAGAAGGACCCACCTAAATCTAAAACATCCCTATAGCTCAAAATGACCGATTTATTATAGAGCCCAAATCATGATTTAGAACACGTGACGGTTATTATTCTGTGTGATGACGAATTGCTTTTCCGTCTTGTAAAGGAAAATAACAGTTTACAGGTTCAATAGTGCAAGCCATATTAAGCAAAGCCTGTCTGTTCATAGTAATAAATGCTACATTAGTAAAACCACGTCTTTAAGTTAAGTCCCCAAATCAGAGAATGGAACAGGACTGACCTTGGATCTTGGTGGTGCTCGGATGTACCATTTACAATCAACTGCCTCAGTGTCCGAAGCTTTCCCTTCTTTCCCAATTTGCACAGATTCCACAATTCCTTCAGATCCTCCCATCTCAAACTCACAAACTGAGTAATAACAATAACAACAACAAAATCAAACCCAATAAAGAAGGTGGAGGGGAAAGAAGATATATAGATATCTCAAGTAAAATTTGAAAACTTCCAAGTGTTATGAAACACTGAACATACCAACCTGGCAATGGTTTCAAAACCCCAAGGTCCTTGAAATCCGGATCTTAAAATAAAATCAAGGAAGAAACAATTAATTTTTTTCTTCAAAAAATTCAGTTGCAAACTAGCTTAGTCTTTATTTAGGGGGCCCCCTGTAGAAAAGAGCTACTAATGTGCATTCAAGAATGTGACTTGCTTTTAAAGAGCAAAGTCACCCACTGAAGGATAATGTAGCACAATAAATTGCTCAAACAAGCTGAATTTGACCCCCCCCCCTTATATGAACAACTTGCTGTGGTAATAAGTTTTCCCTCCCATGAAAATAACACTAGCTAAAAGAAGACTTAGCATTAAAGGCCACTTTCACTATTAACAGATTAGGCATTTAAATATATATTAATACCAACAATACAAATATGCTTCAGGGACAAGAAAGGTTCCTTCAGAATTTTACCCACTTTGTAGACAACGCTTTGTTTAAATGACAACCATATCAGTTACAAGAGTTGCAAAACTTACTTTCAGCTTTCGTTTATATTCAGAGAACAGGTTACAAATAGTAGGGGTTTAATCTTGATACAGGATGAATGCAATGATCAAAACAGGCACGGGACTGAAATGTACAAGATAAGGGATCGCCAATTCTGTAGTACACAAGTGTGTGATTTCTTGGAACTTATGCATCCACAGGAAGCGCTTGGAACATGGGCAGCACTGATATGTAAAAGTCTTTTGAGACCACAAAGCTCTAACCATTTGATTGGCTTCTGATAGGGATCAAATGTTTAATTGATGCCTGCTGGGTCTCCAATTGGTCTCAAGAAAAAGAGTTTATGCTAGGAATAGATCTAGAGAATTCTGGCGATACAGTATATGAGATAATGTGATGCTGGTGCTGAGATTTGCTAGCAAGGGGTTAAGAGGTTTTAGTGAAGAATCCTGTTGCCCATTACGTCAAGAAAGCAGGTGCTCAAGTTATGTAGCAAGGCGTTCTCATCAGTGACAGACTGCTTCAGAGACACAGAAAACCACCCCTTTGCAAAAGCCTGGGTAGCCTCCAGAATGCTTTTAGAATGGTGTGGATGCTTTACCACTTAGAAGTAATTTTATGCTTGCATTTTGAAATTGTTATAAGCAGCAACCAGGTTTCAGGATACAGCATGAGGGGAAAAAACCTGAAATATTTATAAATAAATATACATTTCATCACCTTTCTTCTTTGCAGGCATGTCTTATTTTTCACCTTCATAAACAGCTATTCCTCTGCTCCTTCCCCCAATCACACACAAAAAATTGCTGGCCTAGAAAACTTGACAGAAATCTATTGGGATTCAGCCTACTAAAATTGATGATTAATACTTTTTAATTGGTTCAGTGAGTTTATTAACTTTACATTGTTTGTCACCCGTCTGGATTACACTGCAGTATCTCAGCCTTGGAAATAATGTTTTAAAATGTGCAGATAAAGAAAATGCACATGTGCAGTTATAGAAATTAGATACTGGAATCTATTTACTGGTAAGTAAGAACATACAGTACAATGTGTTTATTGCATTTTTATGCTTATTCTTCCTCCAAGCATCTTAGTATAGCACACATAAGGCCATGCCACTTCTGTCCTCACAACAACCTTGCGGTGTAGGTTAGGTTGAAAGACACTGACTTTATTTATTTATTTATTTAATTTCATGCAAGCTATATACTAGTTGGACCCAGGTGGCGCTGTAGGTTAAACCACAGAGTCTAGGGCTTGCTGATCAGAAGGTCAGCGGTTCGAATCTTCGAATCCCTGCAACGGGGTGAGCTCCCATTGCTCTGTCCCAGCTCCTGCCCACCTAGCAGTTCGAAAGCACATCAAAGTGCAAGTAGATAAATAGGGACCGCTCCGGCGGGAAAGTAAACGGCGTTTCCATGCACTGCTCTGGTTCACCAGAAGCAGCTTTGTCATGCTGGCCATGCTGTCTGCGGACAAACGCCGGCTCCCTCGGCCTATAGAGCGAGATGAGCGCCGCAACCGCAGAGTCGGACACGACTGGACCTGATGGTCAGGGGCCTCTGTTAATAGCATCTGTACTTTTCTGCATTTCATATCCTTCTGACCTCACTGACCTCCCAGTCATGTTGTCTGTGCACCTGCAACTCAGGATTACACTTGATACTGAGCTAGATGGACCAATAAACTGACATAGTTCTCTGTGCAGCAGCTAAAGCCTAATTCTTATCACTATAGTGCAATTCCACAATAAGGAAACAAAATAAAAACCTGGTAACATCTGCAATTTGCCAAACACATTTATTGGAAAGATCATATGATATTTTTAAAAAAAGTTTTAAAAAATATTTATATGCTGCTTTTGTAGGGGAAACACACAAAGTGGCTTACAACAATAAAAACTACAATCCAGCATTACTAAAACCAGAATTCATAAAAACTACAATTACTGTATAGTATTCCCACCTCTATTCAGCAAGCATAACAAAAATTAGTCAGGGGACTCAGCTACATTAGTCAAACTACAGTGTTATGAATGCTGTAGAGCTGAAATAGCAACTCAATTATATTTTCAATTGTGAGCTTTACAATGGTTTTTTGCAGAGTGTATTCAGAGCGGTTTTTTATAGCTGTGTAGATCTAGCCAGAAAAGGTCAATTGAAACAAAAAGCCTTCCCAAAAAGCCTTCCCAAAATCTGAAGTGCAGCTGTTCACTGTCAATGTGCTGGGAGGGAATTCCAAAGGTCTTGTGGTCACCTACCTCACAGACCTGGGAAGTAGATACATTACTAGGGCCTCCAACTGAGATCTCAGTGTCCACGTAGGATGATCTGACATGTCATCCTAGCAAATACACAAATTTATGGAGCCTGCTACTAGAGTAAAGGGGACATTCCACACATCTTCCTTAAAGATAGGTGGTGCAACACCAAAGTGCACTTTTCAATTACACCCATCCTGTGCTAATAGGAGAACCATCCTGTGCTAAAAGTGAGAACTAAGCCAATACTGCCACTAGTGGGAACACTACTATATCCCATTGACTGAGCATGTGGCTATGTGTAAGATCAGATCATCTATTTCCCATGCCTTTAACAGTAGAGCTACTTATGAAATCCTCCTCTGCTGAATTTCTTTCCATGTTTGGGATTTCAATATTACTGGGAACATTAATAAGAGAGGAACTGATTAATTTTGGTATCTGGGGTTTTCACTAAAACAAGTGCACATAAAAATTGGCTGATGCTGCTATTTTCAGGGGATTAATCTGCTGCTCTTTTCACATTTTCGCAGGAAATATGATATGCTCCCATGGTGGGGGTAGCCAACTTGTTCCCCTCCAGCTATTTTTGGATGACAACTCCCATCAGCCTAAGGCAGAAAATCCAATGATTAAGGATGATAAGAGTTACATTATGTAATATATGCATTATTCACTTAAAAAAAACCAACAACTGGCATGTGGCCCCTTTAAGAAAAACAGCTATGACCCAAGAGGCCAGATCTGAGTCAGAGGTGTATCCTAGTGGGAGGAATTAGATTCTATGCAGGCAGATTCTTAGGCCTCACTAAGAATAAACCCTGATTTACCATTTACTCAGTTTTCTGTGAGTTCCTGCATAAGTAGCACAAAGCAATACATATATACAACCACTTCTGCAGGGCACCATGTTGGATACTCCTTTCCAGTGCTATTTTTCTAGAAAAAGAGGTGCCGAACGCACCATGAACACCCTCCCTCTTTCTCTTAGAATGGCAATGGCTCTCACCTGAGAGGTGCTGGAACTGAGTGCTGACAAGTTCCCCCTGTAAAAAAGCCTTGCTCCTGTCCTACAGGAAGGAAAAACTTGTCAAAATAGTTTATTCAAAGGCTATTGTCAGAATGTTATTTTTTGTTTATTTATTTCCTTGTTTTTAAACTCTGCAGTGGGTCAGGGTTCTAGCTACTGGAAAAGAGTAACAACCAGAGTGAAGAAATGTGTCAATTGCAAGGAAACTGTGGTTGTCCTTTCTTAGAACAGTTAGAGGTCTGTTAAAAAATAAAAAAGGCAGGAGGGTATTCTGGGTTATAACCTGACAAATTTGCCTACCTGCAGGCCATTAACAGGAATACATCACGGCTGAAGCCAGGGAATCCTGGCCTATAGGAGCTGCATTCCCCCCACCCCTCTAAGTTTCCACTGCATAATTATAACTATTTCAAGCCCTGATAGCTCCCCAGAGACCAGCAGAGTTAGGGTTGCCAGACTCAATAGAGGACCGGACTTCTGTGCCTTTAATTGCCCTGCTCTCTTTTGAGTCTGGAAACCTTAAAGAGAAACCAGCAGACCCTTTGCTTGGAAATTAAACAAAGGGTCTGCTGGTTTCTCTTTAAGGTTTCCAGACTCAAAAGAGAGCAGGGCAATTAAAGGCACAGAAGTCCTGTTGAGTCTGGCAACCCTAAGCAGAGTAGTCATGCAGTTTGTGAACATCTGCATTGCTGTATCAATGGTGAAATATAAATAGACATGGAGACATCACTGAGTGCAATAGAAGTCAACTTTTCCACATCAACCACACAGTAAAGGAAAAATACCACTGCAGCACATGTGACTATTTTGGCCTCAGCACCACAGCAGGATTTTACTTCATCTAATGAACTGCTTAGCAGTGAGCATAGCACAAGATAGGCAGAAATGAAGGCCCGACTATAGACTGGCTCACAATGCCATCTACTCCCATCCTGGTGCATCGCAAAAGTCTGCTGCCCTCACTTACGGGCCACCAATTACCTAACATATGCAACAATGACTTCCAGTTAATAATGCCACTGAGTATGTCAAGAAGTGGTCACGATGATGAACTTATCTGACTTGCTGCATAATACATGCCTGAGGAGTTCACCCATCATCAAAAGCAACCAAAGTCAGAGCAAAGGCTCATTTGTCCCAGCAGGGCTTTAATTAAATCTTCCGTCTGGAAGCAAGGAAGCTGCTTGGCCTGATTTTCAAAGGCATTCATGAAATATGTTCGTTATTTTGAGGAAACAAACCAGAGCTGCCCAGAACACTTTTTTTAAAAAAATGTCGTATCAGGACTTGATGTTATTGCAAAAGGCTATTTGTTAAAACCAAGGATGCCTAAACCCTATAAGAACAAATCCATTATGTACATTATTTAAAACAATGCCTGTAAGCACAGACTGGTAAACTAGGCAAGAAATTACATACAATATAGCTAATTACTTTTGGTTGACTTGCTGTGTGCAATTCAGTTAAGTACTGGCCATAAGTCATTTGATGTGGACACACCACCGAGGCCAACTTTCGAGTGTATAAAGCCATATAAAATCTGTATTTTAAAACAGGTGTTTCTAAGCCACTACAGCAACAATGTACACTTAGGGTAGCCATACTGATTGATTAGCTGGGCTTTATCAAGTATTGATTGCCAGTTCATTTCTGGGCTCAATTCCAGCTGTTGAACCCAAATAGGCTCCAAATATCTGAAATATCACTTCTTTCTCTATAGGCCCTTTAGTGTGTTAAGATCAATGGCAAGGGTGCACTTGGCAGTTCCACTGCCCTCAGAAGTTTGGGCGGTGGTGGTTCCGGTTTCCGCCTGCAGGAATGGCGGACCTGTTTTCCATCTCTCTGACCTTCGTAAGGAATTTGGCGGTTGCTAGGGGAGTAAATGGCAACCCCCTACCCTCTCCGGGGGTTACGGAGAGGGGCCGCTGGCCCGCGATGCCCCCAGACCCACTCCGACTGTTTTTGGAGTGGGGGGAGCTTGGGCTGAGCACTTACGAGGGCCAGGACTCCCGGACGCTAATCTGCATGGCGGGGATTTCCATGGTTAAAGAAGATAATTAGGCTTAAATCTATGGACATACTTCAGAAGGAGGGGAAGAAGCGCTGTTTACTGCTGAGAAATTTATGTTGCTGAGGGAGAGGAGTCAAAGATTGTACTGCATCTGGAAGAAGGATTGATGGGGACGGAGCGATAAGGGAAGCGAGTTTTTATTTTTTTTTCCTTCATATTGTTGCCTCGTACCTTCCCGGACGCGATGTCCTGGCTTGTTTGGAGTGAAAGAGAAGCAAAAGACTGTGTGAGTTGAACTTTATAACTGTTGTTACTGAGCATATTTTTTTAAAGATGTGGAGTTGCCGATGAGAAAAGCCCCCCCTTAGTCAGACAGAAGGAGTTCTGGACGCGCTCGGAGGATTTATGAGCTGTGACGCACTTTAAATTGGAGCAGCGACCTGAGGCTAAGTTCAGCTATAGGGCAAGGAGATCCATTAATTTACCAAGAGTTTATGGTTTGATGTTTGGGTCTCCTGCCTGAAAAAGCTGTAAATTCTATAATGATCGTAAATCTTCATGGCTATGAGAGAAAGCGAAAGTGATTTGAGCTTTTCAAGATGGCGCTGCTTCGGCTGCTTCGACGCAACAGGGAGCTCCATTAAGAAGATTTATGGGGAGGCTGGACTGATTAACTCACACAGGAGAAAGAACATCTGTGAAACTTTGTTTGATATTTATCTCAGCAACTGGGAAACAATCGGATGAAAGTGGAAAACATCTATGTGACTGTAAGGGGAAGATCTGGATTATTATGAACTTGGAGGACGATTTGAACTTTAGAAAAAAGACGGCAGTGGACAG
This sequence comes from Zootoca vivipara, assembly GCF_965207765.1. Classification (NCBI taxonomy): domain Eukaryota; kingdom Metazoa; phylum Chordata; class Lepidosauria; order Squamata; family Lacertidae; genus Zootoca; species Zootoca vivipara. Next base: position 34,899,847 of record NC_142591.1, on the reverse strand, counting down.
TTGCGAGGAATTCCCAATTTCTTGAAGCATGGGAACCCAAATAAAAAATTCTTTAGATGATTTGGCATAACATTCGGTTTGATTGATATATATATGTGTATAATTTGAAATATTGAATGTGATATAATTGGCTGTAATTGGAAAATTAATAAAAATATTTTTTTTAAAAAAAAACAGAAGTTTGGGCGGTGGTGACCCAGGAGAGGGCAATCTCTGCAGCAGCCTCTAATTTGTGGAATTCCTTCCCCACAGAGGTGTGTCTGGCACCTTCATTAGAGCTTTTGGTCTATGCTGAAGATAAACCATTCTAGTTGTACCATTAATAGGCCCCAATTCCCAATGTCCCTTTAAAAAGGAAAAAGGAAGCCTTTACCCCTTGTAATATCAGACGCCAAATATGCAGGGACCTATTCTGCTCACTCATTTTGTGAGAAATGAGCCTACTCTCACCATCCATCATTTTTGGCTGATTAGTGAAATCACAGCTATGATTGACATTTAGGGGAGCAGTGCTAGCGGTGTGGTTTTTAAAAAGTTGTTTAAAAAGGCTGGCAGATCAGGGGTTACTTGAGTCCCGTTTAATAGATTACTGTATTTTATTTTTCTGTTGGAAGCCACCCAGAGTGGCTGGGAAAACCCAGCCAGATGGACGGGGTATAAATATTATTATTATTATTATTATTATTATTATTATTATTATTATTATTATTATGAGAGGGTGAGAGAATACAACTCTGCAGACTAATCCAGTACTGTTATTTAGTCTGTTTGGTATGCAAGAAGATTTACTGGCTGCGTACACACCATACCCCAGGTTCCCCCTCCCTCTGGGGAACTTGAAAACACTGTCTCATCCCTGACAACTGTGGGGGCCAATTCTGGATCCACACCTCCTTCCACAGTGGGGGCATTGGTTTCCAGGTGGGAGTTGATCACAGTTTGGATTTGCCAAGCATGCCTTGTGCCTTCCTCTTAGCACGTTTCTCCCTTGTGTCCTGAGTTCGAGTGTCTTCAAAGGCTGTTCTCCAATTGGAGCACTCGCCGGCAAGTCTTTACCAGCTGTTGGTGTTTATACTACATTTTTTTTAAAAAAAATGCTTTGAGACAGTCTTTAAACCTCTTTTATTGACCACCAGCATTACACTTTCCATTTTTAAGTTTGGAACAGTTGGACAACTTTGACAATAGTGAACAATAACAACCCCATCTCCCTGTTTTCCAAAGATGTTAAGTTCAGTTTCCTGAAATAGGTGCCTGCCTTGTGATTGGCTCAGCCTAGCAACCTGTCCCTCAAGGCCTCCTGGGCACACAGGACCATAAGTATCAATAAGGTCCCTGTGTTCTTTTGTCCCTTATCCACCTACCATCATCAGAGGTGACCATAAGAATGTGTTTTGCTATATTATGCCTAATATATAATCAGACCAATATTCTGGTTTGGTGTTTTGTTTTGCTTCTGCTTCTGCATGTGTGTACATAGCCGCTGCTTCTCTATCTTCTCTCCCTCCTCCTCTTTTTATACTCCCCCTTAAATTAATTGCTTAGTTATATTTCTGGGCACACTCAAGGGTGGTTTGGTTCTCCCTGATCCCAGACTGCTTAACTTGTCTACACTGATGGTATAAATTGCCTGGGAGATCAGGAGGGCTGAGGGACAGAAGCAGCCAGGTAGTACACTTAGAATTTGGCAGGCAGTCTCCCCTACTCCCAAGTAGACCACTGTGGGTCAATGGGACTTCCACACCCCTTGGCCTAGGTGCAGCAGGCAGTGGGGAGGACAGAGAAGTAGGACAGGTTACACATTGCCAATGAGCTACTCCACTGGGTTATCGCTGGAGTGTGGTGTCGGTATCCTTCACAATGCCAAGCCATCTTATTTTATTGTTGTTCCTCAGAGCTAGTATTAAGAGGCACACAGCTGTCCTGACTAGCAGTCATAGATACATTATGAGGCACACAGCTGTCCTGACTAGCAGTCATAGATACATTATGAGTTCATGAGTGCATCTCACCCATTCAAAAAAACCTGAAGTGTTTTCAGAGGAAAGTGAAAAAGATGGTGAGGAGCTTGGAGACAAAGCCCGGTGGGAAATGGTTGATGTACTTGCATATGTTTATTCCGGAGAAGAGATGCTTAGAGGTGATGTGGCAGCTATCTTAACATGTTTGAAGAGCTGTCACATAGATGATGGAAGTAATTTGTCTTTTGTTGCTTCTGAGAGTGAAACCCAAACCAATAGGTTCAACTAACAAGAAAAGGGATGTAGACTAAACATTAGGAAGAACTTGCTGATTGTAGGAGATCTTCATCAGTGGAAAAGGCTGTCATGGAAGGTGATAGAGTCTTATTTGTTAGCTTGGCAGACATTAATCAGAAGTTGAATGGCCACCTATCAAACTCCCTTGGGTGGTGGTGGACTCTCTTTTCTTGGAGCTTTGCAGGGGGTTGGATTAGATGACCCTTGAGCTCCTCGCAACTCTACAATTCTATGATTCTATAAGACTCATAGCATACCCATCCAAATAAATGGACTTTAAATGAGCATGCAGTGTCCGGCCTTCATACACTGTAACCATAAGCAATTACGCTGTGTACACATTTAAAGCACCTTCTCTCTCCTCTACCCCCTAGCAAAAAAGAAGAATTCTGGGAACCGTAGTTTGTTAGATCTCTGATGGTTTTTGGCTTAGCTTATATTCTGAACTGGGACCCGTGCTTAAACTCCCTTCTCACTAACCATAAACTCTAGCCTACTCACAGTAACCAAAAGTCTCAGCTCAGAGGACACGCTAAGCCAGACTTTGGCTTAGCTCAGTATGGCATAGTATTTTATTTAAAAAAAATAATCTGTGATATCCTTTCCAGGAGCCTTCACCTTTTCAAAGCCTTTGGAAGCCATCGTTTGGCTTCCTGTGCCTCGTGAACCAGTCCAATAGGAAACATAGTGCTGCCATTTACTAATATTGATGTGATGCACTCCCGCCATACTGCTGTAGGGACCAAAATACCGTAGTTAAATCATTTATTTAAATAAAAAAATTCCTTCAGTAGCACCTTAAAGACCAACTAAGTTTATATTTTGGTATGAGCTTTCGTGTACATGCACAATTCTTCAGATACACTAGAAACAGTGTCAGACCCTATACAACATCATTACTGGCCCCAACAACATCCAACATACCATCTCAGGACTATTTAATTGCTCATCTTCTAACATTGTGTATGCCATCAAATGCCAACAGTGCCCTTCAGCTCTCTATATTGGACAAACAGGCCAAACCCTACGCCAAAGGATAAATGGACATAAATCTGACATCAGGAACCATAAGACTGAAAAACCAGTAGGAGAACACTTCAATCTCCCAGGACATTCTATACAAGATCTCAAAGCAGCTGTTTTATTACAGAGAAATTTCAGGAACAGACTGGAAAGAGAAGTTGCTGAATTGGAAATCATTACCAAGCTTAAAACCATGGAAGCACCTGGGATGAATAGAGACATCGGATTCTTATCTCATTATGCATGATCAAGCTTTCTTTAGCACCTCAGCCCAGGACTAATTGCAGCCATCAGCAGCCATTAACAGCCATCTACAGGTTTACCACTCCCATCAGCCCATCACCCATTCCCACCCACCCCCACCACCCTCTGTATATATATAGGGTCTGACACTTCTGTTTCTAGTGTATCTGAAGAAGTGTGCATGCACACGAAAGCTCATACCAAAATATAAACTTAGTTGGTCTTTAAGGTGCTACTGAAGGAATTTTTTTATTTTGCTTCGACTCAGACCAACACGGCTACCTACCTGTAACTCATTTATTTAAGTTGTCTTGAAGAGAAACTGCTAGGTGGAAAGAGGGCAAAGTCATGATTGCCGTTATTGGAAGTAAGTAAGCAGGCTAATGTTACAGATAAGGAAACATTCGGAGACTTCAGGAGACTTGGAAAATGCAACAAATCATGTTGTAGATGCTTCAAAGAGAAATGCAGATTAAGCACTCTTGCATAGCTGCTGTTGTAAAATATGGTAGCAACAAAAGGGACTAATTGCACATGTCAAAAGGTGTAAATTGCTAATTGGTTAGTGTCATTTAAATGATGCTTTATGGCTGAATAAACTAACATAATGAAGGGAGGGTTTGATGATTTTACACTACTGTATCTATGTTTGTACTGTGTTTAATTCTATTGTAGAGACTTCTTTATAGTGAGTTCTACTTTGTACGTGCAATCAATAAACATCATTGAATTCTTTATCTTGTTATTTACCTCCAGTAAGGGAACCTTCTAATTCCCCTTACAGTTTACTCCAGCATTCACAGACTGACTCACAGAGTGGGACTTGATTTTTATTTTACTTTTTATTGTTGTTGTTTTTGTATTATACTTTACAAGGCGGAAAGATACATGAAACATGTAGTGGCAACAGCTTAGTCTTTCTTGCAACAGCTAGTTTCATTATTTCACACAAGAAATAATAATCCCCTCCTCCAGTTCTTAAGAAAAGAGAAGATAATATGAAGTTTACTAATAAGGAATCGGAACCAACTTTTTGGTTGCAGTTTTGTAGGGTACGGTTGCACTATACTATTTCCTCTGGGTTGAAAATCAGACCTGATACTTTACACTTCAAAATGCGGGAGGGGACACATAGGTATCAAATAAAAACTGTACAGAAAAAAGAGGAAACATTTGTGAATGGCTGTTTAGCAATGCTAACATGCAATTTTAAAAAAGTATCAAGGCATGAAGCTTTTGATGCAATGGGAGCGGTAGGTTACACATTTAAAGTACAGCCATCTTAGTTAGAAGTAGCTGTTTCTGACCTACATTCAACAGTACTTAGCAGCATCAACGGCTGGTTCAGAGCCCGTAGGGACAGCTGAGCTTGGCTCTCCCATAGTTTTAAAGAATGGCAACTGTGGGCAGAAAAGATTAAGGTCAGGACTACTAGGTGTGGAATTTAAACCTTTTCCCTTCCTCACTATTTACCTTGTAGAAAAATGTGAACTGTGTATCACACATCAAGGAAAATGCTACCTGTATATCACCCAACAAAGAAAACAGCAGTAAGAGGAGGGACACATATTTCAAATAGGAAAGCATGCTGGTGTAAGTTAAGCTGTTGTAAAGAAACCACCAACCCAAACCCTGTTCTGCGGTGGAGCATAAAAATGCACATCCTGTATTGGGAGGGGGGGACAACATGCAAGAATGCATTATATTAAGGGACATTGCTTTGCAAAAATGTGTTTAATAAGGGTTTTTTATTATTATTATTATTAAATGCAAAACTGATGTGGAAATGTTGAGAACTGAACTTATTTGAAAAATATGAAACTGAAAGAAACTGAAATTCAGCAGATGGATCAGGGCACTGGGTTCCACTCCCATGCCCCATTTTTATTTATTTATGTGTGTGTTTGGTTTGTTTCTTTGCTACCACCAACAAAACATGGTATCTTAGCGGGACAGAATGCTTGGCGTGCCAGATCAGGGTTTGGCCACCCCTGCCCTAGCACGTGTCTAAAAACATAGGAAGCAGCTACCATTTATACCAAATCAGACCAGTGGTCCATCTAGCTCTGCATTGTTTATACTGTACTGAGTGGCAGTGGCTCTTCAGAGTTTTAGGCAAGTTTTTTCCAGCCCTACCTGGCGATTCTGGAGATTGAACCTGGGACCTTTTACATACAAGGAAGATGCTCTGCCATTGAACTACAGCCCTTCCCCATAGTTCAGATACATTATCTATTAGTTGCATTGTCCAACAAAGAACTGCAACAAAGCAAATCAATCCCAATTCTACTGGGAAAGAAAGGGGCGAGGAAGAGCAGTGGTTGTTGTAGTATGTAAAAGTTTTAAGTTCCTACTGATTTCACTAAAAGCAAATTTCCCAATTTCCAGTTACACTGTTAGCTCCTTCCACAAATCAATTAAGCTGGCGTGTTTGGATTTAAGCTGATTCCACAGGCTATAGTGGAACGAATTCAACTAATTCAAATATCCAGTTTAATTTTGTTTGTGGACCAGGCTAGATATCGATAAAATCCCATCCAAAAAGTTACTAGAGAATCAATTATAATAATTATTTTCCTGCAGGAATATGAAGTCCTTTAAACTGCCAAGGACAGACTGTTCTGTTCCTTTTCTCCTTTACTTCAACGTTGAGGATTGAGGTAGTGAACGTTAACCTGAGAATGAAGGAAGGGTGGAAGGGATTGATGAACAGCAAATCGTATCCACTCCAAAGTATGACATACAGATGAGGGTGCAAGTGGGTGCAAAAAGGGGGTGAACTGGGCATTTATTCCAACAAAACCACCAATTCCGCATGCTAAGGAGGCAGAAAAATAGTAGATTAAGGAACAATCATATGCACAAGAAGGTGATGTAAAGTAAACTAGTATCAGTTAAGAGTAGACCAGATCCAAACCCTGTTCAATAGCAAGACTCCTGCTGCTGGTCTGCCTAATCCTGGCTGCTGGGTGGGGACAAACCTTTAAAATAGTGGTCTATGCCAGGTCGCCAGGTTACATGACTGAGCTGAACTGGCTGGGATCCAGTTGAAGTCCTCCCTTTCTATCCCACTACAGTACACTCCATTTTGGGGATCTACGCCAGCCTTGCTCAGCCAGCTTTGAACCAGGATGAGCAAATTACACTAGTAAGCTAAGACGGGGATGGGGACATAACGCCAGCTGAGCCATGAATCAGTCAGCTGAGCTAGAGATCCACTGCATCCTAAGCAGCTCATCCCAATGGGTCTTGCTGTAGGATTGCCTCCTTAGTCAGATGCCAACTCATGGCTGGAACACTAGCACAGCCAAACCAAACATTCTCATGTGTGCAAAAGACATCTATTTTTGAGTCAATTCAGCTGAAATACGAACAAAAACTAGACTTCTAACACTCTCATTCCAGCACAGTTAAGCTGAAGTATGTACAAGTATATTAGCCAATCTTAGGCTTTCCAAATTCAGTTTAAATCCATGCCCTTCAACTGAACAGGCTGCACCAGACTTGGAAGCTGCTATTTCAAAATCAGCTGTTCCAAAAGAGCGATATTGGGTCAGAAGAGCAAATAATTTCAAGAATAAATCAATCTGAATTAACGCATTGCTATTCCTGTTTCAACAGATAAGACAAAAATCACAACAAAATGTTTTAATTATCACAAAACTATGAGACAGGTTCCTTTTAAGATTGCCTTTCAGGTCCCTGAAAACTTTCTCTTTTTTGTTATTAGTGTGATTGTAACTCATATCAATCAAAACACTATTAACAGGCCTTAGAATTCAATCTGACATACACTTTCTGTAAATTCTCAATGTTGCTTACTTTCAGGTTTATATAAATAGGATCAGGCTGTACTTTTGATTTAGAAACCAGAACATCTATGATTTTCAGGGTGCACATGAGCTTGTGACCAAACTCCACTTAAAGATTAATTGCTTTATTGATATTTATCTATTGTCAATATAAGTTCCTGGGGACTTTTTTTAGTTCATGGAAGCTTTACCTATATATTAATAAATACTATAATAAATAAGTTTTATTGAACTCAACAGAACTTACTTCTGAGTAAGCATGCATAGCACTGCTTAACATCTTTGAGCAAGGTATTTATGGGCAGATCTACATATTGCCTTGACAAAACCATCCTCCCAAACAGTGACTTGCTAAGATAATGCACAAGATGTTCCCCTTGACACATGCGCCCTTTTGCTGGCTGGGCTAGTTCATTGGATCTCACCTCGGGGAATGCCTTCTTTGCCTCAGTCTTCTCCAAGAAAGAAAAAAACGCCCGACCTGAAGAATATGGAGCAGATGATTCAGCAGGGGAAACACAGCCCAGAATAAGTAAGGAGGTAGTACAAGAATACTTGGCTAGTTTAGATGTATTCAAGTCTCCAGGGCCAGATGAACTACATCCAAGAGTATTAAAAGAACTGGCAGAGGTGATTTCAGAACCACTGGCAATAATCTTTGAAAATTCCTGGAGAACAGGTGAAGTTCCAGCAGACTGGAGGAGGGCAAATGTTGTCCCTATTTTCAAAAAGGGGAAAAGAGAGGACCCAAACAATTACCGCCCAGTCAGCCTGACATCAATACCAGGAAAGATTCTAGAGCAGATCATTAAGCAAACAGTCTATGAGCACCTAGAAAGAAACTCTGTGATCACTAAAAGTCAGCATGGGTTCCTGAAAAATAAGTCATGTCAGACTAATCTGATCTCATTTTTTGACAGAATTACAAGGCTGGTAGATGAAGGGAACGCTGTGGATGTAGCCTATCTTGATTTCAGCAAGGCCTTTGACAAGGTGCCCCATGATATTCTTGTAAAGAAGCTGGTAAAATGTGGGCTAGACAATGCTACCATTCAGTGGATTTGTAACTGGCTTACTGACCGAACCCAAAGGGTGCTCATCAATGGCTCCTCCTCATCCTGGAGAGTAGTGACTAGTGGGGTGCCACAGGGTTCTGTCTTGGGCCCAGTCTTGTTCAACATCTTTATCAATGACTTGGATGATGGGCTTGAGGGCATCCTGAGCAAGTTTGCAGATGACACCAAATTGGGAGGGGTGGCTAACACCCCAGAGGACAGGATCACACTTCAGAATGACCTTAACAGATTAGACAACTGGGCCAAAGCAAACAAGATGAATTTTAACAAGGAGAAATGTAAAGTACTACACTTGGGCAAAAAAAATGAAAGGCACAAATACAGGATGGGAGACACCTGGCTTGAGAGCAGTACATGTGAAAAGGATCTAGGAGTCTTGGTAGACCACAAACTTGACATGAGTCAGCAGTGTGATGCAGCAGCTAAAAAAGCCAATGCAATTCTGGGCTGCATCAATAGGAGTATAGCATCTAGATCAAGGGAAGTAATAGTACCACTGTATTCTGCTCTGGTCAGACCTAACCTGGAGTACTGTGTCCAGTTCTGGGCACCACAGTTCAAGAAGGATACTGACAAGCTGGAACGTGTCCAGAAGAGGGCAACCAAAATGGTCAAAGGCCTGGAAACGATGCCTTATGAGGAACGGCTTAGGGAGCTGGGTATGTTTAGCCTGGAGAAGAGAAGGTTAAGGGGTGATATGATAACCATGTTCAAATATATAAAAGGATGTCATATAGAGGAGGGAGAAAGGTTGTTTTCTGCTGCTCCAGAGAAGCGGACACGGAGCAATGGATTCAAACTACAAGAAAGAAAATTCCACCTAAACATTAGGAAGAACTTCCTGACAGTAAGAGCTGTTCGGCAGTGGAATTTGCTGCCAAGGAGTGTGGTGGAGTCTCCTTCTTTGGAGGTCTTTAAGCAGAGGCTTGACAGCCATCTGTCAGGAATGCTTTGATGGTGTTTCCTGCTTGGCAGGGGGTTGGACTGGATGGCCCTTATGGTCTCTTCCAACTCTATGATTCTATGAGTAACAACAGCATTGCAGAGGAGAGTCAGTGTATGAAGAACACCCTGAAAACACTACCCTAAAATGCATGTTGCAAGAGAAACACGCGTGTTCAGGATCCTGTGTTCCTTCTTATATGAATTTATTTGAAACTTACTTGTATTTCTGCCTTACAAAATCTATATTTTATATAGGATGATTTAAATTTGCTTAATTTAACAGGGCTTGTTTCCATTAATTGAAAAAAGTTATGGTTTTTCTTTGTGTTCAGATAAATTCTGTTTTGCATTTGTTGTTGTTGTTGTTGTTGTTGTTGTTGTTGTTGTTGTTTAGTCGTTTAGTCGTGTCCGACTCTTCGTGACCTCATGGACCAGAGCACGGCAGTCACTCCTGTCTTCCACTGCCTCCCGCAGTTTGGTCAGACGCATGTTGGTGGCTTCGAGAACACTGTCCAACCATCTCGTCCTCTGTTGTCCCCTTCTCCTTGTGCCCTCAATCTTTCCCAACATCAGGGTCTTTTCCAGGGAGTCTTCTCTTCTCAAGAGGTGGCCAAAGTATTGGAGCCTCAGCTTCAGGATCTGTCCTTCCAGTGAGCACTCGGGGCTGATCTCCTTAAGAATGGAGAGGTTTGATCTTCTTGCAGTCCATGGGACTCTCAAGAGTCTCCTCCAACACCATAATTCAAAAACATCAATTCTTCAGCGATCAGCCTTCTTTATGGCCCAGCTCTCACGTACCAAATTATTATTTTGTGGTCCCAGCTGATTGGATGCTACCCTCTTCATATGCTACCCTGATGCAAGATACCATTGTTTATAAACATTTTCCCTTCCCACTTCTGGAGTTTGCTGACCATCACATTTGCCAATCTGATGTGGTTCACACAAACCACACCCTTCTTACCACTCTCCTGTGAAAGATATGCTACAGCAGGGGACAAGCTTTGCAGGATCAGAGCTACTTAAGCTTGGCTTCAAATTACTCATGTTCTGTTTATTTTCTACCATGCACAGAATAAGGGGTATTACAGAAACAGATGTACAATATGCATTTACTTAGGAGGGCCAAAGTACACATTTTTCACAGTTCCACAGCATATCTTCTTAGAAATTCTTCTCTGTCTCTCAAGGGATGGAAACACTTCAGCAATGATGAAATGTCCAAGGCCAAACAACAGGAGAGAAGGAAGGTGCTCAGTTGGTTGTATTGCAGGCCTTAAAATGATAAATCATAATCACACAAACTGTCAGAACAGTCTAGCCTGGCTATCAGAAGTCTTACTTGAGCAAGAAATATACTCTTTTTTTCTTGAAGCAGAAGAAAATCTAGAGACAGCTAGTTATCTAATCAACAAACAGCCTGCATGCTTGTCACAGATAGCACACTAAGATGATGTTACAGCACAGGAAGACATGACAAGATCCACCAGGAAGAAATGCCCATGTAATTGAAAGTACCAAAACGCACACACACTCACACATTTCTGTCTAGATGTTTGCAAGCATATCAAACACTAACACAAAGATTCAGAAGAATCATTATCGAGAAGTAGCATATGCTGTATAAAGGTGGTTTTTCATATGTCTATACATCATTGTTTTTAATTTCAGTCATAAATGAAGCATTTGCTCTTCTAAATGAATGGAAAGTCTTTCGGCCTTCGAAATTGAGCATTGTTGTAATTGATTATTTAGGTTATTTGAACTGTGATTTTGTCAGTTTTTTTAATGGAATTCATTAACTGTAATGTAATACTGATGTGAACCCACTTTGAATATAGTTAATTGCGGGGGGGGGGGGGATACATAAGCATGATGTGACTTCATAACCTTATTATATTTTAACATATATTATAGGGAAACTGAGTCACATCACATAATAAAATGAATTTCCAAATGATTTTGTAAGAGAAGAAATTGACCAGCTAACCATGACAAACAGAAATCTTTCCTGGCTGGTCTATTTAAAAATCCCTCGCATATGAAAATCATCTGAAGTGCAGTGCAGTATGCCTCTGAATTGCAGGGAATTGTAGGTGGGCAAAGTGCTGTTGCACTCAAATCCTCTTCAGTTCCTGTTTGCAGACTTCCCACAGGTTGTACACTTTGAGAACAAGATGATGGACTAAATCAGGCCAGTCCAACTTTTCATGCTAAGTGGGCCACAAGGGTACTTCAACATGGAACCTGCAGGCCACACGCTGCTTTGTTGCGCAAGGAGAGCAGGAAGCCAAAATATGAGGCCCTCTAACCTTCCCAAAGCTGTATAAGTGACATGCTGGGCTTTGCGAAGGAGGTGTGAGGCTCTGGCAGAGTCCTAGAACCTTCCCACCTTCTTCCCAAAGTTGGGAAAGCACTAACTAGGCTTTGGGAAGGAGGCCGGAGGACTCTAGGATGCTACCAGGCACACATCTTTCCAGCTGGTTCATTCAGTAGAAGGCAAATATTTCTGTCCCCCTTACAACAGACAACAGCTAGCTTTCTCCCTCAGGTTGCTGGTTGGCAGACTATTCCTAGGAAGATTTGATGCCTCAGAAAGAACAAGCTTGTAGGTGCTTTTGGATGAATGGTGGAAAATAAGTTTGTGGGTGCTTGTAAATTGTTAGTAAGCTCTGTTTGGGGGGCAAACCTGCATAGCCTAGGGCTTGCCGATCAGAAGGTTGGGGGTTCGTATCCTTGCAATGGGGTGAGCTCCCGTTGCTCAGTCCGTGCTGCTGCCCACCTAGCAGTTTGAAAGCACGTCAAAGTGCAAGTAGATTAAATAAGTACCACTCCAGCGGGAAGGTAAACAGTGTTTCCATGCGCTGCTCTGGTTTCTCCAGAAGCGGCTTAGTCATGCTGGGCCACATGACCCAGAACCTGTCTGCGGACAAACACCAGCTCCCTCGGCCAGTAAAGTGAGATGAGCACCGCAACCCCACAGTCATCCGCAACTGGACTTAACAGTCAGGGGTCCCCTTACCTATACCTTTTACTGCATGTGTGGTGGAGGTGATCACCCCAGAAGCTATAGAGTAGAAGGGGAAAAAAACTTTGCTCAAGAATCCCTGGATCATGGCTGAAGGAGGTCTGAATGTCTGTCTTCGGCGCATAACTTTTTGCAGGTTTTTGTCCCATGACTTATCAGTTTCTAACACAGAACTGATTTTGTAGAAAGAGAAAGTGGGGCAAGAAAAAAAATGACAAATCAAAATGCATAAAATTGGGAATATCATGGGTGATTTTAAAAAAGACCGCATCTTTGTACTAGAGTTAATCTTCACTTAACTTTTATTTTTCCTAGTTTCAAATTTTTATAATAGATTTTTGATGGAGTTAATCTGACATAGCATGTCTGTGCTGGGAACCTGCCAACTCAGCCAGAGATCTGCCGAACCCAGTGAAACTTGCCATAGGATTGCTCCCTAATCCCTGATAAATATCTTCATGCAGTTTGACAGTTTAACAGACATTAGACAAGTTGTCACTGCAATATATATTGCAACCAGTGACAAATTAACATGGAATTAGAAGGTCAATCAGTGCTCAGATACACCAAAATGCATGTATGTGAGAATCTAAAAGATGTGTTTGCTGCTCATATGGTACAGAAGTTAAGACAAGTACTGTAACTTGCAACAAGCTACACACATGTAGAATAACATGCAATACTACATCACCATTTCACATGCAACTGAGTGCAGCATGCCATGCACAAAAACATGTAGAAAAAAAATCACATGCAAACACACATGTCTGGCTGGGATGAGATTTGGAGGCACAATCTGACACATCAGGTAAGATGTAAATGTGAGGTAATTCATTTTTATGGGCTGCTTTTATTGATGTTTAATGTATGTTTTTTGGCAGGTGTGTAGTAATCTGGCACATGCAACCGTGAGTCCCAATACACCACACAGGAACATGCACAATGACAAGTCACACACAAACAGATGAAGCAGCACATTGCATGAAGACACACAGAGCAATACAACACAAACACACACACACACACGCACACACAGTTGCCTGGTCAGTGAAATTATTGCTTTTTTTCTTCTAGAGACCAGGTTTCACCAGGCAAAAATGAAGAAAATGTCATATTCTTATTGTCTGTTGCCCAAATATGTTGTGTGCCTATACCTGAAAAGTGAATTAGAGCTATATTCTTTTGGCTAAAGATAAACCCATCCGTTCATACTCTAACCACATCAAAATCCTGTAGAAATATTATTATCTTAATGTATATCAGAAGAAGCTGTGAAGGAACAGAGCAATATTCTCTGTAGAGATTCAAATTTTCTCCGGTCTGAGTAACTTCAGTGTTTTCCATTTGAAGGCAAAATTTACGTTAAAAGGAGCATGCTGTGCTTTTACCTAATGTATTCAGCTTCATCTGTAGGCAAATTCCCCAAGAAAGTACCACCAAGAGGCTTCCTACATTTTCTTGTGTGTTCTTCATTTCTCCCAATTGTTGTCAAATAGTTCTGTGCTTTGCTTCTATCCTTGCAGAGAGCTAGGGCAGCTTCACAATGAACCAGTAAATTCAACGGCTGCATGTGCATTAGCGTTATATTGGAGTTTCTTTAAGCAACCTTGTAAAATTGGAACAACGTGCACATTTATTAAAAGCATTTTCACACTGCTCTTCAGCCCCAAAGGGTCTCAAAGTGGCTTACAAAGATTAATAACAAGACTGTCCTGGCCCTTAGGCTTACAATGCAAAAGACATGCAGCAAAAAGAAAAGGGGATGGGCAGCGGAGGAGAGCAACTCAGGCACTGATTCTTAGTTACAAAGTTCTTACAATGAAATGAAAATCGTTCAGGCTGAGAGTGTTCTCAGGTGTATGTAAAAGGGTAAGGATGGGTGAGAAATTCATTTTAAATGTATTTATACATTTTGTTTGGTGGTTCCAACCCAATTGTGCATTGGACTGCCTCTTTCATTCAGCACCTGCTCATGTCTGAGAAGCTCATAATAGTACAGTACACTTTAAGTCTTTTTTTATACAGACAACACCACAGATTTCTGTTTATGTGCTGGTTACTTTAGGAAACCTCTACTGTATATGTGCACAATATGCAAATAATATTATGCATAAAATCAGGGCTTTTGTAACAGCACTGCAAAGTGTGCAGTACCAGCTCCCCATGGCAGCCGTTTTGTGCTGGCATCCACAGCATATATCAATATATGAGCACTAGCATCTTAATTTTTTTTTACCAAAAAAAGCATTGCATGTAATAATGTGTATGTTTTGATCATACGCAGGCCTTAGCAGAGCTCGCCTGAGGCCTGGGATGGGAGTGTTGTTAGAATAAATTTACAAACTCAAACAAAAAAGCAGCTGGTCCCTGGCAGCAGCCCCCGCCAGTTTACTGTAATCCTCCAAAGTCTAAGGCAAGTGTACCCAGCTACCCCCAACTCTTGCATGGGTCTGATCATATGTGTCATGGGCCCCTTGTAATGGGCTCCATCAAGATCTGACAATGACTTGTCGGTCCCAGATGCAAGAGGAGGAGGAGGAGGAGGAGGAGGAGGAGGAGGAGGAGGAGGAGGAGGAGGAGGAGGAGGAAAATTGGGGTGGAAGATGAGCATCCAGAGATGCAGGAGAGAGAATGTCAAAGGGGATCCCCTGCCCCTTCTGTGGATTTCAGAACATCTTCAGAGAGGCCTGGGGACTTCAACTAGCCAAAGGAAGGGTCTAAACAATAGTATTTCTAATGTGATAAGACAAATTTGCCTAGGTGGTGTGCATATGTGTGTACACGACAGATCCCTAGGGCAAGGAAGTCCTACAAGTGAGCTCACCCCACCTTGTATTTAAAAGTTTGGTAGGAGGGGCATATCAACAGTTGGGACATCTTTTTAGCTTCTGTTCAGTTGCCTCGCTCATATTCCTTGGATCCTTGACTTCTGGACCTTGTGCTTGCTGCTGAGCCTAGTACAATGCTATCAGCCTGAATAAAGATATCTTCCTTACTTTCAAGTGAAAGTAGTTGTGTTTTGGGGTGAAAGCCTGACAATAAGCTGATATGTGCAGACATTTGCCCAGAAAAGCAGCATAAAAATATTTTTAATAAATAAATAAATAAATATAATGCTGCACATAATATGCAATGATTACTCCTATTTTTAGTGGAATCAGAAAAAAATCAAGGACTAAGGTGTGAATTAGAAAAACTCAGTGCAGAAAAGCTTGACATCAAGATTATTATTATTTTTTTAAAAAAATCCACCCCTAGCACACTAATATATATAAGATCCACACTTACTATTTTAATAAATTATAATTTATTTTGTTGCCTGAAGTGTGGCACTTCCTCACCAATCTTAGGAATTTAGCTTCCCATTATCTAAAGAATAACTAAACATCAAATTCACAGTCACCGTCTTTGATTACTTACATGCACTGATAAATATTTTTGTTAGCTTTACAGATGATTGCAATTTGGTGCAAGTCCAAATTAATACTGCTACAGGACTGGAAAAAGAGTAATTATGACCACATAATGTGGAATTAGGGCCACCGCTTGTGCTATATCTACACATTTGATCATAGTTCACTTTTCAATAAGTTCTGGAGGGGCCAATTTCAATTACAAAACAGCAGTGTTTTCTTCTTTTCCTATGATGTGATGTTGAATAATTTCATATTAGTAGCCCAGAAACACCTGCCATACTGTGCTGTTTTCATGCTATAATTTATATTGCACATTGCAGACCATACACAATAGCTTGTCATTATGCCCTCATTTTTCCATATGAGAGAATGGAAAGAGGTAAAGGTAAAGGACCCCTGGATGGTTATGTCCAGTCCAATTAGACCAGGCAGAGGCAAACTCTGCCCTCCAGATGTTTTGGAACTACAACTCCCATCATCCCTAGCTAACAAGACCAGTGGTCAGGGATGATGGGAGTTGTAGTCCCAAAACATCTGGAGGGCTGAGTTTGCCTATGCCTGAATTAGACTATGGGGTGCAGCACTCATCTCCACTTTCAGGCCGAAGGAGCTGGCGTTTTCGGGTCATGAGGTCAGCATGACTTCTTCTGGTGCAATGGCTCACCATGAGAGAAACCAGAAACACCAGATCCAGACTCTTTTCAGCAGCTTGGCTACTACTGGCTGAGTCAACCTAAGCCTGGCAAATATAGAACAAGCCTTAAAAAAATTAGTGTTTGAGTTACACCACTCGTTTTGCCAGCTTAACTTCTTCTGGGTTGCCAGGTCACATGGCCAAGTTGAATGGGTTTGGAACCAGCATAAGCCCCCCCCTCTGGTTTTGCTATGCCACATCCCTTTATTCAAGACTTACGCCACCAGGACATGTGTTTTTAGCTTCAATGAAGTGGGAAGATTCAACATGTGATCACAGTAAAGGAACTGGTGCTCTAGTTAAAGCAATACAGAAGTGCTTTGGATAGGTTCTGATTCAAAATAATAATAATACACAAAACTTAAGGGAGGACAGTTCTTCATTTTCAGTATCAGGTTAAGCACATTGGTCATTGCAAGCATCCAGGATTTTGATGTGTAGGTCAGCAGCTTATCCGGCAGGCAGGCAATAATTAAATTTCACTCAACTGAATAAAAGTTTTGGCTGCCAAATGAGAGGATTTCTCCTAACCTAATCAAAAGGACTTGTTTAAAGCTGCAGTAATAATGGCTCCCATTTAAACAGAATATTTCATTCTAAAGTGTGTCATGAACTGACACAGTGTCATCCTGTGCTCCAGTACCGAGGGCCTTCTGGCGGTTCCCTCGTTGCGAGAAGCCAAGTTGCAGGGAACCAGGCAGAGGGCCTTCTCGGTGGTGGCGCCCGCCCTGTGGAATGCCCTCCCATCAGATGTCAAAGAGAGAAACAGCTACCAGATTTTTAGAAGACATCTGAAGGCAGCCCTGTTTAGGGAGGCTTCTAATGTTTAATAGATTATTTTATTTCATTTTTCTGTTGGAAGCCGCCCAGAGTGGCTGGGGAAACCCAGCCAGATGGGCGGGGTATAAATAATAAATTATTATTATTATTATTATTATTATTATTATTATTATTATTATCCCTGTGCCAACCTCTGATCAGATAGCAAATTCAGCCTGCAGCAATCCTTTGCATGCTTACTAAAGTCAGCTGGTATGAGTACACATACATAGAACTTGGCTGTTATTGTTGCTGTTACCACAATTTAAAACTCCGTGAGAGTATTGTTGTGTGTGGTGGAATATGTGAACACAGAGCTCAGTGGGAACACTTTTAGTATCCCAGAAATGTGCCATATTTACGGTAAGTACCAGTAGGGAATGCGCTTTGAGACAGAAAGTCATAGATCAAATTTGAGTGCCTTCAGCCTTAAAGCAAGTCACTAGCTCTCATTTCCATATTACTTATGGGTTGTTGTTGTTTAGTCGTTTAGTCATGTCCGACTCTTCGTCACTCCATGGGCCAGAGCACGCCAGGCACTCCTGTCTTCTTACTTATGGGTAGTTGAGGCTAATAACACTGGCATCCATTAAAGGCAGTTGCACGGACCATGAAAAACAGAATATAAATTCTAATGCACTTTTAATCCCCACTGAATTCAGTAGATAGGAGTTAAGCATATACTTAATTCTCCAACTGAAATAAAGGGAACTTAAAATTAATGCTTAACTTTGAATTAATTATGCCATTATTATTATTATTATTATTATTATTATTATTATTCCTGGACTGTAGCCAACAAAGTCATTCTCAGAGTAAATTCAGTGAAATGAGTGGAACTAAGTTAGTCATGTGCATTAATTTCAGTGGGTCTACTTTGAATACTACCAGGATTGGACACAGTCCATTTTTATTACTACTACTATCTGAGTGGAGCATTTCTGAAAACTGAAGTAAATGAAGTAGCCGCTAGCATGATGCATGAGTGAACAGAACCACCAGCTCCTTATTGGGGTCACTAGAAATGAGACTTGACATATACTAATTGTTTATCCAAACATGGCATTAAATGCACAATGTCATTATGAACAGTCCCTGCACAAGTCTTGTTAAAATGAATTAAAGTTAGCAAAATCTTATAATACCCCGTACAATTTCAGTTGAACATACAATATGTAGGAACAATTCCTGGTACAGCATAATCTTTTCCCACAATATAGGCTATAGTGATTAGATACTACTTAAATCAATGCTAGCAAGGCATTGTTGCTAGTCTGTAACCCTTAATAACCAAGTTGCCTGATCCCTCTCTTAACCCCTTGCATAAGATAGTGAAATAATAAAACATTTGCAGGCAAATAGTCATGTACTCATATTAATTTCCACGATTCCAATATAAAATTTCTACAGAAAACAGAACAGAAATATCATCATACTTTAAAAAATCTTATTCTGAAACATATTTGATAACATTGTCTCTTGAGCCTCAGCTAGCAGATACCATCTGGCAAATAATGTCTGTAAATCCTGTTACACAACAACTCTGGCTTCCCAGTGCTCTCTAAAGGACTGATGTGTGAGAAGAATAAGATATGTTAACACTGTTTTCTTCACTAGCGTTTTATAAACAGTGAATGTGACAGTGTGATCAATTTTTTTCTGATTCCTGCCCCTGTTCAAATTACATAGCATTGCTATCATCACCATCATCAAGTACTGCAATCCAATTAGGTGCTGAAATCAATGAGACTAAGGTTGCTGTCTTACGCACATTTACTCTGTCCCTGTTACTCTGTCCCTATTAGCAGCTTCAGGCTGCTAATAGTTAAAAAAAACTGTTGTAATGATCAGTGGTTGTAAACTACTAAATGAAATTAGCATTTATGTCACATTGATTTCATTTGAACTTTAACGTGCCTCAGTTCCTTTGGATTGCATTTACTGCAACAATCATTTCTAAACATCCTCGATTTCTAGCGTGGGGCCAGTTTTTAATCTGAAGACATAAAACGGCAATGCACACGCAGACATCCACATAAGTATGCAAATACAAATATTCCCTGTGCCTAACTAGCCACTAAAAAGACTGCTGGAATACAAAAGGTGAAACTTAACTTGAACGTGACACTTTCTAATCCCACAGATGCTAAGAGGGAAGTAGATTCAAAACTCTCATCATTTTAAATTGTTTACTATTTTATTAATTATCAATGTATATATAGCTTAATTGCCTGAAGGTGGCTTCAAAGTGGTTTAAAAATGCATTTAGTTACAAAATACACAGAATTAAAAAACAACAACAATAATTTTGTCAAAACATTCAGAATTAATATGTACAGTGCAACACATCTGTTAAAAGGAGCACAACAATTAAGAGTAAAAGCAGCAATTAATAGAGTTACACCAGGAGGTTCAAGTCAGAAGATCAGGGAAATTGTGTTTAAACAGGTGGGTCTTCAAGGGTTGCCAGAATGCCAACCCCAGTAGGGCATCTCATATTTCAGCAGAGCAAGCATTATATAAAACTAGTGCCACCAGTAAGAAAGAAATTTTTTCCATGTTGCCATCAGCTGATAAACATCAATCATGGCGGAACTAACAAGGTTCAATATTATGGTCTTATGGCTCTTACTAGGCAAATGAGGGGAAGATGGGTTTTCAAGTAACCTGGATAAGTATAATTTAGGACTTTGCACATATGTAGGAGGATTGTTAGCAAAGTCATATAAGTAATACAGATGGAGGGATCCTGATAACACTTGACTGAGGAACTCAAGCAAAATAACATATAATTTGAGGAGAAAGAACAGAGAGGTGTTGTCATTTTTACTTCAGGCCTTGTACACTACAAGGAGACATTCAACCAAGCACACAGAAGAAAAAATCCCTCAGAACTACACAACTAATCAGGGTTAATGCTACCTCAGCAAACCTCTATGATTCCGTATAGCAGGCCTAGCTTGCTACCTCCTAGTATGTATCAGCAGTTATAGACAACATGTATTTAAAAATGTCTCCTTTCCAGATTTTTCTGATAATCACGCTGTCTTGGATTCTATTTGTGACAAGCATCTGATCTGCACAGGGCCGGCCCTACGGCAAGGCTGGGTGGCACAGGCCGCCGGGCCGCCAGGGGGGGCACCGCGTGGCTATGCCTGCGCCGCGTGGCTATGCTGCACCCGCCGGACAGCCGTGCTGGGAAACGGGGCGGGGGGGCCCGCCGGACGGATCTTTGCACCACAGCGCCAGGGCGCCAGATATACTTAAGACGGCCCTGCATCTGCAGTCTACTTGTTGTGGAAATGCTTTAACAATTTTGAAAAATTAGTGAACTATTTGATGGTGGCTAAGTGTCTTAACGTAATTAGACAGTGAATGGCATCCAATATAATATACTGTTTTAATCTTGCATTACAATCCCCCACTGAAAATGGGTGTAAGAACTAATGATCTACATAACAATTTCCATGTCCTGCCATCATGAAAAGCAATTTAAATGTGAATGCAACTGAGCTCAGCCATCAGAGTCTGAACAATTTTGAAGAACCCAGACTCCAAGCAAGAGCAAATATTTGTCGAAGTGATATCGGTAGGCATTTTAATAGCACGGCAAAAATCTGCTGCCTCTGCTTTCCAAGAGCAAGAATAATTCTGCTGACAGTAATATTACAGGGTTTGTTTGTATGCGTCTGTAATATTTTGAATGAAGCAATATGGATTGTACTGTGTTGTACAGATTGTCAGCCCACACAGAAGTATCTCTGACAGGCAGGGATAGATGAGCATTTAACACATGAATGGGCTTGGAGATAAAGTAAGAAGAAAGAAAGAAAAAGCACTGCAGGGTCTTTTCATTCAGCCTTCTATTCTTTTGTATGCTTTTTGTCTCTTAAAAAAATAATATATCTGAGCCAAATTCATTATTGGAAAACATGGCTGCAATGATACATTTCCCAGGGGAATTTAACCCACTAGTGCTAGCAAGAACTTGCCTATGCTTACATCGTGTATTGTACTGTAAAAATTTAGGAAACAGCTATAAAATTAAGGCAGCAATGCAATACCTATTTACTTGGGAGCAAACTCCACTTACCGGTAACTCAGTGGGGCTTGCTCCTCAGTAGACATGCACAGTGTTGCACTAAAGGAGTTTAACTTACATGCTTTACATTCAGCATTATCAAAACACCTTTATGGAACACTTGGGAAATGAATGCACTTAAACCCACCAGACATAGGAGTTAGGGCAGGAGTAATGGGAAGCAATGAATGTACTTTTTGATATACACAAACATCTGGATTCATGTTGGCTAGTCAGACTGTATGATTCCCGAGTGACTGAACAGGGCCATTCACGAAACCTGAAATGACTCAGTGCTTTGATTCGTGGAAATGTCTACAAATCATTCTATTCAAGTTGTATCTCATAAAGCATCACACAAGACATGTATGCAAATTAGTCCTATAAATAATCTACCACTAGCCCACAAATATGTTCACCAGTCTGGGGGACATATACAAGTATATGTGTTAGTCATTGTAGTTCCTCTGTGATCCAGATAACTAAGTAATTCTCTTACAATTTATAAAAGCTTTCCAGCTTGGTCATGTGGAGGTAATTTGGTGGCCAGGCTAGTGGCTATTTAAAAGTATGTTTTGAGTGTTAAGCAAAAGAGCTACTACTGCATGCCCACTTTGAAAACTTGTACATGAACAAATATTCAAAAGTGCCATGAGCCCTGACTAGAAGATGTCACATTTTACTAGCCTCTGGAAGTGAGGAAGTTGAAGCCAACATATGTTGCATTTAAGCTGTATTGCTGCTATAAAGGTAAAGGGACCCCTGACCATTAGGTCCACTCATGACCGATTCTGGGGTTGCGGCACTCATCTCGCGTTATTGGCCAAGGGAGCCAGTGTACAGCTTCCAGGTCATGACAAAGCCGCTTCTGGTGAATCAGAGCAGCTTATGGAAACACCGTTTACCTTTCTGCCAGAGCGGTACCTATTTATCTACTTGCACTTTGACGTACTTTCGGACTGCAAGGTTGGCAGGAGCTGGGACCAAGCAACAGGAGCTCACCCCGTCGTGGGGATTCGAACCGCCAACCTTCTGATCGGCAAGCCCTAGGCTCTGTGGTTTAACCCACAGCGCCACCAGCGTCCTGTATTGCTGCTATACACAACTGCTTTCTGTTTGTGTGCTCAGGTGCTGTTGTAAAGTGCTTAGAGATCTATGATTGTAAGTGATGCATACATTTTTAAATAAATAATAGTTCCTGATGAAATGGAAATGAAATCTAAACCCAGTTTAGACTGCAGGCCTAAATTTGTTTAGCACTTGTGAGTCTAAACTGGATTTAGATTTCATTTCCATTTCATCAGGAACTACCGGTATTATTTATTTAAAAATGTATGCATCACCTACAATCATAGATCTCTAAGCACTTTACAACAGCACCTGAGCACACAAACAGAAAGCAGTGAGACCATAATAGAAAGCCCCCAATAAAAATGTTTTAAAAGGCAAACAGAAAAGGGTAAGGGAGGAGCAACAACTAGACCCAACACAATGAGGAGGAGGGATGAAGCCACCTAAGGGGAAGAAGGAAAGAAGTAGAATTTCTTGTTTTTCCTCTGTGCGGTTGGTACTGTGTTTCTCTCAATGTGCATTTGCATTCCCTGAGTGAGTTTTCCTTCTGTTAAATCAAATGGGTATTTTTGTGGCTGGCTACACATCCATCATAGTCATTTTGTGACAGTGTACAGGGTATTCTCTCAAAATTCCAAATAAGCCCCTTATTGGACATCCCTGGTTTACCCCTTTGGTGGAGTTTCAAGTGGAAAGGAAAGAAGTGTGCAAATGTAATGCTCTCTGAAACATTACTAGTTTCACAGTAAGTTTGGTTGGCCAATGTGTGCAGTGGTGTAATGGCTTGTTTCCTACCACCTTTGAACTATTAACATCAACCAAAAGTCCACAGAAGGGGCAAAGGATTGACCAGATGCTCCTGTCTTGCAAGAACAGACAATCAGCAAAACTTCACAAACAGAAAAGCATTAGGATATGGCTTACTGTATCTGAATTTCAAAATGCTTTGAAATATTATTTCCAAAGATGCCTGGAAAACCAAAGAATAATCTAACCTCTCTATAAATTTTGCATTTTGTACTAGATGGCTTAGAACAAATTGCAGTACAGCACGCCCCCTAATGTTTTTACCTTTACATTTCCTAAAATCAGTATAATCCACATTTCTAAAAATACCTCTCTTCAGAAAATATAGGCCACAATCCACCCAAAGTTCAGCAGTTCTAAAGCTATTGATTTTCTAGCTCCCACTTGACTAGTAAAATTAAGTATGTGCTTATATCTTCCCTGCTGAAATCAATGGCACTTATAAGTGCTTGCTTGGGCTGTGTCACAAAAAATAATCAAATAATTGGTCTGCAAACTTGTCAACTTTAATCATTTTTAGCTTGCTTGCAAAGGATTTAACAATCTGCTTAATTCATTTTTTTCCTTCCATATGGCAGCCAAATGGTACAAATTAAAACAAAAGAGGACGGCTTGGTTGTATGCTGGTGTTGGAATCATTATCAGCTGATTATGCCAGTGCTTGAAAGCTGTAATTTCTTTTCCCAGAAGGACAACAATATTCCTGCCACTTCTGTTGAGTTGCTGACCTGCACCATTGGTCTTGGAAGCAGAAAAACTGTATAGCCCTCTTCCCCACTTTCAGCCAATTTGATGATAACACTTCATCTGTGCTCATTGGAGGACGGATGGCTGACAAGAGGAGCAAACTTTTTGTCTCAGCACACTGTGGGGAATGTTCAGTGGGTCCTCCTGAGCAGACGTGGCTTATGGATTGTCTGTGCTCTTCTCCTATCACATTGAACCAAGTACACTAAGGGACTAGTTGCTCACCATTCAGGGAAACACTTTTACTACTCAAACATTTTTACTACCCAAACAAAAAATGGACTACAGAAGTTTTCTTTATAATATGCCTGAAAGGCATTGTTTGGCAGGTATTGTGAGGATTTTTTTTTTTTAGGGTTTACAAAAGTGAACAGATTGTGTCATGGTGATCATTTGCTTGGGATTTGGCACAGGAACCATTCAGTATCAATGGGCCAGAGTTCATCAGCTTGAAGGTATAGAAGCTGTCTGGTCCTCTGGTCCTTAGTATGTGATAGGCTAGGAGGAAGATGTCTTAGTACTTGCTCCAGGCTTGGGGAAAGGAAGGTAGAATCAAGAACTGATGTCGCAGGGGTAGATGTTATATACATGCCCGTCTGTTAACAGGAATCAATGCTTGCCCTGGAGCAGGAATAACAACCAGCTATTGCATAGCCATACCATGATACAAAAGTTCAGTCCAGTTACATTTATTTTTATTGTAATATAGAGTTGCTAACTCACACCTGCATCCACAAAAGGGTTAAGGTGAGCCATGAGCTCAAGTTACAAATGTGGGTGTGGCTTAGAAGGCTTCCTGCAATCTTTTGTTTCCCATTCTCTCCCCCCCCCCACACACACCCTTCAAACATTCTGGAACAAGTGAAGAAGGAACTGTGTGGTTGCACGGCTCCCTGCAAGTGAACTGAACCTTTCTAAAATGAGATTTTAAAGCCTGCATCTTTGCTAACCAAAAGATTGTATGATCCTTTTTGTAATACTTTTTTAAAAAGTCATTTGGAATATTTTTTTCTGTTTTTTGTTTTTTTTTACTTCCAATGGATGGGTAGATGGGTGCTGTAATTTCTGGAAGCTCTGAGTAAGCCACGGGGCATGCTGATGTCATGGGGCGTGCTGACATCATGCAGCCCTGGGCCCCATCAATTGTGGGCGCAAGGTGGCACATGTGGAAGCTGGCATAAAACAAGCCAGTGTAAGTTAAGTCAGTATAAAGTTCCACCAGATCCAAGCTCTGTTCAGCAGCAGGCTACATCTAAGTCTTTCAGTATTTAAGTTACAACACCATTTTCGCTGAGTTAGCTAACAGCTGGGTTTCTGCTGAGTCAGGATGGGGGAGATCTGGTGGTGGATCTCTGGTTCAGCCAAGGATGAGGGAGTTAAACTAGCATAGTTTGGCTGCTCTGGGAAACTCATGTTCTAGCCAAAGATCCACTGGATCCTTGTTGTTGTTGTTGTTTAGTCATTTAGTCGTGTCCGACTCTTCATGACCCCATGGACCATAGCACACCAGGCACTCCTGTCTTGCACTGCCTCCCGCAGTTTGGTCAAACTCATGTTCGTAGCTTCAAGAACACTGTCCAACCATCTCGTCCTCTGTCGTCCCCTTCTCCTAGTGCCCTCCATCTTTCCCAACATCAGGGTCTTTTCCAGGGAGTCTTCTCTTCTCATAAGGTGGCCAAAGTATTGGAGCCTCAGCTTCATGATCTGTCCTTCCAGTGAGCACTCAGGGCTGATTTCCTTAAGAATGGATAGGTTTGATCTTCTTTGGCGATCAGCCTTCTTTGGCGATCAGCCTTCTTTATGGTCCAGCTCTCACTTCCATACATCACTACTGAGAAAACCATAGCTTTAACTATACAGACCTTTGTAGGCCAGGTGATGTCTCTGCTTTTTAAGATGCTGTCTAGGTTTGTCATTGCTTTTCTCCCAAGAAGCAGGCGTCTTTTAATTTTGTGACTGCTGTCACCATCTGCAGTGATCAAGGAGCCCAAGAAAGTAAAATCTCTCACTGCCTCCATTTCTTCTCCTTCTATTTACCAGGAGGTGATGGGACCAGTGGCCATGATCTTGGTTTTTTTTATGTTGAGCTTCAGACCATATTTTGCGCTCTTCTCTTTCACCCTCATTAAAAGGTTCTTTAATTCCTCCTCACTTTCTGCCATCAAGGTTGTATCATCTGCATACCTGAGGTTGTTGATATTTCTTCCGGCAATCTTAATTCTGGCTTGGGATTCATCTAGTCCAGCCTTTCGCATGATGAATTCTGCATATAAGTTAAATAAGCAGGGAGACAATATACAACCTTGTCGTACTCCTTTCCCAATTTTGAACCAATCAGTTGTTCCATATCCAGTTCTAACTGTAGCTTCTTGTCCCACATAGATCCTAACCCACTCATTTTGGTTGTTGATACAGGATTGCTCCCACAGTGCCTGTAAAGGTCGTCTCAGAAGACTACAGTGTTTGGTCGCAAGTAGATTCACTATCTGGGATAGCATAACCTACTATGAGACAATATTTTGTAGTATATGCCCAAACCTTCCCAGTAATACTGTGAGGGAATTACTGCTTCATTAAAATGGTACTTACTTCTCAATGACTTGGGACACAGCATGGACTGAACTATCTGTTAGTAGAACATCTAGTAGGGAAAATAAGATCCTCCCTTAAATTCCAAGGTGAAATGTCACACAGTTGACCATTTTTTTTCTGCAGAGATTTTTCCTTGCTTTGAAATATTCTTGGCTATCTTTGGAATGTCTTCAGAGTATCCTCCTGGATTAGTCATACTTTTTTGAAACAATTCTGTATGTGGAGGACTCTTTTTATCCTTAAAACAACCCAAGCATTCCTGCATTGCAGAAGTGAGCTAGTGTATAAATATTGACTATTTGGGAATAGGAATATTTTTCAGAATGCGCATCTCACTGAGAGCAATGCAATGCAGATGAACACCATCCATGCTTATATGTTAATTATCCCATTCTGAGCTGCACTGAGGCTTGTGTAAGTGTTGTGCATCAAAACTCTATTCCCCCTCCTCTTTTAACCTGATGTTTATTTCCCGGAAAGGAGACTACAGTACAGTTTTTAAAATTATACTGATTCCACCAAATGGTCACACATGACATCTGAAAAGTGTATCTATAATCTGTCTTTCCCAAATGGCTTAAGATTTTGCTATACTCTTCTTCTACTTCTTTTCGTATATTTATTACATTTTCTGTTTTACATTTTATAATATTCCTTTAAACAACCTTAAAATGTCAGTGACTTCCCTTCTTCTTTTTCTATGGTTCATTTTGCATATCAAAAATCCCTGCATATTTTACATAAACTAAGACCATTCAGTAATTCATTATTACATCCATCAAAATTTGTTTACACTGTTGAATTTATCTTAATGCTGCCAATGTTTTCAAATGTACACAATTTTCCCCCATATATTCAATAAAAAATTTCCAATCTTCTTTAAACGTATGTTCTTCTGGATTAAAAGCATTATGTGTGAAACATACATATTACTTCTAAGTCATCAGTACCCTCTAAGCATGAAATAGAAAGATTCCACAGAGAAATTTGCAATGATGCCAGGGGTCTGTCACTCAGGCAGTTGGCTGTTACTGGTCTAGGGAAACTCTCATCTTTTGGAGGCCATCATTTTGATTGACTGCTGTTGTTGATTTATATAGAAGTATCTTTAATACTCAAGCAGCAAAAACAAACCTATGCTTTTCTCAAGGGAAATCATAAAGCAGGAGAGCCACATATTTTTAAAGAGACCTCTAGCCTACTCTCCTGTGTGAAGTTAAAAATGGTCTAAGTACTACAAAAGGAAAAAGGTATCCACTTCCTTAACAAAGTATCCACTGAGCAACAGCCAAAAGAATTTGTAGAGTGTTAAAATTGTGTTAAAGAGAGATGTGCATGTCAATTAAAATGCTAGCAATGTATCAATAAAAGAAACAGATTTTCCCAGAACAGATGAGTGGAGATATGAACATGTTTATATTCCCTTCTCCAAAACAAATGACAGATTTAGAAGAGCAAATGAAGACAAAAATGCAAACATTTTAATTATGACAGATGTACAACAGCTAGCCTAAATGTGTAAGAACATCAAATAGCTCAGTATAAGGAAGAGTTGCATCCAGTATGACACAGTGATCATTGCATTCTCAGAAATATTAACCATTTTCATTATCTGGTATCATTCACCAAACATCCCAATCATCAAATTATTGGATTGGATCTCTTGGTCTGCAACAAATAAAAAACCGGCAGACATTTTCTTTTGATTTTATTTTATTCTGCAGCTGTTTTGAAAGTCCATTATCAACATTTCTCTTAGATTTTCAGTACATTTGTTTATGCAACAGCAGGATTAGTCTTAATCTCAAGGCAGTGTCCAGTATTATTGGGACAGTGTACATTATTAATCATTATCATGAATGGTGGATTCTCTGTTTTTATTGATGTATTTAATTGCATTGTTGTTTATATGTATATATTTTTCTTTTTGAATATTATTGTGCTTTATGTAAATGAATTAGAGAGTTTACATCTCAAGCATTATACAAATATTTTTAATAAATAAATGAAGTGCATACATTGCAACTTTGGCATGGGTCAAAAGTTGCAATGTATGCACTTCATTTATTTCTTCAAAAAGAAATTGTTATGCACCAGTTGGAGCCACTTACAATGGCAAGTAAAAGTTCATGTGACCTTTGAATCAACCCTATGTAGTATCCCATACATTCCTTGTCATATGAAAGATCAGATGAAATATGCTCCCCAAAATGGAGAAGAATCATATCCCTATAATCCTATGACATTTGAAAGGGAGGGGGGGGACACCACCCAGCTGCAGTAACTAATACCGCAACCTGGCCAAGTTTGCTTGTAATAGCTCTCTTTATTTCAGTGTAATTTGCTTCCAGTTAACTGTCCATAGGACTGCAATCTAAATGCAAGAGTTTCAAAATACAGACTGCAGCAATGCAAATATTCAGATTTGATATAGTTAACATAGAAGTACCTCTGATTTAGGAAACTTGATAGACCCTGCATACATTAAGTGAGAAACAAAAGGGATAAACTTGGCTCATTTTTATAAGCACCATGGGTGACATTCATTACTGTGCATTTCTAGTCCCATGCGGTCCTTGGGGCCGGCCCTCAAGAGAAGATTTTGGGGCATGGGATGGAGGGCTATAAGGGACCAGGAAAGAGAAGTGCCACTGTGAATACAGAAATATGTTGTGCAATTGGGTAAGTGTCATTGGCTCTCACCCAATGAGCATTCTCAATGAACTTTCCTGTATATGCATGGGTTCCAGATACCATTTTAGTGTGCAGAGCAATTCCTGTGGTTCGGTCTGAGCACCTCTGGCACAAAAGCTCTCTGTTAATGCTAATGCTCACAAATTAAAACAATAAATTAATTATTGTTTAATAATTAATAAAAAATAAATAAATAAACAATAAATAAATTAAAACAACCTGGCCAGAGTGAGAGGGCCAGGGGGAGCTGTGTGTTTGTTTGTTTGTTTGTGTGTGTGTGTGTGTGTGTGTTTCTGTTTTTCTGTTTTTCTGTTTCTCTCTCTCTCTCTCTCTCTGTGTGTGTGTGTGTGTGTGTTGTCACCCAATAAGTAAGTAACTCAGTAAGGTTAGAAGTTCATTTAGACCCACTAAAGTCATTTCCCCTTCTTTCATGTGAAACCATTTTTTAATCTGAAATTTAGCAAGAACTTCAATGTAATGGAAGAAACAGGGGGGAAAGAGTATGTAGTTACATCAGTCCCAGTGTTAGTTATTTATTTTTAAAACCCTTAATAAATAAATATGCACAAAAAACAATATGGTTATCACACAAGCCACATACAGAGAATATTAGGAAAATGCAGCAAAAGAAGCAAAAGGCTTCAAATATAGAAATAATCAGGGCACAACAGAAAGGTGTGTGTGTGTATGTGTGCATAAATTAAAGGTCCTGATCCTATTACTAGAGCCAATCTGGTCCAGGAGCATCTACGGAAGAAAACAAGGATTCTAGTACAATAGTACAATTTGTGGCATTTTGTCAGTGGTAGGCTGATCTCAGATATTCTAAAGCATAAACAGATGCCATTTTGCCCCTAATACATCACATGGGGGCCCCATCATGCAGCACCCATTGACCTATAACATTAAGCCGGGATAATGCAGTGATAACTTTTCTGTAGCAAGTGCCAAAGTCAGGGGAAGGATGACCTGGCAGAAATGATAACTGTAGCATGTGTCAGGCACTGGGTGTTGTGACATCAGAACAAGCTGCTCCTTACTACATGTGCAAATATGAGTTAAATATGTAATATGTCTCACCTTCAGAATATTATAATTCAGACCCATAGAAATGCAACACACATTTGCAAAGGTAATGAATATTCCATGGATGAATTACAAAACAAAACAAAAGTCCTATAATCACAGTCTTACTTTTCTTATTACTCAGAGGAACATTACCATGAAGGTTCAACTCCAAAAAGGTTTGGATGAGGTCAAATGAATTTATTCTGCACTCCCAAAGCTATAAGGCATCTAGAATAGATTCTGCAATGCACTCCATGTGTTATGTACTGAGCTGAATCCTAGAACAAGAGGATCCAGAATGCAGCAGTCTGATTGGTCCACAGGAGCCACCCAATCCAGCTCCATGTGGAAGTGAATCAGCAACCTGATTGGCCTGCAGGAGCAGCCAATCAGCCTGCTGGCAGAAGTGAATCCACAACCTGATTGGCCTTCAGGTGTAGCCCTGAAGTAGCCAATCACGCACGGCCCATTGTGTAAATAATGTATATAAGCAGATGTTTTGGGGAAAGAGCCATTCTTCTCTTCTTTTCCTTTGCTACTACAAGCTGAATAAAGAGCATGAAATTCACTCTTGACTCCGAGTATATTTCACCATGCATACACAAAAGGTGCACACAATGTCACTGCTCCCTTGATTCAGCAGAGGGCATGGAACACCTCAACAGGGCATGGCAATTTAGTAGTGACATCGTGACCTACCTGGGATAGAAGCCTTAGCCTAGGGATGGTGCAAACCCAGACACTAGTAAGTGTATTAAATGGCCTGGTGAGTTCCCTGAATAATGATGCAAATTGGGGTGATTCAAGTCAGACTTTCCTGAATCAGATCATAACATTAACAAGATGTGTTGAGCTGTATCAGGGAGTTCCACACCTTCTGAGTAGCTCTGTTTACAAAAAGCTAAAAACCTTTTTTTCCTCTTTTGTTACGAGAAAAGAAACTAAGATTCAGAAATAAACCTTGTTACAACTTCTCTGTCTTCAAATGCCTGACTTGAACTTGCTGGTGTTAAAGTGGGCGGAAATGCAATCACAGGAAAAGGCAGGCTTGACACAATACCTTCCTTCCTTCCTTCCTTCCTTCCTTCCTTCCTTCCTTCCTTCCTTCCTTCCTTCCTTCCTTCCTTTTACTTACTTAAATATTGCTGTCCAGTTATGTTTGTAATTTCAGATAAGGTCAGTTATTTCCAAAACTACAGTTCAAAATTAATTTGTGCACTTATTTGTTCACATTCTTACAGTTTACATATTATCTCATTGTTGTTCAAACATTACAAGTTTTGGGTTTAGAGCCAAAAGGATCACAATATTGACACTGATCCTAAGATGAAAAATTTGAAGGTCCAAAGCTGAAAATCTCTAGAATTTCTTAAATGCTCTGCAAATCCTCGGGAGCCTACATGTTTGCTTATATTCCTATGATTTCCTAGCAGTTAAGCCTCCTGTTGTTCATATGTTCCACATATCTTTTCATTTCTGATGAGAGGCAATATAGTTGACTGTACAGTATGCTGACATTCACATCAATGAAGCCAAAGAGAAACACAGATGGTTTCCACCAACTGATGGAATTG
Source organism: Zootoca vivipara (assembly GCF_965207765.1). Classification (NCBI taxonomy): domain Eukaryota; kingdom Metazoa; phylum Chordata; class Lepidosauria; order Squamata; family Lacertidae; genus Zootoca; species Zootoca vivipara. Next base: position 34,867,899 of record NC_142591.1, on the reverse strand, counting down.
AGAATAATAATGTGCCATCTAAGGCCACAGCCTTGCAGATTCCAAGAGGGAGAAACAAAGATAAAAAGAAACCTGATTATTCCAGATGAATAAGAGTGATCAGCTTAGAGCATAGCCTCACTCTGTCTGGATCTCCACTGTCTGCTGCATTACAAAATTGACTCACTGCAGAAAATGGCTCTGAGCAACAGATGCCTTCAAACCATCTGTCTGTGTAGACAGAAGAAAACTGCATTCCATGCCATTCGGAGGGAAATTATTGCAACAAGACTTTACAAAATGCTTACACCAGTGGGCCACCTTCCCAAAGTAGAGGTGACTTCAACAAATAACCCATCAACATCATTTCCTCTAATACTTCCAGGCAGGGCAAATGCTAAAGTATTAGCAAAATAAAATGCATGCACTGTACAATGTCTGGCATCAAGCTAATCCAGATCAGAATCAGTCTAAAATATCTATCCACATCATACGAGCCTGGCATCAATGAAAATAAGAAGTAATTATCAGTTTCCACACAGGCATATGGATCATTTCACAAATTTACTAGGCTCGTATTCCAATGGCATACCCATCCCCTGTTGCACTTGGTGGAGAGTGGTGGAGCACTGATTACCTGACTGTCTGTCACCATTGTTGCTGTGGCATACCAGAAGGGTGAAGGGGAAGGCTGAATCAAATGTAAGGATGGTGGAGAGCAAACACACTAGCAGAACAGTAACTCACCCTTCCCAGTATGCCATAGGGACAATGCTGACAAGAGGTCGGATAAGCAACAGCACCCCACCAACTGGTACTGTCTGCCCGTCTCTCCCCTCCACGCAAAATGTGAATTTCATATATGGAGGCCCAAACATTTGGTGATACTATTTGGGCAAATTTTCTCCCACAAAAAGTAGGGTGAAATCCAAAATATACAGTACCAGTTGTTTCACATCATATCCCAAGTCTATTTCAGAACCTGTTGTGCCCGCAATGATGTAACTAAACACAGCCCACTCACCCACCCATTTGCTTGCTTGCCTTCTACCAAGTCCTTTCTCATTTTCACTGGCCTTTAATTTGCTTTGGGAGCAATGATAAGAGGGAAGAGGGAAGTCTCCCCCGCCCTCGTTCCCGTGGCTGCATGCCAAATTCAATTAACTCCTGGTAATAAGGTTTTTCAAGTGTTATTGATATGCATAATTTCTTACAGTAGCTCCATAGCCATTGTGCCGCATTCCCAACATTGGTGTCCCTGCTGCTTACCTGGACAGGGTAGGTGACGGAAAAGGTGCACCATCTGGGTGCATGAGTGGCAATGGTCCCACTGGTGCAACCACATACTCATGACCTTGTCACTCCAATGTCAAGAGGGCAGCTCTGCACCACTGCACACACCACTACTGATTTCTCAGCACTCTCTGCACGTGGCACACAGCCATTGCAGCATGGCAATGTATTAGAAAGAAGGAGAGAGACTGATTCCCCTTCACTTTCTCTGCTGTCAGTGTGTTTGTTGTGTGTGATTGTATAGGAGGAAGGCAGCAACAGTTTAAATTCCTCTCTGTTTCAGATTTAAATAAGGGCTGAAAAAGAATGATCAGGGTTGAAATACTTGCTTCATATTGAAGTGAGCATGCAAGTCTACCTATATGCACCTTCTGAGCTGTGCTCCAATAATATTTGGATCAATCACTAGTTCTGTCTTGCAGTTCTTTAACCTTTTTTTGTACATAAACTGCTGGCAAGTAGCTATCATGGAAGAACTAACTACTTGTATAAAGAGATCATTTACTTGTGCTGTGTAAGCCAAAATAAAGTTCACATCTAGAGAGACAATTCAGCAGATAGTCCCTGAAACCATTTTTAAGGACATATAAGCATTTAAATTGTAATTGCAGGCAGATCACGAGTATCTGGGGATTTAAGGAGAAACTTATACAGCACCTAGAAATGGAAAAATGCAAAAGACTGAATGAAAACACTCACCCAAAATGCAGAAGTTTAAGTCATAGCCTAACTTAAAGCGTTTACAATGAATCTTCCGCTCTGTGAAGGGACTGAGGCTGCTTTAATCAAATATTACTGTGTGCATTCATACTACACACCTTTATAAACACAAGGAGTCCCATAATCACGAGGAGTCCCATAATTTTGTTTCTATGCTCCTGCTACTTATACATTGACTTTTAGTTTCAACTCACTCACTTGGAAACAAAGAAAACCAAATGTGTTGCCCCACCTAGTTACTGACTACAGCTGGATCTACTTTCCACCCATAGACTCGGTGGCTATGGTTCTTGTGCACCTTATAAAGAGTTTGATCCACCACAGCTTTTCCTATAAGAACTGGTATGCATGCCTTCAAAACAGTGCAGAACTGCTCCTGTTCAACCCAATCTTTGATCCATCCCACTATTAGGTATCCTTCCTACTTCAGGCTTCTGCCCCAAGGTCAGTGGGGGGACAGTTGCCCTTGAGAAGGAGAAGGTGGTGGTAACTGAAGGTGTAGGGAGTGTCCTTCCTGGCAAGAAATAAGTCAGGGAAATGGGATTTGTACCATACAGCCCCATGATCCCTGGAAGGAAATAATGTTCCTGAGCATGTTATAAGCATCTTTGCCAGTCAAGGCCTACTATTTTGTCTCTATCAACTCTTCCTTACCACCAATAACCCCTCACCCTTCTCAGTGATAATTCCCCACAGGGTTGTCCTCTTTTTCTAGGACATATGCTCTTTTTCATGGGTATGTAAAATGAGAGTTGCCTCAGCGACCCATAGTTAAAAGTAGAAGTCGACAAATGTGTCCTCTTTTTTGCTTTTCAAAATATGGCAACCCTATGGGGCAGAGTTAGCTAGCAGTGTTAGGCAAGCCACATTATGAACTCCATCCAGTTTCAGAATGGTATGGACCCAACTCATAATGGGGGGGAAGCTTTCTTATGAATTTCTCAACTCTGAATTCACTTGTGTGCAAAAACTGGACATACTTTTCAGAGAACCCTAATTCTGATGGAGCCTGCCAAACTGGAGTGCTAAACAGAGTTGCCTTAGATGCAGCTGGATTTGGCAACCTGTAGTGCCAATGCAGAGGCACATTCAGTTGCCACTAATTACTATTGCTATGAGGTAATAATAATAATAATAATAATAATAATAATAATAATAATAATTTATTATTATTTATACCCCGCCCATCTGGCTGGGTTTCCCCAGCCACTCTGGGCGACTTCCAACCGAATATTAAAAACAGTACAGCATCAAACATTAAAAACTTCCCTAAACAGGGCCGCCTTCAGTTGTCTTCTAAAAGTAAAATAGTTACTTATTGCCTTGGCATCTGTTGGGAGGGCGTTCCACAGGGCAGGTGCCACTACTGAGAAGGCCCTCTGTCTGGTTCCCTGCAACTTGACTTCTCGCAACGAGGGAACCGCCAGAAGGCCCTCGGTGCTGGATCTCAGTGTCCGTGCTGAATGGTGGGGGTAGAGACACTCCTTCAGGTATACATGACCGAGGCCGTTTAGGGCTTTAAAGGTCAGTACCAACACTTTGAATAGTGCTCGGAAATGTACTGGGAGCCAGTGTAGCTCTCTCAGGACTGGTGTTATGTGGTCCCGGCAGCCACTCCCAGTCACTAGTCTAGCTGCCGCATTCTGGATTAATTGCAGTTTCCGGGTCACCTTCAAAAGTAGCCCCACGTAGAGCGCATTGCAGTAGTCCAAGCGGGAGATAACTAGAGCATGCACCACTCTGGCGAGACAGTCTGCGGGCAGGTAGGGTCTCAGCCTGCGTACCAGATGGAGCTGGTAGACAGCCACCCTGGACACAGAATTAACCTGTGCCTCCATGGACAGCTGTGAGTCCAAAATGACTCCCAGGCTGCGCACCTGGTCCTTCAGGGGCACAGTTACCCCATTCAGGACCAGGGAGTCCTCCACACCTGCCCGCCTCCTGTCCCCCACAAACAGCACTACTGTCTTGTCAGGATTCAACCTCAATCTGTTAGCCGCCATCCATCCTCCAACTGCCTCCAGGCACTCACACAGGTCCTTCACCACCTTCACTGGTTCTGATTTAAAAGAAAGGTAGAGCTGGGTGTCATCTGCATACTGATGAACACCCAGCCCAACCCCCCTGATGATCTCTCTCCCAGTGGCTTCCTATAGATATCCTTTTCAATCCCTACTGAGATGCAGGTTGTTGGGTTGATTAATAAGAAAGGGACTTGAAAGGTCTAAATGAATGATGCTCAGTCAAGTAAAGATACATAATTAAGATCAGGTATCTTTTAACACCCTAATAAATTAGGTACACTTAAACATACAAGTCATGAAGGCAGCATGTGTGGACAGTTGAAAAATACCTAAGTACAGACCTGATATTAGTGGCAGGAGCTATACATTAAATAACTAAAAGGACTTATAAAATAGCACAAATAATCAAAAGCATATCCCTCTCAGAACAAATAATATTAGGCCCCACTTATTCCTCCATAAATCTACAAAACCTACTGAATGCAATTCAATTCTTTGAAAGTTGCTCGACTGCAGTCTGATTGCATGCACAAATTAAAATAAACTTTAAAATATATATAATGAGATGGGGAAATACTTCAATACTAAACATGACTGCAAATCTCCATTTTAGCCTCACAAATTAAACCAGATGATTTGACAAAAGGCATAATTGGACCACAGCAATTAAGATTAGGAAAATCTTTCATGGAGGCACTTAATTGAATGCATGCTATTCTTTGGATCTGAGAATCCTTTGGCAAAACATTTTGCTTTAATAGACAGAGAGGGGGAAATTACTCCAGTAGATTCTGCCTTTATAAAAGGCAATGTTCAAAGGAAATAGGAACAGCATAAGTAGCAATCCAAAATATTTTTACTAGTAATGTTCAAATGCTATTCTGTTGAAATCATTTTAAAACAAACTAATGACATATTTCCACTTTTGTTGTATGGAGTGCATTAGTGCACTTATTCTACTATTAGAGATCAACAGCATAAAGGCATTAGGTAAATTCTAATAAGCCTACCAATAATCCATTCACCAAGTGACTAAGCTTATTGTGTGCAACTTCCATCCTTCTAGCACACAATAAAGATGCTATTACGGAGAGAGCCAACATGTGGTGAAAAGTTTGAACCAACTTGGCTATTGTGTGATCATAATATTCCCTGCATGAAAAATATAGTTACATTACCCAACATTTTCATCATTCAAGGAAGATGATTACAGCTTTTTCAACCATTATAAGCCACTGTATAGCAATAAACAGAAATGCTGTGTTTTTAAAAATGCACTGTAGAAAGCTAAGATTAAATTCAGAAAAAGCACTGTTTTCTGTTTTTTTTAAAAAAGGAAAGGAGAACACCCATCTTTCTATTTCCATTAAAACTATCTGTTTAAGTTATATCTCTCTACTTTGCCCAATTCGTTGGCCAATGCACATATTGTTAGCCCAAGTGTGGTTTGTTTGAAAGTGCACCCAACAAAGTGACCACAGTCTCTTTTTTTTACCAACAAGCTACAAGTGAGGTTGTGGTTTGTTACCGTATTAGTTTATGAATCATCACTTGTTTTTAACTATGGTTTTGCATTATGCGTAAACACAACACCCTTTTTCAATCATGCTTTGGCCACCGCACCCCAGACACTTGCCAAGGTACAAATGTACAAAGGCAAGAGCAACTGGAAAACAAACTAAGCTTTGGAGAAACGACCCATGGCTTGTTTGCTTGTCTGTGAGATAGTTCACAGTTTGCCGAGCAAACCATGGCTTTATGTTATGCCTGAATACAGCTACTGCATTAATATTAAAACCATGTTGTGTCATTATATCACCAAATTCCACTCGGTATAAATACCAAAATATTTCCTCCAAAATAATTAGAGGTTATACTCACCAGGTGTAAAATTGTATCGTGCAGAAAATCCCAAAGATTCAAGTTCACCATCAGCAAAAAATTTAATCCACAGGAATCTACCACTGGATTTTATTTTGGGTGGGTTTTGTTGTCCACAGAAACGACCAATTATTGGGGAAAATCCAAAAGGTCCATCCCGCACTTCAATATGATCAAATTTACACTCCCACGAAGGCTCTATGGAATATTTTTCATCAAAGTGTAACTCAATACACTGTCTTGGGGCAGCTGAAATTTAAAATTAAAACAAAACCATTAGTTTTATAGTCCATGTTTGCTTTCAAGTGCAGAGTTTGTAACTTAGTTTATGGTTAGAAGCAACCATGTTGTAGGCAAAATATATTTCACATTATTAATTTGGAGGATCTGTTGAGTTTCCTATGAAACTCTATTTTGTTTTTGTTTGTTTTGTTTTTTAAAACCCTACTGGATTTTATGTTCTGGGACAACACTTGTCATCTTATAATACGACCATGAGGAAACTAAGAACCTAAATCTTTGTGTACCCAAAGCTTTCTGTTCATGACCCTGTGCTTGCTTGACCTCTTCTCACAACAGCAGAGCAACTTTTCTAGCGAGCTTTGGCAAAGCAGGGGAGAGGCACCTGCTATAGGAAGCGGTCCTCAGAATTCCTGGTAAAAGTTAAAGGAACTCTAAGCATAACCCTGGACAATGATTCTACAGTTGTTGGCATCCACCAGTCTCAAGAGAAAATGGAGTGTGCCTCCGGGGATGAAGTCAAACTGAAGCATTTCCAGCACTGAAGTGACATCCCCAAGCCTCAAGCCTGGGCAGTGTTTATGTAGGTCCTGAGCTCCTCAGATAACAAGGCCCACCTCTTGGCCTTGCTGATGTGGTCCAAAGGAAAGCAGAGAAATGCATTTGGCACCAGCTTGGCTTCAGGAGTTGTGAGAAGGAGATGTGCAAGGCACCATCCAACTGTCTTAGGGACTCCACTCTGGATTTGTGTAGGGTTTACTCCCTAGACTTTCTTCTCTCAAAGATATCCTGAAAGGCAGCGGAGGTTTAGGATCAGAGTTTTCCTTTTCCTAGATGGGCTACCATCTCAGGTTGATGAGTCCCATCTGCCTCTATAGTAGGGGTACTAATAAGGAATAAGGGCAATGCTCATATATGAAGGCCTAGTCCTTCATTCTATTTAGCAACAGACATGAGATTTCTCCCAGTTATGGAAAAGTGTTGCCCTGTTGAGCGTTGGTAGGATTTTCCAAGATCCAGGGTCCTTTAAAATTTATTTGAATTTTTTCCAATCCTTTAATCACTTTCATTCATAGAAACAGCTTCACCATTCATAAAAAAACTGAGGGTACTCCACTCCATTCATGTATACTCCTTTTAAAAGTTCAAAGAGCAACAGTTCATTTCTTTGTATCCAACAAAGAGATGGTTTGCTAATAAGTAACTAAGTGCAGTTTAAAAAGTAGGAACGGACTGATGTGTCTCGGAATGTCTTTAATCCCATTCACAAACCTATACTGCAGAATCTGTCCTTCAAAAGACGGAAATTGACTTCCTTTTTAAATTCCGTCTTTGCCAAATTCAATTTTAATCCAAGAATTTAATGTTTTTAAAGTCCAATAATCTTGGCAATAAATACCTTATTTACAAAGTCTGCTGCTTCAGGTGGCGATTTATGGTTTCGGATTTTTAAACTGCGCTGGAGCCACAGGCAGACTCAAGCCGCTTCTCTCGCCGCCGCCGCCCCCCGCTCGCTGCCAATGCAGCGACGAGGCTCCACAAGCGCAGCAAGTCTCTTCTAGCCCGGCTGGTCCCCTCAAGACCCCACTTGTTCGTGGGGCTTTTTAGGGGGTGTCTAACCCTGGCACGCACCCCTATCGCTTAGAAATCCCAGCAGCAGTCATCTCTTAATCGGACGACCCGCTCCGTACCGCGGGTCAATCCAGAAGCTCAGATGTTTAACACTTCTGGATCCAGGGAGGTCTTCCTGAGGAAGGGGCATACCACCACCTCCTTCGAGGTAAATGATACTGACGTTAGCAAAATGAATTAAGATACTGAAGCACTAATTAATTATACACATTATGTAAATGTTTCACTTTAACTCCTGGAGTTGTTCAGGTTCATCTTCTATCTTTAACAACTACATTAACACCAGAACCCTACACGTGTCTTCTCAGAAGTAAGCCCTATTAAGTGAATCCAAAGTTAGTGTAAGTTGGACTACAGCCCACGAGGCTTTAAAAAAATACAAATTAATATATTACAGATTTTAACCCCTACATTTTATGGTTCCCCTGTAGGAATGTTTAAACTATACAGCCATTCACCTCATAGTCATGCTTTGGATTAACAAAATAGATTGAGCTCCGGAGAAGCACTGTGTGATGGCTCAAATGATTATTTAAGAGCTTCCTTCCTATGCCCTTTGCCAGAGAATGGGGTCACGTGACAAATTAAAAACAAGAAACAGAATTAAATTCCCTGTTTTAGAAAACTTTATCTCTTCATCGCCTAAATCTAAAATAAAAGTTATCTTGCCAGAAAATCCAACCGAAGTCTCTTTTCCAACAAAATGTGATTGAGCTAAGTATCCTTTTCTTTTCAGATGATTTTTGACTATTTGTTTCCTGGTCTTCATTTTTTACTTCTATTTCAATCTTCTGGTGTGCATGAAGATGGATCCACAAGACAATACTTCAGGTTTTGTTGTTTTTAGTTCAGGCTCAGAAGCAGACTTATTTGAGGTCCCATATTAGGAAAATTCTAACACAGCATAGATTTTGCACAGATTATCTGTAAATTGTCATATGCCAAAAAGTGGTCACTTTTTAAAGACCTTGGAGTGCAAAATACATGTGTGGTATTCTACGGTAGACACAAATACAAAAATCACAGTTGATTCTAATCCTGTTGCCATACGTTTCCGAGCACAATTCAAAGTGTTGGTGCTGACCTTTAAAGCCCTAAACGGCCTCGGTCTAGTATACCTGAAGGAGCGTCCCCACCCCCATTGTTCTGCCCAGACACTGAGGTCCAGTGCCGAGGGCCTTCTGGCGGTTCCCTCACTGCGAGAAGCAAAGCTACAGGGAACCAGGCAGAAGGCCTTCTAGGTAGTGGCACCCGCCCTGTGGAACACCCTCCCATCAGAGGTCAGATTGATAAACAGCTACCTGACATTTAGAAAATACCTAAAGGCAGCCTTGTTTAGGGAAGTTTTTAATCTGTGATATTTGATGTATTTTAATGTTTGTTGGAAGCCGCCCAGAGTGGCAGGGGAAGCCCAGCCAGATGGGTGGGGTATAAATATATATTATCAGTGCAACGGACTAGAATTATGATGCATTGATGGCAACAGCATTAGAATTATAGTACTTCACCTTCACTGAGTTGGAGAACAGGCTAAAAATGAGTGAACTAAAAAGTGAATAAGAAAACATTTTTTTAAAAAATGCATTTCGCCTTGACAACACAACACAACTCAGTGGATGGCTACTCAATGAAAAGATGTCTAAAACATTAACTTCAAGTTTACAGTGGCAATTTATTTAATAAAACAGAAAATACCACACGGTATACACCCTCAGCTGTGAGAGGACTACCAACATATGAACCAACTTGGACCCTGCACTCATCATCTGAGGCCTTTCTTCGTGTGCCCCCTTCCATGAGAATTCTGGACAGTGCCAACACAAGAATGAGCCTTTTTCTGTGGTGACTCCCTTTGTAGAATGCTCTTACCAAAGAGGCTCACCAGTGCCATCATTCTATATCTTTAGGGGCAAAAACATTTCTCTGAAATCAGGCCTTTGGCCTTTAACTATCTGTAGCTTTTATAAGTGGGTGACACTTGGTCTTGGACATCTGATGCTTCTCTCCTGGCCTTACAAAAGCCACCAGACTCTGCTGCCTGATCTGTCACAGATCAAGCACTTTCTAACTCTGGCCATGGCTGCACCCAGAGACCAGGCACTTTAAAAATCACAAATTGGCTGCTCTAGCTGAAAGCTTAAGCAAGCAGTTTTCTTTTCTTTATTTAAGCAGTGCAGTAGTTGAAAGAGCTGTCCAACTTTCCCTAGCTTGTCTCTCATAGGATCCTGCAATTGCTACTGCAGTGGATGTATCTGCTTGTAATACAACACTTGTAGTCCAGGATAATATTGAGCTGTTCATGTGCTAACAACCAAAGAGGTTACAAAAGAACCAATTGTAATTGCACCTTACTTGCATTGTACCTTATTGTTGTATCTCCATAACTTTGGTGAGAGAAAAGGATGAAAGTAAGAGCTGCATGGCCTCAAAGCAGACATATTATTGGCTGATATAGTTTGCTGTGGCTGAGAAAGTCTATTTAAGTTCCATTATTTGTTAGGGGTCAGGGGGCTGAGTTCTGTACCAAAAGTAAAAGCCTAAGATGCAATAAAATGTTGCTACAAAATTCAAAGGCTGTATAGTGCAGCCATTCTTGTGATGAGCTTTTACTACTTGAACTCTTAGCAATCTTTTTAATTTAGGTTCTAATTACCTTTCTTCAAAGACTCCTAATAACATGGGAAAGACTGCTTAATGCTTGCATGTCTTGTCATCTTTTTCATCTAATTATCTTATACAAGTGCCATCTTGAGGTTTTACATCTGCTTAAAAAGGCTCTGGGTTCTAACTAGAAGCAGAGGAACAGTTGCAGTGAAATAGCCCCATACAATTAAGGCTTTAATTCTTACCAGCCTGTAATTTCATGTAGCTGACAGCTGAAGCTAAGCAAAAAATCTGTTTCAGTTTAACAGAATGTCTGGAAATGAGAGATTGATCTAAAAATCTCCCCTTCATAAATGTGAGCTGGTACTATACTAATGGATTGGAATAATCCTTGATATCTCCAGTTGCTCAGCAATTGAACAGAGGAATCTAGGGTCATTTTTCTTTCAAACGGATATTTCTCTGCTGGCTTTGAAGAATGCATTATGAATACAAGGAATGTGAATGGAATTAGTGAATATTATTACTCAAGCAGATAATTATATAGATGTGCTTTGGAACAGCAAAATACCATTGCTCTTCAACACAGATAGTGTTACACAGGAAGAAAAAAAATGTTATTAGCTTTATAAAAATGGAGATGGTCTTCAATGGAATGCTGCTGCTAATTTTGCATGGCTTATAGTACATGAAGCCCAATACATCAAGTTCAACCATATTATAGAAATGTGCAGAGTGGAAGGTTTAATTTGTGACTGCTACTGCAGTTTTAAAGCATTCACTGTTTATGAGAACAAACAAGAATTTAAGTGGAATAGAATGACCAAGCGCACATAAAAAATTCTGAATGATACAACCCTACATTTCTTTCCCTTTTTTGTAGGGAAAATGGACTACACATGTTACATATTTTTCCTAGTATAACTAAGATGCTTTCTGTCTAGAAGCGTCAAAGGCCTGTAACACACAGACACATGAGGCTGCAGCTCCCTGTTGGTACACTTGGTGGCAAACCTGAATATGCTGCCAAGAACTGTGTAAAATTGCCCTGAGTCTAGGCATATAATGTCTTTCACAGAAGACACATTCTCTGTTATTGCAACATAAAAACTCAGCCACATTCAGCATTCAGTATTGGCCTTAATACCACACTATTTATGGGAAATGATAACTTCCGTTCAATTACCGTCTTGCAATTTTGTGTATTGCATAGTTTTTCTTTCAGGAATATTTCTAAACACACACACACACACACACACACACACACACACACACACACACACACACCACCAGACCTTCATCTAATAAGATCAATGCAGTGCTGCCCATTGGGCTTTCATATAAGATGAAAATGAAATTATATATCCTAATTTACCCTAATCATCTGAGGAATGTTCAAAACATGGTGAACTCAAAAATCTGCATTAAAAGAAGTAAAATGTCAAGTGCACTATTTAAACAAGGGATGGGGGTAAATAATGATAATAGTGATCATTACTAGAATTGAAGCAGGGGTATGATGGTTTTTTGAATTGTTCATGCTCTCTAGTCTGTCTATTATAGGTTCGAGTGTGTGAATGGTAACTTTCAGGATGAAAAAAATCATCCTTGATTATTGGGCTTGGCAAAGTCAAAGGGTAAGATAAGGTACTAGTCATATCATGGTACTTGGACTTTTGATGTGGAAACTGATGTCTCCCAATCACAGCTCAAGGGTGACTGGAGATGCTGTGAATACCAAAATGGAATTTTGGAATGTCATGGTGGACAAGTCTGTCAGTGTCTTTTGGCCACAGAAACTCTTATGTTTAGGACAACAGCCTATCCCTAACTACAGATTAACACAAAATCTTAGATAGAACTGTTAGTCCCTTCATGTGACCTGAAATCTCTTTCAGGCCACTGTGGATAAACAAAATTGGGTGCCAGATGGACCACTGGTCTTATGCAGCACTGCAATTATTGTACTGTACAGTATACAATTTCTCACCCTTGATCTATGTATTTCCCTATTCCCAAGACTCCCATTACAGAAGAAATGGAGATTAATCACTACTTGGTATTCTTTTTTTGTCTGTTTATAAAACTTTACTTCCTGCAGGCATAAATATCTAGGTAATCATATGATCTTCATCTCCACTGAAGCAAGCTGAAGGCTTTCAGACTCTTCTTTTAAAACAGTCTCAGCCTGAGGGCCTACTGATTAGTTTCTTATATTCTGAAACTTAAAACCCTGGCAGTCACTCATGTTTATTACGGTATATAGAAAGATATTGCAACTAACATATTGCCTCAGCTTTCCTGGTGACGTGTAAAGCATACAAATCTTACATCATATCTCATGCAGACAGTTTATTATTGAGCTATTCATGATACAATTCCTTAGATTTAAGTTTAAATACATGTCATTAATTTAATAATGGTTGACTTATTTATGTTGTTTGATTTGAATTGTATGGCTACTTTTTTGGAAGCCAGCTTATGAGGGCCCTAAATGGTGGCTTGCCTTAAAGAAACAATTATAACACAGGAAAATTGAATTATCTGTTGTTTCATTTAGTCTACAGGATTTTTAAATTTTTTGAACAATATGGGGACTTGGACAATAGGCATGAGGAATGATCTGTGTTCTCAGAATTCATTCTAACATTTGTTGATACTTCTGTTTTCCCAGTACACCTAGTTCTGTTCATCTGTTTGTAGATCACTATAATCAATCATTTCCAGATTGGCCCCAGGAAATAAGAGATACTCTTGTTACAAACAGTGATACTCTTTCTTTTCTTTTTAAAAAGCAATTTATATTGATAAGCTAGCATTTTAGACTCAAGAATTTTTTTTATCTGCCAATAAGGCAACAAGAGAGATGGGAAAGACTAGTAAGTATATTGCCATGCCATGTATCACCTACTGGCAATGAAGTATAGCAACTGTTACTCTCAATGTTAAATCTTTTTATTTTAGCAGTACTCTCTGTTGGCCAAAAGAGAGTGAGTAACCGATTGGAAGCTGCCATTATATGGTACTATATGTCCTTGACTGTGTAAATTGTTTTAATATGGTAGTTTCCAGTGCTCTCTTTCTATCTTCAGGCAGAGAAAGAAAGACGAGACTAAGAAAAAGCCAACAGTTGCCATAATATAGCTTTTCTTTTCTTTTATAATTGGCTGTGAAAGCATAGTAATGACCGAGGCCCAAGAACAGGCATCCCCAAACTTCGGCCCTCCAGATATTTTGGACTACAATTCCCATCATCCCTGACCACTGGTCCTGTTAGCTAGGGATCATGGGAGTTGTAGGCCAAAACATCTGAAGGGCTGCAGTTTGGGGATGCCTGCCCAAGAAGATGGCTATTTTCCTCTACCAATAAACCCGCTCCCACTTTATTAAGTCTTTAATTAAAAATAAATACAACCAAAGCACTGCTTTTTTGGCAGCACAGGCCTGAGTGTACCTCAGAAGCGTGAGTGTACTCAGTGTACTCTGTGTGTGTGTACTCAGAAGTAAGCCTAATTGCATTCAATGGGACCTGCTCCTGCGTGATGTATAGGATTGCAGTCACATTTGACCAAACTGTCATTATCCAAAGGTAAGATATTACAGAAGAAGATACATTAATTATGAAAAAAGGGAAACTTAAGAATCAAGGACTTGGGTAATCACCTTCTATAATGTAGACACACTCTCTCTCAGGAGGATATTTGTTGGGGTAATTGGGAGAAGTGAAGATGCCTCCTTCTGGGTATTTTGTCCACGTTCCACACTGCACTGTCTTTTGTCCTTCTGACGTGGTTTGCTTTTCTAGGGGGGAAAAGATTACAATAATGATAGCATATGTAGCTTACACCTTAGTTTTGGTTATATATATATATGTATATATATATATATATATATATATATATATATATATATATATATATAATACTTTGGGTCCTATTACCATCTTGTTTGTTTTTTAGTCTATGGCAGTTTTCCGCCACAGCCGCAGATGAATATGCTTAGAAACTCGGCTGCCAAATATATGTGCCATAGGATCCCCCTTCACAAGAATGACACAAGCAGGTGGGAGAGGAAGCATTCTAGAACCCAAGGCTCTGGTGAAGGTTACAATGGGCACAATATTGTTGCATACTACCCAGTGGCGTACCAAGCCCAGGTGGTACCCGGTGTGGCGCCTGTGTGGCAGCCCGTACGGACTGCGCATGTGCGGCAGCCCATATGGACTGTGCATGCACGGGATGACGCACATGCACAGTCCGTACGGGGTGCCGCTGGCACACAGTGGCCTTACAGGCTGCTGCTCACGCACAACAGCCATATAGGCTGCCACGCAAGCGGCACCCCATGTCACCCCCCTCTAGGGTGGCACCCGGGGTGAACCGCTCCCAATGCACCCCCTTGCTACACCCCTGATGCCACCTCAATCTCCAAGCAGTGCAAGATTCCAGGAGTTCCAGGTGCTTACCCAGAATTTGTGTTTCCTTCAGAATGAGTCACAGTGGAGACTATAGTGTCTTTATAATATAAGGTTTATATACATATATACAATGTGAACCTATGGTGGAGGGCTTCACAGCATTAACACCCCAAAAAGGGTCTTGTTTCTCCCATAGCCACAGCCTTGGATTCAAACATTTCTCTGATTCTCTCTTCAGCTTGCCTTCAACTCTAGCCCTTTCCTCTGTTCCTCTTAATGGCCCATCAACCAAACCAAACACCTCATCAGGAAGCTAGCCTGGCTTATAATTTAATACTTATTGGACCCAGCGGTTAGAAGGGTCTGAGCATAACCCCCCCCCCCAAAAAAAATATCAGAATACATTTAAAGAAGAGGGAAAGAATTGCATGCATTCTTATTCCCTTTCCTATATTCCATCTCCCAAAATACATCCTTTGTATAGAAGCCATGCTCCAGAGCTGCTGCCTATAATGATGTAAAGTGTCACGGTGGCCGGAGTGGACTACTTCAGAGTAACGACGCCACGCAGCTCTGCATTTTATTCTTTTATTGGTGCTGCGTATTTACAGTGCTCAAGTCATTGCTATTTACACGGAGTGATGTGGTCAGTCGGTTTCAGAACCTCCTAATGGCTTTTGGCGCGTCTTTCTCCAACACAAAAGCTTTGGCAGACCCATCCTCTTGCCCCTCCTCTTCCTGCGTAATTCTGGAGTTGGGGGGATGGGTCTTCCCCCCTTGCTTGCCCCTTCCTGTCCCACCTGGGACCCTGGCTCCTCTACCTTGCCTGAGCCTCGGACACGACTTCCTGCTTCCCCACTGGAATCGGAACTC
This sequence comes from Zootoca vivipara, assembly GCF_965207765.1. Classification (NCBI taxonomy): domain Eukaryota; kingdom Metazoa; phylum Chordata; class Lepidosauria; order Squamata; family Lacertidae; genus Zootoca; species Zootoca vivipara. The sequence goes on along the minus strand of NC_142591.1, from coordinate 34,852,236 downwards.
TCCCTGCTTTCCCCTTTGCTCGGGGACGGGCTTGAACTCAGGAGGGGAGGGACTTCGCGATATCCCCTGTCCCTCACATCCACCCCCCTCCCAAGCTCTCCTTCACCCCTCCCCAGGCCCCCCCCATGTGTCGGTGACGACTGGAAGCCTAAGAACTCAGTGCTCTCCGAGCCCGTTGGTGTGAATACCTCCCCCCAGTCCTGCGAGCCCCCCCCTTCCGCCTGGGCGGACGGGAATCCCAAAAAGTCCGTGGCGTCAGAGCTGGTGGGGGTAAAAACGTTCTGCCAATCTGCTCCTTCCTCTGACTGGGTGGATCTCGGTGACACCCATACCTCATCCTCTGGTTCCTCAAACTCCGCTTCCCAGCGCCATGGTGAGCTGCTCTCCCGTGCCTCCTCCTCCTCCCCCTCCCTTTCCATGTGCCAGGGCTTGGGTCTGTGGGGAAAGAGGGCGTGAAATTCTTCCACCAAGAATTCCTCCTGTATCTGAGTGGCTGGGACCCATTCATTCTGGGACGGTGGAGCATCCTCCCATGCCATGAGGTACTCCAGTCCCCCCACCCCCCACCTTGAATCCAGGATGGCCGTGGCCTCATTGAGTTGCTCCCTGCCTTCCCTCTCCCCCCCTCCCTCGGGGGTTTGTTCGCTGTCTCGGAGCCTGCTGCTTTCCCTGTACGGCGACAGCAGCGATCTATGAAACACTGGATGCACCCTCATGTCCTCTGGCAGTGCCAGCCTGTATGCCACCGGGTTTACCTGTTGCGTGACCGTGAAGGGGCCCAGCCTTTTGGGTGCCAGCTTTTTGCACCTCCCTCTGGTGGGAAGGCCCTCCGAGGACAACCACACCTTGTCCCCCACCCTGATGACCTCCCCTAGTCGCCTGTGGCGATCTGCCCCCTTTTTGTACGCTTCCTTGGCCCTCTCCAAGTGTTCTCTGAGCTGCTGGTGCACCGTCTCCAGTTCCTCTGCCCAATCCTCAGCCTGTGGGCCCTCCTCCTCCTCCTCCCCCTCCCTCTCTGGGAAAGATCTGAGGTCGCGCCCGTAATTGGCCTTAAAGGGCGACACCCCTGTGGAGACGTGCACTGCATTGTTGTAGGCAAATTCTGCTAGTGGCAGGCGATCCACCCAGTCCGTTTGCCTCTGGCTGACGTAACATCTCAGGTACTGCTGCAGAATGGCGTTGACCCTCTCCGCTTGTCCGTTGGTCTGCGGGTGTCTAGCCGTCGACAAGCTGACCTCCACCTGCAGGAGGTTCATGAGCCGCCGCCAGAACCTGGAAACAAATTGGCGGCCACGATCCGAAATAACCCTTAAAGGTAATCCATGCAGTCTGAAAACGTGATCAACAAACAGTTTGGCTGTCTCTTCTGCAGAGACTGCCCTGGCACACGGTATAAAGTGGCACATTTTGGACATGAGGTCCACCACCACCAACACTGCGGTCTTACCCCGGGAAGAAGGCAGATCTGTGATGAAGTCCATGGACAGCACTTCCCACGGCCTGTGTGGCGTGGCTAAGGGCTCCAGCAACCCTGGTGGCGCTGCTCTGACCACCTTTGCCCGCTGGCAGGTGTCACAGCCCCGTACATAGTCTCGAACATCTTCCCTCACCCCTGGCCACCAGAAGTGTCTCATGACTAGGTGAGTGGTCTTGTCCCTTCCAAAATGCCCCGCCGTTGGGTTGTCGTGCATCTGTTTGAGGACCGTACGTCTGAGCTGGGTGGTGGGCAGGTACAGTGCCCCCTTGTAGAAAAGCAGCCCTCTGCGTTCTGCAAAGTCTTTTGCCTGCTCCCTCCCCCCTCTCAGTTCTCTGAAGATGCGGTTGGCAAAGTCATCCGCTGCCGTCAGTGCTGTGAGTTCTGCCTCGCTCACCACTGCTGCTCCGCAGGACCATGCCGACGGGGGGAAAATGTGCCTTGGGGCTGGTGGCTCCTCCTCCTCCATGTACTCTGGCTTGCGGGAGAGGGCATCCGCCCTGACGTTCTGCTCTCCCGGGATGTAGTGTATGGAGAAGTTGAAGTTCGAGAAGAACTCTGCCCACCGTATCTGCCGCTGGTTGAGCACCCTGGCAGTTCTCCAGAACTCCAGGTTCTTGTGGTCTGTGCACACCTGGATGGGGTGCTTGGCGCCCACCAGGAAGTGTCTCCAATGTTTGAACGCAGCGTGGATCGCAAGAAGTTCTTTGTCAAACACGGTGTAGTTGCGCTCGGGCTGTGTCAACTTCCTGGAGAAGAAGGCACAGGGTCTCCACTCCCTGTTGGCGTCCAGTTGCAACAAAATGGCGCCCACAGCTTTCTCAGAAGCATCTGTCTCAATGCGTAGGGGCGCGTCCTGGACCACGTGGAACAGGTTCTGGTCCGAGGCGAACACCCTCTTGAGGCTTTCGAACGCTGCTTGCGCCTCTGGTGTCCACCTGAACTTCTGCTTGCCTCTCAGGCAGTCAGTGATGGGAGCCGTAACGCGAGAGAAGTTCTTGATGAACTTCCTGTAGAAGTTGGCGAAGCCTAGTAGGCGTTGGGCATCTTTGCGCGTCCTGGGGCTGTGCCAGTCCAGGATGGCCTGCACCTTGTCCTTGTCCATCGCCAGCCCCTTGTCTGACAGCTTGTAGCCCAGGAAGTCCACCTCCTTGGTGTGAAACTTGCACTTCTCCAGCTTCACATACAGGTGGTTCTCCTTCAGGCGCTGCAACACTTCCCTGACATCTTTCACATGCTGCACTGGGTCATTGGAATAGATAAGGATGTCATCCAGAAAGACCAGGCAGTTCTTGAAGAGGAGGGACCCCAGGACGTGGTGCATGAAGGCCTGGAAGCAGGCTGAGCCCCCTTGCAACCCGAAGGGCATCACCAGATATTCAAAAGAGCCCAGAGGCGTGAACATCGTGGTCTTCCATTCATCGCCTTCCCGGATCCTGATCAAGTTGTACGCCCCCCTCAGGTCTAGCTTGGTGAAAATCTTGCCCCTGCGTGCTGCTGTCAGGAGATCATCCACTCTGGGCATGGGGAAAGCCACTGGCTCTGTCACCGAATTCAGCCGTCTAAAATCCACCACCAGGCGGCGCTGTTGCGTGTCTTTCTTGTCCACCCAGAAGACCGGGCTGCCCCCTGCTGCCTTGCTTTCTCTGATGAACCCCCGCTTGAGGTTCTTGTCGATGAAAGCGCGCAGATCCTCCAGTTCCTGGTCTGACATGGCGTACAGCTTGGCTGGGGGTATAGTTGCCCCTGGCACCAGGTTGATCTGGCAGTCAAAAGGCCTGTGTGGGGGTAGGTGGTCGGACTCCGCTTCGCTGAAGACCTCCTGCAGGTCCCAGTACGGCTTGGGTATCGCCTCACCCCCTTTGACGTGCATGGTGGCCACCGTGGCTATCGGAGGCCCCTCCCCTGGTTGGTGCTGCATGCAATGTTCCAGGCAAAAGTCCGATCCAAAAGTGATGCATCTCTGGTGCCAACTGATGGAGGGGTCGTGGCGCGCCAGCCAGCTCATGCCCAAGACGATGGGGGGGTCTGAGATGGTGGTGACGTTGAATGCCAGTGTCTCTGAGTGCCTTCCCACCGTCATTCTCATGGGGGGGGTTTGATGAGTGATGGCCCCCCCCAGCAGCTCTCTGCCGTCAATGGTTGCCACGTGAAGGGGAAAATCCAGCTGCAGAAGCTGGATCTGGTGCTCTTCTGCAAAGTTTCTCGAGAAGAAGTTCGCTGAGGCACCACTGTCAATTAAGGCAAGGACTGTCAGGGGATAGCCATTTGGGAGCGTTAGCGTGACTTCTAGAACCACTCCTGCTCTGGGAGGGGTGGGCTGGCTCTGCTCCTCTCTGTGCGGGTGGGTGGGCTGGGGCTGTTGTCTGCTGACTGTGCCTGGCTGCTGCCCCTTGTCTCCTGCAGCCAGGCTTTCCCGTTTCCCTGCTGTGGTGCTGCGTCAGTGGGGGAGGGCACCACCGTTCCCGCCCTTCCTTGCCACTCCCTGCGATGTGGGCAGTCTCTGACGAGATGCTGGGGGGAGTTGCAGAGAAAGCAATTCCCGCCCTTTCCCTCCTTGCGTCTTGGCGCCGCTGGGGTTTGAAAAGCCCGCGCGCGCGCGCTATCAATCTGCATGGGTTCCTGGTCCTGGCTGGCCCCAGGCGTGGCTTGAAAGGGTTGTTGGGGGAGTGGTTTCTCCTGCGACCGTGGGAACCAAGCCCGCTTTGCGCGCGTTGCTTGTTTGTCGCTCCACCGGGATTCCTGTCTCACCCCCACCGCCAGAGCCGCTTTGCTCAGCTGATCCATATCACTGGGCTTTGGACCTCTCGAGAGCTCATCCTTCACCTCCTCATGCAACCCCAAGTAGAACGCCGCTTGCATTGGGGGGGACCCCAGTTCCCACCCCAATCTGTGCACCAGCATGGTGAATTTCGCCCAATACGCGCGAACTGTCATATTTCCTTGGCGTAGATTATGAAGTTCCTCCTTAGTCTGGTCCATATGACTATCGGACGAATACATCGTTTTCAAACCTTCTAGAAATAGTTTGACATTCTTCATGCAAGGATTCCTTGTTGCAATTAACGGTCTTAGCCACTCCCTGGCTGCCCCGGTAAGGTGCTCCACAATAAACGCTACTCTGTGCTCATCATCAGGGAACTCATCGTGGTGCAGCTCAAGAGCATACACAATCTCAGTCTCAAAGCCTTGAAATTCCTTCGGGTCTCCATTGAACTTGCTAACTAGGGTCCCAGCTCTCCTTCCTGGCAGCACTTGGACTTGGGGTGCCCCTCCCGCCTTGTTTTTCTCTGCATCCAGCTTGTTTTGGAGGTCTACCGCCACCGCCCTTAATTGCTGCTCTTTTTCCTGAAGCTCTCTCACCTGTTCCGCAAGTTGTAGCCGGTCGTCCTGGACCTTCTTAGTCTCCTCTTTAGCTGCCTTCAATTCTCCCTGCGCCTGCAGCGACAGCTGCTGCAGTTCTAGCTGGGCTTGCTCCGCGATCTGCCTCCACTTCTCCGCCTCTGACACGCTCATCCCGGCAACTCCAAAGTAGCCCAAAAATGATTAGGAGGTTGCTGTCACGGTGGCCGGAGTGGACTACTTCAGAGTAACGACGCCACGCAGCTCTGCATTTTATTCTTTTATTGGTGCTGCGTATTTACAGTGCTCAAGTCATTGCTATTTACACGGAGTGATGTGGTCAGTCGGTTTCAGAACCTCCTAATGGCTTTTGGCGCGTCTTTCTCCAACACAAAAGCTTTGGCAGACCCATCCTCTTGCCCCTCCTCTTCCTGCGTAATTCTGGAGTTGGGGGGATGGGTCTTCCCCCCTTGCTTGCCCCTTCCTGTCCCACCTGGGACCCTGGCTCCTCTACCTTGCCTGAGCCTCGGACACGACTTCCTGCTTCCCCACTGGAATCGGAACTCTCCCTGCTTTCCCCTTTGCTCGGGGACGGGCTTGAACTCAGGAGGGGAGGGACTTCGCGATATCCCCTGTCCCTCACATCCAGGAACCCATTAGATAGACAGGGAGACTTTTCCATAGACAGCAAAGGATATTGAATAGCAGAGTATTTCAACTATTCATTTATTTTTCTTCGTATTTAACAGAATGCAATTGCTGTTTGATTGTCAAAAAAACCCAAGCCTCCAAGTTTACAAAAATATAAAATTTAAAATGAAAATCATTGTGTTTAAAAAGAAGTTAAATTTTTTTTAAAAAAATTGTTGTGCAAAAGTAATTGAGCCCCAATTTCTTTGGCTGGATTGGGAGGGACTGTGAGACTTACTGACTTCCAAGCTGCATAGGCAGATGGCTACATTTATGAAGGAGATCTTGTGATTTTTATTAATCTGTCCTGAGTTGCCTTTTCCTCTCTGTTATGTATTCAGCGGCCTGTGTTTGCCTGAGCCCGAGCCTCGACTAAGGATTCTGAGCCCCTGTATTCTGATTCAATACTGTACATGATATGCATTCACAGAACATTTCAGGATTTGGGCCTTGAACTGCGAGTCATGATTTGCAGCTTGGGAGTTTAGACAGCCAATCACATGAGTGTGAGTAGCGCAGGCCTTCAGAAATGTATACAAGCAGTTGCTTTGCCCTGTGGTTCAGTTCTGTTAGTTCGATAAAGGTTCTTGCTGTTATCGCTGTGAACTTCACTTTCTCTCTGCGTAACTCAGTTTATCCCTTCAGGGCAACAGGGACTACCATATCTAAAAGGCACAGGTTGATGGTAGCATGATATGTGTGCAATGGTGCTTGTGAAAGAGCTATGTTGGAACGCTGCAATAAGTAGATGCGTAGGTAAGTAAAAGAGTTTTGGTTAGACTTGGGGCTTTGTGCATCCCTCCAACTGCTCACATTGGGTAGAAGTCCTGCTAGACAGGAACATTTCTGTATCATACAACCGTTAGACTAGGGCCTGAGAAACTAGGATTCAGATTTCCACTCAGACAAGAAACTCATTTGGGTGACCATGGGCCAGTCACTGCCTCCTCACAGGAAGCAATGTGAGGATAAAATGGGGGGGGGAAACATACCACCATTGTTTTTTCAAGTGAAGTGGGGTACAAATGAATAAAATGGGGGAGTGGAGGTGAAATGGTAGTGTATTAGTTTGAAACTTTAAAGATGACATTTTAGTTTCCTGTTTATTATGTTGCTTTGAATGTATACTTTATATTTTACTTTCTTCAGTAATGATCAGTAATGTTTTGTTCTGGATTGTTTTATTTGATGTTTTAATGTGTTTGTAAACTGCTTTGATATTTTTCTTCTTCCTTAAAGTATAAAGCACTATAGAAATGAAACAAATAACAACAGTAATAACTAATTACTAATTACAAGTATCACTAATTACAAGTATTTTTTAGAGAGGTCTCAGAAAAATATCCCGCATTCCCTACCATCACCTGAAAATTCTAAATGGGCAAGCAGTGTTGGATACACTATATTAGATTGATATAAGATTGGACTACAATCGACTGTTATTTTTTATTATACTTGACTATGAATAGATTTAAATTTAAAGCACACTCTCTGTTCTTGTGGAGATGCTGAGTTTGTATTTCCAAGTCAGAGAAGAACTCTCATGGATATAATACTCACTTTATATTTGAGGTGTACAATACAAGCCTTCCAGACTACAAGCCAGGAAACATGATTTTTAGTGACATCATAAGTTGTACCTTGTACTTGTGGACAGGGCTACGTTGCTTTCTGCATTTTCCAAATCTGTGATTCACCAGCCACCACAGGTTTACTTTGCCCAGGTGTTTTATGGCTTTCAGCTAATCATTTCCGTTTCCTTTCTTAAAAGGTGCTTTTGTTTCTTCCTGTGTCCTGAACTTTCCTTATTTCAGACCAGCATTAAATAATCTGATCAGTATGGCACTATCCATACTATCTGTAAATAAGGAATCTTGTTTACTATGTTTTTAATTATTATTTAAGCCTTAAGTAGGCCAAAGTTTTTTGTTTTGAAGTTCCATAATCATTTTTAGTTGTCAAGGATGCAAACATTAAAAGAAAAACACTAAGCCAAATAAAAACATAAACATAAACCCAGTTTATGCCTTAAAGGTTTGTATAATTTAAAATACTCTAGATAATGGAAATATTCTCCATAAAAACATACCTGCTCCTTTTTTTGTTGCCCCAGCCCAATGTAGGATGATAAAACTTGCTACAACTGAAAAAAATAAAGAAATATATTAGTTATAATAATAGCTTTGTAACAACAATCAGAGCGACAGCATTTCACAAATAATAAACAAAAAAGGAGCAATTTCTCTATACCTATCTTGTAGTTGCACTTAGCTGTGTGATCTGATTTTTTGATATGAACAGTGTTGAAGATCAAAAGGCACATTGGTGACGGGAACACAATTTAATACTCTTTGATTGAACTGGGTATTAATTTAGATAGAAGTTCCTCATAGTTCTTTGCACACTAGAAACCATTACTATTGGTGTTACTTAGATCTGAAATTCCACTTGCTACAAGGACATTTAGTAATTGACTGAACTATCTTATTTGGTCTACTTAAGCCAAACCAAGTTATTGCCTCTGTTCGGTTCACAAAGTTCATGTCTTTGCCAGCTCTGGTATACAATACTGTACTAAATTCTCTAGTGACCTCTGTCTTTCAGTATAATTTTAATAAATATTATGGTTTTGTCAACATGGTCTATTCTTGGTCTATTTTTGTAATTGACATGTCCACGGGGGGAGGCTCCTCTGTTGGGCAAAGTGGCACATAACCCTTCCAAGAGCCCCCCAAAATCTCCAGAGCCATAGTCCAGTCTTTCTCTTGTCATCCACAGTCATTATGAATACATTTCCACTGACTGAGGGGCTTCTTAAATGCTTCTGCTCAACTCTGCTTAGACAATCAAAATAATCACTACTAGCTGGTCACAACCCTGTAACAAGCAATTCTGTCCCAAATAAATGGCTTGGGTAGAGTGGTGGATTGCATTCCTGCCTTATTTCCTATGAGTGCTCAGGCCCCGTCCCTCCCTCCCCACTCTTTTCTTTCAATATTTCCTCCCCACAGCCTTTTCACTCTCATCCCACCCACTCAAAAATCAGTTACCGGTAAAGCTAAAAAGCACATTTCAGACTCTTTTCCTGTTGTCCTGTGTATTGTATACTGTCTATATGTTGACATGTTTATTCTTGGGAAAGTATTAACCTGACATCTACTTTTAACAATGTTTTAAATTGCACATTAATGATGTTTTGGTTTTAATGCACATTTTTAGCTGTTGTGTTTTGCTTGTGAGAAATCCAGAGAACTCCTGTTTGGGGAGGTGATGTATACACAGTCAATAAATCAACTCTGTTTACCTTGGAGTAAACTCCATTGAATGTAACAGGACTTATTTCAGAGTAAACATGGTTAGGATTGCACCCTAAGGCAGCCACCAAAACCCATAGAATTGACTTGTTCTTGTTGCTACCTGCCCATGACCAACTTTTCTGGGTTGAACCAATTCATTATTCTCCTCTTACATATTCTATCCTCACAAACCTGAGACATAGGTTGACAGTGAATAGCCAAAGTTCACCCAGGGAGCTTCATAGATGAGTGATGACTTTAACCCTAGTCTCCTACACTCTTGGTCCATTTAAAAGCCCTCCATAATCTGGAAAGGCGGCATAGAAGTGAAAAAAATTGAGTAGGGGGAAACCTTTTTCCGTAATGCTGAAAATTTAGAAAGGACCTTGTTAAAAGTTCTATGTGGCACCTTTAAGACTAACCTGAGGATTCAATCCTATCTGGTAGCCATCCCCATAGAATTTAGTGCTGCTGACTTCTGAGTAGTGTGTGGTTATTGTGACATTAACCCACACTAGAAATTGTGACAGCAGGAACCCGTTCTAAGACCAATGTTAAACACTTCTCAGTTTAGTTAGGTATTAAGGACTTATACAACTGCAATCCTTTTGTGTCTACACCTTTGCAAGGTAGGAGGATGGGAAGAAAACCAGGACAACTTGTCTCTGCCCATGTTACCTCCTTTATCATCGCCCATGTGACCCTATTGGCCCCACCTACATGACCTCCTTGGCCACAGCATGCTCCACTAGGTTCAGTAGCTAACTCTACTACTGCTCAGTTCTCAAAAAGTTTGTTGTGTTGCGTCTGGTGCTTTGTAAGTGCTGTTGGAACTATTCTGGTAGCTTGGCTTGTACCTCTGCTAATAAGCGAGAGATCATTTGTGGAGTGTGCCAATAATATAACTGACTAGACTAAAACATGGACCACAGGAATTCAGTTGTTTCCTGTTAATTAAGTATTGTTAGAAGCCTGCTTAACTTGCGGTATTGTGAGCTTAGACGTGTGAATAAGGCCAAGCTGGTTTCCAGCCAGTCCTCAAAGCATGTCTCCAGCAGAAATCCTGTTTAGTGGGGTTTGTATTGGCAGAGCACTTTGGGATCAGAAGCTGACTCAGCAGAGAAAATACTTTGAGATAATGAGGACTTAATAAGAAGGAAGAGCATAACCACCATTTCTGTAAGCCGCAGCATCTGCTGGTGTTACTCCATACTTAAGAATACATTCAGTTTACTGAATATCATTTGCATGAGCAATTTACAAACGATACTTGGAAGTTTTTGTTTCTTATATAAATCTTGCATGATTGTCAACATACTTTTCCTTCAGAGATGGATTGCTGCAATGCATGAGGCTCAGTAATCCTTCAGAGCTGTTACCATTTGAAACATGAGCACAATGAAGTTACCCATTTACTCATGTGTATTTTATGTGCAAAGAAATAAGAAATTGATTCTGTGCTTATTGAAAGCACAACACAGTATGTCTTTTCTAGATAAGGGTTCACATATTTGTGAATCAGTGCAGCTGCAATTTGAGGGCTTGAAAAATTGGTCACTCCTACGGTACATTTAGCACATTTGGTTCTCCACAATCCCTATTACAAGCAAGGTGGTAATCATGTGATGGCGTAGTTAATTGTTCTTATATTTGGTGAGCAAAGACTAGGAGATACTTGTTTTTTCAAGGTCATCCAATGAGCAAATTTAACAAAGCCTCCATCAATCAGGCCATTATCAATTCTACTGCCTCCAAGCTAGTAGACATTTGGATAAAATGAGAAGAAACTACTGAAAATACACATTATCCTGAGCACTCATTCATCCTTTGTGGGTACCAAGAAACATTGCTAGACTTTCTTTAGGAAGACTCAAACTTGGGTTTAAATAAATCAGATAAAATATTAATTGTACCTGCCCTGCTCATACAGACACACTAGTTTCTAGAGTCTCTTGATGTGCTGAGTCTTGATGAAGCACCTTTCCATCCTTTCTTCCATTTTGGCACTGTTCCAGTCAAGATGCATGTGTGCCCATACACTGCTAGATCCCAAAACCTTTATCTTATGATACACATATCTTAGACCAGAGAAACTATATTTCACATTTGTCACATGGATGCCACTAACAATGATGGCTTCGGTCTTAAGATAAAGTTTTCCATTGCCTCTTCTCCCCTGCAGACACCTGCAATTCACCCCCCCCCCAAAAAAAAACCTCTGCAGGGTCGGAGGCCCTTTCTGAACAATATTGGAGCATCAGCTATCTTATCAGTTCAAAATATAGTCACACCTCATTTTACGCAGTGTGGGATTGTCCTACGGGTTCCAATTTAAAAGCAGTACTGTGATTTTCATAATGATTCAGCGGAAACAAGAGAGCTTATATATATATTCTCTGTCTGTCTGTCTGTCTGTCTGTCTGTCTGTCTGTCTGTCTCACACACATATACAGAGATGTCCCTGGGGGGGAAACCACCTTAGATGAATTGTGCATGACAGCGGAATGCTCAGCCTGGAAAAATCTCACACAGGAGTTGAAACCTTATATGTAGTTTCAAGACAACATTTGAAGATGTATCACTGAAGAAACAGTCGGTGCACTGGCTACAAGGAGACCTGAACTCAGGCCTCTGTTCATTCACGAAGCTCACTTGGTGATCTTGGGCCTGAGCTCCTTGGAGGCAGGGCAGGATAAAAAATGTAATTAATAAATATTAGCAACTTGGCAGTTTCACACACCTCATCCAACAAAGGATGTCAGAGGACTATGTAGCCAATAAGTGCCCATGACGTCACTCCGAATTGCAGTGGTCCTGCTAGATGGCGGAGACTGTGTTCATTGAGCAGCACACTATATATATATATATAGTTTGCCTTTTGATATAATGTGTGACATCCTTGAAAGAAAAGCGCTGCCTTCTTCAGGTGGCATAGCTGGATCCCATGCCACAAAGGTTATTTAGCACTCTGGGACAATCTAGCAGCAGGGCTAATTATAACTCTGTAAGACATGGGCAAAACTCTTCATTTAGCCAATGTGTCATTTCAAGCACATATCTTTTGCTGCCTTGGAGCCCCAAAACACTTTTTAGAAATTCTGTAGCATAGGAGTTGCTTCATGGCATTTTAGAAATGCAGAGACCGGGACTGATAAAACTTATGTGGCCTGCTGGAGGCCACAGAACAAGGGGAGGGGTATAATAGGGAATATATTCCAGTTGCATTGTTGCGTGTTAAGACCTTTAAACCTTCCCCTTAAATTAATTCAGACAAGACTCAAATTTTGGTTTGGTTTTTGACAGAATTTAGGCCACAACTTTATTGATTACAGCAAGTGAGTGGTTGCATAGGCTCTGGTTTGACTAGCTCCCTGCACCATTGCAGGTAGCGCTGACCCAGGGCACCAGCATAGGTCAGCTTAGGGTGTACACCAGGATAGGCAGAAAGCTGGGGACATGCTATGTCCTCCACCCAGATGTCCCCCTGGACTCAGGCATGGGCACAACCCTCTCACAGGGTTGACCAAACCATAAAGTTCCTGGATTCATTTAACAGAATACCCTTTACATAGGGATGGCGAAAGCGCTTCCCCCATCCCTATCACCTGAACCAGAGCCTATCCGCTCTGTGAAGTTGTGATGATTTGCTACGCGGCAGGTGAAACCCAAATGGCACCAGCCAATCAGCCAACTGGAAATTCCTGCCGTGCCCCTGTCCAACAACAGATGACACACAGAGGCATAGCAAGGTCAAGCACAAGACCCTAAAAGTAGGGAGAGGTGGGCGGGTGTTCCGATGCACAGACCAAAGAGGAAGCTCTGGGTCACGTGCATGGGTATATATAGGTCCCTCGATCCATTTAGACAGCATCCCATTGGCCTGATTGAGCCCTGCATCGAGGGACCTACCAATCGGGTGTTGCGGCTATCCAATCGTACCCACGCACAACACAGGGTTTGGTTGCCATGTCTCACTGCAACATGTGCCCTCTTTGAGGGAGAACACAATTTCTAATAGCTGAAAACATTTGTTCCAGCATGCCTGACATAACTCCAAAGAGGTCAAAATTGAATGCTTATGTTACGTTAATGATTAAGTTTTACATGATTTCTAATAATATAGGAAAATGAAGGCATAATTCTTAGCAGTGTGCAAAACATTTTGATTTCCCTAAGCACCACTTTTTGGTCATGCACAGCCAGTGATGTTTCAAGAATCCCAGAAAAGTAAGGAACAGTGCTGTTCTTGGAAGAAGATGTTTTGAAGAATGCATTGTGAATTGGTGGCTTTAAAGTCAATGTTAACAGAGAGAGAGCGTGCAATGCCATATAATACAAATGCATTATGTCCTGTGCCCTCTTATGCACGCTTAATGCCTTTCATTAACATGAATTGGAATGGATACCTCAGTTCTAATTGCAGTTAGTCACCATTCATTTTAACAGACTTCCACATAAAATACTGATGACTGGGTCCTGAGTTTAACTACATCAAATGTTGTAGCCTTGCACCCTGATCCAAAAACACATGAACTTGGTCATTAAGTCTGCATGGAATCGCAGCCTCAGTTAGTTCTGGAAGTCAACTCCTGAAAATTATAAAACTGAAGGGTATCATACAGTTGTTTTCACCTACATCTGAAAAATGGGCATAATGGTGATTTACTGTTGCAGGCACAATAAAAGGAACACGCATCCTATTAAATTTAATGGCAGAATTTTCTTTGATTATAATCAAATGGAGCTAGATAGCACAAACCCATTTGCACATTAAAAAGTACTGTAGATGTTATGCATTCCTATTAGCTACTAGGCAACTGAACGCTTAACAACTTGGCTGTGGTTATACATAACTGATTTTTTTAATTAATTCCGTTCACATGATTAGAAATGTACTAATACAAAATCTATCTTCCCTTCTTTTGATTACTTTTTCTATGGCCTCCATCAGAAAGGCAAGCTGTGCAGCAAATGGGGAAAGGGACAGTCTGCTATCTTGACACAGAAGTCCCATTCATTGAGCTTTAAAAGAGGTAAAACAAGAGTTGTTCTCATTGGGCCATCCTTGTCAGTATTTCCCCACATTCCACACTGTTCAGGAAGCTTAGATTTTGTGTGTGCAGTTTGTGTAGACTCCAAGTGCCTTCCTGCTCATTATTTAGATACAGCTTAAGTTAATTTAAGACATGAACAGGGCAAATAAGTAGAAGACAAAGGAAAGTTCCCCGGCCACCACTCATGTTCCAAACTATTTTGATACTTCACAAAGAAAACAGATATCAGAGGCATTTTACACAATGTTTGTGGGCACACTCACATAAGATTAAATTGGCTTAAATCCTAGTAGTTGGTCTCAACTGCATGCGCTCTGTATGTCAATATGTGCATGCCCTCCACTTTTGTACTATTCCTTCTTTAAAAAAACAACCAAAACTGTTCCACTATTAAGGAATTGTGTGTGTGTGTGTGTGTGTGTGTACTGTAACTTTTGCTTAATTGCAATGTGCTTAACACAATGCGCACACAATAACAACTTTTTTTAAAAAAATTAAAATTCCAGTTAGTGAAGTAAGTCCAAGGAAGGTTGCTGCTTCAAAACTGGATGAATCAACAATCACCAACTTGAGCCCAAATACTTGGATTTCATCCTTCCATGATGATGACTAAAACAACTACTGTCCGAATACAGTACTGGCACTAATCCCTAGTAATTACAGTAATCAATGAGTTTATACTTCGGATTAATGCTGATGTCCTTGAACTGGCACAGAAGATGGATGTGTCATTTTGGTTTGGTCAAAATCGCAGCCTCAAATGGGGGCTCTGTAGAGGGCTCTGGACCCTTTTACATGGAAGTAAGCTCCACTGATTTCAGTGAGACTTATTTCCAAGTTAATGATTTAGGACTGCAGCCAGACTGGTAAACGTCTAATCTCTGCTCCTACACAATTACGTGGTTAAGTCCCATCGATTCCAGTGCTGCTGACTTCTACTGTAAGGGAGCTTACCGCGGCCTGAAACCTCAATAGCTCAAGGAGGGGTGGGGGCAGGTAAAGAGAGTTTTGCAGGGCATCCTCCCCCACCTCCAATCTTTCTTTTACGCATGACTTTGAAAGCTACAAGCTCTCGGATTGGAACTCCATCCTAGTCAAAACAAACAAATCTTCAGTAGCTACATTTAAAAAAATTATTTATATATTTTTAATGCGGGGGGTGGGGGAGCGGAGGAGAAAAAGGAGGGGAGTATTTACACCTACGCCATTAAGCTCCCCGCACCTGATTCCTCTACTAGTTGGGTCACACACAATCCTCTCTGCCCAAGAAGGTGGTGGCGGCGGCCAATGTGGGCAACGGGCAGCACAGGGCACGGTTGGCCCTGAGGGATCCGGCGGAGATCTACTTACTGTGAAACAAGCTGCGCCCATGGATCATGTCTGTTCCTTACACAAGGGGCTTCGATCTCCACTAATTCCATTTAGAGACGAGAGGGCTTCCTGCGGTGGGAAGAGGAGGGAGACCCGAGCAGCAGCCTGAAGCCCACGCGCGCTTCGCGCTGAACCCAAGTGGATCAGCGCCCCCGTCTCTCCAGCTCTTTCTCTCCTTTCCCTTCTCACCGTCGTCTGGCGATGATCAGCCCCCCATCTCCATCCCCTGGCTCCGGAGCGGCCAGCATCGGATCCTAACAGCAGCAGGAGGAGCAGCAGGAGCAGCAGCAACCACCACAGGGAGTCTGCATAACTGGCCGAGAAGGGCAAGGCGGGGAAGGGAGAGCAAGAGCCCTCGACTCACAAGCTTCACTTCCAGAGATCGCAGTCCACCACCGGCAGGAGCCACTAGGCTCGAGAAAGTGAAGGTTGGAGCGGGAGGGTTCGTCTCCTCTCCTCCTTTCCAGGCTCCCCCCCTTTAATCACCAGTTTCATACAACACTAAAAGCAGCCCCAAGTATTTCTTGGAGAATTTCGAGGCCAACCTTTCCCGGCCCTGGAGGTTCTTTTGATGCATCGAAGGAGGGGTGAGCGATGGGTCCGTCATCAGTTCCTCGAGCTCGCTTCTCGGACGGGGAAGGTGGTGGGAGAGACACCCAAAAAGAGGAGAGGCTAGGGTTGAGGGGAAGGCAGCAAAAGGGGGTAGAGGGTGGAGGGGGGGGGTGGAGGAAGAGAGAGTCACCCAAGGAGGGTCTTAAGGATCTCTGCGCGCCATTCAGTTAGAGCCGAAGTCTTTTCAAACCGGCCAAGTCCATTTTGCCTCCCTTGCGACACAGGATCAAGCCGGAGCGGAGGGTTGAAAGAAGCCCATCGCTCAGCGGCAGGGCAGGAAGAGAGGAGGAAGGAAAGGAAAGCCGGTACAGGACAATAATATGGGTGTGTGTGTGTGTGCCCCCCCCCCTAGAGATCCTCCTAAATCGCGAGGGGCGAAGAGCAGCCAGGAGAGTCGCGGAGATTAAAAGGGGGAAAAAGAGGGGCCGCCTCCTCTCTGGTCGCTCTTTAACTTGTGCCTTGCTCTTCACCACCACCTCCTGCTGCTGCTTCCCCCTTTTCCAATTTAGACCAGGAATCTTCCTGCGAGCCGCAGTCCCTCCATTTGCAAGCGCGCAGGATGCTGTCCGGGGGTGAGGATGGCTGGGGGATGTGTGGGTGGGTGGAAGCTGCAATAAAAGTTTCGCTGTGGATCCTCTGGCGGCTGATCGCACGCTTGCCTCTTCCCCTCACTCCAGAGATAGGCGCGCGGGGGGGGGGTCCTCCCTCCTACCCGCTTAGGTAGGCGCCTTTCTCCTCCGCCGCCGCCTCTTCCCCATCAAGGCAGCACCATCCCAAAGACGGCGAGCGCGCTCCGGCAGGAGGAGGAGGAGATGCTGGTCAAGGGTGAGAAAGGAGGCAGCGGGGAAAATGGGGCATCTAGAGACCTAGTGCGGGAGCTGGAAGGGGACAGAGAGATGCCCCCCCCCGGCAGGGCCCAACTTCCTCTTTCTGGCTCCTGCCAGCGGCTCCCACAGCTGCTGCCAAGGGCAAAGTCCGCAGTACCAGCTTCTTTCACACACAAGGATTTCCCAGCCGGCAGACGCCGACGCCGCTGCTGCTTCCTTCTCGATCTCCCTCTCCCATTGGCAAAGGCATCCACCCAGGAAGAAGAGGGAGGCGGGAGAAAAGAGAGGTGACTGAAAATAAAATCGTTTGATAGTTAAGGAGCAGAAGGGAGGGGAAACCATGCACCCCCTTTCGACCTCCTCCTCCGCCTGCTGCAGCTCCTCCTCCTCCAACACCTGCTGCTTCCAAAGCTGATGCAGAGAAGGGGAAGTCTCTGTTCTGTTCTAGACGCCACTAAGAGAGGAGGGGGGGTCCTAAGCGCAGGAGACAACCTGCAAAGCAAGCCCTGTTTGGGCGAGCGGGGGGGGGAGAGGTGGACTAGAGGCAAACAAGCCAGGGAGCCTTTCCAACTAAGCCCTCTTTCCCCTCCCGAAAATGCTTCCGACTGCACTTCTGATTGCAAAGGGCTCCGCGGCTCTTGCAGCCCAAATCTTCCTGCTGAAGTACTGTAGTAAGCCCTGCGGATTTCTATGGGCGCTTACGCCCAAGTAGGGGGATCTCAGCCGAAATCGGGCAGCTTGCTTTGGAAGAGGACTTAATGCTAAGAAAGACCCAGGCTCAGATGACTGCTTTTTCTTTTTCTTTTCTTTTTAATTTAATCTGGTTCCCAACTGGTGTCGGTTTCCCAAAACAACATAGATTTCTTGCAAGCGACTTTTCTGAGCAAAAAAGAACGGATGTCTGCTACTCCAAGAAGCCCAATGAGGTGTGTTGTCCCTCGAGCATGGAAAGGGGGTTCTCAGCTGGGAGAAAGAGACAGCCGACTGCAAAATATAGAGATTCTTTCCCTTGTCCCTTTGAAAAGACGTCGACTTGGACAGTCACATCTCATGCATGCTTTGACTCCAAGTCAGACTCCAAAGCCCAATCCAAAACCAGTTGCCTTGAAAGAAGACGTGACAGCGGCCCCATCCACTCTAAACATTCCTGATCTTATAGACACATATATTCAGAAGCTCCTGTTAACTTCTATGCATGCTAGGATTGCACCGTGCAGGTGCACTCGGAAATAAGTTCCACTGGGTTCAATTATGGGGCTTACTTCCACTCAAAGGTAGCAGCCAAAATCGGATGTCACTTCCGTTACACAGTTGTATATACACAAAAGAAGAGTCGAGAAGTGTAGAAAAGAAGAAGAAGAACAAAGGTGCTCACTCCAGAGTAGATGAGATCCAGCTTGCTTTTGTCCCCCCCCGGGCCCCCCCCTTATAGGTTCCAAGTACCAGGTGGACTCATCCCATGAGCCATACATTTACAAGCCGCAGAGATTTAAGCATCCACGCTGTCAGCAATAAAGTTCCAGGTACAAGAGGACTGTGATGTCATCTTGGCAGATGTTATCATTTTTCCTTCCTGAATTAGAGGTCTCAAGCCGGCTCTGCAGCAAAAGTCTCCTTCCACGATACTTTCTTTTCTTTTTTGATCGCCTTCAGCTTGCCTCCTGTGGTTTGCCCCATTAATCTTATAGCTATCAATTAAACCAGGAGGTAAAGTGCTGCCTTAATCCCCCCCCCCCAAAAAAAATTTAGGGTATGCATGAGTGACAGTTCACTCATTACGGAAGATCAACTGTTTTCCCCCACAGTTGTGCAGCGTCTCTCTCTCTCTCTCTCCTCCCTACCCGCTTCAGCAACCCCCGCAAAAGGCAAAAGCAACAACACGGATCAAGCAAAGGAGCCAGAAGGCTCAGGTTGTAGCGGGGAGGGAGAGGGATTGATAACACCTTCTGCAGGGCAATGCAGACAACCTATGGCTAAGTTTCAAGTTATAGTTTGCTTACAAAGATTACAGTTTTTTAAAAAAAAGTAGAAAGGAAAACAGCTGAATAGGCTGTTCTGAAGGGAAATGTGCTGCGTTGCCTTTTCTAACAGCAAGAAATCCACACAGCCTCCTCTTGCCAGATGGATGCTGTACATTGAGAAAGGGGAGGGATGTGCAGTGTTATCTAGGGTGGCTGGTTGTGTATGGTGTGCCATCTGGTGCACCAAAAAAGTAATAGAGGACTAGGGTATGGTCCAGGAGCTGTAGCATTAGGCCTGGAAGGCAAGGTTTCAAATCCCTGCTCAGGTGGCCCTGAACAAGTCATTTTCTTTCACCTGACCTCAGTTTTGTGGGATGTGATACATAGGTAGCAGTCAAATACAACATTCCTTGTTTTCCTAGCATGGACATGAAAGGGGGTGTTTGGTCCAGCCAGTCAGAACTTCCTGTTTCCTCCTGGACTGGGACATACTTCCTCTTGCATGTGACTAGTGGTGGGCGTGACCTTACCTGTGCAGGTAACAAAAGCACAAGACACGAAGCACCCCCCCTCTGTTTTTGACTTCCTCTCTTCGTTGGAGTGGCTCTTTTTAGCTAGAGATGCTCTGTTGGCTTTCAGCCTCGCTTTCAGCCAACAGAGGACAAAGGGATAGACTCACATGTATATACTATATATATGTAACCAAGTCTGTCTTCGGGGATCCAACAATGAACTGATGATGCTGTGAGTAAACTTCTTTTATATACTTTAAATAAGATTGTGGCGTGTTCATTCTTTTAAGAGGGAAATAAGGGATCTTACCAGGAACCTATATTGACAAGCTTAAACAAGCTTGCAACCAGCTACCTACTGTGCGTTTAAAAGGGGAATGTTAAAACTGTGCTAAGTTATAGAACTTGCTAGCGCAAGTTAGGTAGGCTATTAATAAACAACATATCCTCTCCTGCCTCCCTGAACATTCCCACAAGTTTCCCATCTGTAAAAGGGAAATTGTGTTCACATGCTCAGTTTGATTTCTTTATTAATCTGTAAGGTGTGTTTCCAACTTGCTGAAATGGATGTGGGCATTTCAGGTCGCAAACGTACTAGCCCAATCCAGTTCAGTAAATGGTCAAAAGTACTTAACTATTGTTTGATTCTGCCCGTTAAGTTCAGCTACATATGGAGGTGTCAGCATGCCATAAATTGAAGACCCAATTGAGAACTGAGAAACTTCTCTCACATTTAGATCCAATTACAGGGTGATTATAATTACACAAGACCAAGTGTATGATAGTCAACTCACTGTTACATCGCCAATATTATTCTTAGCACTGTAACTTTCTATCAACAGATTAAGATTCTTGGATAACTCAGGGAAGAACCATACTGATATTAGTGCTGTTTCCTGTTCTCAACTTTACTTACAGTCATCCTAAAGAATGTTACTGTGGAGAACAGAGAGAAAATATAAACTCAACAAGAAGTGTCTGCTAGAATGGCAGTCTACCTGGAGCTAGGAAAAAATATGAAAAGGACAGCCAAAATCATCAAGAGTCTGGAGCTAGGAGGAAAGGTTATGATATTCAAGCCATTTTGTTTAGGGAAAAGGTGAATATGGAAAGTGTGGAGAAAGTGTGGAGAAATAAAGCTTTTCTTCCATCATAATATTAGAACCTGGGCTATCCAATGAAACTGAATTGTGGAAGAATTAGGACATGAAAAGGATATAGTTCTTTACACAGCGCATATGTAAAACATAGAATACCACAAGACATAATGATGGCCACCAACTTGGTCTGCTTTCAAAAGGGATTTGTTCGATTCTTGGAAAATAATATTACCAATAGCTACTAGTCATGATGGCTATCTACTGCAACCAATATCAGAGGCAATATGCAACACCAGTGACTAGGGATCATGAGTGCACTCATGTCCTGTTTGTGAGCATGCCATAGTTGGTCAAAGTGAGGACAAAGTGCTGAACTAGGGTTTTTCACATACACCCAATTTAATTTGGGGTCCAGTTCAGGGCTTTGGAGTGACCCTGATGACCCAGGGCCCAAACTAATTTGGGGACCTTGCAGTGTGGTCAGAGAAGAGGAGGAGATGCATGTGGACGATCTGATCACTTCCTTTTCTATCCCCTGTTCCTGCTTTTGACAGCCCTGCTTTGTTCCAGGTGGACCCCATTTGACCCAGGGTGATTCAAGGCTTCGCCAATCTAATCCAGCTAATCATAGGCTGACCTGAATTGGTTCAGCATTTAGGATTCATCTGAATCCAATGCAAAACTCTATGATGAGCCATATAGGTATTTTGGTCTGATCCAGCAGAACTGTTCTTAAAATTTGTAAAAGCAGAGTTGAATAGGTGTAGGATCTATACAATGCATACTGTATGTTGAATGTATAAAATGCATAAAATCCAGCAGGCAAAAAGCAAAAAATATTTGGATTGCTATTACGAAAAAGGCTGTAAGTTGGTCAAGAGGAATATCAAATCAATATACAAAGCAGCATTTTTCATGCTCTACTTGCAAAAATGGCCATATTGACAAAAATGTAACAGGTGAATTTGCTTATGACAACTCATTTTATCAGATCATGTGAAGGCAAACACAATAAAGATTGCAAAATGCTTAGCGACTTAAAAGTGCTTTGAAAAGCTTGACACTCCCAAATTGAAAGCCTTTTTGGAGAGAAAACATCAGTGTACATAACAGGAAAATTGTGGAAATGGACAAGGAGAAGGGATTAAAAGTATAGAATCCCTAGAAAATGCAATACATTGAACATCGTATTACCGTCTTACAGAAAGCAATGCATTCAGAAATGAAGGATTCTGTAAGTAGTGCGAAACAGTATATTAGCATTATCTTTTAATGAAATGTCTCTGGCGGGAGGGGGGGACACATTTTATAAAATTAACTAGTACAAAAATGAACAATTTCATGGAGAATAATTTTTTGCTCATGCTCAGTGACATATGTATTATGAATGCTGTCTCTACCAAATAAATACAAGTGTGCTTTCTAGCCCTTTAGCTAAAGTGTCCTTAACAAAGTCGCTGTCATCTGAATGCTGCTAAGGCGCCAAAAAAGAGCCGCTGTCCTGCACCTGCTACCATACCAGTCCAATGTATTTAAATAGCCAAACCTTTTTTCTTCATGTGGGAAGTGATTTTCCCTTCTGCGATGATAAAAAAACAAGCCACAATTTGTTTTTGTTTTGAAACATAGGCCATCTCAATTATGCTGGAACAGTATGAGCATAAGCCAGGCCAGCCATCTTTCCAAAGGAGCAGACCTCTGTCCCTTTTTAAGATCTCTGAGGAAGCTGGAAGTGGCACAGCTGCAACCTCTCCCGTCACAGTTTGACAATGATGGGAAAAACAGCACCTGGCAACATTTACTGGCTATAATTCCCCCCACCCTCGCTACAATGCTACGAGGACCAAAACTGCATTTGTAGGACTGTTTTCTTCGGGGATTAGCTCTGGCCCTTTTATAGTACTGAATAAAATAGTTACATAAGCATTTTTATACAACCGAAATGTAGCTCCACGACTGTAAAACAAACCGAAAGAAAGCGCAACTGTGAGAGCCTGAAGGATAGAAGAAACTGAACCTTCATGCTCAGTAATGATGGTTGCACATTGGCCACATTTGTATGAACAAATCTCAGCTTAATACAATGGGATATACAAGAGCTTTGCACACCTGCCCACAGCTCCTTTGTTCTTGCTTGTTTGCTTGAGCAAACAAGCCAGGAAGATGCAGCTCATTATAGCTTCCTGTTACATCTTGATACCAACAGCAAATTATGGTTAATGGCTGTCAAACAAGCCAGGATCTGGAAGCCAGCTTTAAATCATTGCTTATTATTGGGGATTGTTGGAAAGCCATTAATCATAGTTTCCTGGTTTGGCCAGAATGGGAAACTATGGTTAACTGTGGTTCTTGGCTTGTTTTACACAAAGTGGCAAGTGAACTGTAAGCAATGGGTCTGGGTGTGATACTTGCGTGTATCTCAGCTAATTCAAAATTTGATTGTGTCCACGTGCCCAGTATGTTCTGGGCACGTAGTGTGAAGACAAAATAATAATATCATGTATACAGCAATGGACAGGGCTGATGGGGGTTCCCACAGCGTTTAAGAGCATGGCTCCACTGACAGCTAAAAGCAGCCATGGTTTGTATAAGAATGCCACTAATTTGATTAACCTTTCTCCTGTGCTTTAACAGTACTATTAGTTATTTTTATTTATTACATTTCTATACCATCTTCCAAGACGTTCTACATAGATCTCCTCCTTTTATCCACATAACAATCTTGTAAGAAAGTTGAGGCTGAGAGACTGTGAGTGGCCCCAGGTCATCCACTGAGTTTCATAAGGGATGTGATCTCTAGACCTAGTCCAATCATTCTGCCACACCTCTAATAACCAGGGCTTTCTTTCTTTCTTTTTTCAGCCACAGCTCCCATGAGCTCAGCTCTGGCACCTCTCAGGTAGGCACCATTGCCATTCTAAGAGAACAAGGGGAAAGTTCGTGGTGAACTCCAGCACCTCTTTTTCTGGAATTGTACTGCTAATAACTACACCATACTCTCTGTTATCTGGCACACAGAAATTAAGCAGCTGGAGCTTTTCCTGATGCTGAAATAAACAGTAGGAAAAGGCTCACCTGCTAATTGTATATCAGATTTCTGTTACAGGCACACAAGTAGAGCCAACTTGAAAAGGTCCCCATCCCAGTATGCTGAAATACATAGGAATGTAGCTAAAAATAGATGTGGCACCTGTTTTCCTGTCTTTTGATGTACACCTCTTTGTGGTGGACAGCCGCATGCTCAAAACTGCCACAGAGATGATCTCTCTTAAGACACATCAAGTTGGTATGAATCATGGAAATGCTCAAGACTTTCAATGGGAAAGTTAGACCAATAGATCATCAGCCAAAAACATTATGGAGTTGTGGGGAAATGTACAATTAACATTCTTCATTAAATTTAAGAGTATCACTTTAGAACAGAACACTTTTATTGCTGATGGATAAACAATTTGTCTGCTTTTGTTGTTCTAAGGAGCATCCCGGGTTCAGTATAATGACTGGACTCATCAGATAACAAGTAAGTAAATTTATACTACAAGGGACCCTCTTATCTAGTCAGAGCACTGTGTTCCCTTTTTTTTTTTAGCTCCGGGATATTCACGCTTCAAACTCTTTAAAGTGCTTAAAAAGACAAAGGTACTTCCAAAATAGAATGAAGGTAGGAAACAGTTTAAATGGTGTTGCAGCTATTAAAGCCACAAGATGTTTCACCAACTCTACAAAGACCACTATATAGACATGCCCTATAACAAAACATGTATTTCGTGAATCGGTGTCTACAGACACATTCTTCCATTTTCTCCCAAAACAGATGAATGCCAACCAACCAAGAGGCTTGACAATCTTCACTGCTATCTAAGGATGTGGAGAATTCCTCTTTCCTCCAACTAAGTTAGGGCAGGCAGGCAGGGAGGGGACTTCAGTTTTTGCCTTTATGTTGGATCAGAAGCAGCTGGTACTGACTGGCTGATACAGTTGCCAATGGACCAGAAAAAGGCAGCCTGCTCTTCTTCTCCAACTTTAGCAATAGCTTGATCTACAGAACTCAGCAGATGAGGCTTTTTATTGCACAGGTGGGGATAAATGTTATCTCATCCTACTGTATGGATCAAGTGGCTGCAGAGGTATGGGAGCAGAGCTGATCATGTGGCTGCCAACCCAAATATTCTTCTGCCATTTCAAAACCAATTTTAATATTTAAATAGATATGCCACCTTTCCACAGAGTGGTGTGAAAAGCAGCTAGCAACAAATAAAATACAACATAAAAAATCCTATAACTATAAAGTACAATGTATAAAACAATAAAGGAAAACATTAGTAAAAAGAAGCAGCAGAATATAAAACCTTTCAGTCTGAGTTCCAAAGTCCTGTTTAAATAAAAAGGTTTTTACTTGACACCAGAAGATTGCTAGAGAGGAGGCTATACGGACCTCTCCAGGAAGAGGCTACCAGAAATGGGCAAATACACGTCACTGAAAAAGACATTGATAGGAGAGAGAGAAAGGTCTCCCCCCCCCCCAAAAAAAACCCAAACCCCAGCTTATTTTCTTTCTTCTTTCTGATCTTACCTTATATTTTCTGATATGAAGATCTGAGGTTAAACCCCTTAAGTCAGCATGAGACCTTTTAATGGGAAATGGAGAAAAATAATTGCCCGTTTTACTTCCATCTCTCTCCACATTGGTCTTCTGTATTGGCAGATAAGGCCCAATGAGATACCCAAGTCACCTGATCATTGGCATTGGCCCCATTTGTGATTCTGAGTATAAGAAGGAAAGGATGAGGAGATGGAATGCCCCAAGTAAAGAAACAAAGGAACAGCATGGCATCCCCAAACTGCGGCCCTCCAGATGTTTTGGCCTACAACTCCCATGATCCCTAGCTAACAGGACCAGTGGTTGGGGAAGATGGGAATTGTAGTCCAAAACATCTGGAGGGCCAAAGTTTGGGGATGCCTGCTCTAAATGGAGTCCAGCAACATCCTCAGGCCTGACTCCCATCAGCCCCCAGCTAGCATGACCAATGGTCTCGGATGATGGGAGTTCTAGCCCAGGAACATCCAGAGGGTCACAGGCTCCTCATCCTTTCTTTAAAGAGCGGATTGTCTGAAAACAAACTAAAATTAGTACTGAGCAGGATAGTAACAACATTTATGCCTTGTTGAAAATAAATAGAAAAATTGCTGTGAACATACGCAGAAAGAAATGGAGCGACAAAGCGGCAAATTATGTTAAGTGGTGATAAACACTAGGAAGTATGGCCTGCAAGAAACACTGAAATAAATACCACCTCAGTGAAGGGGAGGTTGCTGTTTTTCAGCTCATTTCCCCATCTGTGGAAAAATAGTGGCCTACCTTCCGAAGAATGCTGAAGCTACAGAAGTGATAAAAATAAAGAAGCAATCAATCAAAGATGGGAACGATGCTGAGGAGTGAAAGGATCTTTTATCAACTTGTCCCAACTCCTCTTAGTGAGCTACAAAGAAAAACAAAATACAGGAACACCAGGCAGGACAAAGACCATTTTCATTCTCAAAACAGTCTAGACATTGCTATTTTTCTAGAGGAAAAGGGTGCTGGAACTCACCTGAACACTTCCCTTGTTCTCTTACACTGGCAATGGCCACCACCTGAGAGGTGCTGGAACTGAGTTCCGGTGATTGCCGACTGAATAAAAGCATTGTGTCTAGAAAACGTGGTACGTCATCATCATGCACACACAATCTCTCAAGAGGATTCCAACCAGGGTTTGGATATAAAAAGCCATCTCCAAAGTTATTTGTTACACAAAAGCCAGTAATAGATTGAGGGAATTGGTCATTAAGGAGCAATTCCAACTGTCCATGACCTACAGGGATCCCCAGCTGACAAAGCATCATGGTGAGTTCAGTGGGGGACCTTGTGGTCACAAATTTCAGCAAAAATTTCAGCAAAAAATCAGTAGCACCCCACGTCTCACCTTCTATTCTACATCGTAGCTATGGCATCTTCTGTGGCTCCCTTAAGGCTCCATGCCCAGTATGACCAAACCAGTTGAGCTCCCCTAAATCTGCCTCTGGCGAGTTAAGCAGCAGGACAAGGAGAGCAACTCTCTTCCTTGACCTATATATATATAAAACATCAAACTCTCAGTAAAGTAATTTTAAATTACAAAGACAATTCTGCAGGTCAGCAAGGGTATGGGGGCTTTCCAATGCTTTAGGGAAAAGACACTTAATGGGATCTGTTCCTCTATCACCTCCATATCAGACCCCAAAACATTTTAGGAAAAAGTGGCTTATTTCAGGAATATTTGGACTGCTTGATTTTGAGCTACTGAGCTGCACATGCTATTATTAATTTGGCATTGTATATCTTATTTAAGATTTCAAATATTAGTAGGTGTTGAAACGCTGCACATTATTGTTTATGAGTTTTTGTAAGCTACGTACAGAGTTGTTTGGTTTGTCTCTCTGTATTCCTTGGATGTGGTATTATGCCCGAGACCGTCAGATGCTATTTGAATCAAGATGACAGGCTGAACAGATTTGGACATATCCACAGATCACCTCTCCCAATTTGGCACAACAGTTTGTGAAATGGAGCACTGGGGTTTTGTTTTGATACCATTGGGCACCAGTTTGAATCAAGGTGGTATCCCGAACTTTTCAAAACTGCAATGATTTTAACCAAATTCTGAATGAAACTAGTTGGGCTCTGCACCAGATTTGGCCAAAGCCTAAACCAAATCATGCTAATTCACTTGGGGGTTGTGATGAGGGAGGTGAGGAGGCCAAGCAGGTCCAGCACAGCAGTTAAGTTAAGCAGAAGCAGCAAAATTGCAGGAATTGTGTGCTAATTGTGTGTCTTGCTTGCTGCAGGGAGTGTGCTTTGCCAGCATGTTTTCTACAGACAAGACGCTGGCAAAGCAGCAGCCAGCAAGATTGGACCATCTAACTTCTGGAAGTACACTCAGGACGAGTAAAGGAGATGTAGCGCCTCTTTCCCCTTCCCACTCTTGAGTGTACTGTATAAAGCTTTTAAGCCCCACCACTGAATTGATTCAGGGCCAGATCTGGGACTGGTGTTCCCCTGGTCAGGTCAGGGCCCTGTGTCAGTAGTGTGCACAGCCCTAAAACTTACACTTTCCATTTATAAACCTCATTGTGTGTGTGTGTGTGTGTGTGTGCGTGCGTGTGTGTTTCTTACATTTCCCAGGCAACACCAGGTAATATCAGCTATTCTGTTCACAATTTTTAAAAATTGATCAATAAGTAAACATTTATAAACAAATATTATCATAATTTTTTTCATTGAAAGCTAATACATGCTGTACCCCTGTGACTGCTGTCGTACTGAAGCAAATGGCATCATTATCACCACTCTGCAATACAAATTACTTGGCTCCACAAGCTAGCCCCTTGGAGGGGTAATTACTTTATTGTTATATCAACATTTCCTCATTATCTTGGAGATGTTAAACCTGGCTTAGGATTTCTCTCTTTTGGACTACCTTTTGTTGAATGCTCGCATATGCTCATTTCCACAGAGGCCTCCATGTTTAAGTGAACAGCATGCACTTCATCCCACTCAATGCATTGCTGTTTCAGCTTCCTAAAAATGAGCAGCCACAAGTTTAGCTGCTTGACACTTTCAAAAGTGCCAAGCAGGGTGTTAACAAAACTGTTCAGTGACTCTTTAACTGCGTGATTCACAGTAAACCATCGTGCTAATTTTATGAACTGTAAAAAGTGAAAGGTCCTGCTACAAAGGTGGGATAGCATAATCAAGATGTATTTTGAATAGCAGTTCAAGGTATGTATTTGGAAAACAAACCCCAATACAATATCATATATTCCTATAAGATGCCCCAAAAGCCTAGCTTATCTAATTTTACTGAGCAAATTAAAGACATGCAATTTCTTTGCAGGCACTGCCATTCCTTGTAGGTAAAGGTAAAGGGACCCCTGACCATTAGGTCCAGTCGTGACCGACTCTGGGGTTGTGGCGCTCATCTCACGTTATTGGCCAAGGGAGCCAGCATACAGCTTCCAGGTCATGTGGCCAGCATGACAAAGCCGCTTCTGGCTAACCAGAGCAGCACACGGAAGTGCCGTTTACCTTCCCGCTGTAGTGGTACCTATTTATCTACTTGCACTTTGACGTGCTTTCGAACTGCTAGGTTGCCATACCTTATAGCCCAGATCTTTCAATGTAACACTTTTTTCTGTGGAATTATTATGGAGTTTTTGTTTTTGTAGCCC
Organism: Zootoca vivipara; assembly: GCF_965207765.1. Classification (NCBI taxonomy): domain Eukaryota; kingdom Metazoa; phylum Chordata; class Lepidosauria; order Squamata; family Lacertidae; genus Zootoca; species Zootoca vivipara. The sequence goes on along the minus strand of NC_142591.1, from coordinate 34,823,750 downwards.
ATCACACATTGACAATCAGTTTCCAGTGGTTAAGTATGTCTGCCTAGGGCTAGATTCATGCAAGACAACGCTATATTTATTATTATTGTTGTTGTTGTTGTTGAAGTAATACTAATGTATTCTGTTTACATTTGATAGTTCAACTTCACAACAATCTCTGCAACAAAAAATGCTAGCCATTTAGTAGATGGGCCAGAGTGCTTTTCAGCATTCCAGATCTCAGCTACCAATGTCTTTTAGTTGTGACAAATCAGAGCAGAAGTGCTATTTTGAGAAACAATTCGACCTGGGAAAGACAGACTATACAGACCATGAATAGCCGAAAATCATTTTGTAGAGCAGAATCTGGTTAAGATTGCTGATTTTGGTTAAGACATATTTTTGTTATTGCATATAAATGTCCCTGTGCACCTAGTGCCATAGATTCCAATGGTTGACAAGAGCTAGAAAATGTGTAATAATTCACTTCCAGAGATGGAGTGAAATACAATATTAACACAAGCTATTAACTTTCTTCTGCAGAACATTGCTATATCATGACATAAGAGTAGGTGAGTGTCAAGTCCCCTCTTAAACTTTTCCTGCTCTGAAAAATGTTGCTGAAACATTCAGATCTACAAATGGAAACTATTCACTCAGCCCTGCCTTGTCCCTCACAGCTCATGCATGTCCCAAAGGTGAGACTTCCATGGGATCTTTTATCTATGAGGCAACAAGCCCAGTTTAGAGAGAAAAAACTTCATCCTGAAGCATTAAGGGATGCTTATCAACACATCTTACTGAATATCGTTAGACCTTTTAACCCACATGGAACCTGCAAACTGTGACTTATTTTAAAGGGCATTTCAACTGAGTAAAAATACAATAAAAACCCAGATGGCTCCTAGTATACAGAGTGGGCCAACCCCACCTTATTCTCATGACCAGTTTGGAACAAAAGCAAAAATATATTGCCTACTCAGCCCAGACTCTCACAGCACAATAAGTGTGAAGACTGAGTGGGTAGATGTCAAGCTAACAGTTCAGGGAAGCAAGACATACAGCCTTAAATAGCTGGCCAATATCCACTTGGCTCACCTACATGACTCCCGCAACATGGCAAATTTAGAGCACATCTTTTCGTCTCTCCCATGCTTGAATAGGCATCCACAGAGCTGTGGCAGGGATGTTAAACCAAAGCAGCATCTAAACCGTTGCAGATTTTCATAGTTTCATTTCATTGGATCTGTTGAAGGGAGTATTGTGTTATGAACACTAGAAGCTTCTAATAGGTTTGGCACAGAGCAGTGCAATGTGTTCAGTTCTGTAGCTCCGATGGTATAATATGATTACTGTGTTTTTGGTTTCATCTGGCTTTCATTTGCTTTTACCTCTGCTGTTTTAGTTATTTTGCATGATTGTTATTATATTGAGGTTGTGTGTTTTTATACGTACTTTATATTCTTTAGTTATCCCCTTAGAATGCAGTCGACCTTGGAAGTCGAATGGAATCCATTCCGGAAGTCCATTCAACTTCCAAAACGTTCAGAAACCAAAGCATAGCTTCTGATTGGCTGCAGGAAGCTCCTGCAGCCAATCGGAAGCCGCGCTGGACGTTCGGCTTCCGAAAATCATTCGAAAACTGGAACACTCACTTCTGGGTTTTGATCATTTGGGAGCTGATTTATTCAGGAGCCAAGGCATTCGAGATCCAAGGTATGACTGTATTGTAGAAACGGTAGACCAACTTTTATTTGAAGTTAGACCTGTGGCACTGTCAACATGAATACTGTCACACACACAAAAAGAAAACCTTTGTGGAGGTATTGGATCAGTTATGCTCCCTCCAGACTCTTGACCCTTCATAGCTTCCTTGCAGAAGATCTGCAGTTCCAAAACTGCTTTCTTGCACAATACTGGTATAGGAGACAGGACCAACAGATTATAACTGTGCAAGTTCTCTGAAAGTTCAAAGATTCTAGCATTATGCCACGGCAGCTAAGAGAATTACTTATGCTATGGCTAATAATTAAGTGTAAGCCTAAACCCACCTACCCAGGAGTAAACCCCACTAAGGGGGGAAATCCTATAGCAAGATCCACCAGGATGAGTGGGTTAGGAAACAGCAGATCTCTGAGCTAGGAGGTTATTGGTGCAGATCCCAGCTCAGCCAAGACCCTGCTGGCTGAGCCATGCCCAGTGTATCTTAAGTCACCATACCTCTTGAAAAGGGTGGTGGGACCAGAGAGGTGGGGTTGGGGACTCAACACCAGCTGAGAAGGAGATCTGCCCCATCCTTAGCTGCTCATTCTGGTGGACCTTCCCATAGCATTACACCTTTAGTGAAATTCCATCTATGGCCTCAGGGAAAGTGGATATATATTCAAACATGCATAGATAAGTCCTAGATTTTGTGACTGACCTGTTTAGGATGTTAAAATGCAAGGGCAGAGAGGCAACTGTGCTAGAACAGAGAGGTTAGTACATTCCTGTGGAATCTGATAGTCCAGACTGAAAAATAATGACAAGCAACTGCAAAACAAAATTTCTTCAGCAGATTTCATGTATGTTTAATGGGAAGAGCAAAGATAGGTATTTGCACTAAATTCTCTTTGGCTGCTGTCCTTGAAAGCAAATCAAGTGAGAAGTAAAATGAGTGTCACATTGAAATAACTAATTGTTAAGACAGTGTGTGTTGCAAAACCTGGGAATGTGAATAAATAATGAGGTTAATCAAGATTTCATTACAACAGATACATTTGTCAGTCCAACCTGTTTAAATGTGCAAAGGTGGAATCAGGAAAACCAAGTCATTACATTGTGGTTCTTCTTGAAGCTGTTATGGAGAAACTGGCAAGATTAAATGGATGATTCATGATTAATTCAATGTAAGGTTTTTTTATATAGCTTTTATTTGTATCTAATAAAGACTAGTGCCTGACTTGGCTCCATCCTGTGACTCCTGAATCGTCGGAAGTATTAAGCTTGGAGGTTACATCAGCATACATGCAGTGGTTTAATATCTTGTTACCAGCCCAGAGCATACCCTATTTCCTTACAGCAGCCCCTTCCAGCTGGCTCTTGTTCTTTGGCACATATATGAAAGAACACATTAGCAGAGTGGTTAGACACTCTTTCTTTGCAGTCACAGGTCCAGTTAAGACCTTCCCAAGCCACCAATGCAACTCTGTGCTTTTAAAAAAAGCAACAACATGCATTAAAGCAGAATAGTCTATTTTTTCCTAACACTGGACAGTCTCTAGATTTTTAATAATAGATAATATTTGTTTGATGGCTTTGATTTGACATGAAGTTACTGAAATGGCCCATTTGGGGGCCAAAAACAGTGGGGCAATAATGGAGAGGAGGGAGGATATCCTCCTATGTGACTAAAAACAGAAGATCTTCCAAGGTGAGAATTTTTCCAAAGCCAAAATGCTGCAGAACAAAGTCTTAATGCTCATGTCTTTCATTGAATAATGTTATTTAACATAGATAATAATCTGCATTGAGTTTCTTTGTAGGGAGGGTAGGGGAGCAATTAAAGTGTTTTAGAATATATGAGGTTGGGATTGGGCAATCCAATCTTGTTTTATTCCTGATTGTGTCAGGAATTATCATTGTCGCCATACATTTGGGGGACGTGTGAATTTTTAGAATGAAAAGTTTTGGAAATAAGCCTTTCTGGGTGATTTCCAGTGGGAAAATGGTAGCAAATGAATTAATGCCCCCCTTCTCACCTCTCTCAGTAAGGATCAAAGACCTGCACAAATGCTTTTTGTGAAGTTATAATGTGGGCTGTATTAAACCTGGTTTCTCCTGTTCAGAGTGTGCTTAATGGTGATGTTCAGCTTGACCCGATTGCCTGGTTCACATTCCATGTTCCAGCAAAGAAGTAGAATGCTTGTGAACAGTCAGGACAGCGTGGTATGAAAGAATATGCAAAGTGTAATCCTGACCCATCTCACTGACATTATCCTAAAAAACCACTCACACACATCCAAGACAGAAACTGAATATAAAATTTAGCTAACACAGTTTTCAGTTCAATCTAATGTCAGACACAGGTAATGCAATATTTTATTGTAAAAATATTCTGAAAGAGCACAGGAGAAACGTTCAGGACTGACTGAGCAGCTTCAGTAGTCGATTAAAAAACAAAGAATATAGACGTGCAAACCAAAGCCCTTGCACATCATAGAGTTCCTTTCTTTCAAACCATCTCACTTATCTTGATAATCACCAAAAATGTCTGGAGACTGATAGCTAAGGAAAGAAGCACAGAGACCAAACTATGCTTATGCAGGCAGTCTTACAGATGATCTCACAGTGAATATTGCTCTAGCCCTGAGGAACATCACCTCGCAAAATGTAATTCTTGCTCTTCGTGCTAGATTAATTCTGGTGTTTGCTTGGAGGCTTGCTCCAATTGGTAGCAATGCTCAGGCACATCTCAGTGGAGAGTACTAAATATATGGAGAACTTTTAAGATGCTGGATGAACTTTTTAAGCAAAAGGTGATTTGTTTTAGTACACTGGGGAGCATTTCCTGTTCTTACCCTTGCTCCTTCCCCTCCCTTCCTCTCACATGAACATCCCTGTTGTTCAAGATTTTGATATGTGAGTTCAGTATAGGAAAAGGATTCAGGAAAAAAACAACCAAGCAACGGCAGCAGCTTAAAGTTTTGTAGAACGTACTGCTCTGTTTTCTTGCCATAGGAAATGCCAGTAACCTGGCATTGGAGATTAACTCTTGTTGCTCCAGAACTGTTGAAGCAAAAGAAAAACAGAAGCCCAGGGGCTGCTGTTTGTGTTAGCTTTGGAAAAGCATGCTTCTCTTCTATTCAAGTAAATCTTGCTTTGTGTGGGCAAGTGTACCCATTAAAAGGACTGAAATGCACTCATTTCCATGCACAGAAGTGTGTTCCATTAAAGTTACAACTTTATCTGCCTCATGCCTGTCAAAGTAAATCCTAAGCAGACACACATTCAGGCAACATAGTTAGTACACTTGGAGAAATAGTACAGGGATTTCTAATTTGTAAAGCCAAGATAACAACTTTTTTCTAGTAACCATCAATAGTCTTTACCAGCATTTACTTCGTACTGTTTGCTATTCTGGGCCTGGTGGCATGTTGAATGCTGTGTAAATATCAGCAGCGATTTGTACAAAAGGGTTGGCCATTTCAGGACAAAACTGTGTCAAATGGCTGGAATAATCTGGTGGCGCTGTCCATACATAGCTTATTTTATGTAACCTGCATTAGACTTGTGAGTTTAGAAAGCCTTACTGGAAGATTGCCAAGCTTCAAGAATTCAGTGTTATTTTAAAACCCATATTACCTTACCAGCTAACTGATGATTTTTCTTCTTCTTCAAAAGATAGAACCCCATTCCACTGCTTTTTGAAATGTGAAGAAAAAGTTATCTTATGAGATTTCTCCTGATTCCAAAGATTACATTGCAAAAATCAGTGCATCTACTTCACATCCTGATGTATTTGTTAGAGCAGCAAGTACTGGAGGAATGTCTATCACCTGAATTCTTGAGAATATAGGAAGACACAAGATGTACAATAAGCTTTACATTCCACTTTTTTTGATCTCATGATGACTTCCACTTTGGCATCAGATAAACAGTTGTAGATTTTTCACCTTTTACTGACAAAGCTGGTGTGTTTGCAGCGACTGCTGGCCAACAACCAAGAAGTCAAATCTATTTTAATAAGAAATGGGAGTCCTGGCAAAATTCTATCTAGCGACCAGAGTATGAAAAAAAAAAGTGATTTTTAATATTCTAACATACTATGTTGTTCCAAGATTTGTTTCAAAACCTAGTGGATTTTTAAAGCAGTTTATTACTATGACTGTTGAAAATCATAGACTAGAATTATACAAGAGTTAGAAGGGACCACAAAGATCAACTAGTCCAACTCCTTGCAATGCAGGAATCTTTTTTTGTCCAACGTGGGAATCAAACCCATGACCCTGATCTTAAGAGTCCCATGATCTACCAACTGAGCTATAATTTGTAATTACTGACATACCTTGGAAGTCGAACGCACAGCCAATCGGAAGCTCCTGCAGCCAATCGGAAGCCGCAGAAGCCCCGTCGGACGTTAGACTTCCAAAAACAGTTTGCAAACTGGAACAGTCACTTCCAGGTTTGCGGCATTCAGCAGCCAAAATGTTCGGGAACTAAATTGTTTGAAAACCAAGGTACGACTGTATATGGCAAGAAAAAGTTGCCCTGTTCTTCTGCTAAGCCACTGGGAAAAGTAGTGCCCTTAAAATAAAGTAAAAACTATCCTGTGAATCTTTCTTATCTGACTCATTTCATTGCAATGTGTGAAAAAGAATGATCAACAGATGACCAGCTTAGACTGCTATCCTATACACAGCTCCCAAGAGCAAGTCCCACTGAATTCTCAGTTCCATTCTTCACTTGTTCTCTTACATAAAAGACACAGAGAGAACAAAATCTTGGAAAGAAGCACCTTGCCTTAAGACTTTTTGACAGTTTGATTTACCTACTGTCACTTGGCATAGCAGCAAGTATTGTTCCTTCTGTTTTTACCATCTGAGCAATAAAGCCAGTTTGAGAAGGGAGGGGGCATCTTGGCTCATACTACCGGTCCATTTCCAATCTCTAAGTGTCCTTGAAAGTATTGGCCTAATTACAAAATTATTCTATGAATATTTCCAATCTGCTGCTTTGGTTCTCAAAGTCTTTCATGCATCTCCAAGAGAGGCGTTTGCTGGGAGTACTTAAGCAGAGGCTGAATGACCATCTGTCAGGGATACTGTACTGCTTCAGTGTAGCTGCAACCTGTATTGTAAATCCTGCACTGAACTTGGGTTTGGTGGTCTCCAAGGTCCCTTCCAAATCAATGATTTTATGAGGTGGGGTTGCAGACTTGCCAGTCTTTATTTTCTCAGTTAATATCACTAATTGTATAATGTATTCTAATCCGTGATGGTAAACTATCAGCAATCAACTTGCCCAGTTCAGACATAACACTAAACAATAATTTAGCATTATGGAAAACAATGTGGTTAAGCCTCAGGCGTGAGCACCTGCTCCTTCTCTCTCCTTCTGCAATGTGTCCAGGAACTATGGTTAGCTTAAACCTATGCAAGGAGTCAAAGGGATACATTGCACCCTGGGCAACTTTCCAGAGCTATACACCAGTGATGGACAGAGCCAGAAGCAAAAGTAGACATGGATGTGCCTCTTATCTTCAGTGTTCAGACCCCTGGGCTCTCACTTGTGGGGTGCCTCAGGGTTCTGTCCTCTCCCCCATGCTTTTTAACATCTATATGCAGCCGCTGGGAGAGATCATCAGGGGGTTTGGGCTGGGTGTCCATCAGTATGCTGATGATACCCAGCTCTACCTCTCTTTTAAATCAGAACCAGTGAAGGCGGTGAAGGTCCTGTGTGAGTGCTTGGAGGCGGTTGGAGGATGGATGGCGGCTAACAGATTGAGATTGAATCCTGACAAGACAGAAGTACTGTTTGTGGGGGACAGGAGGCGGGCGGGTGTGGAGGACTCTCTGGTCCTGAATGGGGTAACTGTGCCCCTGAAAGACCAGGTGCGCAGCCTGGGAGTCATTTTAGACTCACAGCTGTCCATGGAGGCACAGGTCAACTCCGTGTCCAGGGCAGCTGTTTATCAGCTCCATCTGGTACGCAGGCTGAGTCCCTACCTGCCCACTGACTGTCTCTCCAGAGTGGTGCATGCTCTAGTTATCTCTCGCTTGGACTACTGCAATGCGCTCTACGTGGGGCTACCTTTGAAGGTGACCCGGAAACTACAACTAATCCAGAATGCGGCAGCTAGACTGGTGACTGGGAGCGGCCGCCGAGATCACATAACACCGGTCCTAAAAGACCTACATTGGCTCCCAGTACGTTTCCGAGCACAATTCAAAGTGTTGGTGTTGACCTTTAAAGCCCTAAACGGCCTCGGTCCGGTATACCTGAAGGAGCGTCTCCACCCCCATCGTTCTGCCCGGACACTGAGGTCCAGCTCCGAGGGCCTTCTGGCGGTTCCCTCATTACGAGAAGCCAAGTTACAGGGAACCAGGCAGAGGGCCTTCTCGGTAGTGGCACCCACCCTGTGGAATGCCCTCCCACTAGAGGTCAAAGAGAACAATTACCAGACCTTTAGAAGGCATCTCAAGGCAGCCCTGTTTAGGGAAGCTTTTAATGTTTGATGGATTTCTGTATTTTAGAATTTCTGTTTTTTTGGAAGCCGCCCAGAGTGGCTGGGGGAACCCGGCCAGATGGGCGGGGTATAAATAATAAATTATTATTATTATTATTATTAGTGTGGATGGCTGCATTCCAGCCATGCAAAAGTCAGTTTTCTATACAGACCCAGATCTCTCTATCCTGCAGCCAGGTATGCAACAGGCATTATCACAGTTTAAGGACACATTGCAGCTAGACACAAGACCTTTGAGGAAGGTGTGAAGGAGGGTAGTGAATGGCACAGGGAGAGGCCTGAGCACCATAGAGATAGGCCTGGAAGCCCACATTCAGCCCCTGAGCCACCACCCCAATAAACTACGGTTTATAAAAACCAACCAATATCAGAAACCACAGTCTGATCTCAATGTGTTTGCGTAAACTATAGTTTAAACTAAGCACAGTTTGGCCTGTTGCAGATTGTGCTTAATTTATACCAGGAAGCTAATGGTTCCAATATCCTGCCTTGCTTGAGGAGAGAGATAGGAAGAGCTCATCCTTGAGGCTTCACCAGAATGATTTGCTTTAGTGTTATGTCGGAGCCAGGCAGCATAGTTAATTGTGCTTAAACCCATAGATGTCAAAGGACATTAGTGTGTCTAACTTCACGTTGGAATGCATCTCCAGGTAAAATATGATGGAACTATAGGCATATGCAGGGGGTATGCTGGGTGTGCCCAGGCAACCCCCCCCCCCCCCTTTAAAAAAAAAGTGGGTCAAGGGAAGCAGACAGAGAGAGATGCAGGAAGAATGAAAATTCTTGGATGGGTCTGCAGCTTCTGCCTGGGTTTATCTATGGAAGCAGCAGCAGTGGGGTGATTGGTTCCAGTGGGGACAGTAAGGGAGGATGAATTACTCTCTCCTTTGCTGGCAGAAGCTACTACTGTCTCTGTCTCACGTCTGTCTCTGTCTCACGGCTGTCTCTGTCTCACGGCTCTATCTCCAACTGGGCTCCACTAACCAGCTTTTGTGGAGAGGTAACTGTTGAGGTGAGGGGTTGTTTTGTGGCACACAAACAAGGAGGATCCATCCTGTCCTTAACTCACAGCACAAGTCTTTTTCTGCAGGAAAAATATCTTATTTTGGCTTCTTGACCACTTTTACTGTGGTGGTTTTGTTAGCTTTTTGCCTCTTTACATCTGTCATGTGCTTATTTGTTTGTCTTGCCATTTCCCCGTCTCCTGTCTTCCTTTCTTGAAATAAATATATAAAATATATAAAAATCCCTGGTTGCACACCCCATTGTTCTATCCGGGCACTGAGGGCCTTCTGGCGGTTCCCTCGCTATGAGAAGCCAAGTTACAGGGAACCAGGCAGAGGGCCTTCTCGGTAGTGGCACCCGCCCTGTGGAATGCCCCCCCACCAGAAGTCAAAGAGAACAACAATTACCAGACCTTTAGGAGGCATCTTAAGGCAGCCCTGTTTAGGGAAACTTTTAATGTTTGATGGATTTCTGTATTTTAATATTTTGTTGGAAGCCGCCCAGAGTGGCTGGGGGAACCCAGCCAGATGGGTGGGGTATAAATAATAAATTATTATTACTACTACTAAGGAAATGTGCTACACATGGTTGTGGGTGGAACATAACCAAAATAAATGACCTAGAATTGAAGTTATTGTTCATACTTATCTATGAAACCTTGCGACCAGTGTTCAGATATGTAATGATGATTTAAGGAAAATACTTTTCAGCAGATGGTGTCATTTAATGAATAAGTAAATTGTCATAAAGCTACTAATGAAGCTTGACATCCTCCTACAAGGTTAAACAATGTTACATTGCTGATTAGCTACTTCCATGCAGGTAAACCTATTAATTCTTTGCTGAATGTTAGAAGCCATTTAGCTGTGATGGTTCAGAATGTGACCCGTTATCTTGATAGCCCCTCCTGAGCTCCTAAAAAAATTAAAGACCGTTCATCCAAGATTGAAAATGCTGTAAACCTTCAAAACTATATGGCACTGGGACCTTCATAACGTCATATGCCATTCAAACTATGTTTCAGGCTGTAAGTATGGTTTGGGCATATTAAAAGGGGGGGGGGAGATTTACTCATAGTCATCCCCAAGCTGACTAGAAAGCACCTTTTAATGTATCAGATGAATGGAGTGTCACATTTATATGATAGCCACATATAGCTACATGCAATTTTCATATTTTTCTGAACAGAAATGTGCATGCTATTTGAAGCTGCTCCAAATTTTGTCCTGGGGGTTATTTCTAGAGCAGTAAGAGCACAAGCCTATACATGCCTACTTAGAAGAACATTCCATTGAGTTCAATGGGTTTTATTCACAAGTAAGTAGGGTAAGAATTGCAAGGGCGCAGAAAATTTAGCTGGCAAATGGGAAAGTGTTCAGGAATTTTTACGGTGGAGGAGATATATTGTGCACAAATGAAAATTAGTGAAATATATATCTTAAACGGTGCATTTCTAATTCGTTTTCCACACTAGAAGTGAGAAGAATGAATAAAAATGCCTGAGAGCACAATTTCACAGAGTAACTCATATATATTAATCATATTAAATATCAGTAAGCTATTCTGAGGTCCAGATTTGTCTCTGAAATGCAATGGGGGTTATTATTGAAACATGGAATTTCCATAAGTAAGGAATACAGAATAGTGCCTTGGATCTTGGTAAGTTAACTCAAGGAAGGGTGGAAGAAGGGTTCCAATCTCCTTCTTCCCCTGTAGCCCCTGCGCTCCCCAAAATACCTCTCTGGAAAGTCAAGGGTCCTTCCTGAACATTGTGGTATCAGGCACAGGTGGGATGTGTGGGGGGAAGAGAGAATGGGAAATTTCCTCCCTTGAACTTCTTTAAATTAACATCACATAGCCCAAAATGAGGAATATTTCCGATGCCACAGCAGTCTCCAGTACCCTGTCGTACATTGTTCTGATCTTCCCAAAAGGCTTTTCAAGGCTTAACTTCCTTACGTTAACTTATCCAAGTCAACACCTATTGGAATGTTTTATATAAAAAATGAATTATTGGTTTTTAAACAAATACAATCACAATTAAACACTTACCCAACAATTCAGCTAATGGTGTTTGTTTTATCCATTGTCTCTAGACATACGCATTCAAACATATTACTTAACGTAGCCCCCCCCCCACTGAGAATATTGAGCAATCAATTTATGCAATCAATTTATCCTGTACCACTAGCATACTGATATTGCGATCAATTTATGGTGCATCACTAAAATACAATATTTGCATATCAAAAGATAGGCATTGCCCTCTTGAAATGTAGCAAATGAAGCCTTATCAATGGCTAAGTTACGGATGATCTTCCTTAGCGGAAACCATGATTCAATGTGCACGGGATAGTTCCCCCCTATATATTATTTTTACTAAGTCCTACTATGCATTGAGGGGACGCGGGTGGCACTGTGGGTTAAACCACAGAGCCTAGGCTTGCCGATCAGAAGGTCGACGGTTCAAATCCCCGCGACGGGGTGAGCTCCCGCCGTAGCTGTCAAGTTTTCCCTTTTCTCGCTAGGAAGCCTATTCAGCTTAAGGGATTTTTCCTTAAGAAAAGGGAGAACTTGACAGCTATGGCTCCCGTTGCTCGGTCCCAGCTCCTGCCCACCTAGCAGTTCGAAAGCACGTCAAAGTGCAAGTAGATAAATAGGTACCACTACAGCGGGAAGGTAAACGGCGTTTCCGTGTGCTGCTCTGGTTTGCCAGAAGCAGTTTAGTCATGCTGGCCACATGACCTGGAAGCTGTATGCCGGCTCCCTCAGCCAATAATGTGAGATGAGCACCGCAACCCCAGAGTCGGTCACGACTGGACCTAATGGTCAGGGGTCCCTTTACCTTTACTATGCATTACCAACTTCTCAGATCATCTGTGAATAAGCTCTTCCTTCTAGTAATAACAAAGGTGTTTTGTTGCTATTTAGCATAACATCATAGTAGATCTTCAGTCATTTGATTGCTTGATGCTGCTGCATTTGACACCAGGATGCCCTATAGCCCCATGTTCCCAATTACAAAGAATGAGTAATTGCCTTCTAAGCATATTTTTACAGCTACATTAAACAAAGGCCTTTTAAGAAATCCTGAAATGAAATGCCTCTGTATGAAAAACAGTAAGATCATGCAAACCCAGTGCTACGTAGCTGTAAACTGCATCACACAAAGCTATTATCTTATTCATAAATTATATTGTATTTTCAGTTGTAAATTCCCTCCCCCCCACACACACACAAAGACTGGATTAAAAAAATGAATAAGGACACCAAATTTGATTAGATTAGTCAACAAGAAAGCACAACATATATACCAAAATGTGTTGACTTGGTTCTCTAATGAATAGACAGAATGTTCTTGATAGGATATTCAAAACATATTATTCTGACAAACCGAGTATCTAAGTAGAACATATATTAGCCTGGAATAATCTATGTTCTTTTACTGTAAACTGGTCAGTCTGTCTTTCTAAGCCAAGGGTGAGAAACCTGTGTCTCTTCAGGTGTTGCTTCAGGTGTCCATCTCCTACCAACCAGCATAGTCACTGGTCAGGCATGATGAAATTTGTTCCCCACTCCTTCTCTAGGCAATGCACTTGAACTAAATCACCAATCTTGGGAGCCTGGTACTTCAAGATCACCTTCTCCAACATTGACCTGCCTGCTTGTTAAGTCCTACTTAGAGGAACTGCTCCCAATATTGCACCTTCAGAAGTCAGGTGGATGGGTTCCATTGAGAGGTCATTCTCAGTTGTGGCAGAGTACTGTGGCAGAGACTAGGGCTTACCGATCAGAAGGTCAGCTGTTCGAATCCCCGCGACGGGGTGAGTTCCCATTGCTCGGTCCCAGCTCCTGCCCACCTAGCAGTTCGAAAGCACGTCAAAGTGCAATTAGATAAATAGGTGGGAAGGTAAACGGCATTTCTGTACACTGCTCTGGTTCTCCAGAAGCGGCTTAGTCATGCTGGCCACATGACCTGGAAGCTGTCTGCGGACAAATGCCAGCTCCCTCAGTCTTTAGAGAGAGATGAGCGTCGTAGCCCCAGAGTCGTCCGTGACTGGACCTAATGGTCAGGGGTACCTTTACCTTTGCCTTTGAAAAAGCAATGGCTAGTTTATTTTCCCAGGGCTTTTAGAACCTTGGCTGAATGTGGTTTTATGCTGTGCTGCTTTTATATTTTTACAGCTTCTGCTATTTTTTGCTGTTATTTGATTGTATTGCTTTATATATACAGAGAGAGAGAGAGAGAGAGAGAGAGAGAGAGAGAGAGTTAGAGTTATCCCCCTGGAAGCAATGTATTTTTTAGATGAAGTATTCACAATTCACAAACACTTTAAATAAAAATGCTCAAAATGTAGTAAATTACTGTACTCTATTTTCAGGATTGATTTGGGGCAGACGTATTTTCCCTTCACTTGTATGTAAATGAAAGTTGCAGTAGCCACATTCAAAGTCAGTTGCAATGTGCTAGATGTGAGCAGGGCAGGAAATCAAAAAGCTAAAATAGTAGTTCTTAAAGCTGCACTCTATCATGGTGCATATCCCTTTGAATTTTCCACTTCTCATTGCCATTAATTTCTTGGCCTAGCTCTGTAAGCATGCCATTATAAAAACAACTTGACCAGCTTGCTGTGAAATCATATTTATCTGCCAACAAGTGATTTTCTTTTGGAACTGTCAGCACTATTTGTTGTATAAAAGCTGAACTGAAGCTAGGGATAAAAGAGTAAACAAATTTGGGAACTGAAACCTTTCTCTTTTTTCTAATAATATGAATATGCACTGGAACATGAGCTACACAAATAGTGCACTGATGCCAAAAATGAAAATTAATTGAAAAGCATAGAGACTTGTCATGACTTACAATGCACGCATGTACTGTAAGACAATATTGCTTCAGCTGCCTATAAAAACAGATTTAATAAACCACTAATTCATAATGATCTGATCCTGTTAACTACAGCACTGGGAGAATACAAGGATGGAGCACATTGACTACTGCTGCAACATGACCAGGGGTTAGCCTCTTTGCACATTGCTTGTTTGGACAGCGCTCACATGAAGAAAAGAAATTTAGGCTAACACCACCTACCTCTAAATCTATGTATTAAGTTCAGCTATCTAAAATGTCAGGTATCTGAACGCACATGAATCAATCCCCTTGGTGAAACTAAGTAGATCTGGGTCTGGTCAGTGATCACCTAGGAATCACAGGAATACCACCTTGGAGTTTCAAGATGGAAGAGGAGCAGGATAAAAATGTAATCAGTGTCCAACTTTTCAATGTATTATTTTCCTTACATTCTAAAGAGGGGCATGTTGCTTGTAATCAGTAGAAATAATATTCCAGTTGTAAGAATTATACTGTAGAATTACACTGTAGAAACAAAACTCTAATTCAGCTTGATTAAATGGAATAAATCCAATAGCAGCTTGGAGAGTCATCTAAATTAGCTTGATTAAGGTCACAATCCTATACATACTTCCCAGGAGCAAGTCCCATTGAAGTCACTGGGATTTACTTCAAAGTAGACATGTATAGGCAAGAGGTAGATGAAAGGACTAAACAAATTATCCTTCAGGATTTAGAAAGGGCTCCTGCTCATGATCTGAGTCCATAAATTTATGTGTTTGAAATGTAGATTATTCATTTCTAACAGTAGCTCTACTAGACATGTCTATTCAGAAGACAGTCCCATTGAGTTCAATGGGTCTTATTCCTAGGGAACTCGGAAAACCCCACTTAAACTTAAGGGGATTTACTACATGGACAGCAATGTAGATGGCTTTTCTGCATTGGCTTATGGTATTGTTTTTGCTTCTGCAGTAACATTTCTCTGACAGATGTCTGGAAATGTCTACATTGTAGATATTGCATAAAAGTAAAGTGATTCTGCTGACATTTTTATTTTCCTCTAGTTGGCAACAAATGATACGGAGAGAAATTAGGTACTCTTACCAGACCTCTGCATTTTTGAAGAGTAGCTGCAATATTTTAAAATGTGTCTGTCTTTCACTTTCTAATTTACCAATCACATTTGATTCGGGATACCATACATTTTTGTGAATCTCTCTCACGTAAGTTCTTTCTAGGGCTTTAGAACTTTTTTAGGTTGCCATATGTCCCCCTTTTCTAGGACACACCCTCTTTTTCATGGGTAGATTCAGTATAGCGATCCATAGTTAAAAGAAGCAATTGGCAAATGCTTCCTCTTTTTTTGCCCTTTAAAATATGCCAGCCCTATAATGCAACATAATCAAATAGTAAAAATAGCACCACCACCCCTGTAGTAATTTAAGTGACTTTTGCTAGTTTAGCTTTTAGCCTTAAGCACACTTACTAAGGTAAGACCCATTAAACTTCTTCTGAGGAAAGATAAACTTTAGGTTTATCCTGCATGCAACTGATGATGGTGACAAGAGAGGAGGCCTTTTCCACGGTTGTATGATTGTGGAGTTCCTTGCCCTATGAAAGGCAATCCCCCGACTCTCTTTCACCAATTGGTGCAGATATTTTTATTCTGAAGGAGTATTGTGCTCTCACCCTCAGAAACAACATATTTTCCAGAGGCTTACCTGCAAAGGTGTACCTAGGCTCCCTTGGCAAGGGGCTGTATCGACGCCTCCGCAGCTGGGAGAGACCATGGACCAGAAACTCAAAAAGGTTGCTTTAAAAATAAATATTATTTTAATTATTATTTGCTTTTTGTCGCCTTTCGCACTTCTGCAATGACTTTCTCTGCGACCATCAGGGGTTTGATGTTCTCCACCTCCATGCCTCCTCCTCCTCCATTGGTCCATCTGCCTGCCTGCCTCCACCCCTCTGCTCACTGCTTTCCCTTCTGCCTCCTCCTCCCCTTCCTTTTTCCTCCTCTCCTGCAACTCATGTCCAGCCTCTCTTTCTTCCCTCTGAACCCCACAGGGTGCTCCACTCACCCTTCTAATAATGCCACTGGCTGACTGGGGAGGGGCCCCCACAGGGCTCTTTCAACAGCCCATGCCAGCAACCGGTTCCTCTGCTGAAGTGCCCAGGGGCATCTGTGCACCTTGTCCAGCCACCTAGAGCAGCAGAGGCCTGGGAAGCATCTGAAAGGGCAGGCAGATGGTCTCCTAGCCACTCTGAGCCAGAATAGAGAGGCATTATTTCCCCCCCCCCCCCGCCTTCATCCTTGATCCTCCATCCATCCTTGATGGAGCCCAACCTAACCAACTCCTAGGGATGCCCCTGCTTACTATTCACAAGAACACTGTGGGTCCTAGAATTTATCTAAAGATTTCACACAACACTTGGGACACTGAGTCTTGGTGTGATGAAGATGGTGTTTGAATACGGTATGAAAGAAACTTTGGCCTGTTTCCTGCCAAGTCCAAGCTTAACCTCAGTTTTCCTAAGACAAAAGGCATCATTCATGCTGTGACAAATGACAATAATCAAGTTACTGATTAGCATAAAATTTCAACTGCTCCTTAGAACAATTGCATTTAATAGGCAATTAATCCTCAAGTGATGCCATGCCTATTAATAGCAATTGAAACTGTGATAACCCTAGTGCAGCCAGAACCGTTCGGCTGAATGTGTAAACATCTCTAAGTAGTGTACATATAGTGACTGGATTTATGATTATTTATATAACATTAAATTTGTATGAGTCAGTTTTTGAACACACACAAAAGAGAAACCTGTGGGAAGAGTAGGACAAAATATTGCCTCTGAGATATGAAGGCTGACATGAAATGCCTGTGTAATAGAGACCCCCAACATGATTGCTTTTTGCAGGGGAGCAGTATATCAAACAAGGATTAAAGAGCCATATTTTCAACCAATGTCCTTATCTCAAGTCACATCAGTGTGTGATCTCCTCCCTGTTATCAACAATGCTGAACGTGGCGATCTGTCTTTGTCCACTTTTCCACAGATCAAGCCTGTATTTCCTGTCATGCTGTTTCTTAGGTGTAGAAGCACTCAACAAAAAAGCCATTTCCTGATCAGTTTTTCCTCTTTTTTCCCCCCAAGAGGCACTCCACCAGGGGTGAAGTCAAACTGCTAGTGTGTATGGAGGTCCTGGGCTGCCCAGACAACAGGGGGTGGGCATTTGCACACTCTGCTGATGTGGGAACGCAACCCCAGTGCAAATCAGGCAGTGCTTGTACTGGCAAAATTATTGCCGGAGTGGCTCGTGAACTGATGGGACAATGGGGAGAAGGGAGAGGATCCTGGTGAGGGGTGTAGCTATGACTGGTGTCGTTTAGAGAAGTGTATATGAGTGTGAATATGAGTGTGAATGCAAGCCAAATTTCTCCACCATCCATGTAAGTGGGAAAGTGAAGAGATAAGGTTTGTCTCTCCATGAGGTGCCTTTGCAGTGAGCCTTTCCTGCACCTATACTTATCTATAAATATATATATAAATGTAAACTGGGCATGTCCGTTCCTCTCTAATGTTCAATGAAACCGCTTGACCGATAGCATCGAAATGTGGAGACAACGCCACATGCGAATAAGAGAGTAACCTAAGACACTTTCCGTACACAGATGTCACACCTGGGCCACATAAAAAAAACCAAAAAACATGTTTCAGAACACACAACTCATCCGAAAGTGCATGCTGGGAAATAGAACCCAGAAGCTGACAGTTCCTTTTCCAAGGGTGGGGGCCAAGGAATGGAGATACAGGGTGGGGGCCAAGGAATGGAGATACTAGGCCGAGCCAAGGCCTACAGACTAGGCCTTGGCTCTACTTTACAGCCTACAGACTAGGCCTCAGCTCTACTTTACAGACTAGGCCGAGTGGAGCCCTGCGTGGGGGGAGGAGGGGCCCGAATAGGTCATGGGTTGAGCCAGGGTGGGGGGAGGGGGGACAGGATACCTCATGAGTCACGACAGGATGGGAGGAATCACAGGGATGAGACACAACAACGGGGGGAATTGGAAGAGGGAAAAAAAACATAGTCCAGGGGGGGGCAGACACATCCTCCCCCTTTCCTGGGAAACAAGGACTCTGAGTCAGGCACAGCAACGCGTGCCCGGGCCAGCTAGTTTAAGGATAAACAAGATATAGAGCTGCCTCGCTATGTACAAAACATGCATCTAGTTTGGTCTTAAGTAGTCATAAACAAGTCTGTGACCTTGTATAATAAATGAAAGGCTTGGTTTTTCAAAAGTGCTGATCTACTGAGGTCCATGTTAACTGCAAATGGTTCATCGTGCTTCTTTGAAAGTCAAATCCCATGTAAGTAGTTTTGCTTCTTCGCGTCTAGAGAGATTAGCTTGCAAAAAAGAGAGAAAAGGCTTCCCTTTTCTCTTTGGGGAAATGAATAGAAAGAACAAAATATTTCAAAATGGATTGTAGCAAATTATGCTGTGCTTCTATGTTAGGCTGCAAGAACAAAAACAGCTCCCCCCTTCAAATAGGCGATTGTTAGAAGGCAACAAGGACTTTCTGCTTCTTCCTTGACTACATCATCCACAGTGTATGGTATGCTTATGATTAGTAAGCAAGGATCTCTCAGTGGACAATGGCTGTGACGCTAACTGGATGCAACAATGGAAATGAATGTTTGGCTCTCTTAAATTTTAGCAAACAGCAGCATTGCAGGGACTGAAGATTCAGATCAGAACTGCTGGACTCAGAAAGGGCCAAAGCTTTTCTCAGCATTTTTCCCTCTGCGATTTGTAGAGGCACATTTTAGCAAAATGTTTTTTTTTAATTGTTCTGAAAATCATACAGCTCAGCACTATACAGAAAAGTTTCATCTCCAAAGATCATCAGATATCTGTAGGTATTTTTCTAATTGAATATGGGGCAAAGTTAGTTTTCTGTTTCGATGTTTTCCAGATATGCTTGCATGTTGGTGAGTTGTTTGCAGACCTGTTTTGGTGCTTGTCAGTAAAAGAAAGGAAATTAAAACCAAAATAACATTTTAGAGAAAGGTAAAGAGCAGTCAATGGGGATTCAGGAGAAGTAACTTGAGGGTTCTGTTAAATGCTTTTTGATAGACACACACAAATAAGCAGAGGGAGAGGGAGAGGGAGAGATTCTATGGTGCTTGGTTCTAAAGCTTTGCTTCAATGCTCTGTTTTCTCCGTGGACTTCCAATCTATAGCATGCCTTTCTTCTATCATGGGTGGGATTTCTAGGACTGCAAAGTAAAACAAATGAACTCTTACCAATGGTTAGGCACAGAATCCAGGATCTGTTTTACCTACAGATCATGATGTGCTAAAATGTTAAAATGTCTATGTTTGAGCAATAAAGATGTGGACATCTGCATTATGCATCAACTAAAGTGGATTTCCATTCATTACATTCTTTGGGGAAACATTGCATGCAGAAGGAAGAGATTTATTCGCACTTCCAAACCAGAAATCCTATCATTTTCAATCTATGATTGATCCCCCATACTTTCTTAGCTTAAACTATAGGTTACATCTCACACTGCAGTTCCATTTCCACAAACTTTCACATGTGCAATGGAGCATCCTCTTCCTCTTCTGCTGCTTGCAGTCCTCTCATGTGCCTCAGAATCTGCCCCGGGGGTAGGATTTTGGGGGAGAGGGTATTTGCGGGTGGAAGAGGAGAGGAGAAAAAAGGACCTCATAAGACAGTTTATGACTCAGCAGCAGAAGTCTTTTCTAACTAATATGGCACAAATCATTTGAGGGTTTTCATTCACAAAAGTTTGCTGAAATAGAAAAAAATGCATTTTAAAAAAAGGGAGGTAGGGAAAGATTGTGTGAATTTGCATTAAAAGTTTTTTTATAAAGTTATTGGATTTTCTTTTATTTAAAGACTGCATACATCATAGGATGTGAAGCAATACTGAGACCATTGAATCTTGAGACCAAATTGAATAAATCTTAAATGCCCCAACATCAAAGGCACTGCCTCACCAGGTACTAAGATGAAAGCTGCTTGAAAGCCCAAGGATACATTCTGGAGATGATATGGTCCTGAATAATAATAATAAAAACATACATATGTGTATGTCTAGGCATGCATTTATCTTTGTTTTCTGCTATATTGGCATTTTCCTGTGAGCAGATATAAAAACTAATAGCTAGGCAAGGTCAAATGTTGCAAATGAGATAATCGGAAGACAGTAAATTGAAGACAGGATGACCTTTTGGAAGATTCATCAATGATTTACATACAGTAATTTGCACTCATCCTTTATCAGGCTGGAGGAGTTGCTCCACAATGTCGTCATCAATATACTTAAGGAAGAGGCTGTCCAACTGTGGCCAGTACTGCTGAAATAGCATGAGGTCCAAAATATTCCTTTCCTGTCGGGTAAGCAACAACCCAGTGAATGTTTCTGAGCCAATTGCATTTAGCAAGAGATAATGTTGCCAAGAACAAAAACAGGGACTTAATTCTGCTTATTCCTGTATGGCTAAGCAGGAAATCAGGTGAAGCCAGAGCCAGATTACAAGACTCTGTTCTGGACCATGTTCTGCAGGCAAATATATTATTACTATTTTTATCATTTATTTAGTGTCAACTGTGTGCCAAGGGCTTTAAGGTGACACAGCTCCCAGCCTGAGAGCTTCCTATCTACATCAGGCTGAAAATGGACTAGGGGGAAAGGTGAGACATAATTAGACAAGGAATGTGGAATGGATGAGGGAGGTGGGGCAGAAAGGTCTGACAGAGCACATCACAACAGTCTTCCCCACATTTGCTTTCACTGCTATGCACACTGCTGGTGAATGTGGATTTGAAACAACACATGCCACTGCATCAGAATTCTCCTGTGGTCAAGAGGTTCTGTATTGTACTCATTCGTTTGGAATTCCTGTTGTGTCCCAGTTACACATTTAGTTTCAGGCCACAGCAGAGATCAGCTTTGGATTGTGAGATGCTGAGACAAGATATAGTCCAAACAAGTGAGGCCAAGGCTAGGCCAGGGGTCAAGGGGCCAGTGGTAGGATGCTACTAGAGAGGGGTTAGAGCGGGTGGCGCTGTGGTCTAAATCACTGAGCCTCTTGGGCTTGCTGATCAGAAGGTTGGTGGTTCAATCTGTGCGATGGGGTGAGCTCCCATTGCTCTGCCCCTGCTTCTGCCAACCTAGCAGTTTGAAAGCACACCAGTGAAACCAGATAAATAGGTATCACTGCAGCGGGAAAGTAAACGGCGTTTCCGTGCGCTCTGGCACTCATCACAGTGTCCCGTTGTGCCAGAAGTGGTTTAGTCATGCTGTCCACATGACCCAGAAAGCCCTTGATCTGAAAAACGAGATGAGCATGGCAACCCCATAGTCGCCTTTGACTGGACTTAACTGTCCAGATATCCTTTACCTTTTTTTTTACCTGGCTAGTCAAGAATGGCACAAAGAATATGATGATGATGTTCAGGGGAATAAGTTGTTCAGACTTATGGGTTAGCCCTGAGAAAGTTGTAAGCTTCCATGAGCTGGTCTTAGCCTGTGATGTCATTCGATGATTATAGCAACTTAAGCACTGCAGCACTTTTTTACTCAAGTTTGGAGGAGAGGTAGGCCGACAGTGGCACGGGACATGATTGCTAGGTCCCCCTATCTTTGGAGGCAGCATTCAGTGCACTAGAGTTGTCACACACTGTAATAGCTCAGATTTTGCTTTGTAAAATGCATCTCTGAAGATTTTGTGAATAATCCTGCATTCATTTACCTATTTTTTTTTTGTAATGAATGACAAACTGTATGAATGACAAGGATGGGTAAATATTTGGGATAAAGGTGAGCTCTGCAAGATTGCTGAAGATGAGAAGCAGGTTCCTGTGGCTGATAGCTTCCTCAGATAAACAGGACTTCCAGAGAAAAGAAGTCATACATTCCAGTACACCCATGTCCTCTTGTTTAGAGGCACTCTGATTATCCTCCTTCACAATATTGCACACCAGAGATGATGGCCTGTGTCCATGAAGTGATGAAAGGAGCATAGAGTCCAAAATAATGTCTGCAATCAACATGCCAGACTACTTGTCATATATCAAAAGACTGAGGAAAGTATTAAAAATTTGGGGACAGAGCCATTTTGAGATTAGAAGGAGCAATGTGTGTTGGGAGATTCATTCCCCATCTGCAGTCATAGGATTGTTGTCTGTCATATGACTGTATGTGTTTTCATTCCACAAAGTGGATGTGACGTAGACAAGATGTTTGTCTACTGTTCTGTTCCTGAAGTGGAACTGTTGTTTCCTTTGTTCTCTCTTCACTGCCTGCTGTGCTAGAGAGAGGTAGCCATGCTAAACAGCTCTGAGACAAAACTCTGCATTTTGCCACAATAAAATAGTTTAGCCTCATCCAATGGCTTTCCTGTGTATGTTGTTTTTCAAGCTAACAGATTATTGCACCCCCGGACTCTACCCATCCCTATTGGGTACTGCACTAACCATCAGGTTAGACCAGGGGTCAGCAAACTTTTTCAGTCCACTGTCCCTCAGACCTTGTGGGGGGCTGGACTATATTGGGGGGGGGGGGGTTGATGGACGAATTCCTATGCCCCACAAATAACCCAGAGATGCATTTTAAATAAAAACCACACATTCTACACATGTATAAACACCAGGCTGGTCCCACAAATAACCCAGAGATGCATTTTAAATAAAAGGACACATTCTACTCGTGTAAAAACACGCTGATTACCCGACCGTCTGCGGGTCGGATTTAGAAAGCGATTTGGCTAGATCCTGCGCCTGGGCCTTAGTTTGCCTACCCATGGGTTAGACAGAGCAACTGTCTTTGGTAACCATATCCTTGAAAAGCGTGAGTGCATGTGCTGTATGACCAAATGCTCTTGAGTAAATGAAATTGATTAAAAATAAAAACCTGGTACCACTACTTTGGTTTCTGTTCTTTCCTCTTCTTATCCTGGGTTGCATTCATGGAACAGATACCTGTAAATGTGTATGATTTTCAGTGCTGTTAAAATGCATTCACCAACAGACGGAGGGATTATCGGGTTGTTCTTGTTTTTGTTTTTATTACGTATTTTGTGTTTTTATATTGTGATTTTATGTTGTGAACCCCCCTGAGACCTGTGGGTATAGGGCAGTATACAAATTTTGATGTTGATGATGTTGATGGTGTGTTTCACACAATTGAACATTCTAACCCCACTCTCCATATCCAAACAAGATTGCTAAAAACAAATAATGCATCTTTAGAGAAGAATGGAATCCTGAAGTTTGAACATTGCCATCCGCATCTAAAAAGCAAAACCCTGTTTATTTTTATGGTTGTGGGTTGCACCCAAAGTTAGCATAGTACTTTGATGGGAGCAGGCCCTGAAAACTACTAAAACCAACAGGGTTTCAGAGAGCTGTCAGGTATTTTATGCTACTTTAAAGTAATACATACCAAGATGATGGGCTTCCTGCAGATTGTAAAGAATAAAGATGCAACATATATTTTATGTCTCAAGGATGCACATTTTTAAGACAGACAGTATAAGAATTAATGAATCACATAAACTGCTGCATCAAAAAGGCTTGCTTGGGATTAATGTGGTGTACATCTGAAGAAGACTTCCACTGCAGTTGAGTTATTGTATTTGATGTTGTTGTTTGTTTGTTTGTTTAAAAAAATGTCCTCTATTTTTCTATAGCATAAGATGAATTGCTTAAGAAACTTGGTATATTTGCATGGTGAAAAGGTAGTAGTAAAGAATTAAAGAAACAGGAGCAGTTCAGTGTAACTTTGAGCTTCATTGTCTTCACTCTAGTTTCCAGAAATCTACAATATTGTTTGAGACTATATTTTGGGATGCTTTAAATTGCTAATGCTATCAACAATCTGAGATTTTTTGCCATGCATCAGAAAACATTGTTGGCATCTGTGGAACTGAACAAAATAGCTAACAGCAATATTTGTTTCTGCACTTTGCTAGGGGAACTAAAATGAAATTATTTAGCTGGGGGGAATTCCCTCCCCAGAAAATGCAGAACTAGATGATGTTGTACTGCAAGCCTGTGCTGTACACATAAATTAAAACCAAAAATCATTTTCATATAAAATGGTATAAACTACATGGTTGCACTTTTGGATCTCAGGCCATTTGGCGGGCAAGAAAGCTGCTGTTCTGACAAGCTGATTGGAGAATTGACCCTATGTAAGAACCAGGATTCCACTATATTAGGCCTGGGGAAGCCACACCTCAACTGCCCCACACAAACCTATGACTTCACAGGGTTAACTTGAAACCAGTATGTATCTCTCACGGCCTAACCTACCTCATAGGGTTGTTGTGATAATTTAATGAGGTGTTATGTATTATTCATTTACTTATTTTTAAAAATAATACCCTGCTTTCTCCCTCCCACATACAAACATAAAAACAATTCTCTAATTATTAAAATTCAAATTATCAAACTGAAAACAAGAACACACCCTGAGCTCCTTGGAGAAAAGGCAGAATATAAATAAAGCATCAGTAACAACAAAACTGCTACAGCTACAGAGTTGATATTTTCAATGAGTTTAGTATCTAAAATCTTCAGATGTGCTGCTTTGTAGAGTGTGACCAGAAATAAAGTAGCTTGCTTCCAGATGACCTGTTTATTTAATATTCATCCTGATTTCTTTACACCAAGTTTACAGGGAAGTTAGTGTTGTAATATACAGTTACTGACTCACACGTCTGTGCCTGAAAGGGTTAACTTGTCCCCTGATCTCAAGGTGCCAGTGTGGGCATGGCTTAGCAGGCTCTCAACAGCCTCTGCCTTTGCCTTTGCCTTTTTGTATTCTTGCTTTCTGGAACAAGCAAAGTGCCATACAGCTCTGGCTCCCAACTGCAAGAAAAACCAAGTGTACTGAATCTCTCCAAAAGGTAGGTTTTATGGTCTGCATATTTGCTAACCCAAAGATTGTATAATTATTTTTGTAAGGAAACCAAGTTCTTTTCTTTTAACTCATTTGGGACCTTTTTATCTTTCTGTGAACAGATGGAGATTTGTTTGCTGCAACTTCTGTTAACTATGTGAGTGAAACATTCACTAATTTGCAAAGCTATGTGTCTGTGATTTATTCTAGCCTAAGTATTTTCATGGGGAATGTTTGTTTAAAGCTGGATAAGGGCAGATGTAAAACTAACCAGGTTTTAATGTGCATGGAACAATCGCCATTAACTCTGCTATGAGAGCGTAAGAATCTCTTTTCCAAACATCTCTCTACAACAGTTAGAGGGCATCAGCTCTTTATTGAAATTAATTCTGATTTGCGTCAAGCAAATTAATTCTGGTGTTGTGTCAAGCAAGTATTATAGCCCCACGCTTCCCAGTTCATTTTGCCATCACTTCCCATCTTGCATATAGTCTGATTTTGGGAAGAAAATGGCTTAAGAAAGCCAAGCACACTTTAATTGCATAACCTGAACTGAAAGGTAGGTGACTGAATCCCACCTGAAAACAGCAACAGTTTGGAAGCACCCTGAATTATTTTAGTTCCTTTAATTTAGGCAGGTCCAGATTTTCTTGCCCTCTTCTGTATCTGGTCTTCCAGTTCTCTAGACTGTCCAAATTTGGATTTCTATGGAACTCCAATATTTTTTTTTAGAGCATTTATTAAATGCCTTATTGCCCATAATAACATAGAAGAGCACTGCTGAATCAGGGCAGTAACCCATCTAGTACAGCATCCTGTTCCCACAGTAGCCAACCACATGCCTGTGGGAAACTTGAAAGCAGGACTTGATGCAACAGCAGCTGTCACATCTGTGATTCCCAACAACTGGTATTCCAATACATTCTGCATCTAATAGTGGAGGTAAAGCCTAGCCTGGGGCTGTCATGCTAGAACACAAGCAGGCAAAGTGTGGCGAGAGGGGGTCATTTTGTATGAGAGGAGAATATGTCCTACTATGCTTCATTTTATCCACTTTTAGGGGGACTGCCTCTCCTATAATCTACCACATTGCTCTTTCAGGGTCCAAGATGTATGTTGGAGCCAACTCCAAAAAGGAGAATCATCTGCCACATCTATTAAATCTATAGGGTTTGTGGCATTTGTGAGTAGCATTGCTAACAGAAAGACAGGAGACAGTGAATATTCAACAGGAGGATTAAAAATGCAGGCTCCTCTGCCTGGACAGCATCCTAAATTGAAAGTGTTCTCAGGGTGGCAAGGTTAATGAGTGTTATTTACAGAAACCAATTTGAGAACCTATTTAACTTCAACATCATGCAGAGATGAGTCCTGACCTAGTAAGTTAATAAATAGGGGTTTCCACATGCGCAAGACAGAAGCCAAGCACATAATTAGCAGCCCTCTACATTTGAATGAGCTGGGACATTGTGCAAACATTTAAAATATCAAAAGGAACATTTAGAAATAAAAGTTGGTGATGAGCCGGGGGGGGGGGAGGGGAGAGTCCAAAGACTTGCACAGAGTATTTAGGAGAGTTCATATGTTTCCTTCCTCTGTTTTGGAAGTGGTGGTGAAATCAAAATAGAAGGCATTTTATTTCAGCATTCTTACCCTGAGATGATTCTTGTCTGCATATCAGGAATTCTAATCACAGCCCTTGGTGATTATTCTGTCAGTCAAAAGCCACTGCAGGACTACGTAAAAGATGACACTGACACCCAAAAAACCATGTTCGGCTGAGGTGAATATTGCATATATTCTTTTGTGGGGCCGTTTCTTCCCCATGAAAGTAGGATATTCAGAGATTTTTCAGGGAATAATGTTCAGTGATTTGTGTCTTACCTTAAATATGAGGTCCCTGTGGTGTTTTCCACTCTTTCCCCTCTTTTCTTAATAAACAAAAACAAAACAACCACAAATCCTTGCTGCTACTTCACGTGGAACAGAATGCCCCTGGGACCTGACACTGGATATTTTATTATCTCTTCCTTACTTCATTTGTCACTATAGGAAAGTCTTCAGTTTTTCTCGCCACTGTACTGGGAGCTCACAATCCTGCTTTGCCCTTCACTTCCATATTCTGCAGCTGATTTCCCAAGCAGGATTTCCCAAACTGTAACGTTGACCTTCAGTGGTGCTATTACAATGCTTTAGTGTTCTGACTACAAGGAAGGAATACAGCAGTACAGCTTGCAGCTGCTTTCATCTTCAAGGGAAAGAAATACTACTAAAAGAGAGGCATTACTGAACATCCTACTACATTTCTTTACAGTTTGGGGGTGTATCTTATCTTAGAGGATAGTGGGATCTCATGCTATGAATAGAGCAGGGTCACATCTTTTTAAGAGACTATTACTGTATTGGGTTGCATCCCGTCCTGGTCCTACTCAGATTAGATTCATTGACGTTAATGAACATGACCAATTTATGTTCATTAACTTCAATGGCTCTACTCTGAATAGAACATAGCTAGATAGAACCCGTTGTTGTTGTTGTTGTCATGTGATATACAAGTAATGTATTCCAGCAGCGTGAAGATTTCTGCTCATGCAATAGAACAGGCATGTCCAACAGGTAGATCATGATCTACTAATAGATCACTGGACATCTGTGGTAGATCACTGGCTCTCCCCAAAGAAGCTCAGCAACTTCGGCTCCCCTAAAAAAAAAGCTCTACATCTTTGCCCTGAAGCTCCAAAACAGGGCTTTCCTTCCTAAAAAAAAGCTCAACTTTGACCTGAACCCCCTAAAACATGGATGGCTTTCCTTCCTAAAAAAAAGCTCAACAACCTCGACCTGAACCCCCCAAAAGCCAGTTTTTAACTCTGTGAGTAGATCGCAGTCTCTTGGAAGTTGGCCACCCCTGCAATAGAACTTCCCTCCTTGCAACACAAGCTTGCAGGTTCGATCTCCTTGTGGGACCGCTGCATATTCCTTCATTGTAGGGCTGGACTGGATGATCCACAGACCCCTTCCAACTCTACAATCCTATGATTCTATGCCCACTAAATATGTTCTAGGGGTTCTCCAAACTCTCTACAGCAGATTTGGGGAGGACATGGGGTGTGCTGGGGCGAGGCGATAGGTGGGAGTTCTGTTGGACAAGCAGAAATACTTGCATTGACATGCAGGTGAGGCTACCCATCTGTCAAGCACTTGACGTCAATATGTCATACAGTATTAACAAGTGGATTGGGTCGCCCACCTGTAAAAGTCTCTTGCACTTTGCAAGTCACCTCATGTCCCCCTTTTAAGCACCTAATCTCGGAGTCTTAAAAGGGGAATGGGAGGACCTCTGAGATTAGGGATTTAGGAGGAAGGAGAAGACTTGCAAAAGGCTGGCAAGATACTTTGTGAGGCTCCCCCTTTAATCACTGGTCTTGAAGGCTTAGAAGGGAAGCAGAAGATGACTTACAAAGTATTTTCCAAATATCCCTACACTTCCCTTTTAAGCTTCCAAGATTGGGGACTTAAACAGGGAGGAGGGAGACTTGAATAAAGCTGTAAGCAATCTTAAAGCCTTTGCAAAAGGCTCTTTGCAAAAGCTGCCATGTGCAAGCCATTTCAAAAGGCACTTTTCCACAGGGCTTTAATCCTTGCTCATCTGATTAAATCCTGCTGTCTTGTCTGCATGAACTTGTTCTCTTCTGGGAACAGGATAATGTGGCCAATAGAGAATTAAACCCCTCCATTCTGTCTGTCAATTGATGTCACCACCGATATCAGGCAATGGGTGGCTTGACTGATAGTGCTTTGGGAGAAACAGCCTTGCAGGACTGATTAGACCAGGACTAAGTGAGATGTTCCCCACCCTGCTTTATTTTGTAGAAGAAACCATGATTCTTTCATCTTGGCCTTTGCTCATGCCCAACATTTTAGTCTCTTTTCTTATTAGTCTAAATGAAGATGGACTTTCTGCTGCACCACATGAACATCACCTATTTAAATGCTGCTGGAGCTACAGACTGATTAGATTGCATGGCAAGATGAGGTGCACACATCAGAAAGAAACATAATTAACTGGGGCAGGAGGTCAGGGAGACAAAACGGGGAAGAAGAGCAGCAGAGTGTGCGTACAGGAACTGGAAATCAAACCATTCAAATCTTGTTAGTTGTAATGGAAACAAAATGTCAGGTTATCATCAGATTAGTCAGGCCAGCCTTAGAAGAAGGACAAAAAAGGCTTACTTTTTCTTCAGCAATAGAACAGATAATTTCCCATTAAACAAATGGCAGTCAGGAAGGTTTCAATGACTACTGTAGATACTGTATACTCAAATCACAATAGCCACAAAAATTATTGTCATGTTCTTTCTCTTTCTGCTAAGAAGAAAAGACCTTGTTCTAAAATATGGGAAACTTGTGTACGAAAAGGCCACCATGTCAGTGAAGAAACAGTTTATCATTTATTAGTTGCATACACATTGACCCTATGACTACCCCTTGAAGCAAGTTTTTTCCCCCAGGCACATCTTATTTCTTTCATGCCCCAAAGCTCAATTGTGGGACTTCTCCAGGAAAAAAACCACAAAGTGCCTCCTCTTTAGGAGCAGCTAGAGTCATTGTGAGGAACAAATCACCATTATGCAGTAACAAATGAACAAAATCACTTTCCTACAGTTTTAGAACCAAAATGAGTGCAAAGGTATGGGGCACATGACTTTTTTTCAGCTGGAACTTGCCGGAACTCAATCCCGGCATCTCTCAAGTGGGCGTCATTGCCATTATAAGACAATTCATGATCAGTTCCAACACCTTTTTCTAGAAAAATAGCACTGATGAGGCATACAATAGCACTGATGAGGCATACAAACAAACGTTTCTTTATTCAAGCCTAGACAAGGATATGTTAGACCCAAATTTTCCTATGTAATAAATTTGGTTTTATCAACAGTCAGAAGCAGAAGCTGAACATTGACAGCAGAGAGAGAGAGAGAGCACCATTTTTCTCCTTTCTGTGATTCCCAATCCTCTAGGAGAGGACTTGTTCAGCAGTTAGTATTCCATATGTAATCTACCACGAGGTATTAAAAGCACCACAGGAAGTGGCATGAATTTAGGATAGTGAATTTTAAAGTACAAAGGAAGGGTGCTTCCCTAATGGCTGCCTAGGGATTAAAAATCAAAGCCTTGACTGGTTTAGTTCAAATAATGAAAGATTTGTTTCTAGAATGGCATTTTAGGTAACAACCCTACTCAAATTTACATGAGATTAAGTTCTGTTCTGTTCGCCTGAAAAGACTTAATTCTGAGTAGGGAGGCACTGCCAACGTCCTAGTGGAAAGTTACTCTTCCTGGCAGATGTCCATTATACGGTGCTTGTTTTGCTTCTAATATGTATCCGGTATGTATTATATTTGCATAATGAGATAAGATTTCTGTAATAATGTTCAATAGAAGTCAAATGAAAAATCCCAAATCTCTTATTGCATTCTGGTCACCTTTGACTGTATTAGATTTCTTGATGGGGCAAGTCATTCTGAAGTTGCTGAGACAGAAGCTATATTGATCTGCCAGGAAAGTCAAACAATGCCAGATGCCAACGTCCTGCTGAATGCATAACAACATTAACATATTTATGAAACAGATAACTTTGTGAAAAGCAAATAACAGGTGCGCAAATGTGTAAAGATAATGAATATTTGGGGAGTGGGGAAGAGAGAAAGAAAACCTTTCAGTTAATCCAACTGGTGCTGACAAGACAAGGAGACCTGATGGCAATGAAATGTACAATGAGCATCTTGTAAGGAAGAGCACAAGTAATAAAAGATGTTGCTAGCCTCTTAACTAGCTGCCCTAGCTGGAAGAAACCTTTCAGGGACACGGCTATCAGTGGCTATCAGCATTATAGCTCTATTCAACTATATCCAGTACCAGAGACAGTGTGTCTGAGACACAAATCCTGGGGAACAACAGCAGGAGGGGATTACTGTATTCATGTCCTGCTTCTGAACATTGCATAGGCATCTAGTTGGCCACTGTGGGGGAAAGGATGCTGGATAAGATCATCTTGTATCGCCAGTGCTGGATTTACAATGCTTCTACCAATGCTTAAATTTCAGCAATGCTGTACTTTCATTGCGTAGATAAAGAAGAGAACAAGGTCTTGTTTCTCATAACCAGATGCTATTAAGTTTGGGCCTCTCAAGGTCTCCTAGCCCAGGACATCCAGTTTCCTTAATCTGGACCTGTCCCCACAGGTGGATTAGCAGTATAATTTTGCTTTCCTACTGCTCACACGTTTCCTGTTGCACCAAGAGGTCAGCTTCATAATCCTGCTAACGTTTAACCTTTGTTCTTCCCCCTTTTCTTCCCCCTGGGCTTTTCACTTGCTTGTCCAAATTTATTTGTATATCACAGCACCTCTAAACCCTCAGCTGCACTACCAGAAATTGTATTGGGATCCATTCCAGGCTGTCTCCTATTATGGTAAGTTCCTCTGATAACCAGCATCTCCCTCTACTTCATGTCCACAGTGGCCTTTTAGCCTAAAGCTGTGGTGATGAATTGCAGGAGCAAATTAAACCAATTAAAAGTACAATCAGAAGAACTAAATTCAAACTTTGGGGGTGTAGGTCTTTTCCTTCCTAGACCGCTGTAACACCTATTCCCTTCCAACTGTCACTCTGTAAAGCTGTATTTTGACATAACAGATAATGGTAAATTTATTACTCTCAGGTTTTTCTATCACAGCGGACATTCTTCTTCCCTTTGGATGAAACAAAGTTTTGCTCTAGTTGATCCTCTATTGTTAGACGCTTTCTAAAGCCAATATCAAGCCATTCACATTTCTGTTGTAAGAAA
The DNA here is from genome assembly GCF_965207765.1 of Zootoca vivipara. NCBI lineage: Eukaryota > Metazoa > Chordata > Lepidosauria > Squamata > Lacertidae > Zootoca > Zootoca vivipara. Next base: position 34,791,893 of record NC_142591.1, on the reverse strand, counting down.
TTCCCTCTTCTTCTCTAGGTTCACGGCTGTCACTTATGTACTTATCTTATCTCCATGATAACTTTCCATATTGTACGAAAACAGGGAATACCTGTTAAGACGTGACTTTTTGGTGCCCAAGGTGTAAAACAACAATTTGAATGTATATTGTAAACATGCTTTTTCCTGTAAGGTGTTAATAAGCCCTTGTAACTCAATTAGATCACAGCTTGTTAAATGTTAATGAAACAGTAATCAATTTATCTTCACTCCTTGCCTCTCATTGCACCCCAGGCTTGCACAATAACAGTCCAGCATTGCATGCCCTAGCGTGTCCTATTACTTAAGCAAATTAATTTAGATTGCTTTTCGAAATCCATGGGATGCTAGATGAAAAAAGAACTATATGTAGACTTGAGCTTTATTTAAGGATTTTTAGCAGAAGTTCATATTTATTGAATAGCTTTGTATATATGCTGTTCAAGTCAAAGACTGATGTTGTATCATGTAGACCAGGCTTCCCCAAACTATGGTCCGGAGGCCGGATGCGGCCTGCGAGGCTCATTTATGTGGCCCCCGGCAACCCCCGCCACTCACTGCCACCACCCGCTCTTACCAGTGCGGCCCAGTGCGGCTGCCCACTTCCGGGTCACTAAGGCGTCGGAAACAGCTTAAGCGCATGCGCAAGAGTCAATTCCGGCACACTTCCGGGCCGGAGGAGGCCCATGCACAGGCACACAAGCTATTTCCGTTTTTCCGTTGACCCGGAAGTGCGCCGAAAACCGTGTGTGCACATGTGTATGGACGCGTGCTCCTGTGCGTTCCGGCCCACTCCAGCCCACAGCACGATCAGCACTAGTGGCACTGGCCCGTAGCGAGATACGTTGGGCTTTAAGTTTTTGATTAGGAGGAAAGTATACTGCCAACCTAGCAGTTTGAAAGCACCTCAAACAGCAAGTAGATAAATAGGTACCGCTCTGGCAGGAAGGTAAACGGCGTTTCTGTGCGCTGCTCTGGTTCTCCAGAAGCAGCTTTGTCATGCTGGCCACAGGACCTAGAAGCTGTACACCGGCTCCCTCGGCCAATAAACCAAGATAAGCACTGCAACCCCAGACTCGTCCGCAACTGGACCTAACGGTCAGGGGTACCTTTACCTATACTGCTTTTAGAAATAGCCTGGGATGGCTCCAGACTTGGGGGCGGGGGGGGGGGGCTTGGCATAGTGCTGGCTCTGACTCTTCACCCTGCCACACACACACATACACACGATGTGCCATATGTATTCTTTCTGCCCATCCACCACTATAAGGCCTAGCAAAGGAGGTATGTGAGTGTTGGCAAAGCTTGGTTTATCTGGGGAGGAGCCCTTCTGAGCCCCTGGACCTCTGAGCCAATGCTTGTTGGTGTTCAACCCATCATCTTTGGAAGGCAGATGAATGCCAACTAAAATTTGTAGCTGACCTGAGCCTAAGACAGCACCGTAGCCAGCCAGCCTTCCTTCTGAAACCGAGTCCTTAAACTTTGCAAAATATTCACTGAATAATAGACTTCTTCTTGTAGATGTATGGAAATGTTTGATAAACACGTAAGAAAGCTTTCTGAAATGATAGGTTCACAATATACATTTTCACACACAATGTATAGCACCTAGAAATCATACTGTGGAACAGTTGCAGCTTTCTTTTCCCCTCATAATTAATGTAAAAATGTAATGTAAAAAAAAATAGCTTTCCTTTTAAACTTACTTCAAGTTTAATATCATCTGAAGATTTTGTATAGTTGTTCCTTTAGTTTATATAGCATGGTATGTTTTGTAAGCACATGGTGCCCAAACTCAATCCCTGGCAACTCAAGGTAGGAGTATGAAACACCCTGGTCTGAAATGTTGGAAAACAACACTCTTACAGTCTAAACTAGTTTCCTGTTTTCTGCACATTATGCATGACGATGTTTATGTAACTTTAAGAATCCTTTAGCTCATAAAGAGAAATGCACATTCATTTGCCAACATTGTTCATTCATGCAAAATCTTTGTCAATTTTCCACAATAGAAAATTAGTGTATGTATGTGTGCCTATAGTTCAGGATATCAGCATTCTTTATTCCATCTCCCATTTCAATGGGAATGATGTTATGGCACTGGGCAGAGGGAAGAGAAGTCCCCCCCCCTCCATTACAAAGCCTTTGGGAACAATGCTAAATCATGATGTAAATCATTGTAACCAGAAGCATTCAGTTCTAGGACTGCAGACACATTTCAGTGAGGAGCCAAGGAGGTCCAGCTCTACCATTTGACGGAATGAGGCAGCTGCCTCAGGGGCCAGATCCAGCAGCTGGAACCCCCAGCCACCTCTCTAAGCCCCAGCCCCCAGCCATTTCTCTTTGTTGGAGGACAAAGTGGTGTGTGAAATATAGGGATCTTCTGCACCTCCTAAATTGGGCTGCTGCAGAGGGTGCTATTTTGTCATCATTTTTGGGAACAAGGTCCTCAGATAGGTTGTCCCTCCCAGTCACTCCACTCAGCAATCATTTTATGATATTTTAATTGTATAATTGTAGAAATAATTTAATTTTGAAGAGTTCAATCTTTTGTATTATATCTAAATTTATTTCATTGTACACCATTTAGGTAGATTATGGCTATGAATTATTTTATAAATATAACTCAGGCCCACTCCAAACATTGTATGAATTTGGGTCCTTCACTGAATACCTGCATACCACTAGTTCATGAACTCAAGGCAGTAAATTTTTAGATAATAGATTTACTTACTGAAATTATATTGACACTGTTTTACTAATGGCAAATAAATACTAACCTAAATGAAAGCTAATCTCGGACAAATATATCTCATTCTCATAGCAAACATAAGCTATGATAAGTTATTTGAAGAGGAGATTTATTAACCTTTCACTTATTAAAATTCCATTCAGGTCTGGAGATAAAAATTGACATTTTTAATCATGAAAACATACAGTGCCTGGATATTTGCACAGAGGAGTCTGCTTGCAAAGGAATATGAATTAGCTGAGTGGCTGAAAACCTCCAAGTCAATAACCCATTATAGTTTAGGAACAAACAATGGAAGTGCAATGATGAAAGTTGAATGTTCTTGAATTAATCAAGGGTAGATGCGGTTTTATCAGCTAATCTGGTCCCCAGCTAATTATTGTAATAGTTAATGTGTCATGGATTATGTTAACAATGGACAAGAGAAGTGATATTTATTTCACTTCCTAAAAACTGAGCTGGGTGGAGAAAGAAATCCAGTAAGAATGGTTGACCCGGAAGCTGAATCTAGAAGCGGCAGAAGTTGTAATGATAGTGTTCTCTAGAATTGTTGTTTCTTCCCGTTCTGAAGGGCATTGTGCTTCTATAAATTAAAAAGCAATGGTGGGCTCTGGGCTCTCAAATTTCAGCAACGCTAACATTTGTGCACGCACTCCGCCTCTCGCGCTCCATTCTACAGCATTGTTGTGGTGCCCCCCCCCACTGCAATGAAGCACCCAGTGTGGCTAAACCCGTTTTGCTACCTTGAAACCACCTCTGAATAAAGTGTGCAGCATTGGAGGTGTTCCTGGGCCCATATTTGCTGCTCAACTATCAGCAGGGATAGTAGCTGTGGCATTCCTGTCAGATTTCAGAACTCCTGTAACCACTTGCATTTTCTACTGTTGTTCTTTCTATATGGGACTGGTAGCTTCATCTAGAATCATAGAATCATAGAGTTGGAAGAGACCACAAGGGTCATCCAGTCCAACCCCCTGCCAATCTAGACAAGACAAGAAGCTATAGTGCCCTGTATATAAAGTGGGCTGCATCCCTTCATTGCCTTAGCCTTCCCCACTACTGTTCCCCTTCAATGACGTTCACAGCCATGATGCCTTTTTCTCCATGCATTTGTCCAATTCCTTTTTCAAACTGTCTTTAAAATACAGGAGCCAGCTAGTGTCCACCAAGATTATTGTATGTGATTCCCAGCTTTCTAAATGTGTCTCTCTGCTCCTGGACTGTCCAGATATGGAGGGTTGTGTGACTTCCCACACTGCTTAGGTCAACTGAGCAATGTTTAGCATTTGCTCTCTTCCTGCAAGACTGACCATTCCCAGTTGCCTAGGCAACACGGCAACACTTTCTTCCTTCACAGGAACAGAAGAATATGCCACACTGGAGCCAAGCGGTTCATTGTGTCTGCAAACATGGGTTTGTTTTTTTGTTTGTTGTTGTTGTCCTTCCACAGGCAGGGGAAGACTTTCTTGTTCCAACAGGCTTTTGAGAATGGACTGCTTTAAATGAAATAGCTGGTGCCATGTTGTTTTTATTGTAATTATTTGTATAGTTTTAATATAACATAGGAATGTGTGTGTGTGCGTGTGTGTGTGATAATTTTTCATGTTTTTATGTTTTTAGTAGTTTTATTATTATTATTATTATCTGTAAGCTGCTTTGAGTCCTAGCAGAGGAAAAAGTGAGGTATAAATTAATAACAACAACAACAACAACAACAACAACAACAACAACCAGGCGACAATTACAAATTTGCCCTAAATCAGGCCTTGAGTATTCTGAATATTTGTTTTCTTCTCAGAATACATCTTCAGAATATACCAATTTTGAAATGTGAATACTGTTACTGAACAGATGTTCTCTTACTATATTGAAACAGCATCATTCAGGCTTTATTTCCCTTTTCCTGGTTAGTTTTTTTTTTAAAGGTCACAAATCCAAAGCATGCAATATTTACCTCTATTTTATGCACACTATTCCTTTTCAGACAATACCACACTACACTCCCTACACACTGGGGCCTTCATCTCTTCTCTTTGTGTATCAAATGATACAGTAAGGTAGAGAAATTGTGAATGAATGCTTTCATCAAACCTGCAATGCACACCTTGGGGTTGGTCCAGAGGTTGCAGTCGGGGGAGAACATGGCAGCTAGGCTGCTTTTTTGGGGAACTACAGCCAGTACTGTATATAACACCTTGCTTTTAGGAATAGCACTGGCTGTCAATATGCTACCAGGCCAAGTTCAAGCTGTTGGTACTGATATATAAGTTTCTACACAGCTCAGTTTGTGTGCCGTTTAATCCTAATATACATATTTTTGCAAAGCAATTTTACCTACCGGTAATATAATGCATTTTTTCAATGTTATTTTCACTAACAGATACATTTTAAGCACACTGTGCCCCTATATTTGCATTTTGGCATACATTCCTTGACCAGAGACTTGCACTGGAAAATCCAGAGATGAGCACATTTCAAAGGATGCTTGTGTTTTAGTTTATGTGTTGTTTTGGAAAGTGTGATTTACATAAGTTTGCCTTTACAGTGGAACCTCGGTTTATGAACACCTCGGTTTATGAATTTTCGGTTTATGAACGCCGCAGACCCATCTGGAACGGATTAATTCACTTTCCATTACTTTTAATGGGAAAGTTCGCTTCAGTTTATGAACGCTTCAGTTTATGAACAGACTTCCGGAACCAATTACACCCATGTTTCAGTTTATGAACGCTTCAGTTTAAGTACTTCACGGACCTGTCTGGAACGGATTAATCCACTTTCCATTACTTTCAATGGAAAAGTTCGTTTCAGTTTATGAACGGTTACTCCGTGGACCGTCTGGAACGGATTAATCCACTTTCCATTACTTTCAATGGGAAAGTTCGCTTCAGTTTATGAACGCTTCAGTTTATGAACAGACTTCCGGAACCAATTGTGTTCATAAACCGAGGTACCACTGTAAATGAAAACTTAACCAAATGTCTCTTTCAACCCTTAGGGCTGCAGAGAAAAAGGAAAATAAGATAAAATTGCCTGCACCAACAAAAGTGTTTCCTGAGTAGAGTTCATAGGATCTACAGATTCAACCAAAGTGTATAAAACACATAAACCAAAGTAAAATTCCATGTAATATAATTTTATATTACACTAGCTGTACCCAGCCAAGCGTTGCTGTGGCTCAGTCAGGGCCCCCATTTCCCAGGACAGGCGTATGAGGTAACGACAGACCTCTCTATGTTGTCCCCGGTGGGCGACATCATCTTCCCCCCCAAGTGACGTCACCCTCCACCCCAACCTCTCTCTCTCTCCCCCTCCCATACCATATGCACATTTGGGGGAGGGTTGTCCGCTTCCCCCAGCGGATCCTCTTTCTCTCTCTCGAGAAAACTTTGCTACAAAGTTTCTAAGTCTTGACTTGGCCAGAACTATTACAAGAAATATTAGGCACAACAGTACTAGTCATGAATTGTTCTATAAGGTGAACAGGAAATTTTAATTTCATGCATCATTTGCAACTTGTTCAACTAATTCCACAAACTCAGAAGGTGTTCATAAAAGCTAATGAGAAACTAAATAATGGTATTTTGTTGTTTCTTAGGCACCATATGAATTGTCGAGCAATTTTACCTTTTACTCCTTGAGTTATTCTACCTCCCCTCTTTTAGTCTCTTTGCCAACAAGGAGCAAACAATAACACAAGATCCTGATATTCATGTAACAGGGTCTAAAACGAAACAGTTTGGAAACACAAAGGGTGGGATCCAAAAGTGGAAGGAAGGAAGACTGACGACAACTGAACCACACTGTTCAAAGTCCTGCTATGCTCTTGCCAACAGATTGGAAGCAAGGGCACGAACTTACTGCTTTATTTTCAGATAGCTTGTGAGGAACTCAAGACATCCAACCAAGGGGAAAAATGTTTTTTAAAAAAACAATTTACTTTAATAAAATAAAATACTGACCTTCCTAATTGAAACTTCACAGAAAAGGGGCACATTAAAGAGCCAGAGAAAAACAAGGAAATTAGCAGGAAGAAACTATGATGGGATAAAAGAATAGGGTAGCTTCAGAAGGCACCATTGACTGTATAAGATGAGTCAGCTGCATCTGAACTGGGGTAGGTTGATGGCTTCCACAACAGTAGCTTTTAATTTATACCTGCTATAAAGGTCTCATTGCAGAACACCACATTTGGTGGGGGATTGTTGTGGTGTGGGGAGAGAGAGGCTGTTATTTGTGTGTCCATAGGAACAGCATTATGGCCAAATTTACATACTGGGTCTTGAAGTGCATGACATGCTGTCACTAGGAGTTGGGTGAAGCCAAAATATTATTAAGGTTCTCACAGACCAGCAGCTGTTGCAGTGACATTAAGAGTTGGAGAAGCAACAGCAGGTGGGACCACATATGCCACTTCTTTCTGTTCCAGTTGCACATATCTGCCAGGCAATTATGGAAAAGGTCAGGGAATCTTTTCCTGAAAGGACTATCCCAAACATCTATGTAACCCAATAATGATGGATCATACTCGGCAGAAGAGACCAAAAATGTTGACGAAGATACAGACCATATGTACTGTACAATGCCATTATCCATGGACTTTTCCTATAAGGAATTATCTGTGTCATCTATTATCTATCCAGGGATTGGGAACAAAGAAAAGAAAACTCTTTCTCCCCCCCCCCCAAAAAAAAATAGTATTCTGCTTGTAATCAGAATTAGTGGAACAACCAGCGTTTGGAATTACGATATATAGAGAATGAGACCATTTGGAAGTTCCAGGCTAATTGCAAGCCAATCCCAATTTTCTCCAGATTTTTGATCCAGCTCATGACTCTTTCAAATAAGAATAGGAAGAAGATTATTGTCTCGGGATTCCTCGCAGGTATTCAGGACAAAGTAAGAAAACAACACAAAATAATAGCCTACAATAACAGATTTTAAACAGTATCAGCCCTTCCTACTCTCTTAGCTGCTCTGTACCTTTCCGGCTGAAACTTACCTAGCAAAAATGAGAAGGGCAGTAGGTCCACAGGGGGCAGTAATACCCTTGGGCAGTGTAGTAAACAAGGGATTGTTGGTCCTTACACTTGGGAAACCTTTGGGAAACTACAGTTCTCAGGAATCCTAATGTCCAGGATGCTGTTCCTATAGTATTGAAGGGTCTTATTATGCACGCTTCTTATTGCTGCCATTACCACTAGATACGTTCTGGGGAAATGGCTGGAAAAACTCTCTTCCCTCTCTTCCACCATGTGGACAACACCATGTGTGGAATGTGTACATCACACAGACGTCTGTATGAAAGCTGCCCTCTTCACCCATCCTTCTCCCCACTTTAAGGTCAAAAACGTGGTGCCCTGGGAAGGAAGAAAATTTAGCATACTGAGAACCACAACATATGGGCGCATATGCTTCCTGCGCCCACTTGGACTGGCTGGATTGACAAAATTTGAACTTATAGGTGGCAGGAAAGACCAACCACTCCAAGCAGCTGGCCAGGGGACTTCCCAGTGGACAGACATCAAGCATGGTGTTACTCCCTCAGGCCTGGAGCCTGCTGCAATGGGCAGCAACCACCACCCACCCCTGGACTGGTAAGCAACCATTATTGTTACTTTATGAAGGCTAACTTTAAATGTTAGAATGGTGGTGATGCTAATACCTATCAGCCTGACCATTTGCCAGGTAAGACTGAATGTGAATCCTGTATAATTCTCCATGGTTGCCTGAGCATTTCAGGTTATCTTCAGAGGTCTTTCTTTTAGTCTAATTGCCATGCTGGTTAAAGATATTGGAGAATCTTAATAGTTCTGACCCAAAACCTGGGCCAAGGGTCCTGAGATTTCAAATAGATTCTTTTTAAAGTCATTTCTCCTTCAACTCTCACTTCTGCAAACCAATTGGACAGGAAACATTCAGATTTATTTATAGTACTGTTGTACAAAAGCAGCTAGAACTGGCAGGATTCCTTGCTATTATCTAAGGAGAGAAATTTGCAGGATAAGAGAGCTGTTCAGAAAAAAAAATAACATTGGAAGCTAAAAAGATGCTCCCTGCTAATGCAACTTCAAGCAGCATCCCACTTTTTGACTTTCAAGGTTTTGACTTGATGTCAGCTTGACAACAAACTCCTTGCCTTGCTGTCCTCTTCTAATGTTGCAGTTGCTAATTTTGAAGTTTTTTTGTTTTTTGCTAAGTAGCTTGATTGTAAAGCAAGGTGCCAGCTGGGTGCAGGAATCTGATTAATACCCATGAAGAAGAACACTACTTAGTGGAGATGATGGATTTCATCCAAGTGCCTTGTAAAATACTGATTGCAGAAAGAACTGCTTACTGGGCTGATGCACCCTTCAGTGACAACTGAAGGCTTGGTGACCTGCTTCCTTTTCCCTTTCCTAACTGTTTGGGATGAATTGGTTTTGTCCATGGTGCAATGTCATGGCCCTTGGCCTGAGTTCCTGGTCAGAGCTGTGTTGAGTGAGAAGGTCTGCAGGGGGATTCATCACACTTAGAAGTCTCCCTGCTATTTGTAACTCTGCATGATAAAGGTTCCCAATTGCTGATAGGGATCCCAAACATGCAAAGAATGGCCCTTCGGATCTTCTGACACATGAAAGTCTGAGGCTGTAGCTAACAGGGGCAAAGTGCATTGCCCTAATCCACCATTCCCATCTTCAGGCAAACACTTGAACAGAGCTTCTCTCATGATCTCTTTAAACTCTCATCTCAGAACATATCCATCACTTTGAGGATGTTCTTGTTTTGACGTCAAATTCAAGCTATGCAGCAACTGAGTATGCATTATATCAGGTTCACTTCTTTATGCTTTTGCCTATCTCTGTTTCCACCACAGGAGAAGTTAATAAGGAGAACAATTTCTGAAGTGATATTCTTAATCTGGAACTACAGTGCCTGTTAGTATGCCCTGTTCAGCCCACGACTTAAGCGCATGCATGGGCTAGGCGACTGGAGCACCTTCACTCTATTCTAAAGAGGCATCTCTCTCTCCCTCTCCCTTTCTCCCTCTCTCTTCCTCTCCCTCTCCCTCCCTACTTCCTCTCTATATTGTATCTATGTATGTATCTATCTATATATCTTACTTGCTTCATGATTTCTTTCAGAGTTTTCTAATCTAGGTTGTGCACGTCAGAATATAAATATATATCAGATAAGCACATTTAGGCAGAGACTGCACCCAAGCATCCTTTGGAGCAATTAAGCTATGAAAAATAGTACAGGTTTTGCAAACAGATTTAAGAAATGACTCAGTACCTCATATGTAGGATTCACCAACCTTGACATAGTTTTTTAAGTGCTTGTGAGTTGAATATCAGTGTAAGGACATCCCTTCCCACCCCAGCAGAGAAAAAGTAAATGAATAAAATGCCAGCCTACTTTTCTGCTTCTGTGATGACTTACTCTGCAGTGGCTGCTTGGTGCTTGTCATTACAGTGGTACTTCGGTTTATGAACACAATTGGTTCCGGAAGTCTGTTCATAAACTGAAGCGTTCATAAACTGAAGCAAAATTTCCCATTGAAAGTAATGGAAAGTGGATTAATCTGTTCCAGACGGTCCGCGGAGTACTTAAACTGAAGCGTTCATAAACTGAAGCGAACTTTCCCATTTAAAGTAATGGAAAGTGAATTAATCTGTTCCAGATGGGTCCGCGGCGTTCGTAAACCAAAAATTCGTAAACTGAGGTGTTCATAAACTGAGGTGCCACTGTATTGCTATAATGCCCCTAAATCCACCGTTATGGTGGCTGGGGGGAAAACCCAGAACATGTTTAGGGTGTGCTGGGGCTGCACTGGAGAGGAGAGGAAGTTTCATTGTACAGATGAAAGTGCTTATGCTAGCAGAACAGTTTGGTTGGATACCATCCTCGATTTCCTGTTGTTACATGTTGTTACATGTTACATGTTCCTGTTGTTATATTGTTGTTACAAATATATTTTTTATGGATGTTCATCGGAATATTTTATAATGGAATACCATATTTTAACAAAATAGTCCATATTGGATTTCTCATACAGGGTGGGTACTCTCTTAGTTAGTTTCTCAGATAATGCAATTATCCATAAATTCTGCTTCCATTGTGTGTTGCGTAGGTGATAAAGTCCTTTCCTCCTTTCCCCTGTTTTTAAAATTAAGAACCTACAGGAAAGGTGCCTATTAAAGGAAACTACTTTTCAACTGGTCCTCCAAATAGGGAAACCTGGACATGATTATAGTGCTGGGATCTGTGTCACTTTGAAGAATTGGGGTGCAGGTTAGTCCTGTGCTGAAATCATGACATGTCTTTAGATGGCAGGAAAAAAACATTCCTCTTTGCCCAGGCCTATTGCTATGGCCTGTAAAAGTGTAGGGGAGAGAGGAGTGTTATTATTACGGTTATTTTACTGTTAGGCTGCCTGTCAGTATGCTTTTTGCTCTTTGATGTTTTGTAATGTGTTTCTAACGTTGTACACCACCCTGACCTCTTTTGATAAAGGGTGGTATATAAATTGAATTAACAACATTTGTTCTAAGGTCTAAAGTATGGAGGGGGAAGGGGGACTGTTCCTGGGGCCTTAGCCATGACCTTTCACACAGTCAGAGGAGCAGCAGACAGAAGTGTGTAGGTCTGCACAAAATTCAAACTCCATGTGACACACTGATAATTGTGGGCTTCCACTCTGCAGGTGCCCATGGCCAATGGGCAGACCCTGGTGTTGGGACGACTGACAGGGCACCAGATTTTGGGAAGGGAGCAAGCGGGCTAATGCCAGTAGAGAGCCACACAGGCCTCATGCCAGCACAGGGCTGTTGTGTCATCTGAACAGGATGCAGCTGTATTTGCATCCACAGGAAGAGACACAACTACATTGTGGAGAACATTTATAAGCTACACAGCTTATACACAAGAGACAGAGACAGACAGACAGACAGAGAGAGAGATTGACCTGAGCTGCTTGTGTTTCCTACAAAATGTAGCCAAGTACCTGAGTTTCCTCTGAAACATTAGTTAAGATGAGGGACACTCAGAATTTACCAGAAAGCAATAGGCATCCCTCTTACTAAGGATGTGCAACCACCACACTGTTTTATGCATTTGTTCTGGACTCCAATGTACAGCAAAAGAAACTAGAAAAACATGTACTAGGAAATATGAGCCTGATGATACTAAACTAGTCCTCCAGGATTTTAAATCATATTTACTGCAGCCTCGTCTCTCTCAAATGCTTTTAGAACAGTTGCTACGTTCCCTGATAGAGTGATACAGAGCACTCTTGAATGTGGGAGATAAGAATGTATCAAAGTAATCTTCAGGCTTTTCACAGAACACATGGAGGGCTAATATCCTGGAATTTCTCCCTTTCAGCACTCTTAACGGAGATGATGATTGTTGTGTTGGGATTGCTATTGTTGTACAGTTTACAGAGACGCTGAGAAAATGTGTATTTTTCCCATCTGTATACCCTGCAAATGTGCACATCTTGGGAATTGATTGTATCTTTTATCTACACTTTATGAATTACTACATGGGGCAATGGCATAGGTGAGAAACCACTGCTCTCCTGGCTTCCAAACACAGTGTGTTCTTATGGGCAGGATTGGGTGTGGGGCAGGGTGCTGTTGGTTTGGCTCTGTGCAAAATGCATTATTTATTTATTTATTTATTTATTTATTTATTTATTTTTACTGCCCTTTATTTAAAGATCACAGGATGGTCTACAATATAAAAACACACAAAATACATACCATAATAGCAAACAAAAAACAATACCTCCCACAGTTTAAAAGGTAATATAGATTGTTTAATTAAATTAAGGCATGAGAGAAGAGGGATGTTTTTGCCTAGCACCTAAAGATATGTAATGAAGGTGGCAGGCAAGCCTCCCTGGGGAGAACATTCCACAAGCGGGGAGCCACCACAGAAAAGGCCCATTCTCACATTGCCACCATCCAGATATATTGCAAAAGAAGTACATGAAGAAGGGCCTCAGAGTGTGATTGCAAGATCTGGGTCTAATACTCATTATAATATATAAGAATATTTTATTGAACAGAGCCTGAAAATAAAGTAAAGGTAATCTAAAATAGGCTTTTTATATGCAAGATACCTCTAATCTACTTATCAGAATCCAATTAAAACATCCAAAATATATTTACAAAGTCTGAGATTGTCTATTCTTGCCTAAAAGTGTCAGCCAAATCCTTCCATTCCTTCAATTTCTAGCAATCGTTGTGTGTGTGTGTGTAATCAACCGTAACTTATAGATTTTTTTACAAATATTCAAATATCTAAATATCAGTTTTGTTTATAGTGAACCAATTAATTATCCCACAGCTGCATAATGAACATTGTAGCTGCCATTTAAAATATATGCATGAGTGGTTCAACTGTGTCTCATATGCCAGCGAAATTATACAGAGGTAATGATATGAAAACCCTACCTCAAAACTTCCAAATTGTCCATACAGACTTTCTCCATCAAATAGGGTCTTGCAGTAGTTTTTGTGCATATTACCACTGTTGCATTACTTCTAGATCCATCTCCCAGATAGGAATTCAATGCATCTGCAAAGCTCTGGCTTCCTAAAGCTTGTGACTTGAATGAATCTAATATTTGCAGTCCCTTTTTAAAAACCTATTTGATTTAGCATAGTTATCCATAAGCCCTTAAAGAGAAATGAGAAGTGGGTTTACTTTTTGTGTGTGTGTGTATGATAGCTAAATATTGAGGGGTCTAGAACATGCTTTTTAAAGGGAGGGGCATCTATTTTGGATGGTACTTTCACTTGAAATAAGCTGCCAAATTTTCTGGTAATCACATTTTCTGGCAGGGTTATATTTGGTTGCAGCAGCGTTTTGCAGGATGATTGTTGGCAGCTGCATGCAAATTACCCAGGAAGCTGTTGATTTCCTGGCTATGCTAATTGCTTAGATCAGACTGAGTAGGGACTTTGTTTTGCTTCCCTATTTGTGGAGGCTCCTTATAGAAGTATTCTGTACACAGTGCACACCTGATTCAGCTAAAAGTCTCTTCTACGGGAAATTGTTGGCTACATCCATTGGAGACACTTTTCTCTCCAAAGCTATGCTACATACTAGCATATCCTTTGTAACCTCATTTACTGATATTCTTGCCTTTTCTTCCTACCAGAAATAGTTTATATGTTCTGATAAATTTAGAGAGCTGGCTGGCTGTATTGGTAAAGAGAGAGCTGCAAACTGGAAGTCCCCAATTCAAATGTCAGGCTGATAGAAGGGGAAGAAATGGAGGCAGTGAGAGATTTTACTTTCTTGGACTCCATGATCACTGCAGATGGTGACAGCAGTCACGAAATTAAAAGACGCCTGCTTCTTGGAAGAAAAGCAATGACAAACCTAGACAACATCTTAAAAAGCAGAGACATCACCTTGCCAACAAAGGTCCGTATAGTTAAAGCTAAGGTTTTCCCAGTAGTGATGTATGGAAGTGAGAGCTGGACCATAAAGAAGGCTGATCGCTGAAGAATTGATGCTTTTGAATTATGGTGCTGGAGGAGACTCTTGAGAGTCCCATGGACTGTGAGAAGATCAAACCTGTGAGGGACAGGGGATATCGCGAAGTCCCTCCCCTCCTGAGTTCAAGCCCGTCCCCGAGCAAAGGGGAAAGCAGGGAGAGTTCCGATTCCAGTGGGGAAGCAGGAAGTCGTGTCCGAGGCTCAGGCAAGGTAGAGGAGCCAGGGTCCCAGGTGGGACAGGAAGGGGCAAGTAAGGGGGGAAGACCCATCCCCCCAACTCCAGAATTACGCAGGAAGAGGAGGGGCAAGAGGATGGGTCTGCCAAAGCTTTTGTGTTGGAGAAAGACGCGCCAAAAGCCATTAGGAGGTTCTGAAACCGACTGACAACATCGCTCCGTGTAAATAGCAATGACTTGAGCACTGTAAATACGCAGCACCAATAAAAGAATAAAATGCAGAGCTGCGTAGCGTCGTTACTCTGAAGTAGTCCACTCCGGCCACTGTGACAGCAACCTCCTAATCATTTTTGGGCTACTTTGGAGTTGCCGGGATGAGCGTGTCAGAGGCGGAGAAGTGGCGGCAGATCGCTGAGCAAGCCCAGCTAGAACTGCAACAGCTGTCGCTGCAGGCGCAGGGAGAATTGAAGGCAGCTAAAGAGGAGACTAAGAAGGTCCAGGACGACCGGCTACAACTTGCGGAACAGGTGAGAGAGCTCCAGGAAAAAGAGCAGCATTTAAGGGCGGTGGCGGTAGACCTCCAAAACAAGCTGGATGCAGAGAAAAACAAGGCGGGAGGGGCACCCCAAGTCCAAGTGCTGCCAGGAAGGAGAGCTGGGACCCTAGTAAGCAAGTTCAATGGAGACCCGAAGGAGTTTCAGGGCTTTGAGACTGAGATTGTGTATGCTCTTGAGCTGCACCACGATGAGTTCCCTGATGATGAGCACAGAGTAGCGTTTATTGTGGAGCACCTTACAGGGGCGGCCAGGGAGTGGCTAAGACCGTTAATTGCAACAAGGAATCCTTGCATGAAGAATGTCAAACTCTTTCTAGAAGGTTTGAAAACGATGTATTCGTCCGATAGTCATATGGACCAGACTAAGGAGGAACTTCATAATTTACGCCAAGGAAATATGACAGTTCGCGCGTATTGGGCGAAATTCACCATGCTGGTGCACAGATTGGGGTGGGATCTGGAGTCTGCCCCAATGCAAGCGGCGTTTTACTTGGGGTTGCATGAGGAGGTGAAGGATGAGCTCTCGAGAGGTCCAAAGCCCAGTAATATGGATCAACTGAGCAAAGCGGCTCTGGCGGTGGGGGTGAGGCAGGAATCCAGATGGAGCGACAAGCAAGCAACGCGCGCAAAGCGGGCTTGGTTCCCACGGTCGCAGGAGAAGCCACTCCCTCAACAACCCTTTCAAGCCACGCCTGGGGCCAGTCAGGACCAGGAACCCATGCAGATTGATAGCGCGCGCGCGCGGGCTTTTCAAACCCCAGCGGTGCCAAGACGCAAGGAGGGAAGGGGTGGGAATTGCTTTCTCTGCAACTCCCCCCAGCATCTCGTCAGAGACTGCCCACATCGCAGGGAGTGGCAAGGAAAGGCGGGAACGGTTGTGCCCTCCCCCACTGACGCAGCACCACAGCAGGGAAACGGGAAAGCCTGGCTGCAGGAGACAAGGGGCGGCAGCCAGGCACAGTCAGCAGACAACAGCCCCAGCCCACCCACCCGCACAGAGAGGAGCAGAGCCAGCCCACCCCTCCCAGAGCAGGAGTGGTTCTAGAAGTGACGCTCACGCTCCCTAATGGCTATCCCCTGACAGTCCTCGCCTTAATTGACAGTGGGGCGTCAGCGAACTTCTTCTCGAGGAACTTTGCAGAAGAGCACCAGATCCAGCTTCTGCAGCTGGATTTTCCTCTGCACGTGGCAACCATTGACGGCAGAGAGCTGCTGGGAGGGGCCATCACTCATCAAACCCCCCCCATGAGAATGACGGTTGGAAGGCACTCAGAGACACTGGCGTTCAACGTCACCACCATCTCAGACCCCCCAATCGTTTTGGGCATGAGCTGGCTGGCGCGCCACGACCCCTCCATAAGTTGGCATCAGAGATGCATCACTTTTGGATCGGACTTTTGCCTGGAACATTGCATGCAGCACCAACCAGGGGAGGGGCCTCCGATAGCCACGGTGGCCACCATGCACGTCAAAGGGGGTGAGGCGATACCCAAACCATACTGGGACCTGCAGGAGGTCTTCAGTGAAGCGGAGTCCGACCACCTGCCCCCACACAGGCCTTTTGACTGCCAGATCAACCTGGTGCCTGGGGCAACTATACCCCCAGCCAAGCTGTACGCCATGTCAGACCAGGAACTGGAGGATCTGCGCGCTTTTATCGACAAGAACCTCAAGCGGGGGTTCATCAGAGAAAGCAAGGCAGCAGGGGGCAGCCCGGTCTTCTGGGTGGACAAGAAAGACACGCAACAGCGCCGTCTTGTGGTGGATTTTAGACGGCTGAATTCGGTGACAGAGCCAGTGGCTTTCCCCATGCCCAGAGTGGATGATCTCCTGACAGCGGCACGCAGGGGCAAGATTTTCACCAAGCTAGACCTGAGGGGGGCGTACAACTTGATCAGGATCCGGGAAGGCGATGAGTGGAAAACCACGATGTTCACGCCTCTGGGCTCTTTTGAATATCTGGTGATGCCCTTCGGGTTGCAAGGGGGCTCAGCATGCTTCCAGGCCTTCATGCACCACGTCCTGGGGTCCCTACTCTTCAGGAAATGCTTGGTCTTTCTGGATGACATCCTTATTTACTCCAACGACCCAGTGCAGCACGTGAAGGACGTCAGGGAGGTGTTACAGCGCCTGAAGGAGAACCACCTGTATGTGAAGCTGGAGAAGTGCAAGTTTCACACCAAGGAGGTGGACTTCCTGGGCTACAAGCTGTCAGACAAGGGGCTGGCAATGGACAAGGACAAGGTGCAGACCATCCTGGACTGGCACAGCCCCAGGACGCGCAAAGATGCCCAACGCCTACTAGGCTTTGCCAACTTCTACAGGAAGTTCATCAAGAACTTCTCTCGAGTTACGGCTCCCATCACTGACTGCCTGAGAGGCAAGCAGAAGTTCAGGTGGACACCAGAGGCGCAAGCAGCGTTCGAAAGCCTCAAGAGGGTGTTCGCCTCAGACCAGAACCTGTTCCACGTGGTTCAGGACGCGCCCCTACGCATTGAAACAGATGCTTCTGATAAGGCTGTGGGCGCCATTTTGTTGCAACTGGACGCCAACAGAGAGTGGAGACCCTGTGCCTTCTTCTCCAGGAAGTTGACCCAGCCCGAGCGAAACTACACAGTTTTTGATCGGGAACTTCTTGCGATCCACGCGGCGTTCCAGCACTGGAGACACTTCCTGGTGGGCGCCAAGCACCCCATCCAGGTGTGCACAGACCACAAGAACCTGGAGTTCTGGAGAACTGCCAGGGTGCTCAACCAGCGGCAGATACGGTGGGCGGAGTTCTTCTCGAACTTCAACTTCTCCATACACTACATCCCAGGAGAGCAGAATGTCAGGGCGGATGCCCTCTCCCGCAAGCCAGAGTACATGGAGGAGGAGGCGCCACCAGCCCCAAGGCACATTTTCCCCCCGTCGGCATGGTCCTGCGGAGCAGCAGTGGTGAGCGAGGCAGAACTCACAGCACTGACGGCAGCGGATGAATTTGCCAACCGCATCTTCAGAGAACTGAGAGGGGGGAGGGAGCAGGCAAAAGACTTTGCAGAACGCAGAGGGCTGCTTTTCTACAAGGGTGCGCTGTACCTACCCACCACCCAGCTTCGACGTACGGTCCTCAAGCAGATGCACGACAACCCTACAGCGGGGCATTTTGGAAGGGACAAGACCACTCACCTAGTCATGAGACACTTCTGGTGGCCAGGGGTGAGGGAAGATGTTCGAGACTATGTAAGGGGCTGTACCACCTGCCAGCGGGCGAAGGTGGTCAGAGCAGCGCCACCAGGGTTGCTGGAGCCCTTAGCCACACCACACAGGCCGTGGGAAGTGGTGTCCATGGACTTCATCACAGATCTGCCTTCGTCCAGGGGTAAGACTGCAGTGTTGGTGGTGGTGGACCTCATGTCCAAAATGTGTCACTTTATACCGTGTGCCAGGGCAGTCTCGGCAGAAGAGACAGCCAAACTGTTTGTTGATCACATTTTCAGACTGCATGGATTACCTTTAAGGGTTATTTCGGATCGTGGCCGCCAATTTGTTTCCAGGTTCTGGCGGCGGCTCATGAACCTCCTGCAGGTGGAGGTCAGCTTGTCGACGGCGAGACACCCGCAGACCAACGGACAAGCGGAGAGGGTCAACGCCATTCTGCAGCAGTACCTGAGATGCTACGTCAGCCAGCGGCAAACGGACTGGGTGGATCGCTTGCCACTAGCAGAATTTGCCTACAACAATGCAGTGCACGTCTCCACAGGGGTGTCGCCCTTTAAGGCCAATTACGGGCGCGACCTCAGATCTTTCCCAGAGAGGGAGAGGGAGGAGGAGGAGGAGGGCCCACAGGCTGAGGATTGGGCAGAGGAACTGGAGACGGTGCACCAGCAGCTCAGAGAACACTTGGAGAGGGCCAAGGAAGCGTACAAAAAGGGGGCAGATCGCCACAGGCGACAAGGGGAGGTCATCAGGGTGGGGGACAAGGTGTGGTTGTCCTCGGAGGGCCTTCCCACCAGAGGGAGGTGCAAAAAGCTGGCACCCAAATGGCTGGGCCCCTTCACGGTCACGCAACAGGTCAACCCGGTGGCATACAGGCTGGCACTGCCAGAGGACATGAGGGTGCATCCAGTGTTTCATAGATCGCTGCTGTCGCCGTACAGGGAAAGCAGCAGGCTCCGAGACAGCGAACAAACCCCCGAGGGAGGGGGGGAGAGGGACAGCAGGGAGCAACTCAATGAGGCCACGGCCATCCTGGATTCAAGGTGGGGGGTGGGGGGCCTGGAGTACCTCATGGCATGGGAGGATGCTCCACCGTCCCAGAATGAATGGGTTCCCGCCACTCAGATACAGGAGGAATTCTTGGTGGAAGAATTTCACGCCCTCTTTCCCCACAGACCCAAGCCCTGGCACATGGAAAGGGAGGGGGAGGAGGAGGAGGCACGGGAGAACAGCTCACCATGGCGCTGGGAAGCGGAGTTTGAGGAACCAGAGGATGAGGTATGGGTGTCGCCAAGATCCACCCAGTCAGAGGAAGGAGCAGATTGGCAAAACATTTTTACCCCCACCAGCTCTGACGCCACGGACTTTTTGGGATTCCCGTCCTCCCAGGCGGAAGGGGGGGGCTCGCAGGACTGGGGGGAGGTGTTCACACCAACGGGCTCGGAGAGCACCGAGTTTTTAGGCTTCCAGTCGTCACCGACACATGGGGGGGGCCTGGGGAGGGGTGAAGGAGAGCTTGGGAGGGGGGTGGATGTGAGGGACAGGGGATATCGCGAAGTCCCTCCCCTCCTGAGTTCAAGCCCGTCCCCGAGCAAAGGGGAAAGCAGGGAGAGTTCCGATTCCAGTGGGGAAGCAGGAAGTCGTGTCCGAGGCTCAGGCAAGGTAGAGGAGCCAGGGTCCCAGGTGGGACAGGAAGGGGCAAGTAAGGGGGGAAGACCCATCCCCCCAACTCCAGAATTACGCAGGAAGAGGAGGGGCAAGAGGATGGGTCTGCCAAAGCTTTTGTGTTGGAGAAAGACGCGCCAAAAGCCATTAGGAGGTTCTGAAACCGACTGACAACATCGCTCCGTGTAAATAGCAATGACTTGAGCACTGTAAATACGCAGCACCAATAAAAGAATAAAATGCAGAGCTGCGTAGCGTCGTTACTCTGAAGTAGTCCACTCCGGCCACTGTGACAAAACCTATCCATCCTGAAGAAAATCAGCCCTGAGTGCTCACTGGAAGGACAGATCCTGAAGCTGAAGCTCTAATACTTTGGCCACCTCATGAGAAGAGAAGACTCCCTGGAAAAGACCCTGATGTTGGGAAAGATGGAGGGCACTAGGAGAAGCGGACGACAGAGGATGAGATGGTTGGACAGTGTTCTCGAAGCTACAAACATGAGTCTGACCAAACTGCGGGAGGCAGTGGAAGACAGGAGTGCCTGGCGTGCTCTGGTCACGCAGAATCGGGGTCACGAAGAATCGGACACGAAGGGGTCACGAAGAATCGGACACGACTAAACAACTAAACAACAAAATCTGGCTGAACCTGGGTCAGCAAGTACGTTGCAGCTTCATCTTCCCCTTTTCAGAGCTTCCAAAGCTGTAATAAAGTGTCCACAGGACTGGCTTTACATGGTTTTAGCTTTGCAAATGTGCTGCAGTTTTATTGCTACACCACTAGGTTGTTATAAGGATTAATGGACTGAAGTATGTGAAGTGTTTTGAGCACTAATAATAGCAATGAATAATTATCAACAATTAACATTTGTTATTTAAAAGTACATGCTTCTGCCATGCACAGACCCTTTTCTGGATCAGGATTTGCCCCTACAATTGAGTATTTAAAAAAGGTAAAGGACCCCTGACAGTTAAGTCCAGTTGCAAACGACTCTGGGGTTGTGGTGCTCATCTCGCCTTACAGGCCGAGGGAGCCGACATTTGTCTGCAGACAGTTTTTCTGGGTCATGTGGCCAGCATGACTAAGCCACTTCTGGCGAAACCAGAGCAGCACACAGAAATGCTGTTTACCTTCCTGCTGGAGCGGCACCTATTTATCTACTTGCACTTTGATGTTGAGTCTTACCCGCCAATAATTTCTTTTGCTAGAATGGGGTCAAGTTCAGATGGTCACGACTCTTAGCTTTTGACACTTCTAGTCACTAGTACAGTGGTACCTCAGGTTACGAACTTAATTCATTCTGGAGGTCCGTTCTTAACCTGAAACTGTTCTTAACCTGAAGTGCGCTTTTCCTAATGGGGCCTCCCACGGCTGCCATGCCGCCAGTGCACAATTTTCGTTCTCATCCTGGGACAGTTTCTAGCCCGAGGTACTACTTCAGGGGTTAGCGGAGTTTGTAACCCGAAGTGTTTGTAACCCAAGGTACCACTGTATTAGAGACAAAACCAAAGTCCTTGATGTACAGCTCAGCAACACTCTCAAAACTACCAGCTATATAATGGGCAGTTATATGCATGCCACCCGAGAACAGGAACATTTTGACATTTGGTTGAAATGTGTTATCACAGAATCATCCATTTGGGATAAGCCAAAAGCCACGAACTCCACAATGCTGTACCATCACCAGCCCCTGCTAATGAAGTTTAGGCCACAAATGTCTTAGGCTAGTGCACTTAAGAGATGTGCTCACAGACGTAAACACCTGGGAATTTTTAAATGATGCCTTAGGTCAAATCAGAAAGCAGGAATTTCAAAGGAAACCAGCAATCTTATAGCCAGTGTTCTTCAGATATTGTTCATCAATATGATTTATCTAATAGCATCATCATAAAATGTTGTATTGCTACATCACATATTTTTAATATAATACTGCAATTTTTCATCACTGAAGATTGCAGCTGTTGTGAGTTTTCATACAGAGTTGTGTAATAAAGTATAATTCCTTCAAAAAAAAGTTTAGAAAAGCATGGAACTACTTGTCAAGTACGATGTGTGCAGGCCAACCAGCCTATATATTAAACCAGCAATTTCCAATTTTGCTTTCTTTCATTCCCTGCCTTGAGGAGATGTCCTCCAATCCTCCTTCACCATTGTGCTCTTGGTCATAACAATTCCTGTTCTAATATACAAACCCATTTACCAAGTGAAGTTACCTGGGGTTTAGTTTCAGAGGGCGATTATAAAGCAGTCACATCCATAAGGATTTATAAAGTTCCCCTTTCATCTATCTAGTATGTTCTGGCGTCTGCATTCTCAATTAATGGTATATTCATTAAAGAGGTTACACCCGGGTAAAGCAGAAAGCAGGCATAATCTTTACAATCTGTTCCCTTGCCAACTCTATTTGTAGATTGTTCCTTTCAGCACTACATCTTCTGAACAGCACCTCTTGTTCATGCATGTTTAGTGAAGAAAAATATTGGTCACCTCAAAACAGTCCCCTGTTTGCTGTGGACTGAAACATGGGACAAAAGAAATGAGTCCAATATATCATATAAAAAAAAGTTTGAGAAAGGAAGAGAGTAATATGATGAGGCTCATTCAAAATTATGTCTCTGAAATGTACAAGGTACGGTATTATTTATCTTGTTAACTGGCCCAGTCTGCTATTACTAAACTCTACCTTGAAATGCCCTTTATTCATGCCTCCTATTTGTGACATGATTTGTTTCCCCTCCAGCTGGACTGAGATTTTCACTATTTGCTAAGATACCCAAAGACCTAATGCCCCTGTCACTAATAATTGCCTCTTCAAGAGCTAACCACTGTCACCGAGAGGAAGCAACAGGAAAGGCAAAGAGACTAGTGAATGCAACCAGGTGTCAAATTATAGGAACATCTCCTTTCAAATACTCCAAAACAGAGTATTAAAAAACAGACAAGCAATTCTTCAAAGGTGACACTTTTGTCAAAGTAAGATTCTGAACATTTGGAAAGTCACATGGCTCAGAACTGTATCAGTTCATATTATGCAACACAGGGCAGTGCATGTTTGAATGCTTCCCCCTGGTTCATACCTCCCTCAATGTGTGAGGCTAGCATTGACTCTTGTTAAATCTACTACCTAGAAACTCTGTTTACAACATGAGAAAGGGGCATGAGAATGGGGAGAGGAAGTCTTCAGTGAGTCCTGTAAAGACAGCAGGAGCTCTATAGTCTTAGCTTGTGCTTTGTATTCTTTTATGTCATGTCTTATTAGTGCTCAGCACTTTCAATATCCACTTTAACCTTTCTTCAAGCAGCCCTACCTAACATTGAAGAAGAACATTTGCAAGGATATATGGCTTGCTCAGACATTTACTGGTGCAGGGCTGACATTTTCATCTTCTGCTACAAGAGGATACAGACAAAAGATTAAAGAAGAGACTTTAATTGATTCCCCATTATTGGATTTTTGTACAGCCCAGCAACATTCGTATTCTGTGTTCTTGTCTCTCCCATGCAGGGGACAGAGCTTCTATTAAAATGAATTCGTACTGTTTGATAAATGCAATGCAATGCAGTTTACCACTAGATATTTTTCATTTGCAATACTTGTTGGAGAGAAAACAAAACAAATAATATATGAGCACTGACGGTTCTCCAAAAGTAGCCATATTTTTTACTGATACAGTTCAGTTTGGTTGTTGTTCTTCTTTTAAAAAATAGCTGCATGAGTCCAGACATACTTGAAGAAAATGGAATATATTGTAATTACTTAAACATGTGCTGCTGTTAGAAGACTATTTTGCTTGCTTCCTGCTGTTTTTTTCCTGGGAGCTTGAGTCTGATGTGCCTCCCTCTTTCACAATGTGAAATTCAGAGCTGCATTCAGCAGGAGAGCTACTGCCAAGGCATGGGCAGAGGATGTGGAGTGTGTGCAGAGTTCTTTGATGGTGCTAAGTCCCATTTTTATACAGGTCAGTTATGGAAGTATGCTATTCTCCTCCCACAAAGGAGGAGAATATTTAAATAACAAAAACTGCATCTGTTTAATGCATATACACATTTAATGTATTGCCTAGTTTGGCCTGTATGAAGACTGCAAACTTCCTACAATCACGATCATTTCTCAAATTTTGGACCACCTCTTGAATTGAAGGGACACCACTGACACTCTTCCCATCGCTCCCCAACTCATTGGTGTGAGCTGACTATGTTGTTGTTGTTTAGTCGTTTAGTCGTGTCCGACTCTTCGTGACCCCATGGACCATAGCATGCCAGGCACTCCTGTCTTGCACTGCCTCCACTGCAGCTGACTATATGCTAATGCAAATTTGTTTTTCTTTTAAGACACTGCTGTGGAGTCTCTTTCTTTCTCTCTCTCAGCCCATTGCTATGACCCAATGGGCATTAAAAGAGTTCTTGCAAAGCCAGTTATAACTAATTACAAGGCTTGTGTGCCTGTTTAGGATTAAAAACACAACCACCAAGGCTTATGATTTAACTTTCCCCACCCCAGGTGACCTCCTAGGACCCTGTGCCTATCATAGCATTAAAGTGCATGTTAAGGAGGATAACTGCTCAACTATAGAAGTTTGGATTGTAGAGGATATTGTGTTCAGGGTCATAATATTTCCAGCTGAATGTTCCAGAGGGAAGGGAGAAGAATAATTTGTTCCTGATGATGCAAAAGTAGGTGCAGAAGTATAGATTGACTCAGAAATGAACTAAAGTACACACACTATTAATTTTCCCTTGCCATTGACTCACAATTATCTTTATGAGTTCCTGAAGTTTGCAACTGAGCCAGAACTTCATGAGTGTTGCTGGCATCCCTAGCTAGAATAAGAACCTAGGTCAGCCTGCCCTAACCTGGTGCCCTCCAGATGCTAGACTACAACTCCCATCAGCCCCAGCCAATGGTCCAATGGTCAGGGGTGGTAGCAATTATTAAATCTGGAGGGCACCAGTTGGGGGAAGGCTATGTTCAAATGGTCCAAACTCCCATACAATTCTACTAAACTGTTCAATTCCACCCCATATGGCATTTCAAGAAGACAGAGCTCATGATCGTGGCTTCATTTTTGTGGTAGATGTGCATACCTTATGGTAGCTTCAAGGATGTGTTCAGAGTATGCCACTGCTAGAATTAAATGCAAGTAGATGTGATACAGTACTAACTGTGGGACAACAAATGTTGGACTAAAGGAGGCATAAGGGTTTGAGGATACAAATTATGAATAAACTGCTTCTTGGGATGATACAGTTGTCTTCTCAAAGGACATAGCGACAGTTACTCTTATTTTTGAATAATGAGAAATGCATGGCCAAAATAAGGCAGGAAAAATGACAAACTTGCAAAGGGCTTCACATCAGATTTTCAAGTAGACAATGAGAAAGAGAAAGTGTTAGTGCAGGAAGAACTACAAGGGAACTGGCTTTCAGAAACTGAGTAATGAAATGAGAATGCAAATTACTTGAAACCAAAGATCTTGGTGGATAATGGGTTCATGGGTTAGAAACATTTAGCAACTCAGATTTTATTTCTCCCAGGGATGTGTAGAGTAGATGTCCTCTTTATTATACCTCTACCTTTCCTCCATTAAAAAGGTATTACAGTATATGGCAGCAAGGTTATTAGACAGCCTGGTTATTAAGCAGTATATCTTGATGTGTGAACCTGACACCTCAATCTGGTTCTTGCGCTGGCTGTCTATTAGTTTTTTAGTTGGATTTAATGTATTGGTATAGACGTACTCCTGCATTAGATGGCTCGTCAGCTGCTAGCAGAGACTGCAACAGCAGGGAAATGTTCAGCGAGAAACTCTTACTCGGGTATCTTAATGGGACAAATTGATAACCTTACATTTGACCCACCACACAGAATGCAGTCACAAGCCTGACCACCAGGGGGTCAATACATTTTTTTGCTGCCTGCTTGTGGTTGCAGAAACAGGGATATAGTCAAGCAACTGTTGGCAGGCAATAAAGCATGACTGGTGGTCTGCTTGAAGGGTCTCAAGCTGTCACCACTTTGTTAAGACCATCTTCTTCCATCCCACCATTTCCAAAGGCAGAGACTGTAAAGGGACAGAACTCTACAGCTTTGTTGGGGTGGGGTGGGAGATTAAGAGAGAGACTAAATTTGGGGACAGTATAAGAATTAATTCCATGAGGTGGCCAAACAATGTTATTTGAAACTTAAGTTCATGATGATGAGAAGAGGCCAGGACTTTCTGTAGGTCTCTAAAACTGTGAGATGAGTTTGGGGCTCTGAAGGAACCTAGGCTGCTTAAGCAAGGGTTGGCAAAGCTTTTGTGGCTTGGGCCGGTTCACGGTCCTGCAGATGCCATGGTGGGCCAGAGTGTGTGTGTGCCCGTGCCTGTGTGTGCACGCATGCACAAACACTATTCCCGGCACTCCTTCCAGCGCAGAGGCGTGCACAGCTTCCCATTGGCTGCAGGAAGCTCCTGCAGCCAATGGGAAGCCGGCCAGTGTCACAGAAGGCAGTCCCCACTCTGCTTCACACCAGTTTAGCGCAGTGCACGGGAGCCGACCGAGAGGGCGGCGAGGTCCCTGAGTGGGTCCATGGGCCAGTTAAATGACCCCCGTGGGCCGCTTGTGGCAATGGGCCTTAGGTTGCCGACCTAGTTTCCAGACAAAGAAACTGTAACAGTGACCTTTAATAGTGATTTAGAAGTAGCAAAGAAGAGGGTTTTTAAAAAAAACAGGTGTAGCTTTTCTGATCCCCATGTAACAAGCTTCACCTGCCAATCGTCTTTGTCTTCTCTTCAACTATTAAATGAACAGGAGCTCTGCACTCCTCAAATCTGGTAGCCTGATGCAGATACTTCATACATCAGCTTCACTCATCCAAATTACAGAGTGCCATAAATAGAAAGCTGAAATGAAATGCATCATGGCAGCCTGCCGGTGAGAAACAATTTGAATGGGAGACAGATAAGGTAGGTAGACAGCATTCCAGTGGGAATATGCCTCAAATTAAAATAATAGTGTTCCATCTGAGTTGTTAATCATCACCTGCCAGCAGAAACACCCGAGCAAAGCAGAACTATTTATTTTCAAAGTAGGAATCCACTTTTGTTTTCATTTTAATGCAGGATACAGTTAACTTATTATCACAATAGTCAGGCCACCTGGCTTGGGTGAAAAACTTAAATGAAATAAAACAATAGCAATATTATTATGTCCCTAATAAAACCCAGCAGGATTGGAAGTAGAAACAAAAGTCCTATTAACTGAAATTGAGTTTAAATGAAACAGATCCTGCCCATTAGCTTCAATAATAATAATAATCCGCTTTGGCAAGGCAAAGCAGCATGGAACTAAAATAATATTGAGAACTCGACTGAAACTGCTTCATAAATTGTGGACTTGCCCACAGCAGGTGCTGCATCTATCAAAACCTCAGGGAAAAAATACTATAGAATTTTTAGTTCTTAGTCGTAATATTAGGAAGATTGAGGTGGCTGCTTCAGGTGATGAATGCATGGGGAGCAATGGTGGCAAATGTGGTTATTCCTTCTGAGCCCTAATTGACTGGGAGGGGGCCCCATCTTTGTGCTGCCCAACTCCAGTAAATCCCATTCCACCCACAAGAGATTAGTGGTATGATGAACTGGCCCTGGCCCTACTGCCATGCCAACCCTGCCTACTTCAGTCAATAGAGATTTGGCCGGAGTTTCACCCAACACTTGGTGTCCTGTGCTGTCATTTGCTGCTCCACCAGGTCACAGAATGTGTCTGTCAGGGCAAAACAATCTTAACATATTCTCTGCTTTTATGGACATGCTACCCACTCACCCCAATCTGTTCAGTATGTTCATTCTTAAGTGTCTTCCCTTTCTCACACTCCATTTTAAATTAGCTCATGTTCTGCAATTACAAATGTATTTTCCAAATAAAACCAGAGGGACAGAAATGGCGTATTGATCTCTGATGTAGTAACTGTCCCATAGCCAAAGTGCAATGAGATTTATTATCTGGTTTGTCTCAAATGTTTATTTTGATAAAAGGTACAAATCTTATTTGCTAATAAGCAACCTATATAGCCTTTGTTGAAGTATTTAGTGGGCAGGTACAGCATTCTGTAAATGTTTAAGTTAGGTTAGGTGATATTGTGTTCTGCATATGTTTATGTTATGGAAGTAATTCCAAAAAGAGAATATATTGTGATACAGAATAAAACATTCAGAAACTTACATGCCAAGTCTAAATAAATGGGCATAAATAGCCTTTAGACTGGAAGGGTGACCTGTGTGGTTTATTAATTTGATCCAGGAGCAGCAGTGGTGAGATTGGTAGATAGAAAGATTACCTTAAAAAATAACCTTAAGTCAGGCATAGGCAACCTTGGCCCTCCAGATATTTTGGGACTACAACTCCCATGATCCCTAGCTAACGGGACCAGTGGTCAGAGATGACGGGAATTGTAGTCCCAAAACATCTGGAGGGCCGAGGTTGCCTATGCCTGCCTTAAGTGGAACCAATACTTACATTTTTCATTTCTATTTGATGTCATGCTTTTTTCTATTCTCTCTTTTTGCTGGTACTCTGCCAAAGCCAGCTACTGTGGCTTCTCATTCGTATGAGCACAACCAATCAGGGATCACATAGTGTATAGGAAAACATTACAACACTGTGATAATGTGACATTAATTCATTGTGGCAGGTTTCAGGGAAATGTAAGTGGTTATTTTTCAAGAAGCGTTGAAAAATTAAGTATTTTTTGTTCATTGCATTCATATCCTAGTTTTTGTCCAAATAGCTTGAGGTGGCATGCATAGACAATGACTTTCATGGCGGCATGGTGATTTGAACCCAGGTCACCCAGGTGGTAGTCCAACACTCTGTTACATTACACTGGCTCTCATGGGGGGGGGAATAGAGGGGGATTCTTACATTTTCTGGATTTAAAAGTAATAGAAATATGAGCAGTTTCACATTTGTGTTATAGGCTGGTAAGTGCTCTGTGTCAAGGATAATAGGAGTTTGGGCATCAAGTCTGAAATAATTCCAGTGATGGTAACTAAACTCTTGTAATGTGTGTAGTTCATAGGCCTTACAGAATAAGGGAACCAAGGTCCAGCAGTGACTCCCTGTTTGAGGAAATGGGGTGGCAATTTTTGTCAATTCCCCCATCTCCCTATATCCTCAGGTGTCATTTCTCAGTAGTTTAGAGGAGTTCCCCAAGAACATATTTCCTTCATTTTTCTGTAGCAATTATGTCTTTCATATAAATTCTTTTTTAATGCTGAACCTTTAAAACAGTCGATATGTACTGTATATGGAAATAATTAATGCATTCCCTGTTTGCAGCCATTTCTTGATTCTTTCAATTAAATAAGCCTCCTGTTTGCACTTGAAATTCCTATCACCATCTCTGGGACTCTTGGAGGACTGAACAATAGCAGCTTAGAGTGAGTTTTCTGTTTTGCTGATAAGTACAAGAGGTGTTTGATGTAGGATTTGTGTTAATAGTCAATCAGCATGCTGCTTTGAATGTTTCACTGGTGGTAATTAAAATGTTACCCAGTACATTCTAATTGTTGTGCCAAATGTGATTTATAGAGAACTTCTTGGAAAATCTGTAGCATGTACTGGCCCATGCAAAGAAAATGATCAAAGACAAAATTAATTGTCACAAGATCAAGACTTTGACCAGCAGACTCAGTTGTAATGAGATTTGTGGTCTTTCATTTAGGATGTCTGTCGTTTCTACCAATGTTTGAAGTAACAAGGAAAAAAAACCCCTCACTTTTATTGTTTGCAGATCAACATGCCTACAATAAAAATATATTGCATTCAAACCACATATTTTAATTTGTGACTCCACTTTGCTGTCACTGTAATTAGCACAGCTTTATATGAATGTCTAAATGGTTTTCTGTGTTTAGTGTATGTATGTGTGTATACTTTATTTATTTTTAAAAATAATGTTTATGCTACCTTTCTTTCAAAGAACACCAAAGCATTCCTTATTAATTATCTGTGTCTACTTCCAAATGTGGAACTCTTGTGTTTTTATATTTGAACTATAGAACTGACAAATTAGGTAACTTATCTTTAGCACTGTAAATTCTATCTTTGAGAGACCAAGCTCAATTGCTATTGGTTCTGTCAACGCTTGGACCCAGTTTACTACCCTATCAGAGCATCGGTATCATAATAACTGCATGACAAATACAAGGCACTCTAATTTTGGTAGTCATTTAAAAAAGAAAATAGTACATTGAAAAGGTGCTGCAAATGTTAGTCTAATTGTGAAACCTCATAAAATGCAATCTAGTTGGCCATTTTGGCTGCACTCCAAACTCCACCTACTTGGGAGCAAGCTCCATTTAACTCAATGGGGCTTACTTCTGACTATAGCTGTCACCATTGGAAAAGTTCCTCAGGGCACTTTGGTATGTGATATTCCTAGTAATGCGGGCACTACAGCATGAGTAGGCAAACTAAGGCCCGGGGGGGGGGGCGGATCTGGCCCAATCACCTTCTAAATCCAGCCCACAGACGGTCTGGGAATCAGCGTGTTTTTACATGAGTAGAATGTGTCCTTTTATTTAAAATGCATCTCTGGGTTATGTGTGGGGCATAGGAATTCGTTCATTCCCCCCCCCCAAAAAATAGTCCGGCCCCCCACAAGGTCTGAGGGACAGTGGACCAGCCCCCTGCTGAAAAAGTTTGCTGACCCCTGCACTACAGTACCTCTCTCAAGTCTTCCCTTGTTTGAAAGAAGTAATGTATAAAGCAATACATCCCTAAGGTATAAGACAGAAGAAGTGGACTAACATAACTCAGAAAATAAGCTAATTTTTAGCTATTCATTGGAATAACCTGAACATGTTTATGGCTCCAGGTGGAATTATAAATGCTACTTTCTGCCAAATATTTCTTCTGCATTGTGAAATTTGGCTCTATCTATCTTAAGAATTATGTTCAACTGGATTCTGCCTGTTCTTCTTAAATTCTCTATTTTGGGGTTAATTTTCATGCAGCTAGATCAACTACACCTAGGGACCATCTTGGCTGCAAGATCTGCTCCCTGCCTTGCAGACCTTTTCCCATCTTTTCCCACCTGGCCTGAGAGGGTGGGACCCTGACTGACTCCAGTTATAAAAGCTGAGGCTGCTGGACAGACTCTTGGGCTGGGTTTTGTTTAGTGGGGTTAATGGAGAGGGGAACCATAAAATATAATAGGAAATAGAAGTAGCAATGATAATGCAACTAAAAGTCAATATGGTTATTTGAATGGGATGGATGTACCCATTTGATTTTCAGTGTAATATTTGTCAGCCACCAACTCCACCTCTGAGTCCCTCTGGTTGTCTTGCATGCTCTTTCTTTTAGCTTCTTCCCCTGTTTCTTGTTGCTTCCTTCATTCCCATCCATTGACTCTCTACTCTTTCCAAGCGACTTTATCAGCCTCTTTACCCCACTTGGGACTGTCTCCCATCTTGCCAGCAGGCACAGCTTTATTCCTTTGATGATGGCAAAGTCTTCTCCCCTGTCACTTCCAGGCCACCCATCTCATCTTCCAGGTGGGCCAAAAGGTTATAAGAACAATGGTGCACTCACCCTTCCACACACACACAATTCTTCATACACACATAGCTGCACCACTCCACATAGCTGCCACTGTGAACTGCCTGATTGAAGAGCACAGACCACTAGTAACCTGCAGACCACACTTTGGGAACTCTTGGAATAGCAGATGTACAAGAGTCGGATGGTGTTTGTCTTCCTTAATTGCTCCTTAATACTTTTTACTCTTCGCTGCAAGTCAACGGAGAAAAAAACGTACCCTCCCATCCAGTTAAACACACACCAGCCACTTCAATGTGCAACCTGCCTCTTAAGATTCACAAGAGGAGTCCTTTCAGGTGTTAAGACATGTTTATTCAGCACCTGCGAGTGCTCCAGTTGGAGAACAGCCTTTACCAAAGGTGTCATGGGCTTTGAAGAAACTCGATCTCAGGACGCAAAGGAGAAACATGCTAAGAGGAAGGCACGTTTGCCACACCATGATCAGCTCCCACCTGGAAACCAATGTCCCCACTGTGGAAGGACGTGTGGATCCAAAATTGGCCTCCACAGTCACTTACGGACCCATTGTTAAAATCGTGTTTATGGAAGACAATCTTACTCTGCCAAAGAAGAAGAAGAATTCAGCATATCCAGTTCCTGCAAGTGGAATGGAAACTCTGCTGACCTCTGCTAATTTTTATTTATTTAAGGCATTTGTCTACCACTTGATGATCAGCATGTCTAGATGTGGTACATAAAAATGAAATGGAGAATGAAACCATCAGAAGTAATCAAAACCAAACACTAATGAAAATGGTCTGCCTCAGAATGGGTAGGCAGCACAGGTGTCAGGATGTGCAAGGATGTATTGCACAAAACCTCATGAGAATTAAATAGACATAACCTCCCTATGATTTCAACTTCTTCAACTGGTAAAAAAGGCACAAACATGGGTTAGACAGAAATCCTCCTCATCCATTTCAACGAGACAGGAAACATTGTTTGATTTGTCTATATGAGAGGCAGACTTCCCACATCCCCATCACATAGTAGACAAAAACCTTTGCAGATATGTGTGCAGTGAGGCAGAGAAGGAGAGAAGAAATAAACATGAAGCATATCTGGTGTAGAATAAGGACACAACATTATTGTTCACGAGTAGCTTTGGGGAGGCAAGGGTGGATTTGTAGGGAGTCAGACAGTCCTCACTGCACAGGTGAAGTTCCACCTACTGTTCTTAGGATCAATATAACCTTCTGATTCTTTCTTCAACCAGTGACAAAACAGCCTTAAAAAAACTAGCGATAGGATAACATAACATTTATTATTTATTTGCCTAGTTCCACTACTGTTACTATACATGGCACCCTACAGAGCAATGTAAACAAGAAAGGTCTCTGCCTTGAGAAGCGCACATGTATGGACAAATATTCAAACATTTGGAGTTATTCTTTATCCAGTTATTTTCCATGATCAAGTCTTGCCCAATGCAATGGGCAATGAGGTACCAGCTCCACATATAGAAGTTGTCTGGATTGGTGGCTGAATCCTCAGTTCTGGTGAAAGAAGAGCACCCTGCAGTGCTCCCAGTCCACTAGCAGATAGTATGGCGGGCCTGTGTCTCTCCCCCTAACCTCCCTCCAGCTGCATTGCTGCCACACATCAGAATGGAGAAGGGGAGGAGCGAAGTGGTTGTGAGGCCAGTGTGGTGCAAACATGCTGGCAGCAACACTGGATTTGCATATTTACGCTGTACCAACTTTGTCGTGAGGAACAACTCCTTTCCCCATGTTGTATGGTGATATGGAAGCCTGTTGTTCAAAAACAAATGACAAAAACTCCAGAGGTAAGTAAATCTTAGGATCCTGACCCAAGAAAGCAAATGTTGAGGCCAATTGGTCCTTTATTAGCAGCCAATCTCAAAATGTCATAAATGTATTTTAAAAGAGGGCTGGAAAGGTAGTTCTTGGTTTAGTGAATAATACCCCCTAGCATTAAAAACAACAACTTCAATTGCAATAGGAATCCTGTACATCTGGAAGTCTGGATGACTTGTTGTTATCCAGATGTTCTCAAACCAGCTCCCATCAGATGAGCCAGCATGGCCAATAGTCAGGGGTGATCGGAGTCAGAGTTCAACATCTGGAGAGTCACAGGTTGCCTAGTCCTAGTGTACCTTCTCTGTTATCTGTATTTTCATGTGCCATGGAACACTGGGATGTTTTAAAGGAGTTAAATGAATCACAGCCATTGTTTGTTTGTTTATTTATTTATTTATTTATTTATTTATTTATTTATTTTTATTTAATGGAACAAATGGGTAAGTGTGAAAAGTAAAATGTTGATTGGCATTTACAAATCATTCATATAAACTAAGGTCACCCGCCTTTGGGTTGTATCAAATAACTTTCTCTTCAGAAAGCCTCTTTTATGTAGAACTGAACTGAACATGCTGCAAAAAAATCAGAGAGATTTTTTTTTCTAATTAAACTCAAGGCTCTCCTTTCCTCTATGAAGGTTTTCCTTTAGATGAAAGATGTTTATTTCTTTTTACCAGGCAGTTACTCGGTGCATTCATTTTAGAAAGAGCTCAATTCATTTCTCTGTCACCTGGGATAATATGTGCTTCACCCCCGAGATGCCCCCTGGCTCTGACAAAATGAAACGAGCAGGATCGTGCTTGCCCTAGAGCTACATTAACTACAGTGGTCTTAAAAAAACCCCCAAAAAACCCTGTTCAAGTCCTTTTGAAATAAGGTCTCTTACATGTTGAAAGCTGTATATTTACAGGTAGGTAGCCGTATTGGTCTGAGTCGAAGCAAAATAAAAAAATTCCTTCAGTAGCACCTTAAAGACCAACTAAGTTTTTATTTTGGTATGAGCTTTCGTGTGCATGCACACTTCGTCAGATACACTGAAACAGAATCCACCAAACCCTTGTGTATATACAGAGGGTGGGGGGTGGGGGGGTGGGAATGGGTGATGGGCTGATGGGAGTGGTAAACCTGTAGATGGCTGTTAACGACTGCTGATGGCTGCAATTGGTCCTTGGGGGGGAGCAAGGGCTGAGGCGCTAAAGAAAGCTTGATCATGCATAATAAGAATCCAATGTCTTTATTCATCCCAGGTGGCTCCATGGTTTTAAGCTTGGTAATGAGTTCCAACTCAGCAACTTCTTTTTCCAGTCTGTTCCTGAAATTTTTCTGTAATAAAACAACTGCTTTGAGATCTTGTATAGAATGTCCTGGGAGATTGAAGTGTTCTCCTACTGGTTTTTCTGTCTTGTGGTTCCTGATGTCAGATTTATGTCCATTTACCCTTTGGCGTAGGGTTTGGCATGTTTGTCCAATATAGAGAGCTGAAGGGCACTGTTGGCATTTGATGGCATACACAATGTTAGAAGATGAGCAATTAAATAGTCCTGAGATGGTATGTTGGATATAATGGTATTCTTGGTATAAGCTTTTGTGTGCATGCACGAAGAAGTATCTGAAGAAGTATGCATGCACACGAAAACTTATACCAACCAAGAACAAACTTAGTTGGTCTCTAAGGTGTTACTGGACAGTCTATGT
Source organism: Zootoca vivipara (assembly GCF_965207765.1). Lineage (NCBI taxonomy): Eukaryota > Metazoa > Chordata > Lepidosauria > Squamata > Lacertidae > Zootoca > Zootoca vivipara. Next base: position 34,756,929 of record NC_142591.1, on the reverse strand, counting down.
CTATGTCTATATATTTCGACTGTGTGAAGAAGTATTTTCTTTTGTCTGTCCTGATGGTTCCAACCTTCAGCCTCAATGGATGCTCCCAGTTTTCATTGTGTGTGTGTGTGTGAGAGAGAGAGAGAGAGAGAGAATGAGAGAGAGAGAGAGAGAGAGAGAGAGAGAGAGAGAGAGAGAGAGAGAGAGAGAGAATCTGACCATTTTCTCCATGCCATGCATTATTTTAATACCTCTTTTATGTCCCCTCCCTTACATTTCTTTCTTTTTTTAAAACTAAAAGTCTACAATCCCTTGATTATTTTGGTGTCCCTGTCTTATGACTCAGTCCCTAAGTAAAACACTCTTCCATATCCAACTGATCTTTCCACATCAAATATCTCCTAGCTCCTTAATGGCCTTGGGAGGGGTCCCTTTGGTGCATCACTTCTGGCCTGTGTGTGTACACCCCCTTGCTAAGTGCAAATATTTCATTTGCCAATGTCTGCCACCCCTGCCTTTGTTGTAGGCAAGCATAGCCACTTTGTCAGCCAGCTTCAAACAAACATAACAAAACACTGTTACCTACAAACTGTAGGTAACCCCACTCCCCAGTAGCATCACAACCTGATGGGAACCTCGAAAACATAGCCATTCCAATGCATCAGGGTGATGAATCACAGAGCCTTAATCGTTGACTGGCCTGGACATGATTGCCTCCAAGAGACCTGCAAAGCAGAGATAATAAACAACTGAAATGGCCCCTTAAGCGGATAATGATGATCTTATCACTGTATATAAGGTTAAATATATTCTAGCCCTATGTATGCCCTGTTTGTGTGAGGTTAGGCTGTGCAGCCATGCTTCCCTGCACAGGAGAAAATTTAATTCTCAACCTCTTGGTAATATTAAAGCTTTATTAATTCCTGGCTTATGACACATTATCAAATATTAATTTCCCATTTGAGTAAATAATGCACTTGGAGCTTTCTGGAGTCATTTGTTTACCATGATAATCTATACTTCAGGTATAATAGGGATCAGCGAAATGGACAGTATAGCTGATTAAACAGCAAATTGAAGCTGAAGCAATTACACACCACCTAAGCCATTTATTGAGAATACCTCAAGATAAGAGAGCGCTGCTGTTACCTCACAGCCACTTCTTTGAAAGAGACTTTCACGAAGAGAAATTACAGGTTTTGCTTCTTGGTAGGAGTGCAGTGATAAACTTTTGGTTATTAACCGCCATTAAAGTAAAATCTAGCTTTTGCACAACCATTGCACAACCATTGACTACCTGCACATACAAAAACAGCTGTTCTCAGCTTCAGTAATATACCATCTTGCCATGTATTACAGTTTGGGGACCAGTTACAGGTAGGTAGCCGTGTTGGTCTGAGTCGAAGCAAAATAAAAAATTCCTTCAGTAGCACCTTAAAGACCAACTAAGTTTTTATTTTGGTATGAGCTTTCATGTGCATGCACACAGGCATCTGACTGGCCACTGTGAAAACAGGATACTGGATGAGATAGGCCACTGAATTGATCTAGCAGGCTCCTCCTGGGTTCGCTCCTGCAAAGCTATCAAAACTGGGCTGAGTTGTATTATAGCTTTGTAGTAGCACAAAATAATGTTAGTTGACTAGCAAGGTAAGTGTGGGGGTAACACAATTTCATTGCCATCCTACTGGGTGTCAAATTCTACACACATACGTATTAACGCATTGAGAAGACAAAACAAAATCAAACCAGGCTTCTCTATATTCTGCAATATATATCACATGCAACCCTGATGCCAAACCTGTTGTAGTCTGTTAGACACCAACCATCATCAGCCTCATTCAGAATGGCCAAAGGTTAGGGTTGAAGGGAGCTGTAGTCCAACATTATCTACAGAGGCACTTGTTCTGAATCCCTGGTGTCTATATACATAGGTACCACATTGCCCCACCTCCGCTATTTAATTACTTTAAAAAAAAATCAACCACACCATGGTAAACTGTGCATAAACTCCAAGTTAGCTTGAGATGGAAAACATTACATTATCGTGAGATGCTAAGACCTCTCACAAGGTCATACGAAAGTTACTGTCAATTTTGCAAGATGGTAAAGGTAAAGGGACCCCTGACCATTAGGTCCAGTCGTGACCGACTCTGGGGTTGCGCGCTCATCTCGCATTATTGGCTGAGGGAGCCGGCATATAGCTTCCAGGTCATGTGGCCAGCATGACAAAGCTGCTTCTGGCAAACCAGAGCAGCGTACGGAAACGCCATTTACCTTCCCGCTGTAGCGGTTCCTATTTATCTACTTGCACTTTGATGTGCTTTCGAACTGCTAGGTTGGCAGGAGCTGGGACCGAACAACGGGAGCTCCCCGTCACAGGGATTCAAACCGCCGACCTTCTAATCAGTGGTTTAACCACAGCGCCACCTGGGTCCCCCAAGTGTTTGTTTTCTGTTTGTTTTTGAATGGGTAAAATTAAGTAGGTTTGTCTTTAAATGCAAACTGAGTTGATTTTCTCCCCCATGCTTAATGGCAACCCTGTCCTAGCATTACTATTCATGCACACCAACATTAAAATCCAGAAGAGGACCCTTGGAAATATCTGAGACTCTTCCCAAAAGAAATTTAGAAAGAAGGAGGCAATTATGAACTGAGATTGTGTAATTTCACTCATCTAATACCAAGTACACCAATGAGATTTATACCTACTGGTAAGTTACTTTTTTATTGTCTTCAGTCCTAAAAGGTTTCAGTATAGAATTCAGCCATCGAACAATTTTAATTTTTTTCTGCTTTTATGCAAGGTGGCAAAAGAAAAGTTTCATGAGCCACCCATTGCAAACAGACCTTCAGATTTCACACATGCTGACTGGCAGAGGTTAGGATTTCAGGCCGCAGATGAAATATACATAATACATTCCTCAGCTAATTATTTGTCAGTACATTAATAAATCAAACTGATCCCTGGAAGGCTATCTAAATATAGCAGGACCATGCGATGTACTACATACTTAATAACAGTAAATTGGATGGCTTCAAGACAAGTGATTTCCTGTTCTTAATACAAAAAAAGATAGCATTTATCATTATGGCCTGATGGGAGGGGGCAGGAGCTTCTGGTGTAGCTTTTATTCTGGCATGTGTTACATTGACTTAAGTTTACCAGCTCCTTATTTCAGTGGATAGGCTATGTTCACAGGATCCGAATGGCAAAAGTTTCAGAAGCACTACAATGGGCATCAAGATTTTCCATACTCATAAATTTTCTACAGGCATTCATTGCAGAGCAAGGTGCCTGTGGGAACATGTGGGTTGAACTCCCCCCCCCCCCCCCCCGAGTGACACCACATGATCAGCAAGTGTTCTCCAGCCAATGAGTGATAGGCTATTATTTAACTTGTCTGGATAATACAGTTATATATTACAATTATACATTTTTGTTATTTAAACTATAAATATCACAAAATTATGTTTTTTTCTCGAAGTGACACACCACCCGAGTTATGCTGGTTTTTGGTGAATTTTGACACACCAAGCTCAAAAGGTTCCCCATCACTGATCTAGAAGAATATCTAGTCTAGTACCATAGAGTGGCACTCTTCAGGGTTGGAGCCAATGTCATTCACTTTCAGAGAAGACTACCCCCACCCCACCCCCCAAACCCCAGAAGAAATCAAATGGTTCAGATGGGCTTGGTCTACAATGGAAATTTAACTCTCAGTAATTTTCTGCAGAGTAAAAAGTGGAGGTCTTTGATGTATATGCAAGAGACATCCATTAATAAACCAAAAACTAATTATTTAACCAAACCAAAAAACCCTTATTAATCACAAAGTGCCCAGAGTTGTTGAGCTTTTGGGGGGGGAGCTGATCAAAGTTTTGGAGGTTTTTTGGGGGTGCAAAAGTTGCTTTGCTTTGGGGGGATGCCCCAAAGCTGCTGCACTTTTGGGGAGGGGGAAGAGAACAGAAATAAATAATGAATAATACCTTCCCTGGAACTAACACGCAGCACCAACATAGTCTGCCAAAGCGCCAGAAAAATAGGACAGAATGGGTTAAAAAACCAATCTCTGGCTACCAGCAGCAACAACAACAACAAAAAAGGATCCGGGTTTTAACAGCGGAGACAAGCTCTAGCGGAGACAAGCTGTAGGAGGAGCAGGAGAACAAATGGGGGAACAGCGCGAATGGGCCGATGGGGCGCGTGCCACCAGTGAGGGCTCTGTGTGTCACGTCTGACACGTGTGTCATAGGTTCGCCATCACTGTCCTAGATCTACCCGTGTGTGTCTGTGTGTTCCATTTCTCTTCCAATTTATGTAAACCTATCGACTTTCCAGGCCCAGTTCTGGAGTATACATGCTTTGAAAATCTCACAAAATTAAAACAATAAAATAATCAAATTTAATTAAAACTGCAGAAGGCAAATCACAGCAGGATAAGAAGGCAGGGAGTCTAGCAACATATTTAAAACGAGATTCAGTTGGTATTCTAGAAAGTCTGGGGAAATAAAAAGGTCTTTGCCAATAACTAAACTAAACTAGACTAACTAAACTAAACTAAGCAACTAAAGAACTGAACTGAACTGAACTAAGAGTAGGGCCTGTTCAGGCATTCTAAGCACACAAGAGTGTGTTAGCTCTGCCCATTGGATCTCCATCATCTGTTGTAAGCATATAACTTGCTTGTTTCATTCTGACCATTTGCATGCACCTTAACCACAGTCATCTCTAAGTGATGTACAGGAGGCTTACTGCAATGCAGTTGGCAAGCCTCCTATACTCATAAAGAAGGGGCGGCTAAATTTACACACCAGGTAATCCATGCAGATCAACTAAGGAAGAGGTTTAGGGCAACAGCCCCACCCTATCCCAGCCCCATTCAAGTAAGCTGAAGTGATGCCAGTGCCACAAGTGGGGCTGTGCCCCACCACAGACCACTACCTCTGCCACTGCTGGAAAGGATCTCTTGCCTGTCACCACTTTAGAAGGCAGACCCACACAGAGAAGGGCCTCCGACATTGATCTTAAACGCTGGGCAGGTTACATGAGGGATAGGGTGATCCCTCAGGCAAGCAGGTCCTAAGACATGTCTAATATAAAGTGCATTTACGTGTGCTAAGAAGCAGACTGGCAGCCAGTGAGGATGTTTAAACTCTGGTGAATTGCCTAAGGCCAGCCCCAGTCAGGAGTCTGGCAGCAATAGACTAACACTAACTAGTGTTTCTAAGTCTTCAAAATCGGCTCCATGTATCAAGTATGGACATAATGTAGGCTGAATGTTACCAAGGCTACCCTAAAAATAAAGTTCTTAATCTTTAAGGCAACAAAGTACTGCAATAAACATGTGAGAATTCTGTTGAAGCTGGTTAATTTCATCACTTTACTGTTAGATACATTATTCTGAAAGGGTATATAAAACATCACCATGCAGCATGCAGCATCTGCTATTATATTGCTCTCTCTCTCTCTCTCTCTCTCTCTCTCTCTCTCACACACACACACACACACACACACAAATACACCATAGTGTTTTCTTTTCCATTTTTCACACTGAAAAGCTTTGTCAAATATCTCTCTGCCCACAGGAATGCTTTTCATAATGTTGCAGTTTGAGGGAAATTACAATAATAAGCCCTAGCCAAGTATCCAGAGGCAAACAATGCAGCAGTGATAATGTTCAAGGCCTATTATATTGGCTTTCCAAATTACAATTGATTAGAGATCTTCTTTTATTGTAAGAAGGGCTGTATAGCCATCATTTCTATGGCGACTGTTTATTAATTTTGTTTACATCCAGATTTCTTTTAGCCCTAGCTTTAGGGCATATGAACACCCTTGGGTCAATAGGCCCATTGCTCATTGTGAGGGGAAAGTACTTTTTTTAAAAGAAAATACACACAAAAGCTGTAAAGTGCTGGTGTGTGACTGGTTTTATACTGAGAAACCACTTAGAAACCACTTTGGCAATAAAGTAGCATAGAATGATCACGATGGTGTATGGGGTTGTTTTCCCACCCCCAGGTAATGGGAAGTAAGAAGAAAGTTTGTTGTGGCAGCAATGGGGGGAAAAAATAGACAGGCTTTCAGAAGAAGTACTGCTTCTCAATAGCAGTTGCTGGAAACCAGAGCGGGGATGAGTGCTGTTTTACTTGGGGTGTACTTGTGGGTTTCCTACAGGCATCTACTGTAGTTGGTCACTGGGAAAACAGGTTGCAGGGTGGTCATTGTTTGAAAAGGAAAAGGTTCTGATCTCCTTTGCCTGGTCCTCAGACTCTAGTCAGCACAGAGAGTCCTTGAGAAAGAGCACTTTGCAGAATGCTGCTTTTATTCTTAAAAAAAGTCTTCTCCAAACACGACCGACAGCTTAAACACATCAAATGCAACCAGCTTTCTACCTTCCAACCAACCCACAACACACACAATCAATGGCCACTCTATATATACAGACATATGTAGGTGAAAGGTTCCATGAGTCATGCAGGCTTTGCAGATTCATTGTAGGTCGCTGACTCATGCTGACTCAGTTCCTTTTGTATTAAAGAAACAGCGGCTAATTTTAAGCCATGACAGAGACCATTGGCCAGATCCACCAGGCTTGTCTTCTGTTTCTGCTAGGTTCACTGTTATGTCACTAGGAGGAAAGACAAACTGAAGCAAGACTGAAATGATCTCAAGGGAGAAGCCAGATAATTATTAGATACTTCAATAGATTTCAGTGGAACTTCACCTAGATTGTGGAGGAAGAATTTACTTCTCTCCATCTGTTGCTGGACTATAAGGCCCATCATTCCCGACTGTTGGCATGCTAGCTAGGGCTGGTGGAGTTCAACTACATCTGGAGAGGTAGCCCTACCCCTCACCTAGTTCCCTACCCCTTACCTAAATGTTTTCAATATAAATGCAATGAACAATCAGTTGAAGGTATTGGCAAATGTGAACACCCTTCATCACAAAGATCACAGTGTACACTATTGTAAACAGGTGAATTAGGACGGTGTTTTCCTAATCTTCAAACTACTTCCATCACTGCACTCGCACAACTTTTTAATTGCATACTACCCTTTAGAGCTTCCTAGGCATATGTTGCTTCACTGTGCTCATGGTTTGTACATTCATCTCTGTCAAAAAAACCAAAACCTGTTTTGCATTCACCTTTGATCTAAATGTGAACATCAAAAAACTTTGGTAAATGTTACATTTTTAACGGAATTGGATGAAATGTGCAGGGGTCATAACCCCTCCTGAGAGGATATTTGCCAAATTTCAGACAAATAGGATTGTTTCTCTAAGCACCTTTCAAAATAGAGTTTCAAATTGAAGTTTTCTGGGCTAAGTATTTGCATGATGTGTCCTGGAAATGTAGAGTAAAATCCCTGCAATATTGTACATGGATATGTGTACATATTCAGAAGTTATCCAAAATCCATCAAAAAACAGCATCTGGGGTTTCTTTTAATGATTATTTTTGTACCCAATTGGCACAAAGTAACAGAGATTAGAGAACTAACCCCTGGAAAGTTCCTTACTTTTTTATTATTTCAATTCCTGTAGGGGTTCCTAGGAAATCAATCCCTTTTGGAAATGTGCACTTGTTGTTTAAACAAAATAATAATAAAAATTCTTTCCAGTAGCACCTTGTGGTTTAATTATGCTAAGTGCTGCTTTCTCTGTTGGGCTGAGAATAGACTGATGTCCCTTGTCTCATCTGTTGCCGATTGTCTCAAGCACCTCAAACGTCAACCAAACTGACACATTGGCCCTCCAAGCTGCAGGCCTGCAGGCAATGTCAGCCATTATTCCACTGACAGATTGACCTGTCAGCTATGGTTCTGGTTTGCTCTCAGTCAACCTTCCCCCTCCTGCTTCAGTCTCCCTAATGAGGAAAAAACTTCAGAGTGTGATGGAACTTGTTGGCCCCTACACCCAGAATGAAGAAACAAGACAAGGTGTATGGTTGAATGTATGGTCACAATGTTTATTAACTAGTTTATGGAGGATCTGCAGCATTAAAAGATAACCCAGTCTTGTCTCTCTCTTGGCAAATCAGATCAGAGGAGATAGGAGGGGGAAATCCCTGCCTTCATCCTGACTCAAGCCAATGCACCAGAGTAACAATTTGCAAACTCTATTGGGTAGTGGCAGGATTGCTGGTTACTCCATACTGCTTCTACTTTTTCCTGGTATAGTATTTATTATTTAAAGTATTTATGAATTTTACGTTTCTGGTGCTAGCATTCATAGATGCTAAAATACACTTGGAATCATTGATAGTTGTAGAAATTTCTGCTGGCTATTAGGATATCACTAAAGAAAAAGGAAATCAGCTGTCCAACTGTAATGTTATTTATATATAATTTACTGTTCTACTGTTTGGACCGTGAAAGGCAAAGCACATTCACAGGACGGATTGTAAGACCTGCCAATAAATGTGCTTTAATGACTGGACTTATTAGATGTGATCTGTGAATGGAAGGAGCCTGTCTATTCATAGAATGGGAAGTCTTGATCCAATTCATCATATTTTAATGCTTGTTTATATATGTGCATTAAAACAGATGAGCTCCTTCCATTCACAGAAGGCACCTGGCCCCAAAAGAGACTTACTGCTGGAGAAAAGGAAGGCAATTTTCACTGAATGCCTCTTTCCCCTGAAACCCCCTCCTGAGTTATAACCCTCCGGAGCAGATTTTCAGGAAATCCCTTCCTCTAGCTCAAACAGAACTCCGCTGAGCACAACTCTAGAGCCATCCTAATGTATCCACACATTGATAGACAATGGAAAAATTAATCACTCAACAATGATAGAATCAAATATGTCATTGTTATAGCTTCTGTGGATAATGGCAGCAATTCCTGAAGGCCCTATCCCCTTCCTATCATACTTGCTGGGTGACTTCTCTTGCCCTTTGGTCCTGATGTTAGTGTGATGCCCACATGTGTTCCAGACCTGGGGTGGCCTTGTGCTCAGCTGCTCATGGACCCTAAATCAGATCTGAAGTACTTACTGCCTTTCTAGCATGGGAATAATACACAGACAAACAGGCAGATTGGTTCATGATATGGCTGATAGAGCATGGAAATTGATTCAAGACTCCTGAATACTATTAAACAGCCTGGTGAAAAGAGAAAAGGGGTAGGAAAATTATGGAAATAGAATGGTGATGCACACCCACACATGCACACACACACACACACACACACACACACACACACATCTATCAAGGTCACCATTTTAAAAGTAATCCCACTTAATATTCCCAAAGATAATCAGTTGCTTTTCTTGAAGCCCCCTGTGAATTTGAAATGCATTTTTTTTACATCAAAATTAATTCAAACGTGGACAAGTATTGATGCCAACAAAGCAAATATTACTGCTGGAAACATTGTTCTCTCTCTCAGAGTTCCAAAGCAATAATGTAATGGGTTTGGAAAGCAAAGTGTGCTTTGAACCCTAGAGACCATCAACCAGTTAGTGTTTCAGTCATGTTGACATCCAACGCTTGAAAATGATAGGGTATACCTGTACTTGGGATTGGTAGGGCATGGGGGAATGACTGTGTCTGCAGATAGCACTCTTTACAAAAAGCTGGGTTCAGTGGCTTTCACAAAATAAAATGCTTCATAAATAGGAAAGAAATCTGGACGTTTTCTAAATACTTTGACATTGTGACTTCACACAGCTTGAATAATAACACCATAGTATTTTGAACTATTTTTTTAACCCACTACATATAATGAACGGGGGGCATAGAAGAACTTCTCACTGTGCCTTTGCCTCCGCATGGTTGTTCCAAGCACACACATACTGCTAAAGAGAATATTTGGGAGGCAGCGGATTTTGGTGTTAAAAATGGCAGCATAACCTTTCATTGATTTCTCCTCCCCTTTTAAAATGATATTCTTATTATAGCATGCCATTCCCAGTGGCCCAATTCTTAAACTAAATGGATGGAATATTTCATAAATATTTGTCATGATATTTGTCACAGTATAAAGTCTTGTGGCACCTTAAAGACTAATACATTTATTGTGGCCAAAGCTTTCGTGGCTCAAATGTTCTTGTTGTTCTGTTTTGCTGCAACAGCTTTACTCAGCTAACTGGCATTATTTCCATAAGGCTCATCACAAAAGGGTTACATGTGTGGTGTATTGATAAGAGAGTGTGGAAGACCAAGGATAACATCTCCATTCAGTCATTGGGTGACCTTGTGCCAATTACTATCATTCAGCCTAACCTTTGGAGCACATGGTTGCTGTGGGGATAAAATGAAAAGCAGGGAAACCATGTACGCCACCATGAGTGATGGAAAATAAGTGTGTGTTCATATATGCATATAAGCACATATAAGTTTGCATACAAGTGTGTGTGTGTGTGTGTGTGTGTGTGTGTGTGTGTGTGTGTGTGTGTTACATAGTTCCTCCAAAACCCAGATCCAGGCCCGAAACCCAACTGGAATGTGATCCTGAATAGACAGGCAATGTGTTACATGGCAGGAAGGTAAAACTAGAATTATGACTGAAAGATAGAAGGGCAAGAAAGGGCTGCATTAGAACGTCTGCTAGGGCTGTTGTATAGTCACTTATAGACAAAAAAGGAATTACTGATAATCTATTGCACTTTCTGGCATCCATTGACTGCTGGCCAAGGTGATGAGATAAGCGAAAGTTTATCTCATTAGACCAAGGGTGGGAATTTGGTTACCTCCAGCTGCTGCTGTTGCATCATCATTGACCTTTGTCTATGCTGGCTGGTGCCGATGGGAGTTGGAGTAGACAACACTTGGAGAGCCATGTTAGACCCCCCCACTCCCCCGAATTTGAGCTTAATACTTTGAATCATGGGCGTATCCAGCGAGGGGCAGGGGGGCACCTCCCCCCCAGAAGCAAAAATTAAAAAATAAATGGTTTTAAAGTGATGAAACGAAACAAAATTAGATAGGGCGATGGGGAATAATCAGTTGTTTACCACAATGAAATGGTGTAAAAACCGAGAAGTATCTAGAGCCGCCTAGTGACTGGTAGGCCATTGGGATTCAAGGGAGGGAGAGGTCTCTAGCGGACTCTAGCAGAGAGAAGAGGGAATCTTCAACAGGAGTCTAGTGAGTTCCGCATCACTAAACTGAGCCGCCTGCCGCTAAACTGAGCCACCCGCTATTAGTTTACCTTCTTATTTACATTTAGAAGACATCAAGGCTACCTAAATGGATATAAGAAACTGGTTCAAAAAAGGTAAGGTAAGTAATTTCTGTAGAAAATTTAATTTTAAAGGGTAAAAACCTGGCTCAGAAGTACAATGGGAGAGGACAGACTGACTGGGTTGTGTTTGATGAGCGTCCATCGGAAATTCTTCAAGGAAAATCAGGACTGGATTGAAACGAAAGTTTTGAACAAGTTTTCTTCAAACCCAAGAAAAATGATATTAGTATAAGCCATGTAACTAGAATAAAAAAATAAAAAAAATTCAAGCAAATAATTGTCATAACTACCATAATAAAGCACTGCTATAATTATATATAATTTTCTTAAAATTTTGGTTTCATTCGCCTTTTCCGTGCTGAAATGTCACAACCTGAACCACCATGGCTTGCCCCCTCCTAGTTTTGATTCTGGGTACGCCCCTGCTTTGAATAAAGATTCCCACGACCCACATCCACAGAGGCCCCCTCTGCTTTGGATTCACTGTCTGGGGTCTGGGACATGATATGCACACACCTACATTGGAGGCAAAACAGTTTTTTAAATTAAGAACAACAAAGATAGTTGTATGAATGGGTAAGTCAGAATCAGACCTATTAGAAAAGGGCTGTTAGCTTCAGAAATGGCCAGATTCAACAATACACTATTACAGGCAATTGCAGTGCTGTTTCCAATCCTTAGCATTTCACAGCAGCGATAAGAATGGGAATGAGAAGAAAGAGAATGAAGTGTGTCAAATTAGCTCTCTCATTCAGATGTAACACAAAGCAGAGGTCGTGAACTCTTCTGGTCATAAATGATCCCATGCTTCTGCTCTTCTGGTTTCCTGACTGGTTTGCACCTTAATTATTCATTATGATAAATCCCAAATCATTTCAGTGAACTATGGGGTGAACTTTCAGGATTGCAGATAATTGCTGGATTCATTTCGATGTGTTCTATCTTTCAAAATGCATTGAATTTAAATCATATGAGATTTAGAGAACATGGTTCATAACGAGCACACGGATAGACAAAGACTAGCCTTTATTCAACTGTGTCACTGTTCTTGCACCTATAGTCTGTGCTTCTGGGGAAAAGCAGAGCATAAAAGCAACAAGTAGTTAAATGGGATGCCTTGCACTGTTGAAAAGCACAGAAAGCTAAAGCTATTTCTTGGACACACCCCTATATCTATGTGCTCAGCAATTTCCTCTTCATTTCAGGCCTTATCTATCTTCAACAAAGGCTGCATTTAGTTGTGAGGTTTATTGCATTAGTTTTACTGGTTATAATGCAAGCATTTCTCTCCTGGTTCCTAACATTCCTTTTACACTTTGTTGTCTTATAGAACTGTGCCTTTTAATCGATATACCACCATGTCACACTAAAATTTAGATGGCAGGAAAGAACTGCATACCCCAAATATTGTCAATGGAAAACTCTCATGGTTTTCTGAGTTAATTGGGGACGGGGGGGACGGGTTGCACATGGATTTTTTTCTGGAAACAATTAACATGGAAATGAGCACTAAACATCTGCCATATTCTATTAGGTTTTCAGAAGTGGCTTTTGCATTGAGTGAAAGATCACATGGAATATGAAAGTGAATAGGTAAGGAAACGTTATGAAGATGGCATGAAGTGGCATCTAATTACAGCCAAAGACACCCAGAATGACTAACACTGAAACCCTCCTAACCATGCCTACTTGGGTGGAAGTCCAATTGGATCGAATAGGTCTTAGGCCCAGGTAAGGGGGTTAAGACAGCAGCCTAAGGCTGCAATTCTAAGGCTACTGTGGAGATCAAAATGCATCATGTATACAAGCTCCCGTGTAACTTCCACTGAAACTGAACTGTGTCTGGCAGGCCCATCCAACTCCCAAGAGACTGCAATCTACTCACAGTATAAAAAGACCAGCTGTGATCTACCCATTGTCATTGCCAGGAGTTGTTGAGCTTTTCTTAGGGGAGGGTTGGCCAAAGTTCTTGAGCTTTTTGGGGGAGAGGGTTGGCCAAAGTTATTCTTACTCACTAAATTGATGCATTATTGATTCTTAGCTCAGTCGGTAGAGCATGAGACTCTTAATCTTAGAGCTGTGGGTTCAAGCCCCATGTTGGGCAAAGGTTTCCTGCATTGCATGGGGGTTAGACCAGATGACCCTCATAGTCCCTTCCAACTTTACAGTTATATGATTCTTTTTTTTATGTTTCTGACATTATTTTATTACCAGCAGCTTGTTGTCCAAAGGGAAAACAAAGTATTTTAAAATTAAGACAGCCACATGTGGCTCTATGAGGGACAGGGTATGCTGAACATAAACTATGGTATGATGTTATGGATAAATTGTACTGTTAAATATAGATGCCAGGTCCTACTGATTGAGAGGCAAGTCTTGACCCAGGAACAGTAACCCAGAGAGTCCTACTACAGTGTGTACAAAGCTCAATAAATTTTGTCTCCCTCTCATCTAGAAACTCAAGAACATACATAAACTACTTGCATCCAAGACAAAGTTCAGCTTATAAAGAAGTAATGGATGGAGCAGCACTGTGCTGAAACTTGTCTTCCAACTTCTTGGAGGTTTGCTTCCCCCATGAAAGAGGCCTTATTATTGCTTTCCCTGAACTTTATAATTGGAGCGCAGGAAGTCAAGGACACTGGTTACCAAGTACCTCAGTGCAGTGTGTTCACTTTGTTTTCTGGAAAGTGCAAGAAATATTTCTTCACTAATTGTTTTCAAGGTAACAAGATTGCACTTCAAAATAATAACAGCAACAACAGCAATCAGCTGCCAGACAAATGATAGGCAGCCTCCAAGCCTTCTCACACTTATGGGACATTTCATATGAGGACATCATGAGCATTCAGAAAGGCTACAGAAGGCAAACCACTGAAGAGTTGACTTGTAGAATGAAAGAAAATACACTCACAAACACTCCTTGGCCACCTTAAAAGTCTGGTAATTGCAACAAAAACCTGCACCCCACTCATGAAAATTTTACAAAAATGTTCTAACCCCCCCCCCTTGATAATTTTCATTACTTGATGGTGAATGGTTGGGGGAAAACGGAAGGTTTTTTTGCACAGCTTTAATATGGAAGCTAACACAAAGTAAATCAAAACTTGTATTCACATGAGCACAGGAGAGATGGGTATAACCTTACAGTCAAATGTTCATGTCATGCTGGTAATAGAAGTTATGAGTCATCACGGTTTTCTGGCCATGAAATTAGGTCAGGGTATCACCACAAACTTCAAGAGCTATTTTCCTCGGTAGATTAAAATAATAATATTTCTGAGGAAGAGGAAAAAGAAGCACTGAGAAATGTTTATATCAAGGCAATGCATCAGGGACTGAAATGAAAACTCCAGTTGATACCTAGTCTTATGTAACACCACTAGTAGGAAAGTTTCTCCTGATACAAATATTTCATGGATCCTGTGAATTGGCCGGTCCCAGCTGGCAGTAGGGAAAGAAATATTGACAGTAATTGCTTCCATTCAAGATGGTGCCATTTTCTAGATGTTCCACAACAGCATGCACACCGACTGCCATACTTTCCTGTGTGTGTGTGTGTGTGTGTGTGTGTGTGTGTGTGTGTGTGCATGCACACACACACACAAACATGGGGAACATTGCTGACTGAAGTTTACTATGCTAAGCACATAGTCTCAAATCATACATGGCTTCCTGCTGCTTCTTTTGTTTAATATATGTGCTTCTGAGTAGGTAAAGGTAAAGGACCCCTGGACGGTTAAGTCCAGTCAAAGGTAACTATGAGGTGGTGGCGCTCATCTCGCTTTCAGGCTGAGGGAGCTGGCGTTTGCCCACAGACAGTTTTCTGGGTCATGTGGCCAGCATGACAAAACCTCAAGTGGCACAATGGATCACCGTGACAGAAACCAGAGCACACAGAAACACAGTTTACCTTCCCGCAGCAGGGGTACCTATTTATCTACTTTCACTGGCGTGCTTTCGAACTGCTAGGTTGGCGGGAGCTGGGACAGAACAACAGGAGCTCACTCCGTCACAGGGATTTGAACCGCTGACCTTCCGATCGGCAAGCCCAAGAGGCTCAGTGGTTTAGACCACAGCGCCACCCACACTAGTCATCTTGCCCTTGGGGATAGACACTTTGGGAATTACCAATGAGGAGGGCCATAGTGCAGGGTTAATTGTTGTATGGAACCACAATTTCAATTCTGCTTTCACCCGACTATGGAAAAGAAGTGAAACAGGGTTGGAAATATGGTGGGGAAGTACAAATCTAAATATCTCCAATCACACCCTTGGCTTTTTAGTGTATGTAAATTCATCAGTTAAGTGAATAGCAGAAGCTACCCCAGGCTTTCTATTTAAGGGGAAGTATAATATAGGAGCACCTTTGCTGGCTTGAACTTAGCTTGAAAATCCATCATGGATGTGCAAGCTGCAGATGGAGATTTATACAACAGAAAAGATGCAAATCCTCACATTGATAATTCATTGTAAAATGTTACCAAAGAAAAAGGCAAATCATTATCAAAGAAAAGGGCAAAGGAATCGGCACCATCTTAAACATGCCTCATTTAGTTCAATGGGGATTATTCCCTGGTAAGAGGATTGCAGCCTTAGAGATATTTTTCTATTATTTCAGATTGATAGGATCATTACTGTGATAATGTCTCGTGTAAGACGATAACAATGAACAACTCCACAAAAAGCAATTATTACTACAGGCTTTGTTAGAAAGGAAACTGTTTTTAGGGTCACGCAATCCCAGAACATGTGGGGAAGAATTTGTTTTGCTCAAGTGTAGCTGCATTAAACACAGTGAAGCTGTGTAGAAAACACTTACCTCTGGCACTCGTCACAGGGTTCCATTGCGCCAGAAGCGGTTTAGTCTTGCTGGCCACATGACCTGGAAAGCTGTATGTGGACAAACGCTGGCTCCCTCAGCCCTGAAGCGAGATGAGCGAGATGAGCCCAGCCTTTGACTGGACTTAACTATCCAGGGGTCATACCTGTATCCAGGGGTCCTTTACCTTACCTTTACCTTTACCTGCTTTATTTAACAGGTACTTTGAAGCAGAAAGCATCATAACAGCACTACCAAGGGTTAAGCTGGACACAATGTGGACGATTCATGTCTTTCTTTCATAAAAAGCCATTGTGGGAGCTGAGCCCATGCATTTTACTAATGGGGATAAATAGCAGCTTTTGGGGAGAGGTAATTTTCACAGGGGAAAGAGTTAACACCCCCTATGAAGCAGTTCCTATCCTGTAGCTGGATCCTTTTTTAAAAAGTGAAAGACACAGCAAGTGTCATTTGCAGAACTCCCGAATCACATTGAGTTTGACCCCAGGTTCAAGCAATTTTAATGCAGTTTTGCAACACTTAAGCTTATTTACATATCATTTTGAGACCACAGTTAGATGCTGCATCATCATCCTGCTCAAGGACAAAGGAGTTTGATCTATGACAAAAAGACAAGCTCAGAGACAGTGCAGAGATAAGTGTTTGTTATTTATATTGCAACAGTTTCTGTGCTGGATCCTTCCAGAGAGTCTATGTAATTAATTCTAAATAGTTCCTGATTTAATATAGAAATGCCTCTTGGTGTCTTACTGTTCTCACAACACATTTGCAGAGTGTTCTGGGAAACTATTGCATGCCATGACCCTGACAATGGTTCATCTGCCTGAACTGTAGGGCTAGATGAATCTGTCAAACGTTTCTCTCAGTTTCTCATTTTGCCAATTTTAAATTCATTTTTCCACATTTCTGCATCAGTTTGCATCCTGGTGCTTTGAACATGTGAATATTAGAATATGCCTTACACAGTCAGGACATTCGTTCATCTCGTTTAGTACTACCTATTCTGACTGATGGTGTCTCTCCAAGATTTTACAGAGAGGTTTTTACCAACCTGGCTGCCTGAGATGGCATAGAGTGAACATAGGAACATCTACATTCGAAACATGTGCTTTATCACTTTGAATGCATTCAGTAATATTTTAGCCGTAGGCTTTCTAAAACATTTTTTAGAAGTAATTTTTAAATTAATTTCAAAGAAGAGTAAGAATCTCAAAAACCACCAGCAAAAGTGTGCATTTGTATCTTGGGCAGCTGAGTATTTAAAGTAAATACTCATGCTCATCTGTCAGACAACAGATGCAATTTCCTAGAACACTGGCAGAAGCTTGACTGTCATGCAATGGTGGTAGCATGGGGGGAAATGCAATCACAGGGAGGATGATATTGTAGTTCCTGAACATCAGGCTTACATCAGGCAGTGATGCACTAGCATAAATTAGGCACGATCCTAAACTCAATCAGCAGCAGAGCCATGAAAACAAAAAATAATATAGCCACCAAAACAAATACCAGGGAGCAATCTGATGCTTGAGAAGCTGGTGGAAAGCAAGCTAGTGTTGACTAAGCTGGTGCAGTTACACCAGATCCAAACCCCATTCAGCTTTGCTGTTTTGCCAAAGTCTGGAAGAGTGAAAATTAGCCCTTAAAACAGTGTTCCATGCTGGGTTGCCAGATCACATGACCCAGCTGAATGGGTTTATGATTCAGCTCTCTGGTCCCACGGCACCATCTTCCTGGACACACACATGCCCTCCCTCTTTTTGGGATTTCCAGCCCAGCAAGTTAGTCTGGTATCTTAGGCTGAGTCAGAGTTGGGGACTTAATGCCCACTGAGCTCTGCTGAGTGAGCTAGCTTTATCAGAGATCCTCTGTATCTGAAGCTGCTCTGGTAGATCTTGTCATGGGATTGCCTCCTTAATGTAGCCATAAAAACCACAAATAATATAGCAGTACTGGCAGTCAGTTCCAGGGTATTCCAAAAACTCTGTCACTGCTCAATGTTAGCCACACACAGAGCAACAGACATAGCGATGGCTGAGTGACCTCATGGCCATGGATGTCACTGGGGGAGAGAGCCCAGAGCTTGAGACTAAAATATATTCAAATTAATGACTTATGAGATAACCTTAAAGACCTGTCTTTTCCATGTTGTGCCTGCAAGGGCCTCAAGCCTGCATGTGCAGCTACGAATTCTTCCTCTTTTGCCAATTTCTTTGAAAAGGAACAAGAAGTTTCAGATTACAAAGACTAATCAGGATCTTTTGTGTTCTAAGAAATTAACTGAATTGGCCCTTTTCTCTGTCACAGCAATCAGAAACACTTCTTCCAGCCAAGCACCTGCACATGGCGTCACTCAGCCATTCAGGTGAGCAAGAATGAAGGACGATGTCACAAAATGGGCAAGATGAAATGGCAAATATAAAGAATGGTTTGCTAAATTGAGAGCTGAACCCCATGGAAGGTGAAGACCAGTGAGTAACAGAACATAATCTTTGGCAGACAGACACACCCTCAATGTTAGTCTTTTTAGATGGATATGGCCTCATAAGGTATCAGCCTACTTACTTGGCAAAAGGCACTTCATTCTGTAGAAGTACTCTACTGTCCATATGACAAGATTGTCAGCAATGTACATAATCATCCCACTATCAAAGGAAAAAACCTGCAGCCTTCCAGATTCCACTGGACTGCAACTCCCAACAGCCTCAGGCAGCATATCCAATCGTCAGGGTATGATGAAAGTTTTAGTCCAGAAACATCCGGAGGACCACAGGATCCCTATCCCTGCACTATCATTTCTGAGTTGTCTTGAACCCAGTCATACCCAGAGCACAACCACTGAAATCAATTGACTTAAGTTAGTTATGTCTGTTTATTTCAGTGAGTTTACCTTGAGTATGACGGACTCAACTGTTTGAAGACTTTTACAGAGTTTCGAACACCTGGAAAAATCTACTCAACCACAAATAACAACAGCTACATCAAAACAACAATAAATAAATTCACAGGCAACAATAAAGATGATAAAGTTACTCGTCACTTTGTTAAAATTACTCATTGTTCGCAGCTTCAAAAATACCCCAAAATAGAATCCTAATTTAGAATCCATTTTTTCCAATATTGTTCTTTTGTGAACCAGATTAGTGCCTGGATTTAAGTGGATGCAATGCTGTTGGTATTTGTGAAGACATATTTTGATTCTCTGGCTTTTATAGTCAATGATGTCTTTCCTATAGCCTTGGAAAATTATGTCCTCACAGGCCTTTCATTAGCATGTCTATTTCAAAAGGTCTCTCCTACACATTGTGTCACAAGACCAATTTAATTCAGTCCTTTCATGGCAAAATTACTGCTTTCACATATTTAGCAGGAAAATATGCTTTATCTCTCAGACTCCTTCTAGATGAGTCATTGTTGATATTATTATTAAACTAAATATAAACAATTTATTGGGGAGAGAAGTTTGAGATAAGAATAGCTGAAGTATGATGGAGCCTGCTGAAGAATATTAGGTCAAAGGGCAAAGCAAGGAATGGTCTCTGAGAAGCGTTAAGATGTTTCCAAAGAAGACTAAGAAAGTTTCCCTGCTGTGATCAATAAATGAGTTCCTCAATAATCCATTGGATGGAGAGGTACATACCACATGATTGCTCGTAAGTTTCCATCTGTGACATGACTTGCCACCATGGAAATTCATATAAGAATAGCTAATTTCCACAGGTTTAGATTTCATATTGCTAAAGCAATTCTGGAGGAAATAAACCTGCTTGCAGGAATAACAGTCAGACTTAAATTCCATGGCCTGATTAAACTGGTTTTATACTATCTGTTTACATATTTCTAAGCTTACTTATGCTTTAGTATTCACCTTAAAGTACAATTCTTACCATGCTCTTCCTTGAGACATCCCTAAACTTGAAGATTTATTTCAGTGATCACCCCGAGTTTTTCATGTCCATCATATTTTTTTTTAAAAAAATGAAACTATGCTCACCTGTTACTGCTAGTGCTACTTATGAAAAATACTCCAGTTAACATCACAAAACAACCTACTTCAGAAATTCAGCTGGAACCCATGAGGACAAAAAGTGTGTAGGACACCAGAAACCCATGCATCAACATACCTCCTCCAACACCTGTCCCACCCTCTGACTTTTGACCTTTCCATGTTTAGTGCATGTTCCTAATTGATGGAGAATTCTAAGCACGCTCAACTGAAGATACATAAAAAAAAACCTTTCAGATCTTCCTGCCATAGCTGCCAAGTTATCCCTTTTTTAAAGGGATTTTCCCTTATGCTGAATAGGCTTCCTCGCGAGAAAAGGGAAAACTTGGCAGCTATGCTTCCTGCTCAAGGTGCAAAAGTCAGGGTGGAGTGAGTGTGCCTTTCATACAGAGGAACATTGTGGCTGGAGCAGTGCAAATCGTTGTAGTCCCTCACATACACTTTTTGCCCTTGCTTCTTGATGCTGAATGCCTGAAGAGGGCTATTGTGTTTCCTTATTAAATCCTCATTAAACACAGAGATGGAGGATAAATCCTAATTAAATCCAGAGGCTAAAGATAAGGAAGTTACAGAAATCCAAGAAAAGCTGAATATTCTGTGCAGAAGATATAGGGCAGATAGTTGTGCCTGCCCCAAACTGACTATTTTAAGATGAACTGAAGCAAATACTAGTGACACGAGGTGAAGATCAGAATTTCAATGTTAACAAATCACTGGGTCCAGATGGCATCCATCTGAGAGTTCTTGAAGAACTCAAATACGAAACTGCTGATTTTTTAAAACAAAAATATGTACCCTGTCCCTTAGATCAGCCTCTGTACCAAAGGTCTATAAAGACAACACGGTGCCAGTTTTTTGTTTTGTTTTGTTTTGTTTTAAAAAAGAGCCAGGAATGATTCAGGAAATAAAGGCTTTTCATACTTCTTCGTGGATTGATGGGAAGCGTTAAGAAAGATAAAGCATTAGTGAAGCATACAGAAGAATGTACTTTGCGGAGGAACATTCAATGCAGTTTCTGCTAAGTTAAATCCTATCTCACTTACTTTTTAGAATTCCTTGAGCATTTCAGGAAGCATGTGGATAGGGGGTAATATGTACTTGGGCTTTCAAAGAACTTTTGACAAAGTCATTCACCGAAGGCTTCTGAGTAAGCAGTCATTGGATAGGATGACAGGTCTTATTACGCATCAGTAACTAGTTAAAGAACAGGAAGCAGAGC
The DNA here is from genome assembly GCF_965207765.1 of Zootoca vivipara. NCBI lineage: Eukaryota > Metazoa > Chordata > Lepidosauria > Squamata > Lacertidae > Zootoca > Zootoca vivipara. Next base: position 34,735,682 of record NC_142591.1, on the reverse strand, counting down.
GTAGGAGTAAATTGGCAGCTCCTATAATAGGAGGAGGGGGGAGGTCTTCCAGATATCTCTAGTAGGACCAGTGCTTTTCAGCTTGTCCATAAATGATTCAGAGTTAGGGGTGGGTGGAGAGGTTGGTGAGATTTCCTGATGACACCAGATGATTCAGAGTGGTTAAAAAAATTTATAAGAGTTCTAAAGGCACTTCTCCAGTTTGGATGAATGGGCATTAAAATGGTAAATGTGGTTCAATATAAGTAAGTGTAGAGTGATGTGCAGTGGGGCAAAAATAAATAAATCCTAATTTCTCATATACACTGATTGTGTCTGAGCTGGTGGTTACTGACCCAGAAAGAGATCTTGGAGTCATGATGGATAACTCAATGAATACAACAACGCAGTGTGCAGCAGCTGTGAAAAAGGTGAATTCCATGTTAGGGATCATTAGGAAAGGGATTAAGAATAACACTGCCAGTATCATAATGCCTTTATGTGAATCTATCGGTATGGTGCAGCCCTACTTAGAATACTGTGCACAGGTCTGGTTACTGCATGTCAAAAAGGATAATGTAGAGGTGGAAAGGTTGCAGAAAAGGGCAACCAAAATGATCAGGGTACTGGACCAACTCTATGAGGAAAGTTTACAAGATTTGTGTGTGGTGTGGTGTGTGGTGTGTGTAAGGAAGGGGGTGGCATGGTAAGGTAGGCAAAAGCATTGTGCTGAGAAAAATAGATAGATAAAAGTTGTTGTCTTTCTTTCATTACACTAGAGCCTGGGTGATCCCAAGATGGTGGTTAATGGGGACAGGCCAAAGGAAGGACTTCTTCATTCAGCACATTATTAAACTGTGGAAATGTCTACCACAGTGTGTAGCGATGGCCATCAACTGGTGATGTATTTAAAGGGGATTACACAGTTTCATGGAAGTTAAGGCTTTCAAGGGCTATTAGTCAGGACTGCATATTCAACCTCCAGTATAAGAGGCGGTAGGGCTTTGAATTGCTGGTTGCTGGGGATCAATGGTGTAAGTGGACCACTGACCTCATGTCTCGCTTTGGGGCTTCCCATGGGGATCTAGGGGAAATGCTGCATTAAATAGACCTCGGTCTGATCCAGCAGGAGTCTTCTTAAATTGTTAACAAACATCATTCAAAATTTCACAAAACCCATTAATGGCACTTGGACAAGGGAAAGACACAATGAACTGTTAAGAGTACATTCCACACATTCTTACCTCTCGAGGACTGTGGAGTAGCAACCACAGAAATGACAAAGTTCATCTATAGTAGATTTAATAAGCAAATGCATGCATTGCTATGTGTGTTGTGTATAACTATCTGCATTTACAGATTGCCCCTCTTGGTTGATTGTTTGGTTTTATTACTATACCACCTTTCATCCGAGGAACACAGGGTGGTTTACAATTTAGCTCGAAGTTTCCTCACTCTAGTTACAGGAAGTTTCTTACAGTGCTTTGGAAGTACAGCAAAGTTAGATGAAAGCAGCCCTATAAGGCGTCTGAGGAGGACATCCTGTACCACTAAAATGAACTATGCTTACCTTTCTTCCTGGGGAGAAGGCCAACACAAAACCAAGCAGATGAATTCTCATGGACCGACTTGCCATTGCCAACTATGTGTCAGAAATAATTAGCGTGACAGAAAAGAAACGTCTTCCTGACATTAGGGGGCAGGTAGAGGATAGTGCGACAAAGAACCCTCGAGTTAGCAGTTGCTAATATATCATTCCCTCACTTTTAGCATTTTCCTTTATAAGCATTATAATTTCTAAGATATGTCTTTCTAGTGGACTAGCAGCAGTGTGGTTTTGCCTTGATTATTATTTTTTATTAACTAGAAATACGGTGACAAAGGTAGTCACAATTTCAACCCTGTTGAAAGACATCAAGACATTTCTTTCAAATATTGCTCCATTCAAGAAAAAGGATAGAACTTGTTCACTCCATATAACTAACGCTCTAGCAGTAGGAACAAACCTTTCTTCTCTGTATAGTTTTGTCTATCAAAGTTATGTCACATGCTTTCTCTTAACAAGGAGTGCCTATTGTCACTGAGAAGTAGGTCAGGGCCTAGTTTAGGTGTTAGACACGTAACAGGATTCCCAAAATGGTTCTCAAGTAACTAGGCATTCTACTTGACTAATAATGTTTCCATTATAAAGTTACCGGCAGCCTCATACCTGGTGTTGCTTCAGCATTCTATGAAACAAAACAAAAAAACAAAAAAAAATCAGTGCAGCTTTGAAAATTTCAGTCCATCATCTTGATTCAAAATGATATGAAATAGTACCTAAACAAAGTAAAAAAGCTGGTTGTTGGTCGTAGCATCATGCAAAATTTGGCTATGATATTTGAATTGCATAGGAAGCAACTCTCCAAGATATGAGGTAGATTATTTTCAAAATAGCTAACAATCTGTCCTCTGGCTTGAATAATATGAAGCATGGAATCTTTTCTGGTTCCTCTAAGCTAGGTATATCTGCGCATTTTGACTAGATAGAAGCAGCCAGCTAGCCATTCATAACCAGCGAGTGGTTGGCCAACTTGTCATCATTCATGTAGGGTTTTCTAGCTGTCACAAAAGAAGGAAGCTTTCTGCCAGATCCTTTTTTTTTCTTTTTCCTGTGACTGTATCTAACGACCAATCACATAGTCTAGCAAAGGGCGAAGGTGTTATTTTTAAATTTTGTATCCTGAATTTTATCCTGTATCACATTCAGAAGGCACCTCACAAAAAAGGATATGCACCACCAAAGTACAATTAACAATAGAAGCCAGATAAAAATATAATTAGATAGATAAAATTAGATAGGTGTTGTTATTTCCTTGCATACGGTCATGTCAGACAACCTGCTGTGTGGTTTTTTTATCTGTTAAGGGAGGAGGTCCCAACCATTTGCCACCTCACACCAAACCCCTTAATTACCCTTCATGGTTTATCACCCAGGCTATCGGCTCATAGGAAGCTAGCTGGGCTTGATTAGATTTTAGCACTTGATGGATCCAGAGATTAAAGGGGGTCCGGCACTCAGTTTATCACTGATTAAATTCTAACATTTTTGAATCCAGGGATTAATTAGAGTGCCACAAACTCATAACACTATCTTAAACTCATTCTGTGTGTAGAACATATGTTGGCTTGTCTGCATTTAAGGGTTTTAGAAAAAGATCTGTGTGCACGGCACCTTCTTAAAAATCATGTAAATAGCATCCAGCAGCTGCTGCATGATTTTTTTCCCCATAGGTCACTGTTAAAGGCATGTCTGCAATTTTCTCTTTCTTCCATCAGCTCCTAAGCGCTTGCTAAGTATCTTCATTACTTTCCAACATCCCATGAAATAGAAAGATGCTCTGTTAACTCAGCTAATCTCAGTGGTTGACTTACCTTTTAAATAGTGCAAAGCAACACAGAAGGCTGTTAAGTATCTATTGTTAATTAGCCAACTGCAGGAGGAAAAAAATAAACCAAATGGACCTTTCTGTTGTTTAGCCCACAGAAACATTATCATACAGTTGTCTTTCATTCACAGTGCTGCCTCTGCAGAAGCAGTCAATTAACAAGCTCAAAATTGTACAGAAGTGCCAATAGCAGAGTTGGCACTGGCTCCTTGCTACAATACAATATGGTAATTTAGGGCTTTGGTCAAACATTGCTTGCCAAAACCAGGAGGAGTCTGGGGTCTTTGAGCCAGGACCATGGACAGCAATTGTTTCCATTATTAGTAATGGACCATTATTAGTAATGGACCATGGACAGCAATTGTTTCCATTATTAGTAATGGAAGTGAACCAGAACAAACCAGATTTTGCTTCCTAGTGCTTTGACAAGAAGAAATATACTCTGTCCATTCCTAAGTTTTTTTCCCCTATTGAAAAGGGAAGTCCTTATTTAATAGGGCCAATGTAAAACAAAGGTGGCCCATCATACCAGCACAGTACCCAAGGTTAAAGAGAACTCCTTTATAGGGTTCATTCTGAATAGGACTCAAGAAAGTAGCAACTGATAACAGGAAAACAAACAGCACTTCACCTTCACTGTAGTAATGGGGGGCAGGGTTAGTGAAGTAAATGTCTGCATTCAAGGCCTCTGCTTATTTGGGGAGCAAATATTTCACAAACTCCTTTCCCTTTGCAAAGTGTGCCCATGTGAAATTTAATTGATTATTCGAGGGAGGCTCAAAAATGAGTAGTTTGCACACATCCCAGCCCCCACATCATGTTCTCCACCCAACAGGGGCACAAAAAATAGTCTCTCCACAGTACTCTGTAGGCAAATGGTAACAGCAATCCTATACCCTTAGGTAGTAATGCTTTATCACACAACCAAATCCCAATGGCTATGTGACGGCTTCTCTGTTGACACTGATGCATCAGTTTATTTCAGCTGTGAACACCATAAACAAGTACTATACAAAGTAAGGAATTGAGGTATTTCAGTAAACATTTTTGTGCCCCCCAAAACAATTTCCCCAAGATAAGCTATAATGAAGCCTTGCTGAAGCATCTCAACTTTGCTTTCTGTGTTCTGCTGCTTCTAAAAGAGCCTATGTCCCTCTACAGGGTTACAGCACCACCCCAAAGTCCCCATCCATATCTGAGACCTTCCCACACTAATCAAGAAGGTCGGAATGGGGATTTTAAGCAATTTCGGTTGATTGTGCATATAATCCTCTCTGTGGTTGGGAACCCTGCATCATCAAATTCAGCTTTTAATACATAGTTATACATACATATAATACATAGTTATAAGATGGCTGTGATAGAAGTGCTGGGCATGAAAGAAACAATGAGGTCTTTCCTTGTGATAACATTTCATCCACAGTGAGTAAATTGAAAAAGCAAGAGGTGCATGCAAACATTTCAAATGTGAGAAATATTCTGCCTGACTGGAGTTATCACAGACCTGTGCTTTTTCCACCATGCAGTGAGATGCAAATGAAGGCTCAGCAGCAGATACTGAATACTCAGCTTTTCTCTTTTCTGCATAAAAAATGAATTGCATTTTGGCTGTGATTTAGTAGATTTGCATATTTCAGCTTCCATGATTGTTCACTAGAGTTTTACAATGTCATTTCTCCTCCATGCCCGCTGTTGGCTTTAGCGCTAGGCAAAGACTATCATGTTGAAAATCTGTTCCTTCCTTGATGTAGCTGCCAAATGGGCCCTTAGTTCATTGAAAATCAAATTGTGCGGTGTTTTCTTTGTGGCACTGCTGTGGCCATGCTATCATCCTATATTTATAGTGCTCCCTGTATTATTGCTCCCTGTTTTGAATTGCACAGATGCTATGAATATCTGTTCTTTATTTTGTCTCGGCTCCACAAGCAACCGAGAACAGTTGCTTCCTGTTGCTTATAAATTCGAGGATAGTGACAGAAGAGTTCTTATATATACACCGGTATATATATTTAGTGGTCAAGCTGAAGCATATCTTAACATGAACAGATTGATCTTTGTCATCTAACTTTATTAACATTTGGACAACTCCCAGCACCAAAGAACCTAACATAGTAAATATACCGAAAACACATTGCAAGGGGAAAATGTAGATCATACACGAACACTTTCTCTTAATGCTAACTGCATTATCCCCCATCCCCAATCCTATCCTCACTTCTCCCATTATGCTATATTTTTATTGCTCATCTTTATTGCATTTTATATGGAAACTCATCCTACAAATGGCATGGACTGAAGCTGTGTGATACCGAGGGCTGATACAAACATTGAGTGGTACAGGCAAATTAGCAGACTTACTCAGTTATAGTGAAAGAGTAAGTAAAATTTGCATGGTAAGCCCCACTGTGGTTCTTAGGAAGATAGAAGGCACATTTTGATTATGGCAAAAATTGTAGGGGTAAAGGGTGGGTGAGGATTTTTCAAATATAAAAAGTGCTGCTTTGGCTGCTGTATCATGCAATTAGGTTTTACTCAGACTAGACTAGACCCATTAAAATTAATGGATCTGATTTAGGGAGCAATCCTATACACAAGAAGCTGGCATAAATTAAGATGGCATAAAGTTACACCAGATCCAAAGCCCACTAAGGAGCAAACATACTGCCTGCTGAGAAGCCCAAGCCTGTCAAAGGGGGGGGGGGGAGAGAATCTTGAAAATTGAGTTTGGCTTACACTACCACTTTTCCCAGATCACATGACTAAGTTGAACTAAGTTAGGATCCAGCTTCAGTTCCCCCTGCCCATGTCCAGTCCCTGCCACATCCCTAGAATGGTCCTTTTCAGTGAATTACACCGCCCTCTGAACTCTGCCTTGGCAAGTTAGACCGGCATATCTTTGGCTAAGTCAGAGTTGGGAACTTGGTGCCTGCAGGACCAGGAACCTCCAGAACCCTCCAGAGATCCATTATGATCTTAAGCTGCTCATCCTGGCAGAGCTTGCCGTAGGATTGCCCACTTAGTCACATTCATTCATTTCAATGAGTCTACTCTGAATTAAATATAGTCAAATACCACCCTTCTGTTTCTTCTTAAAGTTTTATTTTTCTACATTATTTTAAGATCATGAGTTCTGAGGTATTCAGTTATTAGCCAATGGTCCTTAACTTGTTGTACATGGTCTTGACGCCTCTTTGAAGCCATGCAGAAAGTAAATAAATGACCAAAATAGATTTGTGATCCTTCAGGGAAAGCTTCAATGTCCTGTTCGAGGATAAAATGAAAAATGTACACTGGTTGTGCTGCTGAGTCTCAACAGGACTCCATCTTTTAAACTATTCCTCTCTGTTTAACCTTCCTCTTTAACTAATCAGCATTGTTGTTGTTTAGTCGTGTCCGACTCTTCGTGACCCCATGGACCATAGCACGTCAGGCACTCTTGTCTTCCATTGCCTCCCGCAGTTTGGTCAAACTCATGTTCGTAGCTTCGAGAACACTGTCCAACCATCTCGTCCTCTGTCGCCCCCTTCTCCTAGTGCCCTCCATCTTTCCCAACATCAGGGTCTTTTCCAGGGAGTCTTCTCTTCTCATGAGGTGGCCAAAGTATTGGAGCCTCAGCTTCACGATCTGTCCTTCCAGTGAGCACTCAGGGCTGATTTCCTTAAGAATGGATAGGTTTGATCTTCTTGCAGTCCACGACAAGGTGATGACTCTGCTTTTTAAGATGCTATCTAGGTTTGTCATTGCTTTTCTCCCGAGAAGCAAGCGTCTTTTAATTTCGTGACTGCTGTCACTATCTGCAGTGATCATGGAACCCAAGAAAGTAAAATCTCTCACTGCCTCCATTTCTTCCCTTTCTATTTGCCAGGAGGTGATGGGACCAGTGGCCATGATCTTGGTTTTTTTGATGTTGAGCTTCAGACCATATTTTGCGCTCTCCTCTTTCACCCTCATTCAAAGGTTCTTTAATTCCTCCTCACTTTCTGCCATCAAGGTTGCGTCATCTGCATATCTGAGGTTGTTGATATTTCTTCCTAATCAGCATTAGGAAGCAGCTTGAAATACATACTGAAGAACAGAACAAAGGTATCTTCCAGAGATGACCTGTATATTGAGCCTTTATCCTGATTATATGAGGTTTATGGGGAGGTTATACAATGTCTGTGGTTTATGTATTCTGATTTGCTTACAGCCTGATTATACATCATTGCATTAAAAATAAATTTTAAAAATCTCACACTTTCCAGTGCATTTCCCCATCATTTCCCTTACTGTAAAAGGTCTGAAGGTGGTTTTTTTTGGGGGGGGGGGGTGCCAAATCCAGTTAAATTGCACAATCTGAATTTGCCAGTTAAATCCTACTTGCACAACAGCAACACTTTGGAAGCGCTCAATGGTGCCTTTGTAAAAAGGGGGCTAAGGGAAAACTGGAATAGCAGTTGTGTGTGAAGTTCCACTTCCTAATTAGTGAGGACTCTGCCTGCTATCCCTTGCAAATGCTATCCACATATTTACCTGCACATTTTCAAAGTCTGTTCTGTAAGTAACCATGCATTTATTTAAGACAAGACATGAGATTCCTAGAATGCCTAGAATTGCCAGTTTTTTAGTGGGGGGGGGATGGAGATATGGCTCCAGGATGCTCTACTGTTAAGCAAGTTCTCACTATTACATATAATAAAAAGTGAATCAAATACGCTATACCAACCCTTTACCACATTAAAGTAAATTTAGCTACAGGACAAAACAACTTCAAGTAACTTTATAGCATCCACTAACAGAACACAGGAAGGAAACTCCCATAATCCAGATTGGATCATTGGTCAATCTAGCTCAGCACTAGTCTCCATCAAAGAGAAGTACATTGAGCATACAAAGCCTTTAAAATAGCAATTTTTCCATTATTATGTACAGTAGGTCTATGAAAAGGGATGGGCTTGTTTCAGTCACACAAGCCATGTGGGAGGAACACAGGAGAGGCCAAACATGAAAATGGGCTATTTCAGAGTAGGGGTAGCAGACATTTTCCTTCTCGTGTGATGTAATTTAAGTGGTCAAATGTAAAACTAGGACAGCGGAGACCAATGTTCAAATTTCCATTCAGCAAAGGATGATTCAGGAATTCATTCTTTCCTAATTCCACTGTGAACTGACTTGAAAGTTTTGAGAGAAAATACTTTTTTAAAAAATGTAAGCACATGTTTGCATGCAAATTTCCTTGCTGACTTTTTTGGCAGATTAATTTAGAAATTTTGATGCAACAGCCTTTTGAGTGAACATCACATTACGTGGATATAGACTGATTTATCCATTCCTAAACTCAGACATGAACAGCAAAAACCTCATCAAAGTGTTCTGAGAATAAAGGGGTGGAAGGGAAACGATGCATGGCACCTTGAGATGATGAGGAGGAAGATGATGATTTAGAGGAGGGAAATGTGCACTGCTCTTTGATCATGAAAATGTATTCTCATTTCTTCCAGTATCAAAGCAGGATATGTTACAACTATTTGAACAGAATGCATACAAAGCAGAGACAATTATCAATGGGAAGTCTTTATTGCATGCTCTTTCCAGATGATGAAAGCAGCAAAGCAACAAAGCCTTTGAATGAAGATATATCTGAATGTGAATGTAATCAAGCAATATTAGTTGATCTTCCCCTCCCTGCCTTCCAGAAGGAATATATAACCCCCTTTTTTCTGGATAGCAATTGCCAGTGGTTGTTTTATCCACTGTTATGGTTTTTTTTCTTTATCATGTTCTTGGTGTAAATGGATTTTATTTGTATTATTCAAATTGCTTGGGACATGTCTTCTTACGTTTTATGTAAGCCACTTTGTGTGCGGCAAAAGCAACAGATAATTGGTTTAAATTAATAAGCAAATGCCCTGGCTGAGGGAAGGAGGTGCTCACCCAAGATTTGACGATACATGGTCCTGACCATCATCCCTTCGATGTGGTGAAGGTGTTCTGTCCCCTTAGCAGAAACACCCCCAAAGCATAATATGTCCCCCTCCATGATTGACGGTGGAGATGGTGTTCTTGGGGTCGTAGGCAGCATTCCTCCTCCTCCAAACACGGCGAGTTGAGTTGATGCCAAAGAGCTCTATTTTGGTCTCATCTGGCCACAACACTTTCACCCACTTCTCTGTCTTGAGCAAGGGGACCTTACAGGCTCTGCAAGATCTCAGTCCTTCACGGCTAGAACTTCTTCTTTTTTCTTATAAGTATGATAATAATCCAGAATGTTCCTTGGGGGCTAGTTACAGGCAATTGCAATTATTTTCCTGAGCTTTGTGTAGAAATGACAACTCTGCACTCCCATTAGTTTATATATCTGTATATAAGCTATTAAGGTAGCAATTTAAAATGTTTTCCAGTCTCACCCAGGTTTTATGCGTTTGGTTTTTCTCCTGGGTTTGTGCAAAAACAGCGTGCGACAAGAAGTCAGAGAGCATATTTTCTCAGTGTGGCAACATTGTATTTTTTGGTACCATTCTGCACCCTGCTGCTTTGATGCATTCATCTCATACATTCAAATGAATAATTAACTGTAATGGAATGTGTGGTCCTCGAAGGCCAGGAGCTTATATTAGACACCCTGCTTGCAGATGACTCACATCAACAGGAAAAGAAGAGGGGGAAGCTGGTGGTCAGGCAAAAAAAGGATGTAATAAATGCATCCCAGTTAAAGGCTGGAAAACACATTGCAAGGTATTAAAGCAAGGATAAAGGAAACCATCAACAGTGGGACCTGCTGGAGTGCAAGGCAGCTGAGCAAGAATGTCAAGTTTTGCTGCCAGGCCTGGAGATATCTAATGGGGTATTTGTGTCATGCCAGCTTCACCAAACTGCTAACATTCTTTTGACGTCAGAGAGCTTTCTAAGTCTTCAGCAGATCTGAAAATAAGATGCCTCTTTACTTTTTCAGCCAATAATATGAGCTTTCGTGTGCATGCACACTTCTTCAGATACACATCTGAAGAAGAAGTGTGCATGCACATGAAAGCTCATACCAAAATAAAGTTGGTCTTTAAGGTGCTACTGAATAATTTTTTTCTATTTTGCTTCGACTCAGACCAACACGGCTACCTACCTGTAGCCAATAACATGCTTCAACAACAACAAGTTGTACTCAAAGGTGGAAAGCAACCATCACTCACAAAATACCCACATATTCAGCATATAAGAAGTAATATTAGATAAAACTTTTTTTTTCTTCTAACCACAGGTTTCCCTTTTGCATGCTGTGTGTGTGTGTGTGTGTCAGATAGAGAAATCCACCCCACCTGATACAGAGATCGGGGGCACAGAGTGGAGGTTCTTTTGCCTACTGATATGTTGAATATTGCTGTTGTTTTTCCCTTGTTGCTATATGAATTTTTATATGGCAGCACAGATGTAGACCGTGCAGCACAAAGATGCTATATAGCAAACTCTGAAGAAGCCATTTAATGAAGTGCAATTAGATGCCACATTAAAGGTGCATTTGTTCCACCCTTTTGTTAAACGCTGACAGGAGTGGGCAGCGGAGAAGAGTCTCACAATGCTTCGGAAGGACATAATTACAAAAATTTCTGTGACTCAGTCTCAAAAGAACTTGAAACAAAATGAGTAACCTGATGATTCACATTCGTAATGGCAAGGGAATTACAAGAGAGAAAACACTGGTGAAGCACTACAACCTTTCTGCCCTTTGAAAATAAGCAGAGAACTTTAAAAATCAATATAGCATTTTACAGGGACCTGCAGCAAGAGGATTTTGAATGGGAGCCATGTCAGGAAATAGCCACGATACAAGTTAAGTATTAGAAAGACTCAACTACCAAAGGGGGAAAGCAGTCTTCCTAGAAATAACAAGCTAAACAGGAATAGCAGGAGATATAACAGCATGAGCAGCTGACCTTGGGGAAAGAATGAATAAAAGGCATTAGTAATCATTGTAAGTTTGTATCCTATCAACCTGTAGTAGAAAAATAACCTGTAGTAGAGACCACTTAACCATGCAGAGACATGAATGTGATCATATGCATAGTTCCTGAATAAATTAGTGAGGCTGGATTCGATAAAACTGAGAGTGAATTCCAACAAGACAGGCTCTGGGGGTTTGTGATTCTTTGCTTTGTACAACCTACTCTAGACAGAGCTGCATTCCCCCTGAAGGAGCAGGGGTATAGTTTGGGGATACCCTTTGATCCATCTTTATCATGGGACCTCAGTGGCTTAGACTGCCTTTGATCATAGCCCACAATCAGAAGCTATGACAATTCCTGGAGAGAAATAGCCATGGTAGAAAGTGTCTTATTAAAAAAAAACCAAAAGCACCAATGGCTCATCTATACACCAGAGTCCTCTTGGTAATCAAGTCCTGAGCAATGTAGTCCTGTTATTCTGTGATCTAGCAAATAAATTATTTCATTTTCATTTCTAAAATAAGTGTGTGTGTGTGTGTGTGTGTGTGTGTGTGTGTGTGTGTGTTTAACACTTCCTCTGTATAACACAACAAAAAAATTATATTTGACTAACAAACTGTCCTCACTCCAGGGGTGTGGGAATTGTTTTGGTCATCCTGACTCTGGTTCCTGTTAACTGCAATGGGGGGTAAACATTGCCATGGCAACAAAACCTCTTAAGATGTACACTTCCCTAACTCTTTATTTAGATTTTTCACTCCATATTTGTTCTTTGTCCTAAACTATTTCATGTAGGAGGCAATGAGAGAACTCCACTCTCCCTGTAATACACAGTATGGAAGATACAGTATGTGGCAGCCAATCCTCCTTTTTTTTATTCTAAATGTCTTGCAAAACTGTTATATAGTACACAAAGTCCATGGAGCATGTTCGCCTTTTGTTGGACCTTCTATAAACATCTTGTTTGCTGTCACCATTAGGCTAAAAGCCAAATGAAAACAGCAATGACTGCAGTATTCTTTGATATTGGAAAGTCACATTTCTACAGGCAATCATCAACTTTGTATCTGCAAAAACACTCTTTTTTAAAAAAAGAAAAATGTGTCTTGTGATCTGGAGAGTTTACAGCTTCCCAAATCAGAGAGAGAAAATCCTTCCCAGAAAAATAGAGTTGAATGAAATATTATGCCTCTGTTGGATGGTCTCCCCACATTACAGAGGGTTGTGCATGTGCCACTGTGCACAGGGATCTATGTATACTTGTCTGTCTAACAAATGGTTTGTATCACCATTCCTGGATATACCATTCCTGGATGTTGCTGGATCCATCATTGCTGGATGTAGAGAAGGTAGGGCTAGAAATCAGTCCCTGAAATCCCAACTTACAACAGTGGGCCTTACATCTTCCAGGTGTTGCTGAACTTCAACTCCCATCATCCCCAGGAAGCATGGCCAATGGCCAGGGATGATGGGAATAGTAATCCAACAACATATGGAAGGCCAAACACATCCGATGTGTTGGGCAATATTGTGGTGTTACATGTGTGGTTTCTAATAGGTCAAGAGTAGCCAATGTGGCTTCACAGATCGTGAAGCTGAGGCTCCAATACTTTGGCCACCTCATGAGAAGAGAAGACTCCCTGGAAAAGACCCTGATGTTGGGAAAGATTGAGGGCACTAGGAGAAGGGGACAACAGAGGACGAGATGGTTGGACAGTGTTCTCGAAGCTACGAACATGAGTTTGACCAAACTGCGGGAGGCAGTGGAAGACAGGAGTGCCTGGCGTGCTCTGGTCCATGGGGTCATGAAGAGTCGGACACGACTAAATGACTAAACAACAACGAGCCAATGTGGTGCCTTCTAAATATTGTTGGACTCCAACTCCCTAGCCACCATGACCAATGGTTAGTGAGGATGGAAGTGGCGACATTGGCTACAGCTGCAATAAAGTAAAGAAAAAAGGAATGGAATGAAGGGATGCTGTGCATGGACTACCTTTGCCGATACTTCAAACAGCATCACTTCAACAGACCTCACATGAAAACAGCCAATGCAGTACTGGACTGCCAAGGACTCATACTAGGTCTCTAATGTGTGATTGGCCATTCCAGTAAAAAATTCCTTGGAGATTACACCCATCAACTTTGTTTTCCCCCTCTGGAGCAACAGCTCAACTTTAGGAACAATGGTTAGATAAATGGATAAATTGGTTGGATGAGCCTTGAAAGAGATAATGAAAATCAAGTCATTTGATAGTTTGCTTACTTCACGGTAAACAAACACTATTCCCCCCCCCACTAATTACAAAACACCCTCCTTCAAATAGCTCACAATTATTAAATATGGTTCTCTGTCATTAGCAGTAATAAAAACCAAACCTTCAACATTTAATTACAATTTGCTTCGGTAGCTAATTACTAATGTTACAGTTATAAATCGTTAAGCACTGGAAATGTGCTGTCTTTATAAAAGACAGCCCAGCCCAATCTGTTTTAACTCTGCAGGATGTCCCAATGTGCTCAGTGGGATCCATTTCTTATTAAGTGTGCTCAGGGTGGCAGCCTGGGGTGGGGGCAGATGAAAACATATTGTCTGTTTCTGGAACTTATCCATAGCTAGTCGATGAACCTGGCCATGCTGTTTCAGAAGATGCTGATTGCATGTATTCTCATTTAGCATAACCCCACCCCACAAAATAAATGTGCTGAAAGTTTTATAGTGGTCCTAAGAGAGATTGACAGTGCCCTGCATGCCAAGGTAAGAACTTCACAGGAAGCTTCATTTGCCTTCAGTTCCAATCTAGTCTAACATGCTAAGCCAACGGCCTCGGCTCAGTATACCTGAAGGAGCGTTTCCATCCCCATCGTTCAGCCCAGACACTGAGCTCCACCTCCGAGGGCTTTCTGGCGATTCCCTCACTGCGAGAAGTGAGGTTACAAGGAACCAGCCAGAGGGCCTTCTCAGTAGTGGCGACCACCCTGTGGAACGCCCTCCCATCACATGTCAAAGAAAAAAACAACTATCTGACTTTTAGAAGACATCTGTAGGCAGCCCTGTTTAGGGGAGTTTTTAATGTTTTAAGTTTTATCAAGTTTTTAATATTCCATTGGGAGCCGCCCAGAGTGGCTGGGGAAACCCAGCCAGATGGGCAGGGTATTAATTAATTGATTAATTACTATACCACCCTATACCCGAAGGTCTCAGGGCAGTTCACATAAAATATCAAATACATGAAATCAAAACAAAAACAACAGCCCAATAAACCCTCCCCACCCAGCGTGGGCGGGGGGCAGCCATGATGGCACCCCACCGGGATCACGCTGCTGGGGGCGGTGTGCTCCCCCTGCACTCTTCTTCCTCCGGTAGTGCTCAGATATATAGATTTCACACGGCTCTTTCCTCTTTGTATTTCTTCATTGACTCGGCCTTCATTGACAGTGCAAACCCTGGCATAAGGAGGACATGTGTGAGCAGTTTTAAAGGACTGGCCTGCCAATGGATGCATTATCAATTATTCCATGAAATCATTCATCACATCAGCTTCTAGGCTGACCATCAGTTTGCATAATGTTCCCAGACTCTGGCAAGAACCCTAGCTAAGAATAACTTATTTCAATACAAAACAATCACCATTTTATTTTTATGAATGGGTTATAAATAATTAGGGCAGTCTGTAAAGAACCAATAAACAAATAGTTGGGCATTTTAATGTAACAACTTGGAAGCTGAATGAACGAGGCAATGGCTCAGCAGAACAAAGCAAGTTTGCATTTTCTGAAACACTCTGTCATAGGAAAAGAGGAGGAAAATTGAGCCAGAACAATGTGAAAGGTATACCATACTTTCGCCTTTGTTTGCCCAAGATTATAGAATCAGAGAATTTTAGGGTAGATTTTTCTTTCTTTCATAACAGGTGTACTTTTTAGAGTTCCTTCTATTTAGCTAGGGCAGAATACACACAAAGAAAATTTATATGATGTCATTAATCTCTTATGATGATACCATACACCAGGTGATCACATCTTTGAATGTTGTTTCACATCAAAATGGGGGGGGGGACTACATATCAGGGAAAGGGATTCATCATCTAGCCTTTGCCTGATATATACTGAGCATGAGGAATTATTGTCATTGGTATATGTATTTTGCTCAGTGGTGGACTTTGGGATTTAAAATTTCAGTGGCACCCTGTACCACCCCAATCCCCTCCTCCTCCCGGCCTGTTGCCTTCCATTGTTCATCATTGTTGCAGCACCCTCTGTGGCACCCTCTCAGGTCAGCACCCAGTGTAGGTGAACCAATGGCAATTCCCTGAATCCACCTCTGTTATGTTTACACACAGAAGCATTCAGAATACAATTTCTTACTTACAGTCTGAAATTGGTGAAAGAAAATGCTTTGCCTCTCCTTAGTTCTGCATGTCTTACTTCTGATGAAGACATTGTTATATTAGAATTCCAACTAATTAATACCGCCCTAGGCAGCACACACACTTAAGTCTCAATAACGTTAATGGGAATTATAAGCCCATAGCCGTGGTCTGGATTCCAGCCTTAATTATTTTAAAGACCTTCAGCTCTACTATGCAGTACTCTAATCTACTACCTTACATCCTTAAAAATGGACCTTGGACACTTAGTAGAAGTTAATGTTGCTACCTGTAATGGAAAGGCAAACTTCTGTGCAGAATATGTTTGGGTCAAACCAGTCTGTATTGTTTAAATATTTCTGATGCCTTAAAGGAAGATATGATTCTTCATGCTCCATTCACATGCAGACCCAGCCAAAAAAAAAAAAAATATTCTCCCTGCACTGTATTCTGGCAGGGCCATGCTTTTTCAGTCAAGATGAAAAATAATTCTTTGAAAAGTAGCCTTCTGGACCAGTGGGTTTTCTCTTGCTGTGGTTGATAGGTCTGTAACGTGTGCCTTCCTTTAAATGTTTTATGACCAATCAGCCTTAAGTATTGATTTATTGTTGTTAAATTGTCTTCAAAATAACTGCAGCTGGGCAGAAATACCGTTTTCACAGCAGGCCATATTCTTTGATTAATGAGTCATCAACTTCCTTTCTGTATAATAAGAAATCTTACTAAGTAATAATTAAAGGTAAAGGGTAAAGGGACCCCTGACAATTAAGTCCAGTCGCGGACGACTCTGGGGTTGCGGGGCGCTCATCTCCCTTTATTGGCCAAAGGAGCTGGCATACAGCTTCCGGGTCATGTGGCCAGCATGACTAAGCCACTTCTGGTGAAACCAGAGCAGCACACAGAAACGCTGTTTACCTTCCCACTGGAGCGGTACCTATTTATCTACTTGACTTTGACGTGCTTTCGAACTGCTAGGTGGGCAGAAGCAGGGACCGAGCAACGGGAGCTCACCCTGTCAAGGGGATTCAAACCGCCGACCTTCTGATCGGCAAGCCCTAGGCTCTGTGGTTTAACCCACAGCGCCACACGCATCCCCCTAAATAATAATTACCTTTGTCCTAATGGGGAACTTGTAGACTGGGCGGGGGGAATCTCTCTCTCTCTCTCTCTCTCTCTCTCTCTCTCTCTCTCTCTCTCTCTCTCTCTCTCTCACACACACACACACACACACACACACACACACCATGCCCCAATTCAACCTTGATCAGCTCAGACCAGGAAATCTTGCAGCACTTCCAGAAGATAATGACCTCTGGCATCTGATCAGTGACTCTGATGTTGCAAGCCAAAACGTCCTTGGGGGTGGCCTTGAGTGCCAAATTTATAATGAGGCTAGACAACGCAGGACAGATGAAATTTGGAACCAAGAGTAACACAGCTCATGATTAGGGGTGTGGGGAGGAATATGACTTGTAGGTCTCATTCACTATAAAGTGGTTTAAGAGAATAATAGTTTTACCAAATTAAAATATGAAACATGCAAGGGCTTCCAACTTTGGCTAGTCAAGTGCTTCTGGGAGATCCACATATGGGATAACTGATTGCTTTCCAGCAACTGTGTTTTAGTCGCATAACACCTTTGAGGCCTATTTACTGTTCTTGGCTAATAACCATTGTAGACCTATACCAACCACAAGATTTGTCTGCTTCAGGGGTAGCCAATCTGCTACCCAAATCTGCTTCCTTATTGAATCTGTCAAAGTCAGGGGTCATTACCACTCCTGGCAGAAAAATCTAACAGTTGTGTGAAGAAGCATTTTCTTACATCTATCCTGAATGTATCACCCATCTATTTTATTGGGCAAGACTGTAACTGTGTCAAGTGTGCCACAAAGACACATCACTCATTTTCTAGAAAACAACTCAACTTTTACAGTTTAGGACAATGCTAAAAGGTCTATTATTTTCATGGTGTGGAAATAACAACAACAACAGCAACAACAACAACAGTTGGGAAATCTGTTGTAGTCTTGGGATAGAAACCAGAATTCTTAGAGATACTGCTGAACTTTTTATTGAGATTTCATAAGCAAAATATAGTGGTGTGATGTGTCAGTGTG
Source organism: Zootoca vivipara (assembly GCF_965207765.1). Taxonomy (NCBI): domain Eukaryota; kingdom Metazoa; phylum Chordata; class Lepidosauria; order Squamata; family Lacertidae; genus Zootoca; species Zootoca vivipara. The sequence continues at coordinate 34,717,872 of NC_142591.1, read as the reverse complement.
CCTTGCTGATACTGTAACCAGAAGGTTGGTGGTTTGAACCCCACCCAGGGGCAGCTGTGGGCAGGATTCCTACACTCTAGGGGCTTGGGGTAGATCACTTCCAAATCTCAAATTCTGTGATTCTATGAAATGCAGTTATCAATAATAAACAGAGTCTTTCTTTCCTTATACACAAACAACTGAAGGTCAGAAAATTGTTTTTTGCTTGTCCAAAATGATATTTTCCCATTTCCCAGGGTTTCTTTTATGTGCACAATATTATATGTAGAAAAGTATCATACACCAAGTTATACTACATGTGCTACTCAGAAATAAATTTCACTGATTTCAATAGGACTTAAACCCACATAATATTGTGATCTGTCTCCTTAAGTCATTGATTCTGTTTCAGGAATGCTTGGAATTGGCTGAAACTATGCATTTTCATAATGAGTAGATTATAAAATAGTTTATAGTGAGCTAATGCAAATGAGTTCATTTAATCTGAAATCTGAACTCATATTTTTTCATGTATTTTCTCCTCTTTTTTATTGATGAATGAATTTGTATTATGAAGTTTAGTATGATAGTTATGGATTTATGGGATCGGTGTGCTTTGAGCTGATTGTGTTTCAAAGTAATATACCCAGCTAAGTTCATATTATTTGTTCCATAATAATAGTTATGCTAGTGAAATGTGATTCTTCCCAAAATAAAGAAGTAACACAAGAGTTGTATTTCAAAGGACCATATTTATCCTTTTTTGGATAATTATTGCTTTGTTTTCCCACAAAGCCTTACTCATTTGTTTTACTTTCCATGCTGTGAAAATCCCAGGGAAGGCAGTTATAATAATGGTTTGAGCAAGACTAGTGAAAAGCCATTGGCAACCCCAAAAAGCAAACCCAACATCCTTCCTTCTGAGGAGCAGTTTTGTCCTCTATGCCTAATCTGCTACAAAATTATACAGTACAAGGTGGCTACATGTCAAAACAGGACCATGGCTCAACCATAGCTTAAGTGATAGAACATCTGTTTTGCATGCATAAGATCCCAGGTTCAATCCCCGGCATCTCCAACTGGAGAGATGCCCTTCTGAAACCCTGATGAGCTTCTGCCAGTCAGTGTAGACAATACTGAGCCTGATAGACCAATGGTCGTTTGACTCAGTATAAGGTTGCTTCCTATGTAGTTGTTTGAGCTGTCACTCGCTCTACATGCCTGTTATTATGCAGTAAGTTATGCTAAGAAGAGGTACAAAATTCCTCATGTGCTAAGTGAGCAGAATGAATGAGCAATTAACCATAACGGTTTTAGCATGTGGCCATGTGAAAAAGATTTGGGACCAGAACTCACACATGGCATATGCAACATGGAAGCCAACAGATAACATGATTGTTTCCTACACATGAAGGTGAAGATGACAGAACTGAGCCATGTGTGAGGAGTGTGCCCTTTGTTCCTCCTCATGACAGTATCACCCCATTTCCTGAAGGGACATTAGCCTTGCGTGGTTGAGGATCACATCAGTCACTTTAATAGGCCAAAAATAATTAAACAAACAATTTACCTCAATATTTCTTTATGAAAATTAAAAATGGGATGGGGACGGGGTTGATTTTTGTGGATTGAGGGTTTAAAACTGCAGTTTCAAACACACTTCGAGGCACCAATTCCTGTTTTAACTTAACAGAACTTACTTCCGTGTAAACATGCTTAGAATTGTGCTGTAAAGTCCTCAATCTTTAAATAACTCATTTGGAAGAGTGTCAAGAATGGTTGTGAATTCATTAACATGTAAGATAAGGTAAAGGAACCCCCCCCCTTACAGTTAAGTCCAGTCAAAGGAGACTATAGGAAACAGGAAGAAGTAAATATGTTTTACACCGCTAAACTAATGTTGGTAATGAATTATTCCCAACTGTTCTATTGTGGGCATCTTTGTTCAGTGTGTGAAACTAGAACTTTTTGCTGTGGTACTATATAACACCTTGTCCTCATGTATTGCCTGTTAGTATAACCATGCTACATCCCATACTGAAGCATTACAAAAATGCCTTTCATAAACCTGACAAAAATGACAAGATGAAAATTAAAAACAACAATTGATAGCATTCCGGAGCTGTTGTCATTTCTCCAGCTTAGTAAGTATCCCTGGTTGCTGCCTGTGTCTATTCCCCTTCAAAAAACATTCAGTATTCAAAACAAAGTGCCTATAAAATATTTCTCCAAGGCCTTCTTTCTAAAAGAAAAAATCCTTTCAAGACTTGTTTGATAGACCAATTCTTCAAAGAAGAACAATAGTGGAAAGAAACCAGGCTTTATGGAACAAATCTAGTTGGTCCACCTTTGAAGAGGAACCATACAAATGAATCTGAGCCTCCTAGATATATTGGTAAAATATCTCAAAATGCGAATTACCGTACATAGAATCTTTCCTCAGAATTCTGATTGTTAGAGTGGTTGGTTCTTTGTGATGAATATGACCAAAACATTCTGTCCTGAACTTCTCTTTCCTTCTTATTTTTCTCTTTCTAAAAACAATCCACATATACTTCCACATATACACCACCCCTGAAACATTTAATGCATATACAATGTAAATAATACAGTCAAACATCAGGTTTGTAAAGTTTAAAGCTGATTACATCAGGTAGGTGTCTCCTACTCTCTGTCTGAACAGACTATTCCAGAGTGAGCCATGGCTGGCATAGCAAATTTGGAATGTGAAGAAATAATACGTAGTGAGGTTGCTTGGATCTCATTGGGGATGAAGGATCTGAGTAGCTTCTACACATCATTATATTTTTATGTTGTTTGTGAAATTTTCAGGACATGATGGAGGGATCATTAAAGGAACCAAAAGAGCCACCTTCCTTTTCCTCTGTCCACACACAATGCACACCACCTATTACTTTCCTTGTGGTTCCTATTTTATCCTTTCAGCTCTTTCCTTCTAAGCCAGGCCTTCAAGCTAGAAGCTCACCCAGAAGCTTCAGGTAGGGAAGAAATAAACAGAAAGGTGCTTGCCTCCTGTTCCAACTAACAGCTGGCATGTGAATGCCCACAAGGCAGGGGCACTACAGTGGCATACAAAAGCTTTTCTCACCTCAAGAGGGTCTTGTCCTAAAGCCATGCATGGTTGAACAAAAAGGCTCTGTAAACACACCAAAAAATGTGCTTTGTCAATATTAAATTATTCTGCAAATTATCTTTTATATTTACTTTCCTTCATAATAAGCCTATAAATATTGACTTGGTGCATGCTAATGAGAAAGTTAATGCTCGGCAATTTACATGAGCAAAACACTTTACAAATATTGACTAATTAGCTCTATCAAACAGTTCATAATTAACTGCCAAAGAATCTGATTATGTATGTACTAGACTGTGTGATAGATACACCTGTGCATATTACTTACCTGTCATGCATAAGACTTCAAGCACCTGGAGCGATAATGTAAGCAGCACAGTAATGGAAAACAAAGGCTTGCGAATCAAAATGAGAAGCCACTTTTTCTCAGAGTCTGTCATTAGTAAACAATTTGATGGTTGACTCATGTTTAAGCAATCATGCTGATACTATACATGTTCCATCCACTTGAGATGGAATAATTACGATAACAGATATGGCAAGTTTGTACAGATCTAGAACACAGCAATTGCCACTTGCATTATTTGGCCGGGTTAGCACTTTATTTCTTTAAAATGCTAGTTCACTCTGCATTGCTTAGTTAATAGGATTTCTTTTCCATTATGAAACACAGTATAAGACAATTGTTCTGGAAATGTTATGGCACATTTAAATCTCCTCTGCAAACAAAGCAATAAATCCGCTTTGGAAAATAATGTCTACTGGTGGCAATAACCCATTCAAAACCAAGGAAGCAGTCTGCTATTGCCCAAGTTAATATCTACTTGATATTATTGTATTCTTAAAGGAAGCAATGCTGCTTCATTAATGAGCCACATTGGCAGATGTTTTCAGAGATACTCATACACTTTAATGTGACTACTCCCACAATAGTAAGTCTGCCAACTGCTTGGAAAACTGCAGGCCTGACTAGTCTGGGAATGCAACATAGCTCAGTAGCAGAGCATCTGTTTTGTATGCATAAGGATCCCTGGTTCAATCCCAGGTGTCTCCAGGTAAGGCAGGGAACTCTGAAACTCTGAAAAAATGTTGCTGATCAGTGTAGATAATGCTGCTGAGATAGATGCCCCAATGGTCCAAACTGCTGCAAAGGCCGCATCCTGTATTTCCTTTCCCACATTGTGGGTCAAGGATACAGAACGTATGATTATTTTGTGTACACACAAAACTACATTATCACACAGTGAGGTTGGTTAAGAGCAGTGAGAAAAATAGGTGATGGAGCTCACCATGAACACCTCTCTTGTTCTCTTATAATGGCAATGGCACCCACCTGAGAGGTGCCAGAACTGAGTTCTCGTGAGTTCTGGCTGAAAAAAGCCCTGGTTAAGAGGAACCAAGAGCCACACATGTGCATGTATCCCACCAGGTGTGGGACAGACTCAAATTACTACAGTCACATCATGCTGCTGTTCTACCAACTATATGTTTTAGCCTGCAGAACAAATAACATAAGGTGGTGGGAGATTCAGTCAGGAAATATAGAGGAAATATAGAGGAAATGATTGTACATTCTTACTCCCAAAAAACACTGTTCTGATTTAAATCCTTCCCCAATCAATACTTCTTTTAAGTACCTAATTTTTTAAAAAAGAACTATCCTATTTACAGATCTCTTCTGTCACATCTGCTTTGTCCATTTTATGTAAACATAAAGAAACACTGAATGATAAGTAGTTCTTCATTGGACGAGAACAACAATTCTGCAGCACACCAAGTGAAGCATTATTTGGCTCTATTTATCTATTTGTAAATATTTTTCCTAAGGCAAATTCATGTTCGCAATGGATTTATAAGACTTAATTGAAAAAGCTGGCAGAGGCCTGTCAGAATCCTATAGTCTCCAGACTTCATATAAAGTATTTGGCAGTCTTTCAACGAAGCCAGATTCCTTGTCAGAGTTGATACATTTATCAAACACAGCACACGCATTTTGCATCAGTGACTATAAAAATTGATCTCTGCCACTTGCCTTTATTTCCGCAGAACTCCAGAATTAAAACAGGAGGGGATAAAATAATGAAGAGCATTGCTTTGTTTTTAAATTTCATCTCTTAGGCAAACAAGCATGCTGATATTAATGAAATTGAAAAGACCTCCTTTAAATAAATAAATAAAAACCATCAAGAAAAGAAGTCACGATGCATATTAGCTGAGCTGCTGAAATTACCAATTACTTTTTAAAAGGATTTGAATTCCATGGATGACAGAAAATAGCTCAGTAGAGACAACTGTTTTCAGACACTTGCTTAATTTTGATACCTCAGAGCCAAATAAAAGGTCTCATTGGTAGGAAATTATATCTAAGTGCATTAAGCAAAAGGCATATCTGGTCCAAATACGGAGTGGAAATCAAATCAAACGTTTTCATCCTTTTTCTCAGGTACAGTTGCCACAGGTTAGCTGCAATTTAAATATTGCACTAACTCAAGACACCCAACATTGATTTATTATTGTGGAATATCTGCAGAAGGTGGGGGTGATGATGATGCTTCATACACTTCATAAGCACTCATCAATTTTAATTTCTCTTCTCAAGCCTGGGTACTCTTGTGATTCCTTCACTGAACCTTCCAGTTATGTATTTTCCTCTTATGATTGAGGAGGGAAAGGTTTATTATCTACATAATAGACTTCTCTTAAAATCAAACCAAGTGTTAATATGAAATGTGCAGAAGTGTTCAATGAGCTGAAAGAACAGTCAGCTGAAAACTGCACACTGTCATATCTGTCAGGATGTTCTACTCGCAAGTAAAACCTTGGCAGAGACGCATGCCCGACTGGCATGTTCTCTCCCTCCTGGGCGATCATTCGGGAGCTTCAAAAGCATTCCTTAGCCCGAACATCACAGCGACTGGTGCCAGAAAACACCAGCACACTTTAGGGATCCGCAAAAGTAAAGGTAAAGGGACCCCTGACCATTAATTCCAGTTGCGTACGACTCTGGGATTGCGGTGCTCATCTCGCTTTACTGGCCGAGGGAGCCAGCGTTTGTCCGCAGACAGCTTCCGGGTCTTGTGGCCAGCATGACTAAGCTGCTTCTGGCGAACCAGAGCAGCGCATGGAAATGCCATTTACCTTCCTGCCAGAGCGGTACCTATTTATCTACTTGCACTTTGACATGCTTTCGAACTGCTAGGTTGGCAGGAGCAGGGATCAAGCAACGGGAGCTCACCCCGCCGAGGGGATTCGAACCGCCGACCTTCTGATCGGCAAGCCCTAGGCTCTGTGGTTTAGATCACAGCGCCACCTGCATCCCTTCTCTGAGCTTACTCATAGTATTTTCATTTATTTCTGGGACATCTTCGGGGGAGGAAAAAGCTAAAGAGTAAAAACTACACAAATCTGGAGTAGAGTCCCTAAGATAGTTGGATGGCGTCTTGTACACCTCCTTCCGGCAACTCCTGGCTGGTGCCAAACACATTGGTCTGCTTTCCTTTGGACCACATCAGTGAGGTCGAGAGGGGGGGGGTCTTGCCGTCTCACCAGTCCAAGACCTCCATACACACTGCCCAGGCTTGCGTCCCGGATAGCTTACTTTGATGCTGCTAATGCAGCAAAAACCATGTGGGAGGCAGCAGTTATGAGTTTCTGGTCTCTGAAGCCAGAACGGGTGCTGCGAGTCTCCAGCGGTTTGACCAGAGGTGCACTCCCTTTTCCTTCAAGACAGATGGAGATATGGATGTCAACAACTCTTCATAAACCTGCTATGGTGCCAAAGATGTTCTAATGTGGTTGGCTGCACCTGATAGATTTCTTGTTCTTGATCTATTGGCTATTCCAAACAACAGTCACAGGTGCTCATGGCTACATGTCTCATCTAAGAGTCAAGCTCCTTATTTGCTCACTAAACTATGATAGTCTTTGTGAGGTTTCTTTTTGAAGAGAGAAGGATGAAACTTCTGTGCTTGGTTTCATATTTCATTTAATTACTATCAACAGGGAGTTGAGAAGGAAACATTGGCAAATCATTCTGTCATTTTATTCTCACTATGAATTATTATACTGGGCCTATTATAAATAGTTCATCTTCCATCTGTGCCCTTTCTTTGTTAAAACGCTGCCAGTTTCAAAAATGTGCCATGCAAAATTGCAATTTAAAAATGTTTCTTTTCTCTGTTGGTGATTAGAACAAGTCATTTTCTTTGTCTACCAGGTTTCTGAGTTTAAAATAAATAGAACAGAATCAATATAAAGGATGCTGCATTGAGGTTTGTAGATCACATTCCTGAAATGCTTGAAATTATGGTGCTATATTAATGGACACCAGGAATCCAACAGCATAGCAGTAGAAAAAAAGCAGAAAAACTGAGCAATGTGGGAAATTAAGGCTGTAATCCTATGCATACTTGCTTGGGAATAAACCCCAATGAACAGAGTAGGACTTTGAAATATACTCGGAGTCGAGAGTGAATTTCATGCTCTTTATTTAGCTCATAGTCATCAAGGAGAAGAATGGCTCTTTTCCCGAAAACCATCTGCTTATATACATTATTTACACAATGGGCCTTGCATGATTGGCTACTTCAGGCTACACCTGTGGGCCAATCAGGTTGACTTCTGCCTGTAGCCTGATTGGCTGCTCCTACAGGCCAATCAGGTTGCAGATTCACTTCTGCCAGCCGCCTGATTGGCTGCTCCTGCAGGCCAATCGGGTTGCGGATTCACTTCCACCTGGAGTTGGATTGGGTAGCTCCTGCGGACCAATCAGACTGTTGATTCTGAATCCTATTGTTCTAGGATTCAGCTCAGTACATAACAGACTTGCATTCAAGTATACATGTATAAGATTACAAGGCAAATGTTGGTTTCTGTTGGAAGGGTTTAAAATATACTTACAGAATACATATTAGGGAAAGCAGAAGAAACCATGTGACCTGTTGAGACCTGTTTCAACCCACACTCATCTCTGGTCTTATCCTGGCCACAGGAGGTGATCTGATGTACCTGCTTTGCTCTTATTCCTACTCTCTTCTTCCTGTTACTTAACTTTAATCTTCACTCACTCTGATCTGTAAGACATGTCTCTCCTGTTTGAAAAATTCAGGCAGAGCTGCAGATTTACCTTCCTGGGACCTGCTGAAAGAATTGCTGTTTTCTTCCAACTGTTATTCTTTCTGCCAGAGCTATGCAATGGTGGCACAAGACTATATTTCATTTGGGTATGATCCAGCAAGGAAGCATCTGCAAAACGTCCCAGAGCAGATGTGCAGCTGAATAAAAACTGATGCAAAAAAAAAAAAAGGTTTTGTTTTGTTTTTGAAAAAATATATATCCAGCTTTCAAATTAAAAACCCTACTCTCTGCCAAAGTTCTGATGTATAAATGGAATGCTTAATAGGCTGCAGTAGTATAATTAATTCATCATCATTAATAAAAGTACACTGCTTTCCTAACTCAGCTATTTGCCTGACTTCTGCAAAAGAGAGGGATGGCCGCCTTCAAAGGTCACACTCTGAAATGCATATGCCAGCTGATCATCCAGGGCAAGGACAAGGCTTTGTGGTTGCTGCTGATCAGCTGACAAACCTCTTTCACCCTGCTTTGCTTTTAACTATTGCCTCATGCAATGTCAGGTGAAGGGCAGGTAGGCATGGCTTGGCCCAAATGGACTCTTGGACCAAATGAGGGGGCCTCATTTGGCCCACAGGTTGGAAGCCTCACAGCCATGGTATAGGACATCCCATTTGGTGGTCTAGAGATGGGATACTTCGAATTCCTAACAATATACTTGTGGGGGGGCATTCTATTGCTTCTTATAGCCTCATATTCTGTTTAGGGAAGTTTTTAATGTGTGACATTTTAATGTATTTTAATATTTGTTGGAAGCCACCCAGAGTGGCTGGGGAAACCCAGCTGGATGGACAGGGTACAAATAAATTATTATTATTATTATTATTATTATTATTATTATTATTATTATTATTCTGCTTGCTCTTGAGCACAGTTTAGTCTGGAAAAGGGGCGGATTTGTGTATTTAAGATTCAATGTATTTTTTCTTACACTGGAGATATGGTCAGGAATTTATGTTGTGTTGGACTCAACAAATTGGCAAAGGACAGTAGCTCAGTTGGTAGAGCATCTGCTTTCCAAGCAGAAGGTCCCAGGGTTAATCTGTGGGATTTTCAGGTAGGACTGGGAACAGCTCCTGCCTGTAACCCTGCAGAGCCCCTACTGGCCATGGTAGATGGTCCAAGATCACTTGCTGTGTTCCTGACCCATAGTTATCTTGCATGAACAGAATGGTACTTCTGATTGCATAAGGTCCCCTCCCCTTCTGATTTTGCTGGTTTCCCCACTTCAACTGTAGCCCCTAGTGTTGTATGTCAGGCCATTCCAGAGGACAACCAACCCTCAAGTGGGCAGAGCTGAACAGGAAAGTCCAGTTGCAAAAAGATCAACACAGAGGAATGATGGCTCATTACTCTCACTCGTGCTCAGCTGGGCTAACCTTTGTGTTTCCCTCCCATTTAAAGACCCATCCTAGGTAATGGTTTCTGACTTAAGTCCCACTTCTCCCCGGCCACCTCACCTCCAGTACCATCCACTTTGGGCACTTGCACTGGTAGAGTTATGTCAGTGTAGTGTAACCATCATAGTGTCTTAGAATGATAGAATTGTAGAGTGGGAAGGGACCACAAGTCCAGCTGCAATGCAGGTATCTTTTGCCCAAAGTGGGGCTCAAACCCCGTGCTGGCCTGTATCCCCAGTTCTGGCATTGTCAGGGTACATTGGTGCAAGGAAAGAGATATAGTAGATCTCTGTCTTTGATCCAAATGATATAGGTCATGGGGATATGGTTGTACTTGACTAAGATTGCTATGAATAGACAAAAGCTCATTGTTATTTCCTGCTTTTCAGATGGAGCTTGCAAATCAGTTTACATAAAATGATTGCAACAAAAATTGCAAATAAACATTATACATCAAAACTGGAAAGTTTGTCTTGAAGAAGCTGGACCTGCTTCTTCAGGGAGAAGATCTTGGAGATAGAAAGAGGGGCTGCATAGTGACTCTGAATACTTCTAAAAGTGTTATTCACATTCCTTATTTTCTATGGTGTAATCAAGTATTTCTCGCAATGATTTTTTTCATAGATGATGGTGCTCTATTACAAACACAGAACTGTAACTGCCTAAATAAGGCTTTTAAAGGATGGAGTCAGGGTAAAAGTATTGCACTTCCATGAATTTAAATGTAGCCTATATTTCATTTGTATTGCTATTGATCAGCTGAACCCACTAACTGTTTTCCTTTCACACTGAGAAGAAAAATGATAAATGATTAATAAAATGATGGCATCCATAGGAAATTATTTTTCCATGGAGCATTTTCACTTCATAACAAAGGCTTCAAAGAAAAGGCAACATGCTTCACAGAATGGAAACTAACTGGCTGCTAGCATAAGATTCTATCTCTCCATAAAATATTTTCAAAGTGTTCATTCAGCATGAAAACTTTTCCATCTAGTACATTCTATCAAACTTACTTTACTGAAAAAGTATGAATTTCTAAATGTTTGTACTGTTATATCCAGTGCTTTTTTTTCTTTAAAAATGTTTAGGGGTACTCTCATTTTCCTACTCATATTGAAATACTGCCCCTCAATGAGGCCAAACTTAGATTCATAAAATATTTAGGAGTATGCATACCCCTGTGTACCCCCAGAAAAAAAGCACTGGTTATATCAACCTGCAAATCAGTCCTCACACCATGACCCATAATGTTATACTAATACAAAAGCTAGTAAGCCCCGTCTTTATTTACTCCAATTCTTAGAATCTGAGCTATTACCACTACCCAAATTGGTTGATACCACTGTATCATAAAAATATATCATAGTGGTTTACAACAATATAAAGGCATAAAACATGCAGTAAAATAATAATAATAATAATAATAATAATAATAATAATAATAGATTAAAGCAAAAGATTTAAAAGCAAACACAGGTATACAATGTGGGTGATGTACCAGTACTCTTGATAGTCTGCATAGACCTGGTGGAATATAAAAGTTTTCAGCAGGCATTTAAAAGTTGCTACAAAAGGCCCCCGCTGGGTGAGTTCACATGGATAGATTCAGATGGATGATCAGGTTCTCACTGAAATAGTGAAACCACAAAGTTGTGATAGTGAGGGTGAATGTCTCAATGACATCTCACAGCAGTTCACCATGTCTAAAGTCAGTCTACATGCCAGAGCTCTGCATTCCAGGCCTTTATCATAGAAGGTAAACTCATTGCACCGGATGGATGGACGATGTGATCCGTCGCACTGTATGTTATGGTTGTGGTATGTAAAATTCATCACACTGCACCCATTTCTGGCTGTTGTAACATTTTAAAATCAGCCTTTGGGACAGCCATGAGAGGAATTTCAGGAAGTGAATAACTGCAATCTTATTACTGTCAACCCTTAGTGTATCAACTGTTTATCTCAGTGTACCCAAAGTATTATGCCAAAAACACAGCCAACTCTTCAAAGGACGAATTTAATCTTAATATATTATTAGCATAACTCAACCATTCAAAAATGTTCCTACAAATTCACAGACCTCTTGAATTGTTTCTAAGCTGGCTAAGGTGCAGACCCCACAACAAACCCCATGACTCAATCCATCAGGGTCTAAACTACTACCACTCTTCTTACAGAATTTCCTTTGACCGATCCTTCTATCCCTAACGGCAAATATTAATCAAATGTTTGATAAACCAATAAGCAGCTGGATACATCAAAGTCACCCATGCTCTTCTTAACACGGAAGTAGGTTGATGGTGCTACTGGTCCATGTCTTCTCCAAAACTCCTGAGTAAGCCCCAGATTTGATTGCACATAGGAGCTCCTATATCTGACCTGTTATCTCCCTAGTGAAGTTGCCCCTGTGTCAACACAGCTTCTCATGTCTGCCCTAGTGTGAGGCCTTGAATAAAACCTACCCTGGCAGTGGCTCTTCCTCTGCCAAAATTAACATTGCCAAAACCCCTTGTAGCTGCAAGGGTACCCCAATTAGTTACTAAATAAAATACATCTCCCCATTCTCATTCAAATTTCACATAACCATGCATCATCACAACCTTCTGATACAACTGGCTTTCTTTCTCCCCTAATCACCAGTAAAGAATCTCAAGCCAAGCTTAGCATCTTGGATGTGGTCTTGAGGCATGTGGCATTGAGCCTTGTTTTCACTTTATTAGTCCTTGGTTACTCTTAAATCCATACAGTGAGAATGGAACATGCTGCCAAGTAAATGCATTAGCATTAGAGTCCATGCAATGAGAGTTAGCAACAATCCGGCTATAGTCCAGTTAAAGCATTCAAAATATCACATAGGGCTTTAAACTGGGAACCACTGCTCCATACATGACCTTCCCCCCAAAATCTGAAAGGAGCCTGTAAATGTGTTTAGCTAAATGCACTTACAAGTTTCCAGATGGTCACAAGCCTCAACAATGTAGGGTTGCTCGTCCCCAGGGAGGCTTGTAAGAGCATTTGCTCAAATATGCTTACAAGACCTCCTTCAGATCTTTGTGCTCAGTATGTGACGGTCATAGAATTACAGAGTTAGAAGGGACCCTGTGGATCATCTAGTCCAACCCCCAGCAACGCAGGAATATGTACCCAATAAGGGTATCAACCCTGTGACCTGGATGTTATCAGCTCCATGCTCTAACCAACTGAGGTCTGAGAGAAGATCAATATACTTGCATGTTTTTGTCCATCACAAGTTCAGGTAAATGCCTAAAGAGAGGTAGGACAAATTCTGCAAAGAGAAAATAAAATACGTAACTTCTGAATGTCAGAGAAAGAACAAAAATCCTAGAATGCATAATATCCATGTAATCCAACACATCATTTACTTGTGATCAGACACACACTCTTTAAAGCAGAGATGGGCAACTCATTTTCCTCCAAATGTTACTGGACTCTAATTTCCATCAGCCCCTGCCAGCATGGCCAAATTTCAGGGACTATGGGAGTTCTAGTTCCACAAAATCTGGAGGGCCAGAGGTTTTCCACCACTGCTTTAAAGCAAATAATTTTTTTACTCCCTGTGCAGTTCTTTTTAGCTTCTCTTCCCTGTACATTTGCAATACAAATCATTTTTATTTTCAGCCTCCTGAACAGATTTAAAGACAACAGTTCAAAAATTACAGTTCTGCCTTATTTATACACAACATTAGATTCCTCTGCTCCGTTTTAAACACCTTGCAGTGATTTACAGGAGTAACCTGAGACAGCAAACAGATAAAGGAAAGACCAGCGACAGATATATCACCCTAAAAATGTAGGTTGCTGTGCTTTGAGTAATTCATGTTAATGGAGGCTTACAGCATAGATTTCAGGGAGTGAGGGATGATTATAGCTAGTTTCGAAGTTTTGTTTTATTTATGTTGCCCAAAATCCAGAGCAAATTTCTGCCTGGATTGTTGTAGGTCAGGTATGGGGAACCTCTGGCCCTCCAGATATAGCTGTAGATGTTGCTACAACTCCCATCAACCCCTGCAAGCATGGCCAACAACCAGGGATGATGCGTGTTGTTGTTCAGCCACATCTAGAGGGCTATGGGTTCCCACATTTGTTGTGGGTAGGCATTGGTTGCCTGCATGAGAATCAGTGAAGTATGCTTAAACAAAGCAGAAATTTTGGAATTAAATATCAATATGAAAAGAAGTCAATATAGAATAAATGTTAAGATATTTATTTTAATGTTTAGATTCTGTGCTAAGTCATGGCGGGGCAGTTGGTAGACTCCACTGGAGGAGAACTAAAAACTTTGGGAGCAAACCAATGTTTTATCTAAATGCTGGTATAAAATGTCAAAAGAATTAGAGATGGCTATGATGTCAAGGAGATTCAACATACAGTGGTACCTCGGTTTACAAACTTAATCTGTTTTGGATGTCCGTTCTTAAACCGAAACCGTTCTTTTTTTCTTTTTTTAAAAGAAACCATTCTTAAACTGAGCACTGGCAGAGGAAGAGGAGTGCGGGGGGAGCGCACCGCCCCCGGCAGCATGATCCCAGTGGGGTGCCATTGCAGCTTCCCCCCCTGCCCGCACTGAGTGCCCCGCCCCTGCAGGCGATGCACTACACCCCCAGGATGCACACCACGCCCCTGCGGGTGGCGCTCCCCGCCCCAGGACACGCACCAGCCCTGCCCCCGCCTGCTCTCCATCCCCCGGTGCTGGAGCATGAAGCTCTGCCACTGAAACCGAGGCGCGCTTTCCCTAATGAGGCCTTCTGGTGCCGGTGCCCCTCTACTGTTTGGCTTCCGTTCTTAGACCGAGGTAAGTTTGCAAACCAGGACACTACTTCCGGTTTTGCGGAGCTCGTAAACCGAATAGTTCGTAAACAGGGCTGTTCTTAAACCACTGTATTCTTAAAAGATCTCTGTGGACTGAAGCCATTGTGTCATGAATTCTTGCATCAGGCTAGTCTGTTAGATTCATCACTGGCCAGAAGTGCAGACATTTTCATGGAAAGGGAACGTCTATACATGTCACTTACCTAGTAATAAACCACCATATTATTTGATTGTCTGAATGCATCCCATTTCTACTGTATGTGGACCTTTCTGACATGAACAAGAAATATAGTGGCTGCTTGCGGCCCATGAAACTTCAATGTGCTCATGGACCATAGTTTTCCATTCAGTATTAGAATGGTTCAGATGGTTACTTGGTCTATATGAGATTCTTTTGCTGTGTATACGAGGAAATTTGCTAAACATGTATTTTTATACAGTATAGCCATACAAGATTAAACACTTTGGAATTTTTTTTAATCATTTACCATGATTACCAAGCTAGGTTCATTGGATGAGTCACAACTTGCCTATAAATTTCTCCTAGATACCTGATGTGTAACACTTCAGCACAATCAATGCACTACATTTAAAACGGGAGGCACACCATTCTAAACCACTCTTCAATTTATTGTTTCTTTTTTTCAGGTTCATAGCAATAACCCTAGTTGTAGCAAATTCTTCTAGCGGTCCCATGACTGGTGGCTAGTTTATTATGTAATTACACACAATACTATATGGCAACAGCAAGGATTTCCTGGAAATATCAAGTATATTTGAAGCAACGCAAGTGTGCAGGAATCAATGTAACCCTCTTAAACCTGCCTAATAGTTTCTGAGGGCTGCTCAGTCAATGAAGTTGGAAGTTTATTTGAAGTGAAATGAAAGGCGGCAGCATTTTTGCTTCATCACAAATCAGTATTTATATGGAATGCCTCCTCCTTTGATTTCTACAGTAATTGTTAGGGCTGTCACCCAGTTGAAGGAAGGGTTGTGTTAGATTTATATTGCACAGTTCACAGAAGGGAGGATTTCTTTTCCAAGATGACTTCTTCCACCCAGCATTTTTTGTACTTGCACCATAAATAATGGGAAACCTAACTGCTTCCCAATGAACCACAGGTATATTTACAAAGTATATATTTTAATTAATTAGTCTAAACTGGTTGATTGACTAAGGGGGCAATCCTATGGCAAGATCCACCAGGATGAGCAGTTTAGGGTGCAGTGAATCTCCACCTCTGATTCCTGGCTCGGTGGAAAATACACACACACCTCTCACACACACAAAATAAATTACTAAAATGCTGCAACAAGTGAGTAGTAGGTAATACAGAGTTGTAGGACTAGACTCTAGTCACCAGAGGCTTGAATATTTTATAAGTGCTTCTGAAATATTACTCCACTTCTCCAGGGGATACATTTTAATCTGTTTTTAAATCCTGCCTGTAAAATAACACATCTCCCCTAGACATGCTATTGCTGAACTGCTAATAGAAGCATCAATAACTGATCAGTCTGGTTACATTTTTTGATGAATTTATTGCTGAAAATTATATGAGGTTTTTTCAGAAGCTGTAAGTATTAAAAGAGGTAGAAGATTAATGGATTTGACCAAACTCATATTGATTTCCTTGTCATATAAGTGGCCTAAAATATAGAAACATTGTTGTGGATCAGCTGCTTCTAAATAAAGTAATTAGTGCTGATTCCTATATTAATTTTGGAAAGAAAAGATATCACGCTCAAATGTTTTTAGATAATTTTCATTTCTCTTCTTTTTGGCGCATTGTGATTTTGGAGAATGCTGCTCCCCAAACCTGCCATGGGACATGAAGAGCATGCTCAGTCAAACTCTGGCAGGATAAACTGCAATGGGTTTGAGACTGATTTTATTGTCATAATTTCTATTAAAGAATCCTGGAAAATCTTCTTTTGGAAAGCATTGTTAGACAGTGCTTTACAAAACACAATTCACAGTGTCAGTGGGATTTTTATGTTTTTAAAAAGTTGTTCTTTATTGAATAATTATATTACAATACGGGGTGGGGGGGTTCAATGTAATATGGAAAGTGGCTCTAATTAAATAATCCCAACGATTGTTTCTAAATGTGACAAAGTCTTGAAATGGTAACATCAAGTCAACGTAATAGGAGGAATGGCATCTAGTTCCAAGCTACTCAGTCTGATAAAATGCTCACTAACATGAAACCAGCTGTCTATAAACAACTTAAAGTATATTTGGCAGAGGTTAAGTGAAAGATATTAATAAGAGTGCTTGTCAAAGGGAAATCGTGAATGTAGACGTAACTGTAGAACTGGAGCCAGTGTGTTTAATGTAATTATGCTCTGAATCTATACCAATATACTGTATTACCCCAAATCTTTATAGCCATCAGCTTTCATTCTTTTTTTAAGCCAGGAAAAATAACAACGTGAAAAAGATTGTGATCTGAGGGCAAATGCCACTATCCAGGCAATACAGTTAAGCAAATCCTCAATATTACTTTCCCTTCATTGATATCACTTTCCATCTCACCCGTTCCACGATCACATGGCTGTGGGGAAAGGTTGGTAAATAATGAAAGTACTTTCATCCTCAGAAAACAGAGTGATGGATTTAACAACCAACTCTGCCTTTAACAGTACAGAAAAAAACAAAAGGATGTTTTGCTTTAGAGTTAGTCTGTGATTTAGCCACAGACCATACATATTACAGATGTCAAAGCTTATAATTACCTGGTTTAGACAATAAATGTCTAAATGTGTAATGCTTGCAGGTGTGGTGAATCATATGCATTATTCCCTAGATATAAAAGCACCTGCCTTTTCAAATGCAGTGAATAATCAAGCTAGTAATCACAGAAACCTTTGCAGATCTCAGTACTAGCAGAGAAACATGATGTGCTGACCTTGACTCATGGTCAAATGCCTGGTCTTGGTTGGAAATAAGAAAGGATGACCATTTGCCAAAACAAAGAAGGAGACTTATGCCATTCTCCTGATATATTTGCACTGGACCCCCCCCCCAAAAAAAAATTGTAAAATGTGCAGGACAAGGAATTCGCCACTGGAGAGGATTGAGTCATCACTGGTGATCAGGTGAGTAGAATTCTGCAACTGTACCCACATTGTAAACACCTTTCCTTTAAGAGAGAGGTGATCATGCAGTGGCAGACCTTGGACTCTCAAATTTCAGCAGCACCCTGTAAAATTTGGTGCCCCCCGCCTCTCACACTTCATTCTACAGCATTGTTGTGGTGCCCCCTGCAGCACGACGCTCAGTGTGACTGCACTGGCCGTGCTACCCTAAAACTTGCCTTGTCCTTCCAAGTGGTATTCTTGTTGAAGATCAACTTGACAAATCTGGCCTGCAGCTATTTGAGGCACAGTTTTATTAGTTATTTAATGAGATCTGAAACAAACACCACATTTCCTAGCTAATGGAACACTGAGACCTACCCTGTTAAGGAATAATAGTTAGCAACTGAGCAATTAACACACTGTCCATGTTTCACCCTTGCCTTCTTCCCTTGTGTTGAGGGAGACGCTGTCCAAATCATCACTGCCAACGCCAGCAATATCTGGGCACGTGAGTCAGCCAAGCACCAAAAATGTTATTGTCCTCTTCTAGTTACCCTAAGAGATGGGTCTGAGGATACCCCTCCCTCTATTCAGCTTGATGCCTCAGGGTGCTCATCATATTAACTATGCCGTTTTCCACCTGCATTGTCCTCAGCAATTGTGACCAAATCAGCCTCCTTTAGACCAGGCAATCTGGTGCAGTTCTCATGACAAGGTTTGTCCTTCAGCCTTGATTTGCTCTCCAGGCCTGACTTCTGCCTTTGTCCCTCAAATGCTGATCTCCTGGGGCAACTCCAAGCTCCTGGCTCATTTCAGACTACTGCCTATATGGGGCAGCCCTGTCACTAGCACAGAATCAGAAATGACACACAGCCATGTAAGATGGATGGAAAGAACAAAAATCATACAGAGGAGGGTCAAAAAGTGATTTATAAGAGACTTCACAATTAAAGAGCTCAGAAAGGTTGGAAGGAAATCAGGAGGCAGGTAGACAAAGACGGTAAGGTGCCGGTAAGTGAAAGCTTTTTCTGAGAAGAGGAGAAACAATGGGTTGTTTAAAATCAGAAATGTACTGGCACCACGACTCACAATGGAAGGTGAACGGTAAGAGCCATGTAGGACAAAATGTGGGAAGAAATAGTCAATTTAGGCAAATGGAATGATTAGAAGAACAAGAAGAAAAGGCAAGAGCAACAAACCGAATCAGTTGTATCCATTAAATAAAAGTAAAAACAAGGACAGACACCTATTGATAACATTACCACAACCTGGAATTGTAGTTTTGGGAACAAACTGTGGTGGTTCAGTTCACAGCAATCAATGGGAGTTTTATTAAGAGTAAGGAGGCTGTGTATTCGTCTTCCTCCTATGCCACAGGATGCAATTATACATGCTACACAAAAACCTACCCATGATGTGGTTCTGGTCCTGGATTGGGACCGATAAAAATATATGAGGACGAGAGCACATCTGGGGTGCATTTTTCTGATGTAGAATGGCCATGCTTTTTGAAGACCACTAGTGCAGGGTTCACTGAATCGGCTCTATCAGTAGAAAACCATGCACAAGGACTTCTGCTTATGCAGCAGGGATTTCCCCCTTCTGCCTTCCTCCACATGTCACCTGAAACAAGCTCAACGGGGTCAGTAGAACCCCTAGAATAGTGTGCAGAGGGAGGATAGAGTGATTGATCCATCGGTGAGCTGAAATGCTTGCACAGAGGGAACCACTGTAACAGCGCAATGTTGATTTCCTCCATGAGTTTTTAACCACTGGAGCTATATAAAAACCTCTCACTTTGCGGTATGTATGTGTGCATGTCGGTGCTTGCATATTTTTCTGCTATAAAGATAAAAACAAGACCTTGCAGAATAGGTTTCTGCTTCCTGTCATATATGCTCTTACATATATGGCAATTAAATGGTTGGAAAGGGCTGCCATGCCTATATTTGAGCAGCTCCTGTGCACGAATATGAAATCAACCTCAATGTAACCCACCCGCCATTTAAAGCTGAGCATCTGATTACAGAGTTCCATAGAAAGATCTGTCAATATATAGCATACAAGACCAAGGAAGGAGGATGTGGGGCCGAATTTTCTTCCCCCACCTTTTTAATGACCGTAGTTGTCAACCAGATCACTCCGGTGACTCAGGTGCGCTGCATGCTAACCAAAATTGTTGCTAAGCTCCCTGACATCTCTTTTTACTCATTCCACCTGCCAAGATGGAACGCACAGGTCTCGGGGGAAGCAACAGTGTCAGCCATTCATTATACTACAGAGATTTTGTTGAACTGAATACTAAACTGCACAGCAGACAGATATTGTTTAAATAGTATCTTTGATGGGGATTTTGAGTGAGAAGAAATACTACAGGGGTTCTCTCATTACTTACAAAAACATCCGCTGCATCTCTGATTACTGAAGTGGCAGCCTCCAAAGATGTCTCCAGGCATTGCTGTGAGGTACTTGAAAGCTTAATGGTCTAAACCCCCTATAAAACAGATACTGACTCAATGAAGTAAATAAACCTTCCTATCAAGCAATGTTTTCTCTTCTCTGTATCAAACACACACCAAGGATGCACACTTTTAGTTCCCAATAACTGTTTTTGCTGCTCTCAAATATTTCCCCCTTTCTGCTTGTGATTGCTTTGAAGATAGAGATACCATGTAAAATATATTTTCTTTATAAATGGCACATTTATCTTTAGGTTAATGAAACTTCTTTTTACTTTTTGTATCCTGTTTATTTGATTAAAGTAACAAAAGTTTTTTTCGGATCTTGATTTTGGAAATATTTCTTTGAGTATATCCCATATCTCTGGAACTGTTTCCCAAAACACCAGCATGGTGTCACTTTTCTTCTGTCCTTCAAATCCCTTCTCAAAAAATTCACATTTTGTATAGACCTCAGTACAACCCCATAGTTCCCATAACCTACCTTAACTAAGCCAAAGTATAATGTTTGCATGTTACATTTATTGAGTGTACAAGCTGTGAGCTGTGTACACAATTAGTAGAGCTGTACACTTGTATAGTTATATTATAGTTACATTATATTAGTTCCTTTACTCATAGAAATGAGTTGAAGTGACTCACAAGCATTCAGTACTTAACCACTTCACAAAAGGAATATCGATCAGGGTAGGGGAAGACTCACACCTTCTACTCAACATGGTATCCTTTTATTGACTTTGATAAGACAATTGAACAGGGTTTTCACTCTCTATTGACTAATAGAACCTTATGGAAAGGCACTTTCATTTGATTGTCTTTCTTGGAGAGTCTAAAACTACAACCATCAGCTACTATTTTAACTTTTTTTAAAAGAAAATATTATACAGTCTGTGTACAATAGTGCAAATCACAGTACAAATCAACAAGTATACACTCCCACACAAACACTTGTACATATGTAGAGACAGCTTGTACCTGTGTTCAGCGTAGCATGGGAACAAGCCTTATATGTTTCTAAAATGAAAATACATTCTTCCCCTCTTTACCTTGCCTCCATTTCCCTCCACTGTGTTGAATTATAGAGACTTGGCCTTTTCTACTTTATAGCTCATGCTAATAATGAACAGGGATTCTGCCTATTGAATCCAGACAACTAGTTGTAACCTTTTGGCTCATAGCAGTTGCTAGAATGGTCCTCCCTTCATTTTTACAGGATAACCTTCATGTTTCCAATCCTAATCCTATTTAGCTGGGAGCAAACCCATTGAATTCAAGCACAGACATGGTTAGGATTGTACACAATTAACACAATGGTAATAACAAAACATGAAGGGAAGTCATGGGGGTAGTTATCCTTAGAATTACTGCTTAGATTGATATGAATAGTGATTCATCAATGGAAGATATTAATCCAAGTTATGGATTAACTAAACTGTTAATCCAAGCTACGGAGGAACTATGTAATTTGTTTTATAAAAATAAATCTAGTAGTTCTATGATGCCATTTTAAAGTCAAACTTATACAAGGTCAAAGGAGTCAAAGACAATTCTGCTTAACTTATATTTATGCTTCCTACAGACCAAGTTGAGCTTTCCAAAGGAAATAAATCAATAAAAATGGACATAACACAGATAAGATACATGGTTAGATGCAGCTTAATAGAACTGGGATCACTAGGAATTTAAAAATGAACACATTTGTCAATGCCTAGCAAACTTTCTCTGTGTCCCTGAACAGCTCCTTCCTACCTTTACTCAAATGAGACAAGCTGTAAGTGAATGGAAATCGACTCATCCACTCTTTGCAAGTTCTCATCCACAACCTTCAGTGAGCTGTGGTACCCAGGATGATAAACCTCCCCATCACTCCGATAAACATTTTCAAGAATATATCAGCCACTTCAGAATCCATCAATCTTTAAGGCTTAAATATTAGTTCCTTTTCAACCCTGGGTACTCCCAATAATTTCAGTCCTAGTGTCAAGCTTGCAAATGGCATCTGGCAGCAGCTGAGGGTGCATCTATGTCATTTGCAAGGGAGCAAAAAGTAAACTCACAACAGCTTGTTTGTTTATTTGAATGCTTCTCTCCTTGCTTGCCCTGGTCTGTGCCATTAATGTTTCATAAATCTTCACAGGTGTAGAAGAAAAATTAAAACACTCCTGAATTGTATTGCGAACAGAGCTGGTTTCTCTGTATTGTACATTCCAAATGGCTCATGAGGCAAAAACTGTTGAATTCTGACATATTTTCACATTTTTAATTAAAGCCAGAATGATAATTTATTGAAGCAAAACTGAATTCCTCCCCACCCCATGGAGTGTTGCTAGAAAGGATAGTAGGGTGGAATTCAATTTAGTAGAATGCAGGTGAACGTACCTGGTATGCACTTTCCAAAGCAATACAGAAGGCAATATCCTGTCAGTGCGAGGAGAGTAGGGGCTCCCATTCCACAGGCAGAGATCCTTTTCCCGACAGGACACACTACTCAGATCTATTTTGGACACAACCCCCAAACCCAGCCATCCTTCAAAATTTGCACTTATCTGAATTTTGCAGTGCAGTTTTACCTATGGTAAAGTGTGTATATAAATGCATATATCAGTGAAAACAACAGACAAAAACGCAACATGGTAGGAGCAATTCTTTTGCTAAAGCCGGTCCTTTTCCAGGAACAGCCAGCAGAGAGAACTTTGCTCTTCCCGGCTGACTAGTTTGGCTTGGCTTCTGGGGAGTTGGGGCTATATAAAATTAAAATGGGGGGAAGCGATAGGAGATCCTTGGCTCAGACCTCTGGGCCACCATGTACAGGAGCCCTGCTTCTTCTCATACCCTAAACAAACTGAGTGGGATTTTATTGATATAATAGGTTTCCTGCCTTTTCCTTTCTACTGCAGCTACCTCCAACCCAGAAAAAGCTGCTCTCAAGGTCCTCTAGAATGGCGTGGGATGTTATTCAGGTGTCTGCTCCTGGTGGTGGAAGAAATGGACACAGATGCCTTTCCCCTCTTTCTTGCATGAATAGAGGTTTTTGTTACCCGAGGAAAGGCCCCTCCTCTCTTAATTCCACATACAAACCCAACTGGACTGAAGCTGAATCTTGCTTCCATAGTGGTGACAGGACAGCACCCTTCACTGCCCTAAGGAATCACAGGGTAGGCCATACAGCACACAGAGTTTTGCCCTCCAATCTCTTGCCACACTCCTGTATCCCTAGCATATGCTCTGCCTGATTTTGAGGCTGGCTCTGTTTTCTGTTCTCTTCAATAGAAGGGGCAACTCTGTAGGTGCAAAGGAAATGGCAAAATTTGTCATGTTAGAACTCTGTGTGAAGCATAGGATAATTTCCCCAACATATGTAATGACGTTCAGACTAACTAAACATAGACCTGTTTAGGAGTTTATTTTTTGACAGGAAAAAATGGTTGTCCCCACCCCCCTCAGTAAAGTAGCCTGATATTTCCTATGTGAATTTAAAATTTAAAATGATTTCAGGACTGTAGAGTCTTTTCTTCCATTTCAAGTCCCAACTGCTTATTGATGATGGAGGAGAAGATGAATGATAGCAATACAGAACCAGTTATTTACAGTGGACCATAACTCATGCTGACCTTTCAAAAAACAAGCAGAAGGTCCCGAAACTGTACTTGGCAATTTTTGTAGAATCATGACAAGTATCCCACTTGAATTGGACAGGGAAGGAACACATCCAGGCAAGAGAGCATGGAAATGGGAAGGGAAATTTCTGGTTCCTAGTAAGTGTGTTGATTTCTGTACAGTCCAGGATAGTGCAGAGAGCTGCAACTTTTAGGAGAAATGTTTAGGATGTTGAGTTATCAGAGCCAATCCCTTATGCTGCCCATGGCTGGGATGTACACCAAGAAAGGTTTGGGCCAGGTCAGAAATTTATGTGAACTTCATTGACTTGGTTTCATTGAAGGATTTCTCTTTCTTACTTCCTAGAGCCCTGGGAAGGCACTTTCTACACAACTTTCACCTTAGTCTTCCACCTGTGCTCAGTATTTAATGTCACCAAATCAGTCACCCATACAGTAATACGTACTCTTTGAAAGACCTGTATCTGGTTAGCATTTTCACCTCCCAAAGATCAGCAAAACTCTTCCATGTGACCTCCCTGGAGGGAACCTCATTTTCCCTGAGCAGATATATCTCATTATCTGCCATTTACAAGTCCTGTTCATTCTCTGGATTAATTGAGCAACTACTCAGTCAGTTTAATTGGCCTTCTGAGATTCACATGCCCCCTCTTTTAACTTAATAGTGAAACATTCAACATGTTAGCGCTTTACATTTTCATGGAACTAAGGAAGTATTTGGTCTCTGGGAAGTTATGCAAGTTTCCTATGCCAACAGCAAAATATTAAGTACAGTTGGCCATTTACACAGTTCAAATGTTGTGTCATATGAATAAGCCTCAGACCAATTTACAAGCCCCTTTGGTGTTGGTTCCCAAGACACACAGGATTATAGCTTAGCATGACATCACAAGCCTCATGAAATCATGTCAAGCCAATTCTCAACACATGTGACTTGCTTATCTATTCTGAATATGATTATGCACAGTGCAGGGAAATCTCTTAAAGGTTTTCCACTGCAAATATGTCATTTAGGGCAAAGGTCAGCTCAGTGGCTGAGAAACTGCTTTGCATGCAGAATGTCCAAGATTAAATTCACAGCAGTTCCAGGTAGGGATGGGAATGTCCCCTGTCTAAAACCCTAGAGAGCCACTTCCTCTCGGTGTACTGAGCTAGATGGACCAATAATTTGACTGGGTACAAGGCAGCTTCCTATGTAGTTCCTGAAAATGATGCATATATCTTTTAAAGACATGAGAGTGTCTGATTCTCCCTTCTGTCAAAACCTTTTTGTCACCTTGTTAAGCATCAAATATGGATTTGTGCTTTGCTCATGGTACTTCTCTTGCATTTGTCACGCATAATATACCTTTCCAAAGGAGCCTCATTTGTCTTGGAATCCATACTTATTTTCAAGTGAAATGGCATCCACCATGATTAAGGAGTTGCTTTAGCATCACCAGGGAAAAAATGTGTTCTCTATTGACTGGAGAAAGTTGCCTCTCTAATTACTGTACTCAGATCTATCTCTTCATGTCAGATACCATGTTCAGTGGCATTTCTGCAACATAATCGTCACAACAAAGGGTGACCAGAAGTGATGTGGAGGCTGGCAGAGGTAGCTCCAGGGCATGCTCCTATTCTAGGATTCAGACTGTGGCGGGAAGAGATTAGGACGGTCTTACTCCACACCAGCAAAGAAACTTCAGGGCCAGTCTATGAGGCAAAGTGAGGGGAGTGCCTCAGGTGATAGGATTTACAGGGGCAACAATCTCCAAGGAATGCATCAGCCACAGCTGCAGCCGCACACTCCTTGGGGGCAGGATCAGCAGCTGCCCCCACCCCGCGTGCCACCTCTACAGCAGCCTCTTGGCAAATAGGAGGCACTACTGGTCTCTTCCTACCCATACGAAGGAAATGGCAGGGGCTGCCCTTTCAGACCTCCTGCGCTCTACACCCACCCAGAATGATTCAGAGCAGGCCCCTTTCCCACCCCCAGCCATCAAAGCCCTTGGGTTCCCTCTTCAACCATCAGGTAAGGCTACTTGGATTCCCCCCTTGTTCCCAATGTAGACCTTCACTCACCCCTTCTTCCCTGGCCAGGAGGGAGCCATTTTGTGGTTCACCTCAGGTGCCAAAATGTCTGCTATTAAATAAACAAAAAGACATGGGAATACCCAGTTATTGATCTCTGATAGTATATGCACTTTGACTTCCACAAGAGTGCTTTTTGTAAAGTATTACTGTGAAGGCATGGATATAAACAAGGAACGCTGAAATGGGTTGGTCACAAGTCTTTTTCAGAGACAACCCCCCCCCCCACAACTAGGGTTCTATATATATTTCCCACTTATGGGCTAAAACCAGAACAATGTCCATGGAGAACCAGGTTTACGCTTCTTCTTTCGTCTCTCCCTTTTCCCCCCCCCTCTCTCTGCACATTTACACACAGGAAACCTAAATAATTCCATACAGTTCCTGACAAGGATGGAAAATTAGCATAATTAATGCCTGAAAGCAGCATCCATAAAACAATTCCTAAATCAGAGCAACTTGAAGTCACTGTGCTGCAACTAGCTTAAGGGAGGTCTATTTTGGAAAGGAGAAGGACCAGCACATGTTTCTTCAAGGGTGCTAGTTTCCGCCTGGAGTTTTCACATACTGACATCTACTGTAGGCTACAATTGACGCTCTGCATGTTATCTGCCAACCTGTTCATGTGATTTTGTTCTAAATTGACTGAAAGTGCTGGATTGAATGTTAGTGTTGTTAACATTTTGACATCTGTGCTGTAAACCACCCTGGGATCACAACTGATGCCCTATGGCAAGAGCTTATGAGATGAGCAGCTTAGATTGCACTGGAACTCCAGCTCAGTCAGCTGATTCTTGGCTCAGCCAAGCTCAGCGGGTGTTAAGCCCCCAACTCTGGCTCAGCCAAAGATACATTGGGGCAACTTGCTTTTCCCACCTCATCCAAAGCTGGCTGAGCTGAGGTTGGCACAAGTCCCCCCAAAAGGGTGTTCCAGGCCAGGACCAGATCAGGGAAAACTTAGGCTGGATCCTAAGCACTAAGTGGTTTGTTTTCGCTCTACCAGGCAGCAGTAGAGCAATAGCAGCCCCATTGGTGAATGGGGGTCTGCATGTGGTGTGACTTTATGCCAGCTTAATTTACGACAGGTTGCTTTACACCAGTTTTTTGTGCATATGATTGCTCCAAAAATGAAGTTTAGATGTCAAGTGAGTAAATGAATAAAGACAACTGGGGTGGAATCTACACACATGTTAAAAACGTAGTGAAAATGCCTTTTTAAAACATCGTTTTGAAAAATGCATTGAATTTGCTATAGCTCACGGACGCCATCTAGTGTCACAATTGTATATTGCACTTTACAACACATTCAAAACGTTTTATTTGCAGCTGCATAGCTGAGTCCTGGGGAAAATACTTTTGTAGGGTGATTATCAGTGCCTATATTCTAGCCACCTGCTATTTGGAGACATTAATTAAAATGCATATTTTCTCTGCTCCTGTTTGAAGAAAGGGGTGCTTTGAGACTCCCCCGCCCCATTCAAGTTCAATGACAAGCATTCCACCAGCTCATTATTGATTCTGTTCTTTGTTTTACTATCAGACTTACAAATACAAATTCTTCTTTCAAGTGGTAAATAATTAAACGGCAAAGACATTACAATACTCTGAGGGCCAATTTGAGAGCAGAAACTATTATACTTAAAGAGGAAAGCTTGAAGTTACGGACATCAGCTTGGGTTGCCTCTATTAGTTTAGATTGCTACTATTATATTTCTTTTCAATACAAATACCTCTTAAGTGATGCTGATTATGCGCTAATGGGGAGCAGTAAATAACTACCGTATTTATCTGTCAAAGAAAATAAATACAATGTTAAAACTTCCTTTCCTGCTCAGTTGAAATCTCTGGTTATTTCTAAGAAAGAGACATGGTTAATTACTTGACCCAGGTCAAAAGCAGGACATGTAGTCTTAATCAAAGAAGTGGTACTATTTACGGTGTAGTTAAAGCAGTGCAGATCCTCAATAGGGATACCATAAACTCTCCCTAGAATTTTCAAATATCCTTTTTAAGTAGCATTCTAAAAGTCTAAGCATGTCTATAGCATTTATTACAATTGAGAATATTCTGGGTTGCAGTCTTAGAAGCATCTCTGCAGCAACATTTGTGAGACAGGTTTACCACCATTCCTATGGAGCATGGGTCGGCAAACTAAGGCCCGGGGGCCAGATGCGGCCCAATCGCCTTCTAAATCCAGCCCGTGGACGGTCCAGGAATCAGCGTGTTTTTACAAGAGTAGATTGTGTCCTTTTATTTAAAATGCATCTCTGGGTTATTTGTGGGGCATAGGAATTCGTTACTTTTCCCCAAAAAATATATTCTGCCCCCCACCACAATGTCTGAGGGACAGTGGACCAGCCCCCTGAAGAAAAAGTTTGCTGACCCCTGTATAATGGAATAGGGGTAACTCATGCCAGCTTATTTTAAGCGAACATACATCCCACTGGTTCCCTCTGCTTAGGACGGCTCTGACAAATGCCTTGGTGTTACCTCTGGATAAAGTAGTTGAAGCCATAATTATACCTTGGAAAAACTCCAAAATAAATAAATAAACAAAATAAAATCATTTCCTCATGTCCATGAGCAACATTGCTCAGTCACTGATTACACACACCATAAGTAGTTTTCATATTTATTTATTTGTTCTGCTCTGTGTTTGTGATCATGTTCTATGGTACAAACAACATTTCAACAGAGAACTGTTAATTGTTTATTAAGTTGTCTTGTATTTCATTGATTTCTAAGTCAACTGAGACTTCCTTGAGGAAATCAGTAAATGTAATCATTATTAATACTAATGATAATTTGAAGCTAAACATTGAGGGAACATTGAGGGAATATTGATGTGTGGAGTGGGCATACTTCAAAATACACAGAACCCGTCATCGGACAGAATGGATAAATCACAGAATCACAGAGTTGGAAGGGGTCACAAGGGTCATCTAGTCCATCCCCCTGCAATGCCTCAACGTGGGGCTCAAACCCATGATCCTGATATTATTCTCATGATCTACCAACTGAGCAAAAAGCAAACAAAAACTTACAAAGCTACTCCTTCCACCACCCTCTGTTTGTTCCCATCTGCCTTTCTTAGAAAAACTGTACTGATTCCGTTTTATTACTGTTTACAAAACATGTTCAAATGTTCTGCATTTCTCTTGGAAAAATATATATGCAAAAATGAAGCCTTCCCGGGTAATTGTGAAAATTACATTTTAATTATATACCTCTACTTCCAGTTTTTCCTCACATTGCTTAGAGAAGGTAAGCAAGAGGAAGAAATTACAGAATATTGCACTCACACTAATTATGCAATTTAACTTACTTAATGTTGAGGTGCTCTGGGTATCATAAACAATCCGGCTTCCTCTAAAGAAGCCACTAAACATTTTCATGCCCGTGTGCTTGGCACATTGAGCATGAACCATAAAAATAAATATTGCTCTTACACCGTGTGGTGGGAATTACCTATGTACTTCATGGTAGAGATGTGATTTCAACAGAAAGTTCCCTAAACATGAGCCAGAGTCAATACTGCTACTGAGCAAAAGAAAAGAGAATCTGTGCAAATGGAGACATTCACAACCAACTGTGAGCTGGTGTAAACCCACAACCTTAAAGAAATGTCCCACGTAAGAAATCTGAGCATGGTAGCCCAAAATGCTTTTCCAGAACACAGTCTCTTGTATCATTCAGTGATATCTATCTGCAGATAACATATAACCAATCATCAAGAAATTATAGTGCATACATACTGAATTTTACATGTGCAAAGAACAAAAAGATTCCTGCTCGTTGTGTTAGTCCTCTTTCTAATTCTGTCCTTTCAAAACAATAACACATTATAGGCTTGTTTGTGTTTCAGCCCCAACAAGAACTCTTCAAGGTCTTATCTATACTTTAATAGGGGCAACAAAAGAGAAACCATCCAAGTCTTCTCCTTCTTTACTAAGGAACCTGAAAAAACTTTCCATCGACATGACGGAGACCCATCCAGATACCTATGTAACTGATGTTTTAGTCTGAAATAAACACCACAAATATCCTTGGATACTTTTATGACTTAACATGGATAGAAGAATAAGAGCATAGGGGGTCAAGGTAGCTACCAAGGATGGAAGAAAAATGCCATGACTAAAGGCATCCACTAAAGGCCCAAGATGCTTCCTGAGGATGCCCACAGGTGTGTCCCATTCAGCTGCGCTCTCCACACCCAGTTCCAGGAGCAGATATGGCTTTGGAGGGTGTGTGGCTGGGCAGAGTCCCAAGGGCCAGGCAGAGAGTTCTGGAGGGCCACATTTGGCCCCTGGGCCAGAGGTTTCCTTATCCCTAGTCTACCTGACCAACAGCAGTCTCTAGGATCTCAAGCAAAGGTACCTGATCTTTCAATCGGATTGAACCCTGGGCCTTCTTTCTGCGTGCAAAGCTTGTGTTCTGACACTAAGCTCTAGTCACTCCCCAGGCCAGAATGCTTTTTAGATCACAGTCTAAATATTCTAGAAACCCTGATGAATTATGTGGAAACATTTTATTTCATATTGCTGCCAACAGTTATTCAGCAACTGAGACCTCTGTCTGGCTCATTATTACCAAAGGAAAATTCATATTTCTGGAGGAGAAATGTTAAATATCTTTTTTCCTCATATCCATAGCAAACATCTGCTTGCACCGGTTAGCATATTCACAAAGAGTGTAACAAATCTTCAAATTAGGACAAAAGGACTAATACACAAAACTGGGAATGCTGCCATTGTGTTTTTCTTTTAGGTAAAAAAAAAACCGCACAAAAACCCAGCTCATTTCATCTATGCTCAGATGTTTAGAGTTAAAATTACAGTTCAAGTAATATTGAATCGGATATTGAAAAGCCACAGCGATTTGCAAAAGAAAATTAAAAAATAAATCTAAAGCAATTTTAGAGGCTTTGGGCTCCAAGATTAGGAGTAAGCTCCGATATATATGGGGAACAAACAGAAGGATTATTTCTCAATAAAAATCAATCCAGGGCTAATCTTAGGGCAGCATTTATTTTGGTTTCTTCCTCCTCTACCCCCCACCTCCAATAGAATGCTTAACATTTTAAGTTTAAAAAATCAGCTCTGCCCCTTCCAAAATTTGATGCACTTCCATTTTCAGAACACAACTCAGAATAAATGTGACTTGATTAATAGTAGCTTGATCCTATATGTGTTATTTACTCAGAAGTAAGTTCCTCTGATTTATTCTCTGAAGTAGGGATACAATACAGCAGGCATCCCCAAACTTTGGCCCTCCAGATGCTTTGGACTACAATTCCCATCATGCCTGACCACTGGTCCTGTTAGCTAGGGATCATGGGAGTTGTAGGCCAAAACATCTGGAGGGCCGCAGTTTGGGGATGCCTGCAATACAGTGAGACTTCCTGTGAAATACACATGACACACACAGGGTCATAGCTTTTTCAGCCATGTCAACCTGGATCCAGGTCAGCTGCAATATGATGATGACAGTTTTTATCTGCCCTTCACCCTAACTTGCCATGGTGGGTTACAATAATTAAAACACAGCATTCGTATTAAAACGCCTAACATGATAAAGGGTTTTAAACAAACCAAAATCACAGAAATAAATTTATCTGCACTTGTGGTCTAACATGCTTAGACCCTTTTCCATTTGTTTCTTTTTCAAAAGATTCTTCATGTGCAGTCCAATCTGATGCATGCTTGCTGAGAGAGGTTTCATGAGACTGCTAAGTGAGTGTCCATAGGATTGCGACCTGAATCTTATCATCTATACAGCCATACCAGCTATAGACTCCTGAATGCCTGTGCTTATGTTGACACCTACAGAAAAGAGGACTTATGGGCCGAGATGTAAAGGAGAAAAGAGATGTAAAGGAGAATAAGGTGTGAACCAGGAGCGACTTGTCCAGCACAGTGGCTATCACTGCCACTTATCAGGATAGTTACACTTATCAGGATAGTGGGGGCTGAAGGTGCACAAGAGCACCAGATTGGATCTGCTAGTGCCCTCACATAGTCCTAAGGGATTGTGGTCAGGAGTGCAGTAACACAGTACCATCCTGGCATTCTAGAGGTCCCATGCCTGATGAGAAGGTGGGAACCACTCTCTTTGCTCATGTTACTAGAGGACAACCAGTGTATGCCTGCTACGTTCTTGCCCTTTGTGACTAGGCCAGAGCTGGCTCACTCTTCAAACAAAATGTGACTTTTCTGCGTCAGCGTGCTGGGGAAATAGCAGAGGAATGTGCTTCCTTAACAACGTTGCTTATTCTTTGTCAGGACCCATAATTTAAATAATCAGATGATCTTTCAACACTTCCAACTAAATCTATTTTAGTCATAATCCTTTTTTTAAAAAAGGAGATTGCCTATCTTGTTTCTCCACAAACTAGATAAAGTATAATGTGATTTTCAGCATCTGTGCAAATGAAAATCTTTTTTAAAAACTGCTTTTAAGATGAATGTGTGTGTTCCTTCATGACATAGCTTTCATGGCAATGCCATTGCTTTTTTTTAAAAGAAAAAATCCATTTGTGCTGAATAAAAAGTACATCTGCATTTTATTAATTATGTTCAAATACAACTACAGAGCTGCAGCATCAAGGCAAACAAGCCTTATGAATTGTGCCCAGGTATGTATAAAGAGGAGGCATGAATTGTTAAAAACAACAAGCAAATTTAATTAAGAAGGGAAGTTCAGAGGCACAGCAGAATAGGAATTAGTTTCATGACATGCAAGTAAGGATTTAATTTCTGAAAAGGAAAGACATCCTTTTGTAACAACGTAATTATCAGTGCAGCCAGAAAATCCATTTGCTTATAGATTAAAATCTGGATAAGTGGCTCCAAATGTGCGATTAAATGCTTCAAACACTCAGCCATGGAATATTTGACAACAATAATATCCGATGGGACATATCAGAAAATATTAAGATCAGATCCTCTGATCTTAGCTAGGCTTATTAATACACCTAAAGATAAAAGCCAGATTTGTCCAAATCCATTTGGATGTGAAACAGGGCCAGTGAGGGGTAGAGCCTAGGGAGCGGGTGCCGTGTGGGGAGAGATCTGCGTGCCTGATAGAAAGGTTTGACGGCCACATTTGGTCACTGGGTCTAAGGTTCCCCAGCACAGCCTTAAACGTAGGTCTTTGCTTCAGGGAACTAGATGCAAACACCCATCCGAGTGATGCTCTGCCTGCTTTTTGGCCTTGCCCTCTCTGATTCCATCATTGACCAACCATCATTCTGTAGCTCAGCAGGAGAAAAGAAAGAGCTATTACAAGAATGATAGAGTGTTATATTTAGGGATATCTATAGAAAGACAACCTTTTTTTCCCTTGAAACTCCTCAATAGAGTTGATTGTTTTAATGCTCTATTAACCACACAAAATTATGCTTTTCCCAGTAGGATTTTTTTTCTGGAACACAATACTGCAGCAAAGCCTTTATGGTATATTACAAGTTGTAAAAGAGCCTAATTAATAACTCAGTGGACTGGATTCCCTACAGGCCTGTAGGCAGAGCTCTAGTGAAGTCTAGCGCATACCGTACTTAAAAGAAAATGTGCATCTCTCAATTCAGTGGGATATTTGCACATTGGTTCCCAGCAGACTGCGCCCAGAAAGTTGGGCCCAACATTCTCTTTTCAACAAACACTTGACAAACTCCCGCTGTGTTTCTTGCCACTAGCGGCTAACTTTCTCACAACACGAATACTTGCAGATTAAATAAAACTTGCCCACACTTAACTATCTGGGTGCAATCCTGATGATCCAACAGCTTTGACTGCTTCATCATTTAAGCATTGAGATTATAGCCTTTTTCTTCCCGATTTGTCAAGCACAGCAGATGCTCTTGCTTTAATTAATAACTAGCATTCAGTAACCCATCAGTCACACTGATCCTAA
Organism: Zootoca vivipara; assembly: GCF_965207765.1. Lineage (NCBI taxonomy): Eukaryota > Metazoa > Chordata > Lepidosauria > Squamata > Lacertidae > Zootoca > Zootoca vivipara. The sequence goes on along the minus strand of NC_142591.1, from coordinate 34,684,289 downwards.
TTAAAAGCAGCTCAGAGAGTGTACATGTGTACTTTATCAATAGCGGTGGGAAGTGAGGAGCATCAGCTGTTGAAGTACAAGGTGTCATGTGCTTCCGCCTGACCTTTTTAACAGAATATGAGCACTCCCATGGTATGGGCTTGTAAGACACTACATTTGGGCTCATCATATCAACTAATCATTCTGTGGCACTCAGGTGAACCATTTCAAGGGAATTTAATCTAGAAATGTGACAAAACACGGGGATGAAAGTATCTCTAGTAGTAAAAGATTAGATTTTGGTTCATTCTTAATGTCAAGCTAAGAAGGTCAACCCCAATGCTTTAAAATACGAGTATGAAAGCTGTGGCTCTCTAGATGTTGTTGTACTTATTGGCCCTGTTAGCCGGGGCTGATGGAAGTTGGAGTCTAACAACACCACAAGTTCCTTACCTCTAATTGAAAGAGATGAACAGTGCAATGCTATACATATCTCCTCAGCTATAAGACCAGGTCAACTGGACTTCTACGTAAGTGTGTATAGGAATACAACCAGATTTTTTTAAGAGCAAAGCAATTTAGAAGCTCTGAAAAAAAGTATTTAGAAATACTGTTATTCTCTAGTTGAGGTTACAAGAAAGTACTGAATAAAGCTATCGAGGAAAAGCTAGAATTTCTTCCTCAAAGTTTAATTTACAGGTTTTTAAAAATATATCTGCCTTTAGCAGATGTCAAACGCTTTCTAGGATATGACACAGTTATGTCAAGAGAAAGTAAATTATTTCTGCTCTTGGTTGGTCGGTTCATGTCAAGCGCTGACTAACTTTCCATTTTTCTTGATTCCTGAGACATCATTCCTGCATTTGTCAAAACCAGCTACAAGTTGACAGGCAAGGAGGTTACTGAGGTGGGAGACAGGATAAAACACTTTCTAAAAGAAAAATAAAGGAAAAAACTCAATGCTCTAAGACATTTTGAATTTTTAAAAACCAATGAGAAACATCTCAAGACTGAAGTAGTGTACTGTATCCTCACTGAGTGCCTTCTGCTCTATCAAATGAGCAACAAATTTGTTACTAAAAGATGTCAGAAATTGAAGAAAATGAGTCTGTGTATGAGTCTGTGTATGAGTCTGTGCCAGGGGGAGTTGCTTTTGAATATGAATGTTCAGAATAGAGCTAAACATGATCTAATTATTAACAACTCTTGACATTAAAAAAAATCATTCCCTAAAGCAGTGAATATTAAGAAAGATGTTGCTTAACTGTTCCATTGCAGAGGGCGTAGGGAGCAGCTGGCTTAACTCCACTTTTATTGAACAGGCATCATTGAAATAAAATATGAAATCTAGTAAGAATGCCAAAGTTTAGAGATACATTTCCATCAGAATGCATGCCAGGCCATGAGCATAGCTGTCTTCTATTCCTCAAACAATTTCATCTACGTATCTCTGCAAACTGTCATGTCAGGATGCCTAGCTAGGCTGTCACATTATGTCAGACAACTTTTAGTTATCAGATGGCGGTATGGTAGTTTTAGAGCAAACCCAGCACAAGGGAACAGAAACACAAAATTTATGATGTAATCCTGGGCACAATTCCTTGGGAGGAAGTGCCACGGAACACACAAAGATAATTTAATACCACCTGATGTCGTATTGTAATGATTGGCAGTAAATCCTAGCATCACATTGCCAAACCACAATTGTTACTTTTTGAACTTCTTATTGGCTCCTGACTCATAGACTCCCACCCAGCGAGAGTCTACTGAATATTGATCAAGCGCCGTAACTGCAGCAGTTGTTCTTTTATTCAATAGCATTAATTCATTTCCTTCCCCTAGAACCAGCAAAATCTTTAATAGCCTAGAGAGGGTAATCATGATCAAAATACAATTATGCAGTTAGTCTGTAAAAGATGGCATGTTGTGCTCAAGCAACTTTACCAGTTACAAAGTCAGAATGTGATTCTTACATCTCTCCATGTGAAGCATTTGACAAGCTCCTCTCACCTTAATACATGGTGTGGCATTTGCAGCACTGTGCTGACTGCCGCCATTGCCAGGCTCTATGTGTCAGCTTCTTAATGGTCAGCCAAAGATGGCAGTCCCACCAGCCAGGAATATTTGAATTTGGCCCACCTGCAAATTACCGGTAGGCACCTTCGGGGGAGGATAAGACAGATGAGCATGTAAAAGTTAAGGACCAATTTTTGATCCGTAAACTTAAGCTGGGTTTTGTCCCTTTTCTTGTTACAATTTGCAACTGTTCTGTGGTTTGCTTTATTTTTTTATCTTGAACCATAATTTAGTACTGGGGAGATTGAGATAGTTTAATTTCATGGTTAAATTGTGTACACAGTGAACTTTTAAATAATATAAACGTATGGGAAATGTAAAGAGGGGAAGTTTACAAGCATTAAACAGTGCAGTGGATATTCAGAGCAAAAATGTCCAGATGATCAAAAGAAAACATTTTAATAGATAAGGGTCATTAACCCATTATCAGAGTAAAATAAAACTTACTATAGAAGTTATCAAGCTATAGAACAACCAATCAAGAAGAATTGATTTGGTGGTTCAATAGTATTGTAGTACTTTTTGCCTTGGATTGTTGCAATAATGATCCCAATGTTTACAAATGTGAAATCCTATAATTAGCAGTTAAGGCAAGATTTAAAATCCTATAATTACGACTTGTTAGAGACATTCTAACTGGTACAAGAAGTTCTGTAATGAATGTCTCCTGCTTCTCAAGAGACATTTTGTACCTCAGTTTGGACATTCGGGTACAAAACCGCAGCCATGTTACATTGATCATGAAGGCGGAATATATGTGCCAATTTTATATGTGTTGATCTTTTGTACATCCACCCACTGGCTCAGTATATTTTGAACTGTAAAGTCACTTTGGAAGCACATTAGTGACCTTTACAGTTGTTTTCTTAAAAAGAAAAAGAGAAAATAAATTTTATTTCTACATCCAATTTCAAAGAAAAAGAATTATCTCATCTAACAAGATATAATATTTTTTGTAATGAATTCAGTCAATTTTTCTACAGCCCCAATATTCAACTTGTACCTGCAGCTCTGCATTAAAAAACAAAATCCAATCTGTTTCTGAGTCACTCAGTGCATTCTCCAGTTGGATCTTTGTTTCAGGTTCTGGGCTGAATTTCAAACAAAGCACAGTGTTGCACCTTTCACTTACTGTATAATAACAAATCTAAAAAAGGAAAATACTTTTTCCTTTTTTGGCCAAAGTAGATGAAATTTATAGAAGACTCTTCAAAGTGGATTATCCCTGTCAAATTGCAAACAAATAGATTCAAGGATTTTTTTTCCAGGAAAAGGCATTTATAGAGAGAGCAGGGGGGTTGTCTATTTCTTACCATAATATTATGAAGACCAAGTGGTGTGCATTATTGCTTGTACAGTTTTTTAAAAAATCTTTACAGTCTCATACCAGCCCTTCTTTCTGGTGGTTGTTTGTGCCCTCAGATATGATTTAAGGCCTCCTGATAGGCTCTTACAGCAGAGCTTTCCAAACTTTTCATGTTGGTGACACACTTTTTAGACAGGCATCATTTCACAACACAGAAATTCAGTTTTACTAGCAAACCGGAGGTTAAACTAAACCCCTTTCCAGTGACACACCTACACACTGCAGCCGACACACTAGACACACCATTTGGAAAGCCCTGCCTTGCAGGTTTCTAACAATTTGTGAAGAATACTGCCTGCAGAGTTCTAAAGGGGTCTGTGTTAGTTTGTTTTTGTTAAAGCAGAGCAATGTAGGATATTTTTGCAACCTTTTATTTTTTTGCTGTGCTTTAACAAACAACAACAACAACCCTGAGCTCTTGAGTGCTCTGCAGGAAACATTTTAGACAGCCTCACTTCTTGCAGAGCTCATGGACTTACAGAAACAGAAAATTACACAGAAAATTATGGAGCTGTTTCTGCACAGAAAAAGAGTGACAGAGATTGAACCAGGACTGAGATACAGCTTGTAACCATTTTTGGCACATCCAACTAACCAACAATCGCCAACAGTCCTTTTGGAAATGCAGCAAGGGTGTGTTTGTGTGTGCTCAACCAATGTTCATGGAGGTGGGAACGGAACCCCCACACAAAATGGCCACTGCCTGTACAATATCTTAAATAGATATTAAATAATATTTAATATTTGATGTATTGGTTATTTTTACAAAAAAAGTCTCAAAGCATTGTAGAAAAATTCATACAAATTCAAACAAATAGAACATTAAAATCAAATGGGGGGGAATAGCACAAAAATAACAAGAAGACACTCTCTCCTCATTTGCAGAACAAAAGATGACCCCCAAAATTCTACCTCAAATAGCCTCAAAGACCATAACAGGCATGTGCCATTAAGATAAGACAGGGAATACGCAGGAGAAATGATTTTGGGGAGATATGGAAGGTGTTTGTAGAATTTGTACTGTTAAAATAGAAAGGGGTCAAACCATTGCAAGAGGTTTTTGAAATTTTGGGAGGTTGGATAGTTACACTGGAATGGTCTCAGTGGTGGGGTGCACATTATTATTCTTGTTTATTTATGATTATTACTTTGTCAAAAGAAAAAAAGAAAGAAAAGACCATAACAGCATTTACTAAAAAGCCTGGGGGAACAGGAATGTCTTCATCTGATTCCAAAAAGATGTCCGTGTCAGCACCAGGCTGGGGACAGCGTCCCATAGGCTCCCCACTGCTGAAAAGGCCTGTTCCCTCATCATTCACTTTCCAAACTTCTCTTGAAGTGGGCATGCACAGAAGGGTCTCTCATAATGATCTGAGGTCTAGGTAGGCTCATGTGGAGTTCTGAGCTATGTAAGCAGCCTGAGCCTAGAATGAATTGACAGCCAGACAAACCAGGCAAAAAAAAAGTGTTATACACTATTGTCATCACTTTGAAAGGACAGTAGAATATAGTTTCCATACACACTCTAGTTCTGGCATGTATATTTAGTAAATATAATAGGCTTTTATTTTTATCCATTGTTTTATTTATTTACTCTATTTAGTTCTGAACCTAATAAGTTATGACAGATTTCCGAAAGCTAAATACCTTAGAGTCAGGTTTTGCTTACAATATAATTATTCAGTTGTTAATCCCAAGAAATAGCAAAGGATACATTTGTGTCATTGATTTTCTAGTGCAAAATATTAAGAATGACCCAAGAAAATATTCATAATAATGCTGGATATGCTAAGTAATAAACTCCAAGAAGAAAAATATTATCCTATTATATTTACAATATATGCATGCTAATTCCACAGCTTGTTTTATATACAAGGATCACACTAAATGCCTTGCATTAAAAGATTATATCCTTGCTACCTTTTGTTGTCTTGTCTAAGCCTGTATTTTGCTGCAAGCTACAGGTGCAACAATTTGAATGAAGGAATTGTTTATGAATAAAAACAAATTCCAAAGCAGGCAGCTCAGTCTGTGTAATTGTTATAGTTAATGCAAGTGCAGTGGAAAATGTGCAGAGACTGTACAACATGCCAGTGAATAGGTGCATTCAACTTGAAAACATGGAAAATATCCACAAATAGAATTATAAACACACATCTTGCCAGGTCAGTACACAATCTCTCACCTACATTCACCAGTCGTTTCCAAACCTTAGGAGAAATAGACGTGACCACGAGATGTTTTCTAAGTATCCTACATAGCTAAAAAAAAACCTTTATCTTGTTTAAAATATAGTTTATATTATCTGGATTCAGGAACAGCTTACAGACTGTCTGCTAGAGTGTTATGGTGGTGTCATGCAGGAGGCAACAAGGAGTAAGATAAAGTGTCCTGGAAAACAAGTAAAATGTTGTTCCTTGAAATACAGAGAAACTGGAAGCAGGGAACCAGTCAAGGACACCAGGCAGATCGCAGACTGAATCATTTTACTCATCTATACTACAGTAACAGGTCAGCCCAAGATTTAGGTTCTCCCACACAGGAAGTGAACCAAGGGAGTACAAAATTCAGAGGATCCATAATTGAAAAGATTCATTTTGGGGGTGCCAAATTTTTGCCTCGCATAGGGCATCATATTACAAAAGATTACAAAAGTCTGCTGCTGAACAGATCAAACTGAATTTTCTGGAATAGTCTTCAGAGTTCAGATGCTGACATTAGTGGCATGATCATGAATCAGAGCATGCTCATAAAACTGAGTTTCTCCAGAAAAGAACTGAAAAAGAACAGCTGATGGAAGAAATCCTTAGAGCTCCCTTGCAGATTAGGTTCTTCGGCAATCATGCAATGTTATGCACCGGTAGCTGCCATGAAAAAAGCAACCTAGGCCAATCCTCATTGGCTTTATTTGTTTCCTTTAGCAGAATTTGGCTTCATTTAAAACTCCACTGATTGAGGTTGTTAAATAAATGAACTAAGTGATTTACACAAAATTGGAACACTTTATCCCCTCTTGCATCCATTTAAAAGACAAAGCTAACAACTTATTTCCATTTATTGAAATTTAGCTTACTCTGTTAAAACAGTCACTTTGGCGCAAAGTAATTAACATGCTTGTAAAATGCAGATTGACAGGGGGAAATTGAATTGAGTTAGTATTATATTTTCCTTGCCTCTGCATTTATATTTGTAGATTATATAATGACACACACACGTATAATGTCACAGGAAGTGTATGAGGACTAAAAGTTTCCCTTTAGCCTGCTGTTTTGCTGCTTGATCAGACTATCCTCTTCCTTGACTAGGACTGATCTGGTCATGCAGGTCATTGCTTTTTCTAAGCCATACTTTCATCAACACATTAATACCTGAGCAGAGGGTACCCAACTCCTTTCAATGGAAGATGGACTCTACAGTAAGCTGGGGCCACCTCCAGCACCATTTCCTAAAAATATTCTCCCCTTTGAGTATGGGCCAGGGGCCAATATTCCACTGCTTACTTGGAAGCTTCTCTGAACTTTTCAGAAGTGGATCTCCACTTACTGGGTCTACAGGCAGCTGTAGAAAGACCCCCCACCCATTTCCCAGAATGCACTGGGAGCAACGCAACAAGAGCATGGCATCACTTTCAACAAAGGCATTCCAGGAAGTGTGGCCAGTGGGAAACCGAAAAGAGAGCCTTGTGCTGCTGTAAGTGGATATTTAAAAAAAAAAACAAGAATAAAATTTGCAGGTTTTATAGTTAAGTAATCAGAAACCTGCTCTTTAAAAAAAAAAATCAAGGAGGATCTTCCCCCTCTCTGCTATGATTTTCTGGGTGGGTGTCATATTTCACCTACTCACCCAGAGGGGAAATTCAGCTTGGAAGTCTGTATTGCCTTTGAGAAACTTTGAAGACCAGGAAAGTCACAAAATGGTTAAAAGTAAACCATCAACAAAACAGCCCGTAAAGCACGCAGAGGCATTCATGCAGCCCATAAAACAAAGCTCTCTTCCTAGCAATGTGATCTTTCACCCTGGAATTAATTGTCCATATACAATGGCATATATGCATTACCAACTTGATGAGCCATTGCTTTTTGCTCGCCTTCAGGCATGGGCCCACTGTAAACAGGCTTTCTGCTTCGAATGGATTGTCATGCAAAGACATCACTCCACAAATCCCTTCCTAGCCTGATTTTACTATATTGTGGAGTGGGGGGGATATGCCAACTTTCATAGGAAACTAGCCATACAAAGAGATTCACACTAGGCAGATAGAAACATGTAAAGTCATGCCTTGGGCAAATAAGATTTTGTACATTGTTCCCCTTCTAAAGAAGGAGAATGAATGACATATTTTTGCTCCAATAATAACGACGACAATAATTTATATCCCACCATTTTGCCACACCAGGACTCAAGGCATTGGTGGTCATGCCTCTGCAACAACTCAGCTCTTATTTCCCCCAGTCCAGTTAGATGGCACCATTGTGGGTAGGGTGGTAGGTCTTGTTGGGAACTGCTGAATCAAGGATTTGCTCCTTTAAAAAAAAAACCACCCACAAATATATGATCAATTTATTTTATTTATTACTTGCAGAATTTATCACTTTATATTCAACACATCAAAGAGATGTACAAAAGGGGGTGGATCCCTAGTAAAAACAACAGGCAAAAAACCAATGCAATAAAATTTAAAGGGGGAAATAAAATAGGAAGAGGACTGGAAATGCACTTAAGATATAATGCAATATTCCGCAACCTGGCACCCTCCGGATGTTGTACAACAACTCGCAGCATCCCTAACCTTTGGTCATGCTGGCTGGGGTTGGGGAGGGTTAGACCCCAGTAATATTTGGAGGACACCATGCTGGGAAAATATGCTATGATCTGTCTCTATCTGTGAGAGAAAATGACACTGGAAACTTGAAATATACTTTTACATTGACTTTCCAGAATGACTAACATTTGATTAGAAACCCTAATAATATATGCCTTTAAATCTGCTTTCTGCTTTTTGCACATGCATACTAACAGCAGCAACGAAGATCAAAAGCATTTTTCATGACAAGTGTGAAAAGCACAAGAATTGTGCTTGATGCCAGAGCTAAAGAACAAAGATGTGAAGATTTCAATTTTACCAGCAGAACATATTATCCCAATCAAATATCCAACCTGCTGTTTTTGTTGTTTTGTTTTCCCAATTAACAAGTGATAATTATGGTTTTTTTTCTTTTTTAAAAGTTATCCAACCTTTAAAGATCTTTTGAAAAACTTTCTCGTGCTTCAAAAGCACCATTTTAGTATTTGCATCAAGTTTCATGTGAAATGCTGGCATCTTTAGTTTGCTTCTGCTTCACAGATTGGCTTTGCAGTGAAAGAGAAGTTGGCTTTCATATTTTAATTGGTCTTGGATAATCAATAAATTACTTCACAATCTTCAGTGTCATATCATTGTTACTAAGAGGGGTGTGCACTGACCACAAGTTTCAGTCAATACCTCAATTGAGCACTGCTCCAAAGTGGGTCTCAGGCTGCCAGATTTGGCTTGAGGTCCATGTCAAAATCCATTTCAGGGGGAAAAAATATGAGGCTTCCTCCACCCAACCCAGAATCACAGCCAAGAAATCAAAAAACTATTTTACAAGATGACAGAAGTGGATAAAATCTACCAAAGAATGTGAAAATAGATTGGGGGTTTTTTGGTAGTTGAGACGATTCACTTTCCTTCCTGTGATTTTGTTTTTGAGCACCTAGGAGGCACTTCACCAGAGCAGATAATTAAAGAAATTAGTACAATTAAGACCTGACAGAGCACCAGCAACCCCCCCAGATACATTGCCCCCACGGTGGTCATAAGAAAGAGGAATGCTTTAGCACAAATTCAGTATGGAGCCGTGAATAAATGAAATATTTTCCATTGTGGGGCCTGCACTTACAGGCATGCAAAAACAGAAATAAAAAACAAGCCCACCCTTAAGCCCTATAAAGGCCAGTTTACCCAATGACTGGCCATAACTCCTTCCTGCCTTGATATCTCCCAACTGATGGAAAACAGCCTGAATTGTATGTAATTAGCAGAAACAGCTGTTTTCCATAAATGTTAATTCACGTTTTCAGATCCAAAAGCAGAAGACACATAAAACAAATGGGTGCTGCATGTAGATTCCTCCCATCTGAGAAGTCCAGTCCAAGAGCTGGCCTGAAATCACACAGCCCCTCAGCACCTCTGCAGTAGCTCCAACCATCTGTTCAGAGGGTGGCAGGAAATGGGACAACTGAATCCAGCTTCTGTTCTCTCTCTCTCCTTTCATTCCTTATTAGTATTAGAGTGGGTCTCTGGCTACAAATTCAAGCTTTTCAACTTGGGAAAATCCACACACAGCACCAATTAGTGTGCAAATTTCCTCTTGTTGGATAGCAGCATCCATGTGGCAAAAGCAATGGTATGCAATGCTTTGGGTTTTTCATGCAGTCAACAAGCCAAATGCCACATTCTCTGCAAAACGGGAACATGCTAAGAAGAACAGAGTGTCTCATGAATTTTACTTTGTCATCATATATTGAATTTTTGCTTTGTCTTCATTTATTGAAATTTTCTGCTACTGGGTTTTTCTCCATCTTTATGGATAGTTTCTAAACTCAATGCATAATGAGTTTGAGGAGCAAATAGCAACGTATTTGGGAATTTGTGTAGTTACTTCTATTTGGGCCTGGCAAAGGTCCATCAGATCATGCAAGAATTTGATTGACAACTGAGAGAAGATCCAGTTCCTTTTCAGCCTGGGTGGAGAGGACATGGCCTACACACACAGCCTCCTGGGCCCTATTCTTGGGGAACTGGAGAGTGTCATGTGATCGGCAGATTTTATTTAGAAAGTTGTATCACATCCTTCCAGTGCTTTTGAGTGGCTTGCCACTATTAAGATACATTCCCATAATACAAACACACACATACAAACCCAAATCAGTGTTTATTTATTTATTTATTTATTTATTTATTTATTTAATAATGAAAGCAGGGACAACCCATACAGCCCAGGATTCACTGTATAAAACATCATCTGCCTGGCAAGCCAAATATTTGCCAGGACTGAAAAGCTTTTGCCAAGGAAAGCAGCAAAGATGGGGATCAAATAAACTTTATGCAGCAAGGCATTCCATACTGTGGGTGCAATAGTGGAGAAACGCCTACACCATAGAGAGGGCACAAAGAAGGACCACTCCACCAGATGTTAAGGAGCAGGCCCAGATCTCTCAAGATTGCCCAGCTCGCTACGGGCAAAGATCAGGGATGGTGAATTTGTGACCCTTTAGTTGTTCAACTCCCATCAGCCCCAGCCAACATGGCCAATGGTCAGGGATGACAGGAGTTGGAGTACACTAATAGCTAGAGGACCACTGGCTCCCCATCCCTTATCATAGTAATATCTGTAGCTAAAATTAATAATGAAATAATTTGTTTACTAGGTTTAGATATAAGCACAATCTTGACTGCTTTGCTGGGCCAACATGGCCAACAGATTCGCAGCCATCAGGCTGCTCTAGGGTTGCCAGACTCAATAGAGGACAGGACTTCTGTGCTTTTAATTGCCCTGCTCTCTTTTGAGTCTGGAAACCTTAAAGAGAAACCAGCAGACACTTTGTTTGGAAATTTTAAAAAGGGTCTGCTCTTTAAGATTTCCAGACTCAAAAGAGAGCAGGGCAATTAAAGGCACAGAAGTCCTGTCCACTATTGAGTCTGGCAACCCTAGGCTGCTCTGGCAGATCCTTCTGGTGGCAATGCTCACCCATTTTCAAAGATCCAAATGCAGCTGGTGCTTTGTTTTGTGATACCACTGATATTATTTTCAAAACTCCCTGCTAGTAATAAGCATAGATTAGCTATCTGGCTCAGAATTCCAGGAAACGATCCAAGGAATCTGCCCAACCCCTTTGCATTTCCCTCCCCCTAACCTCAGAGCATGTCCATTAATCACAGCAGTCAATGTTTTGTCAGTGTGGGAAATAAAATATAGTCCTCTGGACCTGACTCAAGTACCTGGCAGTTGCAGGAAATAGGATGTCACATTGCATATGGATTGGAAACAACACAGCAGTCTCTCCTAACCTTGGTAATTGAATGAGCGAGGAGGAGGCTCCGTCGTCCAGTTTTCAGACCAAGGCAGTCATATCTACATAGTTCATTGAAAAGGAGAAACCAAAGCAAGGGACAGTAGACATTACCACAGCAGGTAGTGCATAAAAGACCAATTTGTCCATATCAACTAAGTTCCCAACAGTAACAATGAGTACATATATGTCTGCCAGCCATCAGCTGCAGTGGATTTGTTTCGATTTTCGGAAGCACTGAAAACAACTGGGAAAGATCAGCATGCGCTTTTACTAAGGGTGACAGCTCTTATTGATTGTAGCAGAACTCAGAGTGAAATATGGGTTATATAAATGCATATACGCGCAACAGTGCAATCCTATACATGTCTCCTCAGAAGTAAACCCTACGGATTGGTCCCTACTCTGTTTAATTTTAGGCACCAATTAAAAGCCTACCACACTTCTTCCAGACCTTCAATGGGGAGGTGTCATGAGGAGGTAAGAGAAGTGAGGATGTAATGTTGCAGGCAGGCTATTAGAAACTGTGAAGTTCACCCAGGCATCGCAAGGCACTTGAGGGGCTCCAAGCTGCTTCAACTCAGCAAACCTTGTACAGATCTCATTTTCCCTCGGACAAGCCCAGAGTACTCCGCTTTAGTTCAGAGATGCATGATTCATTCAAAGCCATCGCACTCCGCTGCTAGATATACGTAGTGCAACAATATTAATTTAAAAGAACCAACTTAATTTAATTTAAGCAAAGCTGTTCCCCACCCCCTCCCAATCAAGTTGTGCTGTGCACAGAGGAGGTATTTTCCCCTGAAGTGAGGAAAACTTATCTCCATGTCCATTTAAACCTATTAAGTAATCCTGTTTTTGTTTAATGTTAGCAGAGTCATCTGGCATGAGGTAGGTACTTCAGTAAAGGACTGGGAAAGCATCTCAGCAAAGCTATTATCTTTAGGATACAGCGATGGCAAAATATTGATCGTTCAAAACACAGTACAGAATTAAGAGATGGCAATCTCTTGAATTAGTTAGCAATACAGCTTGCTCTTTAAAAAAAAATCACTTTCACCTTATTAGCCCTAATTGCTGTGGAAGCCTATGGTACCTTACTGAATATCAAGGGGAGGGGATAAATGCAGTAAGTATACTCAATAAACTAATGTATTTGCTTCTAAGCAGTTTTACAGGACTTTCTTACTGACCGGAGCATCTAAATACCTTTTGAAAGATTGGGAGGAGGGTCTCTAAATCTGCCTTAATAAATTAGCTGGTATGTGAGGAGATGGTACAAGTTTAAGAGCATGTGCCTGCGAAGGGGGCTGTAATTTCACACACACCCTTGCAGCTTCACAATAATCCACGTTCTCTCGTAATGAACTGAATGCCCAAATAAGAAAGTTGTTGCTCCTGTTGCAAGGGGGAGTGTAGCCAGGTGCTTGGGATTAACCTACAGAGGGAAGGGAAAAGCCAAAGGGCATAACCTGATCATATTTGTATAGAAAGAGCAATTTCAGGGTTCTACGCGGACTTCTAGAAAGTGACAGGATGAAGCTTCTGCTTTTAAGTGAAGGAGAAAAAGAAGGGAATGGCATGGAGAGCTTATCACAAATAAAGCCACCAGCTCAGGCTTAATTAAATGAGGAATATACAGCATTCCCTATGAGTGACTTTTCAACATTCACTCATGGCAGTGCTGTCTCCTTGCTTTCTCTGCTGCCCCCTCCTAAGGTTCAAAGAACAAAGGGTTTGAAATTATGGGGAAAGAAAGTTCTCTCCTCCCTGGTATTGATGTGCAACGTCCTCCTCATCTCCCAGCTTAGGTCACAATCTATTTTCCACACACAGCATCATCAATAGCAGCAGCAGCAACAAATCAGAAATTACTTCAATTTCCCCAGGAGCCAGTTTCAAATCCAGTCTTTTGACTCCTGCTTACAACGCTGGGACAATATGGTACCTTCCAAACCCAAAACAACCAAAACCACCACACACTGGCTGGAAAATGTAACAAGGAATTTACTCGAAAGCTAATCTAAAGGAATGAACTCATGGTCATTCAGCTAAGCCAAATAATTAACAAAGCCATGTATAGGTCAGAGTCATAGAATAAATGCACTGTGCTTTCGAGTAAATTCCTTGTTACATTTTCCAGTTCATATTATCACCACAGTGATACTTTATATAGTTTACTTTCCAAACCCCACCCGGAAGCTTTTCAACATGTACACAATTTGCCCTAACTCTCCCTTCCCACTAGCCACATTTTTTCCTGATTACACACACAGTAGCAACAGCATAAACTCAGGCACCCTGGGAAAACAAGATCTTCCTTGAACCTGGAATACAGCTGCAGTGGGGAGATGGGAAGGCCTCTCACAGATGTAAAGATAAAGGTAAAGGGGCCCCTGAAGGTTCAGTCGTTTCCGACTCTGGGGTTGCGGCGCTCATCTCGCTCTATAGGCCGAGGGAGCCAGCGTTTGTCCGCAGACAGCTTCCGGGTTATGTGGCCAGCATGACAAAGCTGCTTCTGGCAAACCAGAGCAGCGCACGGAAACGCCGTTTACCTTCCCGCCGGAGCGGTTCCTATTTATCTACTTGCACTTTGATGTGCTTTTGAACTGCTAGGTGGGCAGGAGCTGGGACCGAGCAACGGGAGCTCACCCCATTGCAGGGATTCGAACTGCCGACCTTTTGATCAGCAAGCCTGGGCAACTCGTTGGTTTTTGGTATCTGTCACTTTCTCATTTTTCTGCTCTTAAATTCAGTTCACATTTCCACATCACTTTGCAATTTTGTTTGAAGTCATCATGAGAATTAAGCAGCAGTTTAGCGCAAATTTATCCTAATAGGCACACCTTGTGTGCACTTTTGCCCAATCTACACATTTTTTGCAAGGCAATTTCCCCTAATACAATGCATTTTTATGTGCATTTCACTATAGCGCATGCATTTTTGTTCACATTACTTGGCTGGAGCACTGCATTGCAAAATTTAGAGAAGTGTAAACATTGAAGGATAGCTACACTTCAGTTTGCATTTTGTTTTGAAAAGTGTGGCTAAGGTAGAGGTGCCTGTCAATGTGAGCTGAATCAAATCCCCCCCCCCCCAATATCTACGTGTGTTCATAACCACAGAAAAAATATATTCTTCAATTGTAGCATTGCATTTCAGTTCTGTCAGAACTAGGCTCTTCTGTATTGTGTTGGGAGTTAACAGAGCAGAATATATCTAACCAAGCTGCATTTGAAAAGTATTCTCTAAGAAGTTTTACAACTCATAGCCAACCGCCTCAGGATTCATGACTCATGTGAAGCAATAGTTTCTTACTGATACTGCCATACCACAAAGTGATTCTTTGGTGCTTCTCTTATTTTTGTTACAATATTTGCATTTCAATCAAGGACAATTTCCACTGCGCCAGATATCTAGAGGTATTGATAAAAGGTGGCAACAAGTACATCACGGAGTATCTGACTTTGAAAGAGTGACACAGCAGGGTGCTGAAGTTGGCAGGGTGCTCTAACTCACAGCAATAGGCCGCATTGTCCCAGGAGACCAAGCAGGAACAAGCTAAGCTCTTAATTGGCTAATGCTTTGCTAATATCCTAAATTAAAAGGAGCAGTTTCTTCATGCCATCTACTGAAAAAGAGAGAAAGTAAGTCCTTTCAGCTGTTAAATTTTTATCCCATCTTTCATCCTAAAGGAGCCCGGGGCATCAAACAGCAAAATAATACAACTAGATAGATGATCAATACCTAAAATAATTTTATTTTTAAAAACCCTTAGCATACACTAAAACCTAGCACACTTGGCACACCTTGTACAAAATCTGCACATTCACTGGACTATATTTAGCACAGTCTTCTTTGACCATTGGGTAAGCTGACTGGGGATGGTGGAGGTTGTAATCCAAGAAGATTTGGGGAGTCTAGGTTAGAGAACTCTGCTTTAGCATGCAAACTGCCTCGTCCATGGAATATATTGTTGCTAAAATCGGATTTGAAAGTAAATCTCCCACATTTAACTCTTAACTTGTGATGAGGTGCATCACACAGTGGATTCTACCTCCCTGTTTAGTATGATTCAGAGGGTCAAACCAGCACATTGAGAAAGCGGACTATAGAATGGGTCTGTGTGAAGAAGTGGCACAGCAAATACCTAGAGAAGGGCTGGCACCTCCAAAGTTCTCCCTATTAACCTGGAATTTGCTTGATTCTGAGCTCTCTTCCCTAGAGTCAAAAGCTTAGAAAAATGCCAAGCCTTGCACTTCCCCCTCCTTCAACCACCAACAGCAGGGCAACCATCACCAACCAGGTTGCTCACCTGGGCAAGAGACGGTTTGAGCACATTAAATTAATCCTGGCCCGACTACACTGACTGCAAATTACTTTCCAAGCTAAATTCAAAGTGCTGGCGTTGACCTATAAAGCCTTAAACAGCTCAGGACTACAATATCTCAAGGACGCCTCTCCCCATATAAACCAGCCCAAACCCTGCCTTCATTATCTTAGGCCCTTCCTCATGTACCCCCTTCATGAGAGGTTCATAGGGTATCAACACAAGAACAGGCCTTTTCTGTGGTGGCTCCCCATTTGTGGAATGCTCTCCCCCCAAGGAGGCTTGCCTGGCATCTTCATTGCCTACTTTAGGCACCAGGCAAAAACATTTCTCTTCAACTGGCATTTGGCTGATTAACATACTATGGCTTTAAAATAAAAATGGGGGGGGAGCTATTTGTTTGTTTTTGTTTTATTTTGTATTTTTCTGTTGTGAACATCTTCACATGAAATGTAGCATACAAAATTGTTGTTGTTGTTGTTGTTAGTGCCATATTGATCTGTATCCATTTTATTAAAAGCTTGCTATTTTGCAGCTGCCTGAATTGCTATAAATCTTCTTCCATCTAAAGACTTGCCTTTCACAACAAGCCTAAGGCATCATTTTAGCTCCACTGAACTGGGGCACCAGTGAGTAAACAGCATAAACTCACAAGCTTTTAAAAACTCCAGTAAATTGTTTCCTGGAGTATCTTCAAGTTTATTTCCTAGATTTAATTTAAAGCCTCTGTAATCTGATGCAATAAATAGAGGTTTATTTTTAAGCTCCACAAACCTTGCAAAATATTGGGGGTGGAATCCAGCAGAGGCAGGCACAAATATAAGAATGGTTCTCAAATAAAACAAAAACAACTATTCAGTAGATCTATCAATGGGAGGGTTTTTCCTTGAGCCATTAAAAGCACCGGTTGTCTGAGCTCAAACCTTCTTTCAATTTCATAGAGGAAATGCATGGCCTTTTTCTGAAGAAACACACCTCACTTTGTAGGAGAGGGGGGCGGCACACATGTCACAGTAGCACGGTGAAACTGCCAAAAATAGTCTCTCTGTGGTAAGTGATAACTACCCTAGCTGTAAAATGTTCAATTATGTGCTGGCTTATCCAGAAATCCTTTCTGACAAGCAGTTGCACTCTGGGGCAGCAGGGGACCTCTGTGAGCATTCAGATAGTCCCAAGGTTCAATCCCTGCCAATTTCCAGCTTTAAAAAGGGAGACGCTATTTGGGAAGATCTCTCTGGACAACACTGGAAAGCCACTGCCCATCATAGTAAACAATGTTGGGCTAGGTAGGCAATTATTTTGACCTGGTATGAGAGAGCTTTCTTCAAACCATTTGTGTAGAAGGGCAATAGCTGAGTGGTAGACATCCTCTGCATGTGAAAGATCCCAGATTCAATCGCTGGCATCCCCATTTGGGATGGACCAATAGTCCGCCTGGATGTTTCCTATATTTTCAGACAGTATCCCAGCCTGAATTAACATGCATGCCTGATAGGGATGCTATTGCAATTCTGGTTTTGAGCTTTACATTGCTGTCATCTCCAAAGAGCTCAAATAGTATTCAATACAGAGAGAGAGAGAGAGAGAGAGAGAGAGAGAGAGAGAGAGAGAGAGAGAGAGAGAGAGATTGCCCCAACCATCTCCACCATTAGATGGACACAAACAGTGTACAATAGTTGCACTGTTCTGTTGTGGCTGTTCTAAGAGAAGGGAGCAGATTTTGAGCTTGGCAATATGACTCGCCCCGCCCTCAGTGCATTGGGAAATTGAAATTACAACACTTGGATTATACAGCATCTCGGGTATTTCCCCAGCTTCCTAGGCAGCCTAAGAGTCAAATGTGTGATTTTAACTTTGTTAAGAAAAAAAGAGCACTCTACATCAGTATCCCAATGCATAGGTTTTAGCGGTTTAAACCATCACTTCCCGCTGTGGTCCCAATTCAGATACACATGCTATTTCCACTGCAAAAATTGGAGAAAGAGAAAGCAGAGAGGTCCCATTCATTCCAATGGGTGTAAGGACTCTGACCTAGATCAGGAGCACAGTGGAGAAAAGAGTCAAAAGGCCCCGCCGTGCTATGGTCCTGATCCAGATTTTTTTAAAGAATGCATTCAATACAGACTTTCTTAGCAAAGCCATTGGATTTGGAAGATTTCAGTAAGGCATTGGGGATCACACTATAAGAGCCAGTTGATGTGAAAAGTGCCTTGTTGACAACCTGACTTTGAGATGTTTCAGTAACTGTGTTTTAGCTGATTTGCTCCCCCACCCCTCCCCAGCCACCGTATTGACTAGCCAAGTTTCAGCTTCGAAGACAGCAGCTAAATATTGTTGTATTTCTCAGGACCACCAAGAAACAGCTAAGAAGATGCGCTCAGACAACCCTGGCAGGGTTTTCTTTTCCCTTTTTTTCTTTCAACCCTGGTGCAATTTCAAATGTATCAGTGTTTTATTAGCACTCACAAGAGGGAAAAAAAGAGGAAAAGGATAAGCTGCTACCCTGTGGTTGATGCTTTGTAGCAGCCAACCTTTACTGCACCTGACATTTGTACAATCCCAAGAGGGGATGGGAAGATATTAAACTTCATACATAAGAGAGAAAGTCACACAGTCAGTGCACCCTTCCAGAGACCACATTTGGCATATGTAAAAATACTCCAAGTCCTGCCACTGCATCCAGTTTTAAAATCAGATTAAGGAAATCCATTATTCACTGGATAAAATGATCATGATTATTTTTTGTAGTTAATCCTAAACAACTTAGATTAAAGTCTTAATCCTGTATATACTTAAATTCCTGGGGAAAGATTTTGGGCACACACTTTACAGCCATCTGCTTAAGTGGATGATGTAAGGTCAACATACAAAGAAATTCTTCAATGGACTCTCCCAAAAAAAATTAGTGTTGCTGGAGTTGTGGATGCATTTGAATGATTTTATGAAGAAAGAAATGTAAAGGTTTTTGACATATTTTTGTCCAAATAAGATTCCATCACAAAGCAGTGAATTTCCTAATGCCATTCTGTTTCAGCTTCTAGTATCTGTAATTCTGCAAAATTAATGTCAGATTTTACACCTTTAAAACAAAATTTAATTTAGCTCAACACTGCTCAACACTACTATTAGGCTGCTCTCCTGATAATACAATCATGTAGATCAAGCATCCCCAAACTTCGGCCCTCCAGATGTTTTGGACTTCAATTCCCATCTTCCCCGACCATTGGTCCTGTTAGCTAGGGATCATGGAAGTTGTAGGCCAAAATATCTGGAGGGCCGAGGTTGAGGAAGCCTGATGTAGATCTTGTATATGCGATAACTTTTTAAAATAGTGGCGGCAACAGGTTAAATCAGGGACCCTCTTGGTAGTTCTGTCACACTCTGATATTTGCTGTGGTAGCAGCATGAGATCAGGAATAATTTGTGGGAAGTATTCCTTGAGCTGTGGAGCCCCCTAACCATATATTGAAAGTGCATCTAGCACCTTCAATGAATAGCTTTCACCATATGCTGAATACACTTTATTTTGACCTTTGACATCTGATACATGTATATTTTAGGACTCACCTCTTCTTCCGACTGTAAATTATTTAACTGATTTTAACTGTACCCAACTTTGGGACCCTATGGTGAAAGTTAGGTAAGATATCGGGGGGGGTATTAGTTTTTATTATGATGATTTTTAATTACATCACTGTGTGGCTTTCGGAAAAACCAAAATCATACTTCACCGGGTTTATATACATCACCCAGTGCCTGATTTACACAAAAATGTGTTCATAGGGAGAGTATCTTGTATATACTTGGTCTGTTTTTGGACCTTCTCTAGGGGGTAAATGTTTAATGTGTGGTACCTACTCCACTTGCGAGCAATTTGCTGTTATTTTTTCCACTAACCTTTTTTCCAGAATGAAATTAATTTACCACTAAATTTGGGTTGGTGAACCAGAATGTTTCTGATTTGTAAACTATGTGCATGTAATTAATTCCCAAAGAAACTTTCATTTAATAACTATGCCCTACACTTTTCAGTATGGTGTAGAGTTGCTACAGTGGATCTGTGACCTGTATCCTCCACTGGCTAACTTCTTTGTCAAAAGAGTGTACAAAATGATTGCTGCTGGTCCTTGGAAACTTCAGCATCATGCTAAGGCAGTAATATGTTCCCATGATCCATTAAGGGTTGCAATATCCTGTCTTTTCAGCCAAAATGTTAAGTCGCAATGACTGTGAAGTTACGTGATGGGCTTTTATCACAAGTCGGCTACGCCTCACACTTTTGAGAAACCCTGCTATGGAAGACTGGCTGCGCCCACACTTAATCCCTTCCAGTGTTTCTTTTCTCTTTTTCACATTTCCTATGTGACCTTCAGCACTACGAAGTCTTACTGAGGTCAGTGAACTAAGACATGTTTGTTTGAGACTCAACACGTTTTATTTCTTCAGATTTCATATAACCCAGGGGGCAGGGGCATGCATTGTTTTCTTCTTCTCTCTCCCCCCCCCCCCCAATAGTAGTAGCATTTTTCTGTTACAACAGGGGGCAGGGGCAAGGATTTTCCTTATTTCAGTTCACTGTCCCACGGTCATGTCTGACTTTCAAGCATATTGTGTTGGAATCCCAACTCTGCTTTCAAACCCAATCTGAGGCCATGTACCATTTCTCTCACATTCCGGACAGGTGGCTAGCAGAGAGATTTTCCAGCATTAGCAGTCAACTCATTTAGCCTTACACCACAGCTGAGTGAGCTTTGGTCACAGACTAAACCTTCATGACCTCTCCACCCCCCCCGCCCCGCCTCTGCTGTTCTTCTCTGCTAATCACTCCACCATCAGTCCCTGAAAAGCAATCTTACATAATCTATAGCAGGCAAAGGGAACTGTAAGTAATTCTTGTCCGCTGCCCTACTGCTCTCACCCAGTTACAAAACAAAAATTAAATGCTAAATGCACACTTAGAGCTATCAGTCTAAACATATTTAGGACCGGAATGACAAGTTCTACAGCATCCTTGGGTACCAGATGAGGAAATCAGCTATTAGTCTGGAACATATTTCGGACAGAAACTACACGTTCTACAACATCCTTGGGTACCAGATGGGGCCATCTGCTGAAGACTGCATTGCTTACACAGAATCAAGGTCAAATTTCAGCAATGGCATGTAGTACAAGCAAATCTATTCAGAACACCTCATACATGACAGCATAATGGAACTGGGGAAGTGAGAGAAACATTAGTCCCTTGTGTAGTCCTGCATTATTCTGACATTCACATTTCAAAAAATATTACTGACTTCCACAGGAACTGCACTGAAACTGTGGTGTATATGCTGTTATTTTTTCTTTCTTTGAAGAATTATTGTGTCATTCATTATTTGCCCAGTGCATGCTGCATTACAATTTGATCACATTCAAATGCTTGCTTCTTTCTTATATAGAAGGAAGAGCATGCCATATATTCTTAAAGTCTAACTCCAAAACTTTTTGTGGGAGGAGCAGTCAGTCAGAGGTCAGACCTACCCAGACTTTGAACCTGAGGTCTCCTCAGATAAGGAGCAAGGGGAGAAGGGATCTCCAATGATCCTGAGGAGCTATCAGATCTGGACATCCCTGCTCATGCAGGGACTTCAGAGTCAGTGCAAAGTGCTTGTCTAACTGCCTGTGAGGATGAGCACATGGAAATAACTGCTTAGGTCAGGGCCTGACTGAAAGCCAGGAAGAGGTGGGGCCTCCAGTCTGAATTTCCTTAATGTGGAAGCAACTTTTCTCATTCAAGCTTCAGCATCCCTAGTCTGAGGCAGGGGACAGGGGAGAGGGGAAAGGATGCAGGGGTGAAGTACTTCTATGTTAAAGAACAGCCAGACTTCGGCTGTCACTTCCTGGGCCTCCAGCTGCTGCCATGATTATAACTGCTGGGCAATCAAACTACCCACTACTGTGAACCCTTCTCTACCATTCTAGTCCCCAGCATACCTCCATTCTGAATCTAGAGATCCATTGAAGCAGACTAGAAAGCAAAGAGAGTGTTCCTCACCCACTGAGAGCTATAGGAACATGGGGCATACAGCCTTTCTTCTGCCACTCATGGAAATTGATAAAATGAGTGTCTCATTTTTTTTTAAAAGGTGCTCTAGTCCAGACACAGCATACAGTGCTCCTTGCCTTTAAGCAACCTCAGCAGCAACAACTTTGCTGTGACCCGCTTGAGATGGCCTCATGGCCCAGCTGGGAGTCCTGACCCACTGCTTGAAGCGCTATGATCTACAGAATGAAAAGATACTCTCCTGAATTGGGCAGATGATGAGTTTGAAATAATGAGAGTGTGGCTCCTGATTGCCACCCACACCCTGCTGCCAACAAGATGATCAGGAATGCCTTTCCCCACAGCCAGTTCCCCTACTTGGGGCTTCATGCCCTTGGGATGGGGTCAAGGGCATTACCACAGGTCACCTAGCATTCCTTGTCTTATTGAGCACCACCAATCCTCTTCAATTCGTTTGGACTGCCAGAGAATACAGGGTGCAGGGTTTTCATATCTCCTGGTAAGATCTCTTTATTGCCCCCTCCAAAATGCTCCTTCACATCTAGCACTTCCTCTTCTCCAGTGGATGCTGCTTACTGTATTGGCTCCTCCAAACCCACCACATCTACTGTAGGTCTACAGCTTTTTTCCTCAGGTACAAAATCCCTTGGAGTGCAGCTCCAATTTTTCCCTGATAAATGTTAGTATCTACACAGTTGATGGCACCAGTGACATTTCTTGTCTGCTATTAACATTAACAGCTGTGCTGAATGATCTCATTGATCTCACACTTCTGGGTGGGCAGGAGAGGGAGTGTACTATACAGCATCTTTGTGAAATGATGGCCAGATTTGCCATTTTGTGTGCCATTGACTCAAAATGACCCAAGTCATCTCCTGCCCCAGGCAATATGTAACTGGTGGGACCATGCAGCTCTGCTTAGTTCCAGTTTCACAATTACATTGCAGAGGGATATCTCCTCTGGATCTTCTGGTTGGTCATTGCCTCTTTGCTCATAGTGGTTTCATGAGGCTCATTCTACGGAGTCTGATAACCTCTTTGTCCTGACACCATCGCCTTTTCCTGGCCAGCTTGCTAAGGAGAGTACTCTAGGGCTAAATGCACAAAATGTTCCTGTACATATTTTATTCAAAAGTCTTGGGAGTTAGCATCCCATGTGCCTGATTGTGGAACCTGTCCTCCTGGGTCAAAGTACATAGTGGTTACTCTAGTCTAGTCTAGGAGCTGCTTGAAGTTTTTTAGTGAACACATTATTTGATGAGCCAGGTGAGCACTGGCTAACCACATTGACCTCATTCTTGAACCTGGTTGAAAACCAGGATCAGTTAGTTGCAACAGGGGCAACACTTCACTCACTGTAGCATTTGCATGGCTCACTAACCAAGTTGTTATTAACACTGGAGGCTGCAGAACTTTAGATGAGGGTTTTCATAAGATTCCATTCACAGAGTGATATCAAAAGATATGGTTTCTTCTCTTTAATCAAAGTACTCATGCCATACTTTTCTCAGAGCATGTGTACTTTCCAGCATATACAATAGTAAATTCCAATGGGGACACATTTTCAATCAACTTGAGGGGTTTAAGGATGGCAGAAGATACAGTTTTGTTCAGAAGTTCAAGCTGACCTACAGTGAGTGAGTAACTATTGGAATACGTTTCGTTATCCAGGATTGCACTAACTCAAGAAATGAAATTGGCTTCATTTGTATTCCACCCACCCTGTTTTGCAGGAGGAAAAATGAGATTTGACTTGAGTTCAAGAGTCTGACAGGCAGTCACACTTAAGTGCTTAAGCTGTGAAGAAGAATAGATCAGAATTGCTATATATGCATCTGGACAGGTAGTGGTAGAAGCAGAGAAACACACGAAACCTTCCTCTTTTGCATTCTACAAACCTGGGTGAATAATACTACGGTAAGAAAAAGACATCTGTTGCTGAAAAGGAAGGTCTACAGAAAGGGAAAAGGGGGGGACTTTCAATATTTAGGAACAGAGTACTTGAAAAATGTTTAACAGATAAATTAAATTGCTTTTACTTCACTCTTACTGTAGCTTTAATAGCATATGATGCCACCTTGCTGTGAGTCCTGGATGACCTGCTCTCTGCCTTGCAGGCCTTTTCCACCTGGCCTGGGAGGACAGGGCCCTGACTGACTCCAGCTACAAAAAGCTGAACAGATGCTTGGTATTGTTTACGGAGGTTCATTGGAGGTTTCTGTTGCTATTTTTACTGCCCTAACTGTTCAATAATAACAATAAGTACAGTTCTATTACTCTGCAGAAAGTTCAGGTACAACCTTTCCTTGCCTATTTCAATTTCTCTCTGATCTGCAAGACCTGGAAAACTGATAATCATAAATTACAGTCAGATCAGCTAACCTGTGCAAGGCTTGACCGTACTGACTGGATCTCACATATCTTATCTTACCATAATAGTAGATAATAGTTACCATAAATACCAAAATAATTTATAACGGCATCTGCAGCCGAGTCACCTGTCCACTTCTTAGCACTGGCAACCTGCCACCTTCAAATTGGCTACCTAAATGCTGATTTAAAGCAGATTCTACTCTAGAAGAATACTTAGAACAGCCAAGCGACCGGCACTGTGAACAAAGCTGTTAAGACAGCATCAGTTTTAAAGCAGTTCTGAAAAGACCTTGATTTTCAAATGTGTCACTTACATTTCTCCTTTTTTAAAAAGCAAACTGGAGTACTTTTAACCTCAGCTTTTCAATTACAGTGGTACCTCTGGTTACGAACAGCATCCATTCCGGAGGTCCATTCATAACCGGAAACTGGTTGTAACATGAGGCGCGTTTTTGCTAATGGTGTCTCCTGCTGCTCGTAGGCCTCTGGTGTGTGATTTCCGCTCGCATCCTGAGGCAAAGTTTGCAACCAGGAGCGGCTGCTTCTGGGTTAGTGGAGCTCGTAACCCGGAGCATGTGCAACCAGAGACATTCCCAAACAGAGTTACCACTGTAATCCTGCAATGCAGGGAGAATACTGTTAAAATGGCATGCTAATTACTAGGTGCATTGTTTCCAATGCGTTGTGCGATTCAGAAACTCTCCATCACAGCCCCCGCATACTATCATTGTTATTAAACCCACCAGCTGCCCAACTCAGAAAAGTCTATTTTCATTCTGTGGGTAACATGTATCCCAATGCAACGTGGCAGATTGTTCATTAGCATTCCCATGTGTCCATAGCAGATACGGTAACACAGACAAGATCTGTATGAAACAAAGAATCTAATACAACATCCCACTACTCGGTTAGCAGATAAATGCTTTTAAAATGCCTTTAAACCAAGATTGCCATCAAATTCTGCTCTAGCACATATCAGGGCTGTATTTAGGTTTGTGCTGAATGGTGTGTGTGTGTTTTCTCAAGGGCACTCACCAGAATCTACAACAGGCATCCCCAAACTGTGGCCCTCCAGATGTTTTGGCCTACAACTCCCATGATCCCTAGCTAACAGGACCAGTGGTCAGGGGTGATGGGAATTGTAGTCCAAAACATCTGGAGGGCCGAAGTTTGGGGGTGCCTGATCTACAACGAGCTCTAGAAGGTGCTGGTACATTTCCCCAAAATTGTAAGATTCTACTACCAACACTGGCACTGAAGAATGCCTATAGGTTAAATAAATGGATGAAAGGAACCAATGTAGGGTTGTAGTTAGAGTGCTGGACTAGGGCCTGGGAAACAAGGGTTCGAATCCTCACTCAGCCACCAAACTCAGTGAGTGACTTTGAGCCAGTCACAGTCTCTCAGCCGAACCTACCTCACAGGGTTGTTGTGAGGATAAAAATGGGGAGAACTATATGCACCATTTTGAGCTCTTTGGAGGAAAAGTGGGTTAGAAATGTAAGGAATAACTAAATCTTAGGCCACAATCAAACATGGCAAAACTAATAGGCTTAAGAACATGCAGGTCTGTGCTATACTGCGAGCAAGAGTTGAATTGCTGTGGCTGTTATGGACAGCCATTTGTTCAGCGGTTGCTTACTGCAGTATACCTTCACAGTGAACCAGTAGTCAGTACCATTCAGACACACCATTCAGAGGAACACTTTCACTCCATTCGGGTCCCCACTGCCTATTGGAAACATAGAAGAGGCATCACCTTCTGTAGTTGATTGAGGGGGCTGGATGCGACATCCTGACACTGCAAGGAGCCAGGGTGCAGATTTGAACACCCTCTAAACATTGAGGGGCCCCGGCCCCCTAAAAAAACTTGGGGGGGGGGCAAAACTGCCTTGTCCTCCCAAGAGCCGGCACCTATGAAACATAGAGATGCAGGATTCTGGTCAAACTGTTACAAAGACATCATCAGATGTAACAGACGCCAAGTTAATCACGGGGTTACATGGGCACAACAGGTTAGTTATGTTTTAACTATCTCTGGCATACATAGAAAGTTTTGCACCCACTCACCTTGGTACCTTGTGGGGGAGAACCATCTGCACCACCCTAAATCTGGTGCTGGTGGTTATGTCCAAGGCTTTGGGTGGTATCCAACTAATGTGTCTCATCAGTGCAAGGATTTGTGCTTGTGCAACAAAATTCATTCCCTCTCCTTTCACCACAGGCCCCTAAATATGTGCTACAGGTTCTCCAGTCACCCCAAGCAAATTTTGATTGGGTACACAATGGGAGAAGTCGGGGGGAAGTTCCATTGTGCATAAACCATAAATCCTACTTTATTTCTTTATGGTGTAGAAAGTAATTTGTGACAAGCAAGGGAAGTTACCTTTGCAAGTGTAGAAGATAACAGGAAATGGTCTATAAAACTATAAGTAATGATTAAAAAAAACTCAGTTAAGAATTGGTATGATATGAGGAGTGGGGGAGTTTGGGGTTAAACATCCTTGCATTTAAATATTTATTATTATTATTATTATTATTATTCATTTATTTTTATTACTATATGTTAGGCATCTGGGACTTCAATTGTATACACACTTACCTGGGAGTAAGCCCTATTGAACACAATAGGATTTACTTCTAAGTAAACATGCATAGGACTGGGTGGGAAAACTCCAGGTCTTTTCCTGCAGCATGAAATATACATAAGCCAGTGGTATACTTCATTATCCATTGGTGTGATTTGATATTAGCAAACACTAACAATTTGTATCACAGGTTTCAGCATATGGTTGATTTGGAGCAAAAAATTATATGATGCGATTAAAAAACCTGGAAAGTAAAGATAATATTTTTCCCCCTAGTGATGAGCTCAGGAATGCACTTGTAAACAGATCATAACAGATCATTTTGATTCTTAAACTCACCAAGTAGTATCAATTAATGTCACATAGGTGTCATTTTCTGCAGCTACCCACCAATTCCCATTTTCTTAAAGTGCAAAGCAGACACTGACTCTTAATAATTTGTTGACTTTTCAAATCTGCGTAACCATAGCCTACTAAGTCAGTCTGATGGCATTTCTAATTCAAGTACCGTGGAGCAGAAAAGCAATTTGCTGTTATAGGATGTGGGTGGGAAAAGCAAGGAAGTGTGTTGTCAGAGTTGAGAAACATTTGTAAGTAAAGAGTTAAATGTCTACATTTACCATTGAATAAGTCTTCCCCCCACACACACACCCCTCTTAAATGGGACTCAGAATAGCACATTACAAACCTGTTTGGATCCCCCATGTAGCCAAGACTGCATTGTAATGAACTTCACTGGGGAAAATTACTGGTTTGCCAGTAGGGGAGACAAGGCTATCTTTCTGTCCTGTTTTACTGTTTGCATGTTAAGATCCCAAGACCTCCCCCAATAAATAAAGACATAATTGACATGGAATTTAGTTTAGGTTATTGGCATAATTTTGGCCACAACTTTATTGATTATAGATTGTGAGTGGTTTGCTTAGGCATTGGTTCCCGACTAGCTGCACCTGACCTCAGCAGGGCAGCACTGACAGCTGGACTCTGGCAGACGTCAGTAAGGGAAAACATCCTGGGGGAACATCGGACCAGGTTCAGACTCAAGCTCACCCCAAATGCTCCCAGGGGCTCTGGCATGGCCCTAACCCCTGGAAGGGGATCGGACAAAAGCAAGGTGAGCCCTGGATTCCTTTAACGGAAAACCCTTTGTGCACGGGAGGGGCAGGTGTGACAACCCCCCCTCCACCCCACATTGAACCAATGCCTAACCGCCACACCTTACAAAGTTGTGATGATTTGCTACGCGGCAGGTGAAACCCAAGTGGCACCAGCCAATCAGCCAAATGGGAAAATTCTTACCGGGCCCAACAACAGATGATCCACTACAGGATAGCAAGGTCATAATGAACCCTAAATATAGGGAGGGTGGATGGGTGATCTGGTGCACGAGACGAAAAAGAGGAAGCTCAACGCAACGTGCAGCAGTATATATGGGTCCCTCGATTAATGCATGAAACGATCCCATTGGCCAGATTTACCCCAGCAACTGAGGGACCACCAATCGGCTTGTTGGGGCTATCCAATTGCTCCCACCCACAACAGCAGTGAGGTCCAAGGTTACCAAACATCCCCGTTTCCCGGGGGCAGTCCCCGGATTTACAAATCAGTCCCCATACAAAATCAACTAAAGTTGAAAAGTGTCCCCGGATTCATTGAAAAAAATCTGGTTACCTTAGTGAGGTCAGTCTTGATGATCTCACCACAACGCGTGCTCTCTGGGAGGAGGGCACGATATACCTTTCAGCTTGTTAGCCCTGAATAAGTGGGCAAAAGCTTTGGAGAAGTGTGTCCAATATCCTGTGCTTTTGATTCTTGCCCATCCCGGCTGATAAATTCAATACAGGCAGGCCTACACACATGGCTGAGGGGATAATAAATGTGTCCAAGAAGCAGTTATGCCTTTGGGACTAAAAAGAGGCCATAATATGTGCTGTGGGCCTTTTCCATTTCAGCTCCTGCCCTATGAAACGCCTTGCCAAGCAAGGTCCATCAAGTCCCTTTATTATACTTCAGAAGGGGGAGAACCCATGGCCCTGCACTACAACTTCCATCATCCCTTGCTTTGGCCATGCTGTCTAAGGCTGATGGGAGGTGGAGTCTAACAACACCTGGCAAGTCATGGGTTCCCCATCCCTGCTATTGTTCAGCACAGAATGGCACATAGTTGCAAACAGGGAGTTCCTCTTATGCTATGACTTTTTCCACAGTAGTAATAACGGAAGTAGTACTATCACACCTGGGATTTCCAAAGCAATGCTTGTGTCTGTTGAGTGATTTAAAAGCATTTCTGGCATCTCCCACACTTGCCCTGGGAATTACTGCAGCAGCCATCTAACTGGAAATGTTAGGCACAAATTTATTTCTGCCCCAGTGTTTCTTTTTCAAGCCAAATTCAACATAGTGGTGGGGTTTAGTTGATAGATATTGGCTCCAGGGGAGTGTTCAAGTCTCTTGAGGGATACTTTTGAGACCTGACAGCTTGAACTTCATGGTTTCCCCTGCTACGTGAGCTGCAGTCTTCATGCTAATAGGTTAAACTCTAGTACTTTTTTGTCAGATGTTTGTTTTCACTGTAAAACCTCCTGTAAAGTGGAGGAAATGAAATTGCTAGCTGCTACCCACAGATGGACTAGGTCTTCACCTACTGAATTTCTAGGACCGGTGGGTAATTTTCTAATCCATAAATTAATTTATATACACATCCCTATATAAATCAAATAAATAGCTGCCTATCTGTCGTACACAGAAACTTAAATGCTATTCAACATTTCAATGACTGTGAGGATCTTGACAGCACATTGTTTCTTTCTAAAACTGTTTAATCCTGCTACGTATCGTCTTAAGCCTTTGCAATATGGTGGGCTTTATGACTCAGTAAATACATACATAAGCATGTCCAAAGCTATCACAGATATACAGCTAAAATGTGCGCATGATTATTCATGCAAAGCAAGCCACAGAAGCGTGTGCATGCAATGATTCAGAGGCGAGGATTTCTTTCAATGCTTGTGATGTTCTTTACTGGGGTGTTAACATCTTTTGTGTAAATTAGCTTTGACATCTGAGACATCGTGTCATGTTTCTTATCAGGGACACTGGATGTTTGTTGTTTTCCCCCAGATCACTTTTCTCTTCCCCTCTGCAGGAGCTCACTATATGATTGATGAGTTGGCAGGAATAATCAAATGGTGACATTTTTAAGCTCCACAAGAAAACAGTAATTCTTTCAAGTCACACTGCGCTGAAAAAACACTTTCTTAAAAACATTAATCTACTGCTTGCCTTTTGCTCCAAGAAAAGCAATTTGAATATTACCTTAACTGAACTACAACATGATCTACAACACAATCAAAACAAAGCCTTCTTATATCATATAGAAAGAGAGGTATTCTTAAACAGAGTTATATTGAATACCCCTGACATCATGCATGCTTGTTCTCCTACTTGTGATTAGAATCTCAGAAATGTTGTTGTTGTTTACTCATTTAGTCGTGTCCGACTCTTTGTGACCCAATGGACCAGAGCACGCCAGGCACTCCTGTCTTCCACTGCCTCCCGCAGTTTTGTCAAACTCATGTTGGTAGCTTTGAGAACACTGTCCAAGCATCTTGTCCTCTGTCGTCCCTTTCTCCTTGTGCCCTCAGTCTTTCCCAACATCAGGGTCTTTTCCAGGGAGTCTTCTCTTCTCATGAGGTGGCCAAAGTATTGGAGCCTCAGCTTCAGGATCTGTCCTTCCAGTGAGCACTCAGGGCTGATTTCCTTCAGAATGGATAGGTTTGATCTTCTTGCAGTCCATGGGACTCTCAAGAGTCTCCTCCAGCTTTGGCCCAGCCGTTTCATCAGCTCTGAATCTACTTATACTTGTCCTCCGCTCTTCCTCAGTAGCATGTTGGACGCCTTCCGACCTGAGGGGCTCATCTTCCAGCGTCATAATTTTTATATGCCTGTTGCCTTTGTCCATGGAGTTTTCTTAGCAGGGATACTGGAGTGGCTTACCAGTTCCTTCTCCAGGTGGATCACGTTTCGTCAAAACTCTCCACTATGACCTGTCCATCTTGGGTGGCCCTGCATGGCATGGCTCATAGCTTCTCTGAGTTATTCAAGCCCCTTCGCCACGACAAGACATTGATCCATGAAGGGGAATCTCAGAAACAGAAGACGTTAAATGACTGAACTATACATTTTACACATAAGTACCAAATCAACCCCAACCTTCTAGTCACCTTGAAGTAAGAATTGGTTTTAACCATTGGCTTTTCTGGGATGCTTCAACAAGGTATTGATATTTGCTTCATTGTATTTTTCAGAGTTACATTAACAGCTGCCAGAAAGCCCTATACCTTTTGAGGGGCACACACACAAAAAAAAATAAATAAAGGCAGAAGGAAACAAAGTAAACTTTCTAATTCATTTGAAAGCTATTGTGGTCATTTTATTTCCATTACGGTACTGATATTTCCTTGTGAACTTACTCATGATTCTAAGACTGGAACAGAAACAGAGGATTACTTGGGTACCAAATCAATTTGCACCTTTTAGGTTTCAGTCCTAGGGCCCATCTACCATCTATTTAAAGCAGTATCATACCACTTTAAAGAGTCGTGGCTTTCCCCAAATAATTCTGGGAAGTGTAGGATATTTGGGGACTTTCTTTGTGTTTGCCACAACAGTTCAAGGAACATATCCTGCAGTTTTCAGCTTTTTATTTTAAATGTCCACGTCAAGAACGAATTCACTGAACTAATACGTATTTACATACACAAAATATTGCTGTTTATACCTATTGATGAAAGACACTTTAATGAGTTTTGTATGAATCTAGTACCATTGAACTTTAATATGTATTTAAAATAAAAAAACTCATATAGTTAAGGATTCTTTTTATATACCATGCATAAAAGTTTTGTCCCCACACTTCTCTTTTGTCACTTATGGAGCAATCCTATAACAAGAACTCCCAGGAATGAGCAGGTTAGGATCCAGTGGATCTCCAGCTGAGCTATGCTGGGCTATGGTGGCATAACTCGCTCATTCAGGGAAAGATACACCAACATATTCCTCACATCCCAGCTCAGTCAGGCCGCAGCTGCCTGAGCCAAGCCTAGCAGATCTGAAGCTGGTGTAAGCCATCAAAAATGGGTATTCTGGGGAGTGGAGTGGATGGGAGCAGAGAGCTCAATTCTAAGCTCAATTACATGACAGTAAGAGCTGTTCAACACTGGAAGCTGATGGAATCTTCTTCATTGAATGTTTTTAAACAGAGGGATCTGTCAGGGAATCTTTACTTGCTATTCCTACATTGCAGAGGGTTTAGCCAGATGATCCTTGGGGTCCCTTTCGACTCTACAGTTCTATGATTCTATGACCTGGAAACCCATCATAAGTTAAACCAGAAAAAGGGTTGCGTAACTCAAACACTATTTAAAATACTTGTTTCCCTCTGTGGTATACTTAACAAGACTTCCAAAAGTGGAAAGGGGTAAATATCATAATTACCTGATACAAAATATGAATTTGTCAAACTCGTAATGTTCTTATTTATGTCAGGTGCTTTGTAGATGCATGCACAGAAGTTATTTATGCTATGATGAACAAAAAGCAAGGCATAAAAATGGAACTCAGTTTAATTACTCCAGGAAAAATGGTGCTCCAAACATTACCTTGGTATTTAAGGGAGGGGATTATATAAAGTGAGAGCTCTATAACCATATGTTTGTCAGCTTGCAGGTGTGGAGGTTAAATAACTTGTTCAAGGTCACCAAGGGAGCTTTAAATCATTTTGGCTGAGCCTAACTGAACATATTTAGGCCTTTCCCCTCATGTCTCAGAGATTAATCTTTGCCGCTTTTACAGAGCCCAAGGTCATTACAAAACATTTTCTGAGACTTATTTAATGAATTGCAAATTGGGAACATTGTTGTATGTTTGAGGTTGAAAGGATCCCTTGCTCATTCATACCTGAACAGCAGCAAGTAGGGACTGCATGAAAAAGAAGTAATGAGAGCTACTTCGAGACACTGTAATGTACAAGTTAATAAGAGTAGGGAAATGTCGTTGCATCAGGTTCAGAATTAGAATAAGAGCATAGATGTGACGTATTTGCTATGGTATGTGTAATTAAACAATGCATAAGAGATTAGGAGGGAGGAATAGCAAATAGGAGCAGAAACACAGAAATAAGGAAAGGATAAAGTAACAAAAAGCAAGAGAGGTAATAAAGGGTTGCCATATGTCCTCTTTTCCCAGGACACTTTCCTTTTTTTAATGGGTATGTAAAATGAGAGTCGTCATAGTGATCCATAGTTAAAAGTAGAAGTTGGCAAATGTGTTCTCTTTTTTTGCTCTTCAAAATATAGCAACCCTGAAGGACAACAAAAGTGGGTCCTGTGAACCCTGGTTTCTGCAAAGAGACTTACATTTCAAGATTGCAAAAATAAACACCCACCACCCATCACTCCATGATCTGAAGAACTTACTGGCCTTTCTACACTGAATGTATAATTGTGAACCTTGTCTGGATACCTATTTGGGCATAAAGACTGCTTATATTAATATATTATATTACAGATCTGGGGTAACAGAGCTTTAAGGTTCAAGGGCAGCCATAACTGCTAGAGTTAGGGAATGTTAGAAATACAAGGATTCTGCTCAGTTAACCTCCACACTGAATTTGCAGCGCCTACTGGATACTCTTATTTTATTTCACAAGGCTTTTAAATGGAATTCTATAGTTTTAACTGATTTTTTATCTTTATTATACTGAGTTGTTTGTATACCGGTTGGAGACAATTGTAATTAAGAGGTATATAAAGTTGTCTAAATACAATAAAGTGACCATTTGTTTTAACAGGTCTCTGGCATTCTTCTTATAACTAATGTGTACAAACTGAGGACTTTAACAAGGGGCAGTGCATCTATGCAGAGGCACTTAAAAGGTTGGCATCTTTTTCCATTTGGTAACTTTTTAGCAACAATTCTATTTGTCATATTTCATTTTTGACTGAGAAGACTAGACAGCCATTGCTTCCAAATTTTACATTACGTTGTATCAAAATAAATGGAAACATTTATCTTTTCAAGGGAATATGTGACATTAACTTGTAAAATTATAATGGTGCCTTATCAAAATAATAATATAGTTTCTGGTAATGTATCACTCATTTCTGTTATTGTTGGCCCTGAAAGATCCTTTTTATAAGTTCATTTATTTCATAACTTCCTAATGGTCCTTTAATAAATAGTTATAGTCTACCCTTAGGGCTTAAGATCAATCATTAAAATGCCTGGTATTATTAGAGGTAATAACCAAATGTCACCATTTTGTGGGTGGATTTCTGTAATGGTCACATTTTTAGATTTATAGCAGTAATGAGCTATTAGAGACCCATCTATTTCCTCTTTAACATTCTGGATGTGAAACTCGGTGAAAGTTAAAGAGGGTTCAGAATGAATAAAAACAGAACTTTTAACTTACATTACTTAATCACCCTTTGCTTGTGCAAACAACTTGATTCACAAAAATGGAACTTAAGTCCCATGTAAGTATTTAGAATAACAGACAGAGATTCAAAATGGCATGCCTACTGTGATCAATTGGTCTTGAAAGCACATTTGCTGGATTGTGCTCAGAGTTTTAGGACATCAGGATTCAGGATGCTTTAAAAGAGTATGAGCAGTAAAATATCCCACCCACCACTGATATGGAAGCCACGGGTCAAATTTCATTTTTGGAACTTGGCAACAGAGGAGACACAGGATACACCCAGATGTGGCAACTATTGTGTTAGTTTTCCTGGTTATAATGCCAGCATTTCTGTCCTAGCTTCCAACATTCCGCTTACAATGCATTACCTATTGCGTTATAGAACTGTATGTTTTTGATGGATATACGACTATGTATTCTCAATTTCATTCATACCAGTGGGTAGGAATTGACACAACGGTAGACATCACTGAACACCCCTACACACACCATTTATGTGCATGTGTGCATGATTCACCAATGAAAGCAGTGAAGGGGGTGGGACTGCATGGCAAGTATACCACCCCCAATTTCATCCCACAATTTTCCAGGTTAACAGGTTTGCAAACAGATTTTCTCAAGGAGCAATTAACATGGAAATGAGCACTCAACCTCCACTAAGATTTCCAGAAGTGGCTTTTATGTCAAGATCACATTAAACATGAAAGTGATCAGATGAGGAAACATTGGGGAAACAGAATAAAGTGCTGTCTGAATGCAACAACACTCTCCACACCTAACTACTCAGTGAGCTATTGCTTTTGAATTATTTTGCTGGAGGAGACTCTTGAGAGTCCCATGGACTGCAAGAAGATCAAACTTATCCATTCTGAAGGAAATCAGCCCTGAGTGCTCACTGGAAGGACAGATCCTGAAGCTGAGGCTCCAATACTTTGGCCACCTCATGAGAAGAGAGGTGGAAAAGACCCTGATGTTGGGAAAGATGGAGGGCACAAGGAGAAGGGACGACAGAGGACAAGATGGTTGGACAGTGTTCTCGAAGCTACCAACATGAGTCTGATCAAACTGCGGGAGGCAGTGGAAGACTGGAGTGCCTGGCATGCGCTCGTCCATGGGGTCACGAAGAGTCGGACACGACTAAATGAGTAAACGACAACAACCAGAAATGAAATGCTCAGTTCAGCTAGGACTCCGTACAATAACATTGAGGCAGTGGGTCATCCAACCATAGATAGATTTAAACCTTTGATATTCCTTCATATAAAATGTCAAAGGTTTAAACAGTCACCCATGCCCTGTGAATACAGTCATATGAAGGAAGCTCTACTACAGCAGCATACCAGCAACAGCCAACTTAACAACTAAGACTAAACAATGCTTGGGGGGAAATGAAGTTTTTTTTCAGTTTTTGTTACATTTTTTTTAAAAATAGATTTAACCATGCAGTGGTACCTCAGGTTACAGATGCTTTAGGTTACAGACAGACTCCGTTAACCCAGAAATAGTTTTTCAGGTTAAGAACTTTGCTTCAAGATGAGAACAGAAATTGTGCGGTGGTGGCGCAGCAGCAGCGGGAGGCCCCCATTAGCTAAAGTGGTACCTCAGGTTAAGAACAGTTTCAGGTTAAGAACGGACCTCCAGAACGAATTATGTTCTTAACCCGAGGTGCCACTGTATTTCAACCATTTTATGTTCCTGATTCTTTTCTTTTTCTACTCTTTCTTTTGGAGGTGACACCTATTTTGTGTTGGACCACATCACTGGTGGAGCCATTTTGTGACCCAAAAAGGTTGGCACATTGATATGAGCAATGAAGAGATGCATGCCACTGAATGGTGAAGGAAAAGGAGGAACTTGTACAGCATGTTCAATGTTGTGATCAAAATCATTAGGTGAAAAAGTTAATGGCTTCCCTTTTAGCTATTCATAATGCTGACTGGGTAATAACTAAGATAGACAACTAATAAAATGTTCTTAGGAAGAAACATATTTCTTCCAAAATACATGAAACACCTCTCTTTTTCTCTTGAAAGTTAAAGATTTACTTGCTCTATTCAAGGCTAATTGTTTCAGTCAGATTGGTGTAATAGGTTCTTTGTCTCAAAAAGTTATTTATTTTCCCCAGGGCACAACTTTATTAGATCCAAGGTTTTATTCTGTTTTAAACCTGATTTAAAGAGCTATTAAGGCTTATCACAAGATAATTTATACACAGTTGTGAAAATGCATCCATGCAAGAGGTTTCATATGATGAATGAAGTAGGCGCGATTTAACTCTGGGAAAAAGCCAAATATAAAATTTCTCCTTCAGAAAAGTCTAAGGGCTGATGCAGAAATTACAGCTGATCCACAAGACTCACTCAGACTTGCAATATGTCACCAAGCAGAAAAGAATTCATATGCAGTAGCTGACAAATGGTTATCAGGTGAATTTCACTGCAATTCTATAGATCTATTTTTTCTTTATTTTGGAAACAGATCCACAGTGTGATATGGTAGCAGGGGTCTTGTGACTGAGCAAATGAGTAACCTTTGTCAGATTTTGTTCTAAAGTATTTATTTAAGTATTTAACAAAACATAGTCTGTGCCTTTCTTTAAAAGGTGTACTGTCCAGTTCTGCAGAGGAAATTAAGGCTGCAACATCAGCGAAGTGAACTTCCTCCACCCCAGCCCCTAAATTAGTGCTTTCCCCAGTAAAGAACTTCCTCTCCCCTACACCCAAACCCTATTTTCTCCATTGAGGGATTCTTTAACATATATTGGTGTGGAAAAATATTTGCAGATCTTTGTGGGAATCCCAATATGCAAAATGCTCACCTTGTAAAATGAGCTCCTTGACAAGTTTGTACTGTAGCTTGTGTAATCCAAGCACTGGCCCTAAAATAAGTGCCATATGACAGTGGTCATCAACCCCCGAGCCATGGACCGGTACCGGTCCGTGGATCAATTGGTACCGGGCCGCCCAAGGAATATTAAATACAATTAAATTAAAATTATTAAATCAAAACAATCTAAATAAAATATAAACAATCAACGTCTCCCCCCCCCCTCAGCGGGCCGCAGTAAAATTACCAAACGTTGACTGGTCCACGGCGATAAAAAGTTTGGGGAGCACTGCCATATGATACTTCTTGGTTCAGTGCTGCATGGCATTATTGGTTAAGGAACTCATGGATTTTGTGAGGGTGCCTATTATTGAAATAATGTGAAAGGTATGTGGGTTTGTGGGTGTACATATCCCATAACAGTGATGTCAAACAGGATCAAATTGGAGGGAGGGAGGGAAGGATAGGCCGTAGATGGAAAACACAGTCTTTGGGCAGGAGTGACAGAAGAGGGGACAAGATTCTGAGGAAAGCATGAAATTGGATGGATTAAGAACATAAGAAGAGCCCTCCTAGATCAGGCCAAGGGCCTAGTATCTAGTCCAACCAGATGCCTAGGCCCAAAAGCAGGACCTAAGCACAACAGCAATCCTCCCCTTCTCAGAAACTAGTACAGTGCTACCTCGGTTTAAGTACACAATTGGTTCCGGAAGTCTGTACTTAACCTGAAGCGAACTTTCCCATTGAAAGTAATGGAAAGTGGATTAATTCATTCCAGATGGTCCGTGAAGTACTCAACCGGACGCGATGTCCTGGCTTGTTTGGAGTGAAAGAGAAGCAAAAGACTGTGTGAGTTGAACTTTATAACTGTTGTTACTGAGCATATTTTTTAAAGATGTGGAGTTGCCGATGAGAAAAGCCCCCCCCCCCTAGTCGGACGGAAAGAGTTCTGGACGCGTTCGGAGGATTTATGAGCTGTGACGCACTTTAAATTGGAGCAGCGACCTGAAGCTAAGTTCAGCTATAGGGCAAGGAGATCCATTAATTTACCAAGAGTTTATGGTTTGATGTTTGGGTCTCCTGCCTGGAAAAGCTGTAAATTCTATAATGATCGTAAATCTTCATGGCTATGAGAGAAAACGAAAGTGATTTGAGCTTTTTAAGATGGCGCTGCTTCTAGCTGCTTCGACGCAACAGGGAGCTCCATTAAGAAGATTTATGGGGAGGCTGGACTGATTAACTCACACAGGAGAAAGAACATCTGTGAAACTTTGTTTGATATTTATCTCAGCAGCTGGGAAACAATCGGATGAAAGTGGAAAACATCTATGTGACTGTAAGGGGAAGATCTGGATTATTATGAACTTGGAAGACGATTTGAACTTTAGAAAAAAGACGGCAGTGGACAGTTGCGAGGAATTCCCAATTTCTTGAAGCATGGGAACCCAAATAAAAAATTCTTTAGATGATTTGGCATAACATTCGGTTTGATTGATATATATATGTGTATAATTTGAAATATTGAATGTGATATAATTGGTTTTAATTGGAAAATTAATAAAAATATTTTTTTTATAAAAAAAAAGTACTCAACCTGAAGGGTAGTTAACCCAAAGTATGAGTGTAATTGGTTCTGGAAGTCCGTACTTAACCTGAAGTGTACTTAACCTGAAGCTAACCTTTCCATTGAAAGTAATGGGAAGTGGATTAATCCGTTCCAGACGGGTCCGCGGAGTACTTAAACTGAAAGTACTCAAACCGATATGGGACCCAGGTGGCGCTGTGGTTAAACCACTGAGCCTAGGGCTTGCCGATCAGAAGGTCGGCGGTTCGAATCCCTGTGACGGGGTGAGCTCCTGTTGCTTGGTCCCAGCTCCTGCCAACCTAGCAGTTCGAAAGCACGTCAAAATGCAAGTAGATAAATAGGAACCGCTACAGCGGGAAGGTAAACGGCGTTTCCATGTGCTGCTCTGGTTTGCCAGAAGCGGCTTTGTCATGCTGGCAACATGACCTGGAAGCTATACGCCGGCTCCCTCGGCCAGTAATGCGAGATGAGCGCGCAACCCCAGAGTCGGTCACAACTGGACCTAATGGTCAGGGGTCCCTTTACCTTTACTCAAACCGAAGCGTACTTAAACTGAGGTATGACTGCATTCAGATGAATACTGACTCTGACAGTGGGCACAGAACTTAGCCATTGTGGGTCATAGCAACTGAGAGTTTATCAACTTAGAATACACATTTTCTCCACTGAGACATGAGCTCATTAGTTCACACACGTGCAGTTGAACCTGAAAACCAAATTCATTCCTTCATGTCCACACTGACAGTCATTGCCTTCATCCAGAATGAAATTAGAAGGGCACAGCAGCAATTGTGCCTTTCTGTGTACATGGTCAGAGCACTAAAAAAATCTGAAGACCTCTGTGGAACTAATAAAATCTGCATGAAATACAGAGATGCTCATGATCTATCATAAAATGCACAGTTCCTCAATATAAGGATGCACTGCTTTCTTCTAAATTTGTGCACAAATTATATCTTTTTTTAAAAAAGTAATATTTGGAATAAGTGATAAGACCTACTAATTTTTGAAAAAAAAGGCTTTGTTTTGTTTTTTACTGGAAGCTGACAGTATCATTCATGTGTGTGTGTGTGTGTGTGTGTGTGTGTGTGTGTGTGTGTAGATAGTATATCACACCAGCAAAGCTGGCAAAATGTATAAAACAAGCTCCAACAAGTGTTATGTAAAGAAAAAGAAGGCAGGTTTTTTCATATGTGGTGGAATTGTAAAATAATAAAAAAATTCTGGGAAATTATTTATAATGAAATGAAAATAATGTTTAAGATAACTTTTGTTAAGAGACCAGAAGCTTTTCTGCTAGGTACTACAGAGCAAGACTTGCCAAAAGATCTGAAGAAATTATTCATGTATGCCACAGTGGCTAGGATATTACTAGCCCAAAAAATGGAAAGACAATAAGATACCAACTAAAGAAGAATGGCAAGAAAAACTGATGGAGTATGCTGAAATGGCAAAGCTAACTGGAAAACTGAGAGATAAGGATACATTTAAAAAGATTGGGAACCATTTATGTTGTATCTACATAACATTGTAGAAACATTGCAAAGAAGTGGACTCAGCATGATTGCAAAAATGGAAAGACGGAGGAACAGCCGTTTTTTACCTTTTCATGTTAGCGGTTTTTGTTGTCCCCCTCCTCCTTAAAAGGTCTACTACTTTGACCTGTCCCCCAAAAAAGATTGGGGGGCACTGGGTGAATTTTTGCACCCCGGCACCTCATATGCTAAAGACTGCCCTGATTATGTCTAAATTTATCTTGCAAGTGCATCCAAGCTTAAACTTCTACAGAAGGGTGAAAGGATTTCCATCCCAACATTAATTTCACATGTGTGGTTTATAGTCACATCTCTTTCAGATGCAAACAAGGGGCAATCAGGAAAGGATCAGCTCCATTTGCATTTGTGTTTTAAAAAACAACAACTCCTACAAAAGGGTGTGATTTGAGACAGTCCTGTGGATATTTCTTCCTTCCCATGACTAGCTGGCAAACAATTCCTCTTTGCTACACCATAGTTTGTTTTTTGGTTTTTTCCTGAAAGAAAATAATCATATGTTCCCAGTTGCATATCTCTGCTGGTGCAGTTGCTGTGTGCTTTAAACTATTTTCTTGAACTTCAATTTTGCCTCATGTTTTCCTTTGGGACTGAGACACAAACAGTGTGATTAAAAACCATTTGTGTGATTAAAAACCATTTGTACAAAGATAATCCTGGATTAAATTATATCTGATTTCTTCATATCTTATCAGCAGGGATTTAACCAAGTGCAACTCAATAGGATTATCCAAATATTTTAAAGTTTCCAGGTATTCTTCATTCAACATCTGTGATGCAGGAGCTGTAAAATCTTCCCCCATAGCACTCAGTGCAAAAGCAAATATTTCAAATATAAAATAGATAATAGAATGAAATGAATTCCACCCCCCACAAAAGTCTTTTGTGTGGTTGTTCTCTGAATATTCCCTGTGAGTGCAAATTTGCTAAGCTTTGAACACTTCAGTTGACAGAACCAGACGAGAATCTGCAAAGACTCTGTATAACTGAAGGCTCTTCAGAATAGCTAAAATCTGACCAGTCCATTATTCAACATAAAAGAGGTAGGATTAAATTCAACCTCCTCTCCCTCTTCTGTCCATGGTCAATGTAATTTCAACTTGTTTGAAAGGGTTCCACATGAGTATTGCCAGCCCAAAAGGGAAATCCCACAAAATCCCACATTTAACCTGCTTGGGTAAATGATTTTTAAGCAGCTGGGAGTGTGTGCATCACTGATTGTTGCATGTCTGTAGCACTCCTAAATGGAATGGGGCATTTGTGTTATTTGACTGCAAACTGCATCTACTTTTTGTGATATCTGACAATAGCAATCAGTATCAGCCTATGACATGTAGCAATCAGCAGTTGGCAGTTGGCAGCCAGCGTTTCACAGTATCTGTCATGTTGTGATGGATAAAACCTGACATGGAATTTTGTTCAACCATAATCGTGAATGTTTAATTTAGGTGTCAAAATTCAGTTCTGCAATTCGAATCACAACATCAAATGTTGATGGTCAAATTTTGACAAATGTAGAATTTCAAATTTTCAAAATTGGCTGACTTTTGACATTTTGAAAGCTACTTCTGCCCTATTTTCAGCAATTCCATGCACACTTCCAGTGCAACCCCCATATCACATCTCTGGTTTTTTGTTTTTTTCTTCATTCTCGAGAGAGACTTTTCGGCAGGTATAGTAGAAAAGAAGGGCTCAAGTTGAGAGAGAGAGAAAGGCATGTTGCATGAGCAGCCTATCATTCACATATAACATTTGGATCTAATCCAGTGAAATGCCAGTGTGTTTCTCTGTGACCAATAAAGGGGA
Source organism: Zootoca vivipara (assembly GCF_965207765.1). Lineage (NCBI taxonomy): Eukaryota > Metazoa > Chordata > Lepidosauria > Squamata > Lacertidae > Zootoca > Zootoca vivipara. The sequence goes on along the minus strand of NC_142591.1, from coordinate 34,642,187 downwards.
AATGGCAAGCCCTGAATACTGATGTTCCATTTCTACATGATAAATAGAAGGGCAGAGATAAATCCCATTTACAATGCACACAAACTATTTCATAGTCTATAAATGAAATATTGGTCTTCTTCCAACATAGCTGAGCATGAAAAGTCATGCGTATTTTGCCAAGCAAATAATGTCATATTTCACCACAAAAATAACATCAAAACCTTATATCAAAGCATGCAGAGTGTGAAAAGGAAATTTAATAGTCAATGTTTTATAATTTATTATTGCATATCGTTATAAGAAATGCAGTGCTCCCGATAGTAATAGGAAAATTGGATGCTACTTACAGCCTTATTTCTTCCAGAGTTTCTTTTCAGGCCTAATGAAACTATTTTATAACCATATTAAGATGTAATTAAACATTTCAGTTGATCAGCAATGGTGGGAATGGGAGGATAATGAAACAATGGATATAATACAATCTGACAAAGGTTAGATATGTACCATACTCACTGCATGTATGCTGGGAAGCTCTTATGGGCCTCTTGTAAATAGATCTTCTTAAAGAGGCCATCCCACTGATCTAAGATACGTTGCCATGATGATTCAGAATTGGCAACATGCCCTTCCTTTATGGGAGTGGTAGTCAGCTGGGTTTTGCTCAAAGTAGGTCCACTGAAAGTACCAGTAATCATTATAGGTCCATTAATTTTGGTAGGCCTACTCTGAGCACAACTCAGTGGTCTCCCTCAAGCTGTTCCAGATTTAGAAAATACCATAGAAATAGATGCAAGCAAGCTTAGAAATGCATGACCAATTTGCAGATAAAGATCTTTTCCCACTCTCATCAACAATTACTAAGAATTCAGGTATATTATTATTCAATCTTTCAGAGATTCAGGCTATGATTAAAGCAAATCCTAGCCTCTCATTTCTTCTTATTTAATTGTAACTAGAGTGATTGACTTGAGACAGAAGTTTCATGTTTTTCTTTGATGTGGGCTATATTACTAAAATATGAAATTTAGGATTAATTTTATTAGACACCCCCCTGCAAATTTTATAATTAAGGCAAAAGGCAGAGACATGGGGATACAACAGAAAGGTAGTACTACATGCAGGCATGAATGACAGAGAAACAAGAAGAAATGAGCAAGCTTAGGAATTAAACTGAGTCATTTTTTCCCAGAGAGCCTGACTTCCAGTGTTCATGCTTGGAATCATTATCATGTAATGAATCGTTATCATGCAATATTAATATGACACATGGCTTTTTTACTTGTTAGGTGATGCGGTATTATAAACTTTTAATTATGGAAAAGGAAATTAAAGTTAATGACTTCTTAATGTAAAAGCCTTTAGTCAGAGAAGGAAGTTGCCATAAATGTTAATAAGTAATTTTTCGAGGCTCATGAGTCATCTAATCGAAAGGGAAGAAAATATACGTATGCATTCATTAAACCCATTTGTTTATAGAAACTCATGAAAGAACGTGGTCTCTACTGAGCTCTGGGAATATACTAAACATTTGGATTTATCCATGTGATGCTGGTGTGTATATACAGCTAAATCATACCTGTCTCCAGAATTAGAAACCAGACAACGTGTTCAATGACGACAAAAGCTGTAAGGGCATCTTCCAGAAGGGCCGGCAATTTGAGGCTCTTGAAACCTATTATTACAAAGGATTGTCTATGTCAATATCACTGTTAGGGGTTTTTCAGGTTAAGATCTGTGACTGACATCATATAAAATTCAGAAGCATTCCTTAATGTAAGACATCTGCAATGGTTAATAAATAAAATAAATAAATAAATAAATAAATAAATAAATAAATAAATAATAATAATTTATTATTTATACCCCACCCATCTGGCTGGGTTTCCCCAGCCACTCTGGGCGGCTTCCAGCAAAATATTAAAATACAATAGTCCTTCAGATATCAAAAGCTTTCCTAAACAGGGCTGCCTTCAGATGTCTCCTAAAAGTCTAGTAGTTGTTTTTTTCCCTTTGACATCTGGCGGGAGGGCATTCCACAGGGCAGGCGCCACTACCGAGAAGGCCCTCTGCCAAGTTCCCTGTAACTTCGCTTCTTGCAGTGAGGAAACCGCCAGAAGGCCCTTGGTGCTGGACTCCTTCAGGTATACTGGACCGAGGCCGTTTAGGGCATTAAAGGTCAGCACCAACAGTTTGAATTGTGGTCAGAAATGTACTGGGAGCCAATGGAGACCAAAGTTATGTGGTCTCGGCGGCCACTCCCAATCACCAGTCTAGCTGCCGCATTCTGGATTAGTTGTAGCTTCCAGGTCACCTTCAAAGGTAGCCTCACATAGAGCGCATTGCAGTAGCCCAAGTGAGAGATAACTAGAGCATGCACCATTCTGGCGAGACAGTCTGCGGGCAGATAGGGTCTCAGCCTGCGTACCAGATGGAGCTAGGAAACAGCTGCCCTGGACACAGAATTGACATACACCTCCATGGACAGCTGAGAGTCCAAAATGACTCCCAGGTTGTGCACCTGGTCCTTCAGGGGCACAGTTACCCCATTCAGGACCAGGGAGTCCACACCTGCCCACCTCCTGTCTCCCCAAAACAGTACTTCTGTCTTGTCAGGATTCAACCTCAATCTGTTAGCCGCCATACACTTCTACCTGGGAATAAGCCCCATTGAATGCAATGGGAGTTATTTTTGAATACTACACACATAGGACTGCACTGTTCGGTTGATGCAGCCAAATGCATAACTCCAGGCCTCTCTCCCGGGCTCCCTCCCCAGCCCATACTCATTGACCCTCCTTTGCACCCTGCCTGAGTGTATTTCCTGGCTGGAATCTGTCATCGAATTCAGATAATGCATTTAATGTTCCTGGATGGAGGGCAGAGAAGTGTGTGTGTGTGTGTGTGTGTAGAAACTGCTGTTGTTGTTTAGTCATTTAGTCGTGTCCGACTCTTCGTGACCCCATGGACCAGAGCATGCCAGGCATTCCTGTCTTCCACTGCCTCCCGCAGTTTTGTCAAACTCATGTTGGTAGCTTCGAGAACACTGTCCAACCATCTTGTCCTCTGTCGTCCCCTTCTCCTTGTGCCCTCAATCTTTTCCAACATCAGGGTCTTTTCCAGGGAGTCATCCCTTCTAATGAGGTGACCAAAGTATTGGAGCCTCAGCTTCAGGATCTGTCCTTCCAGTGAGCACTCGAGGCTGATTTCCTTCAGAATGGATAGGTTTGATCTTCTTGCAGTCCATGGGACTCTCAAGAGTCTCCTCCAGCACCATAATTCAAAAGAAATTTTGAATGGTGTAGAAACTACCATACTGTAAAAGGTAAATATCACATGCGTTGCTCTGTCTGCTTTGGCCTCTGGCCCTGGACCCCACTCAGATGTGGCTCCCCAGAAGGTTGTCCAGGAAGGAATTTGGCCCCTGGACTGAAATATGCTCCCCATATGTGCTTTAACTCTTCATTCATCATTTCTGTTCTTGCTGTGGATTACTTTGTCATTGTTTTTAGGCACCGCTGTCCTTGTTACGTTCAAAAATAATGGAAATGGTTATAGGATACTTTAGAGCCTATAGCGTATAGTCAAATATAATCAAAAATAAATAAATACAAATAGTGTGAACTCCTTTGAAAATGCATTGACATTTGACTGGTCAATTGCCCTGTTCAGGAAATATATGCTGCAACTCCTGGTTTTCATCCCTATATGCACACCCAAGCACACATCATTGCAACTTGCAACTGAGGAGCAATGTTTCCTTTGCATAGAAATGTGTACTCTGCTTTCCGTGGTAACATTATACCGGGATGGGGAGAGACGAAAGTCACTATTCTTTCTGTTAATGTTCTTTCCATACATTTACATTACTGTATTCTGTTTTGTTCAAAATGCATTAGTAACATTGTTCAAATAAAAAACTTGGTGTCTCCTTGCCCAGGGCTAGTAATTCAGTATGTTGATGTATTTATCTGGAATGGCAAATCAAGTTAGCACCAACAATGTGTTCATTTGATCTTTTTCAGTGCCAGGTCCTTGGAAAGTTATTATTGTCACGTCTATTGCCTAAGTGTACAGTATTCAAACATATCGCTTTTTGACCTTCGAATATATGTATACAACCAACAAAATGCTTACACCGAATAAAAAAGTAGACAACAGCACCCATCACTTAAAAATGGTACTCATAAGACTACAAATTCATCATATATATATTTACACACACACACACACACACACACACACACACACACACACACACTGTATTGGGCAAAATCTCAGATCTATCCAATCATTGTATCTTGAAGCATCATCACTGGCAAAGTTCAATGCTGCGTTTCAGCTTCCACATGCAACAGAAATAAAAAACAACCTTCGCCCACAGAATGAGTCCCTGCATGAACTGAGACTGTGTGTGTGTGTGTGTGTGTGAACTGAGACCATGACAGTCTGATCTGCCAAATACAGCTGACATAACCAGTGCTAAACAAACATCTTAGGTGATCAATCAAAGCGTAGTCAGCAGGAAAGCCCCTGTTCCAGATGCCTAAAATCAAAAGTGAAAACCTAAACATGAGTGGGGTGAAACAATTATTTTCAGTCACTGCCAAGTACCATCAGGACTTCATTGGTTGCTTTCAAAGTTCAGGATGGAGCTTAATATAGATGGCATTCCCTGGGAAAATCTTGATCCACATTGTTGAGAGCAATCTTCCGCAACCTGCTCCCTTCTACACGTGGTAGTCCACAACACCTGGAGGGTACCACATTGACCAGCCTTGGTTTAGTGTGATGGGCTGCCAGGGTTTACTGATTCTTTGCCAGAACCTGTCCCTTTAAGTAGGCCCCAATCTGCACCACCTGAGGGGACTCCACCCATGGGAGATGAAGGGGCCTAGATGCATTGCCTCAGGCAGAACAAAGAGTGGGGAGTCAGGGAAGATATAAAAACTCTCAAAGACAGTGAACAGGCTGGATTGAGAAGCCCCAAGGTGAGGAAGGGAAAAGACTGAACTAGCCAACCCCCTGAGATGGGAGGGAGCTCAGCCTTCACATCCATGCCACCTGCAAGCTACCTCCCTAAGCCCCAGTGGATGCGGCCAGAGAGGGAATTCCAGCATCTTGGGTTGACCCAGTCACTATCCTTCATAGAAAGGCATAGGATTCCCAACCTTAAGCCTGCCCAAGCCAACAGCCAGGAAGCAGGGCATCCTTATGCCCTTTTATTGATGGTCTCCCCAACAACCCTGAGGTGACTCTGGGGGAATCTGAGGATTTGGGATTGTTGAGATTTTTTCAATTGACTTGTCTAAGAACTAGGACAATGTGCCGCCTTAATGGTAATGTCCAGAACAATCTGGATGTATGACAGCCCTAGATTTACTCTTGGTAACAAGCGTGGAAAAGAGAGAATCAGAAGCCCTAGGGCAAGGGATTGTGCTAAAACAGCTATCCCAGGAGAGGCGGCCTGCTGAAATACTTTACATGTTGCAGAAAGTCATCTGTTACTTGGAATGAAGCAACATCCATGAAACAAAACCTTATTTGTAGTAGACCAGGCATAAATTTGTGCCTTCCTTAAGCCTTTAATGAAACAGGGCCCATTGAAGATATGGTATATACCTCAGTTGATGTGCCCCATTGGTTTGCTTTCAATCAACTCTTTACAATACAGCAGTTATTCTTCTAATTTGAGCTTATTTCAAATAAATACTGTAAGTGGGTTTTGAAGACAAATGCACAGGGTTATACATAAAAACATTTATTTTTCTCGAAAGCAAACACTCTGCCACCCTTAAAAAATCACTCCTATGATAATTCTCAAGACAGGGCTCCCATAGAACATCAGAAAATCTCATGAAAATTACTATGAGAATTACTATGAAAATTGCATAGTAAAATTCCCTAGAACATATAGTTTATTTTCCTTCCTAGAAGTAATGATGCACAGCTTCCTAGCTATATACTCTTACTACAGTCCATTTTATAAGAATTCTGTCAGGGAAATCATTGCAAAATTAAATTGTCCCTTTACAGAAAACATGTTTTGTGTGAATGAGTCCCAAGAGGAGCTATGGAACTTCAGAATGGAGTACAATATTTCTCTGTTGTTTCCAATTTAATTTGGTTCAGAGTTGCTCAGAGAGAATTAGATGAATTTCTAGCAGCTGTTCTGTTTTTCAAAACAGCCATGTATCTAAAAGACGAGATACAGTGGTACCTCGGGTTAAGAACTTAATTTGTTCTGGAGGTCCATTCTTAACCTGAAACTGTTCTTAACCTGAGGTACCACTTTAGCTAATGGGGCCTCCCGCTGCTGCCGCGCTGCCGGAGCACGATTACTTTTCTCATCCTGAAGCAAAGTCCTTAACCCCAAGGTACTATTTCTGGGTTTGCGGAGTCTGTAACCTGAAGCGTCTGTACTCTGAAGCGTCTGTAACCCGAGGTACCACTGTAGTGGTGAAAGTAGTTGAGGCAAAAGGAAGCTCAGATAATGTGGCTATAAGTCCAATCCAGGAGCTATTTGGGGGATTCCAAAAGGTGGTCCCAACACAAAAACATTACATCATAGAAGATATGACACTAACTGTTCGTTTTCTATTTTATTACAGGCTTGTATTTTAATTGTTCTTGTAAGCCATCCTGAACAATATGGATGTACTGGAAGGGAGGGATAGAAATATTTTTATAAAAATATAATCATGACCTCAACTAGGACGAAAGGCTATTTCCCCATCAAAAGGTCAACAAGCTCTTTAAAATCTCTGAAGAAGGGATCCTAAATCTGGAGTACTGAAATCTTTGGGGAAAAGTAACCAGTAAATTAGCATGGATAGATTTTGACTCAGTATTAACTTTACATCAGCACTACGAAGACAAGTAACAAAATCAGTACTACACTTTTGTTCTCTGTTGTATTTCTTTCCAGTTTTAATATATTCCATACCAAAACATTCAGTAATAGTCTGTGATAGAAGAGGAATGTGGAATCGCGAGGGAGAAGTTCTCCATGTTCATAAAAAGTGTTGCAAACTAAAATACTCTTTCATTAGTTTACTAGGAGAAAACATGTTCCACAGTATAATGTGAACAAGGTTTGAAAAGATGAAAGCAGAGAAGATAAGAAGGCCTCTAAGCTTTGAGAAGATGAGAAGGAAAATCTAGACATTATGTACAAAGGAGCATTAAGTACCCTCAAGGCAAATCTCCAATATATTTTGGATCAAGAATGAAGTACTTAAATGTATGAATTTCGAACACCACAGGGATGATTTGATTTTAAATATGCCTAAATTACACTTTAAAAAAATCCTATACATGTTTTCTCAGACTTGCTAACCTTTATATTATATTTTTGGATAATTAGCTGGGGGTTCAGGGACTAAGCCAGAAACAACAGCTAGGGATTTAAAAACTCTCGCTGATTGTAATGGGATTAAAATCTAAATCATCTGATTTATATAAAGGATTTCCATAATTTTTCTAGTTGTATAAAGCAGCTATCCTCCAAAATTAGATTTAGATAGAAATCTAGCATTAGGATGAATATTTAAAGCAGCATTCTCTGCCTCATTTAAAACCAACTTGCTAAAAACTATGATTACTACAGACACAAAATTCAATATTTTAAGAAAGGAAGCTTGCCTTCTCAAGTGGTTGCTTCATATCCTTTATCCTGTCTCTATGCTACTTTCTCCCACATATGATGAGGCAAAGAAGGTACTTGAGATACTAAGAGAAGTTTCTTTTCTGAGGGAACCTCTTATATATATAACGATTCACTAAAGAACTTCTAAGGAGCTCCAAGGGGAGCCCTGTGTCTTTATATTCTGCAGCACATTCTAGGAAGCATTTTAGTTCATGTGGTGCACTAGTAAGCAGGAATGTGTTAGGAAGTTGGTTTCTTGGAATTCTATGTCAAAACTACCCCATTTACTCACCCCTTTATTTATTGAAAGCTTTCTTATAAAATTTCAGGGTGATGTACAACTAATTATGTCACAGTACAAACAATATAAACAGATAAAAAAATGCAGCCATCCAGGCCTCTCTGATTGGGTCTTAGAAATGTCCCTGAGCTACATCCCATTTCTAGCCACACCGCTTGATGATGGACACTTCCAACTGGCTGAGCTCTAAAATCATAGCAATTTTACCATAAGTCATCATTTGACTGGTCTCCCAGCAGCAACTTCGTCAACCATGTTTTCTATCTGACTATACAACAGTCACCATTCTGGGCAGCAGCAGAGAAAAGCAGCCACTCACATCTTCAGTCATTAATCTGAACACACAGCAGTTGAAGCTATGTCATGAGTTGGGGGCAAACCATGTTCTCAATGTTTCCATTCATGCAGACAGTCACATACTGAGTCTGCGAAGGTCTGAAGGGGGGTTTCTACGCATGTTCAGCTGAACACATGGAGAAGGCTCTGCAGAATCAGGGATCCTTTTCAGGATTCTCAGTCACATGGAGACTTCTAATCTCGTCCAGTTGAACATGCATAGAAATCCCCTTCACAGCTAATTCATGACGGTCTGAGAAGTATTCTCAAACATGGTCACAGTGAGAACAGGGCTTGTGTGCACCCCCAACATGCACTCCACATACTTTTAACCCTTGCATGTTCAGGGAAATGTCAAAAGAGTGCTTGAATCTTTTGAGTATTGGCACAGTTGAAACAAAAATTATCTTAGAGCAGTCCTTGCTTTCATTCACTATTTTTCTATATGGAAAAGGAAAGGCCTCTTTGTTCCAAAACTGAACCGTTAAGTTAAGATGCCCAGGTCTTCCTCTCTGGCATTCCTAATTCATTGTGCAATTTGGACTAAGTCAACGATCCATCTGTTCCACCAGTTGGAAGGCAATATCTAATAAGAAACCCAAATCTACTTTGTTGAAATTATATTAGCTGTACACATTAAATGTTTCAGGACATTATCCTTTTTAATGGCTAATATTAGTTTAGCAATTAATTCTGGAACATATTTCCAACTTGTACTGTATAGGTGGGAACACATTGCAAGCTGACAAGCAATCAGTGAGAAGATGACACATCCAACTTTTTAAGACTGTTATTTAGTTACTGTTCTGGGTAGTACTGTACAAAAAAAAAAGCTGTCCCGTCTCTTTTCTACTGTTTTCCAACAATTAATATGGGGGGGGGATGCATCCTGGTGAAATTATTATTTTGTCATGCTTGCCCAAATTTTGAGGTAACCAAGGGGTGTTTTCATGCATCCTTTCATTCTTCAAATCATCTTAGAAGTGGTATTTCACATTGCCACTTTCCTGTGTGGCAATGCTGCAATTAAAGCCCCAGGAAAGACAACCAAAGAATTCCCTCATGGGTTTGGGGTGGGAGGAGGAAGTGTGGGCAGCCATGGTTTATTTTGGAGCCCTTCACACCACGTGGAAAATAGAACACAAATTTGCATGTGACACAAAGGGTATGCAGACTGGTGTCCTTTTTTGTGTGAGTGGGTCCACAGAATATGTGTATTTAGCCCAGAAAATCTACTAGCACCCACTGCACACCCCTCCTCAGCCTCCACTCTGGCCAGTGTAAACCAGTAGGGCTTCACAATCCACTACATTCCACCCATACCAGAACTATAGAAATACTCGAGTGCACATAGCAGTGAAATATTTGTCTCCTTTCCCTCAGTATACTTTTGATCATCTTCCAGTATAAATCTATACACTTTTCCAACTGCACGTTCAGAATATTTATGCTAATACATTCATATTATTCTACAGTAATAAGTACTGATTACAAAAAAAAACCCACATAAAATGGACATCATGGATAGATTTTATTATACAGTTAACATCTTTTATCATTTGATATATATCTTTTTCCTTGGGATTAGTTTTTATGTCTACAGTCTTATACTAAAATTGATGACTATAAGTGGTGTAATTTACATGGCTATTGATCTAAATTGAAATCAAATTGTTTCTGTCTTTTCCATCTGTTTCAGCCCACACACAGCATTGCTTTCTTGCCTTTTAAATCCTGAGATGGTTCATTTTTAAGAATTCTTAAACAAAACAAAGGTCATGTAAGCAAAAAGCATGCAAGCAAAAAGTGGACATAACTTTAGAAGATATGAACACTGTATCTAAAGCGTTTAAGCAACCACAGTGCCACAGTTGATGAATGTTTATTGAACATTCACCCCGATTTGTGTGTGAAGAGGTTTAACCATTAGCATCAAGCAAGAGTTATCCCACACTTTCCAGTGCATTTTCCCAACACTTTCCTTATCAGAACAAAAGTCTCATTTTAAGGGGAGGGCAGGTGGCGCTGTGGTCTAAACCACTGAGCCTAGGGCTTGCCGATCAGAAGGTTGGTGGTTCGAATCACCACGATGGGGTGAGCTCCCATTGCTCGGTCCCAGCTCCTGCCCACCTAGTAGTCCGAAAGCACATCAAAGTGCAAGTAGATAAATAGGTACCGCTCCAGCAGGAAGGTAAACAGTGTTTTCGTGCGCTGCTCTGGTTTTGCCAAAAGCGGCTTAGTCATGCTGGCCACATGACCTGGAAGCTGCCTGTGGACAAACGCCGGCTCCCTTGGCCTATAGAACGAGATGAGCACTGCAACCCCAGAGTTGTCCGTTACTGGACCTTGCGGTCAGGGGTACCTTTACCTTTACCTTATTACACAAGAGCTCAAAATCTAATTGTACAGCCTGAACTGGTTGATCTGTGATTGAAGGCCACTTGGAAACAGTAACAGTCTGGAAGCACCCTGTAGTCTTGAGCAGAAGACAAAGACCTGAATGAGCTGGGACCAAGGTATCCCGGAAATCTCAGGAATCACATTCTCTCATGCAAACCCATTGGTGATCCTGCTTCCAAAGCCCTTATTAGGATGGATCAATCCTCCCCAACCTGGTGTCCTCTAGTTGTTTTGAACTTCAGCTCCCCTAATCGCTGACTGTTGGAAATGTTTGGCTCGAGCTGATGGGAGCTGCAGTCCAAAATATCTGGAAGGCATCGAGTTGGACAAGACTCTCAGCAGATTACAAAAAAAAACTGCCTTCTTGCAAGTCAGACAATTTGCCAGTCTGTTACTGTTGCCTATTTTGACTGGCAACAAGAACAAATAGTTGGATTTATTATTGTGTAAGCTGTTGTGGACCAACACTATGCTGAGTGATAACATGTTGCCCCAACTACATTAGAGTAGAAACATAGGAAGTTGCCTTATATTGAGTCAAATAATTTGTCCATCTCTAGCTCAATACAGTCTGCACTGACAAGCTGTGGCTCTTCAGGGTTTCAGACCAGGAGCATTCTCAGCTCCATCTGAAGATAATGGGGATTTAGCCTTCTGCATTTAAAATACAGTAGATGCTTTCCTATTGAGCTACAGCCATTCATGAGCTAGGCTAAGCTACATTCCTCTCTATTGGGAGGTGGTTGTCTTGACAGAACAGCACAAGCACCATGAGCTGCTAACCCTTGCCAGCTACAAAACTAAAATGGAGGTGTAGGGACAAAATTGAAGAGCTTTAGCAAACAAAGGGCTTATTTCAGAGAAACAACTTTAAAATCAAGTGGGCATTTGTTGTCATTTTGTTTGGCATGTGGATGGCAGATGTGGGACAATGCACAGCAAATCTATGCCCATCTTCTCAAACCCATTGTGCCATTTTGTGCTACGGACATGGCATAAATAATAAATTTTCCTTTTATATTCTTGTATTGGAATATTTATGGCACCATCATTTATAGAATCCATATCATTGCCTCAGACAAAATTGCAATAATTGGACTTCTGTGCAAGTTTAAGTGTCAGCCTGGCACTTTTGACTTATTGATGGATCGACTATGCAAATGGTGCTCTCTGGAATAAAAGGAGAATTTGTAATGATGAAGCTAAAAGGAATCTTTTTATAACTTCAAGCAGCCTAAGGCAGTGGTAGCACTTGTCATCTGTCACTCTTGGGAAAAGCATTACCAGGAACATTTAGCCACTACACATTTTGAATATGTCAAGGAGAAGTAGGAGTTGAAAGTAGGTAGACTTCAAATTTAACCGTGTTAGTCACTGTAGCTTTTGAGTAAAACAAGCAGCAGAACAGAAAAATTAATGTATAATAAAGCTATTAAGAGTCAATGGCTTTAACCTTTTAAATAGCCGTGGAACATTAAATGTTACTTTTTTTAACCCAAGGCTTGATTAAACACTATTGCTAATGAAATTGTAGGGGAGAGTCTGCCTTAGTAGGAGTATGCAAGGCTTTTTTTCAGCTGGAACTTGCCAGAACTCAATTCCAGCACCTCTCAAGTGGGCACCATTGCCATTCATTGTGAGTTCTAGCACCTCTTTTTCTTTAAAAAAAAATATAGCTCTGGGTACCAGGTAGAAGACATTATTAATCTAGAAGAGTAGCAATAGGGACTAGAAGGATAATCAGTGGGCAGCCATCTGGATGAACATAAGCATGTACAGAAAAGTATGTTCATGTCTACAGCAGAGGGTTGTTATGTTATTGCTTAGAAAAGAGTCGGAAGAACAGTAGGATCACATACCCCAAGCACAAGCTGGGTGCTGCAGACACATAGCGTTGTACTCATGAAAGTTGTCTCATCATTTTCTCCATTCTCCAAAAGCACTTACTCTGTTTTAACAAAGGACAATGCAAGGAATTCTTCTGCTTGCACTCATCATATTGATACAGCTTCTTCAGTACCTGGTGTTCTATCATCCATCGCCAGCAGTTTCAAGTTATTCCCCTGTGAAAGCTGCTGCCTTATTTATTGTACTAGTAAAGAGACTGAATTTACTAGCCTGGCAATGAACATTACTGGGGGTTGGGTGATGTTCCTAAATAATGGTAGAGGACAATTGCTTTGTTTGCAGTAAAGTCTGCACTATCCAAACTGTATTCAGGGGGAAAGAAGATTTCAAATTAGACTGAAAAGTCTTCATAATAATACACATCATTCTAAAAATCTAGGATTTGTTGTATTTCACAACATACCAGTAGCAATACAGAACATTTGTCTGCCCAATACAGGAGCAATGGAAAGCACAAGAAATTGCAGGAAAGGAAGGCATTTTTTATTTAAAGAGCAACAAACAGAGTAGCAAGGTTACAGTGCATTTTATAAATTGCAAGTACAGAAAACTAGTTTCCGACTACACTTATAATGCCCTATTCTCATTTTCAGCAACCTGAACATAATATTATGACCTTTTCATTTTGACATTTAAAAAAGCTGAAGCAAACATTACATGTCTACTTCATGTTAGTTTTCAAACTGCCAAGGCTCCAATTTGAACAAGGACATAACTTCTTGGAGTAAATGAAGTGTGTGTGTGTGTGTGTGTGTGTGTGTGTGTGTGTGTGAGAGAGAGAGAGAGAGAGAGAGAGAGAGAGAGAGAGAGAGAGAGAGTGCACATGTGTGTGTCTCCCAAAAAAGATTTTGCGAAATAAAAATGCATAATTTCTCTTGTCAAGAAATTTTTAGGGGGACATTCAGCTACATTTTACTCAGGATAGAACCAAACCACTGAAATTAATGAACATCACTGAGTTAGGCCCGTTAATTTCAGTGGGTCTATTCTGAGTAAAACTCAGTTGAATGCCACCCTTTGATTCCTGATTTGTTTGCTTTTAATGCTCTCACATAATGTAATCTTTAAATACAGGAGAGGAGAGGAGATGAATCTTTAATATCTGAGTTCCAGTTGGAATATTTTCTGTGTTATCAAACAGACAAAAGGGAAGATGTGTATTGCTTAACTCCTCTCCCCATCAAACACATTTGTATGTTAAAGAAAACCACCTTTAAAAGGGTGCTTACTTTCATATAAAGTACGGTAAGTCATATAAAGAAATCTTTGTCATCTTGACTTGAACACAAGCATTAACAGTGCAGTTCTATATATGTCTTGTCAGAAGTATGTACTATTGGCTGAAATCCAATGTAATTTAAATGGGTGTCCACTTGCACAATGGGGGTTTTTCCTCTCCTCACACTTACAGTTTTCCAACTTACCCCAAAATGAGCTCTGGGTGGGGGATTTAAAAAACAAACTTGCAGGACACTTCCCTTCCTGCCTGCTTTGCTGAGTGCATCTCAAATGTCGCTGGGAAAAGTTAATAGACCTTCGTAGATCCGAAAGGATAAGCCCTCTTCTCAACACAGGCCTCCTACTCACATAATCCAGTGTAAGGGGAGATCTTTAATTGGAAAATTATCTCCCAATAAAATTAAAATATTGTGTTTAGCTGTCTATAACCTTAAGTATCCAAAGGTTTAGAGTTTCGTTTACGTGCCCTTATGTATTAAAACTGCTGGCCATATAATACCTGTCTAGCCAGTTCATATTCATTAATGTGAAAGTGTTATTCAATTTTGTTTAAAAGCGTTATTCACAGAGAAGCAGCTATTTAAAGCTTAAATGGCCAGTGAACTCTTTTCACTACCAAACACTAGAACTTCATTAAAAAATCTTATCAACAAAAAACCCAATCTAGGATGAACATGCTGTCTTGAAATGAGAAGCTGATGTCAAGGAATTCAACAGAGGGGAAAAATACAAATATGACAACTGTTTCCTGATTTGCAGTTCACATTCCACCAAGGTGTGCGAAACCCAGATTTTCAGATTATTTCAAAAGTGATTATTTACCTGTTGGAGGTGTTTGGTGCTCAGAGATAAACTGATCATTTTAGGATATCAGCAGACAGCTTGACATGGCTGTAAAGATTTCCAATGTGCTTGTCTTATCTTATAAATCCTTGTTTAGCAGAACTTCAGGTCAAATGTCCTTTTTAAAAAAGCAGCACCCTCCAGTTCCTGTTGAACATTTCCTCAACACCCCGTATTTTTTAAAGGAGTCAATTGCACCAATCCTGCCACCACATGTGATAGATTAGCTGCTCTTTGTAATTATATCTTATTTATACTGCTCTCACCACTTGCAGCAATATATTATAGTTCCACTGCACTGAGACCAAATGTTAAAGTTGTCCTTTTATTGAAACCCACCACTGTGCTACTTTATGTATAGTAAATCCTCGCATTATCCCTTATCTTTATGAGAACACTCCTTAAAGATAACTTCCTTCTACATAAAATAAAAAAATTCCTTCAGTAGCACCTTAAAGACCAACTAAGTTTTTATTTTGGTATGAGCTTTCGTGTGCATGCACACTTCGTCAGATACATCAGATCTTCGTCAGATGCATGCACAGATGCATGCACACTTCGTCAGATGCATGCACACAAAAGCTCATACCAAAATAAAAACTTAGTTGGTCTTTAAGGTGCTACTGAAGGAATTTTTTTATTTTGTTTCGACTCAGACCAACATGGCTACCTACCTGTAACTTCTACATAGTAACTACATTGACTTTTGAGAGGCAGGTCACATGTGTACTGTATTGCTTCACCTCAAGCTAAAGGTGATCTGGCAACCTTTTTACCTCAGAAAACTTTGCCTACCAAATGGCCTTTAATGACAGCATGGGGAATCTTATTAGAACATTTACATAAGGTTTGGTACCAGTTTTCTCTCAGGATTAAATGGTTCTTGCACAGCCCATAAAATGGTTATCGTCTCAAATCTAAATTCAGACATAAACTCATGCAAGCTCCAAGCTGTGAGTTTCTTCTTCATCTTACATTCACAGAAAAAGAAGATCACCCAATCTTCTTTATATATTCTTCACCATTTTGTGGTGGCTACCTTCTCCTCACCCCCTTCTAGCACCCCATGCTTCAGAATGATGCTAGGGAGACAGTGCACTATAGAGTATATAAAATGGTGGCCAGACTGTCCAACATCAGGAAAAAGCAAGAAACTGTGCTACTGTTGATAGGTCTCCATAAGAGGATATATTAATTACATTTAATTCTCTGCAGACCTACATGTGCAGGTAAGAAAAAAAAGAAAAGAAAACCAGCTGGTGCTTGTTTTAAAAAATGCAGGACTTGCATATAAAGAGCCCCAGTAGCCGAGTTTCAATCCCATCATTATGCAGATTTAGTGAAGCATAGGCATAGGCTTTTAAACCTTTGTTTAATATGTTTCAGCTAACTGAGCCAACTATGACCCCTTTGACCCCTCCTGCAGAGAAACAGACCACACAACGAAGCAAGTTTAAAATAGACTTTACTTACAGTGATGCATTGTCCTTAGTAGCAATATTAAAATGCAGGTAAATATTCTTAGTTGAAAAATACAGCCAGGGCAACCTCAGAGGCAGAGAGATGTGTTGAGCCATGTCTGCCTCTGTTGCATGCAGCGTGAGAGAAAGAGAGAGAGAAAGGTACAAGAAACAAGTCTTACTTCCTGCCTCAGGAGAAGAGGGGACATTGCATCACTGAGCCTACTCTAGCAAATTAGAACTCTGTGGTCCTTAACTCCTTCCATACTAACTAGCACAGTTAGTTTTGACTGCAAATCTCCCACAACTGCTACCCATAATACTAAGCCCCATTTCCAAGAAACCATTGAGGGAGAATTTTTCTTCCCCCATGAAGAAATGTGATGCAATTGTTCCCTTCCCCATCATTTCTCTGCAAATAAATGTGGTAGAGAATTTTGAAAGGTCATTTGTACAAAGCTCTAGATACAGTTTTCCAATTAGCAAAACACAGGCAATAAACCAGTAGCATAAATTAATTTATAATGATTACCCTATTTACTCGAATCTAATGTGCCATTGAATCTAATGCCCACCTGTTTTAAGAACTTTGAAACAAAACAAAAAAAAAGTATTTGCTGGTGAATGTAAATGTCCCATAGATTCTAATGCACACCTTAATTTTCACAACATAATTTGGCCAAAAAAGGTGAGCATTAGATTTGAGTAAATACGGTAATCCTTTTGGCCTGTGCAACCCAAAGACAGAAGAAAATAATCTCTATCTTCAACCTTCCATTTGTTTCGAAAAGTAATGTAATTAACCAAATCCACTCAAATATCAAGTTCTGTTCTTTAAACTTTGTCAAGTTGATTGCCAGTTCTCAAAATGATAATGAATTGGTGGCAATGTGTGCAAGACCAGATGTTTGGATTAATAACATGACATCCATTCATTGGCTGGTCTACTTATTATATTTTCTCTTTTAAAATTTATACTTGGAAAAGAGTGCAGGAAAGAATTGCACAGAAAAAGTGTTGGAAGCAGTGATTTTAAGAAATGTCATATTAAACTTTTCACATTACAGTTTTAAAGTGGTGAAGTGATTGCAAGTACAAAAAAGAAAAGAAAAAGAAGAATCTATGAAATAAGACGTAGGAAGTCAAACTTTACAATAAAAATAGAATATGCCCAGGCTTTGTACTTTTAAGTCACTGTGCTTTAAAAGCATCAATATAATTACCTGTTTTATGGGAATCGTGCTTGCTTTGTGCTAGAAAACTGCTCTTATCTAGCAATCAGCCACAGAAAGAATGAAAAAACTCAACGAACAACTATTGCGCTTTAGGAATTAGCAATGACTCTGGCTGGGTGAAAAGGAATCATAATAACTTTATATCACATGGGGGTACAAAATGTCAATACTAAAAGATTGTTAAAGCCATGAGTGGAAATTAAGCTGCATCTTACCTGACATCTCTTATCAAACGTTTGGGGGGGGGGAACCCTGACCCAGAAAATCCCTGTTTCAACTACAGAACATATTCGATGCAGCATCTTTCCTTATTTGCTTCTCAAGGTTAGGAAACAATGTTAGTAGCCTCCTTAGCTTTCTAAAAAAAATAAGGGTCATCGTTGTCAAAAACATGCTGAGGTCCAGGAACTCATGTCCCACTACTGCCACCCTGCTCTGTCACTGAGACCTCTAGAGCCATGATGTGGCATTGCTGCTGCTCACTGCTACTGCCTGTCACTCACCTCATCCTTCTCCCTGCTGCAAATGTGTTTAAGCAGAGGTGCTCATTATGGGAGATGAACCAGTACTCAGCTCCTTTTATCAGCACACGTCCAAGAATTAGCACTAGCACAAGGTGATTTCTGATACTTTCCTCCCTCTGTGCACAACTCATGCCATCCTCACATCTGCTTTGGAAGGTGGGGGTATGGGAACCCAAAAACAGATTTAGGGGGTGTACAGGAGAGGAGGAGAATGTTCCATTTCACAAGGAGAAATCCTTGCGCTGGCAGAACATTCTGCTTAGTGCTACTACAAGTCTTAGTGCTCAATGTCAAGACTTTGCTCCCAGCTGTAGTCAACAATAAGGGCATATCAACCCCCACACTGTCTCTTTTACCATGTCATGATTTGTGTCATCATACCCAGCTACTTCAACAACCCCCGTTTATTAACTTTGCTCATAACTAGACAGGACCTGTAGCCAAAACACACTTTTTCGAGGTATTTACGCAACAGAGTGATGACAAGCTCAAAGGCAACCTAACAGATTTTTACTTCTCATCGTTTGGATAGGATCCAACCTCCTTTACACGGCTCCATAAAATGTACACCAAGCACGAAGGAATCCGGCTGAGAACAGATGCTCCGTGTGGATCAAGCTCAGCTGACATCATTCCAAGCCCAAGACTTTAATAAAATGGCCATTATGGAAGACAGAGTTAATTAAAACATCTCCAAAGAATCCAATGCATTTAAAAGGCTTTTGTCAAAATTTTAAAGGTGTTGGATCGTCTTCCACATTTCAGCTCCTTCCCTCTGCTCTTGGCAGTGCCGTGACTTTCAACCACAGAAAGGTCATAGTTAATTGTAACTTCAGGGAACATTGTACCTTAATTGCATTACTTAGCATATCACTTTCCAGTATCGAGATGCAGTCAAGAGAAGTTCAGCATCAGGTAAAATCGATAGAAATTTAAGTAAACTTCGGCCACTTAGGTATTTGAATGTACCACTCGAAATAAACATGAAGAGTTACCTTCCAGCATTGCTCTCAAGATGATATTAATGCTGAAAGCAGAGGCAGGCAAGGGGTTGCCCTCCAGATGTTCCACAGCATGGCTGATGGGAGCTGTAGTCCAGCAACATCTGGAAAGCAGATTAAAGCACATGAAGTCTTCTCACATTAGCCATAGCCACATGTGTTTGGGGGGGGGGGTAAAGTAATAATGTTACCAGGACCACCTCCTCCTCATTCTTCTACTTGCCTTCCATGGGTTGTTGAGTGACTGTGTGAAGCACAGAACCTTCTGTATCCATGGAGGCTTCCCATGTGGTTTAATGCCTGTTTTTTTCTCTCATTCTAAAACTCATAGGGAGCTTCCATGAATACCGGAGGCTTCTTGCTTCACACAGTCAGTCGCCAACTCCTAGAAGACAGGTTGAATAACAAGGGGGGTGGAGCCAGTGTACTCTGTTCCTGGCTCCCACTCACAGATTTGGTACTCAGCTGTTAAAATTAAAAGCTCTATTCCAAGATTCACTACTGTTCCCAAATATAAGTTTGGTTCTACAAGTCCATGGCTAGGTATAATCTGAGACCCAACATTTGACATGGCCCTTGTGCCCACCCTACTCGACAGGAGGGCTCATTCATTCACACAGTTGGCACCCAAGACTCAGGGCTGGGTGGGCAAGCAAGCACTCCTTTGAGTAGGCTGAGTGTACAAAGTCTGTATGTGCCGGCAGAGTCGCCTCTTGGTCCTTGGTCACAGAGACAGAGATGTATAGGCTGGCTCTCTGTCACATTGGCCCTTGTGCCTTCCCTGAAGGGAGTGGCTCTTTGCTGGCAGGAGGCAGCACCAATAGTAGTGCCAGAGTTGCAACAACCAGCTAAGATGCTACACCCAGCATATCCAATGACACAAATAAGGCTACACTCTTGACAACCCACTCAGCCTTTCTACGACGCTCCTGACATGCTCATCCTACTTGAAAACAGAATGTCTGAATGGAGTTGTTGAATCTACGTATTTACTCCTTATATTTAAAATTGTCTTTAGACACAGGGTGGATCTCTATTGACAGGAAAACAGAAAGAAGACCAATATTTTGAGGCCATGATGTGGTGGACTCTTAAAAAGAGATCGAGCACATGACATACTGGGTTCCATGCTGAGAACTTTTTTTTTTTAAGAATAAAATGAGTTGGCCTAAATAATGCCACTGCAGAAGCAATCATATGCAAGGGCTTTCTGAAAAAAATAAAGCTTCACATGGTTCCCAGTTTTCTGAAATTCCAAAATGGAAATAAAAAAGAAACCCCACTGTGAAGTTTGGGTAAATATCTGAAGTCCTTGATGGAGAACTAGAACAGGCACCCCCAAACTTTGACCCTCCAGATGTTTTGGACTACAATTCCCATCATCCCTTACCACTGGTCCTCTTAGCTAGGGATCATGGGAGTTGTAGGCCAAAACACATCTGGAGGGCCACAGTTTGGGGATGCCTGAAGTAGAAAGTATGATAGACAGAAATAAAGATGTCAGCCCTCAGAACACTACTGTTTCGTTAGAAGATGTGCAAATTTCACACTGGAAAACCCTTACAGCAGCTCAAAGTTCACATAAATTAATCTGGAAAACAAATTAGTTAATGTCTCCCCATTATTCTTGCTATTTTTAAAGCAGCATGCTTTGCCTAGATCAGGCATAGGCAAACTTGGCCCTCCAGATGTTTTGGGACTTCTTCTTCTTTGGCGATCACTCATAGCCGAGTAAGATTGTCTTTCATAAACACAGTTTTAACAGTGAGTCCATAAGTGACTGTGGAGGCCAATTCTGGATCCACACGTCCTGCCACAGTGGGGACATTGGTTTCCAGGAGGGAGTTGATCACAGTGTGGATTTGCCAAGCATGCCTTCCTCTCAGCACATTTCTCCCTTGCGTCCTGAGTTCGAGTGTCTTTAAAGCCCATGACACCTTTGGTAAAGGCTATTCTCCAACTGGAGTGCTTGCAGAAGTGTTTCCCAGTTGTCAGTGTTTATACTACATTTTTTTTTAGATTTGCCTTGAGACAGTCTTTAAACCTCTTTTGTTGACCACCAGCATTACGCTTTCCATTTTAAAGTTCAGAATAGAGTAGTTGCTTTGGAAGACGGTCATCAAGAATCTGCACAACATGACCAGTCCAATGAAGTTGATGTTGAAGAATCATTGCTTCAACACTGGTGATCTTTGCTTCTTCCAGTACCAGATATTAGTTCGCCTGTCTTCCCAAGTGATGTGTAAAAAATTTCAGAGACACTGTTGATGGAAGCTTTCAATGAGTTGGAGATGGCGTTTATAAGTGGTCCATGGGAATTGTAGTCTCATAACATCTGGAGGGCTGAGTTTGCCTATGCCTGGCCTAGATGCTCTGCCTCACATGTAAGGGAGAGGGGCACAGCGGATTAATGCATAATATGAGGAGATACCTATGACACATGGCTTAAATAGAAAAATGATTTTTTTAAAAGAAAGAATAACACCATACCTCAACCCCTGAGAATGGATTGAAGACAAGTGCTAAGCGTGGGTTCTGATCTGCAAGTTGATGGGAAACCCAGCCAGATGGGTGGGGTGTAAATAATAAAATCATTTATTATTTATTTAAGAAAAGAAGAGTCTTGCTGGATCAAGCCAAAGGCTCATTTAGTCTAGCATTCTGTTCTCACAGCCTCCATAAGCAGCCTCCGTGTTCTGGTTATACATACTCTATGAATACATAATTTCTAAATGCTATGCAATCAAGGGCACCAAAAAGATGTTTAAACTATGTATTAATCCTCTTCCCCTTCCCTTTGGGGAGACATCAGTCTGCTATCTATGTTGTTTGTTCTGCACCATTCTATTGTTACATTCCTGTTCCTCCTCTGAAAGTTTGCTGTGCATTGTTAACACAATTTCTCTTTCTTTCTTTCTTTTTTAAAAAAATACCTAATAGGGAGCTTTCCAGATGGGTTCCAGTGTCCTCTCCTCCTATTTCAAAGTCACACAACTGGACACCCTTTGCATTATTCTGATAGATCTTGATTTGTCAGTTTGATCAAGCTGTTGCTTGCAGGTGCGTGCTATTAGTGCATCTTAATTGTCATTTCATGATCAAATTTCAACCGTGCTCTTTTCTTTGATATTTCAGAAGACACATACCATGAAGAGACAGTACACTACCTTACATAACCACTGCAATATTCAAGAAATATATTCCACCTAAACAGCAATTGCTGTCTGCCATTAGATTCACTATAGAATACAGAGGGTACAAGATATGAAAAGCAGGTGGAAGGAAAGACTTGAAAGCTATTCCCACAATGAGAAATTAGCCCTTATTCACCACCACCATGTTAAACAGCGGAGAATCTGGTAATGTCCAAAACTGTATCACAAACATTCTGAAAATTAGAAAATAGCAATGGTCCAAGAGGCAAGATTATGTTGAGGGGAAAGTTTCAGATGAATTGCATTGATAAATAAAATGTGGCTGCAACATTTCATCATCAGAGGCTCTTACACTGAGGTCCAGCGCCAAGGTCCTTCTGGTGGTTCCCTCACTGCGAGAAGTGAGGTTACAGGGAACCAGGCAGAGGGCCTTCTCGGTAGTGGCACCTGCCCTGTGGAATGCCCTCCCATCAGATGTCAAGGAAATAAATAACTATCCAACTTTTAGAAGACACCTGAAGGCAGCCCTGTTTAGGGAAGTTTTAATGTTTGAAGTTTTCTTCTGTTTTTAATGTTCTGTTGAAAGCCACCCCGAGTGGATGGGGAAACTCAGCCAGATGGGCAAGGTAGAAATAATAAATTATTATTATTATTATTCATGTGTTTCATCCACAAGAATTCCTGAGGGCAGAAACATGAGAACAGACCTTTTCTGTGGTGGCTCCTCACTTGTTGCTCTCCCCAGGGAATCTCACCTGATGCATTCACTACATACCTGTATCTTTAAGTAACAGGCAAAAACATTCCTCTTCTTCTGGGCCTTTGGCTTATTAAACAATCTATGGCCTTTTCAACTGTGGAGAAGTATTCTTTCTGTTTTTATATTGTAAATTTCCCTGTGCTCTTCAGATGGTTGTAACAACAACAAAATAATAATAATAATAATAATACAGTGGTACCTCGGGTTACAAACACTTTGGGTGACTCCGCTAACCCAGAAATAGTACCTCGGGTTAAGAACTTTACCTCAGGATGAGAACAGAAATCGCGCAGCGGCAGCGAGAGGTCCCATTAGCTAAAGTGGTACCTCAGGTTAAGAACGGTTTCAGGTTAAGAACGGACCTCCAGAACGAATTAAGTTTGTAACCAGAGTTACCACTGTAAAAACAGGTTTACAGAGCAGGAAATACGTAGCCCACACTGAACTCCAAAATTTCAGCCTACTCCTTCCTTATCACAAGTGTTTTAACCAGCAAACTTGCTTGCTGTCATGACATTTAGGGATATCTTTTTAAAAGATTAGTAAACTGCTCATTCAAACCCTTTAGAAAATAATAACACTAGTGCTGAATGATAATCTTTAAAAAGTGTGATCAAGATGTAATGATACTATAATACATTATGACTCAGATACTGTTGTGAGTCATGGCTACAGTTGCAAAAGGACAATTACTGCATGGTTTCCCCATAAAAATAAAAATAAAGCCTCGCACAGCATAGAAACAAATAAAAATCAGCTGCATTTAGTCCAATTATCTTGAGTGCGCTCTTCCTGTGTAGGTGACATTTGTTCTTCAGTGCAGCTTTGATTTCATGCTTTTTTGTGTGTTAATTTAACACTGCTGGTTAAATAAGGACCTTGGTTAGAGTTGATGTCAGAACACCCAACTAAAACTATCAAGGACATAGTGTCTCTAGCATTCATGATAAAACAGAGGCTAACATGTGGATCCCATTGGAGCCCAATTCAAGATATTCCAGTGAGTCTTTTCTTTCTCCGAAACACATTTTTAAAGAAATCTGGGACGGCTTGGGTATTAACATGCACATCTCAATTCTCAGAAATCCCTGGGATTGGTTGACAACCTATGTCGCATTGGCAGGTAGAGAGGAAGATTAGGGTTAACACTGATGACGACTCAGACCATGTTTTATTAAACCCCTGATGTTTAAAAGCCATTGTGAAGCTCAGCAGAAGGACATTGCAAAAGGAAAGGAAAGCAGCCATAACTACATTTGTATCCTGGGCTAACTTTTATAACAGGTTGTACTCTCACAACAGATCCGAGAGATTGATAGTGATGAGTTAGTGTGAAAGATGGACTGGTCCAAGGTCACCAAATGAGCTTCATGGCAGAGCAAAATTTTACAACACTGTGATTTATTTCCCATCTAAATGTGGATGAAACCACTTACTTCAGTGGACCTATCATTGTCCCCTCCATTCACCAAAATGATTGCTCAGTTTTGTAGCCTAAAAACGGTGGGTGTGGCATTGAAATTGGGACGTTTTCTTTTTCTCAGCCCTGTTAGAGGCACCACAATCAGCTGCTCATAGGGGGCGGAAATGTCACTCTTTCCAGTGGACCACTCAAGCTGAAATACCTCTTTGGATCCCAGCTACCATTTGTAATTAAAAGGAACATTTCCCCTTCTTTGCAGAGATGTAGCCTCAGTGATGAGACATCTTGAAGTATCTTCATTTGAATGTAAGAGGAGGAGGCTTCATCATTCAACTATAAGAGACTTTTGTCTCCATCTGATCAGGAGTATCAATAACCCAGAGCCTCTAATCAAAGTCAGTGTGAGAAGAAACTGTTTCTTTTCATTTAACAGCATGCCTATTCCTGCAAGATTTGTCACATTCGTGCCTTTTCATTATAGCTGCATAAAGACCTAGCGTCAAGCCATAATAATGGGCACTGCATATGACAGAGGAATAAAGCAAAAGGAAAATCTACACAATTTCTCTGAAACCTGAAGTATCTGTTCGGTTAGAATGTCAAGAAATGCGGCCCAAACAATCTGAGAGCCATTTCATCTCACAGTCTTCCATCCTGCTACAAGCCACGGTTTCCATAGAAGCACCAACCCTTATTTGACATGGTTATACAGAGTCAATTAAAGCAAGAAGCACTGGAATATTTATACCTTGAATTCAAGCCATATAGGTTAGCTAAAGGTGCAGGAGCCCCACTTTGAGAGCAGATTCCCCTGCAGCTCTGACGATGCTAATCTGAAGACGAGAATAATCTGGTTGGCTGGGCTCTGCTTTTCCCTGGATGCCATCACTTTTGCGGCTGAGCTAGGTGTGCCGTTTGCTCTGCATGGATACACAGGAACATAGACAACCAACTTATACTAAGTCAGACCATTGCCCATGTAGCTCAGTTTGATTGGCAGCTACTCCCCGGGGCTTCAGGCAAGAGTCTCTCTCAGCCTTACCTGGAGATGGCAGGCATTGAACCTGGGACCTTCTGCAAGCAAAGCAGATTATCTCCCACTGAGCTATGGCCCCATTCTCAGTCCTTACTAAATTTGGGGTTATGAAGGTGGGGTAAGAGTGATTGAGTAGTCCATGCCCACAGCCATAGCACGTTCAAATTGACTGAGAGGCAACAGAAAGACAGTGAGGCCGCCACAGAGGATAGCCTGTACATAAGCCTGGATAAAAAAGATTTTCCTAGAAAAAGAAGGCCAATTTGCAGGTGTTTTCTCCTTTAATACTCTCAAACTTTTTTTGTGGAGCCCACCATTACTCACCCTCCCACACCCAATGCCCAGGAAGATCTGGGGCATTCTGGAGGATGGAAAACAGTGTTTGGGCTGCCAACATAGGAAAAAATAGGGGGCGGCAGAAGGCTGTGCAAGTGGTAAACCTTCATCCTTGGAAACTGCGGAGAAATTTCTCGCTCTCCACCAAAGAAATTCAGTAAAATGGCCCCCTAACTTCTCTGCCCACAAATACGGTGGAAAAGTTTTAGAGGCCACTTATGCACTGCTTTAGTGAAGATACACTACCTTGCTACAGGTCTAATTTTATGTATCATCATTTAAGTATTTCACACAAGGCGCAAAAATGCCTCGGGCAACCTTGGCATAAACCTCCCCAAAGAACCAGCCAGTATTTCATTTAAAGCCCCTTGTTCCTCATCCAGTGCTTATTTATAACTTGGGGGTGGCTGTTATCATAATGCCCACAGCCTGTGCACAGACAATTTCCACAGAGAACTGTTATCCACTGAACCAATCTGTGTGTTGTCTCGCAACTGCTTCATCTATTTAAAAGCGTCAAACTACATTTTATCAGCCTTATTAGATGTGCTCCTGGCATCACTTACGTTTGGACACGTTGAGGCATTTGAATTCTTGAGCGCAGTTGTTTCAGAGGGTACCTTTTAACATTTTCAGTTTTATGGATGAATGGTCACTGTATATTAAGGTTTCGAGCCTGTTATTCATCCATGATTAGATTGGCACAAACTCCCCACAAGTAAAATGGAATCACTTGAAAATGAGAATTCCCTTCAGGGCAGACAAGGATGCAGTGAAACGGCAGGATATCCAGGCATTGCATTATTTCCCTGCAGGGTTTTTGATGTTGTTGTTCATACCGCAAGGTGCCCACACTGCTTTCTAAAACAACATGTTCAGCTGTGGCCAGTGCAATTAACTTAGCAATAGCTTCCATTAGGATTTCTGCTCTTTCATTTACAACCAGAAAAGAATTGTGTGTTTTCATCGGATCTTTGTTGTTTTTACTATTATTACTCCATACCAATGAAGCAGTAGAATATAAGGTGCTACATGAAAATATTTCTTAACTACTGAAGAAGATTAAATTTGAGTTTCGCTGGGGCTAGATTGTATGACTGATTGGAATGTTTTGATTTCAATTAATAGGAGTTCTCATACAAATCATTATTGTGCCTTAAAGCTGTTTGTATCTGTGTGTGTCTCTAATTGCAGGGAAAAAAGTAATTATGCTATGGAATCCCAAGCAATTCAAGAACTGCAAATTACTTATCAGACCTGTCTGGCATCTCATTGTGGATTCCCACATCCATGTTGTTTTTACAGTTCATCTTCCTAGTGAATATTTCACATGTTAAATCAGCAAAACAATTTATTCAATATATATCGTACAATGTCTGTAATGATTGATCAGTCCTGACCCTACATTAAGCGAAAGGCATCTCTTCTCAAGCCCCACAGTATCAGGTCTGGACGCAAGCACTTTGCTATTCGACACAGGCAGGCAAAACAATTAACAAGGACTGATAGCATTAATTAGAGTGATTAATGTTTAGGAGCTTTCTTCTGAAAAGGAGAGCCGTGAGGAAAATCTGGTTACGTAAAGAAAAAGTCCACCAACCCAAGAAGAGGCAGAGAAAATACCATCAGAGGGATCAGATCACAATACATTTACAGGCCTCAGGGTTGATGGGATACGTGGACTGTTTTTGACACCAAGCAAGAGATCCTCCCCTGAGGCTATACCCTTGACCCTTGATGATTCACGCTACTCTGGGAACACGTTTCAGTACAGTCGTACCTTGGTTGTCGAACACCCTGAAACTCCCGAATGCCGCAAACCCGGAAGTGATTGTTCCAGTTTGCGAACGTTCTTTGGGAGCCTGAACGTCCAACGGGGCTTCTGTGGCTTCTGATTGGCTGCAGGAGCTTCTTGCAGCCAATCAGAAGCCATGGTTTGGTTTTCAAATGTTTTACAAGTCAAACAGATTTCTGGAACGAATTCCGTTAGACTTCCAAGGTACAACTGTATAGTGCCCCCAACTCATTCTCCATTATCCTGGGTAACAACCTATTGCATGCCTGGGATTCATGTTGATAAGCCTACCTCAGATAATGCCAAAACAAAGCCCTACTACAGCAAAGTTCAAACATGTTTTTGTTACATTTATGTAATAAAATGTATCTATGCCATTATATAACCTCTTTTCTATAATGGGGACATAACCATTTTAAAAATCCAGCTTAAGCCTTCAATCAGGATTTAAGTAACCTCTGATCAGTTGATTAAGTTTTAGATAGTGTGATACCTTTAAGAAGACTTATAAATATGGAGCTTTCAGTAGTATTATTCTCAAAAATAGTCACCAATCCCATATTATTGCTCCAAGAAAGTTTATGTGAGGGTAAGGCTCCTGTAAGAAATGGGATGGAAGAAACAAGGAGAAATAGATGAGGAACTAAAGGGTGTGGCCCGCTTCAGAAAGGAAGTCAGACAGAACAGGCTGGAAGGCTAACCAAAATGGAAGTGTTCTGTACTAAAGTTTAATAAAGTGTTGCTTCTTACACCAACAATTGCTTGCAATCCTAAACACATTTAGGGAGCAATCCTGCGCACAAGAAGATAGTATAAGGCACACTGATGTAAGTTAAACTGGCGTAAAGTTATACCACATCCAAACTGCATTCAGCAGTGGGACAGCAGCTACTCAGCCTAACCCTGGCAGAGGAAAAACAGGCCTTTAAAAGAGTGTTCTATGCCCGGGTGCCAGATCACGTGACCAAGCTGAATGAGTGGAAAATCCAGCCTAAGTCTTTGCTCTCTGGTCCCAGCCCCACCATGCCCAGTGTACAGGATGATCCCATTTTGGCACCTGAGGCAAACCACAGAATGCCCCTACCTATCAGAAAAGAAGAGGGGAGTGAAGAGCGACATCAGAGAAAGGGGGGAAATAAAGATCAACATCAGGTACAGGGGTTGGGAGGAGGCAACATTGGGGGGGGCAGGGTCTGCCGAGGAGGAGGCAGATCCAGCCTCCAAAGAGACGGCAGCCACTACTGTGGACACCACACAGCAGCAGCAGGTGAGACATTTCTTGGAGGCTGGATCAGCCGCACCTGTGTATCCTGCCAACCAAGGCAGTCATCTCACCTTGTCTCTTGAGTGTGCTGGCCCTGCCAGGATCACAGATTGAACCTGGCCAAGTCAGGAATCAGCTACCTATCCTGGTGGATCTTGGCATAGGATTTCCCTCTTAGAAGGAAATAAACACCTTTGAACACAGGAGGAAAGACTTTCAGTGGACATTTGAGGGATTCCTCTTCTTGAAAGTCCAAGTCCAATTTTAAGATTAAAGAACCATAAAAAAGGGAGAGCAAAGAACTTGAAATTTCCCAGCAACAGCACCAAGAAAAGTACACTGAGAAGGGAGTGCCACACAGCTCACCTGATCACAATCTTCCCCACTAAAGTGAGATGCACTGTATTTCTATCTATTAACATATACATTTATTTACTTTTGCATATCTATGATCTCTTTTGTATGGGGGAGAACAGGAGCCATCCTAACTTGCTTTCAGACCTGGAATTGCATTTCCTAGCATGCTTTTTCAAATTAGTAGAAATAATGGTTATGGTGGTTCAAAACATGAAAGCCCAACATTCATCACCCTTCTTTTTTAATGGAGGTATAAGGGGGGGGAATTATGAATTCAGCTTTGTTTTGTTTTGGGTGTGTTTGTGAGAGGGAGGGTGTTTTAAACTGTCTTGGAATCAATCCAGGTATATCCCTTCTCCTGACCCCCAAACTGCTTATTTCTTTATAAATAGGAGTGGCCATTTTATGACACCTTACATTGCAATGGACAGAGTCACTGTGAACATCTCAAAACAAGGTCAGTGTGCTACTGGCTTTGCAATGCTATTTAGGTAATGGATGAGACACATGTCAAAACAGCTTCTGGTTCATTTAATATTATCTGCATTCTTGTTCTGAGCTCACCGGGGAGCAATGTTTTGAAGTCTTTACAAACACTCCAAAGCAAACAGGAGGACATATTGTTTATCTGGTTGGTTAGCACTTGTTCTGCATATATGCCATCAATTATATTATGTCATAAAGAAGGCAGAGCATTAGAACCATGCCAGGCAGCACATTGCTGTGAGCTTGGTGCTAAAGTGTCCGTTCAGGAAGGAAGGAAGGAAGGAAGGAATCAGTCAGCTACCTGCTGTCTATTTTCAAGCTACTGATGGGAGCAGCAAATCCAGATTTTGAAGGGAGGAGGGAAATCCATTTTGGTGTTCATGTCATATTCTCTAAATTTCCTTTTATAAGCTGCTGAGTAATTCTCTTGATTCATCTTGATTTCAGTTATGGGGCCTTGAATCTTTTGGCAAAAACTAGCCATTAGCAATGAGGCAGAAGCTGGAATTGAATTACTTCCCCCAAGCTAGTTGTGCTCTGAACTTTCCCAGTGTGTCCATTATTGTCCAGAAGCTTTTATAAGCATCATTACCCAGGGCCCTTTTAAAACTGTCTAATGCAAGGTTAAATTCAGTCTCGCTGCTGTATTCAATCTCATTTAAGCAGCCTTATTGTTATTACACTTGCCTCACTGCTATACTAGCCCCATTTGTCCAACTACAATTAAACCTGAGCTGCAGTTGCTTTGGCAGATCCTACAGTGCATATATTTATAAGGGGCCAGAAGGGTGTTTGTTTTTTGTTCTCCCCTCCCCTGAAATTAATATCTGAGGAATTATGTCAGACTTAATTAGTATATGCAAAGAAAAGTAGAAAAAAACAGGGTTTTTTTTCTTGTGTGAATGTGATAAACAATCTCTCTTAGACATACACACACACACTTCTATCTCTTCATCTTCCTTGTTACGTGTGCAACTCAGCTGTGTCTACAACCATGAGATGTAAATGAGATATAGTCAAACAAATCAATGATGGGGGCATATCCAGAATAGGGAGAGTTTAAGTGCATAATTTCCTGTCTGAGAATAGGAAGGATCATTTCCTCTGTTTTCCCATTAAATTTGAGCAGCAGAGGAACCTGCAAATCCCATGGTCCTCCTTCCTGCTTCAGCACTACAATTCCCCAATTGAGAACTTAGCAAGCTTTCTCTTGCCTTTAATACACCATTCTCACTGCTCGCTTAGCACCTTACCCCGGCTCATGGCTCTGCCAACCCATATTTCATATTTTGGCTTGGGAAGTGGGGGACTGCAGGCAGGAAAGACATGCTTTGCCCATCTGTGATCACTCAACTTTCTCAGCAAAAATAGATAGGAAGTATGTTTCAGTGTTGGGTTTTGTTCTTGTTTTGTTTTCCAGGAAATCATAGACTCATGAATAAATTCTGAGATGTGAGACAGGGAGTTTAGTTTGTATGCACCAAGAAAAAGACAAAACACTTTGAAAATCAGGTTGGGGCTGTGAAAATTAGATTTCAGGGTAGGAAATGTCTTCAATTTAGGGGGGGGAAGACTGCAATATAGTCGGGTTTTTAGAGCATACCATTTGAGTTTCAGGAAGTGAAATACCCCCATCTCCCCTTGTAAATTGTGCATGCGCTATTTATTTATTTATTTATTTATTTATTTATTTATTTATTTAAGATTGTGTTTGGAAACACCAGCGCTTCAACGCAAAGGAGAAATGTGCATGATAACAGAGGGCTGCAAATGTGTTCTCCTAGGCCTGATTGAAGAGCTGTGGAATTAAGCACATTCATCGCTCTATTGATGTGAGACAACCATTCAACATTACATGTTTACATGCCATCTGAAACACAGTGGTTGCAAATGTACAGAGTTTGCACATTCTGTAGCTGTTCAGAGCAATCAGCCATGACTGATATGTTACTGAGTGGTACGCAGTGGTACAGAGAAGGAAGGAAATGAAGAGGGGGAAAGGTTTTAGGGCTCCTGTCCCCAGCTTGTAACCACATTCCTTCAAACCATTCACCAGGCTAAGCGGATGATGATGAAACATACATCCGCACCATATACCACTTTAACAGTCATTGAGAACCCTGGGAACTGTAACTGATTAAGGGTGCTGGAAACTGTAGCTATGTGATGTCAGCACTCTTAATCAACTACAGTTCCTAGGATTATTTAAGGGAAGCCAGGATTCTTTGGGGAAAGCTGTGTGAGTGTTTCAAATGTATAGTGTAGATATGACCAATACTTTTTAAAAAAAGAATACTGGAAGATGAGTGGGAGGAATCTCTCCATCTGCCTATAATACATTCACTCAAAATATTATCTAATATTCGGAGGGTCTCTTGTGCAGTTAAGGAAGCAGCACGTGCCTAGTATGCTAGCTGAAGATCTAGCCAATTGATACAAAATACTGACAGAAACCCTGTTTCAGACTAATCAGTTCAGACATCCCAACTAAATGGGAATGCCTAGTCACCCGACAGTTACATGATTCATTTACTGTACCAGGCAATTGCTATGGCCACTTTCCCCTCATTAACTTTTCTCCGCCTGATGGTCCAGTGCACAGCCAACTGATGAAAGAGCATTGGGCTGGAAATTGGGCTCAACCATTAGCAACAAAGGGCTATGTTGAAAAGCACACGCCATGGATACTGCAAGCTTGTCAAACAGAAGTGTGTGTTTAACTTAAGCCATAGGTCTAATCTGAGAATGACTAAGTCACATAGAGAAAGAGTGATGTTAAACACAAGTGACAAAATGAAAAAGCTTTTGAGGTGGAAGTTTGAGGTGGAAGTTGCACTCTTGCCTTCTTCACATGATCCATGTGGGGGGGGGAAACATGCATAGGGGCCCCAAATGTATGCAGAAAACTTGACGTGCACAATATGGTTTCTTATTTTTGCAGGGTCTCTGACCACATGGACATACTGCAGGTACAGTGGGACCTCGACTTACAAGCTACTTGACATCCGATGTTTTCGACTTGTGAGAGGAAAAAGTGGCCGTGCGCTTACAAATTTTCGACATCTGAACGGAAAACCCGTTCGCAGCTAGATGCAGTTTCCTCGACTTTCCAATGCGTTTCCAATGCATTCCTATGGGAAACCGCTTTTCCTATGGGAAACTCAACTTACGAAGTTTCGACCTACGAGTGTGCATTCGGAACAGATTAAATTCGTAAGTAGAGGTCCCACTGTATATAAATAATAAGCACCATTTGCATAGAATATGGTTCATAGAATCATAAGAGTTGGAACGGACAAGGGTCATCTAGTCCAACCCCCTCCAATGCAGGAATCTTTTGCCCATCGTGGGACTCGAACCCATGACACTGAGATTAAGAGTCTCATGCTCTACCGACTGAGCTACGTAACTATTTTTCATTTATGCCCACCTTGTTTTCCAGGGATGCTACTATCACTAACTAGTAGTGGTAGCTGCAATAATAGTGGTAGTGATTATTTATGATGACGATGATGGTACAGCAATGAATAATGAACTGGAGGAAAGTACACCTGAAAGTGTCAGAGAAGCATCCTATTTCTTTTCCTTAAGCAGTTAGTATTGCTTTAGTAAATCATTGTTGCAATGGTGTCTATTTTGTATTGTATTTTTTAACATATCTGCTGGGATTTTGTGTGTGTTCTTAACTGTTTCAGCTGTTGCTTTTTATTGTACATCACATTGAGATGCTTGTGTAGAAAGTTTTAATAAATGAATAATAATAACAACCACAATGAAAGCATCCTTCACTGTATAATTTGTAGTCTTGAACCTGAATTGTTCTGAAACTATGAAATGCAGACAGCATGAAATGCACTCACAGCTGCATAAATTGAAAACATCCTTGAAAATTACCTCAGCTACTATGACAGACACATTGAAGGAGTTTCAAGTCAAGGTGATAACCCCTCAGCACAGAGATTTGAGACAATGGAGTTGTCATCGTTCTGACTTGATACAGATAGAGAACAAAGCTGCCAAATCAGGTCAAATTCTAAAAAGACAAACTGGATTCCAAAATGACAGGTTTTTTGTTTTTTTAAAAGTGACCAACAGAAAATAGCAAGTCAAACTTTGGCATCCTCATATAACACTATACAGTGGTACCTCGGTTTACAAACACAATTGGTTCTGGAAGTCTGTACTTAACCTGAAGTGTACTTAACCTGAAGCGAACTTTCCCATTGCAAGTAATGGAAAGTGGATTAATCCGTTCCAGATGGTCCGTGGAGTACTTAAACTGAAAATACTCAAACCAAGGCGTACTTAAACCAAGGTATGACTGTATAAGATTTGGTGGACTGTGGAAGTGTGTAGTATCTTAGCTAACATCACCAGCTAGTGACAGTATAGAAAATCATGAATATGCAGTGTGACAAGTCAATGTCCTAGGTCACTATGGGAGACAGGCGCCTCAGAGCACACAGTTATGGTCTGGCAACAATGCTTGACCTCTCCAAATCTCTACACTTTTCTGTTAAGTGACACAGAAGGGACCCATCTCATTATCACTGCTTGTGGTATAACTCTCAAAGTCTTTTTCATGTCTTGGGCCTCATTCAAGCGGCAGTTTAGTCCTTTTTTTCCAGTGTTTCCTTGCCTGATAATTTGCTTTGCCTTAAACTGTGACGTGTAAATGCCACTTCTGGAGATCTAGAAGAACACAATAGAAGTTTAGCACTCATTTCTGTGTTAATTGCTTCCAGGAAAGAAACCCATTTGCAGCTCTATTAACCCATGAGATCACAGGGGATGAAATTTGGGGCAGGGTACAGGCATACAGTTCTTACCCACTGTTTTCATGGGTGAATCCTGGGGGCCACAAAAGTGTGCATGCATGCAAATGGTGAGTGAGTAGTGGCAAGTCGAACAATGGGGTGTCACACCACATCCACTGGTGTGAATGAAATTTAGCATGACTAGCTAAAGTCACAATTCCATAATGTTCCTACCAGCCGCAGTACCTCCTCATTACACAAGATCTCATCGTGAAAGGTCAGGCTGATTACAAAAGGCTGTTTACTTTTGTGTCACAGACCTGAGTCAGGCCACAGACCATTCAGAGATGGTGCTTTTATCCGTCTGGGGAAAGTGTGAAGGGTAGGTTGTCTCTTGAACCAGGCAGGGCCATTCACAGAGCGCAGGGGTGTCTCTTGGTTGCAATATTACCATAATTAAAGGTAAAGGGACCCCTGTCCATCAGGTCCAGTCGTGACCGACTCTGGGGTTGTGGCGCTCATCTCGCGTTATTGGCCGACGGAGCCGGCATACAGCTTCCAGGTCATGTGGCCAGCATGACAAAGCCGCTTCTGGCGAATCAGAACAGTGCACGGAAATGCTGTTTACCTTCCCGCCAGAGCGGTACCTATTTATCTACTTGCACTTTGACGTGCTTTCAAACTGCTTAGGTTGGCAGGAGCTGGGACCGAGCAATGGGATCTCACCCCATCGCAGGGATTCGAACCGCCAACCTTCTGATCAGCAAGCCCTAGGCTCTGTGGTTTAACCCACAGCGCCACCTGTATCCCTATTACCATATTTATTACCATATTTACTCTCGTCTAATGCATCAAATCTAATGCGCACCTCAGTTTTCAGAGCCTTGAAACCAAAAAAAGTATTTTCTGGCGAATGTAAATGTGCCATCAGATCTAATATGCACCTTAATTTCCACAGCATAATTTGGCCAAAAAAGGTTAGCATTAGATTCGAGTAAATATGGTATTAGACCAACCAAATTAGTAAGAGTGATCATGATTAAGACTTTAATTTCTGCTATTGCCCTATTCATTCTCCACCCGTTACTATAACTTCACACATGAAGAAAACACCTTCTGCGTATGGAATTCT
Source organism: Zootoca vivipara (assembly GCF_965207765.1). Taxonomy (NCBI): domain Eukaryota; kingdom Metazoa; phylum Chordata; class Lepidosauria; order Squamata; family Lacertidae; genus Zootoca; species Zootoca vivipara. Next base: position 34,606,812 of record NC_142591.1, on the reverse strand, counting down.
TTTTTAGTCAGTCCCCATCCTTTGCCTTAAAGTCTTGCTGCATGTTCACTCTTATTAATCATCTCACAGGTTTGGCTTCAAGTTGGCTCCCAGAGCTACACAGAGGTTGCCCTAATGTTCAGAAGGAGTTTCTCTGCTGGCTTGGCCAATGCCTGGCTGATCTCTGAGCTGTCATTAAAGTGTTCTGGTTGCGAGCCTCTGTCAAGGGCAGACATCCAGCTCTCTCAGCAAAGGTCATTCTGCTGTAGGGATTGTGAAGTATTAAAGAGCTTAAAAGGAGGAAAAGATAATGACAAAATCCAGTGTTTTAACCCCCACCTTCACCCTCCACATCCCCACAAATCCGAGTAATGAACTTTACATGTTCTCATGCTGACATTTTTTAAAGCAATAAAGCACTGTAAGCACACTGTGAAAATGAACACACACAAAATCACCTATTTATGTAATTGCCAGGGTATGCCAGATTTTTGAACATATATTGATCTTCAAAACAAAATAGCAGGCATGGTCTTGGTAATAGAGGAAGCTACCTTAAATTCCTGTTTTCTTTGACCATGGGGTTTTCTTGGCAAAATACTGAAGTGGTTTGCCAGTTCCTTCTCCAGGTGGATCGCATTTAGTCTAAACTCTCAGCTATGACCTGTCCATCTTGAGTGGCCCTGCACAACATAGCTCATAGCTTCTCTGAGTTATTCAAGCCCCTTCGCCACGACAAGGCAGTGATCCATGAAGGAGCTGAATCCTGAAGCTGAGGCTCCAATATTTTGGCCACCTCATGAGAAGAGAAGACTCCCTGGAAAAGACCCTGATGTTGGGAAAGATTGAGGGCACAAGAAGGGGACGACAGAGGACTAGATGGTTGGACAATGTTCTCGAAGCTACCGACATGAATTTGACGAAACTGCGGGAGGCAGTGGAAGGCAGGAGTGCCTGGCATGCTCTGGTCCATGGGCTCACGAGGAGTCGGACACGACTAAATGACTAAACAACCACCTTAAATTCAGGGATTTTTTTCAGCCAGAACTCAGCAGAACTCAGTTCCAGCTTCTCTCAGGTGGGCACCATTGCCATTTTAAGAGAATGAGGGAGTAGCTCACAATGAGTTCTGGCACCTCTTTTTCTAGAAAAAACAACACTGCTTATGCTGAGTCAGCCCACTCATCTATCTCACTCAGTATTATCCACACTGACTGGCAGCAGTTCTCCAGGGGTTACAGACAGGAGACATTCCCAGCTCTGGGAAAGACTTGCAGAGGAATCAACCTGGGATCTTCTGCCTTCAAAGTAGATGCTCGACCACTCTACTACAGCCCTTCTCCATCAAAATAATCAGCCAAACATCCAGTTCACAGAAAGTTTCTTGATATCCTTAGCAACATTTCTGCCAGCTCACCCCCTGTGCTTGAGCACTTGCAACATGAACTAACACTGTAGAATAATAGCCAACTCCTAGGGGCACAGGTGCCTTCAGCTGCCCCAATAAAATATTTGAGGGGGCCCCAAAGTTGATGGGCATTGACATTCAAATGGTGTCCATGTCATGTGATTAGTTATGCAGGGTAGGGCTTACTTCCCCCCCCCCCAATATTTTATTCAAGATGGCACCCCTGCACTGTAGCAATACCAACAGCTTAGCAGTACCAACTGACCTGCGGTAGGCACACAAATGGACACATCCAATGTGCAAACTGGGTCACAGCATTTTCGAACATTGCATTTGTCATGGAACTGCTGGTTATATCTGCAAATTCCAGGTTTGTACATTTGCCCACATGAGCAGTAATCCAGGAACAGTCAGAATCGCTCATGTGGACACACACACACAAAATATTCTACAAACCAACCCATAAAACCATGTCACCATTACTAACAAGGCTTAACTCATTTGCTCTGGATAAGACTTAATGATCGAGTTGCCATGCACTGTCACAAAGGAGAATTTGCATCACAAAAACGATAAAGGATGACATCAATTTGCATAACATTTGCATATGATATTGTATATGTATAGGTGCAAATTTAGAAATTATTGTAGTTTTGATAAAAATACACATCTTGCTATATAGTGGGGAAGACACCAGGCAACCTGTGTCCCTGCTCAGTCCACAGACCACATGCTGCTAACCATCAGTGGCTAACTTCAAGGCTCCTTTTTATGGTTCCTTATCGTTAAACCAGACTTGGATAGGACAGCCCTCAAACAGAGGACACCTTCGAATAGAGGGCAGTAGTCCTCTGTAAAGGAGGTCACGTGGCTACGCTGCTTAATGGCATTTCTTAGAATGTTCAGGAATACAGACGTTGTTGATAGCAGCATATATACTGAAGGGCAAGTGTGAGCATAACTGAAGTGGATCATTCAGATTCCAGATGGAATACTTTGGAACCGAAATCCACAATCTTCAAAGCGCCCTGGCTGGGGGAATGCCCTAATGAGGTCAAACCATCTGAGATTCACTGCAGCTGTAGCGGGTAACTGATAAAACACCTGCATCGCTGCCGAATCAAACACTGTTTGCCAACTGCCACGATCGCTTGCAAATTACAGGGCATGTTTCCAAGCTCCATAAGGAATTAGTCCCAGGGTATTAAAAACATGACTTTCAGTGTTACTGACAATTAATTGCTGTATATGGCAGACTTGATACCAGTGGGTTGTACAGAGCTGTAGCTGGAAAATTACTTTGTGGGAATTCTCCGTTGTAACTCCCACTTCCCAAGGAATAAGGTACTGGACGAATTGAGTTAAGATAAGAATAATAAGGGTCAAATGAACAGGGTGTGAAGTTGAGGCCTTGGCCTTCACAATTCCAGATGGTAAGCAGTACTGCCAGCTCAGCTTTTAATAATAATATTTTTTTAAACAAAAAAAGCCCTACCATCCTGACAATTCAGAACTGCGGATATCAAGGCTTTAACCTCTATTACCAGTCTGCCTGCCCCTTCCCTGCTGATTTAGCTAGCGAGAAAGAAGATTGATACATTTTTGAGCAAGGCAGATTCAGCAAAAACTAGATTACATGACAGCTCCGTAGCTCATTCAAATGCCCAAAGACCTGTACACTTTTTTTTCCACAGAAATTTGCCTGCTGTTGAGCATTGGGGGTTCATATTTTCCTCTGCTTATTCAGTAAGCTAGTTAGGCTAGAAATCCCCTCTTGATTTGAGGGTTTGCTCTGATCTTTTTAGCTCATGAAACTAAAACAACAGTTTAGCTTGCAAGGTTGAAGGTTTACATTTCAATTAACCTATTTTATTCAGAAAATATCTTCCCCTACTATTTGTTTTGTTAGTATTTTGGACCCTCCCCCCCCCCCACACACACACAATAGAGCATTTTCTGAAATCAACACAATACAAAAATGCTCTTGTGATATATAATATGGAAATGTGGAATTATTTACCCTTTGGAGGCTCAGTAAAGCTTGAACAAATCTGGAAAAAAGTGGATAAAAAGTGTCTGCGCTTAGGACACAACCAAAGCATGATGGGTGAGGAACAGAATAGTTCACCTGGCATTTAGCCCTCACCTATTTCCCACTGTTGAAGGAGAGAGAAGGAGTTTGCTTGCCTACCCCACCTTACCCTCTCTATCAAATTCCTGACTGACCCATGAATTGGAGCTGAACATCTCCGCTGGCCCTACTCACAGAAGCTCCCCACACAAACCCTATTCACAAGGAGCCTCTAGAAGCAGAGGTGGCTTGCCACATCCTATTTTCATCCACAATGCATGGAGGGTGCTGAAATGAGGCCATTGGGAATGAGACTTGAGGGGAGATGAGTTGGCAACACACCTCTTATTTCAAAATTGGATTTGTTTACTATCTTATAATCTTACATACAGTACTCAATTCTGTTTAATACAATAACAATTTTAATATTAGCGAGTCACCAAGGTGAGCACACACACACACCGACTTTCCTCTCTCCCTCATTACCTTTTGTTTTTGCAAGATGATTAAATTTGTGCACATCACCCATTCCGTCAAACCAAGAAGACATATCTGTGGTTCCCAGGATCAGCTCTATGTGTTGAAATATTTTCTGGGGGCAAATAGAGAGAAAAAAGGGGGAAAACCACTCCCATAAACATCTAATCATTGAAAAGAAGATGATGAACTGCTCTGTAGCTTGCTCCGCTTCTTCCTGGCCCTTGTGCACTGCCGTCAGGCCTAGGGCTAGCAGCTCCAAGCTTATGTCAGTCCTTGGACAATAGTTTTTTAGCAGGCCACTATGGTACTAGACATGTGGGAAAAGGCTATGTCCTTGAAAGTATATCCCAGGCAATCTCAAAACACCTGAAATGAAGACAATAGGCTTCTAGGGCCATAACTTCCACTCATTTTAAAAAGGCCTTCCTCCTCCTCCATTTGGGAGAGCCAAACAATTGTAGATCCTGACAGAATCCAAGACCCCATGGCACCCGCCTCCCCTTTCTCCTCACAGCAAAGCAAGATAGGGTAGGATGAGAGAGAGAGTCACTAGCTCCAGTTCACCTCAGTCACCTACATGGCTGAGCAGAAATCTGAATTTTTCTGGTCTTAGTTAGACATCCTACTAACCAGTACGCCATACTATCCATTCTTAGCTTAGGTGTCCTACATTGTAACCTAAACTTCAATTTTCTGCTTTATTGGACTGTTAAGCTTTACCACCATTGCAGTCCAGAACCAACCTACAGTACGTAATCAGCAACACTTTTTTTTATGACTACTTGCCATATACAGTAGAAGACTGTAGGCTGGGGACGACCTATAAATATTAATTTTAAGTGCATAAGCAAACTACCCTGCACACATTGCAGATCATTCACATTCATGAAAAATTAAGAGGTTTGCCTTAGTGTGGATTTTTTAAGAGCAGCAGGAGGCTTTTGCTTCAATATTTGCCTAAACGTAGGTGTGTGTATGTGTGTTTGTGTTAATTAAGGAGAATTGGGATGTACAGTGGGCAGGCTGCAAGGGAATCATGCTAAAAAGTGCAAAGATTTGAAGAAGGAGAATGGGAAGCAAAGAAAAGAGAAAAAAACTGAAGTAAACTTGTTATAATTTTTTTTAAAAAAAATCTATAAAGGGGCGCTTTTATGGTTTTGTAGAAACCTTAACTATTTTCAGTATGTTGGTTGGCACTAAGCTTTTCTCTTGTCCACACCCAAACCAGTTAATTTTGTCATTCTTCTTGTTGTTTTTAAAGTATTTTAAAAGGTTTGGGTTCCACTTCCGCCTGCAGGAATGGCTGACCCTTGTTCCATCTCTCCAACCTTCATGAGGAATTCGGCGGTTGCCAGGGGAGTTAAAGGCAACCCCCTACCTCTCCGGGGGTTACGGAGAGGGCCCGCGGGCCCGCGATGCCCCCAAACCCACTCCGACTGTTCAAGGAGTGGGGGGGGGGGCTTGGGCTGAGAGCACTCATGAAATGTCGGATCTCCCGAACGCTAACTTGCAGAGTGGGATCTCCATGATTAAAGAAGATAATTAGGCGTAAATTCATGGACATGCTTCAGAAGGAGGGGCAGAAGCTCTGTTTACTGCCAAGGAATTTGTGCTGCTGAGGGTGAGAAGTCAAAGCTGTATTTTATCTGGAAGAAAGATTGATGGGGACGTAACGAGAAGGGAAGCGAGCTTTTTTATTTTTTTTCATATACTCTACGAATTACTTCATACCTTCCCGGACGGGATGTCCTTGTTTGTTTGGAACAAATGAGAGATAAAGAATACCTGAGTGAGTAATGAATTCTATAAACTATTCTATTGAGCATATCCTTTGAAGTTGTAAAACTACTGAAGAGAGAAGCCCCCCTTTAACTGGATGGTCGGAGTCCCTGGAATGCGTTCGGTGGATTTATGGTTGTGACGCACTTTGAATTTGAACAGCGATCTGAAGCTAAGTTCAGCTACAGGGCAAGGAGAGCCACAAACTTATCAAGAGTCTATGCATAATGTGACGGCTGTATCTTTGCCTGGAAAAGCTGTAAATTTTACAAAGATTGTTGGTTTAAAAAAGTTTTAAGAAAGCGAAAGTGATCTAAGCTTTTTAAGATGGCGCTGCTCCGTGTTGAAAGACTGACACAACAGGACATTCCAGACAGAAGGTGTATGGGGGGGGGGGCAGAACGATTAAAACTCACACAGGAGAAAGAATATATGTGAACTCTCGTTTGATACTTATTTCAGCAGCTGTGAAAAAATCGGATGAAAGAAGAAAACATTTTAGTGACTGGTGGGGAAAGATCAGGATTATTTTGGATTTTGAATGAAGATTTGGACTTTAGAAAAAGACGGCAGTAGACGGGTGCGAGGAATCCCCAAATTTTTGAAGCATGGGAACTCCAGAAAATATTATATGATTTGGCATAATATTCGGTTTAATTGGTATGTATTTGTATAATTTGAAATAATGAATGTGATATAATTGTGTTTTAATTGGAAAATTAATAAAAATAGATTATAAAAAAAAATAAAAAAAAGTTTGGGGGGGGGAGGACCCTTCACATTGCTAGGCAGAAATTACTTAAACCTAGCAAGGTATGGAATTCATGTGATGTTACATCTTACTTATGATTGGATCCAGTGTTCAAGAACACAGAGTTCGGCTTTTCTTTAAACGAAGGACTAAACTAGACATGACAGGAGAGATCTGCCTTTGGATCTTTCCTACAATTTCTTCCATGGTTTAAAAAAACAGTTACTTTGGGAACAAGCTATTTGGTCCCAAATGAGCTTTAGCCCTTTCCCCACATAGAGAAAAGGAAAAAGAGCCAATTCATATGATTATTTTAACTGTCACTCCATGTGTCTTTTTATCAGTGTTCATGTGGGAAGCCATCAAATTACCACCATATTCTGAAAATTATAAAATAATGCTACCATTCTGAGAGGAGCCAACCATCTGTGATCCAGTTGCTCCATTTAATTAATTAATCTGATGGAAGGACTCCGTATATTAAAGTAGGAGACATACAATTTAACGTTATGAAAGACTTCCTTTTGTGTCACATTTCTAGGCACAGGTCTGAAATGCAAAGCTCCATATCCAAGTGCCTTTTTTACAATAAAAAATATAAAAATCTGCTCTTTACCACTAAAAACAATTCCACAGAAAACCTGAATTGTTGTTTGTTCTGCTTCAGCATTAAAGAGTTCGTTTTCCTGGGTAAAGGAGCAGGGCAAAAAAATATGTATTACAAAATAGTGCTGGGGCCTATGCCTGGAAAGGTTGGGGCCAAAGGTATGTCTGAATGAGCCCTAAATTATTTCACTGGATTATCAGTGGGACTCAGTCACAAGTAACAAGCTAGATCAGAACCCTAAAATGGACAGCTAACGTGCACAGAAGTGTTAGCTTTGTGTTTTCTGATCTCCATGGAAATGAATGTGTTGAAAGTAATTACATACTGAATTCATCCTCTGCACTTTAAACCAGGTAAGCAACTGCATCTTTTTTATCCTTGTTTTTTTTATAAAATCAATTGCCTTTCACACTGCAGCTTGGTCATCATCCCCTTATTCAGCCCACAAAGGACTCTTGCAATTGCCTATTCACTCTGCTATATAAGAAAACCAATAAATTCAAGCAAGCAAACATTCCTTCTGGTAAACCATCTCAATCTCACAGCTGCCAAGCTTTAAGCAGGTCATTTTTGGCTCAAAATAAATTATGCAGACATTTTAAACTGGGATTTAATGGAAGGACAGAAGTTTATATCGACTGTCTGATTGCATTCTCCACACAACTGCCAAACAGCAACGCAGCCCAATCCCCATACGAATCTACCACTATTTAAATATATCAGTGCCATTTGCTAAACAGGCAAGCAGGCATCAGAAAAAAGGAAGATTACAGGGATCAAAATGGCTTCAGTAGGACTTACACATGGTGGCATAGAATATTTAGTTTAATCCTGCTGATAGGTTACCCATGGGAAAAAATTTATAAAGAAAAGCAATCTAAACTGGAATTATCAGCAGAAAACAAAACAAGAATCACAGTTCCATTGGCTGGCTCCATTGCTAATACTACTGAAATGTTATGTATGTTTATGTCTTATGTAAAACAGGCTGTACTTTTGAGCAACAAATTGTGTGAAATTGTAGGCACCTAAGGCAAATACCCAATGACGCACGCCCATCAGCACAATGGAAAACTGCTTGTACAATGGGACTCTCTTCTCCCTTCTGCAACCGTCCATGTTTTCCCATAATCTGCCCCAAAGAGTTCCCCAACCCACCAGAGCAGATTTAGGGGGGCAGGAAAGGAAGGAGGAGCCCTACTGCATGAGCTGAGGACATTGACACTATGATTAATCTCACCCAATGCAGGGGATTTAAAGCATCTGACTAAGCAAATTTCCCTGCCAAAGTTGCCAACCCAAGTTCCACTCCCAGCACCACTTCAAAAGTAGCCTGTAGTTCACATACTGTAGTTGTGACTGACCTGAAAATGCAAAATCCTCACAACTGCAGCTAGATTATTAATAGCTAAATTTTGGAAATCTCAAGAAATGCCCACAATTCATGACTGGCAGATAAAGATGATGGACTACTTGGAACTCGCAGAGATGACCGGAAGGATCCACGACCAGGAGGAGGAAAAGGTTGAAGAAGATTGGAAGAAATTTAGAGACTATCTAAAGAAATATTGCAAGATTTAACTAACCTTTAGGGAAGCAGAGTATAGGCTTTAGACCAGGCATCCCCAAACTGCGGCCTTCCAGATGTTTTGGCCTACAACTCCCATGATCCCTAGCTAACAGGACCAGTGGTCAGAGATGATGGGAATTGTAGTCCAAAACATCTGGAGGGCCGAAGTTTGGGGGTGCCTGCTTTAGACAGTATAACAGAAATATTTAGGATAGAAGGGTATGATAAAGAATTTTTTGAAATGTTTGATTTGAGAAGAGGAACCTGCTGAATGTAAAAAATGGACAATGTAGCTCAGAGGGGGAGAATGAGGGAACTCCCTATACATTGAAAAGGATAATGTAATGAATGGTAAAAAAAAATTATGTGTTTGTTTGTTTGTTTGTTTGTTATTAGTGTATAAAATCAATAAAAATTATTATTAAAAAGAAAATGCAAAATATAGATACAATCATAGCCTCCATATATGCCATAATATTTTTTTTGCACAGTATGGTGTTTTTTGACACAGCACTAGTGCTTTTTCCAGGGGTACTGAAGAGTATGCAGTACCACCAACTTTCCCCCCAATGTTAAAAGTGTGGCCTTTTAGTGAATACCAGCACCATTTTTATTTTTTATTTATTTATTTTAAAAAGCATTGCACAGCACACATTGATTTAGTTCTGCAGCTTCCAAAAACTTTATCTTTTTCAACTGTCTATTGGAGAAAGAGTCCCAAAGGCAGTGATTGCAAACAATGCATGACTTTAAAAAGACAGTTCCAAGGAGCATGCTACAATTTATGAACACTGATTATATCAAATAATACTCATGCTAACCCCTGCCCAGCTAAATTCCTTTCAGGGTCTTCCTAAATTATAAACCGCAGCCAGCTAACCCACTACCTTAATCACATGAAAATCTTTCCACCTTTATATCAATACTCAACATCTCTCCTCACCAAAAGAATTTCTTAAAAGTACAGGAATTATCTGGATGCTTCCCTTTTACAGTGCTCTAGTTTATTCCCGACATCAGAAAAAAACACTTGTAAAAAGATTGTGTGTAGGCATTTTGCAGTGTTAATTTGGGCCAAAAATAACTCAGAGGCATATGCACAAAAGAAGACTTTTCATTTCCATTTGAAATAGAAAATTAGCTGAAGCCGGGAAAGGGGGAGAAAAGGGAGAGAGATGTTTATGTGTCTGATCGATTACCTCTTGAGTTTTGAGGAGGGGGGTGGGAACCTCAAGAAATTAAAGCAGCAGACAAGTTCTTCTGCGGACAAATGTATTCTGTAATTATACAGGGTGTGCTTTTCAATTTGACTGACAGCTGGAACCCTCAGTATACATCTCTCTTTTATTTATGAACCTTTAGCAACTATACAAGCATTTTAGTTGCCTTGCATCGGCACCACAGTGAAAGTCAACTTTGCTGGCTTTTGAAAAAATATCCTTTATAACCTTGAAAAGGATTGATGTCTTCATGCAATGATGTATGGGGATAAGCGTGCAGTAGTTATGAGCAATCGCTGCCGCTTGCGAGTGGTGGCAATCGCAGGAGATCTATGTGGCTTGTGTGAGAGAACTAGCTAATCGCTGCAGAGCAAGAGCACAGACTGGATAGGTTAACAGAAGTTATACAGGGAAAGCCAAGTCCTGTTTTATTGTTCAAAGAAACTATCACAACTGTGCCAAATTTCATATTTCAAAACATTCCCAGAACAATTTCAAACTAGGGTGTAGTTGTGGAGGTTTTTTGAAGAGAAAGAAATGGGTCTAAAACATTGATCTCCAGCAGGCAGACTGCCAGCACCTCACCGATGGCACTTTGATTCCTTAGCAAACCAGGCAGACTGACCTTCAGGCTTCTGTTCCAAATTCTGTCAGCTGACCTGTGCAGGCCAATCCAGTTCCACAAGGGCCTATGAAACCTTGGCATCAGTCAGGTTCTGCATCTAGACAGCTCATCATTGGGAAACACAACTCATGCCTTCCATCTGTGTGCTCCAAAACCTGACCACCAGTCCAATTTAGACCACATCATCCGATTGTTCCTTTGCAAGAGGGAATCAGTTGCACTAGGGAATTGTCCTGTAGGTAATGTGAGTCCAACACTTTTCCTTTTGTTGATGTGAGTTTGGGGGATGGGGGAAACACATGATTGAGTTCACTCTTAACGGTGGACCCACACAATTTGCACTTTCTGAAACAACATGCAAACTGAAACACAACCATCCTTTGACATTCACTCTTCTCCAAATTTTGCAATGCAATCCTCCCTTTGGAAACATCATTTCCCAAGTTTCCTGCGGGGAGAGAATAGCTATGATTGCTGCTCAGTTGTGTACTGAAGATATGCTTGAAATGTCCAACTAGCTGTTAAGACCCCTGAAAAGCTGCTCAAATTCATGCCCATCTGTATGGTATAGTGGCTATAGTGCTGAACTAGGAGTTGGGAGACCAGGGTTCAAATCCCCATTTGGCCATGAAGCTCACCAAGTCCCTCGAGACCAATCACCAAAGCTACAGTTTTTTGTGTGAGAATTTTTTTGGGGGGGGGGCTAACCATGTATATTCTGCCTTGGAAGAAAAGCAGGACATACACAAAATAAAGAAATACCAATAAATATTAGGGCTGAGGAATGCATTTGATTGCCATTGAAATGTGATCCCCAGAGGTTTAGAAATATGAGGGGAACTTGCTGAAAAATAGATCTGCCCCTCTGTTTAAAAATCTAGATTTACGATAAACAGAAATCAACAGCTTAGGACAGGAATGTGGTGTATAACCTTGTGGAACTGATTAATCAATTCTCAATCAATTTATTAATATTCTCAGTTAAGGTTTATGTTTTTCCCTACTGTGCAAGGGGCTCCATGGATTTTAGGACAAGTTTATACTTACAGCCCTTCAACTAATTTTTATTATGAAATCTCTGTAGGATGCTCGACACCACACACATAATATTTAGAGATGGATGGCCTAATAGATCTTTCTCCAGTTCATCTGCCCTTCTAATGTAAAAGCTCTCTCTCCAGTACAATTTGCGCACAGAAATTTGTGTGTCAGGTTTATTTTTTATAGCATTTTTCATCTTGTTTTATGTGAATTTTTCAAAAGCAGCCTATTAAGCTCTCTCCTTGACTGGTGTCACCTTTGTGCAACACATTTAAATCACTCACAAATAAACAAATGAGAAAGAAATGTGTCCTGTTTTTCTCTCGTTGAAAAATGCCCTTGTGTTATGAGGAAGCAAAATGTAGATCAATGTCTATGCTGCACATGGATATCTCTTAGTCTTCTTCAGTGTTGGCTCTAGGGCCTTGGGCATTGCATCCTCATTGAGGCCCCCTGAACTGAAACAGAAAAGACATGCAAACAGAGATTGCTCTGGAGCTGAATTTGATCTTCATTGAGATTCTGTGCAATGTGGAAATGGCAGCACTGGCCCTCTACTGGTCTTGATCCCCCTGGCAAACACCTAAACTTATCCGGTCTTCTTATCCAGGTCTAATGGCCTATGCAAGGGATTATGAAGTACCGTAGTCTCTCTGCAAGTGCATATTTGTTTACCATTTTTATACCACTTAATAAAAATATCTAAGCTATTTATTTTACAAAATTTACAATTGTAATCAATAAAGATTCTGAAAAAAACAGATCAAAACAAACTATGCATCATAAATACTACTAAGCACTCTGAGGCCAGAGCTTGGGAAAGCACAAGTTTAAAGACCATTTACTGTCTCTGCCTCATTAATTACCAGATGGAAGACATGATGAGTTATCCAGAGGCTGGGGCTGCTTCTATCACTGAGAAGGCTGCTTCCACATTGTCACCAAGTGACAATCTGCTGGTTGTTGAATGACCAGCAGGGTTTCCTCAGAAGCTTCTCAAATATTGGCTTGGTCTGTACTGGGAGAGGCAGCCTGCCAGGTATTCTGGCCCCAAATTGGGGCAGTGGTTCCCAATTAGCTAAGTACTGTGGACCCCATTTTTTCAAAAGCCAAGCCATGGACCCCCTTACTTTTGAAAAAGTTGGTATCTTGCATCCCAGCACAGTCCCAAGGCAATGCTAGAGAGTAGTCAGACAGTCAAATACCAGTCTAGGTCTAATACCACAAGCAAATTCCAAAGTAAACCCAAAAGGCCAAGTTCCTACCTCTGCAGATCTTGGGGTCAGTCACAAAGTCACAGTGGAGTTCTCAGAGCAGCCAAACCATGGTCTATCAATGGGAAAAGTTGAGCAGGCACAGAGCCTTAACTTGCTTCTCTTTTATCCTTCCCATTCTTGATGAACACATCTGGGTTTGCACCAGCAGAGCAGCTGTGTTCTCCACTTGATGAGGTGTGACCCTCACCTGCCCTGAGCCTAATCCATCTGAGGCACCAGAACCTCCTCCTGGAGCTAACAAGCCCCATGATCTCCACCTGGTCAACTAGTGAGCTGGACTGTGTTCTTTTGTTTGCCACAGTCCCCTAGAGTGCACCTCCTACTGTTCCCAATGCCCCAGAGCCTGCCATGTCCATGGAGATGGGAGCACCCCTTGTTCTGGTGATGTGTCCATTTCACCTGGCTCCTATGAACTGTCAGCTGCCCCTTTGGCATCTTCTGGTGTCCCATGAGTACCTCCTAAGTCCCAATCACTGCCTCCCCCTTCTTCAGCCTGCCCCAGTGACGACACCCCTCACCGGTATCCTCTTCCCCTTCCTTGGTGTCCTGCCTGTTTTTGGCACCCAATTTCATTGGATGGCAGGATTGGAACCCACCCTCCATCCTGTTCTGAACAGAGAAGAGGGGCAAAGAGTTTTTCTGTGATTGTGAAGCTGTGCCTGGAGGAAGAACTGTGAGGGGAGAGACTCCATCAGGCAAGGCCTCTTTCCACCTGCCTTGCCTCGCCCCCTCCAGCCCTGGGACTCCTCATAAGGAAGCTGTGCCTGGAGGAAGAACTGTGAGGGGAGAGACTCCATCAGGCAAGGCCTCTTTCCACCTGCCTTGCCCCATCCCCTCCGGCCCTGGGACTCCTCATAAGGAAGCTGTGCCTGGAGGAAGAACTGTGAGGGGAGAGACTCCATCAGGCAAGGCCTCTTTCCACCTGCCTTGCCTCGCCCCCTCCAGCCCTGGGACTCCTCATAAGGAAGCTGTGCCTGGAGGAAGAACTGTGAGGGGAGAGACTCCATCAGGCAAGGCCTCTTTCCACCTGCCTTGCCTCGCCCCCTCCAGCCCTGGGACTCCTCATAAGGAAGCTGTGCCTGGAGGAAGAACTGTGAGGGGAGAGACTCCATCAGGCAAGGCCTCTTTCCACCTGCCTTGCCTCGCCCCCTCCAGCCCTGGGACTCCTCATAAGGAAGCTGTGCCTGGAGGAAGAACTGTGAGGGGAGAGACTCCATCAGGCAAGGCCTCTTTCCACCTGCCTTGCCTCACCCTCCAGTCTCTATTTTTCAATTTGCATTGTATTGTTTTATGCACTGTGGCTTGCTGTTGTTTTATTGATTATTGTTTTGAAATTATTTATTGTAAATGTTAAGAGTGGGTTTCTGTTTAATTTTCATATGCTGATATTATTCTATACTATTGTAATGATTGTTGACTGTTACATTATTTGATTGCTTATTTTAAAGCTGTTTTATTATCACATTTTTGTATTGCATTAGATTGTTATAAGGTTGTTTTGTATTTCATTAGATTCTGTTTCTTCAGCTTGTAAACCGCCTTGAGTATTGTATGATAGAAAGGCGGTATACAAATTAAAAGTGATGATGATGATGATGATTGTGGATGCCTTTCCCCCAATGATTAGAGTGACTGATGGGTAGGCATGCCCACTCCATCTCGTGGTTCTGTCTCCTCTGCTCTTTCAGATACGGCAGCTATTCCGTGTCATGCCACACACCCCACAGCAGCCATCTGTGACTGGCCCCCCAAATTCCAAATGTGTTCACAGGACCAAAAAGCATGGCAGCCCTGGTTTCACCAACACTGGCAGCTTACCTTGAGAACGCTATTTTGCGAGCACCCAAAAGAGAAGTGAAAAGTTATGTTCTCAGTCAGCACTCGTCATGGAGAAAATATTGCTGAGAATCACGGGTTATTTTACCCTGTCTCCTTCAAGGATGCCTAAACAATTCAGGTACTTACATCTGTATTACTATTTCAGCAGTGCTTTTTTAATAATAAGATTCAGGGCCCTTTCAGTATGAATGGATGTATTATCAGTGAATTTGTTGGGGAATGGAAGCATACTAAAGAACTCAGCAGAATAGATAGCACCAATTTAATTTATATTTCAGGAACAATCTTCTAAAACCAGGGGGATGCATACAATTTGTTCTACCCGCATTGAAGGCTTTATTATAATATACATGTTTCATTTTATGGCCTCTATATATTCACTCTGTGAGAAGATAAAGCTCCTGGTGAAACAGCAGAGAAGTATCACAAGAGTTGTTCACACACACACACACACACACACACACACACAATCTATTTTTGCCTTACTTACTGATGGGCTGTAGAAAAATGTTGCCTTTGAAATTGCTGTAAACCACAAAAATATTAGTACCTAAAACTTCAATCCATCCTAAGTAAATAAATTAACATTGCCTAACTGGAAATTTGTTTTGCAGACAAAAAAGGCTATTGATTGTGTAGTCCATGGGCTGGATTGAAAATCATTGTTTTAAAAAAACTTGAGTCTGAACAGGCATAACTGGTTAAAGACAAATGTCCACTTTTTAGCAGCAAGGAAGAACTACCATCAATCTTTTAAACAACTTTCCTTATTGGCCAGTAAAAATTAGACTAATGTCTATAGTTGTCATGCTGCATGTAAGTTCATAAAGCAATCTCTCATCACAATTTCTTATCTAAATAGATGGTTCCAATAAATGATGAGGATCACCCAGTATCTTTATTGCATGACGATTTCCAAAAAATAACAAAGTATTGCTCTGTTGCGAAAGCTATGGAGCTCTAGTCTTGGATGTATGGCCTTGGATGGAGCTCTAGTCACAGATGTATGGCCTGAAATATATGGGCAGGGTTGAGTAGAGAAAAGCAAGAAGCACTTTCAAAACTATCATCCACATTGGTGTCTGCATACTGAAAAAAGGAATGCCAGAGACAGAAACAAACATACCGTAGTACCAAATATTCATGGAGGATAAGCCTATTGAAGCTCCCTAGCCATGATGTGGCTATGACAGACTCACAGTCCATGAGATGCTGAAGCACCTAATCTGATCTGACACTACGTGCAATTATGCAGTAACACAGGTCCAGGTTTTACTACTGAAGGCTTGCAGTGCATACAAACAGACATGGGTGTTTCAACCATTGCCGTTTCACCCATTAAGTCTCCAGTCCACTCGAAGGCATGGAACATTCTTGGCAAGACAGTGTAAGTCTGACAGCCCCCCCCCCATCTTCCCAAGACAGCTTAGTCCTCCAAGGAACGGGACAAATGTACCTGGATTCCCCCTCCCCTCTACACAGGCCTGTCTGTACCACAGGAATAGCACCGACTGTACAGTGGTTCATCCTTCACATTCATTGCTCCGACTTGGCCTTCCAGCTGAAAAAGGGTTTCCCAGCCCTGGCCTAAAAGACAGATTTAATCAGCACAGCAGCACTCAAATCTGCCAGCAAGTCCCCCACACTATTGTGAATCAAACAGCTGCATTATATGAGAAGTGCATCCGACAATATTTCCTTTGCACTAAGAGTACAAAGAAAGAAGAAGTTTCAAGTAAAAGAGAGAGGGTGGGGGAAGAAGGCGGCTAGAGAGAAAACTACTGAATTGTCTTTCAATTGTGGTCAAGATTTTGCCTTTTAATTTTTATTCGTGAATATTGGTCTTCCTTTTCCCACCGCCTCCTCTTCTCTTTGTGAGTTTTGGGCTTTGAACCGCGTGGTTGTCGTGATGAGGGAATGACTCATTCACTGCAGTGCAGCTGAGTCACTGATCACACTGAATATGCTTGCTTACCTTGATGAACCATCATGTTCAATAGGTCTTATTTTTGTCATTCTCCCCCCCCCCTTCCTGTCTATTCAGCGACTCACAAACACAGCACACAGATCTGTTTCGATTATGAGCCTAAACTCCTTCCCCTCTCCTTTCTATTGCCAGGAAAAACTAATACAAATAAATACATCACATGTAAGTCCTATAAAAAAGCATAAAGAACACTGGAGAATGAATCTCTCAGCAGATTCACAAAGAAAAGGGAAGAGAAGGTTTGAAACACAAACTGTACTTCATTGCAAATTCTAGTTCATGTAGGAGCATTGAAGATACTTGTCCTTACTTCTCTGCTCACAGTTTGATCATCCTTGCCACAGATGCCCAACTGGAAATGCCGCTTGTTCACCATAATTCAGTGGAGTTAGGTCTGCAATCTATATCCTTCTTCCTCAATTGCAACCTTGACAAATGGTTGCCTTATTGGGTGGTGACTTGAGTGATTTTCCCCAATACAATGTCACTGAACTTATGAAGGTCAAAAAATAAGAGACACAGAGGTCATATGTAAAATAACAAGGGACTTCCTCCCAACAATCTGAGGTGTTTCACCATGTAGACCAGGATCGGGAATCTCCAGCCCATAAACTTAATTAGCTTGGCCTGCTAATGCCATTTCAGTCAAGCCACATCCACTTGCTCTTGTGGGTTAATTGTCAGATCTTTAGAAACCCCTTTCAAAACACTAGGAACTTTGAAAGTGACTTCTGAAGACCTCTGCAGGCAAAAAGGTCACCTGACATCATTATGGCATCAGGTGATTGACACCATGGGTGTAGCCAGGATTTATTTTAGGGGGTAGGCTTTATGTTGGGGGGGCAGAACTGAAATTTCTGTGATGCAATTGGTCAGTTAAATAGAAACTATTTACTTGAATGGGGGGCAGCTGCACCCCCTGGCTACACCCATGATTGACACCCACCTGTTAAATTTGGTCCACAAGGAACAGGAGAGATAACAATCTGGCCCTCTCAGCTGAAAAGGTTCCCCACCTCTGATGTAGACTGACAGGGGTGGCGCAAAACATTTATTGCCTCAGACAGGAGAACAAATTTCTCCCCACTGTCAGGTCAAAGTGCATAGTATTGTCATGACCCTGGAGTCCAGCAATGATGAGGAAACCAAGTCCACTGGTTAAGGAGTTAGATCAGGTTCTTTGCTTTAGGCCGGTTGCTGATTACTAAACCCAAGACTGGACAGCAGGAGCCCACTGAAGCAGATGCCACAGCACCAGGATCTGTAGAAGCAAAAACTCTCATGGACACCTTCTTCAATGCCTGAGGAACTGAGTGCTTCCTACAGAACCTCACTAGTCCAACAGCATAGGGAGCATACCTGGCAGGAAGTCATGGAATAAATAAGTGCCCATCTTTGGGCCAGAGAGCTGGAGCTTTAAGACACTCTAGTAGTTCTCCCAAAGGGAACAGAACCTAAATAAAGTTGATTAGAGAGTTGGAGGCTCAAAGGACCTGGGTTCACTTCCAAAGTTTGTCAGAGAAAGGTGCTTACTAGGAGCTCTCCATGGTGCTGCAAGAACTGGCTTGCCTTGTCCCTTGGGGTTCTCCATGGGAGAAGAACGGGAGAAGTACCCAAGGATGGCCAAGTGTTTCCTTTCCAAGAGTAGGAAGACAACAATAAATCAAACGGCAATTTGCTAACTCACTGTACCTAAGGGTAGGGCTGGCCCTGTCAAATTACTACTATGGCAATCTCAATGAAATATAATTAATCCCACCTGACAGCATCAGTCTGCAATGGGGAGAAGCTAGCTGACTGATGGACTTTAAAGTATTATCTGTTTAAACTAGAATTATTATGTGTATGCTTCCTTTCTCAGTAATTCACAGTAAATGCCACAGTGTCAGAATCAACCACTTGTGTTTATTACAAGTGGTGAGACACAACATAACCAGACACCGAAAAGACCTTTCTGCACAATGATAGACAATTGGTACAAAACAGTTTGGGAAACAGCTCTCCTTGAGAGATTAACAAATAAACTACAGTTGGCACGTAGATAAATCAAGAAAGATCGCTTCACCCTGGTGTGGTTTAATTTCATAACATACAGTATGCCATATTATAGTCAATGAACAATACCGCCCCCCATCAGTATTTGGCTAAATCTGTTCAATCTAAATTTAAACATAAATTATTATCTTCACTTTGAACACCCCTCCCACATTCGTCAATAGACCAACACTTTATATTGTTTCACTCGTAAGATACCAGTAAGAGGAAAAATGACTATTACTCATACTTAATCACAAGCACAACCACAAGGCTCGTGATCAAGCATTTAGCTATGTGATGTTCAATGTTATCATTTAACTCTGTTCTAGCCTATTTCCCCTTTGTTTTTGTTTAAACCAAGAACATATACATTGTTGTAGGTATTACTGCAAATTTATTATGCTATTTTGGTAATATACAAAGGACATGACAAGAAAAAAAGGGGAAAGAATCAAGCACTGTGTGTGAATGGTTTAAAAGAGTCAAACAGAAGTTAACAAGTTATTTCACCATGTTTCCTTTTTGCCCCCCAGAGAACTAGTAGATAAACATTTGGCCAAATTAATTTGGCTTTATCAAATTATCTATATAGAAAGAGGATGCTAAGCCTGGCTGGAAAACAACCAAGGTAATTAAGAAAAGATATATTCCTTTTGGCTGGATTTTGCAACACCATTTTGTCCAATTATCCCCGACATTTCACCTATCATCCTGAGAATATTTTTTAACAGGGAAAAGAAACAGCATCTCTCAACCGACACAATAAAAATGGAAAACGCATACAATAAATTATTTGTGGGCAACTCCTAGTAGGCAACTCCTGTAGGAGGTCATTACCATTCTGATCTTATTTTTTGCTTCTTCTCAGGCATACTTGACTTTACTTCTTTACTATTCATTTCCACAGCACGTATTTGTAGTTGGAAGTTTGGACAATTGTGTGAGACCTGAGGTACATGGATGCAGATTGATTGCTGGCAACTTAATGATATTTTGGGAGTTCACTTTTTGGGTTCTTTGGACAGTAGTTCTCCAGCCCTATGAGTGAGCTGAGCTGGGCTAGAGATGTTAAAGTCACCAGGGACAATCGATTCTCTCAGAGTCCTAACTTTATTCAATACCTTGCAAGCCTGATTAGCTAGGGACCTTTATATAGATAAGGAGTGTGCGTCTAGTAAGGATGCTTGAGGACTTCAATTTCTGTGGATTCCTGTGTGAACTCACCTGATCTGCACCTCCCAAAGAAATGCACAGAGCAGAGCAGGAATGGTCCACCAAACTTTGCTCTTCTCTGAATTTTGCAATACAGTCCTTAGCTCAAAAAAAGGACTAAAATTCCTCTTTTTGGATAAAATACATTTAGAAATGCATACAATAAAACAAAGAATATAATAATTACAGTATGATACAGAAGCAGGATGGAGGAGCAGGCTTATAAATGAGCACATGTGAAATGGACATGGAGACAGACTAGTCCAGCTAGCCCTAGAATTCAGCTGGTATCAGACCTTCCTCATACTTCTTGCATCAATTCTGATTGTTCAGTCCTGTTCCCAATTTTCTCCATTTCTTCACTGAGACAAACTTCTGTTGCTACTGAAGTTTTGCTCAGTAAGGAGAAGCACCTACACAATCAGAATCTTCTCACCCAACTGTAGCTTTTAACGAAGTGCATCCAGCAGATTCAGTATCAGTATCAAACTTTATTTCAGTTCACAGACCAGCATAAGATGTGAAGGAGCACAGGTCATGCATTTTGGGCCTTCAGTTTAGGCCTAGTGTATGGCGCAAACCATCCTTCGACAAATATCCATCATGGCGGCGCAAATTGAACCAAGTGCAGATTGAATGAAGAATACAAACACCAAGACGTGCAGTTTCCATTGCCACTTTTGAAAACTCTGGCCTTGTGACTGGCTTTTGAATTGAATTTGAACTGCTACAAGGCCCAGGAAGAAGTTTTCACTAACTGTCTGGCTCCTATTAAATCATACTGACACCTATGTTTTATTTACTGACTCAGGCAGGCAAAAAGAGTAGGCTTTGTGGTAACTAGATATGGGTACAAGGTCTCATTACATCAGATCTTTGACTGTGTGTTTATATCATTTGTCTTCAGGAACTCCAAATTCTTTTTTATAAATTTATTTGAGGAGGTTTTTTTCAGTCAGGTACAATAGCATAAACATAACAAAAAATATATAAACATTTATTTTGTAGGTGGCAGTGAGAAAACAAAGGAGAAAGATGCCATCAGGAGAAGGGTTATGTCATATGAAAAAGGTAGATGCAAAATATATGTATTAGTTAGACAAGCCATAGATTTTGAAATACCATAGGTACAGGTTGACCTATTTCTTCTTGATTTGTAAAGGTTATAAAGCTCCACCAATGTGCAGGAAAGAGTCTTTTTGCTTCCTGCCTCTTGCTAGATAGAAGTGTTCCATTAGCTTTTCAAGTTAAACTATTTCCCAGACTTTACTGTACCAGCGATCCAAAGCTGGTCCTTTTTGACATCTTTCCAGTGCTGAGCTAGTAATGTCTGGGCTGCCACTAGAAGGTAGCTAATTAGTTTTTTGCTAGTAATATATTAGCTCATACCCATATAGAAATTCAACAGCACTAATTCAGATGCTGTTACTATTGTTGAACCTGATTTTTTTTAAAAAAATCTGTGAAAATGGTGTCCTAGAAAGGTTTGACCTTTTTACAGCTTTACATGTAAGAAAAAGATCCCACTTCTTCAACACTTAAATATGTGTGACCTTAAAAAGGTAAAGGGTAAAGGGGCCCCTGACCATTAGGTCCAGTCGTGACCGACTCTGGGGTTGCGCGCTCATCTCGCATTATTGGCCGAGGGAGCCGGCGTATAGCTTTCAGGTCATGTGGCCAGCATGACAAAGCCGCTTCTGGCAAACCAGAGCAGCACATGGAAACGTCGTTTACCTTCCCGCTGTAGCGGTTCCTATTTATCTACTTGCATTTTGACGTGCTTTCGAACTGCTAGGTTGGCAGGAGCTGGGACCAAGCAACGGGAGCTCACTCCGTCACAGGGATTCGAACCGCCGACCTTCTGATCAGCAAGCCCTAGGCTTAGTGGTTTAACCACAGCGCCACCTGGGTCCCTTAGCAGGGGGCAAATGCAATTTCCCTATCTTTAGTGGAAGCTGACTTGCATGGGAATTTATCCCACCTTGTGGTCCATTGCTCTTCATCTATGACTAGTTCCCAATTTATTTCCCATATGTATTCAGATTATTTTGGGGGCCCATATTTTACTAGGCTGTTAAGCATTTATTTTCTGATAGAGTATTAATTTACTCAATTGGTACCAGTCCAAGTAGCCAATCCTTGTATCTTTTTATTTTGTTCCCCATGAATTCTAAATTTTGGTTGGACCATAGTTTTGTTGTACAATTGGTTTTCAATGAAACTTAAAATTGGATGGAGGTCTGTCAAAATAAATCCCCAACATTTGGGAAGCAGGGGGAGGACTTCTCTGTGAGATGGAAGCAAAACTAGCCATGCATTTTTGTCTTTACTACATACTATGATTGCCTAATTGGAAGATTATATCCAAGGAAACAAACAAAAGCTCTCAAAAACCCATAGTATCAGAGAAAAGCCCACTCACAATAAATAGTCCCTTCACTGTGGTAGATGACTGCATGAAACCATCCTAAGATTAATGATATTAATACTATTTGCACAGTATTGTGTAGCTCGAACTACACATTATGCAGAAAGGTTAGGGGGCTACTGGACCATTGCCCCTCTCCATGGCTTTCTGTAATATACAGCTCAAAGATTTCTCCGCCCGTGTTTCTCCACCCACCCAAACCTATAAGCAGAGTGGGGGCAGGGAATCTAGTAAAGCAAGGCTGTCTCTCATTACTTCCCACCTGCATGTTATCAAGGAGAAGCAGCTCAGGACACCCATGTGTTACTCTGTAACATGCAGTCTGAGCCTTAAATAGGATGGATAACATGTCAAGTAACAAAGTCATCTGACACTCTCCACCTAAAACCACAATTGGACTCAAGACCAAGGGTGGAGATCTTCAGGTCCAGGAGCCAGATAACACACCCTCTCCTCAGGTTGCACCCCTCACTGGTCTTGCTTCACACCCCCACTAAATATTTTTGCCTGGCTAGAATGGGTCCTTGAACTCCCATCATGTTTTCTGTTTGCCTTGATGGGGGATAGAAAGGGGTATCTGAGAGACTGTAGAAACTAACCTGCTGCACAAAGGTATAAATTACAGCTATTGTTCTGCGGCCTTTTGCCCCTGGTCCCACCCACCACTTCCATGTGGTCCTCACAAAGTCAGACTAAGGATGTGTTCAACAGTCGACCACTGACGTGATCCTTCCCCCACACCCAATGGTGCTGGTTCTCAGAAGCTCAAAATTTCATTTGTGGCTTTTGTTGTGACTTCACCAGCTCCACAGACAGTGAAAGCACAAGGTATATTTTTGCTGTTCATGAAAACTTTCAGATTATAAGGTGTGGTGCTTTTTTCCCCCAGCCCCACCATACAAATGCAACACTTTCAGTTGTTTAGATAAGCATCCCAAATGTTGGCTGTTTTAATGGAATTTTTGTGGTTCATTGCTCCCAGGACAAAGCCACCATAAGTCGCAGTCATTGCTATTTTGCAGGCCTACAAAGAAAATGAACGCAAGCATGACAAGATTCTTCATGTGGCACAAGAATCAGTACTGCTACATTCTTTTCAAAGCTCTTCAACATTAAGAGAGTCCCACAGACTCATCAGTATGTGAGCACTGAAACCAATACCCAATCTATTTGACTCTGAACTTCTTCGTTATAGGGATGAAAAAACAGTGGTAAAATGTCTGCTGCATGTAAGATCAGGAAAGAGGGTCATATTATTGTATTTTTTAAAGCATTTTTACTCCGCTATTCAGCCAAAAAGGCCCGCAGATCGGCTAACATCAGATCAATAACAAACAAGAGAGTTCCTGCATGCAGGCTTACACTCCAAAAGACGCAGCACAAATAAAAAAAAGGGAGGGATATGGGAGAGAACAGGAATAATAGCAAATGGAAGGCACCAGTTCTTAAAGTTACCAAGTTCTTTTAAGGACCACTTGGAATGAAAAGTTTAGGAAAAGGGGGAATCACGTGGAATTGAAATATACATATGGCTTTTCTAACGTATCAATGGCACCCAAGGGCAGCAAACTAGCTTAGAGGATCTGGGGATGCCTGTGGCACACAATGCTCTGATTTCCGAAAGAGTCCAAGAGACATGGCTGTCATTACTACCTGTATGCGCCCACACACAGCATCTGTCACCAGAGGTTGCCTCATTCTGCCTACTGGTAAGGCCAGCACTGGCAGCAGACACACACACACACACATACACACACACACCATTTTATTATGTTTAAGGAATTCAAGGCATATTTTGGGAATCATTTATCTTTGTTTCTATTCCTGATCTACGGCGATTTTGTAGATCACAGGTGAACTCACAGAGAAAAAAATAAAATAAATGGAAAGAATAACTTGCCATCCATGGGGTGAATTTCCCTGGCAGTAATCATTTTGCAATGTCAGGGGAAGTCACACCACTGTCATGAAAGGAGTAATAATATGTTCTTTGTGAGCTAACCTACAACAGTAGGATGTGATTTAAAACATATATACAAGATACCCCAGGACATGTACTGCGTAATAAAGGACTGCCTGCTGAAAGAATTGTGGATGCTTAATCAAACAGGAGACGATTGCACAGAGATCCCAAGGCTGTGACAAAACAAAATTACACCCAGGGGCCAGTTAACGCTGAAAGATTTAATAAAGGCCCAGAGGCAGAGAATCCTACCAATTCCTCCATGCTTTACATGGCATTCCAAAATAATAATTATTGCAAAGGCTTTCTCTTAAGGATTCTCATATCCCTGGGAGGCAAGTTCAATATGCAAACAAAATGTAAATAAAGCAAGAATGAAGCTTTGTAATGGTTAGGTAACAAAATCTGCATCAGTGTTGCATAGACAATCATATGGGCAGGTTCAGCAGATTGTAAGCTTGGGTTTAACAGGCTGCAGGGTAATAAATAGCCTAACACTACATTTTCCTTGTCATATTTGTGTACTATTACCACTTTTCCTTCAGGAACTCAGATCAGCATACATGCTAACTATTCTGTGTATGTTTTATTATCATTCTCAGTCCATTGAACTAGGTTGGCCTAAGACATAGTGACTGGCCTGAGAGCACTCAGTGGACTTCATAGTTTAGTGGAGATTTGAATTCAGGTCTCATTGAATTACATTACACTCTATACTAAAGTGGCTCTTACTGTGACCTGTTCTTCACCACTGGCTGCTGGTGTCCATTCAATGAGACCAGTTGGGACAAAAAGCCCAATAGTGGGTGGACCCAGAGCCAATGACAGACAGAGTCAGCTACCTCTAGTTTTTTACCCCATTCTCCTCCCTGTTGCATTCTACAAAGGCAACACTGAGACTCAGGAGAAGGAAGGTCATAGCCTAGATTGGCACCCCCTGGACTGGATATAAGTAGAAATGCAGGCAGGTAGGGTCTGCCTAGGACAGGCATAGACAACCTTGGCTCTCCAGATGTTTCAGAACTACAACTCCCATGATCCCTAGCTAACAGGGCCAGTGGAGGGATCATGGGAGTTGTAGTTCCAAAACATCTGGAGAGCCAAGGTTGCCTATGCCTGGCCTAGCGGTTATTTATTTACCGAGTTACTCACTGCATTTATATGCCACCTTTTCTTCCAAGGAGCTCAAGGTGGCATATCCTCCTTCCCATTTCATCCTCACAACTACCGTGAGGTAGGTTAGGCTGAGTGGTTGTGATTGGTCAAAGGTCACCCACCAAGCTTGAAGACAGAGTGGAAATTCAAACCCTGGTCTCCCATGTCATAGACCAGCACTCTAACCATTATACCACACAGTGCCATTTTTGCCTTAATGGAGAAACTATCACTGTTTCTCATTGAGATGGTACAACAGTGTCTGAGCCGTATCATTAATTGAACATTTTACACACAAACAAACTTGATGTTTGGGAGAACAGTTGTCACCTAGCCATCTCTGACATACACATTTTCTATTTAGAGATATAATATATTTCATGACTTGGGGATCTTGCAGAGGACCTTGATGAGAACAAGGTTCAAGCTACTTCCTCAGGGAGAGAACTGTGTGTACCTTATTCAGGAACCACCTTGTGAGAAAACATAGTCCCTGCCACTAAAGGGATTCAGAGGAAGAGTTATCCAAACTACCACTTTGCCCTCAGCCATGCAGAAGACAAATACTGCAAAATGAAGCTAGCTTCTCCAGGCGCTCCAGGTCTGGTGAGCTTACTACATACTGAGACATCTCCTGTATGTAGCTGCAGCAGAAGGTGAATACTTTAAACTACTAGCAGGACTCCCTTGGGAACTGTCCAGGGTCCTGATCTGGTCAGTTTTCTGCTTTGACTGGACACTGCCTGCTTCCCATCAAGCTCCCATAGCACTGGTTGTACAGTGGTACCTCGGATTTAAGTACACAATTGGTTCCGGAAGTCTGTACTTAACGTGAAGCATACTTAACCTGAAGCGAACTTTCCCATTGAAAGTAATGGAAAGTGGATTAATCCGTTCCAGACGGGTCCACAGAGTACTTAAACTGAAAGTACTCGAACTGAAGCGTACTTAAACCAAGGTATGACTGTATAGCGGAAAACATTTAGTTATGTGAGCTTCTACCTGCCTTCTAAAGTGGTACATCCCAGGTTTAACAACTATATGAGAACTAGGCCTATAGCCCAGAACTAAATACCTCCTCAAACCCAAAGCTAAGGCAAAAGGTGCTTTGGAATCTTGGACCAAGATAGATCCTCTCTTTAGTTGGACCTATAGTATACTACCCCCTTCATGGATCAATGCCTTGTCGTGGCGAAGGGGCTTGAATAACTCAGAGAAGCTATGAGCTATGCCATGCAGGGCCACCCAAGATGGACAGGTCATAGTGGAGAGTTGTGACTAAACGTGATCCACCTGGAGAAGGAACTGGCAAGCCACTCCAGTATCCCTGCCAAGAAAACTCCATGGACAAAGACAACAAGCATATAAAAGTTATGACGCTGGAAGATGAGCCCCTCAGGTCGGAAGGCGTCCAACATGCTACTGAGGAAGAGCTGAGGACAAGTACAAGTAGATTCAGAGCTGATGAAGCGGCTGGGCCAAAGCCGAAAGGACGCTCAGTTGCGGATATGCCTGGAAGCGAAAGGAAAGTCCGATGCTGTAAAGAAAAATATTGCATAGGAACCTGGAATGTAAGAACCATGAATAGAGGTAAGCTGGATGTGGTCAAAAATGAGATGACAAGAATAAATATCGACATCCTGGGCATCGGTGAACTAAAATGGAAGGGAATGGGTGAATTCAGTTCGGGTGACTATCATATCTACTACTGTGGGCAAGAATCCTGTAGAAGAAATGGAGTGGCCCTCATAGTCAACAAAAGAGTGGCAAAAGCTGTAATGGGATGCAATCTCAAAAATGACAGAATGATCTCGATACGAATCCAAGGCAGACCTTTTAACATCACAGTAATCCAAGTTTATGCACCAACTACCGGTGCTGAAGAAAGTGAAATTGACCAATTCTATGAAGACCTACAACACCTTCTAGAAATGACACCAAAGAAGGATGTTCTTCTCATTACAGGGGATTGGAATGCTAAAGTAGGGAATCAAGAGATAAAAGGAACAACTGGCAAGTTTGGCCTTGGAGTTCAAAATGAAGCAGGGCAAAGGCTAATAGAGTTCTGTCAAGAGAACAAGCTGGTCATCACAAACACTCTCTTCCAACAACACAAGAGACGACTCTACACATGGATATCACCAAATGGGCAGCATCGAAATCAGATTGATTATATTCTCTGCAGCCAAAGATGGAGAAGCTCTATACAGTCAGCAAAAACAAGACCTGGAGCTGACTGTAACTCAGATCATCAGCTTCTTATAGCAAAATTCCAGCTTAAACTGAAGAAAGTAGGAAAAACCACTGGGCCAGTAAGATACAATCTGAATCAAATCCCTTATGAATACACAGTGGAAGTGAGGAACAGGTTTAAGGATTTAGATTTGGTGGACAGAGTGCCTGAAGAACTATGGATTGAGGCTCGTAACATTATACAGGAGGCAGCAACGAAAACCATCCCAAGGAAAAGGAAATGCAAGAAGGCAAAATGGCTGTCCAACGAGGCCTTACAAATAGCGGAGGAGAGGAGGCAAGCAAAATGCAAGGGAGATAGGGAAAGATACAGGAAACTGAATGCAGATTTCCAAAAAACAGCAAGGAGAGATAAGAGGGTCTTCTTAAATGAGCAATGCAAAGAAATAGAGGAAAACAATAGAATGGGGAAAACCAGAGATCTGTTCAAGAAAATTGGAGATATGAAAGGAACATTTCGTACAAAGATTACCATAATCAAGGACAAAAGTGGTAAGGACCTAACATAAGCAGAAGACATCAAGAAGAGGTGGCAAGAATACACAGAGGAATTATACCAGAAAGATATGGAGGTCTCGTACACCCCAGGTAGTGTGGTTGCTGACCTTGAGCCAGACATCTTGGAGAGTGAAGTCAAATGGGCCTTAGAAAGCACTGCTAATAACAAAGCCAGTGGAAGTGATGATATTCCAGCTGAACTATTTAAAATTTTAAAAGATGATGCTGTTAAGGTGCTACACCCAATATGCCAGCAAGTTTGGAAAACTCAGCAATGGCCAGAGGATTGGAGAAGATCAGTCTACATCCCAATTCCAAAGAAGGGCAGTGCCAAAGAATGCTCCAACTACCGCACAATTGCGCTCATTTCACACGCTAGCAAGGTTATGCTTAAAATTCTACAAGGCAGGCTTAGGCAGTATGTGGACCGAGAACTCCCAGAAGTGCAAGCTGGATTTCGAAAGGGCAGAGGAACCAGAGACCAAATAGCAAACATGCGCTGGATTATGGAGAAAGCTAGAGAGTTCCAGAAAAATGTCTACTTCTGCTTCATTGACTATGCAAAAGCCTTTGACTGTGTCGACCACAGCAAACTATGGCAAGTTCTTAAAGAAATGGGAGTGCCTGATCACCTCATCTGTCTCCTGAGAAATCTCTATGTGGGACAAGAAGCTACAGTTAGAACTGGATATGGAACAACTGATTGGTTCAAAATTGGGAAAGGAGTACGACAAGGTTGTATATTGTCTCCCTGCTTATTTAACTTATATGCAGAATTCATCATGCGAAAGGCTGGACTAGATGAATCCCAAGCAGGAATTAAGATTGCCGGAAGAAATATCAACAACCTCAGATATGCAGATGACACAACCTTGATGGCAGAAAGTGAGGAGGAATTAAAGAACCTTTTAATGAGGGTGAAAGAGGAGAGCGCAAAATATGGTCTGAAGCTCAACATCAAAAAAACCAAGATCATGGCCACTGGTCCCATCACCTCCTGGCAAATAGAAGGGGAAGAAATGGAGGCAGTGAGAGATTTTACTTTCTTGGGCTCCTTGATCACTGCAGATGGTGACAGCAGTCACGAAATTAAAAGACGCCTGCTTCTTGGGAGAAAAGCAATGACAAACCTAGACAGCATCTTAAAAAGCAGAGACATCACCTTGCCGACAAAGGTCCGTATAGTTAAAGCTATGGTTTTCCCAGTAGTGATGTATGGAAGTGAGAGCTGGACCATAAAGAAGGCTGATCGCCGAAGAATTGATGCTTTTGAATTATGGTGCTGGAGGAGACTCTTGAGAGTCCCATGGACTGCTAGAAGATCAAACCTATCCATTCTGAAGGAAATCAGCCCTGAGTGCTCCCTGGAAGGACAGATCGTGAAGCTGAGGCTCCAATACTTTGGCCACCTCATGAGAAGAGAAGAATCCTTGGAAAAGACTCTGATGTTGGGAAAGATTGAGGGCACTAGGAGAAGGGGACGACAGAGGACGAGATGGTTGGACAGTGTTCTCGAAGCTACGAACATGAGTTTGACCAAACTACGGGAGGCAGTGCAAGACAGGAGTGCCTGGCGTGCTATGGTCCATGGGGTCACGAAGAGTCGGACACGACTAAACGACTAAACAACAACATAGTATACTACAGCTTTATAGGTATGTATATTCAATGACAATAATTGTGTTATCTGGTGTCGCCTGGATATGCCAAAAAAAAAAAAAGGTTGATACTTCCTGAACACTTTTAATTACTTAGATACTAAAGAACTATCACTTACAGTGCAATCATGTCCTCAAGTTGCATAAGGATAATATTGCTACTAAGTTTCCTTATGGAACCACAGCTGGAGCTTGGTTCTCATAACTTTTACAATTTTAGACTCTGAACAGATGTATAAACAGAATTTTCAGAACTGTAGCTGAATCATGAGGTACAAGTCACCCTACACATAGGTGAAGAAAAAAGTGGGGGGGGGCATCAGAAGGAGCCTCGCATAATTCAACATAAAATTCTATTTTTATAGGAGTGTGGACGCAAGTCAGAAAACAATCTGAGTCATTTTATAGATGTACGTTAGCAGATGCTAGAATGACAAATCTCACATGTTCCATCTTATTATTATTATTATTATTATTATTATTATTATTATTATTATTATCTGAAGTTATATACCACCCTGTACCTGGAGGTCTCAGGGTTCACATAAAAAGATCACAGTATATAAGATAAAACTAAAAGCAATAACCCCCCCCAAAAAAAGAGCCACATTTAAAAAAAGGTAAGGGAAGCATGAGATTTTAAAATCCCCAAACTCACAAAATTGCAAAGCAGAGCATGGATGAGAGGGAGATTTCACCCTTCTTTCCCATCGAGTTTCATCAGATACAATGGCAACTCTGAAAAAGTGGAAATACTATCTCTAAACCTGAGCAATTAATCATTTTAATAGCACAGCCTGCTGTGCAATTCTGATATAATGCTGTACACAAAGGCAAGAAGGACTGTGGTTTCCCTGGCTCGGTATCCTTCTCACTTTAAAAAGGGAGTGAGTTTAGAAGCAAGTTTTGAAGCAATACATCATCAAAGTCTCTACAAATCCATGGCATAAACTCTAATGTATGATGGATAATCTGCTCCTTAGGAGGAAGAAGCTAGGAAGTGGCAGTCCTATAGGGTTGTGGGCTATCATCAAACAATCTATCATCAAACAATCATTTCCTCACCACACACATACAAGTTTTGTTCTCTCCCTCCCTCTCCATATGCTAGTCAAATAGTCAGTAAATAGGACATATTAAAGGAAATCAGGAAGATATAACCACAGGACAGCATTGCATGCTAAATGGGAACTACCCATTCCATATGACGACAGACATTGTAGAAGTGCCCACTGACTTAAAGCAACTGCTGAGTAGACATTACAAGCCACAAATAATAAAATTGCTTGTCTGGAACAGAATTGCTATTCTGAGTAGAGTTGCTGATAGGTCAGTGTTGCTGTAGTTATGGTGGGAATAAATAATTATTCACAGACCCTTCATTCCATGCAGACATTTTTATTTCAGACTGAATGACCACCATCACATACAATGTTAAAAGCACTTAAAATCCAAAGGGGGAGGGCCACAGCTCAGTGGCAGATCACATGTTCTGCATGCAGAAGGTCCCAGGTTCAATCCCTGGCATGTCAAGGAAGGGCTTCTACCTGGCACCCTGGAGAGCCACTGCCAGTTGGTGTATACCAAGGCTTGCCAATGAGCCCCCTGGCACAAGAGAGTCCTGTCCCTTTGCTGGTATCCCTAAAATGAGGCCTGAAAGAAGCATTCTACAGTAGCCAACAGAATAGGCTGCAGTATGGGCTTGGTTGTGCTGGGGGCAGGAGTGCTGGCCACTGTCAGAAACATTACTCTGAATCACAGTGACAGAACTCATGGCCGTTTGAGCGCCTGCCAGCCAAAGATCCTGGCTGACAGCTGGTGACAGCTCTGCATCAAACACAACTAATGATTCTCACATTGCCTCCAGTTTGTCTATACTGAGAGCAAGTGTGGTGTAGTGGTTAAGGGTGGTAGACTCTCGTAATCTGGTGAACCAGGTTCACTTCCCTGCTCCTCCACATGCAGCTGCTGGGTGACCTTGGGATAGTCACACTTCTTTGAAGTCTCTCAGCACCACCCACCACACAGGGTGTTTGTTGTGGGGGAGGAAGGGAAAGGAGAATGTTAGCCGCTTTGAGACTCCTTCGGGTAGTGATAAAGTGGGATATCAAATCCAAATCCAAACTCTTCTTTGTAAAGGTATCCACAGGCCCAAAAGGTCCGGCGATCCCTGGTACAGTATAGACAATGCTGAGCAATAGCTGATGGATGCGGAGCTAGAGGAAATGGTGGTCGGATTCAACAGACATCCTACCTTATTGACTTGTACTTGATGGTAGCCAGTGGGTGCCAGTGGGTGTACCTGTTGTGCCAATCCTTCACCACAAACACAAGACCACCAGTGTGTACGATGCATTGTTTCCACACAGCTTACTGCAGATGCCCCAACAATTTGTGTGCATTCACAGATGATTTCATGATTGATGTTCATTGGTGTTTGGGGGCTATCAGAAGTGAAACCAAGATTTGAGTGATATGATTTGGCTGCCTAAAATGCAAGGTACCACAAGAGGTTTTCATTTTTGCTTTTTAAGGGCTACTGTAATAAGTGATGGCATGCCAAGGACTGCTGAGGAAGTGATTATTTCACTCTTATTACTTACTTAGCACCAGCTATTATTCCACTGCTAATTACCTAATTAGAAGAGCTGTATGAGCTGAGCAGTGCATTGACCTCTTGTGGAGAGCTCAGGAGGGTCTCAAATTTGAGGACGGGCTCCATGCTGTTGGCTCCCCTTGAAGCGGCCAAGAGGAGCACAGTTGTTGCTTTATAGAATATCATTTAGATATATAATTTCATTTGCACGGGTGCTACTGAAGTAGACCATGCCACTACTAAACTTAACATTTTAAAATGACTCATACTTTTACTTAGCCTGTAAAAGGTAGGAAGGTGTGGTAATGAGAGTAAGGGTTCATTTTCATTGAGAATAGACTCATTTAAAATACCTGGAGGCAAAAGCACTGCAAGGTCTCTTGCTTGGGTAGTGAGGTTTGCTTTGCTTGTTTATTTTAGGCATATCAACAATGATGCATCGGGAAAACTCATCTTCTCCAATTTGACCCATTCCAAATGACGTAGATAAGGGCTAACAATATTTTGGGCCTACGATGTTGTTGGACTCCGACTCCCATCAGCCCCAGCCAGCATGGCTAATGGTCAAGGGTGGTGGATTACTATCTGATTGAAGTAAAGTAATTTCGCACTGCGCAGAATAGGGTTAATGGTGGACCCAACAATGGGATTTCCCAATGAAAGGAAAGAGTTATTGCCCAATAAATAGTGGTTGATCCGATAAAGGAACTGCCCAGAAATGCACTATGGAGCAGGGTGTCATGAGCCAATATATTTTATTCCACATGGACATGAGACTTTATCCTCTAATGCAGGCATGTCAAACTTGCGGCCCTCCAGATGTTTTGGACTACAATTCCCATCTTCCCCAACCACTGGTCCTGCTAGCTAGGGATCATGGGAGTTGTAGGCCAAAACATCTGGAGGGCCGCATGTTTGACATGCCTGCTCTAATGGAACATTCCTTCCTACTGGTAGGGAAAGCTACCAAATTTGGCTCCTTTGATTGTATTAAAACTACCTAGTTTCTGTTTATTTCCGTGTGTTTTGCCTTAGGATAGAGTCATACTTAAGAAGCAGTTGTCTTTGATGATTTCAAAGATGCGGAATTGACCACTGGGAAATAGATAGATAATTTGATTCAAACCTGGAAATGGTGGGAGAGGGCCGGAGAGTCCTCATGGTTCGCAAGGAGATCCTCCCCAGAAGCCCTCTTTGCACCTCTTCCCAAAGAGATTTGTTTAGGTCGCTCCGCCTCCCCAACTAACAGCTGGTGCACTTGGTAGCGCAGCAGCAGCATTTCCACACATCCGCCAGCTTCCAGCTAGCCCTAGAGCTTCAGTTCCAGTTGTGGATATTTTTGGGTACAGTATTTTTGGTCTGGATTGGAGAGGGAGAGGCAGAGGGGGGCATATAAAGGGTGTTTAGAGGGTGTTCCCCACTTACCCAATTTTCGCTTATGCATGCAGGGACATAATCCCCATATAGGTGGGGGGGGGCACACCTGTATGTCACATACATTGTAGGAAAATACACTTGGGTCATTTCCGTAAGCTATGTTTGCAAATGTATGTGTTAAAAACATAATGTGTGGATCATCCTTTAGACACTTCTAAAGGCCCGACTGCTATCTACCCTGAATCCAAGTATTTAAATGTAGGCATGCAGATTCCTACCAGAACAGGCAACAAGCAGTAGGCAATGCATCATTTCAGCATTGCTGGCCACTGTCAGAAACACAGCATTGTGGACAGAACGGTCCATTGCTCTGAATCACAGTGACAGATCTTATGGCCATATTAGTGCCTGCCAACAAAATATTCTAGGTGGAGCTGGTTGCAGCTCTACATAAAGCACAACAAATAACTCTTACGTTGCCTCTAGGTGCTCTGCACAGTGAGAGAAAGAGAAAACACCGGAACCAAAAACATCTGAGCATGGATAGGGGAGAAACTATTTATTAGCTCTCAAAGAAAAGTTTGGAAAAGCTACTCAATAAAGGTCTGGAGGATTCAGCTAATAGAGTGCATCCACTATACTAAAAGGAGAGGAATTTCCTGTGTTCTGCTTCAGAAAAGGAAACCACCATCAGTTCAAATGAGATGATGTGTGCAAGCAGAGAGGGTTCTTAGCTAATTAAGCGTAAGGCATCTGAAGGAAACAAGAGTTCATCCATATATTGCTAGCACAGGTGCCAACTCCCTGGGACCCTGGGTGCCCGAACACCCACAAAATACCCCATGAAGGGCCCGGGCACTCACAAATTTTGGTGTCAGGGCCATGCACGCTGCATGGCACCCACAGCCCCAGGCACCCACGGTCACGGGGTCAAGCTGGCACTCCTTGAGAATCTTACCAATCTGCATAAAGGCTTTTTTGGTCAGACACTGAGGCATATTAGAGCAAAATCATGATCAGTAGAGGAGCTGATGTTATAATCAGGCCTGGCTATCTATTTCAAACAATTATGCTTTTTTCTCCAGCATATAATAGCTGTCATTTCAAAACCATTCATAAGAATTGTATTAAACAATAGTTACTGTGAACATAACAAAAGGAAGAGGTGGTTTTGTACTGCCTACATAGGTTTTACAGTATTCAATGTATGTTCAAAATGAGGGTTCAAACTTGCGCATTAATTAGTTTCAAACTTGTGCATTAATTAGCTGCAGATGTAGCTTATTAATTAGATCAGGGACAATTTGAATCTGTAAGGGCAAATTTTACTTGGTGGGGCTAACGATTAAAAAGTAGAAACTACTTTGGTTCTAGTGTGTTATTAAAATAGGAAATTTTGCCTCTGACTAGACTTGCAAAGCAACTTGGGAGGGGGAGAGAAGGGTTAGTTTCCCTTGTCTGGTGCCATAGCCCTGATCCAAATCCCTTCCCTTCCAGAGCTGCTTTTAGTTTTTTTTAAAAAAAAAAAAGTCATGAGAAGTAGCTACCCATTTCCTGTATCACTTCTTTGCTCATGCTTGCCAAATGCAACCTGAATTTACTAGTATTTTATATTCCAGATGAAATACCGGTGAAAATAGCAGCCTGTTTTTCCAAAATTGAGGAGTAGAATTTGTTTATTAAATTGTTATGTTTTCATGCTTAAAAGAATTACATCCTTCCTCAAAGGGGCTTCTGCATTGCAACTTTGGGGAATAAGCAAATTTATGTTTAATTGATTAAGCAGCTAACAGCCTTTAATCAGTAAACAGCCCTGCTAATTAGATCTTCCTTTGAATGAATTGAATAATTTGTTTTGCACATCCTAAAGCCTATCACAACAGAGAACTTCAAAGGAAAATGCCATGTGTGGATTTCCTTTACATCTAACAACGCTGAATACATCTTTAACATTCTGGAGTTGCAGCTATAGGTATTTTCTTCTTTAATTTTTGCCAGTCTTCAAATTAACCAACACACTATAATAGCTATTCTCACATATGTAAACATAATTTATATTTCAACTTTGGGGGGCTGATTTACTCAGATTTAAAGTCCACAAGAAATCCAAAACTGAACCCCATGCCCCTTGTATCAGAACTGAGATCCGTAATCCATTCGGCAGTGATAAAGGGTTTTTTAAATTTTCATTTTCCACTTGCAACAGAAAGTAAGTGGTTATAAACCTAGCATTTTCCATAGGCTCACATATTAGTGAAATGCAGTCAGTTGCCTAATTTACGGGTTTATCTGATATCATCCTGACCCAGACAGACATGCAGCTGAAGTGATATTTCACTTAAATCCTCTGTCTGATCAAGACATTTGCCTCAACAGTGAAAAGTAATTTCCTCAGCCACAAACACACACAGTCCTAAATTGATTTGATCGTTCATTTCAAAGTCCCTATCAAGCGCTGAAATAATTTTACAAATTCCACCATCTACTGGCAAGTCTTTGTAATTGCTTCAGTGGATTCAGCACAAAACCCCTTGACAATCTGCCACCACCATCACAATATTGCTTATAGCTGATAAGTTAACCTGTAGAGCTCATACTTCTGCGGGTCACACAAGCGCAAAGTGGCAGAGGAAGTGCCCTGAGCAGCAAAGGTATGGAAAGCTGCAAATCAATCCAAAAGGAAGCACACATCAATAGTTGTTGCCATGGTAACAGGGATGCACAAGCAGAATATTATTTCTATTCATTTACAACCCGGCTCATCATTCCTAGAAAGAGATAGCAACAAGCATGAAACATGCCAATTTGCTAACGCCACTCCAGACATTGTTTATTCAATGCCTACGATCAATCGTTATAGTTATGCAAAGGAAGACAGTAAGAATACTACCCTGGGCTGGCGATATCATTGATGCTCAGGATACCTAGTGCAGCAAGCTGTCACTGTACCTCCAATTTGGGGAAGCTTTTTGAAAAGCCAACCAGAGTGGTCAGGTGTTCGGGCCTGGGTTCAAATCATGACTCAAGCCTCAACTTAAAGGTTTATACTGGGCAAGCTTCTGTGAAATGGGTCATCTTGCAAAAGTTAATTGGAGGAGGATTGAGGACAAGGTGCATTTTTTCTTCACAAATGAGCTGGCAGTGGTTGAAATTCAAAGAGCTATGAGAGGCATGCTGAAAGGGATTGATTAAACCCAAGGGCGTTTTTTTAAATGTCCCTTTGAACAGCAAACTCATCACCTAGTCACACAACCACCTCAAGTTTCAACAGTGGCTCGCCACATAGCCCAGGGCAGGGGGTTGCTGTTTCAGAAACATAAATCCCCTTGGACACAGGAAATTAAACTCATGATTCTTTGGATCAAGGTCAGATTGGGTTTTTTTCCTGCTTGATATGAAAATGGAGGGGTGCGGAAGGCAGCGGTCCCAAGGGATGATGCAAGATATTCTCAGAATGATGTGAACTTCATAGATGGTATGCAGGCACTATAAAATTTCAACCTTTGCTAAATATTTCAGGTGTTTCTTACTATTCAAAACTTTATAGCGAACTCTCATGGAGCTGGTTGTCATTTCTCCCCAAAATTTCTGCTTAACCAGATAGCTATCCTACCTAGATAAATGCAACATAAACCTTTACATATTCACACTTAAGAAATGCTCAAGTATCAGTCTAGCAATGCTGACATTCTTCTCTTTTCTGGGTCAACAGAGCACCTTGTTGTGCACACATGCACAAAGGTAACCTTCCAACAACCCTTCATATAGCTTGGCTTTAGTGATTTAGTGGGGGGGAATCCATTTTGCCACTAGTTACAATACTGGATATGTGGAAGCATCACGGCTACTTGTCCCATTAGCAAGCATGCCCTGCCATCTGTTTTTGGAAACGCAGCTTTGTAGACAGTCTTCCTGGCAGTGCCAAGTGAGGCAAGCAATCAGAGTGGAGAAACATGCAGCTTCCAAACCTTACAGCTGAGGTGGAAGAACTTGGGCAACCTTCCAAGGGCTGCCTGCCAGTTGTGGGTGGGGCCAGGGGCAAAAGTGGGTGGAGCAACAGATGTGATTCTTAACCTTCATACAGTAGGCAACTTTCCAGCCATACAAAAGACAGAGGTTCTGGGCACATACCTCTATCCAGGCAAGCAAGAGGCACCAGCACACTTCAAGGCACCAGGCAAAGCACTTGAGGAAGCTGTGGGACTGGGGTGGAGAGGGGTGTGGATGCCAAAGAGCCCTGGTAGTCAGATAGAGGGCCTGGATAGCTCAGTTGGTTACCCTGTGGTGCTGGTAATGCCAAGGTTGCAGGTTTGAGCCCCATAAGGGACAGCTGCATTGGACTACAGCCAGGGGTCAGCAAACGTTTTCAGCAGGGGGCCGGTCCACTGTCCCTCAGACCTTGTGGGGGGCCGGACTATATTTTGAAAAATAATATGAACGAATTCCTATGCCCCACAAATAAGCCAGAGATGCATTTTAAATAAAAGGGCTGGATTTAGAAGGCGATTGGGCTGCAGCCGGCCCCTGGGCCTTAGTTTGGGAACCCCTGGACTAGACAATCCTCAACAGTGCTTTTTTTCTAGAAGAATAGGTGTCGGAACGCACCATGAAGTTGTTACAGTAAGTGTCACACTTTTTAACAACAACAAAAAGAGGTGCCAGTACTACGTACCCTTGCCTACCCCCCTGAAAAAAGCACTGATTCTCAGGATGCCTTCCAGCTCTATGATTCTTTGATTATAAGAGAGAAGAACATAGAGAAATGTCATGAAGATGGGGGCAATGAAAGCAGGAGAAACTGGAACAGCAGTAAGGGAAGCCAGCAGCAGACAAGTGTAGAAAATCCACATCCACTTGTTTATCAATGAGTGGGAAGAATAATTTCCCTTAGGACATGAACTTGTCGGAAACCAGCATAGCTATCAATTACAAGCCCGTGCTTCAGAGCTCAGAAGTACTTTTTTAAAACCTTCAGCATTTTTCCTTGTGCTTCCTCTCCTGTAGCAAAATGGCACAAGTCTAGCTTGGTTGTCATCTCTTGTGATAGAAATGTTTGAACAGGCCTGTGAGGAGTTCCGCCTGTTTCTCTCAATAGCTCTGAATGGGCCTGCTCTTCCCGGTACCCTTACACTGACACAACAAATAGTGGGCGAGTAAGTCATGAGAGACACACACTGGTCTTCTGTGAGGACCATATTCCTAGGTTGCACATCAGAGCAAAGCCAATGTACCAATGTACCAAGCTTCATCAATCAATCACATGGGGAGATTTCACTTCCGTGAAAAAGCCATGCATGGCCAACCTCCACAAAAGCACTGGGGGAAGCACATCCTCATTTATATTCAAGAGTAGCAGTGTACATTTGTTATACTTATGTAAAGAGAACAGCTTATGTTCTGCAAAGATTCATTAAAAATAGATCACTGCAGACAATTAAAAACAACACTTCATGTGGCCTTTTCTTTGCCTCCAGCAAGGCTTTGCAATCTATTTATAGGACAGGAAATGTTAATTAGATATCATTTAGTGAAGTCCCATGGATGCAGCAGTCATTTTTTATGGAGATGAACTGTGTGCTTCCCCTTCCCCCTTCCTCTTTTAAAAAACATTTTCTTGATATCACTACCAAAAAATGCATGTATGCAAGCAAAAATGGGAAGAAAAATTGCTGAGGGCCAAAAAAAGAATTTGCAAGCAGGTATGAAAATGCAGCAAACTAAACTGAAGATTTGAGAAATGAGAAACTGAAACTTTGCAGATCCAACCATCCCTGTCCTCAACCTGTTTTCTCATAAACAACTTCCTTTTTTATCTGTGGGACTTTGTCACTAGTAATTGGCTTTGGGAGGTTGAACCTAAGTTTGTAAAGCTTATGAAGATACAAATAACTTTTAACTGTAATGATCCCTGACATGAAAGTGCTGTTCCATTAAAGGAGACAATCCCCTCTAACCCTTTTTAATTAACTCTCTTTTTTCTGAAAGAAATTAGGGGAGGGGGGATGCAGTCTTCCTAGTCCTGTTTAAATGGGAACACCATTTTGAAATGTTAATCTCCAAGTGGCATTAATGCTTGCATGATCTCATTTGCTCTCTCCAGTGGTCTAAGGAAACAGGTGCTCAGTCTTTCTTCTGCTTGGTTGGCTAGATTAAAATACATAAAATGCAATGAAGAGATTAAAATTGCTGCGTTTCACTCAAAGCCACATCTAGCTAAAATGTCCAGTTCAGCAGGCACTTGCCGTTCCCCACAGATCAATCAGGCACTGCTTTGTGGCAAGGATTTTTCCAAGCTCATCTGAAAAATACCAAGCAGCATAAAACTGAGATTAGGTGGAAGCCTCCGTTGGTAACCATTTCTTTAAATTAATGTACTCCAGTGCCCAAGCAGTAGTAATAGGGAGATGCTAATGCTTTAAAAAACTCCACTTTAGTCAACTGTGTCTATTTAAGGCAACTGTATATAGAGAGAAAGAGGTGCATAAAACAAACCTTCTCTTTTATGGTCCAATAAGTGGTGCTGTGTTTCTAACACATGGTGATTATGAAGGCATTAGAACAGTTTCTTCCAAATCACCACTCAATCTCTTCAGTTGCATTGAAGCTGGGCTAAATGTGAGCTTAACTGTGTGAATACAATCATGGTGCACCAACAAGTACAAAACAAGAAGCCAGTGTGGTGTAGTGGTTAAGAGCGGTAGACTCATAATCTGGGGAACCGGGTTCGCGTCTCCGCTCCTCCACATGCAGCTGCTGGGTGACCTTGGGCTAGTCACACTTCTTTGAAGTCTCTCAGCCCCACCCACCTCACAGGGTGTCTGTTGTGGGGGAGGAGGGGAAAGGAGATTGTTAGCCGCTTTGAGACTCCTTCGGGTAGTGATAAAGCGGGATATCAAATCCAAACTCTTCTTCTTCTTCTCTGCAGCGCCACAAATCCAACTCAGTGGTGTAACATTGGAAAATGATCACTTCTCCTACCTAGACAGTTACCTTTCCACAAGGGCCAACACTGATGCCGAAATCCAGCATCGCCTGAGCTCTGCAAGTGTGGTTTTCTCCCGATTGAAGTGCAGAGTGTTTGAGGACCGGGACATTCGCAGGGAAACCAAAATGCTTGTTTACAAAGCTATTGTACTACCAACCTTACTATATGCTTGTGAAACATGGACCACTTATAAACGCCATCTCCAACTCCTCGAAAGATTCCATCAACGGTGTGTCCAAAAAATTTTACACATCACTTGGGAAGACAGGTGAACTAATATCAGTGTACTGGAAGAAGCAAAGATCACCAGATTCTTCAACATCAACTTCGTTGGACTGGTCATGTTGTGTGGATACCTGATGATTGTCTTTCAAAGCAACTACTCTATTCCGAACTTAAAAATGGAAAGCGTAATGCTGGTGGTCAACAAAATAGGTTTAAAGACTGTCTCAAGGCAAATCTAAAAAAATGTAGTATAAATACTGACAACTGGGAAACACTGGCCTGCGAGCGCTCAAGTTGGAGAAGAGCCTTTACCAAAGGTGTCATGGGCTTGAAGAAACTCGATCTCAGGACTCAAGGGAGAAACGTGCTGAGAGGAAGGCACGCTTGGCAAATCCACACTGTGATCAACTCCCGCCTGGAAACCAATGTCCCCACTGTGGAAGGACGTGTGGATCCAGAATTGGCCTCCACTGTCGCTTACGGACCCATTGTTAAAATCGTGTTTATGGAAGACAATCTTACTTGGCTATGAGTGATCGCCAAAGAAAGAAGAAGAAGGTGCACATTTGTTATGTAAAGAGCAGCACTACGGAAGCCTGAGTAACCTCTCCAGTGCTGCAATTTGCATTTCAAGGAAAGCCTCCCTAAGTTGGCGCCAATGGGAGCTTCCCCTGAAATGCAAAAAAGCAGCCATGGAGAGGCAACGTTTTCAGGATGAGAAAACTTTCCTTTACCCCCATGGTCCTGAAGTTGCTCCGGCTTTCCCTTGGGTTCTGTTCACATAACAAAATACTTGCATGTTTGATTGCATCTAGCTTGCCTGTTTCGCTTCTACATTTCTGGCATATCCCCTCACCTTCCTCCAGTTTAAACTGGAGCAAATTTTGTGCTTTGTAAAGCACAAGGAGGAAAATGAAAAATAATTTTAGCTATTCTCACTATTGACACGACTTCTCTTTGGGCGGAGAGGGGTTAAACTCATGAAATTTGTCCCACTGTGTTTCAAGGTTTCTCAGTGAAAAAAGGCTCTCTAGGTGAGAAGGGAAAGGCTTCCTGCCTCATTGTTTACATTTACTCTGCCTGAGGAAAAAAAATGAAAGTGTCAAAGGGTCCAAGAAGCAAACAGTAATACTAGTCATGCGTTCTGTAGATATTTGGAGACTTGCAATATTGGTGCCCCTTATTTCGAACAGGAAGATTTGATGGGGTAAAAGAATTGCAGGAAACAAGATGGATGAAACGCACAACTCAAGGTCGCTTGACTCTTGGCAAAACAGATAATAGCTGATTCTTTGGGGAATGATAATTCACCTGAACATGAAGGAACATATTTCAGCTCAAATTTCTCTCTTACCCCCCTCCCCCTCTCTCCCTCATCTGACAATGTAATCGTATTACTAAAAAAATCCAAAAAAAAACAGCAGAGTTATCTCTAAAAGGGGAAACTCACAGCTCTATAGCAATATTAAAGAACTCATATTTGACCAAGATAGTTTGTAAGGGAAATGACTTAAACACAAGAAACAGCGATCCAGAAGCTTTTCAGGAAAATGGAAATTGGCATATTTAGTGAATAAGATTAAAAGTCTGTGGGAAGAATGAACAGAAAATAGAATGCTTCCATTAGGTTACCTTAAGATCCCATGAGCTTCCCTGGGGGTGCTTCCAACCTCTCTTAAAAGTCCCACGGCTCCCAGAGTGTGTGCAGCTATAACATCTCTCATCCCACTTCTCCCTTCGCTTAACACATCCCCCCATTTCCCATAGCAAAATAGGATTCTAATACTGCCTTAGTGTCAAGAAACATGGAGGGAATAGATTGGTTGTGACGCCGTAAGTCTCTGTCCTAATATTCAGTATATCATTTCACTTCAGTTTAAAATGAATTTTGTAAATTCCTGATGCCTTGAAACAGTCTGCCTGGTATTATTTGCTTCATTGTTGAACTGTTGCCTATGATCTTGCAGAAATTGTAAAAGAGAGAAAATGAGAATATGAACTGAAATCAAAATCATTTCAATTATGGAAGATTCATTCCACTCTGTAACTTCTCACTTAGAAACCCACAGTACTTTGAACTCTTAGCCCACCTCTGTTAAATGCTTAAAATATGATTAGGCCTGCTTCTCACTTTTGCATTCCTATTAATGTATGGCAGGTATGGTAAACCTTCAGCTCTCCTGATGCTGCAAAACTGCAGCTCCCATCAACTCCAGCAAGCATGGCCAATGGCCGGGGATGATGGGAACTGTAGTTCAGCAACATCTGGAGGGCCACAGATTTTCCATACCTGGTGGACAGTTCCTTCAAATAGTAGAAATCAGGTAGAAGCGAATTTCCAGGAAAAGCTTTGCCGCTTGATTTTGAAAACTGTATAAAATGAAGGAGACATAGACTGCAGCTGTAAGGTGCAATACAACAGAGACCTGTTCCTCTAAGTGAAATATGACCCTTAAAAAAAAAAAACAACCAGCCGCTAGCCATGTACTGTGTATTATGGGCTTGAGGAAGATTGAAGAGGCATCTACAGAGCTTGCTTCTGCCACTGGGCACAAATGATCCACTGGATCCTTTCACTTTCATGCTTCTATGACTTGAAGTAACCTCTTTTGTTTTGCTTTCATAAAACCCTGGGAAAGAAATGAAATCATTGGCTTGGATCCTGCATAAAAAATAGTAATAATTTTTGGCTTGGATTTCTGCTTATGCAATGTACCTTTCCTATTTCCACCACTACACACAGCACATTCCACACGGTTCTAGTTGTTCTGCAGAGCCGGCTCACCCATAAGGTGGGATGCAGCAGCCACCGCAGGCAGTGGAAGCACAAGAAGCAGCATCCCACCCGCCCGACCACTTCTATTACCAGTGGAACACTTGCCAAGTTTCTATGAAAGAGGGCATTCTGCCACTGGCAGAAGTGGTGGGGCAGGCAGGGGGCAGCACAGGGGGCAGCACAGGTAGCAAAATGGGATGGGTCACCCCTGAGAGTGTCCCAACCCACGCAGGTCGTTGTGGGAGGTGGTTACTGGGGAGGAGGGGCAGGAAAGAGCCACACACACTCTCTACATCAGCAGAGTGGTGCTGATACCTCTCTAGATCCAGCCCAACCTTATTTTCATTTTTATATAAAAATACAAAAGCATTCTAAAGCGAAAGCGAAATGGATGGTTCTAAAGCCCTGCAAAGGAGATTACAACTATGCAGCTGGAGCTGCATAGAAAGGAATTATTATCAAATTATAATATTCCCTTCCATTCTTCTCCAAACATTCATGCATCACAGTGCTCTCCTACTCTGTGGCACAAATTTAATCACAGAACATTTTAATCCATTTTATAGAATGCAGAGAGATATGTGCCTGCCTTATTGATCAAAGACGCTACGGATTTCTTATTTTTACTTTATTTTAATTTTTTAGATTAAAAGAGTTGAGTTGCACAAAGAAATAAATGTGAGCGGATTTAGACAGGCAGTCCTCTTCAGTAATACAACATATGCTTACTATTGTCAGTAAATCATGAACTCCAGCCAGATCCTCATACATTGCCAAGGTGGGGGTGCAGGTTCTATGCAGAAGCTGCTTAAAAGTTTTCAAGGCAATGTATACAACTCAATGGGGAGGCAGACTTATTTAGCCTTCTGCCATATCAAGCCCTGAGTTGCTCCAGCCTGGTTTGCAACTGCAAGAAACTACAGAGAAATTATTTTATACCACGCTTCATTGTGCACTGACATACTGATGGTCACCCCACTACACAAGAGGTTGGCAAGCTGTGGCTGAATTTTACGCGGGCTTCCATGAAATTTGCAAGGAGGGTAGAGGGGATGGCACAGAGAGGGAGGGGGGAATGGGTGCTCCGCCCCTTTCCAGTTCTGGTTCCACCCTAACATAATGACCC
Organism: Zootoca vivipara; assembly: GCF_965207765.1. NCBI lineage: Eukaryota > Metazoa > Chordata > Lepidosauria > Squamata > Lacertidae > Zootoca > Zootoca vivipara. The sequence goes on along the minus strand of NC_142591.1, from coordinate 34,561,889 downwards.
ATGCTATTGTCTACATTTCAGAAGAACGTTCTATCATTTGTATCACAGCATCCAAGTTTAGAGTTGCAGGTGGACAACCTGGATGTAATTTATTGCTTACGAAAAGAACCAGAATGCCTCTCTCGGAGTAATGGCTAGACTCTGCTTGTTCAGCAGATACCGATAGCAGTTAAAGCTCCAGTCCTTTAATTAGTCACTAGCTATGCAGTCACAGTTCACAGAATACAAAAACATTCATCGGTGGCCGTTCTTTCTGATGTCAATCTGCCAGCAAGCTAGGATATGAATAAATTTCTGATGTAGCAGTTAAGGTTTTAATTAAAAGCACTGTAATGGCATCTGTTCACACAGCGAGCTCAAGGCAATGAAAAGTATCATTGAAGTTTGAAATGCAAAGGGAAAAATTTGTTTTGGAGTCATGTAAGTGAAATTCAAAGGAATAGGGGAAGAAGGCACTAAATATTGCTACAGCTATTGCAAGAGGAAGACACCCTCTCCTGAGGCCTACTAAGTCAATCAGCTTCCCTGGAAAAAGATAGCAGCTCTTTAAGGGTCAAGTCTTACATTATGAAAACAGAATGGATCTGCACTCCCCCTGTGGTCACCTCCTTCCACATTACGTCAGCAGCAGTAAAACATAGCAAAAAAAAATCATCTACAACAGCAACATCATTATTTCACACTAGATTCCCACTACTGAGTTTCCCACTTTTTACTTTATGCAGTTGTCCCAAGTAAAAAGCATGAGCCATGTTTAAAGCAAGGGTTGATGTCCTGTTAAACAGGGCAAGCTCAAGATATTTTGCTGCCTGAAACAAAAGACAGTCCCAATACATTGCTCCAAGTTGGTGTGGCTCATTTGACGTCAACACAAAACGGAGCCTTCACTGTTATAGGCCCGTTCCTGTGGAATTTTCTTCCAATGAAGATTCAGCAGCCTCCTTCTATATCAACCTTAAAACGTTTGAAGAAGACTTTTGGTTGCCACCAGGCTTATGAAGACAGTTAAGAAAAACATGTGCCATAGTAGTCAGATGGTGATCTCTTCTCATTTTTGTATTGCTCATATTTTATTTTAATTACTGTAAACCACTTTGGTGTTGTTTTAATGAAATCGCCATATGCGTTTTTTCTGTAAATAAATAAAGGCAAACCAGACTGGGAGTTGGATCTTCCTGGTGATGGGGCAGCATCCCCCAATGCATCTGAAGCAACAGGGTAGTTTAGGGGCCCATGGTAGGGACCAGGTGGCATACACTCAACTTTGTACCACATCAAAGAGGGATGGCTAGGGAGCTCTAGAGAACAAGTCACTGAGGCTGCTGTTGCTGCATTCCCATCCTCCCCAAATCTGCCACCTGAGGTGGTTGACTCACTCTGCCTAATGGTAAAGCCTGTTAATATGACATCTAGATTCATGCCCAAACAATCTTGGTTTAGGTTAACTACCGTTGTGGCATTTGTACAGAGCCCCCAGTCGTTTCACAGACTATTGACCCGTACACCACTGCTTTATTCTTCCGCTGCCACCAACCAGGTTTCTTCTGGTGAAATACTGAGTCTCAGTCAGGTTGTAAAGTCAACAACGAAGATTAAAGTTTATTGAAGAACAAACAAGTTATAAATATGTTCAGAACGGTTTCTCAAATGCGCGCCCTTAACTAGATGTGGCACTATCTCACACTGTCACACTCTTCTCTCTCAGTTCTATCCCTGTCTCTCACTCTAACTGCCACAACCGCTATGTTTGACTTTTTCTCCTCTGTCTGACCCTCACTCCTCTATCTCCCCATGGTAAACCCCTGGGCTGAGCCTCAAAACCAGGTAGGCTCCACCTCTGAGCTTTCTCATTGGTCAATCTACATTAACCATTTCCACCCCCCTCTACAAACATAATCACAAGGAATGGGCAAACGCCACAACCGTATTGGCCTGAATATAAGCCTCACTTTTCCCCCAAATTCTGACCGTGAAAAGTTAAAGTGCGGCTTATATTCTCAACCTTACAATATGCAGCTAGGAGCACAGCAAAGTGGTGGCCGCCCCGCGCCTAGTCCCCCATCCTCTCCCCCAAGGCTAGGAAGGTAGATAGGAAGGAAGGGGGAAAGCCGCTGGCAACGCAGTGTGGCTCCCCCACCCCCCACCCCAAGTATGAAGCCAGGAGCAGTGAGGAATGAAGTGGCTTATATTTGGGGGGGTTCGTTTTTTTCTTTCCCCCCCCCTCCAATTTTAAAGATGCAGCTTATATTCAGGTGTGGCTTATATTCAGGCCAATACGGTATATAAAACACTGGCATTGTTCCCCTATGAGTGTCAACAGCAATGACACGCTGAAATGAAATGCAAGCATAAAAAAATAAATAAAGAGCCACCTTGCCAAATATGTAAAGCCAGATAACAACAAACACATTTCCATTTACATCTGTGTTATACGGGTACATTTGCCTGATTGACTGCAGTTCTTAGTTGAAAGTACACTTAGCCACAAACACAGGGTTAAATCTGCATGATATGGGAAAGAAGGCAAGGATTGTGAGCAAGGATGTATGACCAACACTTACTTTGCACACTGATATGTCTTTTCCAGCATGAATACTAATCCTATTTGGGGGGGGGGGTCACAGGGACCACAACAGAGCAGTTCCCTTTAGCCAGGCACATAGACTTGTGTGCCACACACCCTGCAGAATTTCCCTTTTCCTTCTCCTTTTTTCTAAACTAAAAAGACCCAAATGTGGTAACCTTTCTTTACAGCACAGTTTATCCAACCCCCTTAATCAATCCAATTGACAGTATCCTTTTTTAGATGAGGTAACCAGAACACTACACAGTCACCCAAGCATGATGTATCCATATGTTTGTATACAGTAATGGCATTATGATAATGACAGCATCATTTCCTGTTCCTTTCCTAATCATGCCTGACGAGATTTGCCTTTTTACAGCAACTGCACACTACTCAACATGGAGCTAGCTAGAAGTCCTTTTGGCTAAATAGAAGCCCTCAGATGCAGCTGAGACATCATCTTTGCTCAGACAAGTGTCTTTAGGGAAGAGGAACCTTAATCTAATGAATAGAATTCAAGTATTGCCACCCAACTTTCATTGTATTATCACTATTGTTATGTACAGGTAGGATTTATTAACTTCCTCAGTAATTTGTCCATCAAAACAGCTAGGAATAGGACAGATAAATCCAAGCTGTCAATTAATAAACCAGATAATTTTTTCCCTTTTTTAGAGACGGGACAGTGTACTGTTTTTTTTAGAAGTGTGAAGATAAAAGGCCCTGCCATCATTAAGGGTTCATTGCTGCTGATTATGTTAATAGCAGAAAATAACCCCAAGCTCTTGGTGGTGCATTAAAAATCATAATTAAATTTTGGAATCAAGGAGGAGGGTGTTAAACATTAATCTGCTGCAATTTTTCACCACCAAAAATGAGCTTTGAAGGAATCCACATGAAAATACTGCAGACTGCATTCAACATAATGCTATGTAAATGTTGCATCCGTGCAATAATTTCTACTTGCTCTCCTCCTCCAGCACAACCACAAATGTGTTCTAGGGGCTCCGACCCACCCACCCATTATTATGACAAACTGCTGCGAATAAAGGTCTACACCAGGCATCCCCAAACTTCGGCCCTCCAGATGTTTTGGACTACAATTCCCATCTTCCTTGACCACTGGTCCTGTTAGCTAGGGATCATGGGAGTTGAAGGCCAAAACATCTGGAGGGCCACAGTTTGGGGATGCCTGGTCTACACTTACACTCTGCAACTTTCTTGTCCTTTCTTTGTTTCACGTACTTTGTTGGGCATCCTAGAGATTTTGGAGGAGGAGCCATGGGCATGAATAAAACAACAGTGAGGCTGAGGGTCTCGGTTACAACCTTCCCAGGTGCTTTAAACTAAAGCGGGGAGAGCAATTGGTTGATCTGGCCCCAAACCAGGCTAGCTTCTGTACCACAGATCCAGACAGACAGCTTTCACTGAATAAGGTAGTGCAGCAGGAACGCAGAACCCCTTACATCACGGGTGTCAAACACAAGGCCCGGGGGCCAAATCCGGCCCGCCAGACCTCGTCATGTGGCCCGCCGAGCGCCCCAGCCAGCGGGACCCAGCAGCGGGACCTTGCTGCTGAAGCGCCGCGCCGACAAAGCGCCGACAAACAGCTGGGGCCGGGGGGGTTAGAAAGGCGGCCAGAGCAGCGCTGTGTGGAGCGCCCCGAGCCACAGCAGGAGAAGGAGGAGGCAGCTTGCCGGGTCAGCGCCCGGCAGCGCCGCACGGAGAGTCCCGAGCCTCTGCGACGCAGCAGTGCTCTGTAGCACTTTGAATCCTCCTCCTCCTGCCACGGCTCGGCGCCTGGAAACGGCTGCTGCTGAAGCACAGACAAAGCACCCAGCAGCGCCGTGTGGAGGAGGAGGAGGAGGATTCAAAGTGCTACAGAGCACTGCTGCGTCCCAGAGGCTCGGGACTCTCCGCACGGCGCTGCCGGGCACCGACCCGGCAAGCCACCTCCTCCTCTTGCCTCACCTCCTCCTCCTCCTGCTGCGGCTCAGCCTCATGAACGTGAGCTCAGCAGCAGCTCAGCCTCACGAATGTGCAACTCTGAGGCTTTACGCACTTCTCCTAAAACGGACACCTGCTGCCTCACGCTGCACGGGAAATGCTTTTTGCCCCTGGGTCCCTTCGCGCTCTTTTCTGGCGCTGAATCAAGGCAGCGACCCCCCCTTCCCTTTCTTTCTTCCTCTCTCTCGTTCTTATTCTTTCTTTCCCTCTCCTTCCTTCCTTCTTCATCTCTGTCTTCTCTCCCTCTTTCTTTTTATTTCCTTCTTTATTCCTTCTTTCCTACTCTTCTTTCTCTCACCTCTTTCCTTCCTCTCTCCCTCCTGCTCCCTCTTTTCTTTCTTCCTTCCTTCCTTCCTTTCTTCCTTCCGTCCTTCCCATCTTTCTTCCTTTCCCTCATTCTTATTCTTTATTTCCCTCTACTTCCTTCTTTCTCCCTTTCCGTCTTCTCTCCCTCTTTCTTTTTCTTTCCTTCTTTATTCCCTTCCTTATTTCCTACTCTTCTTTCTCTCCCCTCTTTCCTTCCTTCCTCTCTCCCTCCCACTCCCTCTTTTCTTCCTTCCTTCCTTCCTCCCTCTCCCTCTCCCTCTCCCTCTCCCTCTCCCTCTCCCTCTCCCTCTCCCTCTCCTCAGAAACATAGGATGCTGCTTTATACTTCTGGCCCTTAAACCCTGGAACCAGGAGAGCAGCTCCAGTGAGTCAACCTCAGCCAGTCCCTTTGGTGAAGGGTGGTGGCTCACTGGCAGAACATCTGTCCTGCATGCAGAAGGACCCCAGCATCTCCAGGTACTAGTAGCTCTGCAAAGGTCCTGCATGAAACCCTAGCGAGCCTCCACCACCCAGTGCAGTTACCAAAAATCATTTTTCAATAAATTGTACAATAATTGTACATTTGAATATCTACTTGCCATTATTCTGACTATGTTTCTGCTTTCAGAGCTAGTTATTACTTACATTATTACAAAAAACAGTAATAATTGAATGCAGTGACAATAATTTATGATAATAAAGAGTGGACACATAGTCCTACAGATACAACCGGCCCTTTGAGGGTGACCAAACTGCTGATGCGGCCCCCGATGAATTTGAGTTTGACACCCCTGCCTTACATGCTGTGCTGCAGGAATGTTTGAATGACATCTGGAGAGGTTTTCAAAAAGGACACAGCACCAAGGGAGATTTTTATGCTCTTGCTTTAGCATGCTGCCATTGGTTTTGCTGTTGCCTGGCTGCAGGTGTAAAGAAATAAAGAAGCCATAATCACCCAATGATGTTCCCAGGGCAGAGAAAGAAAAATCAATACAAACTTCCTCAGTACCATACTGAGTAGTGTGGAGAATCATGTGCTGGGAGCCATCAGAAGCTGTAATGCCAGCATCGCTTATTACCAAGTAATAAGGCAGCCAACGACTGAATGCGGATATTCTGACAGCTATTCATTGTTTACTCTTTCCGTTCGCCCCATAATCAAACACACACACACACAGGGGTGAGCCTACAGGCTTCATTGTGAGAGACTAACATTGCTGGTGGTTGTTTTCACTTAACACACAATACTACTGGACAGCAAATCCTTTCAGAGGAAAGCCAGGTTAGGCAGCTTCCCTTGGAAAACACTTACGGTATTCTTTTATCTCACAGTGCCAGAGCAATTTCCCAGGGTTTCTGTTTAGCACAAAGCATTATTATTTTTGTCCTCCAACAGCTCTTACCCAAGCAATAGGGCAGGCATTCCCAAACTGCAGCCCTCCAGATGTTTTGGCCTACAACTCCCATGATCCCTAGCTAACAGGACCAGTGGTCGGGGAAGATGGGAATTGTAGTCCAAAACATCTGGAGCGCCGAAGTTTGAGGGTGCCTGCAATAGGGCAAGTAAGGTTTCTTATCACACTTGTTTACACAAACAGAAAAAACCTCAGGTTGTGGCAAAAATCACGAGCTTGCTATTGCTATGCTGAATATGCAGCCTTCTAACACATACAGGTAATCCCAGGGTGTTTTTAACAGCACAACACTTTCTTTCTAGTCGCCACATTTTCCTGCATATTTTTAAAATGAAATTTGAAACAAAATGGCTTGGTTACTGTGGCGTTTGCCCATTCTTTTGGAAATGTCTGTACAGGGGGAGAGAAAGGGTTAATAGGTAGACCAATAGAAAAGCCCAGAGGTGGAGCCTAAAGGTAAAGGGACCCCTGACCATTAGGTCCAGTCCATAGCTGCCAAGTTTTCCCTTTTCTCGCGAGGAAGCCTATTCAGCATAAGGGAAAATCCCTGTAAAAAAGGGATAACTTGGCAGCTATGGTCCAGTCGCAGACGACTCTGAGGTTGCGGCGCTCATCTCGCTTTATTGGCCAAGGGAGCCGGCAGACAGCTTCCGGGTCATGTGGCCAACATGAGTCAGCCACTTCTGGCAAAACCAGAGCAGCGCACGGAAATGCCGTTTACCTTCCCGCCGGAGCAGTACCTATTTATCTACTTGCACTTTGATGTGCTTTCGAACTGCTAGGTGGGCAGGAGCTGGGACTGAACAACGGGAGCTCACCCCGTCGCAGGGATTCGAACCACCAACCTTCTGATCAGCAAGCCCAAGGCTCTGTGGTATAGACCACAGCGCCACCCGCATCCCTGCTTTTAAAAGCCTACCTGCTTTTAAAAGGCTTAGCCAGTTGGGAAGACAGTTGGAAACAGAGAGGCAGTTAGTTTGGTTGGTTTCTTGTGGGTGGGAGGCATAGGAGTCAGAGTGGGTTAGAGACAGAGGGGAGACAGAGAGAGTGAATCGGATTACAGTGTTTCCAAGTATTTAAAACTTGTTTGCGTCCACAATAAACTGGAATCTTTGTTAATACGTTGCAACCTGACTGAGTCTGAATATATTACCGGGGAAACCTGGTTGGTGGCAGTGGAAGAGAATAGACGTGGTGGTGTTGGAAGCCAAAAAATGGCTTATCTTCTGAGTTAGGCCAATCAAACTCAGAGACAAGGAGTTAGGAGTCCATTTTGTTTATTATTGCAAAGCAGTAGGATTACACTCGAATCTTTTCGCAAAACTGCAACCCCGCCCAACGTGGGGCAGAGGAATTTATAACATTTCAGACAAAGGATTTCAACTTTAACCAATCAAATACATCTTTACTTCATTTCATATTTCAATTTTAACCAATCATATAAATTATTACCTCATTTCATGTTTAACACGCATGCGCAATAGGCATTGCTAACTAAACGTTGATTCCCACCGTGACCTGTTACATTGTGACCTGTGTTACGTGTACCATGTAACAACTTATGTTCTAGCTTATGAATTGCATCTTTGTGATTGACGTATTAGATGACCTTCTATCCCAGTAGGGACGGCTTCTTGCTAAATCATCAGTTTCTTTAAAGCATCAGGTTACCATAACTCTTCTAATATAAGCATATTCCAAGATTTATAAGGATTTACATTATCACCTTAATTGTGGCCCTTTGGGTCACTGCTACAACCCCTTTGGGTCAGTCCTCCAGGATCTAATGAGGATGAGAGCATGGGTGAGTAGTTGTGGATTAGAGACTGGAGAAGTCAGTGTGCATGAATTAACCTGGTTTCCAGATGAGAGATGCAACGATGGAGAGCTATGTCTGTGGTGACAGCACGCATGCAGCCCACATATGCACATCCAGTGTGATTGGTGAACATTTTGTGATTGTACTATTCTATATTGTTTTGAAATTACTTTTGTCTTGTTTGGGGGTGGGGCTTTTTTATATTAATATGCTGTTCACTGCTTTGGGGGTATTTGGTCCAGAAGGTGGTACATTGATAAGCCATAACCTAACTAACATGTCCAAAAAGGAACTACTTCCAGTTCAAATTTGTCCCACTACAAAATGAATTAGTTCTAAGCTTAAAGACCCGAAGTGTCTAAATGATGATGATGATGATGATGATGATGATGAAAACATGTAAGAGAATGAACTTGAAGATGAACTGGAAATCACTCCAAGTTCTACCTTAAAGCCAACTTCATTCACGTTCAGTTCACCATCAATTATGGGAACTACCTTAGATATCTTTGAATTAAGGTGATTCTGTTAACCTCATTAAATGAGTTCATTCCCAGCAATGCTCAGTGTACATATATGTTCTTGCCCTTCCCATTCTGAGATTCGGCATAATAGAATATAAGAAATAATATTCAAATATTTTCAAAATGTAATCAATTAATCATGAATTTATTAACTGGATACAAGCCAGTTGATCAATCAACCAAAAAAATATATTGAGCCAATCCTATTAATAAAAATTTAGCCTTGCATTAATATTCAGTGTTTTCATTATTTTTTTGTTGCAGAGAAAATATATCTTCTTTAAGCTGCTGTCACAGAGTGGTAAACATGCTGCTTGGACCATCAGATATTGCTTTTACTGGATTCAGTGTAGCAGAATTGAAAACAGAAGATTAAGTCATAGCATCCCTCTGCTTTTCATTTCCCTTCATTCTCCCTGAGTTTCAAACATGGTTAGGAAAAAAAGGTACAACAAAAACCCCTCCTCCTCCTCTGCAAAGTTAAGGGACTACAAAAGTTAAGGGAGGGGGAAGTACAGTTGTACCTTGGGTTACAAACTTAATTCGTTCTGGAGGTCCATTCTTAACCTGAAACTGTTCTTAACCTGAAGTTCCACTTTAGCTAATGGGGCCTGCCGCTGTGCCGGCAGCACACGATTTCCATTCTCATCCTGGGGCAAAGTTCACAACCCTATTTCCGGGTTAGCGGAGTTTGTAACCCAAAGTGTTTGTAACCCAAGGCACCACTGTACAAGAATACAACTGCTTAAGCTCTGAAGTGTGTTCAGTTGTCAAATCAGGAATTATTTGTAGGTATTCTAACAAAACACCATGAATGTGTACTCTTATGAAAAACACGATTCCTATCATTCTTTATCAAAGTTCTAGACACAGCCTGATCACATGCATGATTGCTCAAAAACTAGCCCAGCTTTTGTTGAATGAGATTTACTTCAAAAGAAAACAGCTATGAGACTGCAGCTTCAGCTTTCAAGCATGTGATCTTGCCTGCTTACTATCCTTGCATGCACACAGTGCTGTGTACACATTAACAACTTTAAATACAGCCAAGTCATTCTTTTTCTCAATTTGCATAGAAACTGGCTTGAGAGAAAATGCGTCAAAATGCAGTATTTCATAAGAAATGACAGGATAGATTCAGGATAAATATGAATTATGGCTAATGGCTTGTGAACACCACTTCCCAAACCAGTGGGATGCAGAGCAGATGGGAGTGTGTGGATAGCCCAGAAAAAGCCAACACAGAAATCTGTTTCTTGTCAATAATAGACAGAAATACTTCTGCAGTGGCATGACGAAATCTAGGATTATGCTTCCAGTTTGAGTAAATGTTCTAGTTAGGTGCATAACACCATGTTTGAATTGTTAGAGCAATCAGTTAGTATTGCATTCTTGTTCAGGAGATATATTAATTTCAAAATGGGAAATTTGATGTGCATCGGTGATTTAAATTGGTCTCTTTTTTCCTCTTGGTGATTTAAGCAGCATTGATTTAAATCAAGTCACTCGAGCAAGCAGGCTTAGAAGGCCACAGGAAAAGCATACATATAGCCAGGAGATTTCCTGAAGCATATCACAAGAGTCAAAAGTGAATTATGGAAGGGAATAAAAGCCATAAAGCTACGCAGCGTAAAACCATAATTCTGCATCCAGAAGTAACTTCAGCCAGTTGCAAAATATTTTATTTCCCTTATGCCTCAGCCCCAGATGGTCACAACTGCCTATCAATCAACGGGGACACTCTTTTAGTACTTCACAAGCAACCTTTTTTGAGCCGAGCGGCATTAGATTGCATGCAGCTGAATCGCTTAGCAGAAGTTGCAGCCTCCATCTCAGGAAAACACCACATTTGAAGAAAAGGACAGGAGAATAAAATGCAATATATAAGTTGTAGTCCAAAGCAGGGATGTAGAGCATCTACATCTACCTTTGGATACTGGGTCGATAGAGCATGATTTCCTGCCCTCTGGCAGGAACTGCTGCCATCCCACCCCAGCTGTGACCAAGTTTCAGCCTCCAAGTTTCATGCTGGTTCCTGCACTGGAGGCTAAAGCTGGTCACCTACTTAGCTTTACAAAGGCAACTGCACAGTTCCACCGGCCATCTGTTGAAGCGAGTGCTTTAATGTAAAGGACAACTGCCGCTACAGAACACAAATGGACCTGACACCCACAGCAGTTCCTTTAAATTATTTTTCTGGCACAGCATGCCCATGCTCTGACCGAGTTGAACTATACATGAAGTTGAAGCCACTATAAATTACATGAAATCTCAGCTTCAAAAGTACTTTGGTACTCTGAATTTTTTATAACTGATCAGAGCAGTTAACCAAGGCAGCAGCAAGTGTTCTGGTACAAAACTCCTTGAGCAAATTGCTCTGTTCTCCATGACCAGTCGTGTTCCCCTAAAGCAAATCACGTTAAGGACAAACACAGCGCATTTATTACCACATCGCCATATCAGTCCCGGGCCTTGACCCACTTGAGAATGCAAGGAAGTTGGGGAAAGTTAGTGGAGAAATTGCAGGTTGCAAGGGTTGTAGCACCACCAACTTGGAAATGCGGCTGGAAAGGAGTTGAGAAAAGTGCAGGAGTTTGGTGGTGGGTTTCCCCAGATAGGGGAAAGAAATGTGAGATAACACAGTAAGCTGCCTTAGACTGAGTCAGACCATTGGTCCATCAAGGTCAGTAACGTCTAAAGCCAGCAGGAGTTACCAAGCTCTTTGCAAACATGGGAAATAGTTGTCCGCACCTGACACATACTGCAACCTATTATATTGACTACAGTACAATGCTTCTTACAAGCCCAATTTCAGCAGGGGAAGTGATGGACAGAAGGGACCTGCAGGGGCTATGTTGGTGACCCCGATCTACTCAGCAGCTCTCTAGAGTTTTAGACAGGAGTCTTCCACAGTCCTACCAGGAAATGCCAAAGTTTGAACCTGGGGTCTTTTGCATGCAATACAAGTGTTCTTCCACTGAGCTACAGGGGACCTGCAAAAAGGGAGGGGCACTCATGCTATCATGGACTGGCTGGATGCAGAGGAGTGGTGGGAGGCACTAGCTGGGGAACCCCCAGGAAGAAGGCTCAGAGCCTGGGGGTTGGTGGTGGGATGACAATGAGTGGTCAGAGGGAGCAGACTGGGAGGAGGAGGTGTCAGAAGCTGAAGAGGTTAACAGGGTTTAGTAAGCAGGAAGAAGATCACCACAATCCATGCCATAAAACCAAAGCAGAAGATATAATGATTCCATATTATCAGAGTGTTCTTAAAACCAGCCACATCTATAGCATCTCTGAAAGATGGGACACACACACACACACACACACACACACACACACACACACACTTGTTTTAATGGTTTTATAAACATACCTTGCTTTGGGACAGACAATTTAAATTGTATATACTTCATTATTTATACCTAAATAGAGAAAACGACATTTGTTTCAGGGTTATTCTTTTAAATGCAAAACATATTTTGCACTAAAATCTAATTACGGTATACTACTGGTCCCTAGTTAGTCCCTTTCAAATCTCTGATTCTTTGGAGTGGATATTCTACATGAGCAGGAACTGGATGAGGTGAGCTCTGAGTTCTCTTCCAACTCTGATTCTACGCTGTAACTTCCAGAAGTTTTCAAACAATTTGTGCAGCATGAACCCACGTAACTCAAGGACAGATGTATTTTCATCTCTGGCCCGTTTGCAAACCTCAAGGAGGCATTTAGGGGAAACTCAGGTGTGTCGTCTGCTATACAAACTGAGTGGATCATTTGTTGTGTGTGAAAATGACTTACTCCCTTGTCACCTCCTCAGAGTCATACAGCATCTCTGGGACTGGGCTACTTCATAGAGGCCAACAAGCTAAGTAAATCAGACAAGACCTGATAGACTGCCAAAGCTGAATGCAGAACAAGCCATTTCTTCGGAGGGCTGTATTGCACAGCCAAGCGCCAACTCTTTCCAAAAGGGAGGAACACACAATTGCAAACCTATCCGACGATGAAGAGTCCTTTTAATAAAAAAACTGTAAACTGCCTGCAGGAATATAATGCAGGAATTCACAGTTAGCAAGACGGTGTTTTGAAAATAAAGCCACTAAGGGGAGACAAATGAATCATGCTGATAGCGTATTGTGCTTTTATCACACTAACCTTGTCACAAAAAAGAAAAAAAGAGGTCTCATTTTTATATTATCCATATATGAAGGCTAATACAGCTGTACTAGTTAAGGCTTCCTATGTACAGAACAAGGCTCGCATTGACTCCCTTTTTAAAACAAAAACAAAATTCTTTATTTAGATTCTTTAAAATGTTACAGGAAAAAAATACAGAAAAATACAGGAAAAAATACAGAAAAATGAGAAATAATAGCAAAAACATATAAGAACAATAACAAAAACAATAGCGAAATTCATAAAATTTCGGTCAGATAACATTAACAAATAATATAAACATTAACAAATAGTAAGAGAGAAAAGAAAAAGAAGTATAAAAAGAAGTAGGAAATAAAGGTATTTCCTACTCTTACCTGAAGATGCCAAGAACTGAACCTGGGGCTCCCTGCATATTACTACTTATTCAGAGCAATGCCCCTTTGTATCAATTATTTTTAAACCAGAAATCAACAGGACTACCTGAAGTTCAGCATTTACCTTACTGACTTTTGGCCCACTTCATTAATATTATATATCAGGATTTTTCAACTGAAAGCATTACATGCCCCAATTCAAACATCAAAAGGCAGCTAAACAAGCCGTGCCAATGTTAATTCCGAATATTGAATCAAATAGATGAAGTGTATTGCACTGAGCATTATCCTGCCAAAGTTTTCTCTCAAACCTTGTTCATGGAACTGTAAGCTTTTGAACTTTCAAATTGCAGCACGGCAGATTATTTTAAATACCCGAAGCTTTAAAGTGTTTTAAATATATATTTAAAAAACATCGGCTCCAGTGGTGGCATAGACAGTATAAGAATGTCCTATGAGTGTCAGCATTTTCACAGCACCAGCCCTGGTTCCCCCCCTCCCCCGAACACTATTTCCACCTTCCTGAATATAGTATCCTCCGGAAGTTTGGGGCTACAACTTCCAAAACAGCTGTGAACAGGGATGATGGGAAGTGTAGCCCAAAACATCGGCGGGCACTATAATGAAGAAGGATGCACTGTTTCATGCCGTCATGTGGATGGAGTTCCTCTGGAAAATGAGGGAGCTTATATGAAACACATTGTCCCCACCTACACTTACCAGGAAGCCCTTCCAGCTCTCCTGTGACATTGTTGCTATGCTTTACATGGGTGCTTCCATAGCTCAAAGCACCTCTCCCAGTATGACCCTACCAGACCCTTCGGTCTTCATCTGAAGACCTTCTCCACCTGCCTCTCTGAGGGAGGTTCAGAGTAGTGACAAGGGAGATGGCCTTTTCAGTGGTGGCTCCCTGCTTGTGGAATGCTCTCCCTAGTGAGGTCTGCCTGGCACCATCATTAACCACCTTTCAGTGCCAAGTAAAAATGTATATGTTCTCCCCTGTGCATTTGACAGATGATAAATGTTCTGCTGTTTTGTGCTGCTAAAAACTTACTGTTCTGCCGAGTCTGTTTATGGGCCATTGTAATAATTGTGTTGTACTATTTTTTTGTTTTTATGCTTTACCTTTGACTCTTACATTTTTTTTGCTCAGTCAAATAAATTGAAGCATCACCATCAGTGGTCTCTAGACAATATGGCCGGAAAAACTGCCTCACATTCTCTAGCCTATTTCCATATTTCCAGGACTCCCTATTAATTAAAACAAATATTTTTAATTTAACATTTTAATTTATCAATACTAGTTTGCATAAGGATGAAAAATGCTTGATCCAAAGTAACATAGCCTGATTAGCACAACAGCAATTTAAATAAAAGTGGACACCCAGAACCCTCTGAAATAAAATAGATTTTTATAGACAGCTTAAATCCCACTTGCTAAATATATTGAACTGTTCACCCTACTGAACATATTCACTGCTTTGTTAGAAAAAGAATTGGAATGCATAGAGCCAGTTGAACAGAATTATGCAGATCGCTATAAAATTCAAATTGGTCTTTTTATGGAAATGGATACAAAACCCCTTTCATATTATATTTCTTCGGGCTGTTTATGGCACACCTGGGGACATGTTTTCATTATCTGACTGCCCTGGTCAGAAACTTACTAAACTGCCCATAAATCCATGCCCAATATTTATAATAACTGCTCATCTAATTCATATCTCAGATGGCGGGGTGCAGGCATTTTTAACACAAAACGACAACAAATAGAATTAGCTCGATCCAAAGTCCATAAACCATGTTGGTTGAAGCAAAATTCATTTTTAATCAGGTGTATCCAACAGAGAAACATAAATGAGAAATGTGTGTTCTTAACAAGCCTTCTGTTTTACTGGGAAAATCAGCCTGCCTGCCTGCCTGTGAAGAACAGGCTATATTAGAAAGAAGAAAGTAAGGTAAGGTATTTTTAATAATAATAAAAATGCTTGTAATAGCAGCTACCTGCGGCATCATTGGCACAATCTAAGGTACTAGTTCAACCAGAATCGGTCTAATTGGCTTGCAGCCCACATATGACATCTCCTTTGATCTGCCATTTATTTACTTATTACCTTTAAATCCCACCTTTCCTCCAATGAGCTCAGTGTTGAACACCCAACAGGGAGCTACAACAAGTCATGGCTCTCTGCTGTGTGTATCTCATGTTTACAACAGGGGTGGGCGACCTGTGGCCCTCGTACTAAATGTGGCATTTGGCCTATATTTATGCAATCAGTTCAGATGAGAAAGAGTGGTCTGTCCCTCTGCTGGCAGTTTGGCTGTTAGGGTGAAAGAGGAAGAGGGTGTGTTGGGGGAGAGAGAGATTGAGACAGAGAGAGGGAGGGAGAGTGGGGTAAGGGACCACCCTACCCACTTGCAGCTTTGGCCCAAACAAATATCAGTCTTGTCCAGAGCTGGAAAACCACAGCTCCCTGTGCTGAGTCCAAAGCTATGGCTTTGGAGACCTCCCTGGCAGTGCTATTTTTTCTAGAAAAAGAGGTGCCGGAATTCACTATGAATGCCTCCCTTGTTCTCTTACAATGGCAATGGCGCCCACCTGAGAGGTCTCAGAACTTAGCTCCGGCTGGGGAAAAAAGCCCTGCTCCCTGGGGACCTAATAGGGAAGCAAAAACTGTTGGAGTGTTAATGCTGTGAGCCCTTCCACCTGATGTTCAGCCTGTGTGTGTTTGCATGTATATAAAATTATATATCACAAAGACAACACAGTCTCCAGTTACCTTCATGCCATGGAAATCAAACCCAAGGCTTATGCTGGAACCCCTCAGTTTCTCATTGCTTGGAGACTGGGGTGCACATAGCAATATAATATGTGGAGTGCCGCCTGAAACACAGCAAACTGTTCTACATGTCACTCTGCACATTTGAATTGACTCCACATGTTGGTGGAGGTGAGAGAAGCACACACTCTTTTCTGTAGCTCCTTTCTATGTGCACAGGGAAATCTCGATTAAAAGTTTTTTAATGCTACACTTGAATCATTCATACCGGCTGGTCTCCAAAAGCAGTTTGTCAGGCCAACCCTATCTGAGAGTGGAAAGCAATCTGAATAATGATAAATGAATGGGTGACAGCAATAAGCTAGGCAAATTCATTTATAGCCTCATAAGTGAGAATAATTTAATTTTTTTTCCTGGAAAATTAGCATGTGGTGCTGGAGAAGAAATCAAATTGAATTTCTCCTCAGCTGTAGAGCAACAGCTTATATTTAGGAGTGCATGCATTTGGGTAAATTATTATGTAATCACATGAAAGTATCTATTTTCTTTACTGTTCAGGGTAGGCATATAATTTCATCTTAGATATTAAACTCTTCAGTGGCAAAGAAGTCTTCGCTCCAGTTAAAGATGTCATTACATGCACTGTAAAGTGAGAACAAAAAGCCGATTTATTCCACCAGATGAAATAGCTTCCTTTACTAACCTTGAGAAAATCTTTAGCAGGAATCAGCTTGCTGACTTGATAATATTGCCTAGAAGCCTCAATTTTTAGCCCTCCCTTCCTTTGTTAAGTCCATAGGTTCTGCATCATTTCTATGATGGTATTTTTAATTTGTTGTATGAGGCCTCTTAGGTGGCTCTGCATTTAATCAGGAACATGGGATATAAGTACTTTAAAGAGCTCAGTCTCACATTGAGGTTCCCTTTCCCTGGTCTTGACCTCCAAAGCCTTGAATGGTTTGTGGCCAGGTTGCTTTAAGGGCCAGATTCACACATACAAATTTACCCAGGTGCTGAGATCAGCTAGGAAGGCTCTGCTCATAGACCAACCTGTAAGATTAGATTGGCAGGCACAGGAAACAGGACTTTTTTTTAAAGGTGGCCCATACTTGTGTGAACTCCCAGCTGTTGAGCATATTGCCCCCCAAATGAAGACCTTCCAACAGGCCTTGAAGAAGCAATTATTTCAAGTTGCTTGCTCTTAAAGGTTTTACAGCGCTGCTTGTTTGAGATTCTTTTCAAGCATTTCAGCTGATTTTAATAGTATACTGCTGTTTTTAAAGGGTTGCTTTATGGTAATTGTGATACGGTGATTTCATGAATTTGTTTTACATCAGCCAGTTTTGTGAGGTCTTGGTCACAAAAGCAGCCTAAAAATATTTAAGGGGGTGGGGAGGAAACACCCTCCGCTCCCTACAGTGGGGAGCACTATGCTTCCACAGAGAAGATGCTCATCGCCAGCTTGCAGGTCAGTAGTCTATTGGCAAAGGTCAAGCACTCTGCTCCAGCCATTGCTCTCAGCCCTTTTGCTTTGCAAATGTGTGGAGCAGAACAAGCTGCCAGCATGCATAGCACCAAGGGGGAAGGGATATATTTACTCACCGTCACCACCGTCAAACAAGTCAACAGATAAAGGTCTTCTCAGCATAGAGCTGCAGCATTTAGGCATATTTCTCTTGCTCTTTTGCTGCAAGGGCTCAGTCCAGGCCATAGCTGTCAACTTTTCCCTTTTTTTAAGGGAAATTCCCTTATTCCGAATAGGATTCCTCACAAGAAAAGGGAAAAGTTGACAGCTATGGTCCAGGCACCCAAGTGGGAATCTTGCAGCCAGCCCGCTAGCAGGCCAGACTTCTTTGAGGTGGTTGCACAGAGCTGGCTTCCCAAGCATTTTATAACCAACAGCTAATCCATTCCCTGTTCTGCGGTAAGGTTCCACGAATGCTGCCGATGCAATTCTGTAGGTGGAAAAGTGGATCATGACAGGTGCAGCTTTTTGTTTAAAGGTGAAAAGAGCTACAGCCAACCTGCCCCCCCCTCACACACACACACACACATTTTCAGCACAGTTATTTATGCTACGGGGTCCTGTCCTCTTTTGCTTTTCTGGCCACCATGGCTGACCATGTGTGGGAAACCGCCATGGGAATAAAGGCCATGGATCATTTTTGCCATGGTGCACATGTACTCTAACACCCACCACTGGATTGCATATTTTACGCTTTCCCTGTTCTAGTCCCAGAGGAACAAAATGCCAAGTGGCATAATATGCATTTGTCTTACTAATTTGAAGCAAAGCAATTGAGGTAGAAGGGGAGAGAGAAGGCAGGATTTTCTGATCACACAGTTGGGGGGGGTGTTATACATACAGAAAACTCTGTGGGGGAGGGGGTTATCGATGCTATTCTTGACTGGAAGATGTTCCAGAGACTTTAATTGAATTGCATATTTGCTTATGCATGCATTTGCTTGATCACTATATTAGTCACAGTTGCTTTAGGGTTCATGCTCACAAGAAGAAGCCAGAAAATCAATGTGCACCATTAAAATAAACTAAAGGTACCTTCCCTCACAGAGCAATCATGTCAAATTTCACTCAATTAATGCTCCCCATACTGAATTTAACGTATTGCCAAGCCCCTTGGTTAACTACCTCTGTAATGAAAGTCTCCATGGAAAAATGGCTTAAGTGCTCAAAAGTAATGAGAGGAGAGAATGGCCAGTGTGAGAGATGTGCAATATTTCCTTTCCTAGCAAATCTCTGTTGAATAATTCAGCATAAGATTCATGCTCTCCCTCTTTCTCATATAATTTACTGCATATAACCTGCATATATTTCAACTTCTCACTACTTACTTATACATATGCATACATTTACAAGCTATACCTGGAAGGAAGAGATTAGTATGACCTAGTCAAAGTGCTTTATCATACCTGCACAATTATTCACTGCCATATAGTTAATTGATCAGTAAACTTGTTTTACAAGCTCCGTTCCCCTGCCCTACTATTAGAAGTTGCAGTAAAACAAAAAGTGGGCAACCTCCAGCCCACCAGATTCTGTTGAACTTCAACCCACCAGCCCCAGTCAGCCTGGCCAGGAACAAGGGAGTTTTTAATCTTTAACATTTTATTATGTTTTTATATGTCTAGGAAGCTGCCCACTGTGGCTGGGGCAACCAGATGGGCAGAGTATAAATAATGAAATTATTCTTATTCTTATTAGTTGTTTGTTTGTTTGTTAAATTTGTATACAGCTCTTTGTCTGAAGATCTCAGATCAGTTCACAGCATAAAAATACAAAATAGAAACACAAACTACATGAAAAAACAGAACAGAACAATAACACACACACACACACAACCTCCAACAAACACATATAAAAGGACATAGCATGTTAATCAGTCAAAGGCCTGGTCGAAGAACATTTTTGTCTGGCGCCTATACATTATACATGTAGATGTATAATGAAGGTGCCAGGCAAACCTCCTTGGGGAGAGCATTCCACAAATGGGGGGAGGCACAGAAAAGGCCCCTTCTCGTGATGCTGCCCTCTGGACCTCTTGTAGAGGAGGCACACAAAGAAGGGCCTCAGATGAAGATCTCAGGTTCCTGGTTGGTTCATATGGGGAGTGGTGGTCCTTGAGCTATTACATTCCTGAGCTGTTTGAGGCTTTAAATGCCAAAACCAGCACTTTGAGTTACAGGCCAGCAACATATGGACAATCACAGTTTCTTCAGCCATCCAGTACAAGGTACATAGAGGAAATAATTTCATTGCGTGTTGCCCAAGTAGGCAAACTTCTCTGGCCAGGTGATGGGTGCAAAAAATGCATATACTAAGGGAAAGTGTGCACATAAATACATGTACTAGTTAAAATTACATACAAAAATTGCTTTGCAAACATGTGCATAGTAGGAAACATTTGCACAAAAAAGCTTGATGAATTTTTCACAGGAAGTTTTGTTTAATACAAAAAAAGTGCACAGTGATGTGGAGAAGCGAAGAACTGAATTTAAGATGGGGGAAATGAGCAACTGAGAGAAGTAAAAATTGACATATTTACCCATCCCTACTTTTAAGTTATAAACATTCTGGAATTAGTGGCAAGATTCAAGAAGTGTAGCCTGACGATCACATGTTGGGGAAAGCACTGCATTCGGAGAAGCGAGTACTTTTCCTAATATAAACCTAGGAGCCATCATGATTATTATTCAAACTGTGAAGACCTTGTCATTTTTCACATGAATTTGAAGCTGCAAGTTATCATTAGAACGGCAAGGTTTGCCATTGGTGGCAGGAAGTACAGAGAGTATAATCGCAAGCATGGTGCTTAATTCTCGGGTTCCTACCAGGATGGTCACCGACATCCTGCTGAGAGTCTAAAAAGAAGGTCAAGATAGGTAATATTTCTTCCTCCTCTTGCCTCTTCTCTCGAGGCGAAAGCCTTGCTGTCTGCTTTTCATCAGCCGTATCTGAAAAGTCCTGTGAGAGCAATCGTAAAATTTGTAACATCCCAACTGTGCCTGGACAGCATTGCTCACAGCATTTAATTCTCTGGATAAACTGTGACTTTGTCATGACACTGCAGTAACTTGGTTTCCACGCAGCCTGCTAAAACCCTGCACAAGCATTATGCTTTGAGAGACATCACACTCTGGACAAATCTGCAGATCTATCGCACTTAGCTAGATAAAATAAGTTGTCCTGACAGTCAACAAGATTTTGGGAATGAAAAATAGATTGCAGACACTGCTGGGCCCAGGCAACAACATATATCTTAAAATAAGCTTATGATGCTGAGATTCCAAAGGTCACCTGGGAAGTTTAAAAGAAGCTACAAACCAAGGAGATTCAGGCCAAACTAGAGAGAACTGCTTAGAGGGGAGTGGGATTCTTCCACCATTCTTATTCGTCCCCAATGGCTTCAATTCAGAAAATTGGGAAGGAGAGCCTACTCACATATACATTCCATGCCGACACACCACATATGGACAGTGCAGATGGAGGAGGCATAGATACCAGGGGGCAAGTCTGTCAGTCCAGTATTTCTCAAACTTGGGTCCCCAGATGTTGTTGGACTGCAACTCCCATCATTCCTAGCTACCCTGACCAGTGGTCAGGGATCATGGGAGTTGTTGTCCAACAACATCTTAGAGACCCAAGTTTGAGAAAGGTTGCTCTAGCCTCTATGTAGTATTATTTATTAAATTTGTATACCGCCCTTCATCCATGAGTCTCAGGGCAGTTCATAACATAAAATGCATATGGTGGATGTGCTGAAGGATTACTTGTGAACTGCTGTAGAACATGGCAGATCCCCCAAATGAACTGTATGGGCCTCAGCATGAAAACTGAGCCACACTTTCAGGAATCAGGAAGTGCAAGGGACAGCATCCAGCATACAAGGGGATATATTCAAGATGTACATAACTTGAGTGGTGAGCCCGTGATAGATCCATCTACACACATACCTGGTTTTGGTCAATCAATTTAATAAATAATAATTAATAAATATTAACCAACACCACCCCTCCCAATTGCAGCAAAATAAGGCATGTATTTGCTTTTGTTTATAAAAACAAAAAAGGTGCAGAACAAAAGTTTAAACCAAATAAACATGCCTAAAACAGTAAGTCTGAACAGGGGAGGTGGCAAGGGGGCAGAAAGAGATAGAAAATTGACACCGTACTGGCTTTGGAGGAGGAAAAGTGGCAAAATGCCTACACTGGACCCTGTAGCTTGGGTACAACTGTCAAGAGGCATTGCTGGCAGATGATGATCATGTTAGAAGGCAAGCAAATGAATGTAATCTTGACACTGTGGAGGATATTATTTGATCCCGTAATGGTGCTCTCTAAGTAACTATGGGAACAGATGGGAAATGGGTTTGTTTGTTGCAAGCTCTGGTCCCTAAGGAACAGGAGAAAGTCAATAGGTGAAGCTTTCTATCTCCATGCTAAGAATTGCATGTTTTGAATTTCTGTCTGCCATGAAGCTGCTAAATATACATGGTCTCTCTCTCTCTCTAAGGGGAAAAGGCAGGGAGGTAAGGGGTTGGGGAGAATGCTGTTTGAACTTTAAAAAGTAATTCAAAGCTAGCCCTGGCAGCAAATACAAGCTGAAAAGAAGCCTAATCATGACATGCTTCACAGTTAAGAAGCATTTTCCAGTTCTATTGTACTGTTCTGCTAAAGCAGAAACATCGGAGAAGGCCAAGGAGTTCATGCAGCCACCAGACCTCCAGGGTGGAAAAATATAATATATGGATGGCTTGAAACAGGAGCGGGGGAATACCGCACACAACTATACAGTAATGAGGACTCTGCAAAGTCAGAGTCAATCCTTTGAACTTCAGGGAATCATAATCCATCAATCTGGCTTCTGAAAGATGGATCATCATTTGTTTGGCGAACATGCAGGATCAGTTACAAGAGTGTTCTGGGAATTGTAGTTCAAATGACCTTTCATGTTAGTCAAAACAATAGCTCAAAGTGACTTTGCCACTTACAAATGGATTGTACTTTTCACTCAATGCTCCTGGTGCACAGTTCTTGTTAAAATAAAGTGAGGCAAGGCCCACATGAAGCCTTTAGCAACTTAGATCCAAAGTTCCCTTTATTGTTTTGCTTTTTTAAAAAAGTGAAACCCATCTGGCTAAAGGCAAACATAAGATACGGCCATAACAGCTAATCAGCTACAGCAGATGTTTGCAGAGACCAGTGAAGAGTTACACAAAACCTGGCCTGGTAGCCTAGAATGTCAGTCTATAACAAGTTTGCCCCCCACCTCAAAGAACTGCAAAATGGACATAGAATAGGGATCATGGTGTGGGTAGTAAACCCTTCATCCATGCCCACCCCCAATAACTGAGGGTACCTGCTATTCACAATGAGGAGAGAGTTTTATGGGTGCCAATGTGATTTTTCCTCCCACTGCAAATAGGCATGGGGAGAAGATTCTGGTGAGGATTGTGAGGTCAAAGGGTTAATCACCCCCACTTCTCCTGTGTCATAGTCCTGATCTAGCTCAGGGACTCTTGCACTGTCTATTTGGCCTTTTGCTAGTGGCCACCTTGGGAGTAAGCAATTCCATAATATGTCGTTTGGAGAACTGCAGTGTCTGCCCCACAGCTTTTGCCAATCTGTTTTGTGTGCCTTAAAATCACAGCCTTTCCCACCAGAACGGAAGCACAAACCTTTCCTTCCCTTGGCACTGCTGCCATGCAATTTTGTATAGAAGACTGGCAAAATTAACAGCATTTGGCACTGATCACAGTTAATGCAAGGTGCATGAATTATAATGAGGTGAACAAATTTCAAGCAGTTCTTGGTTCACTGAGGGGATGGGAGGAAATGCCTTTTATGGTAGCATTTAAAAAACTATTTCATTCATCTCCCATTCTTTCTCCCAAGTTTTGGTGAGTAGGCAAGATGAAATGCATGCACATGCAAGCTTTTATTTGCATGTTTGAGGATTTTTATTTTCTATTTTAACAACAAATTGACAGGGTTTAGATACAGGATTTCAAGGATGAACCAGAATATGAACATTATGAGGTTGAATTTGAATTTATTTATTACGGTCGGAGACTAGCTTGTGAAACACAAATGAAACTACAACCCCTTAGGCAAAAATAACATTTAAAACAATATACAACAATGGATTTTAAGTTTAAAAATGAGGTAGGCATATAAACGCATTAAAATTTTTAGACTACCATAAAGAAATGACCCAGAGTCGCCCATGGATCCAAGTTTGGGCATTTTCTTGACGAACTAGTTTGAATCGGGGAATGGTCTGTGACTACAGATCTGTGCGCAGAATCTGGCGACCGTCCGGGTCGCCTTGTGATCTTATGAGGTTAGTAAAAGCAACACAGCAATAAAGAGACCTACCATTAAGTGTCTGATCATAGCTCCTCAAATGCCCGTTCTTGTAAGCCTTCCTGGTAGCGTGTATACAGAACAGTAGGATATGGATGCTGGTAGATGATGTGTTCTCATTCTCTCTTTCTGACAGAGGAGGAAGCACAGCCAAAGTACTCTGCTCTTTTCATAGTAGAAGAAACTGCACAGCACTATGGTAGCTTCAGGTAAAAGAGCTAGCACGCAATTATGCAGCACTGGGCAAGATATGCATTTATTGAAAGAGCTAAGTTTCCAGAAGCTGCTTTTAAAAAGCTCAGACCAGGGAGTGAATGCCATCAGCTCCTGAAGAGCCCACCAATGTCCTGAAACAGCTATGCTGTTCAATTCTTTTGTCCCGCAACTTTACTATTATCATTTAAAATAGCAAACTGCTTTAGCTGAAAAGCTGCACCAGATTCAAATAATAATTTGTCATTCCGCTACTCTTGTGAAGGCTGAACAAAGTACAAAATACATTTATGCAGCAAGTAGTGTAGGAGTTTCTAGCTGCTTTTCACACCTGACACCAGTGCTATTTTTCTAGAAAAAGAGGTGCTGGAACTCACTATGAATGCTTCCCTTGTTCTCTTTTAATGGCAATAGAGCCCAACTTAGAGGTGCCGTAACTGAGTTCCGGCTGAAAAAAAGCCCTGCCTGACACTATTGGTACAAGCTTTCAGGTTCAAGGGATATACCTCATGTCAGTTTTGCATGGCCCATTGCTGTGTTTCTGGGCAAGACAGACAGAAGGTGCCCTCTCCTTTCCCAATAGCAACTTCTGTGAAAAAAAGGGTTGGAGGAGGCTAACTGTAGCAGCTCAGAAGGAAAGGGTTTTCTAACATGCACAAAGCATTCTCCTTTATTATTACTTCAAAACCTTAAGAGATGTGTTTCAACAACACAAACAAGTTCTAGGATTAATAAAGCTTAAGTTAAGCCATACCTGCTTTGCAATTCTGCAGAACTATAGCTGGAGCATTTCCACCTCTAGGACTAGGCTAACTTGCAAACACTCTGTCCACTATTGTTTTGAATTCTTTGCCATCTTATGAAATATTCAGTTCCAGACTCAAGAACGAGATCAAATAGGATCTGAAGCATTCTGTAGGGTCTGCCTATTTCCCTCCCGCTGACAAAATGACAGAGAAAAATGCACCAAGACAGAGAGAAAGATTCTGGTCTGTTTGTTAAGTGTTCTGCAGATGAAAAACCAGATGAAATCTCATTGCCTTTTTGAAATCAAATGCACTCACCCACTACTGAAACTAATCCTCAGGATAGTAATCAATGTCATCGTCAGGAAGTTTATTGTGCTAGCCAAAGGCTATGACAAAAGTATAGAAACACAAACAATTTCAGATACAAAATATAAAGGGAAATACATGAATATTTTCCCATATGAATTTTTGTCTTGGAATATATCTGCAATTGTTTTCATTCACCTCCACCATTCCATTTTTCCCATATTTATTAATTTTTATACTGCTTTTACATTCCAAAATGGTTTCTGAGTGGCTTACACATCTTTCCATTGAATTGGAAAAAAATTCTCACTAGTCCTTAAATTTAAGTTCAATGACAGAATGTACATGCATAAGAACTATTGCATATGTACGGATTTTATCTGGCTTATATGACTCCAAGTGGAGGTTAGATATAGGTTCTATGAAATTATTGACCTGTGGCTATTAGTCATGTTGATTAAATGCAAACCTTCATGTGCTGAGGCAAAAATCCACTGAATACCAGTTGCGGAGTGGCCTTTGAGTCCTGCTGGTAGTCTACTGACAGTATCCTGTGTTGAAAACACAGGATGGTATTCAATGCAAGTCATATTCAGAGGAGGCCCCCTTGAGTTAATTAACTTAGGCTCATTAATTTCAATAGGCTTGCTCCAAGGAGGACTTAGCTGAATACATCCCACAATGTTGGACTAGATGGAATCATTTTGGATTTACAATGATTCAGTCCTTAGAAACATCCCTAGATTTGTATTCAAACAAACAAAAATAAAAGTCTGTAAACAGTACATCAGAAGTCATCCTGTTTTACTAATGTAATCAAGGTCCCACAAGTCTTTGTAACATCTTCCACTAATACCTCTGTTAAACAAATATATTCTTACATTATGAGATACTGTTTCATGTTTATTTGTGGCTCTTCAGAAGTTTTTGGACTACAACTTCCAGTAGCCATGCTGGCTGGGGCTGCTTGGAGTTTGGGTTGAACAGCAGCAGGAGGGCTTCAGGTTAGCCACTCCTGTTATCAGGATACTTTCCCTTATCTAACAAGAATGCTTAATTTCTGCAGGAACACACATAGTCTATTCAAAGACAAAGTAATTTATTTTACATGTTTACAGAAAATTGACTATTCTTTTTAATTCACTGACATCTAACATAAGTTTTTGTTACATGTAAATTATGGTACATATTTTTAGGGACAGGTAAAATTCAAAATAATCATCTTCATGTAAAGCAACTCTGTTTAAAAAACTAAATTCAGTAATTTGTACCAAACCAATTATTAACTTTCTCAGTGCTCAAATAAAGGACCAGATTGATTATACAGTATTCATTTGTTTCTTCCATCCACACCAGCTCCATATGTACTTTTCCAGTCAAATCCATGTAATTCAAGTAATAGCTGGGTCCCAAATATTGATAGAGACTGGATGGCTTAGGAGACAGCACCATATTGACTGGAGCACTAAAACACCAATATGGTTTTTGTGAATCATCCAGAAGGGTCACATCCATAATGAAACAATTCTAAAGCAGGCAACAGACGACAAGAAGGGGGAAAAGTAGAAAGAAAATCAGTCTCCATACTCTGCACATGATACCAATAACACAACGATTATTCATGCAAAAAGTGCATCTACAAAATCCTTATTCCCACAGAGCTGTAGCCAATTTGTTGCTACACAGAATACAGCAGACAAGATTAGCTGTAAAATAGTCCTTCTAACACAGGCATTGGCAACCTCCGGTCCATCGGCCGGATCCGGCCCATGGAGGCCGTTTAACTGGCCCACGAGCCGCCCACTCGGCAAGTCCCCCGTGCACTGCGCTAAACCAGAAACCTTCTGCACAGGCGCAATTTCTGGCTTCCGGGCATGTGCAGAAGCTATTTCCGGCACCACGGACAGGCGCAGGCGCAATTTCCAACATTGCACTGCACATGTCTGGCCCACGGACAATTGTCCGTGGGAATGATCTGGCCCAAGGCTGGAAAAGCTTGCAGACCCATGTTCTAACACAAAATCCTAATAACCCAGATATACTTCAATTATTTAAGTATGACAAAATTAAGGTAGGTCATCTTTATCTCCTTTGATTGTGTAACAGCCAAGGTCAAAGACTTATATTTTTAAAACAGCAATATTTTTAAGGTGTGGCTATGGCAATCATGTTATTATCCTATTGTTTTTGTTTATAGTTATCAGCAAAATAGTACAGAAGATATTTACATCTTCCTTCTGAATCACATCATAAATCAGCGGCAGCGAACTCAATAAGGCCTAATTTCCCATCAAGCAGATGTGTAGAGGCGACACAAAGTTGTCACCAAAAACAAAACTAGCAGTGTTAGAGCAGTGGCAGGACCAATGATTAACTTCTAAAAATATCCCTGAACCCCAATCTACCTCATTACGGAACCCTAAATTCCTTTACCAGCTTTCCCTTCTCTCTCTCTCTCTCTCTCTCCCCCCCCAAAAACATTTTACCTGAACATTGCCTTCAAAAACACCTGTGCTCCAAGATAAGCCAATGTTTCCAACAAGAGGTACATGTTGGGCCGTTTTTTTGTAACTTATCACAGTAAACCTCATGTATCCATTTCTAATGTAATCTGTAACAGTAAGCAAGACATAAAAAGATATCTCATATCAGATTAACAGTAAGTGGAACATTCTTCTCTCTCCTCTAAATATTATGTCATCTATGAATACAAGATCCACAATGAGACACAGCTAGTCCACCAGACAGCTTTCTGATTGTGACATGGACACAGAGGTTAAAAGTGTATAATTTAAGACAACACTAACAATATACTCATGATCACAATACCTCAAGAACCACCTTTCCCAAAATAAACTGACCAGGACCCTCTGATCATCATCTGAGGCCCTTCTTTGTGTACACCTCCACAAGAAGTCTGGAGGGTGGCAACATGATAACAGGCCTCCCCACCCCACCCCCATTTTTGGAATGCTCTCCTTGGGGAGGCTCTCCTGGCACCATCATTAAATACTTCCTTTATAACCAGGCTTTGGGCCTGTAGTATCTGTAGCCTTTTAGAAGTGGGTGAGATGTTTTTAATGTATTTCTTTTTTCCTCTTGGTTTTAATGTATTTATGTTCGGGTTTTTCATCTGCCTGTTTGGTTGGTTGTCCATTGCTTTGGGTTGCCTAGGGCAAGATAAAGCGAATAACACATTCAAATTATTGTTAATGATGATGATGATGATAACAATGTGTTGTCATTATTATTCCAACTGTTAACACTGTGAAGGTCAGGGATGCTGAAGATGATGACCTGAGGCCTGAAAGATTCCTATGGGCACTATGGCTGCTAAATTGATCAAATTGTATTATGCAATCTTCTACATTATTTTCTACCCCTTTCCTAATAATCTTTACACTGTTCATCTTTTAATGACCTCAAGACATCATATTAAATGCTCTTGGATAGCAAGTTGAACAAGAAATTCCACTAATCGCCCCTCTTCACTATGAAAACTGACCATTTATGTCCACTTCAGTTTTCTTTATCAATTCATCTACTGATTTTCAAAGAAGCAGATATTTGTGCTATAGCTATTTAAATTGTTAATAACCTTTGATGAGGGTCTATGTCAAAAGTTTTCAGAAGTTATGTTGCATGATAATCAGCTGATTCATCATCCAAAATATTTCTTATTATAAATATCAGTATTGATACTTCCACAGTGTTTCAGGTTCATCTGCATTTTTGGCTGATTGCTTATACTCTAAGATGTAACCTTATCTTTTAGGTTATTGCCAACCTCAGACTTACATGAGTAAGTGGGACTACAATGAAACTGTGCAGTAAGGAGCATTCCTGTTCTGTTTTCTGTTCTTTTATGTCCTCTCCTCCTCAGGCTTCTATTATTTACTCCACCACCAGTCAGATAACCGCAAAGAAAGTTCAATTTTCACTGGGCTGCTTTGGGAGTTATTTCCCACCCTAGGTTGCCCCCTCCAGCACTATTTTGTATATCTGAAAACCTGAAGGTTTCTGCAAGCCTGCTGATGCTTCCATATTGTGCATGTATGATGCCATTCTGGCTACATAAAAGATTCATAATCACAAAATTGAATTTGCCATAAGTAGATATGGTAATAAAAATGTCAAAATGTATAGTTATCTGTGTCTCCTGCCTATTATATTTCCTTCCGTCTAGCCCCAATGCACTGGTCACCATTTTCTGATACCTTAGCAATTGGAGCAGAACAATATTCTGCTTGATGAGGGATCATGTGAAGAAAGGAAACAATATCTAAAATAGGCTTCCTCAACCTCAGCCCTCCAGATGTTTTTGGCCTACAACTCCCATGACCCCCAGCTAGCAGGACCAGTGGTCAGGGATGATGGGAATTGTAGTCTCAAAACAGGGCCAAGGTTGAGGAAGCCTGATCTAAAATAATGGTGTGGTATCAGACATTCAGATCTCCACTCAGCTTCTCTCTACTGAGGAAAGCACAGTCAATAGTTCTGGAAAATAATTTATTTGACGAACACTTGGCCTATCCTTCCAAATTATTAGATGCATGCAGCAAACAATTAAGGAATTTTAAACTGTTAATGTGCAATGGTCAAGATTCAAGAAGGTTTCGTGCAAGGCCAATTGAAAATTACAATAAAACCAATCAAGGGGTAGAGGTCAGTTAAAAAGCCATAGTGTAAAACAAAAATAGTTAACTGCTGCTATCAAATGAGCGGTACCTGGCCAAAGTCACATCTATCATAACCTTCCATGTCCCATCCTGTTCACCCCCAGGGAACAGCCAGAGATCCCCTTGGCTTCCTCAGGCAGTTGCAATCTTACTCCACTCAGACCAAGAAGAGACCATGTGTCCAGGTTGGATGGGGGGATAATTACAGACAAGGATCATTCTTGTGGTTAGGAACACAACTATTCTCCACTTAGTGCCCCTAAAAATTATGTGGGCGCTACCGATGAAACTAGCATATTTTATTTACTACCCTTTTATATAGTTACAAAATCCATATTAATTATAATATATATACTTAGTTCCCTGGGAAAGGAATACTAAAATTAAAGCAAAAGAAACCATCTTAAGGATGCCATCAAAGTACCTTTTTTACAAAACAAACTACGAAATGTGCCACACATGTAAGTATTTCCTCTGCTGTGTAAGTCAATGTGTAGCTGATAGCCATGCATGCCATATTCTGGGTCAATATCATCCAAGATAGCCTTATCTGGGGCTGCAGCATATCTCCTGAAACAAAGAATAGGAAAGAAATAAGGCATAGTGTATAAAAAATATGTTAAGAAAACATAAAATAAAATGCTTGTTGTGAATTTCTTCCCATTTTTCATAGCTATTTTCAGCTTCAAATATTCCTACTCAGGATGTGTTGTCATCTGAGTAGCCTTTAGAAATTAGCACATTTAAACAGCCTTGATTTAAACATATTTGTAAGTGAATTTCTCTGGCAGTTTTCAATCATGTTTGAACTGGATAACAAGATCCCAATTACACACATTTATTTCTAAAATACTTTTCCTTGTGAAATCAGCTTCAAAATGCATATGGTGTTATCCCATGTACTGTCATCTTGGTTTTGCTTGAATGTCTGTTACAGTAGTTTGGTCGTTCTTATATTCAATTCCAGTACAGTACACACTAAACTGTAAAGCAGCAGGAAGAGACAACAACATATTCTCTGTGGAGGGTCACTTGTCCTTATATATGGAGAACAGCTTCTATTTACCCATGTTGATTTATATGTGGAAGGGTTCCTGTTTTACTCCCACTCCCAACACAGTACTGTATGTATATTTCAAAACCTTCTAATAGCTGCCACCATATATCTATACTTAAACTATAACCCAGTAGTCGTTGTACTTTATACATTGTACAAAACCAGCCAAATATGCTTTTAAGTAAATAAAAACAAGATGTTCTTTATGTATAAACTATAAATGGAAAATAAGGTTTTATAAATGACAGTTGTTTGCAAATACAGAAACTTACATAAGACTGACTTGGAAAGCATAGGTCCCATCCTTATCAAACTTAGTACCCTTAGTCCCTTTCCCACAGTCACTCAGTTCTCACCACTGCCAGATACAGAGGACTTATGCTGGTTTCCTATGAGCCGGGCATGCAGGCAGTTCTCTCTCTGGTCAGCTCCAGAAACTCCTTGCTGAATTCTCTCTCACTGATAACAACCAACCTCTCTGCCAATCTTCCGCTTAAGCCATTGATTCAGCTCTATTGGGGGAGACTATACTTCCAGGCTTTCTTTAGCCTCAATAGCCTCCTGTCCATCTTCCACTTGTCTCAGCTCTTCAGATTTCTCTCCCAGCTGCTGCTTCTGGGTCACAGTCTCAGCCAGTTTCACTATTTCTGAACAGTATGACTGGCCTTTGTATGTTGCAGCCAGCCTACTTGTCAATCAATCAGATTTGAGTGGCATAGAATTCTGTGTCTTCAGACCACTTTTAAAGTCCAATGAGTGACCTAGAATTTCTACCCAGTAAGCCAACCAGAAGTGAAATTTTACAATCCTCTCAGTATAAATAGAACCCAGCTTTTCCCAAACCAGTCTTATGCAATTAATTGCCAGCCACCAACAGACAATCATTATTTAAAACTTAACCTTTCACATAGCCCCAAATAATACATTATATATTAAACAAACACATTCTAAAGGGTGATTTCTTCAAATCCTCTGCCAAAATAAAAAGGGAAACGCTTCTAGAAAAAGGGAGAACTAAGTATATAAAACTCTATAATCATTTATATTTAAAGGTATCAGGCAAATGTTTAATGGAACCTCAATAATTTAAGTAATTTAATTAAACATTTTGTATGCACCATTAAAGACACAGATTGTTGTGCTTTGTAAGCCACTTATTACAAACACTGCCCAGCACTGCCCAACATAATTCATATTCTTGTTGAAAAGGAATCACATTTAAGGGAAGTTATGTTTCAAGAGAACTTAAGTCATGAGGTAGAGCTACACTTATGGGCATCCATAAGAAAACTAAAATTGGTACTTACACTGTGGCAGAGCCAAGGGTGCTTCTTTCAATGAGCTGATGATAATGAAGACATGCCATAATGAAAGCAATTTCACTTTTCTAAAAAGTTAATTATAGAGAACATATATTTTCAGCATAAAGTGTTTAATTTTCCAAAAGGACTTTTGAAGAGTAAAATCCATTTAAGCTCATAGAAAGACTTGTCCTGCTCCAGATTATAACAATGTATCACTGGCACTTTAATGCACTATTTTTATAACTTAAAAGCAACAGACTACAATTCATGTCTATTGCTGTACACAGTTCCCATCTATTATTTAAACACCCGAATAGGCTACAAAAGGAGCCTATGAAGGAGGGAAAGTGTCATAATAACATAATAACCTGGCTGGATTAGGCCAAAGGTCCACCTAGTCCAGCATCCTGTTCTCACAATGGTCAACCAGATGCCTAGGGGAAGCCCACAAGTAGGAATTGAGTGCAACAGCACTCTCCCCCTCTTGTGATAGTCCTTTTTTTGGTACTCAAAAAGAAATTAGAATTAAAAATGGGAAAATACTAGAGTTCTTTGTGTTAATAAACTGAAAATCTGATCCAAAATCTACTGTCTTAATAAATGGTACCTAACTATGAAATCCTGATTGAGAAAGTTAAAAATATACCTTTTCGGAATTATTCTACAATGGAAAAACAAAACTAGGAAGGGCAAGCAGCTTTGTTCAACCCCAGTATAAGGAAACAAGTCCCTGAATTCCTTGTACTTCTAGAAGTAATTCCATCTACCATAACACAATCTTCATACACCTTTCAGCAGCAGCCACATTGTATAATTTATCAGGACATTTTGGAGTAGCCATACTATTAACCAAAGAACAGATGAAGAAGGCGGAAAATAAAGAAATGAATAATCTTAAAACAAAGCATTAACATCCAATTAGCATATGGAATAAGAAACTTGAAACTAGTTTAGGTTTTATGACCTGCAGTATTGTTTTCATCTTGTAAAGGGGGATATGTTTACATATGGAAACAAAATAAGAGCCACCACTGAAAGCATCTTATTGGGGGAGTAATCTTACCTTCCAAAATCCCACCAAGAGTCCTTGATCAAAAGAGTAAAGTTCAACAAGGGCATCACAGCCAATCATCTTTGCATTTTTAGTCAGGTTAGCCAGATCATATTCAGAAATTAAAGAACGCTGCAAAGGCCTTTCAAGAGACATCAAGTTAGTGAAGAAAAGAACAGGTATTGTTAATATGGAAGCAAAATAAAAAAAATTCCTTCAGTAGCACCTTATCTGTATCTGAAGTGTATCTGAAGAAGTGTGCATGCACACGAAAGCTCATACCAAAATATAAACTTAGTTGGTCTTTAAGGTGCTACTGAAGGAATTTTTTTTATTTTGCTTCGATTCAGACCAACACGGCTACCTACCTGTAACTGTTAATATGGAAGTTTGATTACTTTTTGTCTTCTCCAAAACGCTGACATAAGCAACTAAAAAGCTATTGCACATATCTTGTTCTTGGAACAAATTATAAGCACAATACTACAACTATTACTGAAGGGGTTTCCAACTTCCCCTTTGTTGGATGTCAACTCCTGTCCCCTCCACCTTCAAAGTCTAAGGCAGGGTTGTCCAATCTATGGCCTCCCAATGTTGTTGGACTACATCTTTCCTCAGCCCCAGGCAGCATTGCCGATAGTCAAGGGAGATATAATCCAACAACATCTGAAGGGCGACAGTTAGCCATTTTCTGTGCTGGTTTTCTTATTGCACAAGGAATGTGAACATGGAGGACATGAGGAACACTGGAATCAATCACCATCTGATGCCAAATCCATGGATCCAGAAATCTCCTAAGCAAGCAATAATAAGCAATCACCATACTGCTTTGATAAATAGCTGTATGCATACATCTCTTTGCCTTCCTCCTGTTAGGTGTGTTAGTCCAGAACACACTGCATATGGAGCTTAACATGGCCCTGGACTGTATTACTGTCTGCTACTACATCACAACTGGCTGTCACTGGTGGGTAACTGATTTGCGAAGTGCAGTGCTGTGGTAAATGTCCTTCTACTACAAGCAGTGAAAAATTCATTATCCAGAAGTAAGATCCACTGAATTCAACATGATTTACTTCTGACTAGATGTGGTTAGGATTGCACAATTAAAGAATTAACTTACCTATTCTTAGGCTGAACTTGACTGTCACTTAGAAGTACAGGTGTCACTCCAAATAGCTGCAAACCTGACAAAGTGTCTAAACAAGGCCACTTTAAGTAATTCCAACACACAGTAACAGATGTCTCATTATAAAAGATGTCTGTCTGCTCCAGCACATGTTGCTTTCCATTTCTGTCCTTTAGTATGACCATCCATTTTAAACCAGAAACCCTGTTATTGGGAAAGGAAAAGGCAGAGTGCAAAGTTTAAGGCAGGTATCCCCAAACTGTAGCCCTCCAGATGTTTTGGCCTGCAACTCCCATGATCCCTAGTTAACAGGACTAGTGGTTGGGGAAGATGGGAACTGTAGTCCAAAACATCTGGAGGGCTGAAGTTTGAGGATGCCTAGTTTAAGGTAACAATCCTATGCACAAACTGGTGTAAATAAGCCCAGCATCAGTTAAACTGGTGTAAAGTACAACAGATCCAAACTCTGTTCCACAGCAAGGCTACTGCTGGCTGAGCCAGCCTTTAAAATACTGTTTGAGTTATACTCCCGTTTGCTGGTTTTACACTGGGCTGTCAGGTAACATGACCAAGGTGGGCGAGTTTAGGACTGAGCCTAAATCCTCTCTGGTTAGTCCAGCCACAGGCATGCCACCAGGCATGGCTCAGCTGGCTGCGTTCTAGCTAAGCCAGGATGGGAGAGATATGTCAGTACATCTCTGGCTGCGCCGAGGATGAGGGAGTTAAGCCAGTGTAGCCTGGCTGTACTGTACTGGGAACCTCCCGACTCATGCAGAGAGCTTCTGTATCCGCTCATCACAGTTGACCTTGCTGTAGGATTCCTCCCTTAGACTGTCATTTCTACATACAGATAAAGCACATTAAAATTAACTATCATCAAAATGCTTGGAATTTCATAGAAGAAAACCACATTTCCCCCTTTTTTTCTAAAACAGAACTTATTTGTTTTCTCCAAAACATGCTCCACAAACAAAATCCAAAGCTAACAAAATATCTATATTCTTTTGATTTTATTAACTTCCTATCTGGTAACTAAATATTAATCATAGTATCAATTTTGCATATATTTATCAAATGATCCATTTTTTTCTTCATTTACTCACATAGAAAATAGGTAGTCATTAAAATATAAAAAATGTCCATGTATTACACATTTTATAAAACTGCTCACTTGATAGCTTCTTTGGTTTTCAGTGGAAGGCCAGTACAGGTATTTATTGGCTTCAGAAGCTGAATCAGATCAGCTTTGCCAGCAGCTATCTTTTTCATGATGTACTCCTTCTTCCAATATCCTGACTCCCTATCTTGCAACTCTGGAAGATTCAGAGAAACAGCTGATTCCTGGGCAGATCCAGTCCTCCATTTTTTTCTTTTAGGCAGAAAAGACTTAGAATATATTTTGAACCAGATTGTACTGGAGAAAAATACAACATAAAATAACATAAGAATTGCTGAAATATTTAAAGAGCATGCTGTTCTGAGATAAAGTTTAAGCCATCATTAAGTATCAGTAGGTATATTCTATCTTCTACCAAAAAAATGCCAACACTTTGAATGATCTTAATGTAGCTGAACTGCTACAATTTTTGTTAATTAGCACTCATGATCCTGCTTTATGTCATTCTCTATTAATGTTAGACTAAAATTAACACTAAAATTGACTATTGGAAGATAAACGCACAACATTATTTATTCAAAGACTCAATTTTTATCTCACCATCCTTCAAAACAAGTCTCAGGACAGTCATCAACAATTTAAAAGCTAACAAACACAATCAATATTAAAAGAGCATAAATGACTACAAATTATTTATGATTGTTCTGGATTCCTTAGAATAAGATATTAAGTGACCACCTAAGAAACTAAATTAAAAACCCAGTTTCTTAACAAATTATACCAAAGGGAATCCCCCATGTCTTCTGCCAGCCAATCCAACATCAAACAACACTACAGTACTTTCATAGCAGCACCTGTAAAAAGCTCCAG
This sequence comes from Zootoca vivipara, assembly GCF_965207765.1. Classification (NCBI taxonomy): domain Eukaryota; kingdom Metazoa; phylum Chordata; class Lepidosauria; order Squamata; family Lacertidae; genus Zootoca; species Zootoca vivipara. The sequence goes on along the minus strand of NC_142591.1, from coordinate 34,525,581 downwards.
GTGCATAAGGTTTGTATTTTGAATTGTACCCAGAACAACTTGGGAGCCACTAAGATCCAAATGGCACATACATAATCACTGTTAAATATAACCTCCCTGCACACCCAGCAAGAATTACTCAGGCAATTTTTTCTGATGCACTGAGGGGAAACAAGTGCCTAAAAAGCAGTTAAGCATCTGATATTTATAGACCTAACAAAGGTTTATTGGCATACACATGTGTCCTTGTTTGCTATTATACTTTTATTCACTTATTATCCTTAATCCTTTTTCAAACCACATCCTCAAGGCCAATGATGGGAAAGGGAAGTACTACGGTATACAAAAACTACAAAATATTATGAGCATATAAATGTGTAGTATTTATTTACAATATTTATATACCATATTTCTACCATAAAGGTAAAGGTAAAGGGACCCCTGACCATTAGGTCCAGTCGTGACCGACTCTGGGGTTGCGCGCTCATCTCGCATTATTGGCCGAGGGAGCCGGCGTATAACTTCCAGGTCATGTGGCCAGCATGACAAAGCCGCTTCTGGCAAACCAGAGCAGCACATGGAAACGCCGTTTACCTTCCCGCTGTAGCGGTTCCTATTTATCTACTTGCATTTTGACGTGCTTTCGAACTGCTAGGTTGGCAGGAGCTGGGACCAAGCAACGGGAGCTCACCCCGTCGCAGGGATTCGAACCGCCGACCTTCTGATCAGCAAGCCCTAGGCTCAGTGGTTTAACCCACAACGCCACCTGGAATAGTCCCATAACATGTTTCTACCATAACAGTTCTCAACATATGTTTCTACCATAACAGTTCTCAAATCTGTAGATGAAGCAGAGGTGTTTCTGATGCAGGGCAGCACTTGCTTTATTCCCCAAACTGGAGCAAATCACATTCATTCTGATTCAAACTGCTGCACAGCTTAATAACACTATATAAGTTCTTTCATGTAAACTGCTGTAACCATGAGAAAAAATTAGTAAGTTGTACTTGTTGCTTTCTCCCAACGATCAAACATAAAGGGATAATATAAATTAGATTATAATGACTACTGTCATGTTAAAAACCTCTGGCTATATTTTACTGTCCCTTACTTGTCATTGGACAGATGATAAAAACTTTTATTCACACAGCCAGTACACAGCAGTGACTCTGCATTCAGGTAGGATAATATCTTCAGCAGTATCTCTGATGGCATTCTGGAGAATGAAGATGAAAAAGTGATGCAGTTATTTGAGTGGAAGAAATATGCAGAATATATCAGAATGAAATCTATCCCTGCTTCATAAATCTGGAACACAAAAATCTGTCTGCGTGAAAACAAAAGCAGAAATAACCTGTGGAATTCCATCATCACATGCAAACATAATATGAAGAAGGTAAATGTAATTTAGGGCACAATGGGAATTTCTCACTCATTTAAAGGAACTTAAGTGGAAAAACCTTTCATTCTAGTGATAGAATTAGTGCCACTTCTGCTTGCACACAGAAGTCCACAAGAGGTTTAGCAGATGGAAATATATACCAGCAGTTCATGACATGTATCACCACTATGTCTATGTCAGTGCAAAAAAGTTCCCTATTGTGTGAGGGAAAATATGACAAGCACACTAGCTCTAACTCTATGGTGTCTATCCCTGTCAACCTCCCCAAGTTGGAGGCAAACATTTGTAACACAGAGTCTGTTCTATTAATATAGGCTTCCTCACATGAACTCAGGGTTATAAATTACACAGGGGACCTACTTAAGTAGAAAAGGCTCCTCACCCCAGAAGTTATCCCTTCAATTCATGTAGGGTGATAGGGATGCTCATCCCACTGTCCCTCATCATGTGATAAATTAAAACACTTGAATAGGTCTCAGCTGTCTGCATCACGTAGCACTGATCTGCACTGTACATAGGATGACCAATTTCATTTCATACATTATGACTACTACACTGAGCCTCAACCAAACATATAGATTTCTAGGCAGCTTCCACATTTCTACCCTCATTTATGAAGTGGTACAAGCCTCATTGTTAATATAAAGATATGTGATTCATTATTAGGGATGACACTGCCGTGAGCTGTTCAGACACACAAAATTACAGGTAATTTAGCATTTTCATTGTACTATCCCCAAAAGAATTCAGTTTACCTTCAGGGTCATGTGAAAGAATTTGTGGTTACAAACCAAGACATGTTTACAATTAAACAATTTCTTGAAATCATAAATGTCCAGCTAAGTATTTAAAAGATAAATACTTGGCTACAATCCTAAGCATGCTTGCTGGAGAATAAGTACAACTGAATTCGGTGAGATTTACATACAAGGTAAGCATGTATCTGTAAAGCATCAAGAGTATGTTACCTGTCAAAATCAATTGCAGAATTTGACTTGATACTAGTAGACCTCGTACACATCCTGGAAGTGTGTGTCTTTTTGAGTTGCATAGCTGCTGGGTATTTCGACATAGCACTATAAAAAAACACATATTTTTATTATCATCATCATCATCATCATCTGGGTGGGAACCTTAGGCCCAAGGTCAAATGTGATCCTCCAAACCTCTCTCTCTGGTCTTTAGTCCCAGACCACAGTTCTCACCAGCCCTATTTCATGCCCTCCTTGGGTGATTTTGGCCAGGCTGGAATGCATCCTTGAATTGTACTGTGGTGATGCCTCTTGCCTGCCTGGATGGAAAGATTCTATGGGTGTATATAGAAATCTAACTTTTGCATGGATAGAAAGTAGCATACTGTCCAAAGGTAAAAAAAAAAAAATCACGTTGCTCCACTCACTTTTACCTCTGACCATTCCCACCACTGGGTCCCCAGAAGATTGCCCGCAAGGGGAATACAGCCCAATAAGCTTGCAAAATTATTTGTTCGCTGTTGGGTTTTTCATGTTCTTGCCCCCTTATAAACACAATCCTATGCATGGAAGCAAATCCCACCAAGTTAAATGAGTCTTCCTCCCAAGCAAGTGCAGGATTACGGCCCAAGGTTTGTGACACTTGAAAAAGTGTTAAGCATAGGCTGTTTAACGTTTTCTCTGCCATCTTTCTTTATTGTAATTATGTTGTTGTGCTGGTGTTGTTGTTCAGCATGGTTTTGGTCTGAAAACCACTCCAGGAGTATTTATGGATGAGCCGCTACATCATATTACAGTGGTACCTTGGTTTATAACCATAATCCGTTCCGGAGGTCCGTTTGTAAACCAAAACAGGTTGTAACCCAAGGCGCACTTTCGCCAATGGGGCCTCCAAAAAAATTTGTTCGTAATCCAAAAAAAATGGGTTGTAATCCAAAAAAAAGGTTGCAAACTGGGACACCCACTTCCGGGTTTGACATGTTTGTAATGCAAAACATATGCAAACCAAGACGTATGCAAACCAAGGTACCGCTGTACTATAATTCCTCTTAAAAAAACCAGCCCAATTCAAGAATGAAACAGGAACACTACCAATCAGCTTAAAGGGGACACATAATGGGCATATAACAAGCAGAAAAATAGGTAAGCGCCCCCTCAAAAAAAACCCCACTTTTCCATTGACAAAGACTTAGGCTGTATATTCTGTGAGAGAAAGCAAGCCTCACTGAACAGAGAGGGGCTTCCCTCCGAGAAAACCTGTGAGACTCAAGAAAGGCACCGGGGGATCTAGGTTTAGGGCGTTCAAACGAGACGCCCCGTGATCCCCCACCCACCCCAGCAGTAGCGGGAGGCCGTTACCTGTCCCTCAAAGGACAGCCAGCCGCACTCCAGCTCCCACCGCCTGGAGGAGCGACTAGGAATGGCGACCGCGAGTCGACGCCGGGAGTAGGGCGCGAACCCCCTAAGCTGTGCTGCCTCAGAATCCAACCGCGTCCTGTCGCCATGGCGACGGCCCTCAAAACGGGGCCCAGTCAAGGCCGCGAGCGCGTCTGCAAAGGACGCGAAGAAGCCGAACAAAAAGTAGCCCCGGGCAGAATTCTTCCGCCGTCCCTCCTGAATTTATTCCCCCCAAGCAGCCTCCTTCCCGCACTTGGTTCAATCTAGCGTATCTAAGGGGCGGGACGTGGCGGGACGGACGCGCGTAGGGCGGGGTCGCCTGTTGCCAAAATAAAGGGGAAGGCTGGAGATTCGTTCTTTGTTGCTTTTGTCCTGGGGGCGGGGAGAGTTTGCCGATAGAGCTGGTCCTGATGTACCCCAATTCCCAGTGCACGTTTCCTCAGAAGTTTAATGGGCCTCACTCCTAGGTAAACGTGCACAGACAACCAAATGTACTGGTAACCTCAATCTTTAGGAAATCCCATGTATGTTTTCTCGGAAGCAAGTCCCACACTGTGCCCTCATGGGGCTTTTCTTGCAGGAAAGCGTGTTGTTAAAACATGCAAAGGATGGCATCCTTACAGCGCAGTCCCGTAAAACCCGGCTAGATTATTTCCTGGTGCCTTGTAATTCAGCCCCTTTGAATTCAGTAGAAATGATGAGAAATGTATAGGATTGCTAGCTTTCCTCGTGCAAGGCAGTGTTTTGTGTGAGGGAGGGGCACTCTTACCACGTGAGTGATCTCCATCCGCAGTCCAGATACCGGTTTGCTTCTTGCACACGAGAGCTGCGCCATTATGAGTTGACGGTACTGCACGCGTCTTCCTTGCAGACGTCTGCACAAATAATGCTTGTACACCATGAGTCTGACCTCAGATTGCGGGCTAGTGCCTATTTGAAGATAGCCCTCTTAAGTTTTACAGAACCTGCTTAAAGGGCAAATAATTATTTCAGAGCAATGCATACAGGACGAACCTAACGTTTTATTTATTATGCAAACGATAGATAAAGGGTGGACTTGTCCCAGAGCACGTACGCTCAATACAGAGACAGACGCTTTCGGGAAGGAGGAGGCTTCTGGCAATGTAGTTTTGAGCAGCAAGGCCCGGCGCGCGGCGCTTTGCATTGTGGTAGCTGTAGTACTTTACCGGAGTAGTCTGGCAGCTCTGATACCCTGCAAACTACAGTTCCCAGAGGGCTTTGCAAACGTAATGGCGGGGCAAATTGCTGCCATCAGCGAGTGAAGGGGTCGTGTCCCCCTTGGGCTTGTTAAAAGTGCATCAACAGGTGAAAGCCCGACGGAAAGATTCGAGTAAGATGCATCTTTCTAACGGTATGGTTGTTTTGCATCGAGAGGAAACTGCGGAACGATGAATCCGATCCATTGCACAGGACGGGAAAATATTTAGTATATAATAGACCTTGTATTTGGGGTTATAGAGTGAAGCCCTGCTTCGCGTCGCTATGCTTTCTTTCATGCGAGGAATCCCCTGCAGTGGCAAGCTCCTGGGGTCCTGCGCAAAGTGGGGGCTCCATGCACAGCATAGGAAGGCGCTTCTAAGGACTTGCGTGTGCATCAGGCTCGGGCAAGGGTCGAGAGCCGAGCGATCCACACCGCGCCCTGATGCAGCCTTTACGAGCGCAAAGCGACACATCTGGACTCCCGAAGGGGCCCGGAGAGCTGGGAGAACTGAAAACAGCGGCAGGCAAGTGTCTGTGCAAAGAGGCCATAAAGAAGCATCGCTGTCAGCTGCTCAGAAAGGTAAGGAACGGGAGGCTCCAGCAACTGCCAAGATTACTTGGCAAGTAAAATTCGTTTCCCAAACTACTGCAGTTCTCCAACTTTTTAGGTATATCTGCATATATATAGACGTGTTTCTGTTGAGCCTAGTGGTGTTTTTTCAGTCCATAATCTGAAATATCCTACAAAACTTGCACTGCTGTCCTAACCCTACTTACCTGGGAGTCAGCCGCCATTGACTTCAGCAGGACTTACATCTGAGAGTAGAGGTAGCTAGGATTGTTTGTACTGCTCATAGAATTGTAGAGTTGGAAGGGACCACAAGGGTCATCAAGACAACTCTCTGCAGCAGGAATCTTTTGTCCAATGTGGTGCTTGAACCCACAACCCTGAGATTAAGAGTCTCATGTTCTACTGGGATCTCAGTGAGATTATTTGGGGATTTGTTTCTGAGACAATGTTTGACTGTTGTTTGACTGGAGGCCCGTTGATGAATGGGACGGGCAGAGTGAGACTGCCTTGGGCAACTGATTTTGGCTATCATGGAAGGGCAGCAAAGTGTTATTTTATTATTATTGTAATTTTACATTTAAGAGGGAGATGCTTGTAAGAGTTCTGTCTCATATGACCCAATAACTTGATTAGCCTTGGATAGCATGCACAGTGTCAGATTTACGTATAAACTAAACAAGCTATAGCTTAGGACCCCACTCTCTTGGGGGCCCCAAAAAAATGTAAAGGGGAAAAAACCCTGGAAGTACATTTCCAAAATATAAGATAAAAAACAAAAATAAAAAATAAAACCTACATACAGCAACAGTGTTTTGTGTTATGTAGGCTCCTATGATGTAAGTCAGGGGTCAGCAAACTTTTTCAGCAGGGGGCCGGTCCACCGTCTCTCAGATCTTGGGGGCCAGACTATATTTTGAAAAAAAAAAAATAATGAACAAATTCCTATGCCCCACAAATAACCCATAGATGCATTTCAAATAAAAGGACACATTCTACTCAAGTAAACACACGCTGATTCCCAGACCATCTGCGGGCCGGATTTAGAAGGCGATTGGGCCAGATCCGGCCACCGGGCCTTAGTTTGCCTACCCATGATGTAAGTAATGGGCCCTGCCTGCTAACCTGCTCCCTGAAATATCACTGGTTTGCTCATATCTATATCAATTACTTTGAGAAAATACATGTTTTGTTATGTGTAAATGGCTTTAGATACCGATTAGGTCCATAAATTACCATATAACATATATTCAACAAAAAACAGCAACAATTTGGTGTTGACAAAGGGCTGGACATATAAAGGGCCCCATTACCTTCAGTAGTTTAGGGCCTCATTAAACCTAAATCCATGTGGATTTAGGGACGCGGGTGGCACTGTGGGTTAAACCACAGAGCCTAGGGCTTGCCGATCAGAAGGTTGGCGGTTCGAATCCCCGCGACGGGGTGAGCTCCCATTGCTCGGTCCCAGCTCCTGCCAACCTAGCAGTTCGAAAGCACGTCAAAGTGCACGTAGATGAATAGGTACTGCTCTAGCAGGAAGGTAAACGGCGTTTCCGTGCGCTGCTCTGGTTCTCCAGAAGCAGCTTAGTCATGCTGGCCACATGACCTGGAAGCTGTACGCCGGCTCCCTCGGCCAATAACGCGAGATGAGCGCCGCAACCCCAGAGTTGGTCACGACTGGACCTAATGGTCAGGGGTCCCTTTACCTTTAAACCTAAATCCATCCCTGACCATGCACTTTGGTTTGGGGCAGGGGGCACCATTTGCTGTTCTGCCTCAGGGAGCAAAGTGTCTTGGGCCAACCCTGAGTGTGGTACAATATCATTAGCTGTGTTTGATTTATAATAGAGGTGCCCAGCACTCAGATTTGTGTGAAAGTGGCCTTTTCTGCTTCAGGAGTCCTTTCATCAAGCTGGCTGTGGTTGCTTCCTAGTGAGAGGGGTGTCTTCACATGCTCTAAGACCATGGTGGCCTAATTGCAATATTATGTGGTCTACACGTAGTTGTTTTTCTGGAATCCTTGTGTTTGAATTTATAAAGCTAGAGCTGGAGTAGGCAGCCTAAGGCCCATGGGTCGGATGCAGCCCAATCGCCCTCTCAATCCGGCCCACGGATGGTCTGGGAATCAGCTTGTTTTTACATGAGTAGAATATGTGTCCCTTTATTTTAAATGCATCTCTGGGTTATTTGTGGGACCTGCCTGGTGTTTTTACATGAGTGTGCTTTTATTTAAAATGCATCTCTGGGTTATTTGTGGGGCATAGGAATTCATTCATTTTTTTTTTCTTTCAAAATATAGTCCGGCCCACCACATGGTCTGAGGGACGGTGGACCAGCCCATGGCTGAAAAAGGTTGCTGACCCCTAAGTTATAGAGTGTGCTCCCAAGATCTCTTGACAATTAACACACAACAAATCAAGTGATCTTGAATATGTGCTTGTGCTTCTTAACATATGAAGTGCTTTGCTGGATCATAGCAAGGCCCATCTAGTCCAGAACTCTTTTCAAGAACCCCAGAAGTTCTTGTTCATCAGAACTTATAACTCACTAATGTACAAGAACCTATGTCAGTTATTCGTGCCATATGGATGAACAGTCCTTCTTGGACATATAAAGCTTCCATCCTAACCTGTTGCACCATAGCCAATTACTTTTTGCCCCTGGCAATCCAGGGAGTGATTATTTACATGCTGGGTTTAGTGTCTTTGCAGCTATTTCTCTTTTCAAAGCTTAAGTTATTCTGTGAAAACACCTAGTCATTCAAGCAGTTGTAAGTCATTGTGGCTTGAATGCCACCAATAGCATTCAGAACTACTGCACAGATAATGCTCTTCATGCATTCTGATTATTTGTTACCGGTAATATGGGAAGGGAGTTCTAAAATGAGTGGCGAGCCTCAGGGATGGAATTAGGGGAGCACAACTGGTTTGGTTACAGAGAGCGCGGAGACTTGGGGGTGCCGCAACTATGATTTAGAATAGCGCACGAGAGGCAGGGGGTGCCAAATTTTGGCATCACACAGGGCACCACTGAAATTTGAGGCTCCAGGGTCCACCACTGGGACAAATGGAATGGCAAGAGGGGCAGCCTTGTTAGCACACTCATCCCTACAAACAGACTCTTGCATGCTGAATGTTAAATTAGCACCTAATTAGAATGTGTGACAGGACTATGGCTTGGGCCTCATGTTGAGTTCCTCAGGCAGCAATCTTATGCAGAGTTTCCTGTGCAAAGCCCTTGATTTCAAAGGACTCTTCATGCCTAACTCTTTACAGGACCTTTCTGTAAATATCAGTGTATTTGCTCTACCATTTAAATACATTGTGCTCACTGCATTATTTATATGTTTGGAGTTTTCAATGTTATGCATAAAGCACTTCATTGATCATTTTTACATTTTTATGGGTTTCCCATTCAACCGTAAGAACAATAATGTATTTTGTAAGGCATTTCATAAAAATTAAAAGCCTGGCTGGATTTAATGAACGAAGGCATAAAATTGTCTGCTATATATGCAATTGGCTATAGCATTTAAAACAAAACTGTTTTGGAAGATTTCTCCACAATCTTTATTCAACTTTAGCTTAGCATGTGAAAGGTTGAGTGGTGGGAGACAATTGAAGCTGGAGACAGGCTAGAATTGGGCCCTTGACTAGTCCAAAAGGATTTGGTCCAATATTGATTAAAGTATGGCTGAAGTATTTTTAATGACTTTACAGCATAACAGTCATTAAGATGTTTATTACGGTACTAATAACAAAAAGGAATAGATCATTGGTGTTTGAAACCAGCAGAGAATCGGTGGTGAGAGAACATGAGCATGAAGGCAACTCAAATCGGATCAAAAACAAGTGCCGTAAGCACTGTATCCACTCTAGTAATTCTCAGGTTCTGCACTGGGGCTCTCTGCTGAGCTGTGAGAGTACTGCTCGAGAATAGAAATGAAATAATTTGTTGCTTATTTTATTAAAATATGTATGTGAAAAGCTGTTTAAATAATAATTATAATAAATTAAATACGTGTGGCATAAATAATAACTCTCAATCAATACTAAAAAGCTACTGGAAGTCTTGTAAAATCTAGCCTAAATAGACCTTGTGAAAGCAAAACCTGTGGCCCTCCAAGATGTGGTGAGGCAACAGTTCCCATCATCTCTTACCATTGGCTATGCGGGCTGATGCTGAGGGGAGTTGGAGTCAAACAACAGGTTAAACACCCTGGCTCTTCCTTGACAGCAAACCATCACTAAATTTCCCATGGAAAGAGCAGGAATGAGGACTCTAGGGGTTAGAACAGATGTAAAGTCCTTTTAATGTTCCATTATTCTGAAAGCAAAAGCTGTTTTGACTCAGTCTTTTTTCTTTCTCAGTTTTAGAGGTAGCATTTAGGAGCTATTGGATATATCTGCAAAACACAACAATGTAGTTTGTGGTCATAGAATTGTAGAGTTGGAAGGGACCCTGAGGATCATCTAGTCCCTTGGGGTCCCTTCCAGCGCTATGATTCTGTTTTTTCTGCTTCAACAATATTTCATTATGTTCCTATCATTTTATGTCATTGTATTTTGTGTAAATTATTTAAAAAATTAAATGAAACATGTTCTATAATTTTTTTAAAAAAATAGCTACCTTTCTACAGGGGGGGGGCATGGGCGTAGCCACGATTTTTGTTAGGGGGCAGAACCTCAGATTTGTATTGATTTGTATTTTTACTTACTGGGGGCAGCTGCCCCCCTTGGCTACGCCCATAAGAGGCACACAGGAAGGAAACAAGGTTGAAAGGGGGGCATGGTCAAAAAAAGGTTGAGAAACCCTGCTCTAACCAACAGAGCTATAGGAGATTGATAATGTATAACTACCATTTCATAATTTTTATTTTTTTGGTCTTGTTTTCTCTTTCAGTGAAAGAAGCTGGGCGAGATTTCACCTACTTAATCGTGGTGGTGATCGGCATCGGTGTCACAGGTTGTTGAGACAGGGGAAAACATATTCCTCACTGTTTTAATTGCTGACCACTTCAGCAGAAAGGTTCTTACTTCACCTACATTTTATTTTCCCTCTCCATTTCAGGTGGTTTATTCTATGTGATTTTTAAGGAGCTGTTCTCTTCCTCCAGCCCCAGTAAAATCTATGGCGATGCCCTGGAGAAATGCAGAGCTCACCCTGAGGTTTGTTTTCAAGTCTTGCATGTTCTGCTTACCACAGAGCCCTAGCACATTACAGAGAATTCTGAGGCATCTTTTGAGGAAGGGTCACTCACTTTGCATTGGGTACTGACTAGCCCGTGCACCGCTGCCCTATATTAACTGGAAATGCATCCTAGAACATTTCTAACATTTCCTGCTGCTGCATGCTTCAGGGGAAAGGTCAGTGATGGTGGGTGAGCTTTCATTGAATCTTAAGAGTTGGGTGGGGTCTTGTAGGCCACCCATTCCTAGCTGAGCCCAGGAAATCTGGTGCTAGACCATTCCCAGCAGCTTCTGCTTGAAGAGAGAGAGAGAGAGAGAGAGAGAGAGAGAGAGAGAGAGAGAGAGAGAGAGACACCACCACCTCTCTAGGTAATGTGTTGAAGAAGGTCGTATAGTATTACTGATTGAACGGAGGGAACTGTGCACCTAGTGTTTGATAGAAGACGAACCACTAAGCACCTTATCCTGTCCTTACTGATTAGGTAATAGGTGTTTTTGGTGAACCCATAAAAGGTTACGGTGAAGCAACACGCCGCGGGAGAAGACAACTGGTCAGGTACCTGCGAATGCATCGCTTACAGAAGCACTGGTTCTCTTCTGCTAACATTCTCTGTGGATTTGTTACTTACTCTGCTCATCTCACTTGACACGTATCATATTCACTTGTCTTGCCAAGAAGGTAAAAGGGGAAATACCTTGGGGCCTAGGCTAGCAGCCTGAATTTAAGCACTACAATAACCCTTACAAATGCACCTGATAGCCAAGAAACCTTAGTCATATCGATTGCCAGCATACATTTGTGCTGAGTGATAAGGATGCTGAAGGGACACTGGTACATCTTACCATCTTAGCTTGTTTAAAATTAACCATAGTCTGTGTTAGCCAGGATTTGCCCCTTCAGGTAACGTGACAAACCAGGATTAACCAAAAGCAAAATCAAGTGCTTCCTAATTACTCCTCTTGGCTCTGTGGGAGGATTAGGGGGTAGCATGCAAGCCTAAGGTCACTACAGCTCATTATTACCCATGCACATTATGCTAAACCAGGCATCCCCAAACTTTGGCCCTCCAGATGTTTTGGACTACAATTCCCATCTTCCCCGACCACTGGTCCTGTTAGCTAGGGATCATGGGAATTGTAGGCCAAAACATCTGGAGGGCCGCAGTTTGGGGATGCTTGTGCTAAACCATGGTTTCACACAGGAATAGCTGACATGGTGCCCTCCAAATGTTGCTGGACTCCCAAATACTACCAACCCTAGCTAGAATGGTCATTGGTCAGGGATGATGGGAGTTGTAGTCCAGTGGCATCTGGAGTGTATCATTTTGGCTGCCCCTTGTTAGTATGTTCTCAAAGTTGCTTCACGCCTAGGATTAATCTCATAGGGTTGTATCTAGCATTAGACATACTCAGAGTAGACCCGTTGAAATTAATGGACATGGCTCATGATGTTGTTCTGTTCCGTATTTATGGCTACTATCCTGTCCATGCATCCTTGGACTTCCTTCTGAGCAAACACGCTCAAGATCAGATGTAATTTGAGTTTTAGACCCAATTCACTTGTTTGTGGGTTAGGAAACTTTCAGACAGGGTGGTCCAAGTGTAACCGTAACCAGACAAGTTTAATTGAATTCTGGAACGAAGACAAGATTGTCCATGTAAAGTTTTTGTTTCTTAGAATTATAGTGTATAACTACGGTATTAATTTTTCTGGCATTAACATTCAGGGCTTGCAAAACCTTTCCTCTCTTTTTTTTCCTTAGCCACATTGAGTATGTAAAAGATGGACTGAAATACATGCGCCTAAAGTTTTACATTGAGGGCTCAGAAAAAGGAAAGCAGGGAACAGTTCATCTGGAAGTGAAAGAGGTATGACAGCCTCTGTGGCCTACATCAACCATAATCTTAATGCTTAGGTTAGTGTGTGCAAGGAAATTAATTCCCACCCACCCCTCTCTTTGCAGAATCCAGAAAGTGGAAAATACGAGTATCGTTATATATTTGTGGATATTGAGGTCTACCCTAGAAGAACCATAATAGTTGAAGACAACAGATAGTGAAACAGCGGAAGCGACCTTTCATTGCAGTTCGTGATACTGGAGTTTACAAAAATGGGAGTAAAGAAGTAAAAGTTGGCTGAAAGGTCATTTTGCATCCTCACAACATACCCGTGCGAAGGCAGTGGAGCCACTGAGCTTATGTGTAATTCTGCTGGGTAAATACTGGAAGTAGGGAATCATTGTTGTTAATAGAAAATGCAAACTGGGTTGACGCAGTTAATATAAACTGGCAGCCAGCTGTGGCAGCGGCAAATATGATTTAGCAAAGATTGGTCGTGGTGAATCGGTTTTATACACACAGCCTTCTCAGGATGAATTTCCTTTGTTTGGATTTGGATTTCATGCAAGTGCTACAATAAAGAAGACATACAAAACGTACAGAATATCTTTGTCCTTTCGTGCACAGAGTTCACATATATATAAAGGTGTGTGGCTTCTGTTTCTGTATTGTTTACAGACTGTAAGGCAAAATGTCACAGATAAATTGTTTCCTAGTAGGATCTAGGGCTCCTCTGAATGTTCTACTTTGAATCTTGGGGTTGAAAGGAATACCCCTCCATTGTGAAAAAAATTGCCTTTATTTTCAGGCATGGACGCTGCTGTAGTTTGGTTTCTTTGCCATCACATTGCTGCCACTCCCACCCCCCTTTTTATTGCTGCATCATCTTCCTCAATCACATCAGCAATACCATTAGGTTAGGTATCATTTAATAGTCAGGTTGACATCAGCCAACTAGATTTCATTGGCTCTTGGATTGGTTGTGATCACAGTCAGTCAGGGAACACACACTGCACAGGATGACATCACAGCTCGATGCAGTCAGTTGGACTTGGCTTACATGCTGATGTCACTGAGAGGAAGAGCCAGAACACTTTCACCCATTCTTAATACAGCCACCAAATAAACCCCACATGTTTTGATATGGCTGAAAATGTTAGCAAAAACTATTCCAGACTTCAACTCAGCCCTAGCAGGGGAACACTTTGCAGTATCCAAGAAATAGTTCTAGTTACAGGTAGGTAGCCGTGTTGGTCTGAGTCGAAGCAAAATAGAAAAAAATTTCCTTCAGTAGCACCTTAAAGACTAACTAAGTTTTTATTTTGGTATGAGCTTTCGTGTGCATGCACACTTCTTCAGAACTTCATGCACACTTCTTCAGAACCTCTTTCTTCTGAAGAAGTGTGCATGCACACGAAAGCTCATACCAAAATAAAAACTTAGTTGGTCTTTAAGGTGCTACTGAAGGAATTTTTTTCTATTTTGCCAAGAAATAGTTGGTATGTTTCTCTGTTTGGCTAAAGGTAAATAATATTGCCATCTAGTGGGCTTTTTGATAGATTGCATCGCATAAGCCTTTTCTAGCTCATCGTTCATTTAACATAAAATGCACGGTATTACAAGTATTCATCAAATCTTGATAGTGAATGAGTTGAGTTACTGACCAACTAGGGTGATAGCCATCTCAGTCATTAGGTATCACCCTTTGATTTTTATAATAGCATTCAAATCACATGCCATTCAGGTTTTGCTGTATAATACCATAAGGTTCAATGGATTAAATCCCCATTTTGTTAATTGAATGAGGTCAGTAGGCATGACGTATGCCTATTGACCATGCTGAGAAGACTCAGATGCATACAATAAAATGTCAACAATTAGGAATACTAGATCTTCTTTATAATACTACAAACGTCATTGAATTTTGCCTGCACATATCCCCTTCTTGTTGTGTTTCCCAAATTTAAGCTCCACATTAACTAATGTAATTGCTGTTTGTTCTACCTTGCCTGATGTCTCATTTACAAAGGCGGTGAGACCCTGTGGAAGCTAGAAGTGGATATCAGTGTTGGTGGTAGAAGATTGCCCAGGACTCTCATGTAAACTGTTCTTCCTTTTTCTGCTATGTTGAAATGAGCTTGCAGAGCAATCTTCTGTTTGGACACTGGCCGGTCTTGGACACACCTAGCTTTACCAATATGACACTATTTCTACCAACTGTGCTCAGTAAACACGCAGATCAGCCCAGTTCCTATAAGAAAATAAAATGGGCTTGCACTATAAGACATCATCCAACATGCCAGGCTCACAGAACACTTACTTGCAAGCATGGCACACAGAAATAAGAACCAATATACAGTGGAAGCTCGGGTTACGTGCTGTCCTCCTTATGAACGCTTCAGGTAATGAGCTCCGCTAACCCAGAAGTAGATGCTACTGGTTGCAAACTTTGCCCTGGGATGCGAGTGGAAATTGCTTGCCGGCAGCCCTCATGTTAAATTGCTTGCAGCACGCCTCATGTTAAGAACGGTTTCGGGTAAAGAATGGACCTCCGGAACGAATTAAGTTTGTAACCAGAAGTACCACTGTATAGCTTCTAGGATTTGAAGTAAACTGCAATGAACACAAGTCAGATACCTGGGAAGATAACTCAGTTGGTAGAACATGAGACTCTTAGTCTCAGAGTCATGGGTTTGAGCCCCACATTGGGCAAAGGATCCCTGCATTGCAGGGGGTTAGACTACATGACTCTCGTGCTCCCTTAATTCTACAGTTCTATGATTCTATATGCCAACTTTGCTGCCACATACACCCAGACAACACCATTACTGGCCCCAACAACATCAAACATACCATCTCAGGACAATTTAATTGCTCATCTTCTAACATTGTGTATGCCATCAAATGCCATTGTGTATGCCATCAAATGCCAACAGTGCCTTTCAGCTCTCTATATTGGACAAACAGGCCAAACCCTACGCCAAAGGATAAATGGACATAAATCTGACATCAGAAATCACAAGACAGAGAAGCCAGTAGGAGAACACTTCAATCTCACAGGACATTCTGTACAAGATCTCAAAGTAGCTGCCTTATTACAAAAGAATTTCAGAAATAGACTGGAAAGAGAAGTTGCTGAATTGCAACTTTTTACCAAACTTAAAACCATGGAGAGCTGATCTGAATAGAGACATTGGATTCTTATCTCATTATACATGATAAAGCTATTTTTAGCCATCTCACCCCTTGCTTTTTCCTGTAAGATCAATTGCAGTTGTTTTAAACAGTCGTCAACAGGTTTACCACACCTATCAGCCAATCGCCCATTCCCACCACCCTTCTGAGTAATACCCCTCCCCACCCTCTCACTATATATAAGGGTCTGGTGACTTCTGTTTCAGTGTATCTGAAGAAGTGTGCATGCACACAAAAGCTCATACCAATCTTAGTTGGGCTCTAAGGTGCTACTGGAAGGATTTTTTTTAATTTTGTTTCGACTACAGCAGACCAACATGGCTACCTGCCTGTAACTATGATTCCATACTTATTGTAAACATGCATAGGGTTGCAATGTCGAGTACAGAGCCAGCCACTGGGTTAGATCCAGATAACCAGCAGGTGGAACTCTGCTCTGGGAGTGCTGTTCAGGGGGAAAGGAGGTGGGTTTTTGTTTTGTTTTGTGCCAATTCCCTCTGTGTCCCCAAAAACCTCATGTAGCAAGTCAGCGGACCTCTGGAACAAGATGGGAGGTGGAATTAGAAGCCGAAGGGGGAAGCAGTGAACATCATCTCTCTCCCTTTCTTCCTCTAGCTGGAACCTCCATTGAATCTGAGTGCCTTCCTTAAACAGAAGAGCAAATATGAATCCAATTCTTCTTCCTGTCTCTGTTATTAAGACCAACAGTCTCTATGGGTTCTCCAAAAGCATGGATAAATTGGATCTTTTATGTTGTCACAGTTTTTTTAAAATTAAATACCTGCACTGAAGAAATACATGGGGGCGGGACAGTGCCTTTCCAGAAGTTAACTCCCAGTATTTTAAAGACTAGTTAGTCCCGGTCTTTCCTTGCTCTGTAGCTTTCATTCCGTAGGGACCATCCCAGTGCTGAGATGCTGATCTACTTTCATTATAGTGATAAATGGCCAGTTCTGCAGCTGACATCAATTAGCTGCTAAAACTTGCTGGGAGCCTGGTTTAAAGTAAGTATAATTTATATACCTGCAAGATGAATTTGAGGCACCACCTAGAAAAGTTGGGTGTCTAAAGATATTGTTGAACGCCAACCCAATTTCCGAGCAGTGCAAGATTCCAGGGGTTCCAGGGTTTGTGTTTCCTTCAGAACGAAACACAGCAGCGACTGTGGTGTCTTTATGATATACGGATTATTTATAAATATATACAACCTGAGTCTACAATGGGGGGAGGGTGTTTCACAGCATTAAGACCCCCCCCCAAGAGGGTCTTGTTTCTCTCACAGCCACAGCCTTGGATTCAAGCAGAGATCAGGCATGGCTCTCCATCTGTCTTCCCAGCCTGCTTCTTTGCTTCCAGCTTCTACCTCTAACTCAACTCTCAACCCTGGCATTTAACTTCTTAACTACCAGCCAGTTGAGGGACAGTGGGGCCCACCTATTTGTTATCTGGAACAGAGCCACTTTCTTTGTTACCTTCTTAATGAATCATTTAGATGACCAAGAAGCTAGCCTGGCTGTTCCAGGAAACTGAATCCTTGCTTAGATTTTAACATTTGCTGGACCCAGGAATTAGAAGGGTATAGCACACAGCCTACTCCCCCTCCTCCCCAACTCATAAGAATATAGTGCTGTGTATTGTATATTTATACAGCCTGATGACTGCCTTGTCCCTTTGTGTGAGAAAGTGAGCTAGAAATCACAGCAGCTGTAATTCTTTCCTGCTTTGTGTGCCATCTTTCTGTAATATTCCTGCGCTAGCACATTGGGGAACTTTTGCTTTCTCCCCGCTTTGACAGGGCAGGTTGCTGGTTGCAGAGTTAATTTATCAGAATAAAGCACAGGCGAGCTGGCTTCAGCACAGGATTCTGAGATTGATTTTTAGGCTGAATTAAGCTTTCCCCTTCATTGCCTATTGACTTGATGTCCGGCAATACATTATATGTCCTGATCAAGCATGCGGGATCAGGACGCACAATGGCTTGCTAATTTGCAGACAATCTATGGCAGTGTAAATGGAACTGAAGGGCACATCAAAAATAAATTGGTTTGCTAAATGCAAAATACCAGGCTCGGTGAAGAACCTAAGTTTATCACCTGCCAATTTGTGTCAATATACTCAAGGACCTGCTGCTTTGGCTAGCGAGTGGTATTTGTTGGAAGCCGCCTACAGTGGCGGGGGGAACCCAGCCAGATGGGCGGGGTATAATAATAATAATAATAATAATAATAATAATAATATAGATGTTTTGTACTACAACTCCCATCAACCCTAGCCAGCACAATTTAAAATACAACATTGGAAACAATGGTAAGCAACTTAAAATCACAGAATAGGGTGGCTCCTAAAAATACATATCTCAGGTGTCAAAGACCAGGGTAAAGAGGTGTATCTTCAGCATTTTCCAAAAATTGTAAACATGCTAGATGCGCCTCTGTGGGAAGGGAATTCCACAGCTTAGGGACTGCCACAGAGCGTGCTATCCTGGGTTTCTGCTTCCTACTCTTCTGAGGACAGCAGAACTACGAAGAGGGAGAGTTGCATAGTTGGAAGGAACTCCAAGTGTCATCTAGTATAACCCCCTGCACACAAAAGAACCTGTAGGGGTGGAACCTTTCAGAGATTGGGGGATTTTTTTCGGTCATTTAGGGATTGGAACACTAACATGAGCGCTCACTTTGATTGGTTTGGTCTTTCCCACAGAGTTTGCCTCATCCCTATGCTTCCACCCTTCCCACACAACCTTCACCTGCATTGAATTATATAGAGACTGGAAACACCCTCCGTGTTGCACCAGCGCATGAATTCTGTCTCGGCGCTAATACAGTCTGGTCTGGATTGTTTGAATCTGCCATTTCAAAGAGACATTCATTCTAAAGTGCTTTCATTCCGCAGTAGACTGTATAAAAATTGGCAGTCAAGCAATGTTTCTGAGATTGGTTTGAGGGATGCAAATCATCCTCCCTCATATTCATTTGTGGTGCCAGATGGATGCCATTTTGGACAGAAGCTGTGCTGTAATGCCAAGCTGTGACAATCGAACATAGTTCCAGGGGACAGTTTCCAATGTGGTTTTATCCATTCATAAACTGAGAAAAGCTGCCGTCCTGCCAATCCCAGCATGTATTACTAACTCGACTAATGTGGGATGTGATCTAATAAGTATAATAAACTATTTAATTGCCAAACCAGCTTCCAGAAAACCCTTCACGGTATGCCCCTCTAGCACAAGAGTTAACTAGTTTCATTTTGTGGGCATCTGTTTTACATAAACTTTATGTGCCTGGTTAAAAAAAAAAGAACACGAACAGCAGCATTTTGTTGTAATAGAACAGAATAGATGTAGATGCAAAAAATTGTGGTTGGGTTAGTAACAGATGGTTCCACTTCATATCCTCAATAATGCAAGATTTCTGCATTTTACATCAGTTGAGCAACAGTTTTTTCAGAGGCTCAGATTATGACAACAATAATGCAATTTACCTAGCCTGAGCGCGCACACACACACACACGGGGGGATCCTCCAATCCCCTGTGCCGCCGAGATCATCCTAGAATGGCTGGTATCATATAACATTGCACAATGTGTTGTACTGGCTGGCCTAGTAAATAACATACATCAGATAATACGTAACTGCTGTAAAACTGTTAATAAATTCACATTGCAGATAATGGCTTGGATCCTAAGCTTTGCGTCTGTGAATGGGAAGAGTGCCTGTTAATTGAATAAGAGTTCTACACACGGAAGAGATCCTTCTATGAGCATATAACTCACCTTCTGTGAATGGAAACTCCTGTTCACAGAGTAAAATCTTCGGATCTAGGCCAGTGTGTTTCTGCTCTCACAAAACTTTATCTTTCGCTTAAATATTATTCCCAAACAGTCAGGATGGTGAGAAATGCAGAACAAGATGGATTCATTAAAATTTAGTTGTGGCATAGTAACTACATCTTATGCTACAAGAATGGAAATATACATCACCCACCTCTGCCATTTACCCATCAAATGACCAAAAGCCTCCTCTTATATCTGCAACTTCTGAAGTATCCCCTTATTGGGAGGGTGACGTCTCCTATTTGGTTCTTGCCTTTCCCCCTCTCCCATCCTCTTGTAAGGGGGGGGGTATGAAGTTGTGCTCCCCCCTTTCCTTATCAAAATACCAAGTGCTCATCTGTCTTTACACCCTCAAACTCTCATAACCTGAAAAGCAGGCATCTTTTAACCCAATGCAGGGTATCTGGGAAGTTCATTCATGTGACGGTGTCATATATGATATAGAACCCTGATTTTCCATGGTTCTACAGCACATAGAAGACACTGTACAGGATGAAACTAGCATGCTTGTGCACACTCCCTAACACATAGTTTTATTTAACCAATATTCTGAATGCCTGAATAGGGCTATGCAGTGATGGGCATATCTAGTTTTTATTAGCAACAGACTGAGGAACAGGTAAATCCATTCACAAATCCTTCATCCCTGTAATCTACTGTGCTTGCAGCATCCTTCACACCAACACGATAAGAGCTGCTTTGGCACAAGGGAGGGAGGCTTTGCACAAGCCTCTTCTTCTACTTAACACCCATTCCTGGTGCATGATGTTCAGCCAAGCCAAACCATTCCGGAGACTGCTGTAGCACTCTAGCGTATGATAAAGTATATACAGTCGGTCCCATCATCTATTATTTAGGCTTTACTAAACTCTCATACTAAATCTTTTGTTGTTTTAGAATTTATAGCCTGCCTGTAGAAGCTCAGGCAATCTCAAACAGCAAGCTACAAAAGGAATAAAGAGCAATATTTTGCTTCTGTGTGTTTTCATAGCCCCTCTGTTGTGTAAATGTGGATTACTTCTGCACTTGAAATGGTATCCAGAACTATAGAATTCCTTCCCAGCACCACCAACAAAATCCTCACTCTCAACATCCTTTCGTTTTTATTTTGCCAACTTGGAGCAATCTTCTCAACCTTTATCAAGATTCAGGAGGGCTGCTAGCAAGCCAAGGGAGGGGGGAGGGAATAAATCTCAACCGGTAACAAAAAAGCTATGTGCTAGCCACCATTTTTTCTGCATTTGATTGATAGGAGCCATTTAGGCTAGGAAACATATTTCACTGTTCTGACCACAGAGTTTATAGCACGTTTCTTTTACCAGAAGGGCAATGCTGATGGAATGTCAGAACTCCTGCTAAGGGAAGTCCATCATATATCTCAAGCATCCCATCTAAGGTGAATTTCAACAGTTCCATCTGGAGTTTCTTCTGCAAGAGGATTAATCATAACAGATCCTTTCAGGACATTGTGTGCCCTAGTTAATTTTATTTCCCATTTGGACCAGCATGTTGTGAGGAGACCTATTGATAGAGCCATTAATCTCTGAAGTGGTTTAGTTTAGACTCAAATTCTTCATGTGCTGTGGTTCTATTTTCACTCAACAATCCTTCAACTGGTTCTTGTAACCAAACGCTGCCTCTTTATTCTAGAATAATTACTTCTCTCTCTCATACTATGCAAGGCAAGGCAAATAGACATTTGTGCCAAATATAAATGTTAAAGTTGACCACACAAAGTACCTTCTGGCCACAGAAATCTATGTCACAATTTCATTAAAATGTGGTAAACTCCTGGTGTCATTGATCAGCACTCTGCCATAGAGTTTACAAAAGTATGTTAATCAAAAAAAATCTGCTTAAGGCGAGTCTCTCTATCTTCACTGCAGCCTTGAATTTAAATATTTTCTATATATATCAGTGGGAATTTAAAAAGTGTCTAAGTGTGCCCTTTCTCTTCATTGTGTCAGGCTGCTATTAACCACTCCAGAATTCGAGAATTCTTGTCACATTTTCATTTTATCCTTCGATGTCTGAAACAGCGCAGTGTATATGCGTTGTGCATGCATGTATATTTCCTCCTTGAATTGTATGCCCTGTGTGTGTACACATATATAATTTGAGCAACTGCGTGACTGAGGTGTGGCCATATTCTTCCCAATGTTTAATGTCATGTGGCAAAAGGGGGCCAGTAATAGAGAGAGGAGGACACCGATATGGAATTATGAATCTGCCATGTTTGTGAACCATGAAATCACTGGGTTGTGAGCTTTGGTTGGCTAAGTTCATAGGCATTTATAGATGCAATAACACAAATTCACTGTGTGTGAGGGGGTGGGGTGGGGGTGGGTGGAAGCTCCTGTAATGAAAGACGAGAAACAGAACATTGGTCTGGAAAGGACACTGCAGAACTTTGGTCCAAACAAGAAGCTTTCAAGAGGTACCTTGGGCTGTATAAGAAGACGGAGAGCTGGAATGTATATAAAAGGAAGCTGTGTTAGTCCATTTAGCTCAGTATTATCTGCACTGGCTTTCACAGAAGTTTTCACAGGTATCTAGTCCTACCTGAACATGCCTAGGACTGAGCCTGGGAACCTGCTGAAAGTTGCTACACCTGTTTCATAGATGAAAGTCTTACTGTCAGCTGAGTGATACTCTTGGATACAACACATGCATACACAGATATATTATGACTGAGTGAGATCCAGCTGCTCAGCCTTCCTCTCTTGCCTTGGAGGACAAAACCAGCCCTGTGGGCAGGAAACTCCACCTGAACAATCCTGAAGGACATTTTTGTTCCTGAAAATTTTATTTTGAGAACTTTTTGTTAGTCACTTCAGAGCCTCTCATGCCTAATGAAAGAGAGTATAAATATCTTTTTTTAAAAAAAATATGTATGTACATGTTTGTTTTACGCACACTCTCCCACAATGAGAGGACACTGAATCTTTCCCCTGAAATGTCTTGAAATTCAAAAGAAGTTTCTGATGGGAAACAGGTACAGAAAATCCCAGTTGTACAGGTAGCTCTGGGTCTTTGGTCCTAGATTTTCAGACCCGAATAATATTAATTGCCAAGAGGGAAGATGCCATCCTTACAGCTTCATTTAAAAGTCAAGCATGATTTTAATTACCACTGACATTTAGACAAGAAAATGGTTTAAATATTTAATGATGGAATGAGGCATTCAAATAACTTTCATTATTTGCAGATTAAAAATTCACAAGGATCCTCAGCACTTTTATCTTTATTGAGTGTATTTGTTGTAAACATTATGTATTTTCATAAACATTTAATGAGGACTAACTGTTAGAAATGCAAAACTATTTCTCCCCTTCATTCTTCATGTGCAGTGACTCCAACACAGCATATGCTCATGCAAATGTTTGTATAACAAATTAATTGGAAAGGATTGGGGGGGGGGGGGGAGATGTTGAATGCAAGCCTGATGAAGAGGCCCGTGAAACTCAGCAGTTTGCATTCTCTTGAACCGACACTTGGACTGACAGCATAGCTGGTCCAGCTAAACCAGTGATGTGGACCCTGTAGCCCTCAATTGCTATTTTCTCTACCAATCAGAAAAACAGACCATTCTAAAATAAGGAACGCAAAATTTTTGCTCATGTATAATCCTACTAGACAGTTGACTACATAATCCACAACGGATATAAACAACAGAATAATGCACATACAGTAATAGGAAATGGCCTTTTACTGTCAGACCATTGTTCCATCTGCCTAGAACAGGGATGGATGGACATGTTCAGGCCTTGGTCCAGAAGACGCATCCTGGACAAGAAGCCTGTTTATCTGACCCCACTAATCCTACCAGATCTCAGTTATGTTGTGCTAAAACATTTTGCCCAGTTTTAGTTGTAAAGATAAAAAGCAAGGCATCTCTGTGGATATTTCATACAGGTGTTATTGGATTGCTTACTCGTGCATGTGGCAAAAAGCTAGAAGATCACTGCCGGTCTGTGTCAGGCATGGAGAGTCCTCTCCCTCTTTGGTAGCATCAAAGGCAAGAATAACAAGCAGCTCGTATTTTATAGTCTCACCTCCCCCTCCTTCACTACCAGTATCTCGTAACTAGGCAATTCCTCCTTGAATGGTATAGCATCTCTCTCACACTTTCTCCTAAAACTGCTGTAGACAAGGGGAATGAAACTTCCCCCGCCTCCTCTTCGGATAGAAGCTGATCAGACTGAGTGTACACTTCCCAGTCTTCCTGTTCTGACCATTCGCTGACAACCTGCCTATTTTAAAGAAGTGCAGTTGTTCTTCTGTCTTCCTGATCAATTGATTTGTACTACCAAGGCTTCATCTTCATTGCGAGGTGATGGTCAACTTTATTACGGGACCACACCACACATGAGCAAGCTGAAAAATCCCAGCACTTAGTACAGAAGATGTAGTAAGCCCCTGAGGACACAGAAATTGGCTGTCTCTATACTGCAGCAATTAATCTAGACCATTTCCTGATCTTCATATTAAATAAGAGGCTACCATCCTGGCACTACTGTCTGAAAACCCTGGCTACTAATAACTATTGTGCAATCACTATTTCTTTGCCAAAAAAGCTGAAGGAAATCTTGGTTGCCATTTGTTGTGATTTCTTTCCCTTCATTTTCTATTTCTCCATAAACATAATCTGGGATAGTACTTTGGGACCAATCTGGTTTGTAAAGAGAAATCTTTCTTTCATGCTTTTAAGGGAGAATGTTGCCATTTTACAACTAAGCCATCAAAATATAACAGATTGGAGGACACTTTCATTTTTGTTAATGAGCATTTTAACAGGGACCATTTTTAAGCATCATTATGCTCTGAGTTGTATGAATGCAAAGAATGGCGAGGAGGAAAATGGCTCTGGGTTTGTCAGAACTGGAGATCAGCAACAAATTAAACCATCCCAATACATCCCAAGAGAACTGATCTGTAGCACAGCCCTGTTATTATGAAATATGTGATGAACTCTGCTCTTAGTTTTAAAAATTGTGTAGAGGGGAAATGAGCTTTCCCCTCTACACAACATTTTTCTGTCTTAGATGTAAGACTTTGCACTTCCAAAATAAATACTACTGTCACACATTGATTTATAATCTTCAGTTAAATATTTAGTCAGGAGAGGGCGCTCATTGTTATGCTAAAATGTGAGCTGTAATTATAACAAAGGGTGGAATTGGCTGCTTTCATATGTTTCTGTTTGTTGTTTTTTAAGCAAGAGGGAGAGCGTGGTTTGTTTTATTTCTCAGAACAAAAACAGTAGAAATGGAGGGTCATATAATGTCTGCTGTAATACTAATAATCACTACAATAAAGCTTTTCTAGGATAATTCCTATTACAAGAAGGGTGAAGTCTTCTTCTTTTTAAAAAATTCAATTTGTATTTTTAATGGTTTTTTTCTCAGGACTGCAAAGTAATATATATTTTCCTGTGTCAACCGTGTCCTCTAAAGTAAACTTATTGTGTTATGCTAATGATATGGTGCTGCTGTCCTTGGCTGAGACAGGATTGAGATAGCTTTTGGAAATACTGTACTAGCAAAATATTGTTGCGTAACAGCCCAGTCTCTGAGCAGTGGAAGATTCCAGGGGTTCCAGATGCTGACCCAGGGTTCCTTTCCCTCGGAATAAGGACAGTGAAGACTGTAGTGTCCTTTATGATATGTGGTCTATTTACACATATATACAACCTGAGCCTATAATGGAAGGGCTCACAGCATTAACACCCCAATAGGGTCTTGCTTCTCCCATAGCCACAGTCTTGGAATCAGGCAGAAATCAAGCATGGCGCTGATCCTCTGCTTTCCCAGCCTGCTGCCTTGCTTCCAGCTTTTAAATTATACACAAAGCGCTGGCTTTTGCCTTTCTAACTACCAGCAAGTTGATGGAGGGCCGGCTCCCATTTGCTGTCTGGCATAGAGCCACTTCCTTTGTTACTTTAATGCCCCCCCAAAGCACTTTTTTCAGGGTCTCACAGGTCATGCGACTTGCAGGGGAGCATGGACCCCCCACAACCGGAAGATAGTATCCTGGTGGTTTTATTGCCTCGACATACTGGATCGTATGCTCTGAGGGGGTGACAGAGGTTGTTTGGCAATGACTGAGAAGCATCATGTACTTGAAAATATCGTTGGGGGTGGGGGTGGGAATCAAGGCAACTGTGCACATGTTATTTAAATATTTGACCTATTAGTTAGCATCTACAAAAGTAAATAAACCTCCAGGCAAGTTATAGTAGAGGCCAAAACAAAAGCCAAGAATGCAAGAAGCATGAGGGACAGAGGCATCTGGCTGGAAGAGAGGGAGTGGAGAGAGATTCTGGGACTGGTTAGCATGAAGACTCCAGCTACCTCCAAGAGGCTGTAGTTTCTGGGAGTCATTTTCCTCTGGACTAGGCTCCATTGAGTCTGTAGAGACCATCAACCTGCATGGTTGCAGCTGCTCAGGGAACTCCCCAAACCAGCCCACTTTGCCTTGGTGCTAGAGGAGGGAGGATATAAAGGTCAGCCTGATTGGGGGGGGGGTGATGCCAGTCTTTTTGGGCTGTTTCATTGGGGTGCAACAACGGCGAGGGCTTGCCTTATTTTAATGTTTTGTTGGGCATGGTTTTCTGTGGGGTGTTGTTTGTCTGCCTCTTTCTCTTGGGGCTGGGGAGGGAGGGGGTGGGGAGGTGTTATTTCTGGGGTTTGACATTTTCATACCCAAAACAAATTACGTACATTATTACCTTGGCCAAGGAAAGTTACGTGCATGGAAGTTTTAAGTCATGGGTAAGCAAACTAAGGGCCGGGGGCCAGATCCTGCTCAATCGCCTTCTAAATCCGGCTCGCGGACGGTCTGGGAATCAGCATGTTTTTAACATGAGTAGAATATGCCCTTTTATTTAAAATGCATCTCTGGGTTATTTGTGGGGCATAGGAATTCGTTCATTTCCACCACCACCACCCCCAAATATAGTCCGGCCCCCCACAAGGTCTGAGGGACAGTGGCTCGGCCCCCTGCCGAAAAAGTTTGCTGACCCCTGTTTTATGTCCACAATCTTCTCAGTGCCTTTGGACCACCACAGATCAAAAAAGATGCTAAAAGTACCTCATGGGTTAGCATTTCCATACCTCTCTTGAAATATTATCAAGATTTAGGATTATATGGCTATTCAATCATCATCACTTTCATTTTATTACTCTGTTGTAAGGTACCCTGGAAGCATGGCACAGGCACATTTAAAAATTAACAAATTCTATATTGACCTAAAGGAGATTGCCCCATTTCAGAGATATCTGTGAGGTGATATCTGCCCCTGTGGAATGCCCTTCAATAAGTGAAGCAACCATCAGTTGCTTCAGATGTCTTGCAGAGACATATCATGATCCAGAAGACTGAGCTCTGTTTTTATTTATTTGAATTATCTGGATTTGTGTTTTCATATCCTTTTATACTAGTTTTACTGGTTTTGGGTTTTATGTTTGTTTTAATGACATTGTTTTTTGTATTCATGTTGGACACCACTTAAGAGATTTTTAAAATATTAAGCGGTATATAAGTGCCTATTTATTTGAGAAGTATTCAACGACTTTAGGGTAGCCCATTCATACTTCCCAGAAATCCTATGCAGAAACATTACTGGATTAAAAAGTAGCTAGATTTTTCCCCCCTTTCAGTTTTGATCAAAGCTGGTTTGCGGAAAACACAGTATTTCTTATGAAAGAATAGAATAGGTATAGGATAGATAGGGGTTATGAGTAACATTGTGTGTACACTGCCTCCCTAACTAGTGGGAACGCACCAGACGCAGAATAAATGTGTGAACATAGCTGAAATCAAGATGTTTGGTCTTGCTGTCAATGAAAATACGGGGTAATAATAATAATAATTTTATTTATACTCCACCCCTCTGACTGAGTTGCCCCAGTCACTCTGGATGCCTTCCATACATATAAAAACATCAAAAAACATCAAAAAACTTCCCAGTACATACTTTCAGCTCCAAGAAACCTGTTCTGTTTTCTATTCTGAGCTGTGGGAAATAATGCAGTACAAGGAGAAAACGCTGGCTTTGTTGCTATCAGGTTGTTGGAACCAGAGACTGAAAACAGGTTTGACTAGTGATTGCATTCAAAGACATAACCCAACACTAAAGTTTTCCAGTAAGAAGTGGGTGGAAGTGCTCTTAATGAATGCAAGTGGGTTGGGTGCGCACCAAGTTCTCATAAAAGGCCAAAGTATGTTATTACATAAGGGGACAGGAGAAACATGAATGTGTCATTGGCAGTAGTGGAGAACTACTGTACATGTTCCCACAATTCTCTGAGCTTTTATATTAAAAATGTTCTCAGATGAAGGGCCGTTTCCCATAACATTATCAGTAATTGTAATGAAAACAGTAGGCTGGAAGATTCTGGATAATTAATATGAAATACTGTAAACATACGAGGTGGTATTCAACTAAGCTTTACTCAGAGTAGACCCATTGAAATGAATAGACCTAACTTAGTCATGTTCCATAATTTAAATGAGAGTTGAATACCAGCCAAGCGGTAATAGCATTTAGGTCATCTAGGGATAATTCTTGAAATGGTTGAACTTAAAAGTGGAAGCACTAGTTTGTACAAGGGGACAGTTCAGGTGCCTGTGGGTATGGTCAGAAAGGCCTTCAATCGGCAAGACTATGAATGGTGTTCCTACTATATGATCGGTTTAGAAATATTAATCCCCTGAGATCGCTATTAAATAGAAATTTTCTAGATTTTGGTAGAGAAAGCACTTCCATAAAACATTTGTTAGTACAAATCTAGATATGCATTGTTAGGCGAATTCAATATTATTTCGGAGTCGTACAGCAGTTGATTTAGCTACAGTTCATATTTCTTTATGACCCATTCAACTACTACATTACTATCAACTGAGCTTGAGGCTGGATGGATGCTACAACTTGGTGATAAAGGACAATAACAAAAATAAAGTAAACATTTGAGTTTATTTCAGAGTATCTTCCATGTGACCAATGCAAGTGTTGTTAGCAAGTGACATACACACAGGTAAGTAAAACAAAAATGGGCACATGATGCAAACTACCGATTTTCACTCCCTTATTTCATCAAAATAAACAGGCACAGGAAGGTCACATATGTTTTTACTTGTATTCCGCAGGACTTGGAAATCACACAGAAATCAGAGACAGGTATCAAGTTAATTAAGGATAATTAAGCAAGAGTTGCACAATTATGTGGATTCTGATTAAAATAGCTCTATTTCATTTAGACTTAAGCAATTTACATAGGCAATGGAAAATCAAAGACAGGGCCCACATTCAACTAACTAATCTAACCAGTGGAAACCTATGCAAGGACTTCCGCAAGCACAATGCCCCCCCCCCCCATTTGCATTGCCCACCCTGAAACAGTGCAAGGTGGAGGGAGGAGTGAGTAGATCCTTCCTTCAGCCAAGCTATGTGGAATTCCTCCCTGAATATTTTCTCCCTCTCTTATTCCTTTAACAAAATTTCTGGTAGGCCAGGCTATGGGTTGTCTCCAATGCTGCATGTAAAAGATTTACTCCTACAACAGGATTTCCCTTTCGTGAATCTTTAAAATTTGCTCTGCAGGGTCCAGCCAACCTTATGGAGCAAATTTTGAGGGTGCACAAGGGGCTGCAAAGGGACAGTAGAGGGGAAAGTTCCATTGTGATGAGTGGAAATCTGTTGCCGATCAGCAGCATTTAGTACAACCAGATATATATAGACTAATACAAATGCTCAGAAATGACAGCCAAAGTCTCTAAATCTTCTTCAGTTGCGGTAGAATAATTCAAAAGTTGCAGTAGAATAATTCAAAAGTTTGATATATACGTACAGCCAGACTTGTAAGAATTAATATGAGAAGGATGCAGTTCAATTTCTTAACAAGCCAATCTTACACGTAAGCAAATACAAACGCTGTATAAAATATGCTCTGGATCAGTGCTCATATGATACTGTAGTCTGGTTGATGAAGAATTGATCAAGATTGGCTGATGAAGCACAGAACGAAACAGATTGGTTATCTGGAAACTCTGCTCCAGCAATATTTGGTGACAGATTATGTATATATTGAACTTTTGAATTATTCTACAGCGACTGGTGAAGAAGATTTAGAGACTTTGGCTGTAATTTCTGGTCATTTGTATTAGTCTATAAATAGTGTTTAGCGTCATTGTTATTGGTCATTGTGTTGTGTTATATTGTTCAGCTTGTCTATATTGCAACACAGGGGTCTGTTTACGGATTGTGGGGCTGGAACTGGCCATGCTACCTAGTGGAATCATGCTACCATAATTTTTCCGTGTATAAGATGACCCCTATTTTGGGGGACTCCAAATTGAGGAAATGGGGGAGACTGCCCAGAGTTGTTGAGCTTTTTGGGGGCCTAACCCACCTGACCACGGCTGACAATCGCACGCATCGACAAAGCCAACAATCGTCTGCCCACCAGTCGCACGCCCAATTGCACGCCCAATTGCCTGCAGACCTTGCCGCAGTCACCATTGCCCATCCAAAATCTCAACTATTGGTGTATAAGACAACCCCCAATTTTAAGCATTTAAAAAAAATAAAAACAACTCGTCTTATACACGGAAAAATATGGTGTTTTAAATGGAAAAAATATACATATGCCTTAAGTCTCATTTCCATACCAAAATCTTACTATGATTTTGGGGGGAGAAGAAAATATACAAATTATACCTATGAAACTGATGGAAAGTGGGTCCTTGCATTAGAAAATTCTAAATGAAGGCAAAAAAAAATGGAAGGAATTTGCATAGACACAACCTCCTGCTAACTGTTTTAGCAAAAGAAGTCCAACAAACTCATAGAAAACCCAGACAAGCCTTAAGCATTAGTGTCCTTGTCTCATACTGATAACATAGATAAAATCAGTGGTC
Organism: Zootoca vivipara; assembly: GCF_965207765.1. Lineage (NCBI taxonomy): Eukaryota > Metazoa > Chordata > Lepidosauria > Squamata > Lacertidae > Zootoca > Zootoca vivipara. Next base: position 34,495,068 of record NC_142591.1, on the reverse strand, counting down.
TTATTCTTAAGAAACCTTGTGATAATATCAGATAGTTAATTGATGAACATTATGATATAAAAGAGACCTCTGAATTTTTAGCACTTAAAAACAGTTACGTAAAAGGCAGAGTTAAAAAGTGCATTGCTGAAGCAACCTATTTTGGCTTTCTGGGAAAGAGTAGGATGGAATTTTAAAGTTGTTCTCAGATACTGTCTTGATGTGAAGGTTCGGATGCATTTTTTGGTTCTCTTTCCCAAAACAGTCTGTTCCATTATAGCTTCTCAATATGTTGATTATTCCATCATGTAGAAACGGTACATAAGGGCCACAATAATTGCTGCTATAGCTGGAATCACCCAGTTGGACCATGTGCTAGAAGAAACAAAAAGTTACTTTGATACATTCTGATATATCAGAATGCAGACAAACCAAAAACTCAGACTAGAATGGCAATGCTTTGAAGAATACATGGACAAATATTGTTCCATAAAGAATATGTTGTTATGTTTAGATTAAAGGAGTAAAGTGGAAAGAACAACATTATCTAGGAATGTTATAAAGAGATAAAAATCCAAAATCTAAAGAGTGCAATGATTATATCGAACTTAAACAATAAGGAAGTCGTGGTGTGCATGTGGAGGGAAGTCGAGGTGTGTGGTGGTGGGAAGAGATTGGGGGCGGGAAGGATTTATGTTTGTGTAAATAATAGTGTATTTTTGTATGTTTTTGTTTGGGTAGGATGTACTTTTTTGGCTCTTCTTTTTGTATTTTAAAAAACTCAATAAATATAAATAAAATAAAGTTACTTTGATACAAATATCCATTAGCTTTTATAAAATGGCCTTCAGAAAAACTGAACTTTTGGTTAAGGCTTTATCCTAGGTCTGACAGCAGCAGATCATAAAAACTTTGAAGTGAAATACAATGGATAATATAGTTAAGTCAACTAAGTAAATGTTGTATATGATTTTTGGCAAACTATAATTAATATTTAGTCACATTGCGCTAAGATAGAGATGAGGAATTTGTGGGCCCCCAGTTGTTGCTGGATTCCTAACTCCCATCAGCACCGGCCAATATGGTCAATTTATCAAGGTTGTTGGCAGCTGGAGGCCACAGGTTTCCTCATATTCATGACCTGGACTAAGGAATATTTTACTGAACTACTGGTGGAAATGCAAGCAAATACATAGCTGGATTGAAGACTTTAGGACAAAAGACTGAGACCAAAATGAACTTTTTATCCAGAAGGTCGACTGAATTAGTTAGATACACAAGTGTTGTTGTTTTTTTAAAAAAATGTTAGGAAATGTTATCCTGAAGTAAGAGTGAAAAAAGCAAATATAATGTAAACATTTCCAAAATATGTGGCCTTCCAAATGCAACCTAAGATTCCCAAGACCCAAGCATTGGAAAGTTTCTATGAGTCTGTTACAGACAGCGGGCTTGAAGCAGTGAGGCAGGCACCAGAAGGCAAGCTATACATTTCATATAAACAAATAAATATGTGCCAGATGCAGAGTTAGGATGCTCTTTCAAGAAACACAATGTGGCCTAGTCCTGCTAATAAACAATTACACACATGCAAGCATTAGACTTCAAATATGACCCCATTTCCATCGTCTTCAGATTTTTATGTATATATTAATGTTTTCTAATGATTTTTTTCTATGTTTTTAGCTATTCTTGTTTTTATTTGTAAAGCAGGGTAATAAAAAATATATATCATGAAAATGTAACAAAATTACTTAGTAAAGGTGAAAGCCAACACGGAGCGAGTAAACCTCCACTTGCATAACATGGCCTCTCTTTCCTCACACCCTTGCTCCTCAAATCTTGTCAGGAGGGTTGGGTGGCACCGCCTCCAAGCAGATTTTGCGGGTGTATGGGGAATGGAGGGGGGGGCGGAGAGAAACCAGAATTCCACTGAGTGAATTTATTTTTCACAAGCAATGAATATCACTGAATACCCAGGGCTTTTTTCCCCAGGGGGAACCCAAGGGTACACAGTACCAGCACCTCTTTTTGTTTTGTTTTGTTTTGTTTTGTTAAAGAGTGTGACACCTACTGTAACAATTTCATGGTGAGTACCGGCACGTATTTTTCTAGAAAAAAAGCACTGCAAATACCTTTTTTTTAAAAAAGAAAAACAGTATTGGCTTGTTAAATGAAAGCCATACAATACCTGGAATTAGAATCAAGAGTGGTAATGTAAGGTTCCTGAAAAACAAAGCAATACATTAGTTAGACTTAACAACAACAACAACAACAACAACAATTTATTATTTATACCCAGCCACTCTGGGCGGCTTCCAACTAAATATTAATAGCAGTACAGCATCAAACATTAAAAACTTCCCTAAACAGGGCCGCCTTCAGTTGTCTTTCAAAAGTAAAATAGTTGCTTATTACCTTGACATCTGCTGGGAGGGCAATCCACAGGGCAGGCGCCACTACCGAGAAGGCCCTCTGCCTGGTTCCCTGTAACCTCACTTCTTGCATTGAGGGAAGTGCCAGAAGGCACTCAGCACTGGACCTCAGTGTTGCGGCTGGATGATGGGGGTGGAGATGCTCCAGGTATACACCACCAAAGCCATTTAGGGCTTTAAAGGTCAGCACCAGCACTTTTAATTGTGCTCAGAAGCGTACTGGGAGCCAATGAAGATATTTCAGGACCGGTGTTATATGGTCTCGGCGGCCACTCCGTCACCAGTCTAGCTGCCGCATTCTGGATTAACTGCCGTTTCTGAGTCACCTTCAAAGGTAGCCCCACGTAGAGCGCATTGCAGTAGTCCAAGCGGGAGATAACTAGAGCATGCACCACTCTGGCAAGACAGTCTGCGGGCAGGGAGGGTCTCAGCGTGCATACCAGATGGAGCTGGTAGACAGCTGCCCTGGACACAGAATTAACCTGTGCCTCCATGAACAGCTGTGAGTCCAAAATGACTCCCATGCTGTGCACCTGCTCCTTCAGGGGCACAGTTACCTCATTCTCCTGCCCATACTTCTTGTCACAAAGTTAACTCATGCCAATTACTGACACCAGACTGTTCACTTACAAGCTAATTGCAATCTCCATGTTCAGAGATAGAAATGCCTATGGAAAACACACGCTGCAGACAAACGGGAAGGAATTAATTGTCACCATCATCCCCAGCTTCTTAGCATCTCTGAAGTATTTGACTCCAGAGGACTCAGGGGGAAAATGATGGTCTTAGTGGATCTTCAATCTTGATCCAGGAGGGCAGTTTTTGCATCCTCTTATCAGTTTCTGCTATGCAGAAAGATTTGGAGAGAGACTTTCCACTCAGCTCACATTTGAACTGCTTATCTGTCAAGGCCTGAAAAAGTACCCTGATAGCAGAACAAAACTGTTGAAAAATCTTCAGACGTAAACCATATCAGCATTCTCTGGGTTATCACCTTTCATGGACCACAGGAAGCTCCTTTATTATATACAGTCAAAATCATGGTCTACCTAACTCAATTTTAACCACACTGACTAGCAGGGTTTTTCCACGATTTCAGATTCCAGTCCACATGATTCTGAATAAAGGGGCTGATATAATACTGAGATAGTACCACATCAGACTAGCTCAGGGTTTCAAGGCAGGGGACATTCCTTGGAGAGCCACTGCCATTCAATGTGGACAATTCTGAGTTAGATGGCATCTACCTTTTTTTTTTGACATTGTGCACAACACAGCACTTGAGTCTCATCGGTCAGACCTCTACTTTTGAAGAATGTCAGCCCTTGTTCAGTACTGGTAAGCATTAGAATACTTTGCAATATTGAACAGTATTATTTTCATATCTGAAAAAGCTTTCAAGCAAGAATTCCTGACTCAAACTCCTTTTTCAGTGCTAAAAGCTGGACCAGATGTGCCTCTCTGTGCACAGAAGGAAGGGGTTGTATTAAAAGCATCGCTAAGGGGAGGGTGTTCCATCAGCACAATTGTTTATCCTTGTGCAGCAAAAAAGTTCTTCCCCTCTCCTTCCCCCCACAGGCCCCCTAAATCTGCCCTGAGGGTTTGCCCAACCCTTCGAAGTAGAATTGGGGGTGGCAGGGGCATGGAGGAGGGAAATCCCTGAATTATTTAGTTGAATACCACCCAAGGGACCTTCTTGTTCATGGAAGGATTGCTGTATGCCTCATGGTAGAATGTTGCTTAAGGAGAGTGAAATTAGATGTTCTTCCACTTCCACTTGTGCAAAGACTTTTACTAGTGCATAGACTTTTGCACAATCAGAAACATGAGAATGGCTACAGAACCTTCTTAATGCACACTGTGTGAAGCTTTACATCAGCTGGTTCTAGGCCACTTAGCATGCTTAAGATTTTGTAGAACATAAGACCACCCTCGCATAAAGTCCAGTCTCATATTTCCCACTATGGCACAGTAGATGCTTCTGGGAAGCCCACAAGTAGGACACAAGAGCAACAGCACCCTTCTTGCTGTTATTCCCCAGCTGATACAGGAAGGAGAAACAGATGTTTAACATTAGTTAGTCCCTGCCAGCACTGCATGCAACACAGATCACTGCTGCCAAACATTAACATGGTGGGATGGCTTTAAAGTGGAATGCTTACCGTTGGTTTCTGAACTTTTTTCCTGTCATCCTGCAACACAAAAACAGTGATAAGCAACACAATGTAGAATGCCCCAAAATACCAAGAGTTATTTATACAAGTAAAACTAGCACAGTAAATTTCACCCTAGCGGTTAGTGAATATATGGACACACATACATTCTAAAAGCATTTCGTAACCTATCTTCTTTGTAGTGTTTGCTGATAATTTTCAACATGCTTCCTTATCCAATTCCATTCTACCAAACTTATTTTCAGTTTGCCTCCAGAAAAGTTGCTCCACATTATCTCCACAAGAGATAAACATTACCTTGATTAAATGCTCCCTGGTAGCACATGAGCTACTTTCAAGTCCTCCAGCATAACAGATCTTTTATAGCAACAGAACAGTTAAGTGTGGGTGGAAGACTTTTAAAAAGCAAAGGAAACAAAAATATTAAAAATAAATCTTGCAGCAATATTTTGATGCCAAGATCAGTTTTCTACAAAGCTTCTAATGCCTTTTAGACACAGGGGTGTTATGAAACTGTTTTGGCTGGAACCATTTTGGAGGAACTGTTTGGCTCTTTTGAAAAAGTGGGCTTTGTAACTGCATCTTGATTCCAGCACTAAAGTCATGAAGTTACTTTTGCATGGAACACAGCAAGTATCAGTGCACTTTGAACACCCATTACAGTAGTTTATCACATGCTAAACAAAAGCAAATTTCTTTATGTACCAGCTCTAGAAATATCAAATGCACCAGTCTAAACTTTAGTTTGGTAACTGAATGAAGGGGCTCAATTCATAACGACACACTCCTGGATGCAAGCTTTAGAGAAGTAATATCAAAACCCCATACTGCTCTGTATCTTACTAAGTATGATGCAAGGGAAGAATGCAGGAAGTGCCATGTAGACATACCTGGCAGAAATAGCTTGGCAACATTACTAATTCTCTGCACAAAACGCATAAATGATCCCGATCATTCCCCAGGTCCTCTGTTAAGTGTCAGAGGACTTGGGTAGAGTTTGTCCTTTACCTAACCAAAAGAGACAGCACCTTTGTGCATGCACGCATGTTCTCTGATGTGCAGAGAATTTAGGAAAGTGAAGACTGTTTCAGTTAGTGCTAGAATTTAATGAACAGCCACCAGGATAAGTACCGTGGTTAGCTAAGGGAACTGCATTGGTGGGATCTTAGTAATGAGTTATTGGTTCAGATATAACATTAAGTGTTGCTGAAGGGCATACATTTGTTGCCCTGGACACAAATGTGTTGCTCTGGACACAGTGTTCAGATCAGCCTCTTCCAAATCACAAGCTTGGTTTTAAACTTCTGCTGGCACTGTGCCAATTTATTGCTATGTTTTATTTATTTATTTTGCTTCTTAACTGTTATTTATTTCTCACTTTCCCAAGCCATCCTCAACATAGGAACCAACTATTTTAAAACAAAAAACCTAAAACCTAAAAAATAGCTTAAAACTTGCAGAGAAGAACTAATAAACTGTACACTGGAAAAAGTCATCAACTGATGGGAGGAGATACTGATAACCTGCTTCACTGCACAAACATTTTTAATCCCAAATTACAAAGTTACAACTTGACACAGAACACTGCACCGCAGCATCCAATTTGATATGTTCATTAAGGTTTTTAAAATATGGAGAAATATACAGGTAAAAGAAACACACGTTCTGTACATGGAAAGTGCACTTACTGGATGAAGTTCTCCTATAATGAATGTATCCGACAATGATCTGGCATCTGTGGAATGGCCAACATCTTCAAAACTTTCTGTAGCATCTCCTCCCGCTTGTTCCCTTAGAACCTCTTCACCTCCTGGGTGCTGTAAGAAAACAACATATGAATAAGTATCCATGAACTTTACAAATAGTTTTTTAAAGCTTTCTGTCCCAATAGGTATCAGTACATCTTAAAGCCGTCAATTTCACAAATGGAACTGCGGCAGATTGCATGCTCAACAAGGAATCTTGTGGTACCTTAAAAACTAACAAATGTATTATGGCATGAGTTTTCATGCACTGTCCACTTCATTAGATGCACAAAATGTTGACCTGAGCCACTGAAAGTATACTTCTAAGCCAGACTGGCTGCCAATCACAATCAATGAATGACCCCTAAATTCTAATATTAGATGCATAACAAGTGTGCATATGTCGAAAACAAAATAAAAAATTCATTCCAGTAGCACCTTAGAGACCAACTAAGTTTGTCATTGGTATGAGCTTTCATGTGCATGGTTCCTTTTTTTTGGAAATGTTGAGCACACACAAGAACACTATTTTGCCCTGCAACTACCATCAGTATTGTAGATAGTGTGTGTGTGTCTTCACACCCACCCACCCACAAGGAAAATACCACTAGAATATATTTGTGCCTGTGATTAAAACAAAGAAGTTCAATCATTCAGCGTTATACTGTCCTTCATAAAAAATGTGTTTTTAATTGTTGGCTGGTTTACACAAACATGTCTTACAACTGCAATATTTGATCAAGTCTCCCAAAGAAGAGGCTTTTTCCTTTGAAGCACAGGTTGGGACCGGCTTCCTTGAAGCCTCACTTTCACCCATATCAGCCTAATGGCACTTTAAGAAGAGGTTCCACAGCCCTACTGCCAGCAGCATGCTTGTTGTCAGTAAAACCAAACCAATTTGGCTGGCAAGCCACCATATTTGTGTAACTCCATTCCAGTTGGGAACAGGCAGGCCCCAACTGTGCAGGTGCTTATGTGGGCATTAAAACTGATTTGTAACTGCATTTTCATAATCTGAAGAATTAAAAAAATCAGGTTGCAGTTTCTGTGGTGTTACTCTGTCATTTTATGGTTTTATCAGTCTTTTATGTTTTAAATATCTTAAAGCTTTCCTAAAAGGCAGGGTTTAAAACACACACCATTAAATAAATATGCACTCTCTGGCACTCCTACTGTGAAGTTTGACCCAGCCTCCCCCACTGGCAGTGGGCCCTCTGCCAGTGCAGAAGTCCAATCTGCCTGTGTTTTACTCATTCTTATTGCATAAAAGGGGATGAGTGAAGTTCTTAATCCACGTTATATGATCCTGTAAATGCTGCTCCACCTAAGTACTATAACAATCTTTGTGTAAAAATTAAAATGTTTTTAACCCTGAGAGCACCTCATACGAGTCAGGCTTTTGAAGCACTTGTTTAGCCAAGATCTTGTTCCAGAATTAATTTCACACATAACCGACACTGCAGCTCTTAAATCAAAAAGCAGTTGAAAACACTAACAAAACAAAACTGCATTTCCTAGTCTTGTCATTTCAGGACTTCGAGAGAAATGGGAAAGAAAGCAGATATGCAAAGCAGTGAACATGTAGGCAACTTTCTCAATTATGCAGTATTCACAAATATACACCCTTCTTGGCAAAGCATACCCCAGACCCTGTAGGACCAAGGTCCATCTACTCTAGCATTCAGTTTCCAGCAGAAACTACATGAATGTGACTATTTGCCCATAGCAAACCATTCAAAAGAAACCACTCCTTTCTGGAGATGCCCTGGCAACATTCTAAAAACACACACGTAGGCATTATTTGTTGCCTAAAAGTGATAAACTTGTAAAAATTTCAAAGTTTCTTTGCATTAAAAAAAATGGGGTGAAGAAAGTACACAGTGCTTACGCACAGTGACTAAGCAAAACGGGGCAAAAAGTTATACAAGTGTGTAGAGCAAAGATTACATGTGGCCGTCAATTCCAAAAAGGTTAAGGAAGTGCATGCTTGCTGGAGAGAGATTATGCAAGTCAAAGCGAACGTGCAACTATGACAGACAAAATCCTGCCCTTGAATCAGTACTGATAAATATCCAAGCAAAGGAGTAGAGCAAAGGTCTTGAGCGACGCTGAAGCTGATTGCTGTGAGATTCACAGAGCGTTCAGCAAACTGAATCCAGAAAACAGGTTGGACAACAAAGCGTAACTTACACAATTCTTCAGAGAGGATGAGCCCAAACTCCTATTAGCACATCTATTCTGAAAAAAGGGTGAATAGCTGCAATGAAATGTCATTTCATGAAGTGACCCATTTTTTAATGGAGCATGAACTGGAGACAGAAAGGTTCCTGTTCTGAATTGTAAGGCACAGAGCAATATTAAAAATTAAAAATACTAAAAAGGAGAAATGTGGTCAGATTTAAAACAGTTTTTCTTTTGACAGCACAAGACACATTCATCTGGGTAATCTTTAGGTCAGCCCACAAGTAAAGATGCAAAAATATACTGTGCTGTCAAATGCAACTGGCTGGCCATTGTGAGAACAGAATGCTGGAATATGTGGCCCATGGGCCTGATCCAGTGGCCTCTTTCTATGTTCTTCTAAACTGAGAGAAGATCTCAAAGTCACAAACCAAGAGCCCATCATTCCTTAGTACAAAGAACTGTACTAAGGTTTGGACCTCTGCCTCCTTAGATGATTTGTACTGATAAAGATTATATATATTGTAGACAACCTGCAGAATAGCTACATATTTTCCATGGAGAAAAAGCAGTGAAGTAAAAGCAAAACAATATCAAAAACATCCCACCAGACTCTTGCATGTGTAAAACTTTCCAGGTGTAGAAACAATGTTTTGGTTTCTTATCTCTTCAAAATATTCACATACCTGCTACACCTTGGAATTGAAAGTATTCACTAGATGTACATGGAAAGATAAGAAACTTATTTCTGTTAGGATGATAAATGGCTTCTTTCAGCAATTAACACAAATGTGAGCTCTGTTCACTTCATTCCACGCTACAGTGAAAAAAGCAGGTGAAGAAAATAGGAGCACAAAGACACCCCCTTGACACACAAACACCATGTTCTCAAAAATACCACCATTCTACACATTTTAAAACCAATCAGGAGCCAGCCTCCAGGGCAGGGGTAGCCAACCTGGTGCCCTCCAGCAATTGTGGACTACAACTCCCTTTGGGTCCAGCCAGCATGGTCAATCATCAGGGATTAAAGGGGTTGTAGGCAACATCTTGAAGGCCACAGGTTAGCCATCCTAATTCTTGTGCTTGCCTGATATACATCATTCAACAAGCAGCTGTGTATGTGGGCCAATTCACAAATAAAAGATCATAAAATGTCTTAAGTACAGTGATACCTTGGTTCTCGAACAGCTTAGTTGCCGAACAAATAGGCTCCTGAACACCGCAAACCTGGAAGTAAGTGTTCTGGTTTGCGAACGTTTTTCGGAAGCCGAACACCCAACGCGGCTCCGCTCGAGTGCAAGCTCCTGCAGCCGATCGGAAGCTGCGCCTTGGTTTTCGAACAGTTTTGGGAGTCGAACGGATTCCTGGAATGGATTAAGTTCCAGAACCAAGGTACCACTGTATACAACTAAAATCTCAAGGGTGTAAGTGTAACAAATAAACAAGTGACTTTGGCAACGTCATATTACTACACAAAGAGTTTTTCCTTTTCGTTCTTTTTTCAAAGCATACTATATACTCTTCTCCCAAAGCATAGAAGCTACCTTTTAACGCATTAAACTTGTGAGGAGAGGAGGAAGGACTGATACATACCTCTTAAAATCCTGGTTGCATACACACAAGTACCTTTTATGAGAGCCACAAGTGCAAAAAAATGCAATGATGGTGCACAAGTCTGCAAGCCAGCACTCATGTTTTACAACACTGTTGTAGCAGTTGTTTTTAAATGTTAGATCTTAGCCTACAAGTCCATAGGTCAGAGCAGTGAGAGATCACAGCTCCCTGCTCCTGTTACCCAAAAGCAGAATACTCCAAAAGCTGGAGTTTTTCCATCAGCATCATAGACACCAGTTGACTTTCACAGTCTTTAATGACAACCTAATTCCTTTTTATTTGCTTTCTGTGTAAAAATTTCTGGGTTTATCCAAGAGTGCTAATGTACATCCAATGGGTTTACACTTCCCACAAAACTTGGGAGTGGTCTTGTAAGTCATACCCAGGTCAAAGACCAAATTTGTAAAGTGAGACCGCAGTAAAATGGGTACCTTAAATAAATAAATAAAGACACATTAATAGGAGGAACCATGAAGCACTTGCAGTTTGCAAGTCTTGCCTGCAGCCTGCACAGACTTCTAGAGTTGTTTGAGTATGAACTGAAAGCTGCCTTTCAAATTGAAATGTAGCAACCAGCCGTGTGACATCAGGGTAATTTCAGTTTCATATAACCTTTGCTCAAGTTGAACCTGCCTGTTTCAGCTTGTTCACTTTCTTTGGGAAATATAAATATGTTCCTTACATCACAAATGAAGATCTTATGTTGCTGGAATAGCAACAGTGTAATGGGCTGTCTGAATCAGGTGGAGGATTGGCCAAGGACCCAGGAAAGAGCTCCAGCGGGATGTGGAAGCCTCTGCCAGATGCCAAAGAATCTGCTAGCGAGGATTTGGGGGCGGGGGTGGCAGCTTCCTCAATCTTCTCACTTGTCTTCTCTGTCCCCAAGACAGAAGCTGTGAGTTCTGCCTCCCTCTCTGTCCCTGCCTCCCTTTCCTAGCTTGACAGAGCCTCTCTGTGGCGCAGTCACTCCAGAGCTGTCAGATACTAGGAGTGGCTCTATCTGCCCAGAGGGGGAAGTTTCAGAAGTCCTGGCCACCTCTCAGGAGGCAGAGGCACCTTCCCCATCACCTAAGTAAAGAAGCAATCAAAAGAGAAGGGAACAAAGGGTTCCACCTACCAGGCATAGATAAAGACTGCAGAAACACTTACAGGCTTCAGAGGAAAAAATTCCTTCCAGTAGCACCTTAGAAACCAACTAAGTTTGGTATGAGCTTTCGTATGCATGACAAACTTAGGTGGTCTCTAAGGTGCTACTGGAAGGAATTGTTTTATTTTGTTTCGATTATACCAGACCAACACGGCTACCTACCTGTAACTAGCCTTCAGAGGAGTCCACCCCATTCCTATGTACAGGTTAGCAAAGGGGTGCAACAGTGACAGTGGTGGATGAATTTCCAAAGCTTTGCCAGTAACAGCACCTACCTTTCCTTGAAGTTCTATTTAGGATTAACCATGTGTATTGCCTGAATGCAGCAATTTGCATATGTATTGCAGTAATCTAAGCATTAAAGCCTTTCAAAATAACTCTTACTCCAGTCTTTGATCTTGAGCAAGTGGAAGCCAGGATGCACAGATCCAGGGGCGGAGGAAGGAGGGTGCGGTGGGTGTGGGATGCCCTGGGTGTCACCACTGAGGGGGGTGACAAAATGCTGGGCAGCACTCACCGCGGGGCCTGTAGTGCGCCCAAGCCACACGTCTCTCATGGGAGAGACACAGTGGCTTGGGCACACGTAGGCTCCACGCTGCCCAAATGGTCCACCCACTGCCTCCCCTCCCAGCTGTAGGGCAGCTGAGTGGGAGGAGGCAGGCAGACTCCTGAGGCCCCGCGGTGCGCCCTGCCCCTATGGGTGGGCTCACCCCGCCCCTGGGCACATCGCCTCAGGCACCCAAGCGGCTTCCTCCACAGCTGCACAGATCTAAAGCATTCTGTTAGATGTCATCATTAAAAATGAATTCTGTATGCAAGCTGAAATAAAAATGCTTGCTCCAGTGGTTTTCAAAGTTCCTACTATCAAGAAGCTTTGTGGTCTATATTGATTAGTCTGGAAGTCTACTTTAGCGTGGCAAACTCTATACAGTCTCAGTTTACACAGGTTTGAAGCCTTTGCTTACCAGGCCTAGTTGCTGTCCCATGCAAACTAGATGCACCCTAAAACACAGCATTCATCTGTGGTTACACGATGCAGATCAAGATTAGTCATTTGGAACTGCTCTTTCTGAAGCAAGCTGTCTTCCAATACCTATTTTCTCAGTGAAGAACTTCAGGTAAGCTTCTGGGAGAACCCAGTTTTTGTAGGAACTGTTTAAGAGTGACGTATCAGTTAAATCCAACAAAAGAAAACTGATCCCATGGCGGAATGAATTGGGAAATGGCAGAAGCTCAGTGGTAGAGCATCTGCTTTGCACGAAGAAGCTCCCAAATTAAATTACTGCCACTCAGTGAATGCAATCAAGACTTTAATGGACTAATGCTCAGTATAAGGCAGCTTCCTATGTTCCCCACCCCGTAAAGACAAAATGTAATATTTATTTTTAAGCAAGTGTACAGATGCAATGTCATCAAACTCTATAAAGAGTTGTGGGATCGTAGATCTGGGAACACTTTTGGAACCATCTAGGCCAAACCCTTGCTCAAAAGGAGGGCAACCCATCCAGTATCACCCCCCCCAAGTTCGCATGTAAATCAGACCACAGTGCATAAAAAAACGCAAAGAACCTGAACATAACCACGTGCTACAGTTAGTTCAAACTCAGAAGAGAGCACTATGATCTCAGAAGAGAGCACTGCAACACATGTAGAATTGAAGGAGGAAAGGCAGATTAAGACAATACCTAATAAATGCAGATTATCTGTGCCCAGCACATCCCAAATCCTGTTCGTTCCCAAAAATGAGTTGGGAGGCTTGTTCTGGATGTTGCCAGTTATCAGTGACCAATTAACAATGTTACATCTGAAGGTCCTTAGTCTTGGTGCTGAAGTTATGCAACAGGCTAACCAGGGGACATCCTTGGAAAAGATTTGTTAATATCACTACCTTTTAAATGTAGTTTCAGTATATCTGAAGAAGTATGCATGCACACGAAAGCTCATACCAATGACAAACTTAGTTGGTCTCTAAGGTGCTACTGGAAGGATTTTTTTAAATTTTTTTTTAAATATAGCTAATTTGAGATGGGGGAGGGTTGGTCTGACCATTTTAGTTTGTGTTTTAAGACTCTTGCTCTCCTATTATTTTATGTGTTTAGTTATGATAGAGAAAAAAGTTTATCCACATATTTAACCATATGTTTTAATGGCAGTGGGGGCAGCTGCCAGATTTCCTTCTTCAAAAATTCAACCTTTCACTCTTCAACCCTTCTGTCAGTACAATATAGGGGCATTAAAACAAAATGTGGTCAGTTTCAACACAAATATGAAACCTAAATACAGTAGTCAAAATTATGTTCTTGCAATAGGGTGCACATTTCGTACTTAGTAGGTATGGTGTTGATGGCTTATTGATCTCAGGTGTCAGAAAACTTTCTGGTATTGCAACCTGGTAGGTAAAAGGGTGAGCAAACAAGTTTGTCCTCGTTTACATTTGAGACTTGAAACAGTATTCCCACCACAAAAACAGGAGCTCTCATATGCCTATCACATGCCTTGGGACAACTACCCAACTAGATAATCATTCCACAACAAATTTCAGTGGTGAGCACTGACAGGAATGGACTCAAAAGGGCCCCAATGAGAAACAAGAAGGAGGTGCCAGCGTGCTTAGGGGGCAGAAGCACACCAAATAGTTTTCACCCTTCACTTTTAAAAACTATGTTTAAAAAATTAAGAATGCTAAATGGAGAATAAGCTCAGTCAGTAGACACACAATGTTGAGTGCCAGCTGAAAAATAAAATTGATAACAGCAGGTGCGACAGCATAAATGGGGATCTTGCATTGAAGAGCTCGACATTTTGAGCATTGGGACACACTTTCAAATGTAAGAAATTGTTGTGGGCACCACAAAATACTCATTTCACTGAAGAAAAACGGGTACAGTGGTACCTCTACTTACGAATAACTCTACTTACAAATATTCCTACTTACGAACAGAGCTCCGTCCGCCATCTTGGATGCTGTTTAGATAGGATTTTTCTACTTACGAATTTTTAGATAGGGTTGCTTCGACTTACGATTTTTTTTCTCCCAATGCATTCCTATGGGATTCGACTTACAATTTTTTTCGACTTACGAATGTGCATTCGGAACGCATTAAATTTGTAAGTAGCGGTACCACTGTATTGGAATCCCCTCCACAAGACAAAATACCTACATACCCCAAAACATAAAATACAGCCCCAAACAAGGAACATTATGTAACAAAAGAGAAGTCAAAACCCCTTGTTTTTCTTAACAATTAAAAAACTGGAAGGGGCAGTGGGGCCTGGCAGGTCCATCTGTGGTGCCCATGGGTGCCATGTTGGGGACCTTTGGCCTATACTACTCTGGAGAAGGGTACAACTGGAACAGGCTGAGACCCTGAACAGGAGCACGCCAGTCAGAAAGTGAAGAAACAATGCAGTATTTTTTGTTACAGGTCCCAATAGTTTACCTACTACTGTAAACAATTTAAACTATAGAGGAAGTTCACTACACTTTGCCCAAACTTAAAAGCTTCCTCATGTTTAGCACAAGTTATCTGCACACAATTCCTGAGGAATGCAATTATGTTTATCTGTGGCAAAAAAATTCTTGAAACAACTTTTCCCCCTTTTTCTGACTTCAGTAAGTTTTGTGAGACAATATCTAAAAAGGAGAAAGTGTCTTCATACCATACTACAGTATCTTCAATCAGTTTCTCTGAATAAGCTGATGAAATAAATGGCTACATAAAATCAACTTCACAGGCGAAAGAGCCACTGGTGTCTTTCATGCAATATTGAAACCAAGATATGCTGTCAGAGAACAAGATCAGAAATTAGTTTGCTAGAAGGTTAAACCATATTCTTATCAGTGCACCAAGAACTAGCAAGCAAGTTTCTGTCAAGGGTGGCTAACTTGTGGCCCTTCAGATGTTACTGGGCTCCAATTCCCAGCAGCTCCAACCAGCCTGGACAACAGCCAAGGATTATCAGAGCTGCTCTTCAGCAACATCTGAAGGCCCAAAAGTTGGCGACTCCTGGTCTATATCAATGCAAAGGTTCTGTATGTTTGATGAATGGACCAAGGACCTCCTTGCTATTTAAAACCCACCCAAACCCCAAACCCCTTTATTGCCAAGAGGTGCAGGACTACAGTGCTGCAGATACTATTGACATAGTCCTTCACTGCAGCCCCCAACATGAATCCTTTGCTTAACATAACTGTGCTAGAAAGGCGATAAGGCGATAAAGCTCTCAAGTTGGTGCAATATGATCTTTTACTCCTTTGGGGAAACAACTTGCCCTGTGATGTGTTAACATACCACAAGTGACAACTTCTAGCTAGTCATCCAACCATACTTCTTTCTAAGAAGGCAATGCAAACCACTGGGCAGCAGCAGCAGGGCTTAATGGGATGGCAGACACATCTGCAGCACTGGTGATTGCACCAGTCAGAGCTGATGTTGGGCCCCTTGCTGTGCCAGTTCTCGACTGATGTAGTGAAGAGGCCCAGATTGGGCCCACTGCTGTCACGTGATGGGAAGACAGGCTCAAGATCAGGCATCCCCAAACTTCGGCCCTCCAGATGTTTTGGACTACAATTCCCATCATCCCTGACCACTGGTCCTCTTAGCTAGGGATCATGGGAGTTGTAGGCCAAAACATCTGCAAGGCCACAGTTTGGGGATGCCTGCTCAAGATACAGCAGATCATGTGCCCGCCTCTCCCTGCCCCCACAATACCCTGAAGGATTCTACTGGCTAAAAGATCCAAAAACCATCGGGGTTCCCCCAAATCTGTGCAAAACCTAATTGTGCTCAAGAGTGTAGCTCATTTTCTCTCTCCCATGATTTCTAGTGGGAAGGAAAATATAGGAAAAGTTGGGGGGAAACTGTTAACAGCCCGGAAACAGAAGAACAAATGCACTTTCTGCATTTGGATTCTCCCCACCTTAGGGCAGCAGGAGCATAATAGCACTGTACAGATACACAAGTTCCAAATACAGCATCTTAGAAAAGATTAGATTTCTTTATTGTCATTGTGTAATTACAATGAAATTGGATGCTATCCCATAAAAGCAAAAACAAAACAAAAAACACATTTTCAGCCACACATTCATAATATACATGCAGAATATACAATAGTTCAGCTCCTTGATGAATAAGGGAGAAAGTGAAGTGAACGTGGGCTGTTTCTAATCAGCTAATTAGTACAAAGACATTACTCAACAACTGATGGATGAAAAGTGTCACATTGCTTGCAAGAAGTGGGATGTAAGCATCTGGTTACAACAGTTTCATTGCAAAGCTTGCCATAAATTTGGCAACCTTGCTTTTCCAAGCTATTCCAGTTCAATCTCATCCCACAATGATAGTGTCTCTTACAAAATCGCGTTGCTAAACAATAAAACAAACGATACAGCTGGAATATGTGCTATGTGTACTGTACTGAACTTTCTCATCTTCAAAAGCACTAAAGGATCAGAAAGTCACTTCGACGAACAGCAAAAATAACAAAACGCCTACGAGGGAGCACTTTAACGGAAGCACCTCTATGCTCTCTGAACGGTCCCCATCTATCTAATCTATCTCTCGTCTCAAAACACCCAGAGGAGGAGCTTTTCGCTGAGAGCAAGTTGCCAGCGTGCATGATCGTGCAGAACTACTCGACCCCCTTCGTCTCTTCCACGGGACTGAAATCGCCTGCAAGCTCAGCAGCCCCCCCCCCCTTTCCAGTCCCTTATACTTGCCTCTTCCAGAAACTTTGTGAGGTCATAAACACGGTGGTGCAGGATGATCCAGGTGCTTTGGCTGTGATTGTGCTTCTGGATCTCTTCGAGGGTATAATAGCAACCCCGCCACGGCTCCTTTCCAGGCTTACCGTCGCCGCTAGCATTCGCCTTCGCCATCGCCCCAACAATTAGCTTCGCTTCTCAACCTGGCAGATGTTGACCCTTGGGCACAGGAGCAGCGGCGGCAGCAGATTTCCAACTAGGAACTCTGACCCAGGACAGCCTCGCCTAGTCGCGCACGCGCAGATCGAACTTTTACGCGGCCCGCTCCGTAATCACGAAGCACCGCCCATTTCAAGGCAGGAAGGCGGGGAAAGATGCCCTGCTGGCTGCCCATTGGGTGGGATGTGGGAATTGAGAGGCTCGTAGGTTTGTTTGTTTATGTGTTTGTCCTTTCCGCAGATTCCAAGAACTCAAGGCGACGGCTTTATTTTCTGATAGAAAAAGAGAGCTAGGAAGGGGGAAAGCAAAGCACAACATCCACGCTGACATAGGGAAGTTGAGTCAGTCACGCAGTGCCATAGCTGCCAAGTTATCCCTTTTTTACAGGGATTTTCCCTTATGCTGAATAGGCTTCCTCGCGAGAAAAGGGAAAACTTGGCAGCTATGCGCAGTGCTGCGAAATGAAGACTAGACTATTGCTACCTGGTTTTCAGCCTTATACTGTATAACAAACAAACAAAATCAATAAACAAAAAAATTATGCAACAAAAAGGAGCCCCTTGACACCTTAAAAAAACGTGTTTCTTATTACTGTATTGCTTTTTAAATTTTTAAATTTATTTTATTTCATAAAAATTATCATAGAATTTTAGAGTAAGAAGGGAGCAAGAGGGTCATCTAATTCAACCCACTGCAATGCAGGCATCTTTTGCCCAGCAAATTGTTACAACGTTTGATTGTAAAATCAACCCTCAAAGTGGTTTATAAAACAAATAAAATAAAATAAAATAATAATAATAATAACATCAATAAGAAACATTAACATTAAAAGAATCAAACAGAATGAAAATAAATAGATTCAAACACTCATCAACATCAGGGGAGGCTTGCTGAAACTGAAATGCTTTTAGCAAGTGCCTAAAAGAGTTACAGTGAGGGCGCCTACCAGATGTCAGTAGGCAAGTGCAACTGCTGCAACAATAAAAGATCAAGTTCTTAGAAATGCAGAACGTGTTATGTGGTACCTGTAAGAAGCGGTTGAGTGGGTATAACTGTTGTTGCAAGTAAGATAGGAGTTTTCTATATCACTGTTTCTCAAACAGTGAGCCAGCCACTTGGGCTACTTTCAGGTGGGCCTCAGTGCCACAGCCTGCCCTGCCAAAGAAGGCAGAAGAAGGGGAGGAAGTGCTTCCTCTGAGGAGAAAGAGCCATAAGAGATGTTGAAGGAAATTAGAAAGTGAGATAAGAAGTTAATATTTATTATTAACAAACAAAGTGGGAATAGAAAGGAAAGGGATAAAAGAGGAACGCTGTTATAGCAGAAAGAAAAGGACCAGGGAGGATGGATGAAAGACACTTGCAGAGGGGGGGGGGTTGTGGGGCAGGGAGAATAGGGTACAAATTGGAGAATGGGAGAATAAATTACCAGAGATTTGTTTTTGTTTTTTGTTTGTTTTTTAAATACATTGATAGGTATGTGGTGATAGGAAGAGATAATATAAAAGAGCCTCTGGATAAACAAATTCTGCCTAAATTGGGGAGTCACAATACATCACAGCAAATGTTTGCACTTAGCCTGAAAAAAGCTGGGCTATGGAACTCCTTGCTACAAAGAAAAGACTATGGCAAAGAATTTACCAATTGCCAAAAATGGATTAGGTATCAGTTGAAAGCAATATATAAGCCAGCATATAATGCCAAATTTTATCTCCAACTGCCACCATATTGACTGGCTCAGTCCCAGTACATTTTGTAACTAGTGGGCCTCATTAATATTCAACCATCTGAAGTGGTCTCTAGGTTATTAAATTTGAGAATCTATGTTCTCAATAGATACGGTATTAAGTCTACTTGGGAAACAATGGTGTTCAACATAAACCCTCTCAAAATTGCACAATATACTGTACCAGGAAACTCAGGAAACTTTGGAAGTTCAGCAGAAAACTTTGGAAGTTTTACTGAGGCTCAGTAAAAAGGAATGTATTTTTTTTAACCAATTGCGAAGACCTTCACACACACATACACACAAACACGAGGAAAGGGTCCTCGATTCAAGGAGAACTCTTGTGATTCCTGCCAGGCAGGCCCCGGTAATGTTATTATAGGTTATCTGCAGGAGATAAGTCGCATTGCTGCTGGGCTGCTTTGTTCCTCATTCCGACGACGCCTCCTCGCAGGACTAAAGGTTGCCCTTTGGATTCAGGAAATGTCGACACATCCAAGGCTGCCTTGCAAGAAGCGGGGGCTTGTTCCCCATACCCCCCCAAAGTACTTAGTCATTTCCCCCCTCACACAATCTCCCGCCTAAACCCCGCGGGAGAGTTGCGATGGGAAAGTTGAGAAGCTTGTGAAGAGGAGGAGGAGGGGAGCCGGTTTCCTTCTCTTCTCAGCAGAAAAGTCGAAGGGGCGAGTAACCCCTTCTTCTCCCCCCCCCGCGCCATATATATCGTGTTCCTTCTCCAAACCGCGCCCTTTCCTCCCTCATGACTCCCATTTTCTCCAACTTTCTGTCATCGTGATTGCTCCCCCTCACAGAGGGCGCTTCCAGGGGACTCTGCCTGTGTAACGTTCTCTCCCCCCCCCTCACGTTTCCCGCGCTTTTCTTGCTAGGTGGCTTCTACGCTCGGCTTCTCACTGGGGCTCTTCCCCTCACGATTGCTTCCCCGCTGCCTTTCGAGGTAGCCCTCCCAGATCCACCTCAGGACGCTCAGATCTTTGGAACAGATTCAAAGGCTGCCCTGCAAAACTCGAGCATCAGAGCCAAACTAGACTTTCTGGGCAAATGGTGGCTGGCAACAGGAATGTGGCATACATACAGCAATAGGCATCCATAAGCCACAGGGGCCTGCTTCACACAGGCAGCTGAATCCCTCAATTTATCTTCACTTTGTGACTGGCAGCTGAATGTGTGAATGGACACAACTGAGTATCGCGGAATATATTATTATTATTATTACCATTTTATTTATATGCCAACCTTCCTCTTGATGGGGCAGGGAACCATGTGATAATAAGCACACAAGCTGAATGCAATAATTACAAGCAGCATGACTTTAAACATAACATTATACAGCAGCGCAATAGCAACATTGTTAAAAACTGAGGAAAAGAATCATCTCAAAAGCTCAAGTGAGCAAAAGTGTTTGTAGTTGACACCTGAAATTTAACAGCCTCGGTGCCCATTGTATTTCCTCAGTCACCACGCCATGGGTCATGCCCATTGGTAGGATTGCGGAATATCTGTGATTGTCCACTCATATATAAGAACCACCACTGGATATTGTGAACAAGTAATATAGGAATAAAGAGATTGCCCCAAAATCAACTTCTGTAAAGAGAAAGGTTGCATGATTATATTCCCGTTTTTCAAGTTTTTCATCTTTCTGCCAGCATTAGGCCTGAAGGGGGGAAAGTAGGGGAAGAACAGCAAGAAAATTAAACTGCTAGTGTTGTCATTTTGTAATAGCATAACTGTCAACAAGAATTTCTGGTTGTTACCACCTCTGATTGAATTTGTTAATTTCGCTAGATCTAAATAGCTAAATAATTTCTCCTGCCACTCACTAATTGCTGGTATTTCCTGCTTTTTCCAATATGCAGCGATCAGTATTCTTGCAGCTGCCGTCACATAAATAAATACATTTCTTCTTTCTTTCTTTCTTATATTAATTTGCCTTTATCTACCGTATATTCCGGTGTATAAGATGACTGGGCGTATAAGACGACCCCCAACTTTTCCAAGTTAAAATATAGAAATTGGGATAGACTCACCGTGTAAGAAATACGACCCGGCGTATAAGACGACCCCCGACTTTTGAGAAGATTTTCCTGAATTAAAAAGTAGTCTTATACGCAGGAATATACTATATGTACCCTTTCTGATAATCATCCCCCCCTCCACTTTGTTATAGGTCAGAGGTTACTCAGTTCTTCTGGCTAGCAAAGCAATATGAATGACGTTACGTGCCAGTCTTTGTTTTTCATCAGTCTGCCTGATCTGCGAAAACTCTGTGCCGTGAAGGTTACGCTAAGTTCTCAGTTGGCAGCAACAGAAATTAGAACAGCACAGAGGATGATGTGCAGGTAAAGGAAATTTGCTTGTTGTATTTTTCGCACCTTTGCTATCCTAATGAAGTTCATAGTGGACACATGGCAGAAGGGGTAATGATGATGCTGGGGGGAAAGCATGCATTGATGTTTTTACATATATGTTGCTTATCATGGTTAATCACAGGCACTGAAACTATCTGCAGAGGGTCTCACAACCCTATTGCAGCTTGCTGAGCCAAGGAACACTATGTTGTGGCTGTGAGAGAGTTGCTGTAGCTCAAGTTCTGATATTCTTTCTTCACAATTCAGATGCTTTGTACACTAATAAATGCCAAAATTATAAGAAGAAGCTGAGTGTATAAAGCACTTGCTGCCTCTGACTAAAGCCAGTTTTAGGCACCCAGTCAATAATGAATACACATTATTAAGTATTTAAGACTCAATAAAGATTTTGTTACAATGTCACAATATACATCACTTCAAATGATTTAGTCTCCCTCTAAAAAATGTAGCCTAGCCTCAGACCACGTGGACCAAAGAATGAAGAAATCATATACAACTCTTATATTAGAAAACTACAAATCTAATAGATATATATACATTAGTTTCCTTTGGAATTCCCCAGGTATCTCCAGGAAGGAGATTACACAATTTATAATTTTGTTAACATTACTGTATGTTGGCAACTCTACTTGCAATAGAATGGCTCACCTGTCAGGTTTTTAACAGTTTTGCTGCTGTGCTTGCTGGCACATCAGGTCTTAAGAATGGGCCAGTAGAATTTACACATAGAATCAGGTGTTGCATTCATACATATGAAATTGCATTTGCTAGGATTTTTGTTTTCTGCTAATTATCAACTGTGCTTCACTTCCATGGGTAATATCTATGGTAAGATACATGGAATTAAAGAATATACATAGTTAATAACCAGTTATTCTGAGGAACACTTAGAGGACAGTAAAGCAACATCTTAAATAATGTTTACTAAAAGGGGAAAAAATGTAGAGCACAGTGTACTTTGGGTTGTAGCTTTACTAGTATGGAATCATGGAGGTTAGTGACAAATTTTGAATGCTTTACCTAGGCAACTCTTGCATCTGCATCAAGATGTGCTTTCTTCACCTGTTCCTGGAACATTGAATCAAATTTCAGTGGTTATGACGGTCAGTAGTAATATTTCTGGTAACTTATATATAAATTCAGAGTTTAGATGGTTCAAGAATCCCTGGACAAGATATTGAGCACACTTACGTCTGAGCTTATGAAGTCAGGGTTTGCCAGGACAAGATTTCCCCAGGGAATAAACTGCCACTCCCCATCCAAGACCTGGAGAACTAAAACCTAGTTGTAACAACCCCAAAGCTCTGCACCCAAAGTGACTGAACCAGTAGCGCTCCCCTAAATCTGCGACATTAACCCCCTATTCTTTCTATCTCATATTATACCATAGAACAAGCCAGTGATGAGGCTCCTTAGCAGGGCTGCAAATGTACATGCTTACAAAGATATAGATTCCTTCAGTAGCACCTTAAAGACCAACTAAGTTTATATTTTAGATTATAAAAATCTAAAATTATAATTATAATAATTATTTAGATTATAAAAATCTAAAAATCTAAATCTAGATTGTTAGCAGAATTTATGTGATTGATACATTGATTTTAAGATTAGACTTTTACTTTCCAGTCCATAGAAGCTTGTTATACAACCCTAGCATTTGACAGAGTTGCCTTTATCAGCCACCCTCTGGAAAGGTCTTATCCTGAAGTCACAAGGGGACTAAACATAGTGCCTTCCCATCTTCTCTTTCCCTTGAATACATGAGTTTAGAAAGATTCTGAAGACAAACAACTGTCATGAACAAACCAAATGATATAGTATCTTTGTGGTGATTTTTTTCATTTAGAGAAAATTTCAACATTCCTACATATGGGACTGAGACCAATTGCATTTTTCTCCAAAAATGTAAGATTATCTTCATTAAATGTATCCAAACAGTATCTATCTGTGATATATTTGTTTTGCTTGTTTTAGATACTCTTATATAAATCAGGAAAATTTCAAGCTTATATAGAGAAAAACAGATCTATAGTAAGTAATAAAAATTTATTTCTAACCCTGGTTACATTGTTTAACAATTACATATACTAATTTGTTTTGTTTATTTGCTAAATGTATATACCTCCCATAAAGCCTAGCTCTCTGAAAAGTTTGAAAACGTTTCTTTATAATCCCCAGTCCAGTGGCTGAAGGGAGTTTACCTAGGACTGCCTGTAGTAACACAAATTGATTATTTTTTATCACCAGTTCAATGACTCACCAGTTCACCCAAACTTGTTTTGGCTGCAAAAGAATCTGCACTTGGATAATGAGTTTGCTATTAGTATAAATCAACAGAAAACTGTTTTTGTAGGTTTCTGCCCCATGATCTGCTATCTGTCAATACAGCACTAATTTTCAGTAGAAAAAATGAGAAGGAAAAGGGCAAATTTCGGGAGTGAGCCAGCAGTAAATCACACAGTGAAAGTTGGAGCTATCTCTATTAGCAAAAAACACGATTGACACAGAAGTGTCAGGCCTAATGAGTACAGCAGCTTATCTCCAGTAGGTCTTGCCCCCATGAAGCAGTTGCTGAGACTGAAGCTCCCTGCCTTCCCACAGATGTCTAAGTCCCCTCTTCTCCAGGTTTTTTTTCAAGCAATCAGAGACTGTAATTGTGCATCACCAATCGCTCTTCCATCCTTTTCCTGCCTTTGGTTCAGGGAGACAAGAGGGAGGGCAGCTTGTTGCAGCAGGAGACACCCATGACACTTCACCAGCCTGACTCATCTCTGCCTCTTGGCCTCTCTCCTTCCACCTCCTGCTTCAGCTTCTGCCTCTGATTCAGAACTTCTCTCTGTTACACACTTTCCCAGCTCACTAAGGCCTGTTGCCTGTTCAGCTTCCAGCACCTCCCCTTCCCAGTCTTCTCCATCTGACCACTCATCACTGCCCCATCACCACTCTCTGGAGTCGGACTCTGAGTCTTCTTCCCTTCATGGTTCCCCAGCTGGTTTCTCCCACTGTTCCTCTGTGGATCCAACCAGTCAATGACAGAAAATTAGAAAACATGAAAATGTATGGCTATTGAGGGACTGTACCTCAATACAGAGCTCACTTTTTCACTTCACTTTTTAGCACAGATGTTATACAATTGTAATAGTATACAACACTGCTACATTAAGTTGAACCAAGAAAAATAACTTTTGTAATTTACTGCACACTGGAAAGCCGTGTTAGCACTTTGTTAGCACTTTCCAAAGCAAAACTAGATATTTCAATCACATCACTGGGGACTGAATGATTTTTTTTATTTAGTAGATAACAACTCAGATTGGAACCAACATTGTGGGAGATAAGATTTTACCCTTTGTCCCCACCACAGGTCACCTGCCCAGCTGTTATCTCCCCCAAAAGAGTGCCAATGGCAGCTTCCCTCCTGCAAATAACAGCTCCCCCCCTCCCTGGTGGAGGCAATCAAGATAAAAACCATGGCAGAGGCAGTGGGTTATATCCCTTCTCTCCATACACTGTGGTCCTGATCTGTATCCTGTCCTCCAAACCATCTGTTTTACCAAACAGAAAACTATCCCACAACTGCCAGTTGCAATTGTTGGTCACCCCATCTAGTTTGGTCCTTTGGTAAGGAATTGCTGTGGCTAGACAGAGTGGAATGTACTGAGCTGCATGGATCAATCAACTTCATATAGTGTCAATATGCTGTATGATTAGCATATTTTGAAAGAATTATTATTTTTTGCTTTTTGGTTTATCACACTAGATGGCAATGCCAGAGAGAGTTGTCCCAGCTGTCTTTCAAACCTGCCTGTCCTATACACTTATAGCCAAACTTGCTCCTAATTGGAACCAA
Organism: Zootoca vivipara; assembly: GCF_965207765.1. Lineage (NCBI taxonomy): Eukaryota > Metazoa > Chordata > Lepidosauria > Squamata > Lacertidae > Zootoca > Zootoca vivipara. The sequence goes on along the minus strand of NC_142591.1, from coordinate 34,469,907 downwards.
GCTGGTCATCTCTTGATACAAGGTATTTATTATGAACCTTTGACAATCACAGTCCTATGTAGTGTTATATATTTGCTCTATTCTTCATACATTGCCAATTTGCTAGCTTTAGATCTTCTTTTGTCAAGTAATTCTGAGGGTATTTTTAAGTGTTACTTTAGAAAATGCTTATAATACCCATGCATGTTTCCTTCTGATCTAGGCAGTCACCTCCCCAGTACTAACTAGTTTGGGAGAGTTGAGAAAAAGGAATGAAGTTCCCATGGGACACTGACTGAATAGCACTGAGCTAAACTGCATAGCATGACTAGAACAAGAATTTTTGTTCATATTTCATCAGACCACACACTGCTTGTTCACTACTGGAACTCCTGTCAAATGGTATTTGACATGACAGTTGTGCATTAACAGGTTCTAAGAAGATAAAGCACAACTCAGAGAAATAAAACGTATTCACTTCCATACAAAATCCTATGTAAGAAAAGCCTAGACAGGTTTGTCAGCTTGTTTGAATTGCCATAACACCATTCCGGATACTGTATTTTTCATTCAGTGGGGCTGAATTGCACAGCCTAGCCAGTGCCCCTTCAATTGCCTGCCCCACTCTCTAGCCATGCTATAGCCTTTTGGTGGGACCAATACCTGCACCAACTCCTTGTATGCTGAATAAAGATGGCCAGGAGACAGAGAAGAGGTAAGAATAGTTCCCACCCCCCAAAGGACCAGAGGAGGTGCTGAAGGTAATTAAAAAGTGAGATAAAAGGTTTTGTGACTGGTACCCTCAGCCCTCTCTGAAAATCAAAGATGTGTCCCTTGGTCCAAAAGGTTTGACAACCCCTGATTTAGTAGACTCTCTGGATCAGCAAATTCTGTCTAAAATTGGGACGTTGAGTCATAGTACCTCAAGATCAAGTGTCTGTGCTTAGCTTGGGGAAAGCTAAGTTATGGAACACCTTGCCACAAGGAAAATACTGTGACAAAGAATTTCCTAAAATGGATTAGATATCAGTGGAAAATGATATCCATAATTGCCAACGGATTATGTCAAACTCTGCTTCCATTTAGCACCATTTTCTTACTGGCTTTGTTCCTGTACCGCCATTCTGTGTCTTGCGGGTCTCAGTAACTTCTAGTCATCTCAAGTGGACCCTGGGGGTGAAATGTTTGAGAACCCAAGCTTTATACTGCATAAGGAATCTATTTTGAGGCAGCCTTAGACTGGAGAAACCAGATCCTTTCCAAAATACTGATTTGTAAAGGCTTTATAAAGGCAGCAGGGATATTTGTTTTATAATATGTACCAATTCCATTTGTTAAGGGAAAGATTTTCTGTCACAAAGGGGAAAGCAAAATGCAGTTGGTAAGTACAATATTGATTGAAGAAAATATATGTTGCCCTCTCAGGACCTGAAATTATTTTGGTGATATGTGTACTCATGTCAGTGTAGTTGAAAAATAATGGAATCATTTGTGCATCAAATCCAGGTACAGAGGTTCACCAGCTGAACCTCTACTATGTTTGCTTTGTTGGAACCTGATGAAGATATTGTTCGGTGGAATGCTATGTCAGGCTACAAATGTTACAAATGTGCAGGCTGCACAAGCATATCAGCTTGCCAGATGGAACAATCCCTCTCCCCTCCCGCCACACACTGGGGGTTCTCTCAACCCTCCCTTGAGCCAATTTGGGGGGGGGCTGAGGAGGGGAGAAAGCCCCACATTGGGCATGCCGAAGCCCTTGCTGATGGGTTTTATTAGGTGAATCCTGTCATGTATCTTTAAACGCCTGGTATATCAGTCATCATGAAGGCAGATTATGCATATACTTCCCATTGTCAAGTGGCAACCAGAGGCCAATAAGATGACTGCACATAATGTGTGCATGAAAGACAGTTGTCAACATGCAGTGATGATAGGAATGCCTATGTCACTCCCCAACACAAGGCACAAGTACACTACCAGGAAAAACCTAGAGTGCCCCTCCACTGCTACTAATTCTGTGACCTTTAGGAGAACAATTCATGTCTGGAACCATAAGCACTATGGTTTTCCTCAAGCAAGGGTTCAAATTCCCTTATAACTCAAACAACTGTAGCTGCTGCAAACAACCCTTTTGCCAGGAAAAGTGCTAGGGCTACACAGAGAAAGCGGGGTGGCTATTTGCTATTTGCTACGTGCTTAAGCTCTTGCATTTGCCAGATTCCTATAGTGTACATTGTTGGTTGGAAACTTCATTTAAAATTAAGCACAATGTTTTTGCCTATATGTACATGTGGTGAAAAGATATAATTATGCTGAACGTTATGAATTTTATTTTAGTTATGGACATCAATGTATCAGAGACTCAGCTCTGCATTAGTATCGAAGTTTTCACAGTACGTCTGCCACCACCTGAGGTACAGGAGTAAATCAATGTTTTCAACTTGCATTTTAACTGGGCCTGCAAGTTGCATCCTATTGGGGGTTTATTTATTATTCATGACACTTTCTCCTTCTTTACCCTACGTCTTCTCCAAATCTGCTCCAGAAGGTTGGTTGAATCTGCAGAACAGATTTAGGGAGTGTGCAGGATGGAGAGTCCCATTCTGCAAGGAGAAATATTTGTACTGGTGGGACTGTTGCTTAGTGCTGTGTTGGTTATAAGCTAATGTACTCATGAAGTTTTGAGTTCATAATAAGTAGATGAATGCCATGTAGGTTTTTATGGTACCTTAATTATTTTAATGCATAAAATTTACTTTCCTTATATGTTTGCAGATACTTTGAAAAATTACTTTATTGATTTTTTCTATTCTCAGCTCGAAGAATTTAATATTTCAGCAAACATCTTAAAGAGATTTGACAGTGATAATAATGCCATCATTCAACAATACTCTATTTTAAGTAACTGGTGCTATGTTTTGCCAAGGTATGTTTTTATATTTCAACAAGAAATGCTAATGAGATGAACAACACATCTCCTGCAATATGTATTAGTAATTGTGACTAGTTTGGAAATTGATTACTCAAGGAAAAAAAATTCATGACCAATGTGGACTTTTCATAAGTGTTCATACAAATTCAATTGGCATACTGTATTCATATTTTTTTGAAAAGGAATTTTTCAAAGTCTGTATTTTTATTTTTATTGCATACTATTTTTAATCTTTACACATTTCCATAGGAAAATCCATTCTATCTATTCTCCCTGTATCAAACTGTAGGTGATATCTACAGATAAATTTGCATTACCAGCTCTTTCTGTATGGGAGACTGTCGAAAATGTCATAGCTTTGTAGCAGATGAAATTTTACTGTTAAATCATAAACAAAGAGTACAGTTCAGTTTCTGATCTACTTCCTGTAAAATAGGCAAATTGTTTCACTAGCCAAGTTAAGTTACAATGCTATAAATCACTCACTGGTGTGGGTGGACTGTAGGATCATCCAGCACAATTCATATCTGTCATGAAAGTAACTATGTTTTCTATCTCATTATATGGCATGGAATTACTATTTTTTAGTTTTCTTTTCTTACTTCTGCACAGCATGAAAATGGGTCAGATCATAAGCATTAGCCACATAATTCCACCCGATTCTCCATTCCAGTCATATAGTGATTTGCAGCTGCACTGGGGAAATCTGGTAAGTGAATGCAAATACATAATTTGTTCAATGTTGACTATTTTATATAGCAAGTTCTTAACCTCCTTGTATTTATGTATATATTTTATCTTCAGTATGGCTATATTCTTCCGGAGGATCCTGGGATTTATTGCAACGTTTACTTCAAACTGATAGGGGAGCAACTCTTCACATATCTTTTATATACTTTAAATTTATGTATTAATTTGTTTCTCCTTTTTGGCACCTACGTAAGATCATGGGCCAAGCCTGCTATACACAAAGTTTCATAAAATAATCAAGCTCGGTAGTTAAAATAATCAAGTAGTTCCATAGTAAATGAAAGTGTCATAATATAACATAAACCCTTTTTAAGTCTCTTTGATTTTAGTGAGAACATAAAACACTCTCTTAAAAAGGCTATTTCCCATTCAGCATTTGTTCAGTGCAAATAATAGTTATCACCACTTTGACTACATATAATTTCATCTTTTTTGAGTTATAAATAATTTTTTAAATGGTCACATAAACACACAATCCAAATTCTACACCAAAAAGCTAAATTCTGCAACCTAAATTCTGTACAAATTTAGATTTTTTTTTCTCGTTTTGCATAATTTATCCTGGTTTATCTATTCATTGGGAGGGGGAAGGAGGTATGAAGGACACTGAAGTATTATCCCAACTATTAGAAAATTTTACCCAGCTTCTGATATTTCAGCAGGCAGAATCCATACGGTTGTTAAAACATGCTTGAAAAAAGCATAATGGCCCAAAATTTATTTTTTAAAGTAAGTAAAGGCTGGGTTTTTCCAGAAACAGAATTCTTTGTGCTGCACTGTAACGTTCTATGTAGAATCGCAGCAGCTGCAGAGCACTGCATGGAATAGAACCACTACTCTTTAGATAACTGAAATAAATATGAACATAACTTGTTTTGTTTTGTTAAATCTTGATTTAAATTGTCTTCACTTTATTTGTGCTCCATTTCAGTTTTAAGTTGAATCAGCACAGATGCATCAGTTGCTACCACAGATGCGTCAATTGCATTAATTGCTATGAAAGTTTAAATGGTCAGTGTCAACAATTAGTAATGTGTTTGCCTTTTTGCAGTCTGCACACACTTTTGAGTGTCATTGGTGCTAACTGCCAAGTGATTCCATTCTTCACAATTCTTGCTAAGGTACAGATATAGCATGGCCTTAATCAAGGAAAATTTCCCAGTGAAAGCCTTGTTGCAATAAACAGGAGCTGGAAAGGGGCACTTGTGTGCAGCTTTCATTCATTTCAGTAGACCTTGTGCAGGAGAACATCCTGGTACATTGTACCCCCTGTCTTTATCATACACAATGCACAAGGAACGAAGCAACAACTTCTCTATGTATATTTCTCTAACAATTTCTTTCAGTCCTTAACACCAACTCAGATATCCTTTCAGTTGCATCCGAAGTCAGCCAGTACAGTACTTTCCTAGAGTAGATTTAGGAGGTGTTCTAAGTGCTTTTGTTGCTGATCTGAAGACTGTCATTCCACACATTTGTGGGCTTCCTCTTAAAATGATAAGTAAAGCATTATATGCCACCAAAGATCTTACCCAATCATCTGTACAGGTAAAGGCTATTTAAATATTCTTGTTGAAATTCCTGGACGTATTGTTAATGGATCTTGGGAATAGTTTTAGAAACTTTGGAAGACAGCTACTGTACTTTGGTTTTTGCCATTGTGACACATGCTTTCTGCTTTTATAACAGTGGGATAATATATGAAGTGGCTGAAGTAAGAGGGCGAACAACTAAAGCAGACACAGCAGTCATGTGGAAACCAAAGCAGGCCACATATTTTTTACTGTGAAAACCAGAGATGTGATGGTTGCTCTTGTTGCTGGCATGATACCTGCGAATAGTTATGTGCCTAAAATGATTCCAGGTCTTCCTAGTTAGCACCTGTGATTATTATGAGCAGTTTTCCACTTATTTGTGGGAAATAGCTAGTAATAACTTCAGAAACTAATCATTGTGCTATTTATATGGCATCCTCCCCCAACATGACAGGACACCCAGCAGTCTTAAACTATGCAGTTTATTTGATTTGATGCCTCACATGCTTGCTTGTTTTTTTACTTCATCCATACAATGTTGTCCTCATTCAAGTAGCAGGCCACACTTCCCCCCAAAATTGTTGTATACAAAACCTATTAATGGTACATAATGTATTTCAAATTACTCTGTGGTTTCTTGGTTTTTAGAAAGTTAGCTCCAAACCAGCCAATCTCACTGGAAAAAGGAACTGCAAGGTAACTTTGACTCAAGTAATTCCAAAAAAAGGCATGCTCAGTCCTTCAGCATGTGCTATAGAAAATAGCCACAAGATGGAGCTTAAAGTCAACCAACCGAAAACAGATATTTTTACTAATCTCAGTTCACTAGCAGAAGACAAGAACATTGGGGTGCCAGGGAGAAAAGTGTACAGTAGGAAACAAGAAAAAACTTCAGAAGAATCTGCAGGAATGCTAAACTCAAATGTATCTTTTAAAACGTCAAATAATACTTTAAGAAATTATTCTACCAGAATCATACCCATCTTTAAAGCAAAGCTGTTGCAGATGGATAAGCAAACCACAAAGGCCACCCATGAAAAGAAAAGGCAGAATGCTTCTAAAGTAATGAACACAGCTGCTAAATTGGCTGTATTCAAGCCTAGTACAGATCAAGTTAACAAATTGTTACGTGATGCATCATTAAAAAATATTACAAACGGAAGTGCTCTTCAGATACAGACTGGAAAAGCCAATGTTAAGTCTACTAAACTTGCATTAAAAGAGAAAAATGAGAATTATGGACACTTGGCAAATTATGCTTTAGCTAATGGAGCAGTTTTAGACAGGGATTCAAGTAAATTCAAATCCAAAAGACTAAATTCCTCTTTGAAATCACCTAGTGACCTTGCGGTGCATCATGTATCAGTTGTCCATCAGCATCTGAATACACCTTCAAATTTCAGAACAAGCCAGAATACCCTGACCACTGAGTCAAAGAAATCCCATCCCTGCATGTGTCACTCAGATGTGGATGAGCGAAATCCCAAAATATTTCACAATCAAATACAAAGCTCAACTGAAGAAGAGAAAATGAATGCTTACAGTTTATGCAGCTCAGTACACAGTAGGGCCAAACAAGGAAGTCAGAAAGAATCACTAGGAATATCCCATCAAGATACCATTAAGACTTCTAGTCATCATCTGCAGGGCAACTGCCTACAGGTATACCAAGTAATAAAGGTATTTAATCCATTTCAGCATAGGAGTTTCCTCATACTGTCTTCATACAAAGACAGCATAGAAAGAAGGGGGGATCATTTTGTGTCAAATTTCAGGTATATGTCTTAGGTATTGATTGTGCCACCCATGCTTAGCCAACAGTTTCTTACAAATACCTTCCTTCCCTATCTGAATATTAGGTGCTTAGCTCAGGCTGTGTGTGCTTGCTGTATGGCCTGTGGGAATCATATGGGCTTAATTAGCACTGCTGAGCCCAACAGAAAAGAAAACAAATCTGTGCAGATGTGTCCTTAGAAAAGGATGTGGAACTTGTGGTCCTCCAGATGTTTCTGGACCACAAACCACATCATCATTGACTGCATAGCTGCCAAGTTATCCCTTTTTTTAAGGGATTTTCCATTATGCTGAATAGGCTTCCTCGCGAGAAAAGGGAAAACTTGGCAGCTATGTGACTGTTACCTATGTTTGCTGGGATGATGGGAGTTAGAGTCAATAACATCTGGAGGGCAACACAGTTTAGCTACTTCTGCATTAGAAAATAATTTGAATACCATACTGATACTGCATGGTTAAAACTAAGGCCTCAACCTGATCAGTGCCTAAATGAGAAAGTGCCTGGGAGTTTTTCACTATGTGCTTTTTGAAGGATAAGTGATAATACCCTTTTCATTTATTTTGCTGCTGGTCTTTTTCTCCCAGACAAATGAATAACATTTTTTCATTAACTTCAGTAAGAGTATTATTAGGTTGCACTGCATAGATTACATTTTGACCACTTGTTTCCTTAGATGGCAAAGCGAGGTCAGGCTCATATTGTCTTTGACATTAGCATGACACTCTTAAAAGAGAATTAAACATATTACAAAATGTATATTTAAAAAGTATATTAAACGGCATGATCAGACTTTCAGTGGGGTTCTGTAAAATTCAAAGCCTTCTTATACTCAGGGCTAGCACTGAACATATATACTGGCTTGCCAAAGACATGTTCTTTTCTTTCCAGTTTTCTTCTCATTCCTTTTATTTATTTTAACAAAAATTATATACGGCACCACTTTGTTTGTAGTAAAACTTGGAGTTGTTTACAAGAAATATGATCAATAAGAGAACTTAAAAACAAGTAAAAAGAATTAAAATTAATAGTAAAAAAAGATTGAATTTTTTCCACAGAATGTACTGTAATGATAAGACACATCATACTATCCGTATTTTTTACAGTTCTATTTCCAAGGACATTTGTAACCATGTATGATTGTAAATTAATGGCGGAATTTTTTTTTTAAAGATACCAAAGACAAACAAGTCATCCCATTGCAAAGATACAAACTCAATTCAGATTTTGTCAAAGATGGAAACACACTTGACATCTGCATCAAACAGAAGTGGAAAAAGACAGCAGTTAAAGGTTTAGTAATAGCATTTATAGGCATGTTAGTGCAAGAACAAGGAGAGGGAAATTTGCCATATTGACTCATGTATAAAACAGATAATGAAAAGCACCACATTAAGAACAAGGTCTTATTCAGAAATGTTTATTGGAGGTTTGGGTGTTGTTGTTTTTAGCAAATTAATTTATTCTAGAATATCATTCATACTTCCCAGTCCCATATTCTGATTCTCCATTACGTGGTAATTTTGACTGAAATATTTGCTTGTTTATAGTAAAACCTTTCAATTTCATGGCCTAAAACAATGTGGCTGGTTTTGATTTTAACTTAATCAAAACGTTTAGAATGATATCTTAGATATTTTGCTAGTCACATGTCATATGCTCATTACTTCAACATTTCAGCATAAAAATATGTAATAGGAAGGAATGACATTTGTTAGGATAGCTCTTGGCTGAATGCAACTCAGTTCAAAGTATTTTGATTTTCTTAATTGTAAATGTAATTTGCTTTAATGCTTTAACATGTTGGCAGGAAAAACAAGTGAGTTACTCAAAGCCAAAGAAACTAAGAACCAGTAAGCTATCAAACTAGAATAAGTATTTAGAGATGAAAGAAAGAAAAAACGGGTAGGTAAGCACTAAATTGTACTTTCTTTTATTACTGTACTGTATAACCCTTCCTATGATCATAGCTATTGATGAAATAAATATCACATAAGGTTTTTTTATTTACTACTAGATTTCTACTTATATGGTGCTTCTCAGCTATTTTGCACTTCTTACCACAAGCCAAGAATTGTATTTCCTTGTTTTCAAGTATTCCTAGTACTTTTCTTTTGTTAGAGTGCAAAGACCCATCTCTACGCAGATGTGCAAATAAATCTAATATGACAAAGGCCCAAAAATACAAAAAAGCCCCCTGTGCAGCACATGAATTTACCTTCTTTCCACTGCAAAGTTCATGGTCAGAGGTTGTGGGGGGGGGCAGGGAGAGATCTGGGTTGCTTACGCAAAGCCATGAGCAGGATATTCAAAATAGCAATGTTACGCACAATTCAAAACAAAAGTAAACAGATGTGTGGTCCTTGTAGAACAATATGTGTTGGTTACAAGGAAAATATAGATATACAAAAGGAGAATTCCTGGATGTCAGGATACAAGGTTGGAGCAACTATTCTTTGGTGAGAGAACCCCAGCAGAAGTTTAAAATCACAAAATCTGCAGCAAAGTAAACCATGGAAATATATTGTAAGCTGTTAGGCCTTTAAAATATGGCATTAATTCCTTCATGCTTTAATTAGATTTACGTGAGGCTAGTTATCCCACAATATGTGGGAACAGCAACCAAACCAGAGGGCTAGAGTATGGTAGAGATGAACCCTCTCACCCTCAGAGGCTCATGAGCTATATTGGAATTGGGTTATCTGTGCTTTAACTCCTAAACTCTCTTTGTTTTTTGTAAGCTGCAGTTTTTGTGTATGTATTATGCAATGTGAAGCATTGTATGGCTATGTGAGAATATGTTTAGAAATAGTGTTGTATTAGGGGTAGTACGAAACACACAAAACATTCTTGGTGCTGCCTAACTAGTTCTTATTTTGATTGTTTTACTCAACTTTTGAATATTTTTTCTCTTTGCCACCATATCTTTATGATAGTTCTAAATTGCAAAGAGCAGCACAACATAGTTATATTATGTATTTTATTTTTCCACAGCTGTGAAAGCAAGGCCATGTGATTGTATAAAAAAATCAAATTGCAAAAGACACTGTTCAGAAGATGTGGAATAGTCAACCTAGTTGATTTTTACCTAGTTGATTTTTACCTGTTTTAAAACTGTTCCATTAATAAGGTTTGTTTCATCTGAAAAAATGGTTTTTTTAAAAAAATATTGTCTGCATTGTGATATTCTTTCCCTTTGTATCACATGTAAGTCTCATATGTGTCTAATTTTAATTGATATATGTGGTAATAAATGTTGCAATGCACATCTCCACTGTAGATTATTTTGAAATCATTTTATATTGTATAAATGCATTTTCTCATGTATATGTTGCATTTAATTACACAGAGCCAGCATAACATTACATATTAAGGCTAATTCTCATTAAATAAATAATTTTAAAAGACAGCTTTCATAGTTGTTATAAATGGTCAGGATCCAAACTCCATTATGTACAGTATCTGCATGCATATGGGGAGGTGGTGGTGTCTCACACCTCATAATACTGCTTTGGACCCCCAACCCTAAGAGGTGGTGACATTTCAGGGGGTATGAAAAGCTCTCCTGTGTGAGTGGAAGCCCAGTATATATTTTTGAGGTACAGTAGTTACAGAGGGATAATACTGACTGAAATAGAGTAGGGGCTCTGTGCTGCCACCTGCTGCTTATGGAATCAAATATTTATAGACGTACTGTACTGAAATGTCTCCTGGAGTCCTTATCGTCACCAAGTGGTGAGAAGCTTGAATTATTAATCCTTCACTTGTTAATTCAGTCAGAGTTCTTAGCCTGTTTTGAAGCATTTAACTTACTGAACAACTTAATTCTCATTCCAGCCAAAGTTCATTCCAAGTATAGCTATATACATGCATATGCTATACTTTTTTAAAAAGCTGAATATGTGAAAAGAGTAAAACATTGTTTTAAAGCAAACAGTTCACAATGGCTAGTAACTTTGGGGTCACACTTCATTGCCAAATTACAAAGTGCTGCTGTATGAAGTATTTCCATTTTGTATCATGGGTTCCCATGTCATAATCTATCACAGAAAGACCCATTTATGCTTATGTGAAGAGGCTGCCAAAATTTAATTGGCTTTAATTGTCTACTGTAATTAAGTACTGAATATTCCACTAATTAAACAATTGTCTTCTGTTTTAAAAGGATTGGAACCCTGTCTTGTGAACTTTCAATTTAGTGGGCAAAAAGAAGGAGGCACAATGCCTTAATAAATCAGAAGTTGGCACAACTTCTGATTTGGCTGTAATATAACCAAAAAGCACACTGAATGTTTTAACAAAATCTGATCCACTGTTTAAAAACATTAGTTTAAAGAACTCAATTGAATCATACAAGAATATTAATATGAGACAGGATGCAGACAGGATTAGTAGTGCCATCCTTACCTGCTAAAAAGCATCAAGCTACTTGTTAAATTTGTGTCAGATGTGGAGATCCTAAACCCAAGATTCTATGTCTGTATTTTTAAAAAGTAGCTAACGGCACCTCAATCTGGTCTAGTTTGCTGTTATTTGCCTCCCAAGTGGCTGCAAGCACAAACGGTAGCCTTTGATATGAGTTTCAGCAGGAAAATAGCAAGGGGAAAATATTAACTCCCACCCCCTACCATATTGTGGTTGCAGTCAGATGAGGGGGCAATGCAACTGCTTTTTTCTCTTTTTTTGTAAAGAAAATACTGGGGACTCTCAAGCATGGGATTCAAGCATGCCTTTAATATAGTTTAACCCTTACCCACATTGAATGCAGTGGGGCTTCCAAGTAAACACACAATACCTATTGGTCCACAGTTTCATCAGTATAAGAGAGATGTGCTGGATCAAACCACAGGCCTATATTGTCTTCTTTCCCAGAGTGGTCAACCAGATGTTTATATGGCTAGAAACTGAACATGAAGACAATAGTTCCCTCCCACCATTGTTCCCCAACTACTGGTATTGAGGCTGTGTACGCACAACAGTTTAAAGTGAATATGAGGCATCACCTGCATGCATGTTTTTCACATTGTCCACACAATGTCCTCATTCAAGTGGCAGCCCACACTTTGTCCTCATTTAATTCAGATTTCCCCCAATATGTGGGCAACAAAGTGAGGAAAAAACAACTTTATTTTGCATGTTACCCACCTGTAGATGTACTGAAGTGCATTGTGTGAGCAGGGTTTTCTTACAGATGTACTGTACCAATGTTTTGCTGGGTACATTCCATACTTCTATTAGCAAGGCAGTCCTCAGTGGGTTGCTGGAATAGACTCACTAGATTGTATCCAACACTAATCATATTCAAAGTAGAAAAGTAGACCCATTGAAAGTTCATCATGTCCATTAATAAGGTCTATTTATTTCTCTTTTTTATAGAAAATATCTTTATTGTTTTTAAAAAGGATGTAATTACAAGCATCATACATACAAACTTTCCCCATACATTATACAACAAAAAATCCCCCCATTGCAGGGACAAAAAAGAATGAAAAGGACTAGAATAAAAAGAAAAAGAAAAGAAAAAGGACAAAAGGACAAAAGGAAAAGGGAAAAAAAGGAATGACATCAAACAGCTTTAAAAAACAAAAACAAAAATGAAGAAAAGGTCCATTTATTTCAATGGGTCTACTCCATGTAGAACTTAATTGGATACAACCTGTGGAGTCTATGCAACTGAAGCAACCATTTTATGTTACAAATACTCAACTGACAGCCAGTGGCATTCACACAGAATGATAGAGATATGATATAGAATCTCATCTCCTGTTATTTCTTCTCCCTGTCTCCTTTCACACATAACGTCAAACCTCTTGGTCTATCTGAACTGTAAACTTTTCAGGGCTGAGGCTTGCTCTGCAATAATATTGTCAGTGGCAAGCTTTCTCCTGGCTTCAGTTGTATCATCAGGAGTTCATCTTCCTAAGTGTCAGGTTTGTTGAATAACCTATTTCAGTCTTTCACAATCTGGTGCCCTTCAGATGTTTTAGTTACAACTCCATCATCCCTGACCATTGGCCATGTCTGGGGCTGATGGGAGTTGTAGTCCAAAATATCTGGAGAGCATCAAATTGGGGAAGGCTGACCTATAAAAAACAGATTTATACCAGGGAATTAGAGTAAAAGTTTGTAACTCCAATACAGTTGTTAATCTGCTCCACTAATCAACCAGAAATTTAAAGTCATGCCACTTGAACAAACTGACCTTTCTCATTTAGCAATTCTGCACTAGGTTTTGTAAAAAGATATTTCCTGGAAGCTATAATTCATACCCAAATATGCAGGTTATTGGGTAGGAGAAGCCTAATGTAGGCTAATGGCAACATTTGACTTTTTCTTAAGCCTCAGAGCTGCTTGAGGCACATGTTGTCCTTTCTGCCAGATACACACCTTGTTTTGCCCTATCGATTAAACTTCATCCAATTGAATTTTGGGTTTATAGGACTAATGAGATAGTCTGTCTCTGAGGGGTTTTAAAATAAGAAAGAGGAGCAATAAACTTCAGAGTCTACAGGTTTGTTTTAAAAAATGCAAGTCAATGCATTGCAATAATGGGAAATGTATGGCTCATTACATGTGGGCATCTCTCCAAGCTATGCCAAATGAAACACATTTGTCTCCATTAATCCTGGAGCTACAGATCTAACAGTAGCATTATTTCAAAACTCTATCTAAAAAAAGAAAAATTCCAAAAGCATTGTTGATTTGGGGTAGTCACTAACTGCACTCAAGATGATTAACCAATATATAATTACACCCCAATCTTTCCCTCTTGTCATTAGCAATGACATTAAACCTGGGGAGGGGTGTTATTTCCCATAAGTCTTTTTAACAAGCCAACATTTTCATTCCCTAATCCACAACATCTATGTGAAGATCCTCAACATGGCAACAAAGACTATCATCTACCATCTGTAACTAGGAAAGCTTAGGAAATGATTTTTCTGTTACCTTCTATGTTTGGGTACCTCTATTAGAGAGCTGATTGTGCTGATTTTTTTAATATGCTGTACAGTAATTACAGAGCGTATCATGACCTGGAAAACCTTACAGGTATAATTATAGGGGTGTTCTCTCTCTCTCTCTCTCTCTCTCTCTCTCTCTCTCTCTCTCTCTCTCTCTCTCTCTCTCGTGTGTGTGTGTGTGTGTGTGTGTGTGTTACACGAGGCACTTCCAGTGACTGATCTATCAGAACATTCGCTGCCCTAGCAGTTTTTTATTTCTCCTAAGTCCTTGGACAGCCAACTTGCCTGATGCAGGACTTGCACAAGCAAAGCATGTCCAGATTCCTTCGTATATCTAAGCTCTTAAAATTACAGATGCTCTGGGCTTGTAGTCAGTGGCGGAAGAAGCCGCTTGGGCGCCTGAGGCTGCGCGCCCAGGGGTGGGGCAAACTGCCCATAGGGGCGGGGAGCACCGCAGGGCCTCCAGAGTCTGCCTGCCTCCTCCCACTCAGCCGCCCTACAGACCATTTGGGCAGCGCAGAGCCTACACACGCGGAGAGACGCATGGCTTGGGCACACTGCAGGCCCCGCGGTGAGTGCCGCCTGGCATTTTGTCACCCCCTCAGTGGTGACACCCGGGGCGCCCCATACCCACAGCACCCCTTCCTCTGCCCCTGCTTGTAGGGTCATGAAATGGTGTACCCGTCCAATCTCCCTTGCTCTGTTGAAGTGTGGTATAACACACTCATTGACTCAGCAGACAGGATTATCATCTGAAGATGGTACTGTGTCTTTTTAAAATATAGAAATGTTCGCTGTGGTAACATAAGTGGGCTTAGCTTTAATCAAGGGACCAAAATGGTAGCTTTGAGAAATTGTTGAGAACTTTAAGTGCAACAACTCCTAAGTTCCTCGTGTCTTGAAAGAAGCTTTAGCAACTGAACAGGTCTGAGTGTAGATACCATTACACTGTTCAGTAACTTCAGTCTCACACTGCTCAAGGAAATTCTAAAGTAAATCCTATTTCATTCTGAGTAACAGAAAGGCAAATTTGTTTGTACTGAAATGCAGTTTAACAGAGACATTTACATATATTTATATAAATTCTGCAAACACATCCTACATATTAATTTACAAAGTGGTTTGATTATCTCCTATTACTTGTGAAGCCCAGCATTCAATGACGTCTGTGGAATTCTCATGAATATTCTAGCTGTTGGTGGGAGTGAGTCTGTCATGGAATATTGGAAAGCTATGCAGCTGCTGTCAGGGAAAAGGAATCTCAACAAGACTGCGGCAAAAATTCACACAAAAACTGGGAACAAGATTTCTAGTTATAGGTAGGTAGCCATGTTGGTCTGACGTAGTCGAAACAAAATAAAAAAATTCCTTCCAGTAGCACCTTAGAGACCAACTAAGTTTGTCATTGGTATAAGCTTTCGTGTGCATACTTCTGTTTCAGTGTATATGAAGAAGTGTGCATGCACACGAAATTTTATACCCATGACAAACTTAGTTGGTCTCTAAGGTGCTACTGGAAGGAATTTTTTTATTTTGTTGGGAACAAGAGTGACTGTGCTGTTGTAAGGACACTGAAGGTCAAAACAGAATAGAAAAAGGGGAGCAGAAAAGTATGGGACTAAAATTTAATGCCCTGCTTTGTCTAAACGTAAATATAATCTAAACAAAACAGTTAATGGTGACATGGTTCTCATCTCAAAATGACATTTCACAACAGCAACCACACCAGTCCAGGGAAAACACAGTTGAAATATTGTCTAGCTAGTAGTACAGTATAGTGTTAGTGGAATGCAAGAGAGAGAGAGAGAGATGTACACTTTTGTGAAACAGACTTGTTCTGCTCTCAAGGTGACAGTGGCCTCTTTCCTCGTACTTAAACATTATACCCCATAATGCTCTCCTTCCAAACCGTGTAAGGTTCTCCTTACTGGTGCTTAATCATTCTAACAGAAACAAGTTGACATTAGGAATATACATTGTTAAGTTTTAAGACCAGCAGCATTAAAACAAAACAAAACACACAGCTGACCTTTGGCCCATCCAACTAGATCACCCAAAGCAAAATTTTAACATCACAGAGACTGGAGTCTCTGAATACCCAGTGTCTTTTTAAGATGCACGATTGTTAACATACTACAATGCTCTGAATGTTGCCCATGGGAAAGATGAAACAAAGCTCATCTCATTTAGAGCCGCTGAGAATGCTTAATGCCACATATTAGAGAAGTGGATTCTCTGCACAGCTTCCTTTTTAATAATGTGTGTGTGTTGGGGTGTGCTCATCCTCTTTCCCCCTGCCACTTCAGAGTTGTTGGGGAAGGGGAAAGCACATTAGTCATTATTTGTTATTGCATACAGAAAGGATGAAATATTTATATAATAACGATGTATGAATTATTAATCTTGTTTATTTTCTTAATTAAAAAGGCTCCCCCATCTTGGTGGCTCAGTGAAAGTGTGTGTTTTGGTGCATTGCACAATATATGATGTATGAAGTTTGCAAGTGGTTTTGAAAGGGGTAGGGGTTTGCCTAAAAAGCAAAGCATAGAGTCTGGGAGTCTTCTTCTGGATTCAGTGTTATCTATGGAGCTGTATGACTGTCTGTTTCCTGCTTGGGTTGTGGCCCTATCTGAAGAAAGCAGATCTTGCATCAACTATACACGTTGTTGTTATGTCTACATATGAGTGCAGCAATATCAATTGGTACAGAATGCACCTGCTAGAATGCTTGTAGGAGGCATTGTTGCTAGTTGCACTGCTTGTCTATTCATTTATGAGATCACTTTCAAGTGCTGGTTATAACATTTGAAGTTCTAAGGCTAAGCTATCAGTTGCTTGAGGGCCTTCCTGCACTCATACAAACCAAACCTATTCTTAAGCTTTCCTTTCTGCCTTTCTGATAAGGTTAATCATTATTAAACAAGTACCATAGACAGCGCCTTTTTGGTGGTAGCCTCACACGAATGGAATTCTTTCTCTAGAGCGTATGCCTGGCCCAATCTGCATTGGCCGTATGCCTAAATAGATTCTTGTTTTACTCTTCCTTGGGTTAAAGCTGTGTTGTGCTGCTGTGTTAATGAATTTCATTATTTAGTTCTGTTTTAATTTTTTTTAGCTGCCTTGGGAGGGCTAAATGCTGAAAAGGTGGAAGAGAGAGAAAAAGAAAGAGAGAATATTTTTACAGGATTCATCTAGACTTAATTTAGGTAATTCTCAAAACAACTGATAGTTTTGGGAATGCAGAAATTCCCCCCATGTCTCCTCTTAAAGTCATTAACAAAGGCCAATAGGGGTATACTGTACTAGATTTTTCCACAGCCATGTTTCAAAACATGCTCTCTCACAGTCTTAGGAATCCATTCCTGTTCATCTGTTTTGGGGGCTTTGCTGAGTTTGAGAGGATATGCTGGCAGAGATGTTCTTAGTAATTTGAACTGGCTTGACATTTCAACAAAGTAGAGATTCTTATTAAAAGTCATTGTTATTTGGATTATCAATGGCTGAAGCTGCTTTCTTAGTGGAATTAAAACCAGGAACTTTTAACCTAACAGGTTTCTAAACTGGGATATGGAACAGCCAGGCTACAACAGCTTATGTAAACACAAATATGACCAGTTCTTATGTCCTTTTGGTTTCACAAACCATCATCTGTTTTATCTTCCTCTGCATCCTTTAGGAAACTTCTGTCAAGAGTGTTTAATGCAACCAGCATTCCCAGAAAGGGAGTGAAATGAAGGTCACCCTGTGTTTTCACAGAACCTAAAGAGCTAATTTTATCATGCAAGATAGCCATGACAATGAGCAATTGCACTCTCAGGAAGAAGTGCAATTCTTTTATTAACATACAAATTGC
This sequence comes from Zootoca vivipara, assembly GCF_965207765.1. NCBI lineage: Eukaryota > Metazoa > Chordata > Lepidosauria > Squamata > Lacertidae > Zootoca > Zootoca vivipara. The sequence continues at coordinate 34,452,101 of NC_142591.1, read as the reverse complement.
TTCTTTCCAGCCCCTGGCTCTTTAAAATCTGGGTCTTTTATACACACCTAGGATTGCCATCTAACAACCTAGAGGTGGTGCTTGTCTTTCTAATACTGTACCTATGTTGAAACAAGAGAAGCTACAGAACCTTCTGTGCCACTTATCAGTTTTCACCCACTGGTCATCCTTTTGTTATTGTTATTACCCACCTTTCACCAGAAAGTCCCAGAGTGGGTTACAGCAATATAAAATACAGCATTAAAAACAGTCTAAAGCAAATTACAGCAAATTATTTTAAATCTGCTTCTGAATCTGTGGCCCTGGCTCTTTCTACCCATTTCCTCTACTCAGTGGTTCCCAACTGGTGGTCCCTGGTCCCAGGAGGTTCGTGAAACCATTCACATAGCAAAAATAACCATAGAGATATCAAAATGTCAAAATGTAGGGGGTCTAGCAGTATTTAGCTAATTGGGAACCACTGCTCTAGACCCACCACAGCACACACACACACACACACACACACACACACACCACAAACACACACACCAAGTGTTCCTATTTTCTTGGGACAGTCTCAGATCTACAAAAGCAATCCTGGTTTCTGATTTGATCCTGGAATGTCCCGCTTTTTCTTAGGACATCCCTATTTTCATCGGAGATATGTTGGAGGGTATGGAGTTATGCGACCCTGAACCAAGGAGATAAGTAATTATACAACCTTTAGAAGACATTTGAAGGCAGCCCTGTATAGGGAAGTTTTTAATGTTTAATGTTTTGTTATGTTTCTATATATGTTGGAAGCCGCCCAGAATGGTTGGGACCACCCAATCAGATGGATGGGGTATTATTATTATTATTATTGAATAGGGTGTCCCTATTTTCATTGGAGAAATGTTGGAGGGTTTGCACCACACCTGGTCTGATCCTCATTACTGCGGGTAGTTGAAGAGAGGACTATATACCCAGGCTTCTCACTTCCATTGCCCTACACACTTTTACCTCTGGGGCCACTCATCTCTGGAATACAGCCCCCCCCCCTGTGGTTGTCTATGAGTGAATGTGGTCCTTCTCCACATTCTCCTTGAATTAAAAGAATCTCAGTGTGCAGGTTGGGCAAGATTCCTTCCAGAAGCTCTGAAAAAAATGTTCATCCATGGGTAGATGGCCTGACTCAGGATGAAGTAAAGGCAGTAGATATGTCCTTTGTTCTCTCTATAAAGAAAGTAGGGTTGTCTGACCATGCATACATAAGTTTTGTATTTTTGCCAGGAAATTGTAATTAGGAGCCTCACTTAAATTTCCCACACGTCATGATCACATAGGTTCCTGAAGCACTCTGGCGTCAAGAGGGAAATTGTATATCAAGTACAAATCGTTAAGATGTTGCAAAATATTATTTTTTTAATAATGTTTGGAGGACAGGGGAGCAATAAAAAGATACTTGGGTGTGTTTTTTTTTAAAAAAAAAAGATGTAATATTTATAAACAATAAGTGTTTCAACTTTCCTGTACTGCTCAAGTAGTGTGTGCGCACCACAAAAAGCAGTTCTTCAGATGAAAAATGAGTCGAGGTTTGGAGGTAGTAATTAGTTCATTTACTTACTGGGGTCTCTGTTGTAATAGCCAAAAGCAGTGTCAGTATTTAGAGAGAAAAAGCTCTTGGCCAAGAGGAAAAAAGGGGCAGAGACACCAAATTATGGCTTAAAGGTTGGGTGGCAATGAACTCTACTAGCATTAGCAAGCATTAACATTTCTCAATGGGAAATCTCATTCCATTTCCCGGGACTGATAAGCCTTCTTAAAGCAATGCAAGTATGATTTAATCTCTTAGAAGTCCATTTCGAAAAGCTAAAGGTGCTCCCACAATAAAAAGGGGGCTAAACTCTTTCTGAATGCTGTGATTTTTACTGATTAAGTAAAAAAAAAAAAAGTTGGCTTTGGTAGTAGGCTGCATTTTTTTTAAAAAAAATCTGTTCTTAACATCTCTCTTAAATTGTTAGATTTTCCTTGTGTCTTTTAATATGTTCATTGTATTGGAAGACCGCATTGCTGTGGCTTCTCCTAGCCAGGCTTGATGCTTGAGTCCTAGTGCACTCCATGAATCCTTCCTATAATGCTGCCGCCACCGCCGTCCCCGAGTGGAGACCACCATTTAAATTTTCCCATAATGCCCCAGTGTGTTCCAGGATGGGCTGCCATTAAAATGCCCAGGAATAATACTATCCCAAGACATTGTGGGAAAATGGTTGCTAGCCATCTGTCAAGGTGCACAGGGTGGGGCAATTATCAATGCTGTGGTCGCTGTCAGGGTCTTGGGTTCTGGCAGATGCCTAAGGATGCCAAGTAATGATGCTAGCATCTCTCCTGCTCTTGCTGGGGGTGGGTGGGGTGGAAATTCTTAGAACTATGTGCCCTACTGTAATCCCTTCAGTCTAGGCTTCTGCATTAACTTTAGTGGAGTGTTATGCTATGCCACCTCTTTAGCAGGTCTAATATTCTGCCAGTGTCAGGGTGAGAACCAAGCTCAAAACCTGCACTTTGCTCCATTGCACCCCTGCAACACTCACATCCTCGCTTAGATTTTCTCCTGGCATTTGTGTTGCAAAGTCAGTATATCTCTGCTGTGCCACTGCAGCGTCATTCTGTTAACAAAGCAGAAGTTATTTGTGTTCCTACCCTGCCTAGTGACCATAAACCCAGAGACGGGATTATGCTGCAGGTAATCTGATACCATAAATTGATTTCCTGAGTCCCTTCCTGGCCCAGACTGTCAAGAGATACATTTACTCAACAAAGTACTATTTAATTCAGTAATGAGCAGTTCTTCCAAGATATATCCCTTTTAGAACACTTTTTTTTTAGTCCCATGGGTTGCTGTTCAAGCCTGAAATGCAAAGTTTAAAAACATGATACAGCAAGATAGATAAATAAATGAGGAATTGATTTCTTGCTAAGATTTTTACAGTATTGTATTCTGGGAAGTCAGTAAAGAAACTTGATACAGTAGAACCTCGGTTTATGAACACCTCGGTTTATGAATTTTCGGTTTATGAACACCGCGGACACATCTGGAACGGATTAATTCATTTTCCATTACTTTCAATGGGAAAGTTCGCTTCAGTTTATGAACGCTTCAGTTTAAGTACCCCGCGGACCGTCTGGAACAGATTAATCCACTTTCCATTACTTTCAATGGGAAAGTTCGCTTCAGTTTATGAACTCTTCAGTTTATGAACAGACTTCCGGAACCAATTGTGTTCATAAACCGAGGTACCACTGTACTGTATTTAAAAAAAAGAAAAATGAAGTCAGTATAAGCACTGGCCAAATGCATCATTCCTGAGTATTAGTTTAGAATCCGAATTTCTCAAATTATCAAGTTTGTTAGCCATTTAAAGGAATGATGAGTGCCATAATCTGTGTATGGGGATTGTGCTATTATTATTATTATTATTATTATTATTATTATTATTATTATTATTATTATTCCCCAGCCACTCAGGGCAGCTTCCAGCACATATAAAAACAGAATAAAACGTCAAACATTAAAAACTTCCTGATACAGGGCTGCCTTCAGATTTCTTCTAAAAGTTATGTAGTTCTTTATCTCCTTGACATCTGATGGGAGGGTGTTCCACAGGGTGGGTGCCACTGCCAAGAAGGCCCCCCTCCTGTCTACCTGTAACTTCACTCCTCGCAGTGAGGGAACCGCCAGAAGGCCCTTGGAGGTGGACCTCAGCAGCTGTTTTGACGGCAGACCTTCCTGTGAGGTAGCGAGTCCAAAGTTAATGGGCTCAGAGATGAGCAGACAAAGGCAAGCAAATATTCAAAATACACAGCAAGGTTCCTTGCACATAATAACATGGTTTTATTGAGAGAGTCAAGACCCTCAGTTGAGGAACTAGGATACAAATTACAGTTGAAAGCACAGGATTCCCTTGCAGGAGTAGCTGTATAGTTAAAACAGCTGACTTTTCTCGCCTCCTGTCATTAGTCATAATAGAACAGGGATCGCCAACCATTTGGGGCCAGTGGGACCAGTCACAAAATGGCTGTCATGGAGGTGTGCCGTGATACAAAATGGCAGCCACATCTAAAAGAGCAGAGGACCACAAAAAGCTGCAAGCATGCAACACATCACACCACTTCCCGAAATCAGTAGGAAAAGGCACCACCACTGTGCTTACTCATGGAGAAAAGTTGCCAGCACCTCTCACCTGTTCAGAACGGAAGAAAAGGTGGGTGTCTGATCCTGGCAGCCCATGAATGCGAGCACATGTTCAATGTGGCACAGCATGATTGTTTGCAGGAAGAGCAAATAGTATTTCCTGCACAGTGGATAGTTGCTGAGGCCTTTCTCAGATACCATAGAAGGTATTGGCAGACACACTTGCCTCCATAGACACCATGTAGGTGGTCCCTGATGGTATAGGATAGGATAGTTTTTTCTCAAAACTATCTAAGTTTGAGCATGGCGTTCAAGCAATAGCAGTCACTAAAAGCTTTGTGAATTTGTACTGCACTGCAATAAATTAATCTGTTTTCTCCTCATCTCCTTCCATCAATAACTTGTCTGAATTTGCCCCCTCATAGCATCAGGCTCTTCCTGCCTTCTCATAAGGAAGAGAAGCATATGTAAGTATCAGGGGTTGCCAGGGAGGGGAGGGGAAAATCCCTTATTTCTGCTGGTATGCATCCTGAAAAGATGGAAGAGAAATTTAGTTTCTGAAACAATATTTGAACCAAAACACAACTATCCTTCAGAAGTCAAACTTCTCTGACTTTTACAATGCAGTTCTCTTACGTGTAAAAATGCAAATGTTAGGAAAAAGAGTGCATACAAATTTAAGTACGAGTGAAAGTAACACACACGCAAATGTAAAATAGCATGCAAAAAATTCTTCGTTTGTAGGGATCCCCCCCCCTTGTGTGTTGGTTATTCCTGAGCTGTTAAGCATAGGAGTTTTCCTCCTCTTTACTGGAACACACACACACACACACACACACACACACAATATTAGGGGAAATATTGATGAATTTTCATGAGGAGCTTTTAAAATGGATTTGCAAACTGGTGTGGAAGTGTGGGGAACTTAATTTAGGACTGGGGAAAATGAGAAACCCAAATTGACAGCTTTGTCCATCTGCTAATGAGGTCACCTGTAATTCAACAAAATACAGACCTGGAAAACAAGACAGGAAACCCTAGAAATAATCGGAAGCACATTTCTCCCCTTTTCTGCTGGCACATTTGCAGCAAGGAACCCCATATTGATTCTATTACCAGATACAGTACCAGAGAGACTGTGTGAGGGATTTGAGACTTATTAGAGGAAAACTTTAAAGGAAGCCAGTTTGGGAGTTGTCAGAGCAGATTATTCAAAGGCATGGAAAGAAGCCAAGGAAAACACAATGAAGAGAAACCAGAGCAGGTTCCATGAGATTTATTGCTTCAAAAAGTTCAGCACTCTTTTCATATTGGTGTTTAAATGTTGTCGTTGGGCTTTATGGCACAGTAATCACACAGCAGTGATATCACAATAAATAGCAGCCTTTGCAAACACGTAATAGCAGAATCTACCACCGCCCCTCGCCTCTTAATAAAATGTAACACTCTTTGGCAAGAATTTTATGGAGAGAAACACCCCTATAAAAATCAATGTCTGTTTTATATTAACATTTTGAGCACTGGCACAAGCCATCTCCATTGGTCAGGGGCTGCTTTTAGTTTCTTGCTGTGTGTTGAGGCTGCTTCTGAGCTACATTAGTTTTTCTTAAAAAAGCATTTTATATGTGTTATAATACTGTGACACCAGATGGCGCTGTTGGGGCCCTTCATCTGCCAACATGATTTCCCACTTTGAGGTTTACAATGCGTTTTTCTGGAATGTTTTTTTTCCATGTATCTAGATCCAGCCTCTGCAGTGAAGGCATCAGTTCCACTGGGGATGGTGCAGAAATCTGCTTTTCAGCATGGGAAATGCATTCAAGCAAATGCCTCGCTAAATCCTGGCAACCACAATTTAGTGGCCATTTGTTTCTTTGAGGTCACTATTTAGGGATGACCAGAGGAACAAGTGTCACTTTTTCTTCTTCAGGAACTTCTTTGCCTCCAATTATTATGGAGTATCAAAAGCAACAACAAGCAGTCTCAAAGACCACTTTTTTGCCATTTAATCACACAAGCTGTAGATGCAGGGGAAAACAAGGCCACTGATTGTGTGTTGTACATGCAGGAGGGTAGCTTTTGATAGTTCATTAGAAGGAACATATTGAAGGAAAGAGCAGTCTCCTGTCTTGCTGGTGGTCTTCAAGCAAAGGATGTTAGAGATGGAGGAGAAATTTGATTTGGTTCACATTATTATTACTACAGTATTAGTATTTTTGTTTGTTTGTTTGTTTGTTTTAATAATAATGCCCTTCATCATAAGATCTCAGGGCAGTTCACAGAATAAAATACACGATAAAAACAAGTAAATAAGTAAAACAAAACAGAAAAACAATAACCTCCCTTATTGCCACAGACACATTTAAAAGGCTGTAGGATACTAATCAGCCAAAGGCCTGGTTGAAGAGGAACTTTTTCGCCTGGCACCTAAAATATATATAATGCAGGTGAGCATACACAAATCACACTTTCTGAAAAAATACTTAATAATATGGGAAGCAAAACACAGCCATCCTTCAAAATTTACACTTCTCCATATTTTGGAATGCCATACTCTAGCCCAAGTTGCACGTACAAAAATGCATATACTAGTGCAAAGTGTATATATTTGTGGAAAAATAACATAGAACTATATTGTAGTAGGGGAAAGTGCATACAAAAATGTGTATATCAGGAGAAATTCACACTGCAATGCAGATGAATTTTCACGAGGACTTTTGCAAACTGGCAAATTTGGCCACCCTTAGAGGCTGCTAGAGAGATCTATTGAGGGTTCTCTTCCTCTGGATCTGCTGCTTGGACCAGCATATTGGACTAGGTGGCTGACAACAATCCTTCAAAGCAATGGTTCTAGAGTTCTGCAGTTCTTAACTCAGCAAGTCACAGGATCATTGGACAGGTGAAAAGGGCACCACCTGCCTTAGACAGACAAGATGGTGCCCCCCCTCCCCATTTCACATACAGAAACTGGCCAGACCTGGCACCTGAATGTCACTTGAACACTGACAACGGGAAGCAGGCTAGCGGGCATAGAGCAGGTATCAAAGCCAACAAGTTGGATCCAGAGCAGTAGGAAGGATGCCATTGCATTTTTGCAAGGGTGTGTGTGTGTGTGTGTGTGTGTGTGTGTGTGTTTCAATTGCTCTCATTTCTATTGCAATTCATTGAAGAGTCAGGGCTGAACCCAACATTCATAAATATAACAGAGAGAGGTGGGCCTGCACAAGGGTGCTGGTGTGCTAAATGGGCTTGTTTAGGTACATTCATAGATGAAATACATCAAGAATCTGTGCGTTTTTCTCACGGGCAGGTCATTACCTTCACAAATGTGGGGAGGCAAATTAACGTTCATTAATGCCTGGCATTCAGACATTTTTGATGCTTAGGATTAACAGCACCAGTTTGTCCTAGTAACCCTAATAATGTATTGAAAGAAATCATCTTGAAATTCTTGTGGCTTCCCACAGAAATTAATTCCATTGCATTTAAATCCCTGCTTAACCATAAAGCTTACTTGGGTGGGCTGCAACTCTCAGTTTACCCCAGCTCGGATGGTTGCTTGTGTGGATAAATGCTGTAAGTGCTATAAAAGTGCTTTCACTACCACAAAATGCTATATAAAAAAAGATTAACAACATATTTTTCAAAAAAAATCAATTATTTTCTCATCTTGAGGAAAAACTGTTTTTCAAGGTCAGCAGCTCCTTCTCATTTCATGCGCAGTATTATTTTTAAATTTACTACCTCTTCCAGATCTTCTGTAGAAAAGGTGTTGTGAAAAGCCTTTTAAAAGCTGCTAACAATGAATTTTTGTATTAGCATTCGCTAAGGGTATAATCTACATCCTGCTGAATGGAATGGCTTCATTGTTTTAAAGGTTCTGGGTTTCAGCTAATCATACCTCAGTGGCAGAGCACACATCTGTGCAAATAATAATCCAACTGATTTCAAATAGGATTAATGTAAATTGCACTGCATATACACGTCTGCTCAAAACTGAGCCTTACCGAATTCAATGGGACTTACTCCCAGGTGTAAGCATAGGATCGCAGCCTTCATCTGCCTGGCCAAAGAAGGCAGATCCATGGTATGACAGCAGGTCTCCCATGTGTTGATTTGGGGGAAGCAAACCTGCACCGGTTCACATCTCACCTCTGCAATGAACATAGCATGTGGTCTAAGGTAAGCCACACTCAAAGCCTCCCTTGCAAATCCGAAGATAAGAATATTGACTTATGGGACTGTTACAGAAGATTATAACTCAAGAATACATTAGAAGTGCTTTGAACACTTGGAAGCACTACATAAAACTTTAGTATTAACCATGATCATCATTACCCTCGCCCTGCATATAGCTATGTTGCTCTGGGCCTTAACAAATGGGGATACACATTTCTTCTCGGGGTCACCAGTTGTGGACGATAGATCAATCGAGCAGCACTCTTGGCCATTTGTGGAATTTCTTGATCTACAACCAAGATGGACTGAAGTAAACTTTAACCTGGTAGGAGGCCTGATTCTTCTGCCACAGCATATACAAGTGCTTAGGGTGAGTCCTAAAAAAACCGGTACCATTTTGGGCTTTTTCGACAGACATATATGAAAAGCATGTTTAGGATCAGGGTGTTTAGTCATTGCTTAAATCCTAGCATGCTGGATTTGGCCTTTGCAACACAGACATTTTTAAACAGCTAAAACCAGATGGATACAGGTTAAGTATAGGGACACGTTAAAAGATCCTGACACAGGTATTGCGAAAACTTGCATGAACATATAAAGTTGCCTTCTACAGAGTCAGTTTTATTACTGGTAAGTAGCTGCTAGCTGGCATTGTTCATATTGGAGCTGTGTGCACGTTTTTTACAGTCAAGGGATTCAGCCCAGAAGCTGGAAACAGCCACAGTTCATTGGGTTAAGAGGGAATGAAACGAGTGAGATAAAAACTCAATGGTCTGAACATCAAAATGTGTTGCTATATTTAGGTTGCACTCTTGAATCACTTGGTATGTGATGTGATCTATCAGTTTCGTGGGGCCCCATCTGAGCAAGCGGTTTGAGAAGTCCCTGTAGCACCAAGGCTAGCAGAACAAATCTTGCACTTTTCTGTTTGATTTCTAAAGGCCTTTCCGAGGATCAAACTATAGAAAGCAGCATTGAACATGCCTTTGCAGTTAACATGCATTTTGTTTTGTTTTGCTTTGCTTTATGCAAATTGAAGCTGGGGTGGGGGTGTTTTATAATTATCAATATCACAGAAAGCAAGGAGGGTAATTTAACCCTTTCTTCCTCTGTTGCTTTTCTAACCAAAAACCCTCATTTGAAGCTGCTGTTTGCATTTGGAAAGAAATCCCCCTTTAGGGTCAGGAGATGCTATTCCAGAAAACATTTATAACTGATAGACAAAAAATAAATGTGCATCAGGCTTAGATAGTCATATAAACTCATAGGATGTGTGTCTCTGTGTGGCGATGGCTGTGCCCATTTTGGCCACACTCATCTCTTTTTGGCCCTGATCACCATTGGCATATGACACCCAGGAAGGAATTCAACGTAGCACTATGGCAATTGTTCCATGAGGACAACCATTTCAGCTTGCCAGACAGACGATCCCCTCTCTTCTCCCCAAGCTCTTTTGGAAATTCTCCCAAACCGCCCATAGCCAATTTGGGAAGCGCAAAAGGAGGCGGTGGGGGGAGGAAAGCCCATTTTGTTAGCAAAAGAACTTGCACAGGCTTCTGCTAGTGGGGCTCTTAATTGAATCTGCCTCCCCCCACCCAAAGGGTTGGCCAAGAGGGAATGAAGCCCTTGGATTGAGAAAGGGTCCCCAACCCACTTTAGAGATTAACATGTGATTCAGTGGCAACAAAGCCATTTATGACCAATCTCTTGCAAGATTTCTTGGGGCATGTTTACAGCTAACGCAGTCATAAACAGAGACTATGCCATATCTTATCCAGATGCCTGAGGAAGAAGTAACGAAGACAGCGATTGATCCTAACAGAAATAAACAGTGTTGCAGCCAGCTTTGGAAAGTGTTCATATTCAAACTGGGCTCCTGTTTAAAAATGTCACCACCACCCCCTGAGCTTTTCTCCAGGGCAAGGCAGCTAGATAGACAGGCAGGCAAGCACAATTTGAATGTTGTGTGTTTTGTCTACGTGTCTCACTCTGCAGATTTGTGTGTTGAAGCACTGTGATTTATTTTTTTAAGAGTTCAATTACCCAGCAGTGACAAAGTTCATTGTTATCGAAGATCAGTTCAGTTTCAGATGATTATTGTTTTTATAGACCGTCAATAGGAACCAGAAAATCAAGATTGCGGTCTGGAACTTTGACATCACTGCAACTTAAGACAGTAAAATGGATGGAATCTTGCAACAAGCCCAGGCTGTCTAACCCAGATATATGTACCTGAATGAGCAAAATGAGAGATTGCTGTTGGCTGGGAAATACCGTTCTCAAATTTCATGTCATCTATAAATCCATTGGGTAAACATAGTTAATTCTCCCTTAGAGATTATTCCAATGTAACATTTAATGTACTCAATAACCTGTGATTGTATCAGCGGGAAAGTCATATTGGAATAGGAGTGCATACAGGTTTACTTTTCTACAGAAGCCAGGGGAGGTTTCATTGTCCTTGGGAGAGGGCACACACATTCCTGATGTAGATCTTTCCTCCTTCTGCTTGTGGGAGAATTTTGTGGTTTGCCTCAGGTGTCAAAATGTCTTGGGCCAGCCCTGGAAAAAGTTGTATGGCTAAATCTGACCAAACAAAGGCTTCAACAGTTTAGAACAGGCATCCCCAAACTTTGGCCCTCCAGATGTTTTGGACTACAATTCCCATCTTCCCCGATCACTGGTTCTGTTAGCTAGGGATCATGGGAGTTGTAGGCCAAAACATCTGGAGGGCCGCAGTTTGGGGATGCCTGGTTTAGAACAAAAAGCACTCAGCACAATCCAACTACCAAGCTTAGACTGGTTGTTTCTGGTTCTCCAAGTAAATCAGATTTATTAGACACTTCTCACTTTTTTTTTCTCCCTGGAGTCCTGCCGCTACTTGACTCTACCATAAACACAGCTCTGGTCCATTGCTGGCTGAAGCCCCAGATGTTCAAGGGCTCATGCGCGAAGTATGAGGATGAAAATGGTCATCTGTCATGGATGCTTTAGCTGAGATTCCTGCATTGCAGGAGGTTGGACTAGATTACCCCTTGGGTCCCTTCCAACTCGAAGATTCTATGAAATTCATCTCCTAAGGCCCATATTACAATCAAGCACACCATTGCATATCTTTTCCTCTGCAGATGGAAAAACAGTTGGATTGTGTGGTTTTTGAGTGAAAAAATGGCAGGGGAGATGAGTTAAGCAACCCCACCCACTCCCATTATTTGTCTGCTCAAACTCAAAGGTTACTGAGACTGATATTGGTTAAAACAAACATTCATTCCATGTCTTCTTTGGACCTGCGTCTGGGTTCAATGAGGTTCTGGCAGCTATTAAGATGATCTTTACTCACAGAAGTGCACAGTGCCAAAGAAACTAATCAGTTTCAAGAAACAATCCCTCGTCTGGTGGAAAGTGTGACAAGTGCCCTCTCTTCAGCCAAGTCTTCCAGGCAGCTGCCTGGAGTTGCTCTATTATTTTCCACCAGGCAACAGAGTGCTTTCTGAGCCAAGAGCTCTGCTTTTATGAAGCTCACATTTTCAACAATTGGAACTTGCATAATTCCTTTTTAAAAATCAGTGAATTCCAGTTTGGTATTGCAGGTACACACAAATAATTAATTTGCTTTGCTAATGAAAAGTTTGTGAGGAAGAGTTTAACAGGACCGTGCTCATGGACTAAACAAATGGCAAGATGGAGTGGACATAATACACCTAAAGAATTTGTGGTGCAGAGCCATAATCTACACCCATGAGGTGACATTGTTCAGCTTACAGCTTCAGGGCACTGAAGAAATTTGCCATATGTAGTTACATTTATTAAGTCTTGTCAAGAAGACAAGTGTCCCACCTTTTCAGGGATTTTAAGGTAGACCACCACTCTGGGTTATGACCTGACAAGCCAAGTGCAAGGCTCCGTATTTCTTGACTCTGGTCCCAGTCCTTCCGGAAGAGCCAATTCCTTTGGTTCAATCAGTGCTGCAGTTTCACAGAAATAGTGAAGTAATGGCCCAGGCTGAGCTTGGGATGAGGTACGTGGGGTAGCCAATTTTGTGCTTAATTTAACTACAGTTCCCATCATCCTTGTCCATTGGCCATGCTAGCTGAGGCTGATGGGGGTTGCAGTCCAACAGAGGGCACAGGGTGGCTTACCCCTGGCTTGGGATCCCAACCTTTGTAAGCTTGATGCTGTTTTATTGTAGTCAATGGGCAAAACAGTTTTATTGTAACCACTGGGCTAAACATTGCTGGTTTATTTTGACTTAAATAGTGATGGGTGGCAGGCAGCGAGAAAACTATCCTTCGTTCCAACATCTATTCCCTTTCTTGCTAACAAAGATCTTAGTCTACACAATCTCTATTGAATAAAACATTAATTAGGTGACCACTCCACCCCAGCTCTTTATTTTCAAACTAGAATTAATCTTACAAAGCTGTTCTCCCCCCTCCTCCATCTCCAAAGCACATCTGAAATTTAAATGTTGTTCCACCCTTGGGTCAGACATTAGTTTGGATGGGTGCTGCTGCTTTTTGGATAAACAATATAATGCAAAATAACAGCAGGGGAGAAGCAGCATGGGTTCAGGAACGAAGCAAAAGCAGAGTCCAATAAAAAATTATTTTGCATTTCAAAGAGAATTAATAATAAACATGCTACCTCTTCAATCACAGTTTTGAAAAGCACAGTCAGAAGTCATTAAGTGGAAATTAATTCTACTGAATGGAAGCAAAAAAAACCTGAAAGTCCTTCTTCCCTGAATAGTAATCATTGGTGAATTTGATGAGGGTAGCTACCAGATTTCTGAAGTTCCTTTTGACTGGCTCGAAGCAAATAGTATAACTCTGAAAGAGAATGTGAAGAATGGCTCTGATGATGGCCAATGTCCTTGGTGCTGGCTTCTGCACAATCCTGCACTGCCTTCTGTAACTGCAGCTGTAGGGGAAAGGAGACGGCAGATCCCATGAAGTTGAGAGAAAACCAGGGACGGAATATTTTTTCACAGATGACCTGTGGAAAGGGAGAGAGAGAAGCAGTAATTCACACACAAGATCTTTTATTCCCATCCAACTTTAAGGTTAAGATCTTCACGCAAAATATATTTTGTGGATGTGACTGGACTATTGTTAAGTCATATAATTTATCTAAGTTCAGTAATAAGTTCTAATGTTTTTGGCTCTTTGGAAGCAGGAAACCTGCATTCTATGGTTGATTAAACCAACTGCAAACTATAGTGCACTCTGTCACCTTACTCGCAAAAGGAGTGTATATGCTCTCTCCTGGCATTTAAGGAATGCATGAAGACACAAGGTGTGTTGTAGCCACACACACACACACACACACAATCCCTGCCTCCCATGTGCCCATCCCCATCACCCTCTGATCTTTCCATGTTGAGTGGGAAGGTCTCATGGGGAATATTCATTTTCTATTATTTCCTATGACCTATGATTGAGTGCCAGCAAGAATAAAAGAGGACAGACAAAGGCTGTCCATCCCTAGTGACAACAAAGGCTTCTAATTCATTCAGAATGATAGGTACAAGAGCCCATTTTCTTCCACTCCCAAAAAGCATCCATAGCTGGAGTCACCAGTTCACACACAAGTCCATACATCACTTGATCTCACAGCTGACAGCTGGGCTACATGGTACACCTACAATGGGAATGCCACCCAAAGCAGCACTCCTGTGGCAAGCTTTTCTTTCTCCATGGCATAATTGTCTAGAGTCTTCTTCACTCCCGATCGTTCCCCTATTACTATGCAAAGGAACACCAGGAAGCCCCCTGCCATCCGCACAGTGTGGGCATCTGGAACCTATGAAGGTACAGTTGATATGTGCAAAGGCTTCCATGCAATCCAGAACCGCAGTCATGCAGGGTTCTAGGTAGCAATTGTGCCTTTGAACAGGTAGAGCTGTGCATGTGAAGGGTCCATCCTTACCATGTAGTGTTGTTCATGTGGATGCCACTGCTTGGTGGGGGCCCCCTTCTGTGTAGAGCAGTGCAGGAGCTATGATGTAGGGCTGGGCGATGTATTGGTGCATCGTCCAAAATCAGTTTGAACTCCACCTTGTGATAATGGTTTCATAATATTTTACATGGCGACATATCATGATTCACAATGTGGGTGTGGGTACTATGTAAAATATTGTGATGTGGAGAAAACCGTGAAACTGGCCATTGCTTCTCTCATGATTCCTGCTGCCCCTGTTGCTCTGTACTATAAAATAACAGTTGTAACAATATGTTAAAGGTAAGTAAAAAAACGTATCAGTTTTAGACCCCTAAGTAGTAGCAGTTGCCGCCACATTATCCCGTTCACCTCTACATAGTTACATCCTTATTTCCGACATCGTGATATATTGATATATTGTGATATTTAGCAGATGATATATCACAATGCTGAAAATGAGATATCACCCAGCTTTACTATAACGAGTGAAAGGGACTTAGAAGGACTTGACAAGTGATGCAATGCCATTACAATGTGAGATTTCCTACCCTCTGTGCAACACCTTTGGCTACTGTTGGAAGTTAGCTATCCTGACAAAGCAGTGACGCTGCATCAATGTGGTATCACTTGATGTTACGGCAGCAAGCAAAATTTGCCACGGGGGTGCCATTTTTGGCAGCAACCCTGTACCAGCCATGGAACGCTGCCACTTTAGATGTCACTCATCTTCACTGAAACACACATTGCTTGAGGTGATGATGCGGCAAGATGCGAAACTCTCCCTGTGTTGATGACATCTGTGAAAGCTTGTTCATCCATGGAAGCTACTGCTTGGAGCTGCAGTCATTGAGCGGTGTGCATGCATGTGTGAATAAGTCCTTAAGTGACAGTCGCTCGCAGCATCATTTATTTTAAACTTGCACTTTCATGGGTATTTTAAAGTCAAGACATGCACCCAGTAAGGGAGACAAATAAGCCCGTAGCCACTCACTTGGAGGTTGTTATTAGCTCTCTCTGCTCCACATTTTCGGCTCCTCAGGTCACACTTCGAAAAGCAATCAAAAAAATTACAGTCTTCATTGCCTGTGCAGTTCTGCTCAAGGATGTCTCTCATTTTCGGTTCAAAGAAAGCCATGTCTACGTCAATAGCCACCACCTGCAAACCAGAATAATGCATTCAAGGGTGACAACAGTCCGTGCAAATTGCCACTTTTCTGCTCTTGTTGTTCCTGAGCCCTGAAGACTGCTGATTCAAGCATTCCGAGATGAATGCAAGAGAAAATTAGAAATTACAAGTGGAAGAGCTTTACCTGATTAGTTCTGCAACACCAAGGCTGAAAACAGAATTGCATGAGTAACAGACAAACTTTGGCGTGAAAGGAGGGGAAGTTCTTCTCAGAGATCCCTGAGAAAATGGTAGCCTCGGAATAAGGTAGGTCAATTCTCCTTAACAAGGGGAGTGGTTTCTGTGATAACATAAATTCTGTTCCATTTGGTCTAGCAAGCCCCACCACCCTCAGAGGCATAACACTAGCAATCCAATGGGAAACTGACCCTTCCCATAGCCCAGCTTTGCATACAGAAGGTCTCAGGTTCAATCCCTGATATTCCTATTTAAAGGGATCAGAAAGACCTAAGTCCTGCTGTCAGCCAGAGGAGACAAAATAAGAGGCTTAGCTCAATGGGCAAATAGCCTGACCTTGTATCAAAGAACTTCCTATGTTCATGTGACCAAATGGCGCACCCATTGTGTGCAATTCAGTAATTTTAGACGCTGAACTTAGTGGATGTACAGCTACCCGCCCCCCTTGAGACAATACGGTATTTGCTTCCAATTGTGATGATTTCTCTCCTTCTCTTCCCCCCCCCCCCAGCTCCTACTGTTCCATGCTTTACATCTGCTACATTCCTAACACATTAGAGCAAAAACGTTAAAATAAAGCTTGGCAATCCTGAAAAAATAAAAATAAAGTCAACATCTGACCATGTGCAGTTTCATGTTATAAATTCAATCATTTACTGTGGCTGCAGCTATTGGTTTTTTTGCCTGGGGGTGTTTGTCTGTGAAATTTCCACTGTCCCCATGACAACTATGGGTGGGTTTTTAACTTTCTTTTTCTGGCACATCTATAGCACAGACCTCATCCTTTTGGTCTTCTGGAGTCACCATGTCACCAGGTCATTTTCAACTTATCAAGATAAAACATTTTCATTCCTTCTATGAAAAAATGAAATTGCTTCACGAACTGCTCCATTACGTCTGTTTTTCAAGTACATGCATTTAACCTATTTCTGAGATGCTACATTCTCCACTGTTGGTGGCATCAACTGCTGAGGAATCCCCAAGTCCAGATACTCTCCATGGCTGTGGGGCAACAAGAAGAAAACCATTTAATATCCAAATAAGTAAGCTATTTCCACCCTCTAGATCAGCAAAGGTTTGTGCAGAGATTTTATGTATAGTCCAAGGAATCCAAGGAGCTCAAAGCAGAATACCCCTGACCCCATTTTTTTATTACCAACCTTGTGAGGGAGATTAGGAAGGAGAAACTGTGAGTGGCCCAGGAATAGTGGGAACTTGGGAACTTGAATTTAACATCCCCTAGAAAACACATACCCACATCAGTGCTGCTCTTCTGAACTGGGATAATTGTAAAGCAGGGATATAGGAGAACCCTGGTCCTCCAGATAATCTTGGACTTGGAAATTCCATCAGCCCCAGCCAGCTTGGCCAATGGTCAGGGATGATGGGAGCTGTAGACTAACAACATCTAAAGGGCCAAGGGTTCCTCACCTGTTTTAATGCTTTAGAAATGTAGACAACTGCAACTTGCTGAAGTGGGGCTACTGCTGAACTGTGAGCCTCATCAAGCCAAGTCTTTTGACAATGTGTGTGTGAGTGTGTGCTTGCAAACAATAGAAGGAATAAGGGCTCCACTTTGGAGAGACTTTGTCAGGTATCTAGGGCAGGGATAACCATCCTTCACAAAACTGATATTCACATTTTGTTCTGCACATACCTTTCTTGGTTTTAAAAGGGGAGAAAAAGATATAAATGTGTCCAGAATACACCACAAACTGCAAATAGATTGAGAATCTGGGAAGCCTTCAGTTCAGCTGGTTGGAGGGGTAGTGGTGATGTTTGTTATGACTTTGTTCTGAGGGTTTCAGGGGCATACCTGGCACTCAGCCAGCACAGCAGGGTTTCCGCAAAATCCTGTTGCCCCTCAGCCAGCAGATTTTCAGTATAGGATTACACCCTTAAAGCAAAAGGAGTTGATAATAGTGCTTCTAATGATATTTGCCTGCCAACTTCATGTTCATTCTGTGGATAATGTGAACTGTGAATTCTAGTCTCCAAGCTGTCAATGCAACACTTTCTACAGTGGACACTCTTTTCACTTGAAAAACAACAAAATTTAAAGTAATGGGGAGTGAGAGAAGAAAAGGCAGCTTTCAAACCCGCAGTTGTCTGAGTGACGGGGTGAAAGAACTGAACTTGAAATGGCCCTCTCATTTTCTGAGCAGACCTCAAGGAGAGTACAGCTTGAAGCGTTTTTGGAAGACTTATTGGAAAGCTTTAGAAGACTGACACACCCTGGGGCCTTTCGCAAGTTCATGCAGGCAATATCAGAAACATATCTAGTATGTAGCATTCTGCAGCTTGCTCTAACTTCACCGAGTTCCTAATTTTTTAAGTGGGTCCACTGATAAAAGAAATTCCAGCTACTGGGTATTGTTTGGCAGGTTGTTATTAGGCACATAAACATAACTGGGCCAGATCTTCTTAATGTGTGTGGCCTGCCTTTTATTTTCCGTACATGAGGTGGCCTGGCTGAAACTCAGCTTTATACAGGCTGCCGAAAAAAATAAATAGAACGGGATTATACACCAGCCTTTCCATTAGTTTACACACAGAAGACTCATGCTGGCAGACTACCCAAGCATGGGGCAGCCTCGGGGCCAATTTGTGTGCCAAAAAGCAGTCAACAAAAGACACACACAACAAAGATGCAACAAGGAAGTCATCAGTAGTTTGGTATCATTCCCAGGAGGCGTATCCAGAAATCAAGAGCGATCTCTACATGTTTGCCCTCCAACTGCAAAGCCTGATGATGTGTATTAGATTAATGAAAATGGCGAGGCATTGGCACTTGCTGGAATAAGTTATACGTTTTTCATGAGACTGGTTGCTTTCCCACACTATTCTTTGGGACTTTTTTGGCAGCGCTATCAAGCCTAACTTCACCACCACTCATTTCCCCATGAATAAGCTTGAGATGTGATGGCACCAAGGCTGACATTTGCCCGATGACTCAGGGGCAGTCTCAGAAACGGACCTACAAAGCAATGAATCACAGTCTGGGTCTAATCAATAAGACTATACTAGCAATGCAACCAGCACAGCATGGAACAGGAGGCAGTCATTGGCTACCACCATTAACTGGCAGCCAGCAAATTAACAGTTCTGACTTGAAGAGGGACATGACAGGGTGGGCAGGCAGGGGGCAGGACTGTCAGCACCATGTTGGTGAATAGCTAGCAGATCCCTATGGGTGAAGGATGCTGTTGTAATCAGATCAGGTAGAAGAGGTCCTCAAATGAATGAAGTGGCGCTATATAGTGACCGTGCTGAATCTGATTTAACATATGGCAAGCAGAGCTTTTTTAAAAACAAGAACAAAATCTCTTTCACTTAATAATTCACACTTTTTTTGCTGCTTCCCACCCCATTCCCTAGCTTCTAATTACGCACCTGAACAAACACAAAAATAAACTGGAGAGTAAAAACACACCTATGCCTTTAAATCACTACACGGTTAACCTTTGCACAGCACGTTCTAGTTCTGTGTGGATACTTAATAAATACTGGCTCTGCTGGCAGCCGTGTTAATGAACATATTCTACTTTCACTCTACAGGAGGAAATTAATTTGCTCCAAGTTAAACTGAGGGTATGATTTGAAGAGCCTTCTATAGAAGGCTCCAACTTCACACAAAAATATCAGCTGAGGCCCAGTACTGAATTGGATTTCTATTCACCAAAGGCTCACAATGGATCAAATCAATAACAAAATTTCTCAAAGCATCCTCTGTCGCCAACCTCTATGTTGTATGTCAGCTATAAGCCAGCAGACTTCTAGAAGATGCTCAAGGCAAGTACTTGACTCTCCAAGATATGGAAGTTCTAGCCATTTTGTAGCTAAAACAGCACCAGGTAGTAGAGATGGAGATATCAGCTTGGGAACCTGGAAATTAGCAGAAGTACACATACACACGCAAACCTTCAGGGGGGGAAACACTAAAGAACAGGGAGGGAAACAAATCAAGTGTGCTCAGTGACCAAAGGAAACTAAGTCTCTGTTGGGAAAAATAGAGTGGGGGGAAGAAAGTATCCCACGAAGGCTAGAACTCTGAACAGGAATACTTCACACTGCAACATTTTGTTGCAAGTCCCACTTGTTCTATATGTTATTTGATTTTTGGTACATAGCTCATATGGTCAAAAAACATCTTGTTGTGTTGTTCAGAACATATTGTTGCAAAAGAGGCAGTTTTTCAAGAATGCAGGACCCACTTGCAGAAGGCAAGTGATTTCCAGCAACAAAATAGGTGATAGATTCATCAAGTCAGTCATTGGCTAACACCCACACCATTCATTTAAAGTACATGATTTCCCTTCAAGAATCCTGAAAACTGTAGTTTATTCCTCCCACAGCTGCAATTCCCAGCACCCTTAAACTACAATTCCCATTTTTTGGGGGGGGGGACAGGACCCATGTGCTTTAAATGAATGGTATGAATGTTTCCGAGCAGCCAGCCCAAATTTCCAAGGCCAGTCAACATTTGGGAACACTTGTGCCACACAGCGCTCTGCATATGGTATATCAATGGAGAAGAAGACCTCCTTTGGTTATGAGTTGCATGCTAAAAAAAAGAAGGTAAAGGTAAAGGGACCCCTGACCATTAGGTCTCGTCGCGGATGACACTGGGGTTGCGGTGCTCATCTCGCTTTATTGGCCAAGGGAGCCGGCGTACACAGTTATGACATTGAGGTCCTCACTTACCGTCAGATCACTTCGGATGGCGAAGTTTTCCGGCTTGATGTCACAGAGATGAAGCCGGTGAGAAAAGTCATTGTCAAAATGTTTTACCATATCGAGGAAGCTGATGGCAATTTCGGTGATGGCCTTCGCCTTGCTTTTAATCCCAGAAAAGGAAACGCCGACTGCATCTTCCACAGAAAAGAGAGTTTTGTGCCAGGTATGCCCAGCGGTCAGATACTCCACAGCATAGAAGTGGCCACAGGAGCCGATGACCCTTAGGACATGTTTACTGAAGTCTTGCAGCACACTGAAGTAAATATATTCTTCTTGTTGGAGTAGGGACCACATGCTAGCCAGCTGTGCTTTCCAGTGCGGGCCCCTCCCCTTCGTCCACAAAGGCACCACAGTGTTATTAGGAACTTCTAGACCCAGAACATTCTTGATCTCCAAAGCGACCATCAGGAGGAGCTCTGCCTCTGGAATACCCTGCGGTTCCATTTCCTCCAGAAAGCCAAGGTGGTGGTAGCTAGAGAAGATTTCATTTTTGGATTTCAGGATCACTGGGCGGCCTCTCCAGTCAGCTTGGATGACCTTCTTACCTCTGTCGTAATAAAGGCAGCGCTTGTATATCAACTTCTGTGCCACACACAAGTCTTCACAAAGGTCTCCTGTCAAGGCTCCTTTTCTATAGTCAAGGCACTGGAGAAATGTGGAAAGAAAGAAAGAATCAATTGACAGCAGAAAGCCACCATTTCCAGTCACACCATGAGTAGGGGAAGAGGACAGATCCCTGCAGGAGCTTTACATACTCAAGTTCTCCATGACACAGACAAAAGTAACACACAGCAAAGGTGTCAGGAAAGTTTGAGGGAGATGTTTGCCCATGTTTGCTGTTCCATCTTTCCTGCAGACCTGACAGGTCATAAACTCCCAAGAAACTCTTGCTAGCTGTTGTTTCGAGGGTGGCAAGCTCATAAACAGACAGCCCACAAAGGTCAGGAAATAGTATCTCATGTTGTTTAAGCTCTGCACTTTTGCTCTAAGGGTTCCCTCTAGATGGCCTATTTATTGAGCATTCATCCCAATTTGCTTACACAAAGTCTGTGTATTGGTTAATTTATATCCGAACTGGCTTCCGGTCCGTCGCGCTGGTGGAAAAAGGACGCAGGGACTTCGCGCTCTGAAGTCCCTGGCTTCGTGGAGGGGGGGGGAAGTCCGCAGAGCGAGCGGACTCCCCAAAAAAACATCGGGTAGAGAGTCCCGGTGACATAGTGCCCAGCTGTTTGCTCCGGACGCGATTCCTCTGCTGCCCGAGAGCTCCGTAGAGCGATCGAGAGCCAGCGGAGTGGAGTCGCGGGAGCCATTTTTGGGTTTCATCTTACCTCCTTGAAGTGAAGCTCCGAGTCCTCAGCCTTCTTCTTCCAAGAAAATAAAAGACTTTTACAAAGTAAGTCAAATCTCTATTTGGACTTTAAAAAAATTCAATTCTGAAGATAGGAAGAGATTTTAAAACAACGGAAGCCGATCTCTTCCAAATGGTCAATCGGGAGGCGCATTAAATATCCTCAAGCCGAAAGGGGAAGTTTTTTCTAGATTGTGGACCTGAGAGAAAGAAAGACTTTACAAAACCTTCCCAGCCCCCGGTGTTGATACCCCTTGAGGTTCAGCAGTAACAAGGGGGAGGACGTTTTGACAGCTGTCAAAAGCTGTCAAATTGTTAAAAGAATTAAGAAAATCGATTTTATTGTTGTGGATTATAAAAACTGATTGAAGAGGACTCAGAAGTAATTCAAAGGGAATTTAAATTTGAACTGTGATGAAGTTAAAGACAAAGGAGAAGATCAGCCAAGATGGAGCCGGCAACGTGGTAGAGAGGAATTTTCCAGTATCCTTTAGCCCTTATCTCTGGTCTGCCTGTGGTTAAGTTAAGTATGAAAACAAAGTTTTCTCGAGCCTTCCAGGAGGCTGTGCTGAACTATTTTCAAATATGGGAAGATATTTATAAGGAACGGCAATGTTTGAATCCAACAGCAATGAAGAATGAGGTGCAAGATCAAGATTTAGAGGACAATTTTGAGACTGAGACTGTGTGTGAGGAGCAACAATTTGATAACTTGGAGACTGATTTGGACCAAAAAAAATATGTGTTGGATGAGGAAAAACAAAGATTTGAACAAGGAGACGAGGCCGACAAGGAGAAGCAAAGTGAAGAGAAGATTGATGGAAATGAAAATCCTGGAGGGAATGAAATGTGGAGTGGAGTTAGTGAGGTGGGGGATAGGCAGGAAGAGGGGGGAGCAAAGGACTGGAAGTGGAAGTGGGAAAGAACTGGTGTGGGGTGAAAACTTTAGTTTAAGGTTACTTTTTTGGTTGAGGAATGACGGTTTCTGAATCTTGGCCTGTTAAAGGATATGCTGATCCAATTGGGGGAAGGGACATTGGGAGGGGGGAAGGAGAGAGTTTTAAAAGTTTAGGGTTAAGAGTTTTCTGGAGGGAGCAGAAGAATGGCTGAGGAAATATGTTAGAGTTTATTTTTAATATTTTTAGTGATCAGACAGGTGTTTGGGTAGAGAACTGCCTGTCTCCCTCTCTTTACTCTTTGCATCCAGTGGCAGGGGGTGTTTGGAGGGGAGGGGGAGGGGTGGAAGGAAACCCAGACAAAAAATTGGAACCTTTTGACTGCTGAACCCCTCGGGTCACCCCAGTGGCAGGAGGGGACTCGGAGGCGGGCAGCATGAAGGAGGAGGAGGATTAAGTCAATATGATAAGAATAAGATTTTGAATTAGAAAAGAAAACCCGCCATAATTAATTGAAGAAGTTAGGAATTCCAGGAGGAAGAGAACCGGGGAAGCCACAAGCAAACTGTTAAGAGAATAAGACTTAGAATTTATATTTTTTTCTTTTTTCTTTTTCTTTTTCTTTTTTCCTGTTTTTTCCTTTTTTTCTTTTTTCTTTTCTTGTTGTCAATTAAAGTGTTATATTGGAGAATTAGCTGGGGGACAAACCAAACCCCAGAGATCCTCCGCCCCTGTCCTCTCAGTGGCAGGGGGGGGATGAGGGGGGAGGAGGGAGGGGGGAGGTCAAACCCAGCTTAAAATGGACCCCTTTGTTTCCCAATGCCCATGGGTATCACTGGTGGCAGAAGTGGTCTTGTGGGTGGAGGGCAAATGAAGGGACTGAGCTTATTTTGTATGTTTTGTATGTTTTGTTTCTTTAAAAATCAATAAAAATTATTATAAAAAAAAATTATATCCGAACTTCATTAAGCATTCATTCAGATTACTCTATGGGCTGACACCTGCCCGTTAGCCATTCATTCAACCCAAATTTGTCAATGCATTTCCCTGTCACATTCCTACATGCAGAAAGTCCATTTCTAAAGTTCTAGTATGCACTTGAATCCCTCCCACAAAATACTGTCAGGAGGCACCCTAAGTTCAGGTTCCTTTGGATGCTATGCCAAGGGTGACTTTGGTCTGTACTTTTGGAAACATTTTTCTACTTCTCTCTGCCACATGTGTAAAGACACATAAAAATGTGCCTCATTGCTTTGGGCCTAGCGCCTTTGCTGTACACCCAGATGGTGGTTGAGGGTTCAAATGGAGAGCAATAGGAAGCCTGTTGCTTCAACACACACACACATCCACCTTTTTTGCCACACATAAAACTGGCAGCCGGAAAGCTTAAAAATTTACACAGTGATTAAAAGCAGTGATAAAGATAAAACAGCTGTAAGGCATTATGATACTGGTTTTCTTATGGTGGTGGAGAAACTTGCTATGAAAACTTGCTATGAAAACATTTGTGGGACCAACTGAAATGCATGGAGAGTTGTGACCACACAGAATTCAGCGCTGCAATCTGCCTCTCTTCATCCTAAAATGTGACGGCATTAGAGCAATTGTTATCTACCAAGCTGAAAATATGCAGGGTCTTGTAAAACAAAACAAAAACCACATGCTTGTTGTACAGCAAAGCTGGACAGTCTCTTAATCAAGACCTGCTGGTAAGTCATTTGATGTCCACTGACAAAAGGTATGACGGGACATATTTGTGTGGTTTGCAAATTCTGCAAGTTCATGACCAAAGAGACAAAAAAGAAATCAGGACTCTGTAGTTATGTGGTCATCTCAAATGCACCAAAATAAATAAATAAACAGGATTTCCCCTGCCAGTCCCTTCCTCCAGCCATAATTGTTTCCATCCCTCTGTTTCTAGGAGTGTAAGCAATCTGCATAACTGTGTCCATTCAGACCTTCCAGAAGTGCAGCTGCAAAGTCTATTCCAGGCAACTCTCTGGAGGAGAAGATGACCGACGTGGGCTAGGGTGGAAGATGAAGAAAATCGGACAGCCAGTTAGTGGCTTGATACCAACTTCTGTGTTAATTTCCCCTCCACACACCCCATTCCTCATGCCAGGAATTTCCCACAATATATTTTCACGTGAGAGAAATGTTGGACCCCAGAAAATGCAAGCCCCGCGAGGCTCTCTCATATTTCTCCAGCCAGTTCATCCCATTCCCAGGTCTCTGCCAGCTTACATTCTATTGGCTGTGGACTCTGCATGCAAGGGATGGAGAGAGCAAAATCTGGAGCAGTTCCAAACGGCACAGATTATGTACAGAATATAAGGGTAGAATCCAGCACAGGGTTCACGAAACATTCTGCCAGTGCAAGAATTTCTGCTTGTGCAATGGAATGCTCTCCCCCTGTGCAACCCCTAAATCTGCTCTAGGGGTTCCCCCAACGCTCTGGAGCAGAGGGTGCAGGGCACTTGCAGGGGAAGGAAGGGGAATCCCATTGTGCAAGCGGAAATCCTTGAGCTGAAGGGATAAAGGAGCTGAATACTGCCCCATATTTTTGTATTTATCAGATGCCAAGTTGACTTAGCTCATCAACAATGGCGGTGGTGTGCCAGCTTTTATGCCTCCCCACCCCATTCCACACACAGCACATAGAAATGCTGCCTTCACACAAAAGCCTCCCGGATACAAGTTTGGAAGCAAAGCCTGAATGCTCCTATGAGAGAGCCAATAAATACCGGTAGTTCCAACAGTGCTATGGAGGAATTGCTATCAGTTATCTTTAGACCAGTGTTTCCCAACCAGGGGGCCATATGCCTCCCCCCCCGGATATTCCAGGGGGGGCACAGGTGAAAATCACATAAGGGGGGTGGCGGCATGAGACTAGGACTTCTGCTTCCTTCTCTCTCCCACTTCCACACTCTACCGCTGCACATACTAAGCTTCCCGCATCTCATTTGTCCTGGGCAAGGTGCGTGGCTGCAGCAGTGTTAGTTATGAGGGGGTGCTGTTTCTTCATGCAAGCACTACTGCGAAAGGAGGTACGTAGCTGCATGCAAGAGTTACTCAACCTCATGCAGAACCGCCTTAACAAAACGGACAGAGGTGATCTTCGGTTATCCCTCACACAAATGAATGCCTGGCATGTTGGTTTTATCAAACACCTGTGAGCTCAGGTATCATTTTCCTTCTTCATCTCCACCTCTCCCCCATCCCCACCACCAAAAATCATTTGAAATGTTATATCCATCCGTCATAGCTAGGGCGCATCAAATCGCTATGTTTCCCAACCTTTTTCAGAGAGAAATTTGCATACTGTACTTTACTCATCTCCAGAGCCAAGTTCTCCTAAGGTCACGAAAGCCTGTGGCTCAACCAAATGGATGTGAGTAACGCAGCACATGCCATTGTAAAAGCTATGTTACTTACGCCTGCGAAGACTTCTGTGTGCAGGGACTCGAAAAACTGCATTTCGATAGTAGCACTGATTTTGCCTGAAGCCATTCACTAATGCAAGCAGTACGACATGACAGATGGAAGCAAATTGGAGAATATCCGTTTTATAGCCAATCGCTAAAGCAATCCATTTCCCTTTTATATATTTATAAGAGCTGGTGCTCCCTTGGCATCTCCCCCTGTGGTGTTGCTGGACTACAACTCCCATCATCCCTAACCATTGGCCATGCTGGCTGCGGCTGATGGGAGTTAGAGTCCAACAACATCTGGAGGGCCACAGGTTCCCCACCCCTACTTCCGAAAGAGGGAGCTTTCTTATTCTAACAAGTTTTCCCTCCCTTTCTAGCGCAATCATCTAGTCACTTTTCTAACTGCAAAATGCCCTATCATAAAAGGGATGGGAAACTGCACTGCAGAGGGTGGGATAACTCTCACTAGCTGTGTGGCCTCCATGGAAACATACCGGGATGAATCTCAATAAACAGCTAGTGTCAGTCATATAACTGCCGCATAAGTTCAATGTGGACGTATCAGCAGGAATGCTCAATAAACAGCCGATCCAAAAGCTTCCCAGCAATCGCAAAGAGTCAGGAGTAAACGGCAAAGCTCTCTTAAAGAAATCATGCAACCACTCTGAGGACTAGACGACAAACACACAAGGTCAGTTTCCTGTGGATTAATTGGGAACAAAATTAAATTGGTTTGTTAGAATGTAAGACAAATTAGTTCAGGGATAGGGACTCTATGGCCTTCTAGATGTGGTTGGACTCCATCAGCTCCAGCCAGCACGGCTAATGGTCAGGGATGAGAGGGAATTTACTCCAACGACAACTAGAGAGCTACAGGTGCCCCCCACCCCCACCAAATTAGTTAATTTGGAGTCAATAGAACTGAACTGGCTTAAATCCTAGTGCAGCACTCTAGCTTATCTGGTTTGTGGATGAGGCTGCAAATACCGTAACTTTTCTGCTTCTGGAATCCAAGTTAGGACACAGGCCAAAGGGAATAATGCAGATGTGATTCCCAAAGCTATGTCAGATACCTCCAAATTATTTTGGAGCTCTAGCAGAGCTCCGGAGGAAATGGAAAATATTCTGTATCTCCGAGGTAGCCAACACTGCAGCTGCCTGCCATGGAGGAGGGATAGAAAGAATTCATCCATCCTCTTGCTCTTTCCAAGAAGTTGGCAAGGCTGCAGAAGCCCATAATTTGTCTTCGTTTATTATACACAACACAGGAAAATTTATAGTCATCAATAGCTTGCTACCGTAATAGATTATTTAATTTCCATTAGGCTTCCTTTCGCATTTGACAAAAGCCCTTTGCAAATAAAGGAATTTGGCCTGTTATTTAACCCTCTATGCTCGTCTGGTAAAGCTGAGGGACAATCCCTTACACAATATTTTGGTCTGAAAATGTTTGTAAGTCACAGCTCAAACACAACACTTCACTTCGACACACAGGTGCTCTGGTTTAATCTGGATGTAGACTGGGCAGAGAGGGCATTTTATAGGCTGCAGCAGATTTCCAGCAAGAAATTATTTTGCCCCTTGTGCTGTTTATTATATTATATGCTCAGGAAGAATGCACTATGCAGCTGAAAGCAAGGAAAGCGTTGGAATAACTTTCCTACTTTCTAAATATGTGTTGTCTCACAGACAGAACAAAGCAAAATTTCCTTCACCTATCTTAAAATAATAAATCCTCTTATTTCATCAGGGGAAGTTAATGGATATGGACTGCAGATGTTTGAGCTGAGCAGCCTATCGCCCACCTACACAGTTGCCTTGAAAACCCACTAGAAAATACAAATTGCCTCCCCCCCCCCGGTCTGCTTTTACTGCGTTTTATCAGCTAGACCTGGCAGCTGAATGCTCTGTCTTCTTTAATTGACAGTAACTGCTGCCTCAAAGGTGTAAGATGCAGTCACAGTGGCAAATGCTTTGCAAGCAGCAGACGATTCCCTTAATCAGCAGCCTGGCTTGTTTCCCTCACACTCCCCCCCCCCTCCTCAAAAGCACAGGCAAAACTCCATCAGCATGGGCTGCGTCTCCTAGTGCTTTTCATGCCAATACTTTCACAAATCTCCAATTCATGACATCAAGGATTCATTGGCTCCCATTAGTCTTTACTCAAAAGCATGATCCTTTATCATCTACAGGCCACCAACCCAGAAATGGCTATATAATCTATTAACTATGGTATGGCACAGTGGAGGTAAGGGAATGGCATGGCACCTTGTGGCATAATATGGTGGCAGCATCTTACAGTGACATATTAGGATTGTGGGGACGGCTTTTTTTTTTTTAAAGCTACAACACTGCAGTTTGCAGGGCTGACATACGTGTTTCCCCCGATTTTTAAAAATTAAACAGTGAATGTGGAACAAGCTATTCCCTAGAACAATTGCTGCAAAAATACTATGCTATTGGCACTACAAATTATGAAAACGTAACCCAGCCCAACCAAAGGGTTGTATCCAACTAAGTAGACCCACTAGATGGAATTACCGGTATACGTCACACTAAGGGAGGATTCCCCAAACTTGGGTCTCCAGCTGTTTTTGGACTACAGTTCCAAAAAACCACTTGTCCTGCTAGCTAGGGATGGTGGGAGTTGTAGTCCAAAAGCAGCTGGAAAATCAAGTTTGGGAAACCCTGCACTAAGGCAACTGTTTCCTTGGCACATGCATTCCTGCATAGCAGATCTAGCAATCTCCCTTTCCTGCTCTGTGTCCTGTTCTGGAGGTTGTCCCGACCCTCCCAAAGAGATTTTGGGGAGGGTAACATGGGTAGAGGGTTGCATAGGGAGGAAGGAGTCCCGGTGCCCTAGTGTGACTTGTTGTGCTGGCTTCTGGGAGCACAAGACTTCAGTTGAATGCAGCTCACTAAAAGTAATGAACCTAAGTTACTTGTGTCCATTAATCTCAAGGGGTCTGATCTAAACAGGGTTAACACTGGATACAACCCAAAGTATTTTTATATCCCATTTATTTCAATGGGATTTAAAAGTGCTTAACTCTGGGCCAAGCTAGACATTAGGTTAAATGTGTCAATGCAATTAACACAATCCTATTAATCGCTTCATTATAGTTCCTCTTGCCTAACATGGCCTAACACAGCCCATCTTGCCATCCTCAGACAGCTTGCAGCATCCAGAACCAAATTCCAGGCTTCCTTCAAGGGCAGCCCCATGTAGAGTTTAATTGCAGCAATCTATCTGAAGGGGGGGTGGGGATGCTTCTAGATATCTATAGGGCAATCCTATACATATCTAGAAGCAAGTCCTCTTGAGTGCAATTGGACTTACTACAAATTGAATAATGCAACTGAACCCTGAAGTATGAATGTCTGAGGTTAGGTCTGGTTTTTCCAGGAACAAGTACAGCTGGAGGCTCAGATACCATTGGCAGAAAGCACTCCTGAACTCAGCTGTCTCATGCACATCCATAAGCAAGGATGGATCCAAGAAAAATCCAAGAGAAAATTTTGTTGCATTAGCTTTATCGGAAAGGTGGGGATTATCACCCCAAAAAAACTTTTCTCCAACATTTGGTACATAACTGATGTACCAAATGGTTGGCTACACAGAAAGTTCATGTGTCTCAGTCTATACCAAAATTCATAGCTCCTTTGAAAACTGAGTGTGCCATTTTAATCTTGAGAGACGCCTTTAATGCAGACCATATTGATCAAGGAACAGATTTTAGATAATGCTCTAGTAATGTTTGCCCTTGTATCTTTTTGTGTCTCACCACTTCAGGCTTGCATTTATACGTTCAATTCCTGGTACCTGACACACAATGGATAGGTTTCTAAAAGGCACTTCGGAATGTCAATTATTAGTAGAACACTGCAATTCAAAGCACACTTACTTCAGAGAAAGTCACACTGAACTAAGTTTGGCTTACTTCTTAGTTAGAAATGCATGGGATTGCACTGTTAGTATTACAACATTTAACAAAATTAATAAAGTTTATTTAGATGTATAGGTGTATCTACTGTATAGGATTTTTGTTTTTGTTTTACATTCACATTATGCCTGCCAATTGCATGTAATCCAGGAGTTCTGTTTTTCCGACAGGATGTGGAGATGTCCTCCTTCCCCACCACTGAGTTGTAACAATCAGCTCCTAACATCTGGAACTAAGGTATTCTCAAGCAACAATCACGGAAAAACTCCAGGCACCTCTCATTTTACAAATTAAGCACTTGTATCCACAGTGCTCAAAATTCTTGCAAAAATACTAGGCTTTCCACCCACTTAAAAAAAGTTATCAATCCCCCTCAAGGTCTTTTATCCATCCACATTCCTGTTTCACTCTTACTCTTCTGTTAAATCAATGCCTGCAGCTTATCCCATGATCACTTATTCAGAAGTGAAGTCCTAGTAAGTTCAATTGGCCTTGAGCTCCATCTTTTCCCTGAGCAATAGAGAAGTGGCATGATGCAGTGGATAGAGTGTTGGACTATAAACATAGGAGGCTGCTTTATACCAGATTGAATCATCTCTCCAATTAGTTCCGTATTGTCTACTAGGAACTGCTCTCTATGGTTTCAGTGCTCATTCTGAGTCTCACCTGGAGATTGAACCTTGGACCTTCTGGGTACAAAGCAGTTGCTCTGCCACTGAGCTACGCCCCTTCCCTGAGAGGCAGGTGGGTTCATATTTCTACTAAACTAGGATGTTCACTGGGCAAGCATGAGACTGTCTAAACTGCCTTGCTGGGTTAATGCAAGGATAAAAGAGAGAGCAGAGAACCACACAAGCCATCTTGGAAGACAGGAAATAAATGCCGCAAAGCAATCTATAAGGCACATGAGTCAGGACATCCAGAAGATGTCATGGGGGAACATTTCATCCTGACATCTTTGATCCAACCTGGCCTTTTGCTGCTGCTGCCCACCAGGAGTCAACCTCCTTCCTGTAATGTCTACTAGCCTGCCTGGCTCTGAAATAGGATTCATCCAGAGGTGGGATCTGTCCGCACTGGTGCATCTACAGGCTCAGCCACCCCTATTTTTTCTGAGATTTCCTCTGCTTGCCCCATGACTTTGAGGCACATGTCCAAGAGGGCTATTTCTTGTCCCTCCACTTTCCCTGGGAAAACCTGCCATTCAGTGCTGAATTGGAACAAACTGGTTCTCTGCTGGTTGACGTTTGTTCCAAATCTCGAACCAAAAAAGGAGTGTGGCCGAGCCTTATGTCGTTTTCAGCAGTGGAGTCAATGAAGGTTGATCAATTTGGGCCAAGGATGCCCTGCCCCAGCACCCAGTCACCCAGTCACCTCGGTCTGCCCTCACCTACCAGCCTTCGTAGTTAACAACCAATCTAGGGAGAGGTCCTTCCTGTCAGCTTCCTCCCCCTCCTGAGTCCCTAGAATTCAGCAAGGAGAAGGATAGGAGCAAACGGAAAACTACCTCTCTGCCACTATGCCTGTGGTGGGATTCCTTGCCTTGCGCCCTACCACGCTCACCCAAGGGCGTAGCCAGGATCAAAACTAGGGGGGGGCAAGCCATGATCATTCAGGGGCGGGGCCACAAAGTGGGAACGTGGGCGGGGCTACAGGGCCAGCTGGCCTGGCGACATCGTGGTGGCGGCAGCGGCGGCAGCGGCCACCTTGTGCTTCTGGGGCTGGCAACGGCGGCGGCTACCCTGCTTGGCTGGAGAGGACGGGAGGGTCGGGCAGGCAAGAGGGGGTGACAGGGTGGGCGAGGGCAAGGCAAGGCACGGTCGCAGTCACGACGGCTCCGAGGCGTTGCTGCATATCAGCATAATATTTCAACCATGTTGTGGGTTCAAGCCCCACCTTAGGAAAAAATTCCTGCATTGCAGGGGGTTGGACTAGATGACCCTTGTGGTCCCTTCCGACTACAATTCTATGATTCTATTGATATATTGCCATAGCATATGCATCATTCTGCTTTCTTGAATTGTCCTACTCCTAGGCATAGCAGCCAACTCCTAGAGGCCTAGGTGCCTCCCCCCCCCAATTACTAGTAAATACCGTATGTGAAAGAGTCATCCCCCCCATGTTGATGGGCTTTCTATGTGGGGCTTATCTGCCCCCCCCCATATTTTATTAAGAATGGAAGAGGGAGGGAAGGAAGGAAGAAATAGAGAGAGGGATAACTCATATTTGTGGGTGCCTCTGGGTGACGCTGTGATGCTGGAACTCTGCAGCAAGAGGACGGGAGGGTCGGGCAGGCGAGAGGGGGTGGCAGGGCGGCTGAGGGCGAGGGAAGGCACGGCCGCAGTCACGACAGCTCCGAGGCGTTGCTGCATATCAGCATAATATTTCAACCATGTTGTGGGTTCAAGCCCCACCTTGGGGGGAAAATCCTGCATTGCAGGGGGTTGGACTAGATGACCCTTGTGGTCCCTTCCGACTACAATTCTATGATTCCATTGATATATTACCATAGCATATGCATCATTCTGCTTTCTTGAATTGTCCTACTCCTAGGCATAGCAGCCAAATCCTAGAGGCCTAGGTGCCTCACCCCCCCCCCAATTACTGGTAAATACCGTATTTGAAAGAGTCAAACCCCCCCCCATTTTGATGGGCTTTCTATGTGGGGCTTATCTGCCCCCCCCCAGTATTTTATTAAGGATGGAAGAGGGAGGGAAGGAAGGAATAATAGAGAGAGGGATACCTCATATTTGTGGGTGCCTCTGGGTGATGCTGTGAAGCTGGAACTCTGCAGCAAGAGGATGGGAGGGTCGGGCAGGGGAGAGGGGGTGGCAGGGCAGGCGAGGGCGAGGCAAGACAGGGCCGCAGTCTCGATGGCTCCGAGGCGTTGCTGCATATCAGCATAATATTTCAACCATGTTGTGGGTTCAAGCCCCACATTGGGGAAAAATTCCTGCATTGCAGGGGGTTGGACTAGATGACCCTTGTGGTCCCTTCCGACTACAATTCCATGATTCTATTGATATATTACCATAGCATATGCATGATTCTGCTTTCTTGAATTGTCCTAGGCATAGCAGCCAACTCCTAGAGGCCTAGGTGCCTCCCCCCCCCAAAAGAAATTACTGGTAAATACTGTATTTTAAAGAGTCCCCCCCCCATGTTGATGGGCTTATCTGCCCCCCCCCCAGTATTTTATTGAGGATGGAAGAGGGAGGAAAGGAAGAGAGAAATAGAGAGAGGGATAACTCACATTTGTGGGTGCCTCTGGGTGACGCTGTGATGCTAGAACTCTGCATCAAGAGGAAGATACCGGTACACCTGTACAGGAGCCTTGTAAGCAGCTTTCTCTCTGCTTGATTTACAGCAGGCACGTCCAACAGGTAGATTGTGATCTACCAGTAGATCACTGGATGTCTGTGGTAGATCACTGCTAGATCACTGGCACCCCTAAAAAAAGCTCACCCAAATTTTTCCTCCTCCCTAAAAAAAGCTGAACTATGACCTGAAGCCCTAAACAAAAATGGGCCTCCCTCCCTCCTAAAAGAAGCTCAACAAGTTTGACCTAAACCCCCCAAAACAGGGCTTCCCTTCCTTAAAAAAACTCAACAGCTTTGACCTGAACCCCCCAAAGGGGGGTAGATCACTCCCAGTTTTTAACTCTGTGAGTAGATCAGAGTCTCTTGGGAGGTGGCCACCCCTGATTTACAGTATACAGATGCAGGAGGAGGGGCAGACTGGAACACCAATGCTTTTTATAAACATCACTGTGTCTATCAAAGCTACAGCCCCCCCCCCTTCTTATTCACTTCCTTTTAGCCTTGCAGGGCCACCTTAGTCAAATTGAATCCTCTGCACCCTCATTAAATCGCCAATAGAACTGTTAATGCGATCCCTGAATGCCCATTAACAACTCCCACTGAATAACAATAGGGTGAATAGGGTGGACCTTGCCTGAAGGGATATTCTGCTCCATTGTCTTAACTGCTTAAGTACTGGTAGCCACTTTGCTTTATTTATTTGATGTGTTTTTGTTACAGCTGTGTTCCCGCCCCCAGCAAGTGGAGAGCTGCTCTTGCTAAAGCAAAGCCCTTTCCACTTCAGTTTTTGGAGGGGCAAAGTATTGGTTATGGTCTGTAAAATACAATAATGTTTTGCTTCTAGGGGGGGGCAGCTGCCCCCTCCTGCCCCCCCTGTCTACACCCATGCGCTCACCAGTCTGCCGGCTTCCCGGCCTCACCGCCCCGATTAGCTGGTAAGGCATTACTGCCGGCACTGCAGGGCGGATGCTCTCATGAGGCCAACGAGGCAGCCAGCCGCCCAGGGCGGACACTTTAGAGGGGCACAGTTTTATACAGATTGGTTTTTGTTCTATCCAAGGGTGCCAACTTGAATAAAATGTTGGGGAGGGGAGCAGGTAAGCCCTGCACAATTGGGCAATTGTAGTTAGCTTCCCGGCCCCCGGCCCTACTTGTCTGTGCAAGTAGTTGGGCTCGTCTAGGGCGCAAAACAGCCTGGCCCCCACTCCGGGTCTCTCCTGCTCGGTCTGAAGGGGGCTCTTCTGGACTTCGCCCTCGGCCCACCCGTCCCTTCTCCCCTCCGCAGCCGTCCCCGGCCACCTACCAGCCTGGCCAGGATCCTGTGGCTCTGCTCGTCAGTGCAGCGCCCGGAGAGGAGGACGCCGCCGTGCGCTAAGAAGAAGAAGACGCCCCCTGCCGCCCCGCACGCCGCCCAGAAGAGGCAGAAGGCGGCGGAGCAGCGCCTGCCCAGCCTGGCTCTCAGCAGGCGCTTCAAGGCGGGCATGCCTTGCACACTCCGTCCGTCCGTCCGTTCGTCCGGGCTGCTGCTGCTGTTGCTGCTGCAGGGGATTCCCGCCTTAGCCCGTGCAGCAGACAGAAGAGTCCCGGCGATCCATCAGTGACGCCGGCGAGCCCCGGGCTGCCTTCGAGGGAGGCGCGGATGCCTCCCTGCTTCCTCCGAAGTCTTCAGCGCGACCTGACCGCCCGCTCCGCTTGCAACTTGCAGCCAAGAGCCAAGTGCACGGGCGGAGCGCGGCGGGCGCGTCCGGCGGCGGGAGCCTCCCGCGGCGCGCATATGACCTCCGGGGAAGCCGCGCTCCTCGCGGGCCCCGGGGTGGGGGCTTGGGCTTGGTTCCCAGCGCGCCGCCTCGCAGTCGCCCACGGCCACCAGTCGTCGGCGCAGCAGCAGCGGTGCCTTTCGAGGGGAAGCCACGTAGGTCCGCCTCCCTTTTGTCTGCCGTGTCCCTCGGACGGTAGCTGCGCGGCTCCCCTCCTCGCCCGCCCGCCCGGCAAACTTTCGCAGACGCGGAGGAAGCCCGTGAGGAGGGAGAGGCAGACAGAGCGCGCTTCCTCCCGCAGCGCTGTTCCTTTCAAAATCGAGATGGTTGATTGACACTTTTAAAGGGGCGACTCCAAAATGATGTCCTTTTCGAAGGTACACATGCAAGTCGGTCCTATTCAGTTACTCCTTGGGGACTTTGACGCCCCTATATGCTTTCCGTTATAAACTATATTTTAGTAGTATATACTCATTTACTTACATCTCCAAATGAGAAGTATGTGCGTCGTAAATTAAATGAAAAGCCATATTACAAAGACAAGGATACAAAGGAGCCAACCCAAGGTGTGCCGAATCACGTGATCGATTATGCGGGGCGGGGCGGGGCATACCTCCCCTCCCCCCCAAAAAAATTCAAATCAAATTGACATGGCACCCTTGCAAGGATACAACTTTTCCTACCTCTTGCCTTTCTATGGTCCTCCTTCACTTTTATCTGCTTCCTAGACTAGATGACCCTTGTGGTCCCTTCCTGCTCTACAATTCTATGACTCCTTCCTTCTTGTCACTCTCTCCCTTCTCCTCCATGATCTGATCTTAATTAATTTCCTATCTTAACACCTGCAAACCATACATGGTTCATTGCAAGCTTGTCAGTATAATTTGTCCTTCATGGGGCAGAAATGCTGGCATTGCTGTACTGTATCTTGTTCAAACAAGCCAAAGGGCTATTAGTCTGTCTTCACAAATGAGAGGTTTTGAGGAGGTTATCAAAGTGGGGTGGGGGGAGTTGCCCAAGGAATTTCAAATTCATCATACATCCTATAGAGCCAATGTAAGTTTTCCATTTGAATTATAGGCTTGGGAAATGAAAAGGGCAAACAACAGCCTTGGAATTACAGAAGCACAAACTGATAATCCCAGAAAATTGTGATTGGTTGCATACATAGCAACCACACCGGCTCACTAATATCAATACTGTATCACTTATTCTACAGATATTCTCTTGACACAGTATCCAGGATACTACTGCCTGCATGCTGCTGTTACTAGTGCAACATCCACTCTGAATGCAAAGGAGGTGACATGCCAATTTAGGTCACATAGACAGCTCTTGGTCAACAAAATTCCATTAATTGTAACACAGTCTTACATACGGTGACTCAGAAGTATGTCCTCCTATATGCAACAAGGCTTGCATGTAACTTACATGTAACTCATGTAACTGTGGGTAAAATTCAGGAATTTACACTCTACCCTCCCTCCCAAGAGCTTGGAGTAGCCCATATAGGAACAGCCTACAGAATCACACATCATCAGTATCAGTAGATCACAGTGCCTTTCAGCCATGCTCTGGACTTCCATCTTTATCGAGTTATTTAGGTGTTAATCCCCATTCCAGTGACAGCAAGCACTATCCAGCTATGGCTGAGTACATGCCATATATGTACACAGAGCTCCTGACAACATCCCTGTAGAGTAGCACGCTGTGGTCTATACTCATATTACAAATTAAGGAGTGGCTGAATCTAAAAGAAGGTGGCTTGTCTGAAGCTTCTCCTGCATCTTACCCGCAATACTATTCTAGCTCAGGGATCTTTTCTATTTTAAATAGCACCTTACAGTATTCCATTTTGCACTGAAGATAAGCAAGAACAGATTTCTCCAATCTGGGGCCCTCCAGGTGTTTGGGACTACAATTCACATCAGTCTCAGCCAGGCTGTGCAAGATTTTCTAACTAAAACCTGCAGAAAGGCAGCAGAGAAGAAACCCAATGAGACATATGTGGTGTGACATTCAGACATCCACTAAATAGAAGAGCTCTTTCGCCATTAAAAAGATGGGCTTCTGTGAATTCAGACAAATCTTGCTTTCTTCCTTGCAGGGACATTGCAATTCATTTGCTACAGGGATGGAACTACAGTACTAGAACCAAAGCATTGTGACCTCCCTGAAACATCCCTGACAAAAGGATGCAAGAGCTGGATTTCATATAGGCATTTAAAAGGCCTGAGATGGTGGAGGGCAGCAAGGCAGCAAGAAGATTAAACATGCTAGGAATGAGATGCATAGGATCTAAAGCTTTCTTAAGGCTGGCAGGAGGAATGGAAGTGAGAGGCGAAAACAAAAGCTCTACTATTCTCTCACAAGAAGCCCTAGAGGCTGAAACATTATCACAAACCACTTCTCTCTCACCCCCCTACCTTCAGTCTAGAGGTCTTTTATGAACCTCCTCACACTCTTTCGTTCATTGTTCCCATCTGCAGCCTGCATACTTACTTGACACCTTAAATCCAGCCACCTTGATAATAGTATATTAAAGTCCATACTAAATCCAAAAATTTGCATTGGTGAAATTGGTGAGCCGCTAAGGTCTGAGAGCTATAAAACGGAAAGTTTTAGTTCTGCTAGGAGTTTAGGAGATTGGGGTTTCATTCATTGATTTGTTTAAATAATAGGTCTATCGCCTGTAGCTTTTTTAAAAAAACCATTATTAAACAGCCCTTTGGCTGACTTGGTTTCACTGCCACCTCAGATGTTGCAGCCATAAAGTCGTTAGGTCAAAAGAATTGTTTTTTAAATTGGAAAGTGATACATTGACAATTCTTGCTATCCTTGCTGTCCTTGGTAAGGTGGAGGACCTTCCACATATTAAATAGTACGCCGGTGCTACAGCTAGGTGGGGGGCTAGCCACGTTTTTTGCCCCGGTGAAGCCTCCAGAAGGGTGCCATCGAGACTCCCAGCCTGTCTGTGTATGCAAGTGTGCATGTGCCAAACTGGGTCTTGGACCCTGCTGAAATAAAGCCTAGCTTCACCCCTGACACATTGCTTACACGCAGGAATGGACAGATAGTATAACAGGATCTGCTTGTAGATCTCTGGCTGATTTGCAGTAGATCACCAAGCTTTCCTCACTTCCAACAAGAGCAGCAGCAACAATCTTTCCCATCTCCACCTTCTTAATTAGGCACGGAGATTGGGAAAACAAATGGCTGTGGGAACTAAAATGGATTTTTGTGTGTGTTCTGGTACTGAATACAAACTGGGAACTATTTGTTCTAGTCACATGAACATTACAGAGTTTGTTATTTATAGCACCTATGTATTTTATGCATTCTTACATTTTCACCCAACCCCTTCTCCAATGATCTCCAGAAAGCATACCTGTGTGCCTCTCCACCCCCATGCTATGAGGAAGGCTGAGATGGGAGAGACACTCAGCAAGACTTTAAGTAATTATCTGAAGGCAGGTCTCCCTGTAACTAGACCAACTTATTTAGCACTACACCACACTGACTTTAATGCTGTCCTGGGGTTTTTGTGTGTGTTATGTGCTTATTTATTTATCGAGATTAAAATGTGAGTGCAATAAAATAAAATAACCCCACGTCTAAACAAACAGCACAACAGAATTGATGGCATCAGCTAATGTGCAATTAAGCGGGTAACCAAAGGAAACGAGTGTGGTCACAGATCCTTGCACATGAATTGGGCTCCAAGCTACCAGACAATATGGTTGAGCCTGAAATAAAGGTTGACTGATGGAGTGAAGGTCAGGAGTGAGATTTCTCCACAGATCATTGCTTGGAAACCCATTCTGGTGTGAGTCCATAATACCCAGCAAGAACATAACACAGTAGTCTATGAAGGTGCTGTCAAACAAGTAAAGGAAAGCATTCTGTAAATCAATGGTTGGGAAGGGGTGTGGGGGTGTGAATAGTTATACCCCTGCTGACTAAAAAAAAAAAAAACCCCACTGCACAACCCACACTGCCTATGCTCATCCTGCAATCACACCCATTTACAGTGGTGAGGCTAGGCTGAGCTGAGGAACACTGTCTGTTTTGGTTTCACATATGACCAGCTTCACAATATCCAAAAGCTCACACTTTTGGAGCTTATTCATTCAGGCTGCTAAATTGAATCCATAAGACACATTGACCCAACGTAGCTTAGACATACTTTGGCTCACTGTCTTGAGTAACCCCAAGGCCCATGCTCAAATGGAATTCTTCGTGCCGTGCCAGTCACCTGCACACCACAGACTGCTATTTACAGAATTAATGAAAGCTGAGGCCGTAATATCCAGGGGCTCTTTTACATCTTGTCAGCCATTGTTAGCTGTATATAAACAAAGCAGGGGCTTAAGGTAGTTGAGAGGATGGGTGCTAATATAAACATACACTGAGGCTCGTTCCATTTCTTCAGCCAGAATTCTTCAATATTGCTGTTTGGCTCTCTATTTTGCCCTTTCTTCCACAGTGACAGATGCTGTGTTTTGAACTGAGTGCACATTACAAAATGGATGGCATTAACACAAAACCTAAAATGCAGAAAGCTCTCTGGCAAAGCGGATGACCTGGGAAAGCAAGCTTGTCCCCTCTGCTATCCTGATAGCAGGGCTCTTATATCTAAGGGTACTTAGCAAAACCTCATCCTCTGTGTCACCACACGAAAGGAAGAACTGCAGAGAAATCTGACAGATCTGCATGAGTAATGTGATCCCCTAACAGAGTGGTTTTCAACCAGTGTGCCATGGCACCTTGGGGTGCCTTGAAAGAGAGTCAGGTGCGCCGAGGGCAACACGGGCCTCTGTCCCTCTTTCTTTCCTTCCTTCCCTTCCTCTTCTGATGCCCCCTTGCTTCTCTGCCTCCCAAAGGCTTACGCCAAGCATAGGCAAACTTGCCCTCCAGATGTTTTGGGACTACAACTCCCATCATCCCTAGTTAACAGGACCAGTGGTCAGGGATGATGGGAATTGTAGTCCCAAAACATCTGGAGGGCCGAGTTTGCCTATGCCTGGCTTACACGGCTGTTTGTCGTATCAGCCCTGGCTACAAACTCCCCAGGCGAATGGTTCCTCTCGGGCTGCCGAGGGGGTGCTGGTTGCCAGGTGCTGAGGTAGCCTCAGAGTAAGCAAGCAAGTGGGTGAGGGAGTCCTGCCGGCCAGTCCAGCAGGCCTTGCTGTTGAGAAAGGATAGGCAAGTGGTAGGCCGAGCAGGCAGGAAGGCAGAACACTGGCCTTTCTTGTGCTTGCTATGTGCAATGCCTGCCTGGGAGCTGAGTGCCTGGTGCTAAAGGGGAGCCTTTCTACCATGTAGGCCCAGCGGTGCCTGCTGCTGCCTCCTAAGGTAAGGTGCTGACCTCACATTCACCTTTGACCAGTTTCTATCAGGCCCCTAAGACTGGGGGCACCCTCTTCCCAGCCCCTGTGGGGTGGCCTGAGGAGGCACCTCTCTTGGGGGGGACAGCTCAGGGACTAGTGGCGGCGGCGGCGGCAGCTGCCCTGGAGTCTCCCAAGGAGAGTGAGGAGGCGGCTAAGGGAACACTCCACAAGTGAGGGCGTTCGAAAAGGGGTGAGGGGTGGCTGCCTCTGCAGACAAGGGGTGATATAACTGGGCTTCTGAGGCTCAGAGCGCGTTGCCCCACAGAGGAGCCACATGTTGGCCAAGGGAGCTGTGGACTCAAAAAGGTTGAAAACCTCTGATATTAGCATTCCCAATTTCATTAAATTAAATCACTATGCTTAACAACAGCTGTCTCTCCAAGAGAATAATAATGAAACAGGATAAACTCATGCAGCAAGGGACATTCTAGCTCACTATGAGTGAACATACCAGCCCATTGCTCCCTATGTTTTTAAATCTCATTAGTCATAAAGCAATAGAGCTGCCCTTTGAAAATGAGGTATTTCTCTTATTTGCATTCATAACAAATGGATCCCTTGTTTATATAGAAATGACATGAAACTTATTTCCTCTCCTAAAAAAAAACCCCGCCTACTGGGAGGCAGTTTTTAAAAAATACATTTAGCATATAAATATTTCTTTCTGATATCTGGCAGCCAAGCTGAAACATCACAAGAGTTGGCAGATGTTTGAGCGTTATCAGTTGGGCAGTGAAATCTTTTTTGATGAGCCAACCATGTATCTTGCTCATTAATGCCACTAATAAGCACTAAAGCTGTTGTGAGCTGTTAGAGAAGCTGTACTGCATCCTAATGTAGAGATAGTTTCATTGAGTGGGCAACGGGAGAGATGCAAGTACAAAAATCTGAAAGAGATGCCATTTTTCATCTGATGCTTGAACAAGAAGCAGGAGGGACCACACTTTTAGGAATTGCAAAGATGTCTTGTTCTGTATTTTGCCCAGATGCTCCGTGTGTATAATGCATTAAGAACAAGATCGTCTCATGTTGGCAGTTGTTTTTAATGCTTACATTAAAGCCAGGCACATCCCTCTCAATTGCTGGGTTCAGACAACTAATGGGTGTTCTGATAGATGCCTGAATAAATATCCAAAAGCCACAGTAAATTGTGCAATCATCAAAATACATACCTGGATGGCTTTTGAGCAGGCTGCAAACTTGTAGTTATGACGTGCTAGGAAAAATATGATCTAGAAGTGGCAAACCAGTTGACTGGTAAGAGCAGAGCATTATGCACAAGCCAAAACAGAACTATACAAAGGAGTAAGGCGGTATTCAGGAGGGTGTTGAATGCTGATCATGGAACGCTGAATGCCACTATCACTCTGGGCAACAGCATGGCCTTCCAACAATTTAAGCTTTCACAATGACTGTCCTCACAGGCCCCTTTCATGCTTTTTTATATCTAGAATACAGTATTAGACCAAATGCAGCATGTTGCTTTCACTACAACACATTATTACCATCAGCATGCCAGGTAATTTTCTACAATTTTGCAGTTTTTAAAATAGCATTGTTGCTCAGAGCTGGGGATGCTTCTAGGCATGTGTTTATTGCAGCACCCTTAACTTATTTTCGTACATTTATATCCCATCTTTCTTCAACCATGGAATTCAACCAAGAGCTACATGTAGGTCTCCCATGTCCCATCCACCAAGCACACGCAGACCTGCTTATCCTCAGGAAGGTAGTATTCTCATGTGTTTTCACACGAGACTACACATTTTCAAAACTAACACATAAGATTAGAAGTTATTCTTGCATTAACAATACAACTCTAGTTGTATTTACTCAGATGTAAGTTTCACTAGGTTCAACAGCACTTACTTCCAGGTAAGTGGAAATAGAATGCAGCCTTAGGGTGCAATCCCATGCATGTTTACTCAGAATTACAGGACACTGTTCTCAGTGGGCTTACTCAGTTAAGCATACACTTGGGAGCAAGCTCCAAGGAAGCCAGTGGGGCTTACTTCTGTGTAGGCATTGCAAATCTAACACTGTGTGACACAATTTCTCTCATATTGCCGACATTGCCAGTTTCGCATGGGATTGAGTTCTTATGCTCCCACCTGCTTTGCCCTCAGAAAAAGTGAGCAAGGCAGTGATTTCTGCTTCTTTGTTTAAGGATCCCAGGATTTAACTATTTTGAGAAAGGCAGATGTGTGGAATGAGACCAATTTAAAAGTGAGGTCCTGCGACTGATGCAACAGTTTGATTTGATAGTGATAATGAAAAGTTCAGCATCTCATTACAAAATGCACAGATCCAAACCTTCTAATAGCTTACGAAGCCTGGAATTTACTGCAAGTAAATATATGCCTTTCTTTTGGTTCAAGATGAAAAACCAGTTATTTTTAGTTAGTTTTCACTTCTGGCACAAGAGGCCACCTTGTGGACTGTTCGTGCTAACACACACCACATGGTTTTGTTTCCCCCCCCAAAGACAAAATGTTTGCAGAAAACCTGCTCAGTTATTTCCCTGAGATTTTTGATTGCAGCTTTTTGAATATGAGCTCTGATTTCTTCTGTTTTAAATATGACTACACATTACGGAGCTGTCTTAAAAACCAGGGTACTTAATTTACATTCACTGTGTTAATTTGCTGCATGCTTTTTTCTCTTATATGTTAATATTTGCTGACTCCCTCAGAAGGTGGCGGGTTTTCCTTTCTTGGAGGTTTTAAGTACAGGTTGGATGGCCTTCTGTCATAGATGCTTCAGTTGACATTCCTGCATTGCCCGGGGGGGGGGGGTTGGGCTAGAGGACCTTCAGGTTCCCTTCAAATTCTACAATTCTGCAATTCTATATTTTACCAAAGTTGCCTTCTTGCTTTTACCGCTTTCTTAATTTGTTCCTTTACTATACTTGTAACCCAGAAATTGTTTGGTGGAAGATATAATCCTCTTGCCTCTCCCTTTCAGCTAACCCCATATCTTCTAGAAACATCCTCTTGTGAAATTAAAATTTTCATGCACGCTAACCAGAGGGGACATCCTTGCACCTGGCCTTCGATTTGGCACGCTCTCTGTCTCTCTCTCTGTCTCTCTCTCTGTCTCTCTCCCTTCACACACACAGACACACACATTATATTATCAAAACCGAACCCCATCGTTCCTTCACCAACCGACTAAGCAAACTCGCCCTTCCCTTGCGAATAAATAGGCTGTGCATCTCGGTGGTACTTATATCTAAACTTTGGGCAATCTGTTCCACAATCCGGTCCGTGTGTGCCATGGGAGAGGCTTCCCTTTCTGAGTCTGTCCCATGCCTGAGACCCGCTGTGCCAGCCCCTTGACGCAGCTCTAGCAACAGGTCGGCATATTCCCCGGCTCCTAACCGGAAAGCTCACGACTCCCAAGACCTTACGGCCGGGAAGCACCGACGTGAGTCCTTTAAAGGCTGGGCCAGCGGGCTTCTGGGGCTCCTCGCCGTCCGCTTCGCTTCCCTTCTGGCCTTCTCTCCTTCCTGCTTCGCGGCCAATGATACCGAACCGAGCCGCCCGGACGGGCGCTGATTGGCCTTCGCGCCGTTCCAAAGGGGCGGGCCCCCGAGAGGATTTTAAGATCCGAGCGCTGTGCCTTTTGCTCGCTCTTCCATCGCTGCTGGACTGCAACTGCGAAAGGTGCACGTGGGAACGCGGCGCAGGGTGAGTAGCGGCTGAGTCTCGGCACAGCTAGTTCAAGGGAGAGAGGGGGAAGGGAAGGGAAGGGGGCTGCAGATCCGGGGTGCCGAGTTGGCAAACTTTGCCGGGATCCGCTTCCCTTCCCCACCGCCGCCGCTGCCCGCTTCTCATCGTGGGCAGATGGCGAGGAGGAGCCGCAGGGGATTTGCGCTTGTCGCCTCATCCCTTGGTCCCCTCCCATCCCCCGGCGGCCTCCCTCCGCTTCCCCCCGCCACCCTGCAGCTATGGCTGCGGCGCTGATCCTGTCCAGGGGTTGCAGGGCACTTCTCCGCCCTGGATGCCGTGCGAGGAGGTGGAAACCCGCCCCGATCCGCAGGGTGAGTGGGCTCCATCCAGGCGGTGCTGCCTCCAGCAGGGCGGTGCTGCGGCTGCGGGACGGGACGGGAGGATTCCTCTTTGGGGAGCTGAATGGGCCTAATTCGGCCTTGGTGGGTCTCCGCCCTGCTTCCTTGGGAGCTGCGTGTCAAAGGGGCGAAGGGCGGGGCCTTTGTTTTCTCAGGGGCTTGAAGGTGTCCCGCAAATGGAGCTGCCCGATGTGCTCAGGGCCGGCCCACC
This sequence comes from Zootoca vivipara, assembly GCF_965207765.1. Classification (NCBI taxonomy): domain Eukaryota; kingdom Metazoa; phylum Chordata; class Lepidosauria; order Squamata; family Lacertidae; genus Zootoca; species Zootoca vivipara. The sequence continues at coordinate 34,407,366 of NC_142591.1, read as the reverse complement.
CATGAGGTGAGGTGACTGCCTCCGTTGGCAGGATTCACAGGGTAGCAGTAGCTGCTGTACTGTATATCTTTAGCCGCCCCTCCACCCACGTGCCTGACTTAGATACTTCCTCACTCCTCCTTCCCTGGCAGGGAGGTGGGGGGGGGTGTCCTCATGTGGTGGTTGACAAAAATGTCTTGGGCCCAGGATCTCATCCCCGCTGCTGCTGCTTCCTGCTGCTATGTCTTTATGCTCTTTAAGGCAAATGGCGGGGGGGGGGGGGCTCCAAACTGCAGGCTTCTGTGAGTTGTGCCACTGAGGAAGGAAAACAAGTGCCTCTTGAAAGTGACAGGCCAATGCAGGATGCACCCTAAAGTGGAATGAACCTGCACAACAAACTGAACAAGGCAGGCTTCTTAAAATTGTAAGCATCTGAGTTGAACTGTGGGAAGAAAGATAAAAGTAGCTTTGTTGAATGCAGGAGCACATATCTCTTGTCATTGCTGACTACTGTGGTCTGTTTTAGGAATGGGCCTTCCATAGCCTCTGCATTTCCACACTGTAGCAATGGCACTGTGGCAACTTCTTGTACCCTTTCCTTCTTTCTGCCAGTTCCAGTTCCAGTTCCCTTTTGCTTCTCTCTTGTGCAGTGTATCTTCACTGGCTGTTTTTGCACACGTGCACAAGACAGCTTTATAGCGTGATGTAGGACTATTTGGATTTTTGTGTGAGAAGACTGACCTCTGTTCTGGGACTGAAAACAATATTCTGGGCTAAGTATGTGCTCAAAGGCACATTCCTTCCCTAATTCTAAGAATGCTGCCCCCTCCAACTTTGCACCTTACTGAAATTGGCAAAACTGAGGCGTCTGTGACAAAAAAGAATCCCACAAACTAGATGACTCTATTTGATCCCAAAAACCTGGTATGCTAGTTCAGTGTGTCCTCATGCCCACAAGCCATAAAAACTGTTTTAAATTAATGTTAGTCTAGTCTGTAGGCGTGAGTGATATGGCCAAAAGGTTCTGGGTTTTTTCTCTCTCATATTTGTAAATACTTCTGTGCTGAATGTCTTAAAAATATTTAAAGGTGGTTATCAAGCAACAATCAATTAAAAATACCCATGAATGCTGCCCCCTCCAACTTTGCACCTTACTGAAATTGGCAAAACTCAGGCATCTGACAAAAAAGAATTCCACAAACTGGAAGACTCTTTGATCTAAAGAACCTGGTATGCTAGTTCAGTGTGTCCTCATGCCCACAAGCCATAAAAAATGTTTTAAATTAATGTTAGTCTAGTCTGTAGGTGTGAGTGATATGGCCAAAAGGTTATGGGTTTTTTTTCTCTCATATTTGTAAATACTTCTGTGCTGAATGTCTTTAAAAATATTTAAAGTGGTTATCAAGCAACAATCAATTAAAAATACCTAAAAACAAAAATAACTAGAGAGTTTAAAAATTTAGAGTTTTGCTGAGCTGTCACACGCTCAGTGAAAAAATATAAATAAATCACATCAACAGCTGGCTTATATTGAATTAGACCATTGGTTCATTTATTGTTTGTACTGACTGACAGTTGCTCTCCAGAGTTTCAGACAGCATATTGAACCTGATACTGTACCACTTACCTCCCTGCTTGTGCAAAATCATAGAATCATAGAGTTGGAAGAGACCACAAGGGCCATCCAGTCCAACCCCCTGCCAAGCAGGAAACACCATCAAAGCATTCTTGACATATGGCTGTCAAGCCTCTGCTTAAAGACCTCCAAAGAAGGAGACTCCACCACACTCCTTGGCAGCAAATTCCACTGCCAAACAGCTCTTACTGTCAGGAAGTTCTTCCTAATGTTTAGGTGGAATCTTCTTTCTTGTAGCTTGAATCCATTGCTCCGTGTCCGCTTCTCTGGAGCAGCAGAAAACAATCTTTCTCCCTCCTCCATATGACATCCTTTCATATATTTGAACATGGCTATCATATCACCCTTTAACCTTCTCTTCCCCAGGCTAAACATACCCAGCTCCCTAAGCCGTTCCTCATAAGGCACCGTTTCCAGGCCTTTGACCATTTTGGTTGCCCTCCTCTGGACACGTTCCAGCTTGTCAGTATCCTTCTTGAACTGTGGTGCCCAGAAAAGCTTGAGAAAGAAGTAATTCTTTGGAAAGCCCAAATCCCAGATATCAAAGCAGGAAGCCCCTGGAAGAAGGACCTAGAAATGTGCCACATTGGGCAATGCATTCAGATATTGCAGCTGAGAGTGGAGTGGAAAGTGATTTGAAATCCTCCTCGTGTGGTGTACTTGGACTCAAATCTGGACGAAGCCCACTAAAGTAGGCAGCATGAATACTTGATTCTATATTTACTGCCAAATGACACTCTACCTACAGCACTGCTGGAAAACTGCTGGCTGCAGAAATTGTTCTATTAGGACTTGGTGTATGTGGGTGGGAATACTGTACTAAGGAACGAAGTAAACAGTAACTGCCATTGTTAAAGTGACACTCCAGAGTAGATCAGTTGTGTGATAACAGAAGACCAATTGAAACGTTAAACTCTGCGAAAACCTGTTTGCCAAGCATGAAAATTCTTCCAAGGCTGGCACAAAGCAAATTTAAAAGTTCAGGTGCTCAGCCACTTTCCATTGGTGCTGATTAGTTGTGGCATGTTCCTGAAGATGGCACACACAAAAATGTGCACAACCACTTTCTTTCTTTTGCTTATATTGCAAAATGTTGATTGTTGAATGGCTGGGCTGGGTGATATATTGTCCAAAACCTGTTTGAAGTCCATATCATCATATCAGTTTCATAATTTTTGGCCTGGCAATATATCTTGAATCGTGTGTGTGCACACCCTATGCAAAAATCACAATGTGGGAAAAGCCATGAATCCAGCCAATGCTTTTCCTAATTCCTGCAGTCCCTGTTAACTCTACTGGCTCACCTCTCCCCCTGGCTCCTGCAGAACGAGCTAGTTCATGAACACACCTTGATTTTGAAACTTGCTGTTGAGCCTTTGCTGTTGTATGTAACAATCCCTGCAGATGATTTTCTCACCACAAGTACAGTGGAGTCTGTCAAGCAAAGTGGGACAAGATATACACAGCTCATCTTAAATTGATGCTTGTCACAAGAGTGACCTCCCCTGAAACTGCAGAGTTTTAAGTAGAGAGCTGACACTGCTTTTCTTAGTTTGCTTACTTCCATCATGTGATCTGCAGAATGATTCACGGTGAGGTGCCTCGTTTATCAAGTCCTCATGACTTCCCTGAAACTGCAGTGAGGCAGTTTAGAGGCAGACATTCACGTGTAAAGTATAAAGGCACCCTCTTGTCAGTTAATACTGCAAACTTTTGGAAAGCTCTGGAGTCTAAATATCATTTTCTCCCTCCCCTTTCTTCTTTTTTCAATTTGCCTTTTAGATTTTTCAGCCGCACTATTCAGATCAGAAAATGTCATCTGTCCTTGAGCCCCTCTTTGAGTACGTTGACAAACACCAGGACCTGTATGTTGAGGTAAGTAGCCTCTTCTGTGGATATTTTAAATCCAGTCTTTGCTTTCTCAGGCTGCAGAGCCCTATACCTTACATCCTGATTTTGCTGCCACCAGTAGGAGCTTCACTCAGGGGACATCCCACTGGCAGAGGAGAAAACGTTTGCTACTGTGCTACGGCAGACTCTTGTCTCCAAAAATCCACTGGGGACAAGTTGGGAGATCCTCTAGAAATGGGGGTTGGGGGAGGAATCCATTAAAACTACCACCTACCCCATTCTCCTTCTGCTGGATCAAAAGTCTTCCCTGGACTGAAAGATGCTTTTTATTCCCAGAAGGCTTAAGTTTGGATTCAAACCTGTATGCATATGTTGAGCTGCAAAATTCCTTCTCTAAATAACAGACTTGTGAAGCAAGTGTTGCAGAGCAGTTGCTGGCTAGTCTTAGGTGACAGCCAAAAAGTTGATCTGCCTGTTCTAAAACCCACATGCTGAGTGGGAGGACTGTATCCTTAGTGGCTTGGGAATTTTTCATTTGCAGAGCCGCCCATCTCTAAATGCTTCCTGTTCCATAATTTTCTTAAACCACAAAGTTGGTGCAGACATACTATTCCAGTCTCAGTTAATAAACTGAAGAGTATTGCATGCTTCTCTCACTCTGTCTCCACACCTACCACACCTTAACAATGGTTAAGGTTTCCATCAGTGCATTAATAGTACTAGCCAAGGAATAAAGAACATTAATTTGGTGCATGCTCTAGTTATCTCCCGCTTGGACTACTGCAATGCACTCTACGTGGGGCTACCTTTGAAGGTGACTTGGAAACTGCAGTTAATCCAGAATGCGGCAGCTAGACTGGTGACTGGGAGTGGCCGCTGAGATCATATAACACCGGTCCTGAGAGATCTGCATTGGTTCCCAGTATGTTTCCGAGCACTATTCGAAATGTTGGTGCTGCCCCTTAAAGCCCTAAACGGCATCGGTTCTGTATACCTGAAGGAGCATCTCCACCCCCATCGTCCAGCACGGACACTGAGGTCCAGCACCGAGGGCCTTCTGGCAGTTCCCTTGCTGCAAGAAGTGAGGTTACAGGGAACCAGACAGAGGGCCTTCTCGGTAGTGGTGCCTGCCCTGTGGAATGCCCTCCCAGCAGATGTCAAGGCAATAAGCAACAATTTACTTTTAAAAAACTGTTTAGGGAAGTTTTTAATGTTTGATGCTGTATTGTGTTTTTGATATTTGGTTGGAGGCCGGCCAGAGTGGCTGGGGAAGCCCATCTAGATGGGCGGGGTATAAATAATAAATTACAGTCATACCTCGACATCCGAACGCTTCGACTTCCGAAGGTTTCAACTTCCGAAGTCGACAACCCCCGGAAGTCCTTTTGCCCTGCGCACGTTCTGCGCATGCGCAGAAGCACGAAATCGCGCTTTGACAAGCGAAAACCTCGACTTGCGAAGATGGCCGTGGAATGGATCGTCTTCGTGAGTCGAGGTACCACTGTATTATTATTAGTAGTAGTAAGCCTGTGTTAGCCATAAATGATTCATGGGCTGCAATGAAACCTATCTAGTTGTTGTTTCCTTTGCAGAGAAAAATACATACAGATGATCAAGAGGTTGGAGGAAACTAATATAATTAATGACTTATTTCTGTGAAGATTTTCAAAATTCTTTACTACTTAGATTGAGGAAAGTGTACATTTTCTGAATCTGGATAATATCAGTTCAGACTGCAAGTGTGCGTGCGTGCGTGCGCACACGCTTTTGTGTAGAGGAGCATTCATTCATATGATTCCTTAGCAGCAATCGGAACTGGTATAGCTTAGACACAGGTTTGCTGCCTCATTTAGAGGCCCTTAGATGCTTTGTGAAATGAATGGAAGACTGGGAAATAGGAACAGTGTTTTGCAGTTGCGTCCACACACACACATATATTTTGAGTAGCACTATCACTTGGCTGGAGGAAATGAGCCTAGTTGTGCCTAGCAAGTTTTTTGTTGACAGGAGCTAGAAGCTCCAACAGCCCTTGTAAACGGCCACTTGTCACCATGATAGCCATATTGGATAGAAAAAGCCTGTGTGTAGTCATAGGAAACATGGGAAGCTGCCTTTATATCGACTCAGGCCCTTGGTCTATCTGGCTAACTGATTTTGTCTACACTAACTTTGCCAAAGCTTACCAAGATTTCAAACAGGGGTCTTTCTCACTTCAATTTGGAGACACTGAGGATTGAACTTGTGGCCCTTGGTGTGCAAATCAGGTGGTCTGCTACAGTGCTGTGGCTCTGAAGTGGGCTTTACTTGCTCCCGCATTGTGCTTTGAACTAGGCAAATGCAAAGAGGAGTGCTGGAGTGTGACCATAACCTGTTGTGATAGATTTCAACTTTACTTTAAAGTCAGAAGGTGTACTAAATGGTAAAAGGGTTGGGAGCTGCTGGGTAAGAATAGAGTGAAAACATCATTTAAGACATGACATTGTTCAAAAAAGCCTGGCTTTTTCCACTCTGGGTTCCACCCCAACTTCCAAGATTGGCGGGGTGGGGGTGTCTCTCGTTCTCACCAGTAATGGGGCAACGGCGCATGTGTGTGTGTTTGCACATGCACACACACAGAGTTGGAAAATAGAGAGGAGCATTAGTGTTTTGTCTTCCAAAACACCCACCTTTGCAGCTTGCCTCCTCTAAAATCCTAGCCAAGCAAAATAAAAGCCTCAGATGTTTTATTATCTTACCTCCGGTCCTGCTTCTTTCCTGAACTACTTACCTATAGCGGCTGGCCCAATGGGTGGCTATCCAGAGTGTGTCGGCATGGCCGGAAAAGAGGGGAGAAATCAAACGAATGATGGAAGTTGCTGCCAAGGACATTGAGCGGCTGGGTGGCACAACGGAGCTGAAGGATATCGGAAAACAGAAGGTAGGTAGATTTAGCCAAGGTAGTGCTTTCAATTGGATACAGCAGCCTGGGTTAGGGGTGTTTCCTATGTCCTGTTATGGCCTGTGGACAATTGCTGTACTTGTCTGGTCCTGGTGGGGGGAGGGGGGGAGGCGGCTTAGAAGCAAATAGCAGCACCCAGCTGCCAGAGCTGTGTTACATGTGCTTAGTTTACTGCCTGAAGAGCTCCATTTGTGGCTTGCTTCACATCTTATAAATATTGCTGCTTTCGCGGTCTTCTTTCTAAGACCTTGGGAACTAGCATGGCTTGGCTGTTGATGGGGGACAAATTTCTGTATGATCTGGAGGGAGTCATGGAGGGTGCTACTTGAACCATGAGCCTTGCTTGCTCTTCAAAGCCTTGTATTATGCCCAGTCTGTTCTATTTATTTGTGGGTTGTGGGTGATTTTGTTTTGCGTTGCTTTTACTTTCAAGGGCAGGCTTGGTCTTTGTTTTCTGGTAGCCCTGCCTTTGTCTCAGGCTGTGTCTCAGTGGTTGAAAACCATTGCCATGTAATAAGAATAACTCTAGTTTTGCATTAGAGCCACTTGGATAAGTAACATTTTTTTCAATCCAGTGGCTGTTTTGAGAACCACAAAGGGAGGGAAGAGTTGTCTTCCCTGCCTGCTGCAACCCTGATAATGATCACACATCCCTTCTGATGCTATCTCCACTTTTTAAATACAGGTGTTAAATGCAAAGATGTGTTAGAGCCACAAGCTAGATGTGATATTTAAGTCTCCAAACTTAGTTTTGCCAATAGCAGCCTGCTCTTTTTCTGCTTAGGAAAACTTGCAGCTCACCATTCTGTCACTTGTGTCTACAGCAAAAGGAGTTTGCTGTAGACCAGATGTAGGGAACCTTTTGCTCTGCAGATGTTGCTGAATGTCCCATCATCCCCAGCCATTGCCCATGCTTGCCAGGGACTGATATTTTAGCAACAACGTGCAAATTTAATAAATAATAACATACCAAATAACATCTGAAGTGTGAAAGGTTCCCCACTCCTGCTGTAGACTGTCATCATGAGAACCAATCAAGTCAAACAAGCTCTAGCAGGAAACTTGAAAAGGAAACCACCATATTTCATGACTCATTTGGTTTTAATATGTAGAAATTAGATTCTGCTCTCTCTGTAACTGCCAGATGAGCTATTATTACCGTAACTATGTTATAGGAACTTCTTTAATGTATTGGACGGTTCCTTTTGAATTTGCATTCTTTCCCCCCTGCTTGCACAATGTAGCAGTGCATTGCTTACAGAAAGTTAAAATTATTGATAAATATTTCCTGCAAACTTAAACTGTGCACTCAATATTATTCATTTCAGAGTTGCGCATATTTTCTGATTGCAGACCACCACATGGGTTGCATTATAGAAGAAAAGACACTTCTTAAAACCTAATGTACCTTGTTTTTCAGAAGCGTAATGCAATGTTATCACATGAAAATGCATTGGCTGGGTGTTTTTACACTGCGTCCTTGCGTCCTTGGTATTTTAAGAAAATATGGAAGCTGCCACAGGAGTTTAGGCAGCCAAGGGGAGCAGCAGCAGCAGAGAAATACAGGGAAGGGGAAACAGGTCAGGGCTGCTAAGGAACAGCAGATCTTATATGGCCCACAATACCTTAAAGCAGGGATGGGGAACCTGTGGTCCTCTGAATTATGTTGAACTACAACTCCCATCAGCTCCAGGCAGTGTGGGCATGGATGGTGGGAGTTGTAGTCCAGCAGCATTCTTCATGACGACAGGTTCCTCCCTCCCTCTATGGAAACTCACAATAATAATAATATAGAAATGTGCTTCTGAGAACATTGGCTTATACCACCTTGCAATGGAATTCATGGTACCTCAGGTAAAAAGAAAAAAAAGCCCTTAAATGCATTTTGCTACTTAACGTTTGCATCTCTAATTCTAGCTGCCTGATGGTTCGGAGATTCCTCTGCCTCCAATCATTCTGGGCAAACTTGGCTCAGATCCTCGCAAGAAGACAGTTTGCGTCTACGGACACCTGGATGTACAACCTGCAGCACTAGAAGATGGCTGGGACAGCGAACCTTTCACCTTGGTGGAAAGAGACGGTAAGGCATGCAAACACCTGGCTCTCTGTGAATTTTTACCTGCAAAGATAAAATGCCTGTCAAACTAGACATTACTCTAAAAAAAGTAGCAGGAATTCCAACCACACAGTTAAATGCAGATAATGGTGAAAAATACAATAATGGTGCAATGGACCTGCTCTCCACCCATCTAAAGAAAAAACTAGTAAAGACTGAGTATGCTCAGTAGCCAGGAAATATTCCATTTTGTTCATTATAGTAATAAGTAGGCTTGTGGTTTTTGATTCAAAGGCTAACTACTAAGCTAATTCCAGACTTCACAAACTGACACTATGGTAACTATAGCTTCCTTGCAGCTCTCCACCCAAGGTTCCTTCATTGACCATTTCCTTGAATGGGACATTCCCCTGGTGGTGCAAGTGTGTCACTTGGGCTGGACCAATTCTTATTTTGGGGCTCCCTTATTGATTTGTGGCAGCTGTTGCCATTACGCAGAGATAACATTTTGCCCCAAAGAATGATGATGCAGCTTGAAGTGGAGAGTTTCCCAGTGATGAAGATGCATGATTTGGACTATTACCATTCACCTTTTTTGGTGTAGGGTCAAATAAACTTAGGTTGTTCACAGAGCTCTTTATTGAATAAGGAACTGGGAACTTGAAACATCAGAATCATAAAAAATGTATAAGACTGTGATAACTAAGGTCTCCAGATATTTTCCAACTACTTGCCCTCAGTAGTACCAATTTGCTACTAGATTTGGTCCTGGCTCATGTAGGCTCCTACTATAAATAATTTTCTTAATTATTATTATTTAAATAATAAAATAATTATTATTACGGTATGCTGTTTTGGAAGGATCTGTGCCTCTGAAAAGTGGCACTGCCTGTGAATTGCTTTAATTAAGAGTATTGTCACTCCTTCTGCCTAGGAAAGCTGTATGGCCGAGGGTCGACAGATGATAAAGGCCCAGTGCTTGCCTGGCTGAATGCCCTGGAGGCTTATCAACAAACTAAACAGGTATGGTTTGCCTTCTCTTTCAGCTTGCTTGGCTCGTAAAAGATTAAATTCTTGACCTTTGCTGCTTTAAACTACTGCAGTTATCAGTAAAGATTAAACCTGCTGGATACGGAATTAGTCCAAGAGCCATGGTTTGTTATCTGCTGAATGGCAAGGTTTTTTGACACTCTGGAAGTACTTGCTTGGTTTCCCCCCAGGTTGTTCTGCTCTCCAAGGCTGCAACAAGGCAACACTAGGCAGGCTATGTTTTAGGTTTGCTCCTTTTACCCCTTTCTTAGCCTTCATCATTGTCATTACCTATCTAGTTCTGAAAATTTCCTAGACACTATACAAAGATGAAAAAATGAGAGTGATCTTGTCCTTAGGTTTACAAGTATTGGAAGGGAAGATCAAACAGATATGAATACCCAAGACTTTTAGTTGCATCATGGCTGAGTGGATTGGCCATTGAGGAGGAGCCAAACAGCAATTGGTCTCAGTGAAGATGGTGGAAGGGGTTGTGCTGCCTCTCCCCATGCTCAGCTGCAGCCAGGTGGAATGACTGCAATTGCCCCATAGCACTAGATTGCTGACATTCAGCACCAGTTAAGTCGGGAGCTGCTCTGGTCCCAAGCCTGAGCACAGCTCTGTGCTCCTGCTCACTGTGCTGTGCTATAGAATCGTAGCGTTGGAAGGTGCCCCGATGGCCATCTAGTCCAATGCAGGAATCTTTTGCCCAATGTGGGGCTCAAACCCACAACCCTGAGATTAAGAGTCTCATACTCTACCAACTGAGTTACCCTAGCTTTTGCCAACCTGCTGCCCTCCTGATGGGTTTGGAGCACTACTGCCATCAGCCCCAGCCAGCCACCAAGTTGGTGAATGCTATTGTACTGGATAAATGACAAGGACAAGTTGGGGTTGGCAGCGGGGAGTGACTCCCACAGCACATGTCCCCTGTGGCACCGCCCATTCTATTAGTTGTTTAAGGCTGGAGGAAGGCGAGGCTGTTCTAGTCCTGAGTAATTTGCCACTAGGGTCATTTGCTATTCATAACAGAAGAGCAGTAATTTACGGGCTGATGTGCTCAAGGACTGGTACAGACATTATGTCCTCTAATCAAGGGGTGGGGGAAACCTGTTTCAGCCAGAGGAATCCGTAACCTTCTGGGGGCTCCATGCTGCCATGTGGGACAGAGACAAAAGCGAGTGAAGCAACAGATTTTATCTTTATACAATAGCCTAGTTTCTACACCCACCCACCCCCTCTGGTATCCTCCACCAGGCAAGCAAGCAGCATTATCAGAATTCAAGAACACAATCTAGGCAGGCAAAAACTCTCAAGGGCAGTGAGGGGTGTGGCTAGGGAAGATATATGGCCTAAAGCAGTGATGGCCAAACTTGGCTATCCAGCTGTTTTGGGACTACAACTCCCATCATCCTTAGCTAACAGAACCAGTGGTCAGGGATGATGGGAACTGTAGTCCCAAAACAGCTGGAGGGCCAGGTTTGGCCATCACTGGCCTAAAATGTATCCAGAGGACCAGATAGAGAGGCATAGAGGGCTGCATTTGGCAAAGGTTCTCCACTCCTAGTCTAATCCACAGGTTTGGAACCACCCAAATCAGTCAAGTGCCACTTTGATGTGGGCTAATATAAGACGGCCACATCAGTACATCAAGCAACAAAAAACGTTGCAAATGAAACTTTTGTCTCAATGGAAATAGTAATGTGCCCCCCACCAATCTGGATCAGAACCATAGCAGAGGGACTAAAGGGTCCAACTCCTTATCACCCATCCTGTACCACCCCTGCTATCTACTCTTAATAAGTTCACAGAGTTTCCAAGGTGTGGCGTCTGGTCCCTACATGATTTGCATTTCTCATTTCCAGTTGTTAAACAATAGCAACAACCTCCACCCCACACCTCCCAAATTATGCTGCTCCAGGAATGGAGCTTTGTGTGAAGGGACTGTAAGCTCAATTCTGGTACTGAAAACAGATTCCTGGACTCTGATGTACTTGTGGATGACCTATCCTATCTGCCTCTCTTTCTGAGCCACTATTTTGCACTTTGCTCCAACTGCTGGATCTTGGGGTACTAGGAAAAAAATATCAACGGAAATATCTCAAGTTTGTGGAATGCTCTCCCACAGGATGCTTGCCTGGTGAAAAGTTTTCTCTTCAACTATGCGTTTGACTGATTAAAACCTGCTGCAAGCTTAAATTGTGAAAAGCACTGTGCACACCCTCTTCAGCTCATTCTGTTCCACTTTCTCCATACAGGAAATTCCGGTTAATGTCAAGTTCTGCCTAGAAGGTATGGAGGAGTCTGGCTCTGAAGGCCTTGATGATTTGATTTTTGCACAGAAAGATGCCTTCTTCAAAGGTGTAGACTACGTTTGCATCTCTGACAACTACTGGCTGGGCAAGAAGAAGCCCTGCATCACCTATGGCCTTAGGGGCATCTGCTATTACTTCATAGAGGTAAAGATTAAATGAACAAATATTCCTATTAAAGAAGCTGGAACAAGTATACTTTATGAGTGGTATTCAACTAAGTTTTACTCAGAACAGACCAGTTGAAATACCAAGACGTAACTTAATTCTGTTCATTAATTTCATCAGATCTACTCTGAGAAAAACATACTTGAACAAAGATACTGATTTTAATTGTTGAAGGGTCGACATCTGTGTGGTTGACCTGTTTGGACAGAAGTATGCAGAACACCAAATCTTGCGTAGTTTTAGAAAACGCAATAGAACTTGGCTTATGAATATTATTTATATACAATTATAAGTGTGCATCTGTAACACAGTAATAATGGCATTCTAGTGTCTTTCAAACATTATAGGTGGAATTCAGTGTCACACTTTGACAAACATAGCATCTGTACAAGCATTTCAGCTTGTCAAATGGAATGATCCTGTCTCCTCCCCCCATGTGCTGTTCTTGGGGTTCTCCTGATGCTCCCCTCCCCCGCCACTTTCCATGGGAAGAGGGGGGGGGAAGCCCCAGTGAACTTTTTGGATGCAATTAACAGTCATTATTCAAAGGCTGTTGTACAGGCTGAACAAACCAGGTAGATCCTTGCAAAAACTGCTTGTTGGGCAAAAACGTGGACCTGGTAATCATCACTGCAGGTCCATCTTTGAAAGGCATGCCAGCCACCTATCATTAATGTACCTCAGGAGTAGATAAGCTGGATAAGAGGACAAAAGTATTTATGTTTGTTCTAAGTTCGTTTTCTGTTGCATGCAAAAAGAGAAATGAAAAAGGAAATCCTTGAGCAGAAATGTGGCTCATTCCTGTCACAGCAAAAGTGCTTTTAGTGGCCTGGTTCCTTCGGATGATTCTTTCAGCTTTGCATAAATATAGAACCAACAGTGCAATATTTTAGTCTATTTCAATTTTAAGCATAAGCAGGATACTGAAAATAAGTAGATTTTTTTAAAAAAGATTATCTGAAACAACAAACAGCCTAACTCTTACCTGGACCCAACGATCTAATAAGCTGATGGCTACCAGGTAATTCTGAAAGATGGAATGTATGTATGTGACTGTTGATGGATTGTGTTTGAGGTTTGTTTGTTTTTGACATACAGGTGGAATGCAGTGACAAAGACCTTCACTCTGGAGTTTATGGCGGCTCAGTACATGAGGCTATGACGGACCTTATTGCTTTGATGGGTAAGTCACCTATACTTCCTGGTTCTGCTCTTACCGTAGAAATGGGAATCTTCTAGTAACTGCAGAAGAAATAGCAATGTGGTTGCAGTTCAAAGGCCTTCTCACTGGGAGAAATATAAAAGCAACACCCCCACCCCTGCCGAGTTAGGGTTTATGATAATAGCAAGGTTAACAATTGATGGACTAGCCAGAGTGTTAATGAGGGCAAAGATCCGTTTGTGGGGCAAAGGTATACATAAATAATACAAGTGTAAATGTTATCTACAAGGCACAATCACAAGTTTCTTCTCACCTTTTTGAATACTGCTTTAGTTTATGCTGAAGCATGCAGTTGAGTGTGGCCTCTGGTTGCTACTCAAATCTTGCACAAGGCAGACAGCATTTAATAAGAAATCTGGTTTGTATGTGTTAAAAATGGTTAGGTGGGTGGACAGATAACCTAATTTATATTGTAAACCACCCTGTGATCTTTAGGTGAAGGGCGGTATAGAAGTTGTTGCTGTTGTTGTTATGGCTTGGCAAGACTTTTTCCCCTCCTGTAGGTTCTGGCCAATAAGTTGCGGCCCTTCTCTCTGTGCCCCCACCCCCAATCTGACACCTGAAGGGTGGCCATGAGACAGCCCAATTTGTTGTTCAATTGAGCTCCAGGCTAAGACATTTTCCTGTTCTCTCAAGTCTCATAACATTGTGTGACATGGTAAATGGAATGGAATGGGTCGATAAATAAATAAATAGAAGTTGTTGATACTTTCTCTCTTCCCCTCCTGCCCTCCCTGAGTGGTAAGAGTGTTGGACTGGAAGCAACTTTGGGGCAGCAGATCAGATGTGAGCCGGCCAATTTTACAGCACAATCTCATACTGCTGAGATGACCACATTCCCTGTCTAGAGTTCTTAATCCAAGTGGGTTGAGTGATTCACTTGGATTGAATAGGCAAGCATTCTGCTTCCGTACCAAAGGATGTGTTGGCTCATAGTGAATCTTTGCTGCCTCTGGCTGTATGCGAAAATAGTTGTGAACTGCTTCTGTTTGAAACAAATCATACTTCAACTGCACCGCTGCAGCTTGTGATTGTTGCTGGTGCATCAAACAATGGTTGTGGTATGCAGTCGCATGAACAGTTCAGTGCCTTGGTGCCTGTCCACTCATCCATCACTTTGGCCACATGGACAGGTCTCTCATCTTTACTTAAAGGAAGGCTGGGAATAATGATTTGGCTTACTGTTGTTCCAAATTTTCCTTGGCTCAATAAATAAATAGTTTGCTGCTTTTGCAGTGGATGAACAAGGGCAATCTCTGAAATCAGTCTTCACTCAGGATATCTTATGCAAGTAAACTCCTAGAAATTAATTACTAGAAATAAGTGGCTGGCTAACATCCTGCAAGACATCTGTAAGAATTGACTGTGCATAAGTTATGAGCAAGCAGCTGTAGCAAAAGACTTGGGGCTTGTTTTCTGTTTGTGTTTCTGACTTTTGCACTGGGAAAGGTGAATCCACATTGCAGTTATACCGGTAGTTATGCTCTAATTCAGGCTTCCTCAACCTCGGTCCTCCAGATTTATTTGGCCTACAACTCCCATTATCCCTAGCTAGCAGGACCCAGTGGTCAGGGATGATGGGAATTGTAGTCTCAAAACATCTGGAGGGCCGAGGTTGAGGAAGCCTGCTCTAATTCAAGCTTAAAGGTGAATTAGAACTTTTAAAAATGAGGTTCCTTAAATGAAAGGGAAATATTTGAGGCCCTTCATTGTTTTATGCCAAACGAATGACTGCTTAAGTCTCTGAATTTATCAGCCAAGTGAGTCAGCAGAAATGTCCTAAGAATCTGAGGTGGAAGCACAGCGGAGTGCTCAGATGACTATCGCCACGGTGTTCAGTCTGGGCTTGACCAAAACAACCACTCTGTGAATTGGCTGTAAGGCAGATAGCATAGCTGGCGGTGCTGAAAGCCAACGAAAATATCAGCAGTGAAGACTTCTCAGTTTATTTGTTTGATTTAAAGTTGCTGAGGAAGTTAAAACCACTTGGAAAACAGGATGCTGGCTGTGCTCCCTCTGTCACAGGGATTGAGGAACTTGTGGCTCTCTGGAAGGTGTTGGGACTTCAACTTCCATCAGCCTGAGCCAGCATGGCTGACAGTCAGAGATGATGGGATTTGTAGTCCATAAATATATGGATGGATAATGTTTCCCGTCTTAGTCCTATCAGCCCTCGATGATCAGGTGCTTGTACTCCATGTACTCTCCAGGTTGCTATTTCAGTTTGATTTATAGCTATGTGACATGGAAGCAAGAGGTTTGTGAATATCAGCAAGCAATATTTGAAGATTTTTGGTTTCTCTGGCTGCCTTTGGTATTATACGTCTTCTTTGTTGCAGGCTGCTTGGTGGATAAGAAAGGGAAGATTCTCATCCCTGGCATAAATGATGCAGTGGCTCCCGTCACTGACGAAGAGCATAAACTTTATGACCAAATTGACTTTGATATGGAGGAATATGCAAAAGATGTAGGAGCCACACGACTGCTGCATGCAACAAAGGTATGATGGGTCTCTTCATGTTTGGGATCTAGTTCCTCTAGCAATGAAGAATACTGTTGTTACATATTTCCCCCCATAACACTTCCTTGCCCCAGCAATATAAGATTAGTGACCTCCTAACTGGACTACGGCAACCTTTTCTGTGGTGCCCCCTCCCCATCTGTGCAACTCACTCCCTATGGGAGGAATTTGTCCCCCTCATTGAAGGTCTTTAAAATTGGAGTGGGGAAACTTTTTGGCTTGGTGGGCCAGATCACCATCTGTGCCCACTCCCTCAGGCCAACTTTGAAAGGTGGGTGGGACAATTCAACTGTCAGTCACCTAACATCATCATAAAGATTGACATGTGCTTTATCCCACCCCTTGCACAGTGCTTCCCAAGTGCTCAAAAACTAGCTAGTTGTGCAGCACTTGGGAACTGCAGGACTAGCCTTATGAACTTAAAGCTGCTTTCTGCAGGGATCAGCTGTACGATCAAGTTCCCCACGAGGAATTCTCTATCTCCCCACACCTGTTGTCACATATGATGTCAGGTGTGTGGTTTGCGGAAAGCTGCCCTACAAGCCAAATTGAGACTTCTGCCAGGCCTAATTTGGCTTGTGAGCTGGAGATTCAGCATCCCTGGTTTAGATGATCACATCTGTTCACAGAGGCAATGCCCCGGGGGGGGGGGGGAGGTAAGTGAAGGAATATGGTTCATTTTAGATGCTTTTGCCAAACTGTTAAAATGTTTTTCTTAGTTTAATGCGGTTTTAGTGTTTTAAGTTAATGTGTTGATTGTTGTTGTTCTGCTTTATTTACTTCCCTGAGATCCTGCGTGGTGAGGGGCTGTTTACAATAACACTTCCCTGGATAGCTCAGTCAGTAGAGCATGAGACTCTTAATCTCAGGGTTGTGAGTTTGAGCTCCACATTGGGCAAAAAGATTCCTGCATTGCAGGGGGTTGGACTAGATGGTCCTTGTGATCCCTTCCAACTCTACAATTCTATAATTCTACATATGCCATTTAGTGGACAGTAGTTGCCATGTTGGTCCTAAAAAATAGAAGGTACATAATGACTATCATTTTAGATTAGCACAGAAAGGTGGAAGAGTGTGTAAGCTTCCAAATGCAATGGTTTACATGTTCTTCTTCTATTCAAATTGGCCCAGTAAGTTGATAGTTTTATCGACTTAATTCTGGCTGTAGACTGAATACTCACAACTGCTTCCAGAATCCTATCATATCTCTCCTTCAATTCCCTCTCTAGAAAGACATACTGATGCACAGGTGGCGATACCCATCCTTGTCCCTGCATGGAATAGAAGGAGCTTTCTCTGGATCGGGAGCTAAAACTGTGATTCCGCGGAAAGTGATTGGCAAATTTTCAATCAGACTGGTTCCAGACATGACTCCAGAAGTTGTGACTAAGCAGGTATGTTTGTTTCTGTGTTTGTGTGTGATAATCCGTGTCTAAGGCCAGCCTGAGATAAATCTCACCATGGGTGGTACTCAGCCAGGTTTAACTCAAGAATAGACCCATTGAAATGAATGCACATATGCAGTTAGGCTCATTAATTTCTGTAGGACTACTCTTGAGTAAAACTAGTCTTCTTAAATAGAAGATGATAGTATGGAAAGCAGAAAGAACAGGTTGCATCTAGTGAAGTTCTACTTTGAGTTTCCCCCTTGAAATGAATGGATGTCAGCTAGTCATGCCCACTTATTTCAAGGGGTCTGCTCTGAATAGAATTATTATTATTTATTATTATTATTAATTAACATTTGATGCATCTCTGCTGTGGGGAGGGGGAGGGAGGCAGAAACATGTACCTCTGTATAGGACAAAAAGTAAACACGGGTCCCCTGAATTTAGTGTCCCTCCTCGCTTTATACTCAATCTTATATTTGTCCATCTTTTCCAGGACTGTCTGCTATGACTGGCAGTAATGGACCTTAGATGGACACAGTGTATTGTCTTCATGCTAGAAAGGCCCTCAATTTTCATAGAGCTCCGGTATTATAAGCTGCAGCTCTCAAACATCTTGATAGTAATGGTGTTGAAATTAATTGTGCTGTTTATTCCTTGATATGGAAAATACTAATTATGCACATTAGACAAACAGTTATTAATTGGAGCACTATTCTAGCAGCAAGAACAGCTGTTAAATTTACAATTGGGCAGATGCAGAGATCCTTTTCTGTGACAGGGAAAGGCATTCCCTCCTGGGTTAAGCGGTTTTTGTAGGTTTGGAGGGTTTTTTTTATATAAAAAAAATCTTCCTTCACATCCATCAGCCCCATCCACAAATTTATTTAGGTGAATCATTTGTTTTCTGTGTAGCTAGGCATTTTGTGGATTTTACACTAGGATAGTGTGAGACAGATGCATAATTGGGGTATAAAATACTTGTGCCTACGCAATTCCTGTTTTGTCCCTGCTCTGAAAGTGGGTGAACTGCATAAAGGTGATGCTTAGCATTTCATATGTAGTTTCAAAACTTGCTTTCCTGACTGCAGGTGAATTCATGCATAAAGAACTGAGCACCAATGCAATTTCAGCTATGCTCTTCTTAAAAGTCTTAAGGCTTATTGGTTTTTTTTATTAAAGGTCAAAGATTACTTGTCCAAAAAGTTTGCTGATCTGCACAGCCCCAATAAATTCAAAGTGTACTTGGGCCATGGTGGAAAGCCTTGGGTTTCAGATTTCAACCATCCCCACTACATGGCTGGAAGAAGAGCTATGAAAACAGGTGAGATACTGAAATCTTAATCAAAATGGCCCAATAAGAAAG
This sequence comes from Zootoca vivipara, assembly GCF_965207765.1. Classification (NCBI taxonomy): domain Eukaryota; kingdom Metazoa; phylum Chordata; class Lepidosauria; order Squamata; family Lacertidae; genus Zootoca; species Zootoca vivipara. The sequence continues at coordinate 34,388,900 of NC_142591.1, read as the reverse complement.
AGACATATCCGGTTGGAATGTAGCAGAGAGATTAAAATAGGTTTCTTGTGTTATGAAAAGCAACCTTTTATCAGTTTTGTAATGCCCTGCTTAGCTGTAATGCTGTTGTGATTAATTATTGCTTTCTCACAGGGGCAAACATTATTCTCTTGGTGCTTGTACACATTCATAGAAATGTACTTGAGGGATATTAATCAGAAGAGCGAGAATTTGACTGATGGGTGATTTGTTAATCCCATCGGATCCCATCATTCATGCTAGCTTGCAAGTGATACAACCTGCAGTCCGACAACATCTGGATGGCATTATGTTGACTACCCGTTTGTTAGGTTTTCACTTAAAGATGAAAAATTGTCAGTATTGTGCACTGTATTTTCACTTCTCTCCCCTGCTAGTCTTTGGTGTAGAGCCAGATTTGACCAGAGAGGGAGGAAGCATTCCTGTCACTCTGACCTTCCAAGAAGCAACAGGCAAGAATGTAATGCTGCTTCCTGTTGGCTCTGCAGACGATGGAGCCCATTCTCAGAATGAGAAGCTCAACAGGTAAGGCATATCGTGCATAAGAGAGGCAGCTACTTAGGTTTCTATAGGTGCACCTGTCTAGACCTAAGAGAGGTAACTCAGGACAGTAAGTACCTGTGGTCCTCTAGGTTGACACAAATACATACTGTATTTCTGTGCCCTGCATTTTTTGCAGTGGTGTTGGTGAATTTTTATTGCATCCATTAATCCTAGATTTCTTCTTCGTAGATACAACTATATCCAAGGTGTCAAACTCCTGGGTGCATACCTTCATGAAGTTTCCCAGTTGAAGGACTGAATCTGTATTTCTTTCAAGCAAAGTTGCTTTGGGACCTGAAAGTTACTTCCTTGCAACTTTTTAAAAAGTGCATTATTTTTGTCTCCTCTTCTCCTGCCAGACTAATTCACACTGAGATGCCTGGTGAAATATTTTTGACTCCGTATTGAGCACTTTATAGCGGCAGATCAACAAACGACAAAATTAGTGTGCTCAGTTTTAAGTACAACTGCAGGACTTTAAGGCCCTAATCTACTTGTATACTGTTTCAAACGGAAGATAAAGGGTGGGGAGGAAGGAAGTCTATTATTTTTTTCGTAATCTGATGTGTCAAAGTAGCCGCAAATGACCAGTAATGCTTCACCCAACCTCTCTCACTTCTACATCCTCCTATAAGCTTCATTTTCTCTTTAAATTTCTCACATTAAATTTTACCAAACCAGAATCTGAGGGCAACTCCCATATTTTTTAACAAGGCAAAACCCCTTGTGTTTTCTGTTTAGAAAAAGAAATAAAATCATCATGAAAAGTTTTCAAATGACCTGGCAGGGGTCGGGGACTTCAGTGGGTGGTAAGAGAGTTGTCCATCCCTTCCCCACCATGGTACTCCTGGCTTTGAGGCTGAGTCTCGTCAGACACCTGTGCCTGTTAGGAATCTCTGCAGCCCTTGATGACATCATATATTCTGAGCTATTCATTACAACAAACTGGTAGTTTTTCTAAAACATTATTTGTACTCCATGTGGAAAGCTGCTAAATAAAAAAATTAGCTCTGGCACTACTAATTCTGTGGTGGCCTTGTTAAAAGGGAGAAAGCTTAGGTGATCAGTGCATCAGAAAGGCAAGATTGCACACCTTCATGGGTGGATGGGTTTGTGAATATATTTGTGATGAGAGAGGAGTTGTGTGTGAATGTCATAAGCCATGTTTTATTGTGATTGGAACAGGCTATAACGAACTTTTTGACCATGCACTCCTTTCTTTTCCAACATGGACCTGAGGCAGAGATTAGAAGCTTATTCTTTTCTTTTTGATGAACTGCAGTTTAGCGTTATGCCAAAACAATAAACCGTGGTTATCTTTAACAGTAATCATGCTAGCTTCACAGCCCATGGTTTGAAGCTGGCTTGTTTCAGCTGTTTGAAGGTAATGTGGGATACAGCCCACTGGTGTAGGAGGTAAGGAAGCAAAAAATAAGTACCTTCTTACGTAAAAAAGATTCAAAGATCCTTTTGTCAAAGTGTTAAGTGAATATTTGTTTCTTGAAGGTAAGAGATCAAAAGTACAAAGTTTGGCTAATTTTATTACTCTGCTTCCTAAATGCAATGAAACTAAAGACTCCCTTTAAATAGTATACTAGCTCTAAAGTCACTAACCCCCCGGATCAGGAACTTGATTTGTCCCACTTCCAAGCAACTTCTTCTGCACTCTCCAAGACCCTACCTATTGTTGGCAGCAGTGGCAAAAAGAAAGGGAAGAAGATGTGAATATAGCCCTGACTTGAGCAGAGCTCAGCACCCTGGTGGGGTGGGGGGTGGCTGCACACATTTTTGGCCACACATGCAGGTGGCATGCATTCCCTGCAGCCCTAAGGCCCCAAAGTTGGCCCAAACATGTGGGTTGATCATATGCATTGATACTGTTGGATCTGGGCTATTGATGCATATGCCTGAGTCATCTGAACATCCCACAACTTCAAGAACTGTTTAGTGGTTTCCACCTGCTTAACTACTGAACAAGACACTTAAGTATTTTAACTATTATATGTATATGAACACATGCTGGGGGCATGTCAGATATGTGTTGGATGTGTTTTTGAGACCGGGGGGGGGGGGTTATATGTTGCTATGGCTGAGAGCATATAGAGGCCCCTTAGTGTAAGAGGAGTAAGATGTGCAAAAAAATTGTGACACTTAGCCTCGCTTATTTATTACTTGTCATTCCGGCTCTTCAGTCTCAAGTCTCCCAGCGTGGCTTACAGCTTATTAACATAAATCAGAAATAATTGAACAGCAGCTGCATCATTTCACAGTTAAGACACAGAATTTCAGCGATCAACTGAGATAAAAACCATGAAAACGCCTGAGTGACTTAACAAGGGCTTTACTTTGTGCTAGAAAGGCATCAAGGTCTGTCTCATGCAAGTGTTCCTAGGGGGAGAGCATTCCACATTTGTGGTACCACAAAATAGAAGGCATTTTCCTTGGCCGTTATCCACCTCCCTTCAGGTAGGGAAGGGGGTCTCTCCAAAGCCCTCCACTGAACATCTTGGGCCAACTTATGTGGAGGAAGACAGCTCTCCAGGCACCAGATTTCTAAGATGTTTAGGGATTTAAAGATGAGAAGCAATATCTTGAATTGTATACTGGTAGGTGCTGCAGTTGTTTCAAGACAAGCGAGAGGTATTCCATTCAAGCATTCCTAAGGCTGAATTCGTAATCATACCATATTTTCTCTTGGGCAGCCTTCGAGAGCTGGCCTGTGCACAAGCAGTCAAGAACGTTACCGGAGCATATCCATAATTGAATTAGCTGTACGTTGGCAGGGTTGCATTTCAACTGGTGCTCTAACCAAAGTTAGTGTAATGTGCCTCAAGCCGCTGAATTGACACTGGTTGCCAAAGGCACTGTTGAAGTGACTCTGAAGTGCTCTCTGGACTCTGAAGTTGCTGGACTACGAATCCCATTATCCTTTACCTCTGGCCATGTTTGCTGGCTTTGATGGAAGCTGGAGTATAACAACATAGGGGAAGCCACAAGTTCCCCACCTCTGAAGGGTAAAATGCTTCATATTCAGGAACTGCATGTGCAAAGTGCAGTAGCAGTGTGAGTGGGCAGGGTGGCATGGATAAGTTAATGGGGAGTCTCTGGACTGGCAGCTGTAGCAGCCCTACATCTTGGACCCCACCCCCTCATTCATGGTGCCTATTCACACAATCCCCAGGGCTCCCCCCCCCCATCTCAGGTGGACGCCATTGTCATAAGAGAGCAAGGGAGGCATTTACAGTGTGTTCCAGCACCTCTTTTTCTAGAAAAATAGCACGGCCATCAGAGGGCACTCTTACTCCTGTTGTACCTGGCCGGCTGCTGCTGGCAAGATACAATGTCCATGTGGCTTCAATTATGGCTTCTAAATACATGGCGCACATTGGGTCACCAAGCTTCTGCTGGTCTTATCTACTCTAAAGTAAATCTAGTTCAGTTCAATATGACTTACTCCAAAGTAAGTGTGTTTGCAATTGCGGCCTTACCAAGGCTGTTCTTGTATGGGGGGGTGTATGAGTGGAAATGTTTGCTGGCTATCAGGAAAAAAATGCTCTATCTGCTTCACAGTTGCTTTCAATCTATGAGCTGAATATGTTCAATTAAAATGTAATGAATTTGTGATTTAATGCTTATGTGTTTGTTTGCTTTTTTAAAAAAGAAGGTGGTGGTGGTTTTTAAGCAGAGGCCAGGGATTCTTTAGTTGTGATTCCTGCATTGCAGGGAGTTGGCCCAGATGCCCCTTGGGATCACGTCCAGCTCCACAGTTTTATGACAGGAATTGTTTTTTTAACCTGACTAAAACACTTGCTCATTAATAAAATAAATACTCTTAGCAAACCAACACCAAACCTTGGTTACGTGAAATACATTCACAACCGCACACAACGTAACCGGCTGCACATAAATAATAAGTATTATTTATGTGCAGCCGGTTACATTGTGTGTGGTTGTCATTAATAAAATTATGCTGGGAATCTAAACCATTTGTCAACCAACATATAAAATGTATATTGAGAGAGATTCTTAGCAGCTAGCCTGATTGTGCTGTTATGTATAACCATGTTGACCTGTGAACCTTGGAATACCAAGGTGGCTTTTCCAGATTGCTTCAGTATTGGTTTCAGTGCTCTTTCTGCTGTGAATTTTTGGTGCAAGCTGCTTAAAGTGTTTGCCAGAGGCATCTGATGCTGGTGCATTAGTGCTTTCTGTTTCATCTTTTCTTTTTTCTGGAGACCACATTTCATTCCCATAATCTTCTACCCTCAAAGACTGAAACGTAAGAAAAATGTGAAATGGTTTCTTATAATTATTAACTTTGCTTTATATCAGTTCTTGAATGCACTTCAAGTGTCCATGTCCATGTCCCAATAAGGCTTCCACATCAAAATTATGGCCAAGTCAAAGAAAACACTCAACTTTGGGGAGGCTCAATGGTCCCCCCCCTTGCAGGTGTCTTTACATAGAACAAACAAGAGATGGCCTTAAAAGCAGGCAGGGGTTGGAGAACAGGAACGAGAGACGCAATGTTTTAGGAACATTTATTTTGAAGCTTGAACATAGAATGTTGGCCCCTTTCCTTATAAAATAAGGGAGTGCGTCCCATTGCCTTTGTTGACATGTCCTTTGTCCTGCTCCCACATGGCGATAAGAATGTTTTTAAAAATCAACAAATAAAAAGGCGGGGTGGGATTGCTTTTATAAGAAAGCTAGCAGAATCCTGAAAGAAGACCCGCAGTCAGGACAGGAGATTGAAATAGTATTGCTTTGTATGCTGAACCGCCAAGAGGCTTCTTTGCTGTCGGAACGCCTCATCATGGTATGTCTTCTTTAAGCTCCATACCTGGGGTTTGGATATAGAACAGGGATGGGAAATCTGTGGCCCTGCAGAAGTTACTGGATTCCTTCTCCCATCAGCCCCAGCCAGCATGGCCACAGATCAAGGATGATGGGAGTTGTAGTCTGACAACATCCAGAGGGTCACAGTTTCCTCATTACTAGTGTAGAACATCTGGGTGTGAAATTTAAAAAATGCACCTTGTATGCTGTCAAAGGAGTCTATCCTCTCTCCCTCTCTCTCTCTCTGCCGCATGTATCATCCTGAATGTATTTTTGTGAAAGTATACCAGAACTAGATTAGTAATTAGCTGAAGTGTAATAATAGTTGAGCCTCACTTTCTTGGACAACTTCCTATCGAGTTTGAAGGAAAGTGCTGTGTAAGTATTTATATATTTATATTATTGCTTATAGCAGTACCTTTCCATGGGCCACATGGCTCTGTGAATGCTGATGTTAACTGAAAGCAAAGTATTAATCACTCTTAAGTGAGCAGGGTGATTATTTTGCTCAGCAAAATACTCAGCATATTTTGATTTGTACGGTCTTTTGGTGTTATTTGAGTAATTAAAATACTGGGGGTGGGCACACATCTGATCCAGCTCTTGTTATATACAGCAAGCAATGGCCTCTGGGAGAGAAGTGTGTTCCCATGTGCACCAAACATGACATAAGGTCAAGTCAATGAGGTCTGGATAAGCATTGCGATGCTGATGTGCAACATGCATGTGTGAGTGCCTCTTACATGGGGGTCTCTCACTAGGCTAGGATAATTTAAGGTGCCTACTCCCCTGTCAATATTTTGCAGGAGAGATTCACGTGCATACCAGAGCTTTAGGGTGGTGTATTTAAATGGGGTTAAGTGATCTGTCGCCCTAGTGCAACAAATCCACTTCTTTTCTTTTTGAAAAATGACGTTTGTGGTTTGGAAAGGGACTGAGAAATGCACTGAAAATATGGGATGAACAAATGATTAATGAAAAGACTTGAAGACTTATTGCTACTAGTGAATCTTTACTGGGTTCTCAATGTGTTTCCAGTGTTGGGTTTTAATCAGTGTTTACACATTATCCAAAACACAGTGGTGGACTTTGGGCTTTCAATTTTCAGTGGTGCCCTGTGTGACACCAGAATTTGGTGCCCACCTTCCATTTTTCCATTGGTGCAGCACCCTTTGCTGCACCTTCTTGGCTCTGTCCCCAATACGGGTGAATCTGTCACACTCCTCCAATACAGATGTGTGTCCCATTTCTCTTGATGTTTCTCGTGCCTGAGTCATTGGATACCTACTGCCAGGTAGACCAGGAGTTCCCCAAATGTGGCCTGCGGACCACAAGCTTCGGCGACGTGACCTATGGAATTGTGAAGACCACGTGAAATATTCTTATTTGATCACATTAAATATTCTTATGTTGTCTTTTATTGTATTACCATTTAAATTCCAATTGTTTTTCCCCCAAGGGAGGTGGGGGCAGCATGGGAATCGCTGTTAGGGGAAACAATACAGTACTGAGCTGGGTGGCCCAAATAGTCTGAGGCTGCTTCCTGTGTTCGGTTTCTGTCCTTGGCAGCAAAAATAGAAAACAAAGAAGTCTATAGAGAAGCTAAGAAAATGCTGCTCCTTCCAAGGCTTAACAGTGTAATCCATTTTCAGGTTAGTCAGGGTGAGGGTGACTACTCAGGCACCCCAAAACCTACATCTTTGAGCAGCGTGGGGTAGATACTGTGTGCACTTGACCAGGGCTGGATTTAGGTTTGATGAGGCCCTAAGCTACTGAAGGTAATGGGGCCCTTTATATGTCCAGCTGTCCTTTGTCAACAACAAATTGTCACTGTTTTTTGTGTTGAATATACAATTTATGGCAATTTATGGACCTAATAAGTATCTAAAGCCATTTGCACATGTTGCCATGCAACCAGTCCATGCACAATGTAGGCACCCTATATGTAGAAATGAGCAAACCAGTGATATTTTAGGGAGCAGACTAGCAGGCGGGGCCCATTACTTACATCATAGGAGCCTACACAAAACACTGTTGCTGTGTGTAGGTTTTATTTGTTTTTTAACTTATATTTTGGAAATGTATATCAATTTCCCCTTTCATTTTTTAGGGCCCCCCAAGAGAATGGGGGAGGCAGGTGGCGCAGGGGGAGGCAGGTGGCGCTGTGGGTTAAACCACAGAGCCTAGGGCTTGCCGATTAGTAGGTCTGCGGTTCGAATCCCTGCGACTGGATGAACTCCCATTGCTCGGTCCCAGCTCCTGCCAAACTAGCAGTTGGAAAGCACGTCCAAGTGCAAGTAGATAAATAGGTACCGCTACAGCGGGAAGGTAAACAGTGTTTCCGTGTGCTGCTCTGGTTCGTCAGAAGTGGCTTTGTCATGCTGGCCACATGACCTGGAAGCTGTATGCCGGCTCCCTCGGCGAATAACGCGAGATGAGCGCCACAACCCCAGAGTCGGTCACGACTAGACCTAATGGTCAGGGGTCCCTTTACCTTTAAGAGAATGGGGCGCTAAGCTATAGCTTGTTTAGCTTATATGTAATTCCAGCACTGCACTTGACACGTGTGTGCCGCCCCCCACCCCCCAGTTGCTGCTCCTCTTCAATCGGCCAAATTTCTTGGGCGTGCTCTGATACCTCCTCGGAAACCTATGCAGTTCAGTGGAGTTTGCTCCCACTGGGAAGCGGATAAAGGCTCGCAGCCCAGCTTGCCGTCTAGATCAGCCCGTTTCTCAGTCGAAGGAAGCCGCCTTTCCCAAGGCCGTCCCTGCCCGAGGGCTCCCTGGGCTCCGCCTCCCTCTGCCTCGGGAGGTTCATAAGGCTCCGTGCCCAGCCCGCAATGACAGCGGCGCATCTCCGTCAGTCCCGAGCAAGCCGGGCGCTTGCGCGGCCTCCCTTCCCCAGCGCGAGGCGCGGGGAGCCAATCGCAAGCAGGGAACAGCCAGGCGCGCCAGGCTTCGGTTTGTGATTGGAGGATCGGTTTCTATTTAAGGCTCCCGCCTCAGTAAGTGCCGCATTCGCTCTCCGGGAAAGTTTGCTCAGAGGCGTCGAGCTGCTTCTCTGTTTTTTTCTCGCGCAGCAACTTCGTAAATGGTGGTACGGTATTGAGTGGGGTCTAAAGCGGCTGCTGCCCACCGGGAGCGCCTTTTAGCCTCAGAGGGATTTCTCAAAGTGCTCACCTTTTCCCTCCTCACCAGGGCTAGGGCAACCCAGCCAGGTGTGGCGGTGTATAAATAATAAAATTCTTATAATTATGCTGCTGCTGCTTGACAAAGGAAGAGACTCCCACGAGAGGTGATGGATTCTCCTTCCTTGGAGGTTTTTAAGCAGAGGTTGGATGGCCATCTGCCGTGGCTGCTCACGTTGAGATTACTGCCTTGCAGGGGGCTGGGCTAGATGACCCTTGGTGCCCCCTCCAACCGACAAAATGGATTTCAGTAGGGACGAATGTAAGGTTCTCACTTAGGCAGGAAGAACCAGCTGCACAAATATAAGATAGGGGACACTTGCCTTGCCAGTAGTACATGCGAAAAGGATCTAGGGGTCTTAGCAGACCACAAGCTGAACATGAGTCAAACAGGACTCTGTATTCTCAGAAGAATAATGTAAAAAAGAAAAGAAAAGCCGACACTCTAAGATAGTGATCTTCTTACAATTTGAAGTCAATGGCTTTTTTCTCTAGAGATCAGTGGGAGCATCTTTATCCTTGCACTATGTCCTCATCCAGGAATCAATAGGCTGATAACTGTATAAGCATAATGAATCTGTCCCACTCCTTGCTCTGTATTTGTGCAGAGACTTGCTGTGTCAGAAAAAAAGGTAATCCATTTTAACTATCACGAGACCCCTATCTGGGTACTGAAAAGACCCAGGTTTGTGCTGTTTTAGCAAACTTGCTGTGTGATGTACCCTTGGACTCTGTGTGGAACGTGATTATACCTCCTTCCTCCCAGAACTTAGTTCTCAACTCAGAGACACGGATGGATTAGAAAGACTACAAATGTGTTAACTCAGCACCCTTGTACTATGGATTCTAGTATACTTGATAATTGAAGCTGTACGTTTTTATTTTGTATTGCCGAGAAGCATACTGCTGGAGTAAGAATATACAATGTTTTTAGAGTTATAGAATGTTTTGGCTTTGCCCTATAATTTAATCATTGGCCCAAGCTGTTTATTGTCTGATATATGAAATATGGTCCTTGAAAGAAATTAAAATATTGGAAGCACTGTTTCAATTGGGTTCCCCCCCTTTCTTTTGAAAGTGAAATATGACATATGAGTATATGTCCTTGAGTTGATGTTTTTACATGCTTTCACATTTTGGTGAAAATCTATGCTGAAAGACTCATGCACATAAACTTTACTAGGGTGGTGATGGTAGAAATATTGCTAAATCGCCCTCATTTTTACTGTCTACTGTGTGTGTTAAAACAGCAGGTGCGCATAACCTTCTTTGGCCCGAGGGCTGCATTGTCTGCTTGTAACTCCTTCAGGGACTGCATGTGGCAAAAAATCAGTCATGGGTACTAAACGCTCTTGCAAATGCACAGGGGGAAACCATTACCCATCACTACCTCAGGGCAAAACCTAGCCCATGAACTAACAATTTGCCCTCTCTGTGTTAAAAGCAGTCCAGATAATCCTCCTTGTCTTTTCCATTCTGTAACAGTAGCATGTGGATGGCAGGCCATACAGTCAACAGTGCATTCAGTCTATCGCGCTGCATGTGCTTAAGGGTGCTCTTTAACACGCTGAACCTTGTCTCTCACCACTTGCAGGTCTTCCATATCGTCCTCGTCATGCTGCTCTCTGGTGTGGGCAGCTCCTCTGTTTTAAATTCCACATCGCTGGAGGACCAGCTTTTCCAGTACATTGACGACCATCAAGAAAAATTTGTTGAGGTAGAAGTAGCGCCAAATGTGAACTCTCTGCTAGCAAAAGATGAAGAAGTGTGCATGCACACGAAAGCTCATACCAATGACAAACTTAGTTGGTCTCTAAGGTGCTACTGGAAGGATTTTTATTATTATTATTTTTAGCAAAAGATGTGCCACTTAACCCCATGGTTCCTTACTTGGAAGCAATTCCTGTTGTATAACAAGGTTTACTGCCAGTTGAGTTTGCATAGGATAACAGCGCCAGCTTGAACCACAGAGCAGAGAGTAACCTCCTCTGCCTCTTTTTTCCAGTTGGTCAGCTAGGCAGTTACTTCGTTCCCAAGGTGCTTGGTGTTTATAAGCAAGGTATGACAAAAATGTTGTTTTTTCTCTTTCCTTTGGCAACACCAAATGATATCAACAGGCAAGGCAAATGTACTCAATGATACTCTGTTGCACAACACAACTGTCAGGCATAGGTCAAAGGGAATCAGTCAAAAACTGTTTATAAATAACCCTGCTAGGGGCAAACTATGTGGTATTTTGCAACATTTCCCCATTCAAGTATGAAGAAAGAATAATAGAATCATAGAGTTAGAAAGGATCCAGAGGGTCATCTAGTCCAACCCACTGCAACGCAGGAATCTTTTGCCCAGTGCAGGGCTCAAACTCACAACCATGGGAATAAGTCTCATGCTCTACCGACTGAGCTATCCTAAATGAAGTGGGGTTCTATTTTTTTTAATAACAAAAGGCATGCTTCATAGGCACATTCGCCCCTAGGCTTTACATGCCCACACACTGACATTACAAACACTTTTCTCTTAGTACCCAAGGCAGGGAAGAGAATTTTACAGAGCCACATCTATATATATTTTTTTGTAAACACAGGCTCCCCCACCCCATATTTTAGATCAGAACATAGCAGAGATCTAACTAAATAGACAGAGCTGCCCCCATCACTATTAGTTTGGCCCTGAGAATTAATAAGTTAACTGCACTTGCATTACCTGCACTTGCATTCATGGGTGTTCCTGAAATCAGACAAAGGTTATCTGGTAATACAGAATGAATGCAATTACATAATCCAAACAAAATTTCAGGATGGAGAAAATGGTGGGGGTGGACATCCTTATTGCTGCTCTGATTCTTCCATGCTTCCTCTTAAAAAGGGAAGATTTTATAGTGACAGGTCCCTTAGATGTAATTAGAAGGAAATAGGATTTACCAAGACGGATTACCGCACCTTTAGATAGTGGTCCCACCCAGCGGCCATTTTTATCTAATTACTGAATTCTTAAATAGGAAGGGAAAAAATGACCACACAGGCAGTTGTTCATTTTAAACCTTTATATGACACTTCATAACACCATGCATGATCACTGTTTTTTTTATTTCAGACTCTTAAGGAATGGGTAGCTGTGGAGAGTGATTCCATACAACCAGCACAAAGATCAGAAGTGATACGAATGGTAAAAAAAGCTGAAAGTCGTCTCCAGGACTTAGGAGCAAATGTGATGTTGGTTGATATGCCCGTCCAGCAGGTAACAAGGGGTTTGAGGTGGGAATATATCAGTTTTCCGCATATTCCTCCCCAGCTGCAGCTCCTCATGCAGTACACATCATGGTGGGGTGGGGTGGGGGGGTTGACCTTCACGTTGCGATAGTGCGAAAGCAAGGCTGGTTCAGAAGACACATTCCATGAGCAAAAAAGATTTTGCCCATGATTCTTTGGATCCAAGCCTTTGCTTCAAAACGTTATGTCTTCCTGTTTTCCTAAGGTTTTGAATTTAATGGAGCAATAACCCAATATACCCCTGTAGGTGCTTGATGGCCCAGATATTTCATTACCTCCTGTCATTCTGGCAGAGCTTGGAGAGGATCCACTAAAGCCCACGGTGTGTTTTTACGGACATGTGGATGTGATGCCTGCTAAAAAGTCGGATGGGTGGGAAACAGAACCCTACAACTTGACTGAAATTGGTGGTATGTACACCACCATTGCTTTTGACACGGTTATGTTAATGTTGTATGCATTTCACACACCCACACACACCCATACACCCACACCCCTTCCCCAACTTTGTTTCATAATTCAGCTTCTGTTTAATGGCTGTCATTCAGCCATGCATTACTGGATCCAAGCACTGGTCTAACATCTGAACATCCTCAACTGATTCAGATGACATCTCTCTCCAAATCCCCTGATGGGATCACCCAGAGACTTTATATAGATGGAGCCCTGCAGAACTTCATAGAGCAAACACCTTTGAGTTGAGCAGCAGTCTTCTAAATGCTACTTTCTGAAAACAGCCCTGCAAATAGGAACAGATTCACTGTGCCCCCAGTTCAGTTATCTGAATTGCCGGAAGAGATCTTTTGATGAAGGGCGGTATATAAATTTGATTAATAAAATAATAAAATCAGATGCTGTGGATTAATGGTCCCAAGAAAACCCAACAAGTTCACGCTCCCCACTGTTTCCTAAAATAGGTCACCGTTGATTATCAAAGCCATCTTCAGAGCTAAATCAAAGCCCTAAACCCAGAGAAAAATGCTTCCTCTTGTGAACCACTCTGAGACTTGCAGGGATTGGGCAGTATACAAATTTAACAACAGCAACAACAACCATACCTAGAGTTGAGTCACCCTTACTCCCTTGAGCATTGTTTGAGGGGTAGTGAGGCTGAAGAGAATATAGTAAATTTGTGGCAGAGGCAAGAGACTTCCTGGGGTTCTTCCTGATTCATAGCTTAGTCTCTTCATGGTTGTGTTGTGTACCATTTCAGTTCTACCCTTAGCACTATCAGAAGTTTAAAAGTTTAATACAAGCTTTCTTTATCTGGAGGGAACCTTTATGGGCGTGGAGCAACAGATAACAAAGGACCTGTCCTAGCCTGGATACATGCAGTGAGTGCATTCAAAGAACTAAGAAAAGTAAGTAAAGTAAAAAAGTGAGCTGTTACCAGATTTGCTAGTATGCCAAAGGCACACATGGCTGTGATCTTTAGAACTTTGCTGGACAGTATTGCACACCACAGACCTTGTCACAATGGGCCTGATTACATTCAGACCAACACTGATTAAATTCGGAGAATCTACCAGTAATCACCTTGTATGAAAATCTGAGGTGGAGATTTGAAGAAAGACTAGGAAGGGTGTAAAACGCTAGAGATCAGATCTAAGAGAACTAGACTTGGACAAGAACTGTGAAATCAGAAAGTTAGAAAAAAGTGAGAGTTGAGACTTGGATATGATCTGTCCTGTTGTAAAGTAACTGCAGAGAAGCAAAAAGAAAAAAAAGGGGGGGATTCACTGTAACATGGTGGTACACTATCACAGCCAGGGTAGAGTTGGTGTTCCAAGAGTCACAATTTTCTTGGGTTGTTGGGAGAAAACAGGGTCGGGGTCTCCTTCTCCTAAATGGAGACCACCACCAGCAGTCTCCCCTCAAGCCTCCCCTAATCCACCAGGACCCTTAAGAGCCTCCCTTCATTTTTAAGTGTCTCCATATATACTTTATTTTGGGTTCTGCAGAGCTCTCTTATTCTAGTAAAAGGAAGGAGGAATGAAAACAAAAATCTGCTAGCTAGTGCCTTGTCCTAACTAGCTCCAAAAAGAAATATAATAGACATGATAAAGAAGCAGCCAGGCTTTATGAGATTTCTGAAACAGAGCAGCGTGGTGCAGCGTTTAGGATGCATTCTGAAAAGCTGAACAAGGCATCTTAGGGCTCACCCCACACTTCTGTTCTTCCATGATTTCTAGTCATGGGTCCGAGAGATTTTTCTATTGTCCTGCTGCTTGCTTCTGAATCAGAACAAACCCCAATCCACACAAAACCCGATTGACGTTTGGTCTGATTCAGCAGTAAATAGCAGGCACGAAAGTCATTACATAACAAAAGGGTGAAGGTGAAAAACAATAATAGGAGATCATGAATCACTTCGGTTAAATTTCCCACTACAGATGTAAGGCAAACACCCTCATGCATCTTAGCCAATCAAATTTGTATTTTTATAAGGTGACCCTGTCTCTTCTGAAAAGGACAGCCTTAGATTTCTCAAGAAATGCAAAAGAGGGCATTCGTCTTAATCAAGGAAGGATATTCTTGTGGGACAGAATCCAGTTACTCACAAGGGATGATTAATGGCCGTTCTTGATTTGGGTAGAGAAATGAATCAGCAGCCAAATGCATATTGTTCCAAACTGGGTGCATATGTGTCAAGGAACAGCCATCAGCACCCTGGCCATTGCATCATGCAAGAGTTGTTATGGCCGCCTACATAGAACACATTACAGTAGTTGAGCCCAGAGGTAACTGGACAAAAAAAAAATAGAATTGACTTTTTACTGAGAGTGCATTTTCCTTCAGGTAACTTGATGTTTTTTGTTTTTAGGACTTGCCAGTAAACCTCAAGTTTCTTATTGAAGGCATGGAAGAAGCAATCTCCACTGGACTAGAAGAAGTGATTGAAAGAGAGAAAGAGCAGTTTTTCTCCAATGTTGACTATATTGTGATTTCGGATAATACTTGGCTCAGCACGGAAAAGCCAGCTCTTACGTATGGGACTCGGGGAAATGCCGGCTTCACTGTGGAGGTAAAAGAGCAACAATGGAGTCACATGTCCTGTCCCACCTCAACTGTCAGGCGAGTGCCTTCTTTAGCTAAAACTTTATTGAAGAAGCACTTCCAGCAACTCCCGCAGTGCTCCAGAGGCACACACGTGCTTCAGGCCACTAGGCAGCTCTCCCTCATATCTGTGCCCACTGGAGCAGTTGCAGCAACAGTGAGAACCCACCCTTCTGCTGGCTTATATACCCTCCCCCTGATGGGTTGTGCACCTGCAACCAGAGACTTCTCCTTCGTGGAAGTTGCCACTGCTCTTCCTGCTCCAGGCCCCTCCTGCTCCATCACCAGAACAACCTCTTCTTCTTCCACCACATCCTGCCCGTCTTTCTCCTTCTCGGACTGCCCTGACTCTTCCTTCTTCCCCTTTCCTGGCTCTTGCCTTGTGGGCAGTGCCAAACCCTACATATCACTGACCCCCTCTCCTGGGTCATTCCCCTGATCCCAGGTCCCCTGCCTCTGCCCCACACTCTTTGGAGCCCTGCCAGTCTCTGACATCATATGTGTCTAAAACATTATTTTTCTGGCTTTGATGTTAGGTAGAAAGGATGCAAATTGTGCTACCAAAAGAGTATTCCTTCCACCCTTTCTCCCGCTTCTACTCCCCCTTTTAATTGGTATTCCAGAACATTTAATCATCGCTCCCAAGGTCATACTGGTAGTCACTGTCTCCTTAGCTTATATCAAACATTTATTTTGCAAAAAACAGAAAGTGTCTGGCACTCCCCAGGAATTTGTAGAATCAAAATACACTGCACTTTTTAAATGGATAGTATACTTTGTGAGTTTGGACCAGTCGTGCCACAAATTGGGAGAGGTCATGCAGAAGTCACATTTCAGTCCACCATCTTGATTCAAAATGGTGCCTGGCATCCAAACAGTGATGAAGACCACCACCTCAGGAGCGTTCATGCTGAGAGGTGGCCAAAACTATGTCAAAAACCAAAGTAATGCTGAAGTGATGTTTGGTCCACCATCTTGATCCATAATGGTGTCCAGTATCCAAACAGTGACAAAGTCTGCTCACACCCTGCATCAAAAACTATTGTGTCAAGTTATCTCAAGAGACAGCCAAATCTATGCCAAGAAACAGTAACCAAAGTCACATTTCAGCCTGTCATCTTGAATCAAAATGGCATCCAAACATTGACAAAGAATGCCATCCTCACCTTGGAAACCCTTGTGCCTAGTTTGGCAACGATGCCTTGAGTGGCGTTCAAATGTACAAGCAGACAGACAGGCAAACTTTCCAAAATGTATAGCAGATAAATAAATACATGAGTACTAATCATGCTGATGCAACCCAGGATACTTCTGGTGGAGATAGTAGTATTTGCATAATTCTTCCTTCACAGATAGGTGTGTGTGTGTGTGTGTGTGTGTGTGTGTGTGTGTGTGTGTAAAACACATTCCACGTTATCTTGGGGTTCATGCAGAGAGTCATGCAGGGCAACAGAAACAACTGGCCGTTCATATGTTGTTGATGAAATGCAGAGGGGTTGAATGTTAAAAGGAATCGATGCAAGATTTATGCTATATAAATAAAGAAGATGTAAGCTTCCGGTGCAAACATAAAAGGAATGTCAATATTACAAGCTCCAATCCTACTCAGAACTATGATGCTCATTCTGAGTAGGATTGGAGCTTGTAGTATTGACATTCCTAATTATACTAATTAATTCCTATGATGCAAATTAAAACAATGATAATGTGTCGGTCGTGATGTTGTCTTCATGTTTCAATTAGGTACAAGGTGGCGAAAGAGATCTTCATTCAGGAGCTCTAGGTGGCATCGTCCAGGAACCCATGTCTGATCTGATAGCCTTGCTTGGTAAAAATTCTGTTCATTTGTCTAAATAGTCTTTAATCAGAAATTAAGGTCTGCAACAAATGATAAAAATGCTTGGTTTAGTTTGCATAGGCAAGTTAGGAATTTAGGGTAGTAGAGTGTGCAATTAGTTGGCAAACCTAAGGTTTCTATAGATGAATATTCACAAGTATACATGTACACAAGACTGAGGACTCTTTTAGAACAGGTGGAGAAGTAGGGGCAGGTTATAGTAGCCAGGACTGAGGGTATTGCCAAATGTTCATTCCTTTGGTATTCTCAAGTAACAGAGTGGTAAACTGAGAATTATTTTATAAGGCACTAACTGTGGTGTTAAAAACACTGAAGTGGAATCCTAATTGGACATGAAACTACATGCTGTTTTTCAGAGTACTCATTGCATTTGCTGCGACAATTTCTTTGAACATTATGTTGTAGAGTTGCTTGAAACTGAATCACACCTGAAGGTTAAGTTGCTTTTGCTGAAGCTGGCTTGCAATGCAAACATAAAATGACCAGACCATACTGCCTTTAATATTTTATGTAATTTTTCAGCATTAACAAATAAAGAGACATAAATTTCACCTAACAATAACAATTGTCCCCACCCCCTAATAACCCCTTGCCCAACACAATGGAAATCCTAAGCACACAACAGCCATTTGCAGAGATGGAAAAGATGACAGACGATAAGAAGAAATCCGTTTCAATTCCAGTTCACCCACACATACGGCCGGTTATATCTAGGAAGGAAATATACTACTACTACTACTACTACTACTACATCTGCTACTAATAATAAATATTTTCATTACTATTTGAAATTATATCCCACCCTTCCTTCCTCAACCTCCTTGATTGGTTGGTGGTACTGACCCACCCTGTGACTTCTTTTTTTTTAAAACGTTCTCTTTCAATTTCTTCTCACCCAGACACAGCACAAATAGCATGCAAGCCCATAGCATTCTGTCATTCCTTCTCGTACTCTCGTACAGGGTTAAGGAGGCCAAGGAGGGTCACACAGATAGATCTCATATGACTGAGCATGGAACAACAGCAATTGTGTGTTTTGCAAAATGTGTTTGTTCCATAGGCAGTCTTGTGGATTCATCAGGCCACATTCTGATTCCTGGAATCTATGATGGCGTTGCTAATTTTACAGAAGAGGAGAAGAAGCTGTATGAGCCAATAGAATTTGACTTAGAGCAATACAAGTTTAACGTTGGTGTGAAGAAATTTCTCTATGATACCAAGGTACAGTACTGTCAATGGAAATTGAAAGCATGACAGGACATCTAAAATAAGGGAATTGCAGAAAGATGTTGAGAGAAGCCATGACTGGCTAACTCCTATTTTTGTTTCATTCTTTATGTTTCTAAGGAGGAAATACTTTCACACTTGTGGCGCTTCCCATCTCTCTCTATTCATGGGATAGAAGGAGCTTTTCATGAAAAAGGGATCAAAACAGTTATACCATCAAGAGTCATAGGAAAGTTTTCAATCCGGCTAGTTCCTCACATGAACCTTTCCACTGTGCAATGTCAGGTAATGTTGGTTAGACACACTTGATTATGATTCAGCTTATTTGCACAACAGGTCCAGGCACTGTTTCAGCTTTTGCATTTGAAGTAAAAAAAAGGCATGTGATGATGTATTGTTATCCCACCAGTGAAAGTCAGAGACCCCGATTCCTTGACTTTCTCATTTTACAAATTAAGCACTGAAGAGATAACACAGTCTGCTTGGTATTAACAGTTCACAGTAGAAGCCTATGTCCAAAGATTTGCTTGCCTAGGTTGAAATTCACTTCCCTCCTCCTCTTGCTTTGGTCTCATGTCTCTTTAGGATTGACATGTCACAATGATGCATTTGATGCTGACAGTGAAAAAGCCACAACTAACTGAATTCCACTGTCAATGTTTAGAGCAGAGCTTTCCAAACTATGTGTTGTGACACGTTAGTGTGTCAGCATGTTGCACGAACGCTCCCCATGTTCCTCCCAAGAGTTGGAAAGGGGTTAGTTTAACCTCTGGATTGCTAGTAAAACTGAATTACTGTGTCGCAAAATGATGCATGTCTAAAAAGCGTGTCACCAACATGAAAAGTTTGGAAAGCTCTGGTCTAGAGAGAGCAACCTCTTCCTTCAATCACGACAGCCCAGCCCTCTTCACTCCTTCTCCTCCATAAATCTACTTCTGTGTAGAAGTTGGAATAGGGCTGTACCTGCTGACCCTTATGTTGTCCCACACTGCCTCTTTCCATGCATGAAGTTTGAGTCTCAGCCCAGGCAAACTGATAACTATCCCTTCCCACACAGAAGTTGGACTGCAAACTATTTAGTTCCCTGTGCAACCAACTAGTCCGTCCTGCCATACCAGTTCAATCAATTAGTGGCAGAGGCTTCACTGCTAACAAACATCATGGAATATAGGTAATATAAAGACACCACAAACATTTTTATTGAAAACATTTTCTTTTCAGGTGGAATGGTATTTAGAAAAGGTATTCTCTAAACGAAACAGCCCAAACAAACTGACAGTGATTGCTGCAGAGGGTGCATTGCCATGGGTTACTAACATCAATGATCCTCAGTATAAAGCAGCTGCAAAGGCAATTCAGCGAGGTTTGAAATGTTTTTTGAAATATATATATATATATTTGTTTAGAACATTATTTGACTTACACATGCTCATTTTCATCTCTCTAAAGATGTGAAATATGTGTAAACCTCCTGAAAACCTAATTTGCATCCCCTGGTGAAATTATTTTGTTTCAGACACACAAAAAGTGTGTGTGTGAGAGAGTGAGTGAGAGAGAGAGAACAGGAAAATTACTTGACTTTTATCATTCTAGTTTTTTTCTGCCTCCCTTCATGGAATTTTTAAATAGTTCCCTTATCTTCACTATACAGTGGTACCTCGGTTTATGAACACAATTGGTTCCGGAAGTCTGTTCATAAACTGAAGCGTTCATAAACTGAAGCGAACTTTCCCATTGAAAGTAATGGAAAGTGAATTAATCTGTTCCAGATGGGTCCGCGGCGTTCATAAACCGAAAATTCGTAAACCGAGGTGTTCATAAACCGAGGTTCCACTGTATATCTAGGCTCCCTTAATTTTAATTTAAAAAATTATTCCCCTCTTATTAATGATTTTAGAGAAAATTGACCTATTTGACCCTGCCATTCTGCCAAATCTATTCTGGTTTTCCAGTGTGTTTTTAATAATATTTATAGCTTCAAAAATGTTTATTATTATTATTATTATTATTATTATTATTATTATTATTACATTTTCATCCTGTCCTTCCTTTAAAAAAGCTCAAAGTGGCATAAGTGTGAGGTAGCTTAGGCTGAGAGATATCTTAATGCCGTGGTAGACAACATCACAGCTTTGCATGCCCACTATGACATCTGTCCTTCCCTTACCAAAAAACAAAACAAACCCAGAGATCCAACATGCAAACCTGTGTGCTGCATCAGGCCACTTTTGAAGGCATCCCAGAGGCAACTTTTCATGCCCTTCCCCTCAACTAAATAAGCTAGCTCTGCCACACCCATAACATATTATACACATAAGGCTGAAATGGGGGGGGGGGGAAGCTTGTCAGTGTAATCAGCTCCAACTTGAAGCACAGGTACAGTTTGGGGGCTTGTATCTTGGAAAATATAGTACTCTGCTTATGGCTACCTGTGTGTTGATTTTTCTAACCAACACCACAACAGTAGAATTTCTTTAAACAAAAACAAAAGCCAAGATCACATTCTTCCCACTACCGCTTCCATATGTTTCAGTTTTTAAAAAGGATCCAGATATGATTCGGGATGGATCAACAATTCCAATTGCTCAGATGCTTCAGGCTATTACAAAGAAAAGCGTGATGATGTTTCCGATTGGAGCAGTAGATGATGGGGAGCACTCTCAGAAAGAGAAGATAAGCAGGTAAACAGGTAGACTAATTTCATATAGAGGGAAGTAAGGTATTTCCACATTACCTAAACTTTAATACTGTACATGCATAGAGCAGAATCCCTAATTACTAGGAAAACAGAGTATTTGTACTTCTCTGCTTCAAAACGGGAGGAAGGGTTTTTTTATCTCCATATGTTTAAAATATTTCCAAAGCACGTCAGAGTCTAAAACCTAGCACATACAAAGTCCACAACACCCTTGTTGTTAGAAAAGGTTTAGAAATGGAATATGTCTACATCTGTCCCTCAAAATGGCAACAAGGAAGAGAAAAAGTAGTCTCCTCACAGCCCTCCCTGTACACACACACACAAATACAAGTGTGCATGTTTCTCTGTGGGAATGCATGTATATAAATAATGGCAAGACACGGATTCCACCCTTTCCCTACCATTTCATTTCATTGAACAACCATCTGGTTTCATACTTTGGTTTACAATCCAGATGTAGTTCTTTGTTTCTGAAACATGCATGTATACAGTGTTCTATGTACCATCAGGTTATATTGTACAGTATATGTAAAATGTCCCAAGGAGTTGAAGAAATGAATTTTGGGCATTTCACACAATATAGCAACTTTAATATTTAGATTGTTTGACAGTTGGTTTTCTCTTCTTTCCCAATCAGAAAAAATTACATTGATGGAACAAAAGTGTTTTCCTCCTTTTTACTGGAGATCTCAAAGCTCCATAAGGAATTACTGAGAGGCTCCAAGTGACAACTGCAACTTCATGGCAGATCAAGTGCACTTTGACTACTGGATTTGTAGTTCTGTTATGTATGGTTACAATTTCAGAAAAATGTCAAAGGGCTCTTCCATAAGTTCAGTTCCAGGACTGACAGACACTTGTTCTACCCCGCAACTACCTCCCGCCACCTCCATTATGAATGCATTTTGTCTTTTAAATCTGTGTTCCAATCATCCCTATATCTCGTAATGCACTTCAGAGCACAAATATACACTCATATTACTACAGGCTGGCTGTTCACTGCTGTATGTTAATGATTGTTATTAATGTATTATAAATCATTGTCAACTGGTTTGTGAGATGGTTATTCTGACAAGTGGTGTCTTATATAAACCTTATAATAAAATAAAGTAGGTCTGCTTCTATTACTACTACTCCTCCTCTTATTGCTATTATTACTATTATTATTTATTAAATTTCTATACCAGTTTACAACATAAAAGCACAAAATACTGTACACACCTTAATAACAAACAGTAACCCCTCCTCACGCAGTTCAAAAGGCCATAGATTGTTTAATTAGCCAAAGACCAGGGAGAAGAGATATGTTTTTGCTTGGCTCCTAAAGATATTTAATGAAGGTGCCAAGCAAGCTTCTCTGGGGAGCTACCGGTACCACTGAACGTGGGGAGCTACCACTGAAAAGGCACATTATTGTGTTGCTGCCCTCTGGACCTCTTGCGGAGAAGGCACAGAAGAAGGGTATTTTGTGCCACATAGTTTCCCCTGTCACTCAGTTTCTGGGTCCACAACACAGCAGAATATGCTTCATCTTCCTTTTCAGCTTTTGTGGGCTTGGTGCCATGGGAAGACTAAACCATGGTACATGCAGTGTTGAGGATCTGATGCTAGTGTCATCCTTAGAATTTTAGTAGTACAGTTATTACATTTTACATTGTCTGCTTATTTATATTTGAGACTGGGTTTGGTTCTAGAAAACAGGAAGCTATTCAGGAGTGTCTGAATGTATACAAAAAACCAAGAGCACACCCAGGGCTTTTTTCAGCCAGAACTCACAGGAACTCAGTTCCAGCACCTGCCAAGTGGGCACCATTGCCGTTATAAGAGAACAAGGGAGGCGTTCATGGTGAGTTCTGGCACCTCTTTTTCTAGAAAAATAGCACTGAGCACATCTATTTTGGAAAACACATACTGTTGGGTCGCCATGCAGATTGAAGAAACTTCGCCATGCAGCAATAGAGAAAAGGAAAGTAAATGTTATTGTTTGCTGACAGCAAACAATGGCTCAGAGGATACTTCCTGAAGCTGAGCCCAGAACAATGGGTGTCTCAAACATTTATACCTTTTGGGTAGCCATACATTACAGAACAACCAATCGGATTGGCTCATTTAGAACAAAGAACTACCAATTGGTGAAGGCAAGGTCCTTTCCATTTACCATTTATGAATTTCATCTCCTCCTTCTTGGAAGAGATTGTCCCAAACCCATATTTGGGACATCCTGGATTACACCTTCTCGGAAGAGCTCATCCCAACCATATTTGGAACATCCTGGGTTACAGTGACCCACTAAGTTGCAAGAAGAATACCTTTGTCCCAGATCCTGTATCCTGCATCCTCTGAGGGCAAGCATCCAAGGCAACATGTCAGCTCATGACCGCATCCAGCTGTCACAGGCTGCTACAATGCCGGGGTGCTTACCAGCCCATCAGGGAAACATAGACACAGCTAGGTCCTGGCAAATGTTAGAAAGCAATAGAATACATAGGGAATACATAGGGAACACTCTATATCAATGCACTGAGTATCAACAGAACACAATGATTATCAATAAAACTTATAAGAAATCTCAATAAGCACACTGGCGTCTGTAGGGCAAAACGGTAAAAGACATTTTACATTTTCGCATGGACACTCTCTAGTTCCTGTAGAAACATCCTCTTGTCCAAGGCCGCCTTATCAGAGTTCCAGGCGTCCCGCCAGGAATATTCTCCTACTAGGTAGCAAGGAGAGACAAGAGGGTCTTCTTAAATGAGCAATGCAAAGAAATAGAGGAAAACAATAGAATGGGGAAAACCAGAGATCTGTTCAAGAAAATTGGAGATATGAAAGGAACATTTTGTACAAAGATTACCATAATAAAGGACAAAAGTGGTAAGGACCTAACAGAAGCAGAAGACATCAAGAAGAGGTGGCAAGAATACACAGAGGAATTATACCAGAAAGATATGGAGGTCTCGTACATCCCAGGTAGTGTGGTTGCTGACCTTGAGCCAGACATCTTGGAGAGTGAAGTCAAATGGGCCTTAGAAAGCACTGCTAATAACAAGGCCAGTGGAAGTGATTATATTCCAGCTGAACTATTTAAAATTTTAAAAGATGATGCTGTTAAGGTGCTACACTCAATATGCCAGCAAGTTTGGAAAACTCAGCAATGGCCAGAGGATTGGAGAAGATCAGTCTACATCCCAATTCCAAAGAAGGGCAGTGCCAAAGAATGCTCCAACTACCGCACAATTGCGCTCATTTCACACGCTAGCAAGGTTATGCTTAAAATTCTACAAGGCAGGCTTAGGCAGTATGTGGACCGAGAACTCCCAGAAGTGCAAGCTGGATTTCGAAGGGGCAGAGGAACCAGAAACCAAATAGCAAACATGCGCTGGATTATGGAGAAAGCTAGAGAGTTCCAGAAAAACGTCTACTTCTGCTTCATTGACTATGCAAAAGCCTTTGACTGTGTCGACCACAGCAAACTATGGCAAGTTCTTAAAGAAATGGGAGTGCCTGATCACCTCATCTGTCTCCTGAGAAATCTCTATGTGGGACAAGAAGCTACAGTTAGAACTGGATATGGAACAACTGATTGGTTCAAAATTGGGAAAGGAGTACGACAAGGTTGTATATTGTCTCCCTGCTTATTTAACTTATATGCAGAATTCATCATGCGAAAGGCTGGACTAGATGAATCCCATTCATTGATTGCCGGAAGAAATATCAACAACCTCAGATATGCAGATGACACAACCTTGATGGCAGAAAGTGAGGAGGAATTAAAGAAGCTTTTAATGAGGGTGAAAGAGGAGAGCGCAAAATATGGTCTGAAGCTCAACATCAAAAAAACCAAGATCATGGCCACTGGTCCCATCACCTCCTGGCAAATAGAAGGGGAAGAAATGGAGGCAGTGAGAGATTTTACTTTCTTGGGCTCCTTGATCACTGCAGATGGTGACAGCAGTCACGAAATTAAAAGACGCCTGCTTCTTGGGAGAAAAGCAATGACAAACCTAGACAGCATCTTAAAAAGCAGAGACATCACCTTGCCTACAAAGGTCCGTATAGTTAAAGCTATGGTTTTCCCAGTAGTGATGTATGGAAGTGAGAGCTGGACCATAAAGAAGGCTGATCGCCGAAGAATTGATGCTTTTGAATTATGGTGCTGGAGGAGACTCTTGAGAGTTCCATGGACTGCAAGAAGATCAAACCTATCCATTCTTAAGGAAATCAGCCCTGAGTGCTCACTGGAGGACAGATCGTGAAGCTGAGGCTCCAATACTTTGGCCACCTCATGAGAAGAGAAGAATCCTTGGAAAAGACCTTGATGTTGGGAAAGATGGAGGGCACTAGGAGAAGGGGACGACAGAGGACGAGATGGTTGGACAGTGTTCTCGAAGCTACGAACATGAGTTTGACCAAACTGCGGGAGGCAGTGGAAGACAGGAGTGCCTGGCGTGCTATGGTCCATGGGGTCACGAAGAGTCGGACACGACTAAACGACTAAACAACAACAACAAAGGTGGCTTATGTAAGCACAGAATCATAGAATCATAGAGTTGGAAGAGACCACAAGGACCATCCAGTCCAACTCCCTGCCAAGCAGGAATCACCATCAAAGCATTCCTGACAGATGGCTGTCAAGCCTCTGCTTAAAGACCTCCAAAGAAGGAGTCTCCACCACACTCCTTGGCAGCAAATTCCACTGTCGAACAGCTCTTACTGTCAGGAAGTTCTTCCTAATGTTTAGGTGGAATCTTCTTTCTTGAAGTTTGAATCCATTGCTCCGTGTCCGCTTCTCTGGAGCAGCAGAAAACAATCTTTCTCCCTCCTCCATATGACATCCTTTCATATCACCTGCGTGTCACCTGCGTCGGCACAGCCTCCCTGGTCGCCTCTTCTTCCCCACTGAGGAGTTGGGGGTTCTGTGGGCGGCAGTTAGACAGAGGGCCCGATGACCTTCCTTTTAATTAGGAAACTAATGGGTCATCAATGCTCGAACATTCCATTTGCCTTTGGAGGAGCTGTCTGCCCTGAAGGAAGTTATTTTGTAATACTTCCTCTGTAACGACTGATGCTATGGCTGGGTGGTCTGAATCGATTGCTCCGTGTCCGCTTCTCTGGAGCAACAGAAAACAACTTTTCTCCCTCCTCTATATGGCATCCTTTAATATATTTGAACATGGCTATAATATAACCCCTTAACCTTCTCTTCTCCAGGCTAAACATGCCCAGCTCCCTAAGCCATTCCTCATAAGGCATCGTTTCCAGGCCTTTGACCATTTTGGTTGACCTCTTCTGGACACGTTCCAGCTTGTCAGTATCTTTCTTGAACTGTGGTGCCCAGAACTGGACACAGTACTCCAGGTGAGGTCTGACCAGAGCAGAATACAGTGGTACTATTACTTCCCTTGATCTAGATGCTATACTCCTATAGCAATGAAATGCTGACTGTCAGGGACAGCATCTTAGTAAGGCAAAGAGAGACAGAAAATAGGATTTCTCAGAAAGACAAAAATGGCTAATTTACCTGAGAAGCATAGGCCTGTTTATTCATTGCCTCCAACCCTGTGCCCACTTGCCACAACACTACCTTGTTTCACGCACAGATACTGTCTTCTTTACAGCATCAAACTCAGGGGGAACAGAACCTGCTGATTTGAAGCGGCTGTGCAAAGTGGTGTTGGCCAAACATCTCTGATATCATGACAAACCCTCTCTTCAGAGTAGTTTTCAGCTTAAAACAAATGTAATTGTATGTTGAATGGTTCTACAAATAACATTTGAACTAAACATGAAGTGGCTAGTCCACCTAAACATGATGAGTGGGTCGAAACTGGTAAGGAAAACTGTGTTTGCTGCATGGTGTTTGATATATTTGTCATTCAAAGAGCAAAGACAGAAGAAAGCTGGACTCATTGAACATTTGCAATGACAAAATCAAAATGTTTGGCTCAGTGGCATAAATTGCATGGAATCAGTGGATATCTGGGCTGATACAATGCTGTACCAGTAGTACAAAGTAATTGTACAAATTACTGCCAGTTTAATTATAGAAAATCTAAGATATTGATGTTTTCTTATAAAGAGCCTGAGAATGAAGACAGAGGAGAGGGGTTTTTCTTTTTGACAAATGACAGAAATTTATTGAATATACTAAAAGATATTTAGAACCAGATAGGATTTATGGGTTCACAATATATTAATATTTTGGGGAAGATATACAATGCAAAATGGATATAGACATGTCTGGTTTAATTATGAAAAGACTAGTGAAATTGGAAACAAAGTGATAAAGTCTTCTAACAGATCAAGAAAAAAATATAGTAGATTATGAGAGCCTTCTGTTAAGATTTGAGTTATTAGTAATATAATTACATGATACAACTTATTGTTCAAGTTGTGCATTTTGTTAAAATTAATAATACCTTTGTGATACGATGGAATTGTGATAGGATGATGTTATTGTAGCTTCTTAATATACAATATGAAGTTTTGTGTTAACATTAAATAATGCACACGCAAATACTGGATAGCCGAGAGCTTGAAACTTGTCCCAGATTAACCATTTACTTGAGTGAGAATTAGCTGAGCTCAAGCATTATCAATATTTGTTCATCCCAAATAGACAAAGGTTCAAGGACCTATTGAATAAGTTATGTTCATACCAGGCCAATATGACATACAGAGGGAAATCAGAACAGAAAAAATAGTGCCTCCTTCACGTTTATTTCTGAGATGCTTATATAATTGCAATTTACAACAATACCGTGGTACCTCGGTTTACAAACACAATTGGTTCCGGAAGTCTGCACTTAAAGTGGATTAATCCGTTCCAGACGGTCCGTGGATTACTTAACCTGAAGCGTACTTAACCTGAAGCGAACTGTCCCATTGAAAGTAATGGAAAGTGGATTAATCTGTTCCAGACGGGTCTGCGGAGTGCTCAACCTGAAGCGTACTTAACCCGAAGTATGAGTGTAATTGGTTCTGGAAGTCCGTACTTAACCTGAAGCGTACTTAACCTGAAGTGGACTTTCCCATTGAAAGTAATGGAAAGTGGATTAATCCATTCCAGACGGGTCCACGGAGTACTTAAACTGAAAATACTCAAACCAAGGTGTACTTAAACCGAGGCATGACTGTAAAGATGACTGAATCTCAGTTCTCAAACACTGATCATTGCCACTTAAAGTATGTTAGGTTCGTCTTAAAAGTTTTTCTGTAAATTTAAACGGGATTTTGAAATGCAGCAAAACAACAGCAACGACAATAACATGAATTTTCTTCACCAGACAGAAGGAGAAACTAAAAAGTGAAGGGGCCAGATGAACCACACAATTCTGCATCTGGGCTATGTCCCCAGAAAAGGCCCCCTAACTCATTGAATCAGTAACAACAAAATGCAGTAAATAAAATCTACAATGTGCACCGTCTTTGTATATTTTGTCCCATCCACAAGCCAAAGTCTTAATGTTTGCCTAATGTTCCACAAAAGCCCTGATTTGTTCATTAGAGCAGATGTATCTCTTTCCAACTCTTTAATCTCTTTGAACAGCAATCTTTAGTTCTCTTCTCTTTTGGTGACAGCCATTTTACGCGGAGTTTTGTGCATATGTTTTTGTCAATAGGTAATTTAAGGCTGTTAAAAGACCTCTCAATGCATCTGTCTTTACTGGTGCAATCCTCTGTGAAGCATTAATTGCTTGCAGCGTTTCATCAGAATCAACTGCTCTGATGCTAATTACACTGGAAAACCACTAAAGCTGAAAACAAAAACAATTATAGCACATTAATATGTGAGAACTTGCTTGTGGCTATTTCTGATGAGCAGGGGGGGGGAGATAAATATTTTCCCAGCACATTCATAATGGCATGATGATGATCATTATTATATCAGGGCTGCAAGCACTCATCAACATTGCAATTACATTTCAAATTCCATTAGAAAAGCGAACTTTCTGCAGAATCACATTTCATGCTTGTCTTGTGCATGGTCACACAGGTCTTCTCTCATAACCCTTCCCACAATTTTGAGCACAGTTGGAAAGTGTGGTTGGGCACATATGGGCTATTATTTTGTGACATGATTAGTGATGCCCATCATGACTCCTGCCCACCAATATGCTTGCTGTGAACCTAACCAGCAAATCTATATCCCCATCAGCTGTGGGCTGGCTGGCGCACGTTTGACACTGAGAAGTCGTTGCAGAAGAGTTGTGAAATGGGTACAATCTGCTTGCGGTACACTTGACGTGTGTCCTTGCAGAAAGGCCCTGAGTAATCGGATCTGCCCTGGCCTACTGCACCTTCCAAGAACCTGCAGGCATCTGCCTTGCATTTTCCCTCTTACAGCACCCCACACCAACATACTTCCCAATGGGGAAACCTCACAAGGACCTCTCAAACCTTCAGGGAAAGAGACACAGATAATTGATAAAAATGTGACATGACCCTCTGAGAACTAATCTTTCTCCTCGCAGATTTCAGTAACAAATCAGAATAGGAATAATTTGGGCAGTAGGTTGTGGGCAGTCAAAGGGCCAGTAATTTTGTGACTGTTATTAAGTGGGTCTATTTAGATGGCCATGTGTCCTACTTTGCAGATGACAGTTCTCTAGTTGAAGGGCCCAAATCCACCTGGAAGATAAAGATCCCTTGGAAGAAAGAGCAGCAGCCTTGAAGCAGTTCACTCCACAAGAGAAGACTGAGCAGAAACCTGGGTTAGTCTTCACAGCTATGATGAGATTTAAATAATAGCAGTGCTATTTAAATAATGCTCATTATTTCTAAATTTGTAGCTCTGCATATGAATTAACACATGCAAATGCTATGCAAATATGTGGCCTTTTTGGCAATGCATAAGTGGCCACCCTGTCTGTCCATTCCAGTTATCCAAGGATATACAGTGGTACCTCTAGTTACGAACTTAATTTGTTCCAGAGGCCCGTTCTTAACCTGAAACTGTTCTTAACTAGAGGCGTGCTTTCACTAATGGGGCCTCTTGCTGCCGCTGCGCCGCAAGCACACAATTTCTGTTCTCATCCTGGGGCAAAGTTCTCAACTTGAGGTAACTCTTCCAGATTAGCGGAGTTTATAACCTGAAGCGTTTGTAACCTGAGGCGTTTGCAACTCGAGGTACCACTGCACCTAATTTCAGATACGGTGGAAGTTGAACTTGTAGTGTAGTGCACATCTAATTGAGTACATAAAGGTAAAGGTAAAGGGACCCCTGACCGTTAGGTCCTGTCGCGGACGACTCTGGGGTTGCGGCACTCATCTCGCTTTACTGGCCTAGGGAGCCAGCGTACAGCTTCTGGGTCATGTGGCCAGCATGACAAAGCCGCTTCTGGCAAAACCAGAGCAGCACACAGAAACGCCGTTTACCTTCCTACTTGCACTTGACATGCTTTCGAACTGCTAGGTTGGCAGGAGCAGGGACTGAGCAACGGGAACTCACCCCGTCGCAGGGATTCGACCCGCCGACCTTCTGGTCAGCAAGTCCTAGGCTCAGTGGTTTAACCCACAGCGCCACCCGTGTCCCATAATTGAGTACATAGTTAAGGCATTATTTGTGGGTTTGGCTACTGGGGAATTGGTACTATTTAAAAGAGATTCTGATTTCCCTGCAACCTGGTGTTAGCACTGGACATCTTTTGGTGCTTGTCCTTGTAGGGCTCACTAAAATGCAATAAATTCCAGTGTTCAAATCTGGATCATTTTAATTTCCAACAAAATACCTTCAACTTTGCACTGTTTTGAGATGTTGCAGGAATTTAAAATAGTGACAAGTGGGTAATGGCACCAGCATCCACTTCTCCCAGGGACATTTCAAACCTGGAATTGCAATGTCTGGTCCTGTGAGTTTTTTGCTCAAAATACTTTTTACTCTTTTTTCAAATTTTACAGTTAAAGTAAAAATAATGAGAACAAAACTAAAAGCGGGAAGTGCTTTGAAGGGGGAGTGAGGGAGCAAAGTTGGGGGAAGGTTTTGCTTATTGAATCTTTGTTTATGCTTAATACAGCAAAAACTTCTTTTCTGGGCATATTGGACTCCTCATCACTTCTACCAGAAGCAACTTGCACCCACAACTGTGCGACACTGAAACATTGAATGGCCATGCCCTATAGTGGCACAGTGCTGGACAGCACTCATTCTCCATACAGTATTAACTTTTACAATCCTTAAATTTCTCTGATGCCCACACTATACTCAATTATTTTCCAACACTGGGGGCGTTGATGGATCGGCTTGTGTTTACTGCACAGTAACTGTAAATTCCTGGAAAAAACACATCAACCAGACAGTTAACAAATTAGCAAACTGTTTGCTCAGGCTAAAATAAACAGTGGGAACAGTGGGAACGGAGATAAAATTAGTGGTGCAGAATGGCTTGTAAAGCAAAAGCTTCCTGGATTTTGAAATAAGAGGACATTTCACAGCCTCTGCTTACTGACTCTACTGGCAAAGAAGGATAAATTCTGCCACTACTTGTCTCTACTGCCATGGTGAAGTATTGCCTGTTTCTCTTACTATTTGCAAATGCTAAGTATGGGTGAGAACAACCCATCAGTCTGCTTTTGGACTGATGGAACATATGCAGAAGAGGTATATAATAATCCTTAAAAACACTCTGTGTATTGGGGGTTCGTACTCACAAAAGGCACTGTAAGTCAATAGTGAACTGTATAGAAAACTAAATTGCATAGAGCACTGTCCTTGGAACATCTCACCGCTCAGGCAAGTGGTAAAAATTGTAAGCAGCCAGGAAACGGAACTATTGCAATGGAAGGGTTTGCCAGAGGTTTGTTTTTTAAAACACTCAAAGGTCAAAGATTAATCAAGACTAAGACAGCAGTGATAGAATAACAAACAGCAATCTTAACTTATTGGGCAAACTCTAGTCTCACCCCCTGCCCCCTGGATAATGTGGAATCTTCTGCAACCAAACAGTCCATGTCAAACTGTATGGAATTTTGGCTCTGAGAATTGCAGGCTACTAATAATAGTAATTATTCTTTCAGATGTCCCTTATATTTCTTCTTGCTTTCACAACTATTACCTATGAAGCATCACTTGCCCCTGCAGATCAAATATTTCAGTATATTGATGCACATCAACATGAATATGTACAGGTACAAGCGGGTGTACTATTTTGGGATAAGCTGGAAAACTAGAGTGAAGGAGTGTTACCTGGAATGTGGATTCCATCCCCCTCATAATTTCCTCTTTTCACAGAGACTCAGGGAATGGGTGGCCATTGAAAGTGACTCCAGTAACCTTCTGAAGAGGCAAGATCTGATTGAAATGATACATTTAGCAGAAGAGAGGATAAAATATTTAGGAGGAACTGTTGAGTTGGTGGAACTGGGTGTACAAGAGGTAATCTATTGTGTTTCAGCATGAAATCTATCTTCATATATAATGAGGATCACTTTAAGGCTACTGCTTAATGTCTCTAAAGAGGCTTTGTTAATCCGCCTAAAACATTCCAGTCTTTCATGCTATGTGTTTTGGTCACCCACTCTCCTCCTCCTCCTATATTTGCTGAAGTATAGAAGATAGAAATAAAATCTCTGTCCACTGACTCACAATTGAAAAATATGATCTAAAGGAAAGATAGAATTGCCAGTAACAAAGGTTACTTAAGAAGCAGCTATTTAATAATAATAATAATAATAATAATAATAAATAATTTATTATTTATACCCCACCCATCTGGCTGGGTTTCCTCAGCCATTCTGGGCGGCTTCCAACAAAACATTAAAATACAGAAATCCATCAAACATTAAAAGCTTCCCTAAACAGGGCTGCCTTAAGATGCCTTCTAAAGGTCTGGTAATTGTTGTTCTCTTTGACCTCTGGTGGGAGGGCGTTCCACAGGGTGGGGGCCACTACCGAGAAGGTAACTTGGCTTCTCGTAGCGAGGGAAGTGCCAGAAGGCCCTCGGCGCTGGACCTCAGTGTCCAGGTAGAACAATGGGGGTGGAGACGCTCCTTCAGGTATACTGGACCGAGGCCGTTTAGGGCTTTAAAGGTCAGCACCAACACTTTGAATTGTGCTTGGAAACGTACTGGAAGCCAATGTAGGTCTTTCCAAGGGCGTACCCACCACGGGGCAAGTTAGGGCAGCTGCCCTACTCTAGAAGCAGGGCTGGTGGGCAGAGGCGGAGCACAGCCCGGCGGAGCGCGAGTTCGCCATTCCCGCCGCGCTGCACCCTCCCTCCAGCTCCCCGTCGCGCCCTCTGGCAAGGCCAAGCGCGGCGGGGAACCAGAGAGCGCGGCGCGGCAGGCGGGAACGCCGAACTCGCGCTCCGCTGGGCTGGGCTCCGCCTCCGCCCACCAGCCCTGCTTCTAGGGAGGGGCACAGCCCGGCGGAGCGCTAGTTCGCCGTTCCCGCCCGCCGCGCTGCGCCCTCCCTCCAGCTCCCCATCGCGCCCTCTGGCAAGGCCAAGCACGGCGGGGAACCAGGGAGCGCGGCGCGGTGGGCGGGAAAGCCGAACTCGCGCTCCGCTGGGCTGGGCTCCGCCTCCGCCCACCAGCCCTGCTTCTAGGGAGGGGCACAGCCCGGCGGAGCGCGAGTTCGCCGTTCCCGCCCACTTTGTGGCCCCTCCCCTTCCGTGCCTTGGCCCCTCCCCTTGCCCCCCCTAGTTTTGATCCTGGGTACGCCCATGGGTCTTTCAGGACCGGTGTTATGTGGTCACGGCGGCCGCTCCCAGTCACCAATCTAGCTGCCGCATTTTGGATTAATTGTATATAATTCTGGATTAATATATATAGATGGACTATACGGTAACATGGTCAGGAGGTGAGGAGATTGGGTAAAAGAGGCAAGTGATAGCTTCTAGCACATGTATAGGATTGCACTGTTAATGCATCACTTCTGCTTTAGCTGCATAATGGAAGTACAACTCGTTTGCCACCAGTCATTCTGGCAGAACTTAAAAAGGACCCTAAAAAACATACAGTTTGTTTTTATGGACATCTGGATGTGCAGCCAGCCAGATTAGAGGATGGATGGGCATCAGAGCCATACAATTTGACAGAAAAAAATGGTGAGCATTTATTATTATTCAATGGCAGCAATACAGAGACAGAATGTCTCCGAATACCAGTTCTTGGGTGGCAATAGTGGGAGAAGGTATCGCTTCAGGCTCTGCTTGTGAACTTCCTGCAGGCATCTGATTGGCCACTGTGAAAACAGGATGGTGAACCAAATGGACCTTTTATCTGGTACAACAGGACTGCCACCTCTGAAACTTGTCAAACACTGTACAATTGTAACTGGATTCTATCAGCTTCTCTTTGCTTCACTTCTATTTCAAGGTAGTCTGTATGGACGTGGAACCTCGGATGACAAAGGGCAAATTCTGGCTGTACTGAATGCAGTAGAAGCACTTCAACAATATGTATGTGATTTTTTGTTTTTTGTTTAACAAGTCTTTCCTATTTCATGAAATCTGCCATCAAAAACAAACAAGCACATCGTTTACTACATTTTAAACCACTCTCTGTCAGGAACTTCCTGTGAATGTAAAGTTTCTCCTTGAAGCCATGGAAGAAGTAGGATCCCCTGGACTATTGAAACTGGTTGAAGAGAGAAATAGTACGTTTTTTTCAGATGTCGATTACATTGTGATCACTGATTCTGCGTGGATCAGCAACAAACCAAGTATTACATATGGAACAAGGGGGAACAGCTATTTCTTAATTGAGGTATTTGGGGCTCTTTAATATTGTTACAATTAGTAGAATCAGTGTGGTGTAATGGTTGAACTATGCCCTAGAAGACTTGGGTTCTAATCCGACGCAGCCATGAAGCCCAGTTTAACCTACCTCACAGGGTTGTTAGAATAAAATAGATATGATGAGAACCATGGACCACCTTGAGCTACTTGGAGGAAAGTTGGGATATAATAATAATGCAAATTTTTCAGACACATCTTATCATTCATTTTATTATCATTCGCCTGTAAAGTTTCTAACAAATAAGCTGCTAAGCAAGGATGACAATTTTTAATTGATGCATGTCGGAGAGGGATGAGCACACAAACGTGAAGCTTGTGCCTGTTCATCTTCCTGATGCAAAATCTTTGTATGGCCTGGCATGGCCTACTAATACAGTGGTACCTCAGGTTAAGAACTTAATTCGTTCTGGAGGACCGTTCTTAACCTGAAACTGTTCTTAACCTTAGCCACTTTAGCTAATGGGGCCCCCCTCTGCCGCCACACGATTTCTGTTCACATCCTGAAGCAAAGTTCTTAACCCGAGGTACTACTTCAGGGTTAGCGGAGTCTGTAACCAGAAGCATCTGTAACCTGCTGAAGCGTCTGTAACCCGAGGTACAACTGTACACCCTCTGATTCCTTTATCTACTTTTTTTCTAGGTTGAATGTGCTAAAAAAGACTTGCATTCAGGAACCTTTGGAGGTATAGTTCCTGAAGCAACCAGTGACTTAATATATCTGTTGAGTAAGTACAGTTTCTACTAGTGAACAACTAGCTCACACATTCTAGGCTGCTTCAAAGCTTGACTGCTGAGATTTCAGCATTGGTAACCTCAACGCTGGTTACCACAATGTGCTTTATGTGGGGTTCTCACAAGATCTTGCTGGAAGCTTCAGCTGGTAACCCTAGTAAGCAAGGCTTCGGCGAGGGCAGTAAGAGGGGGCAGGCTGCTCCTGAAATAAGACTATTACGTGTATAGACATTCCCATGAACATTCATAGGTTGGGGTCAGAGCTTGCCACATGTATGCTATTACAGGTATTGCCACTACCTTCCCCCATTATTCTTATTCTTGTTTAGCCATTATCTTACTCTGGGGATCTGGTTTTATAGGTTTATATATATACTAATGGTGGTCCTTACCAGTAGGAATGGTTGTGCATGTTCCATGATGCCGAAGAAACATAGCTCTTCATAGAGATTCTTAGAGAACAGCAAAGTTTATCATGTAACATGTTTTGTTTAAAAATAAAAGGGAAATGGGGCAGCTCTTGATTTTTAAATAGAAATTAAGAGAAATATTCAATAAATTTAAAAAAGGACTATTTTGAGGCTTGCCTTCTTTATTCCCTAGTTTTAAAATAAAAAAATTAATTGATGTTTGGTATTACATTCTGTCCATTAAATAAGTTCTGTTATTTCTGTAGTTCTTCTTCAGAACTTGTACATTTGTTTTCAGGTACCCTTGTCGATTCTTCTGGTCATATACTGATACCTGGGATTTATGATGCAGTTGCTCCTCTTACGGAAAAAGAAAAGAAACTCTATGAAAAAATTGAATGGGATTTCAAGAAGCAGAAGGACATATTTGGGATAAGAAACTTCACATATAGCACTAAAGTATATGCCACATTGATTTTGCATTGAATTCTAAGCTGGGCTTTTGATAGCTGGTTTCGGAATTTTCAGTTAGGATGGGGCAAATTGTGGGAATTCCTTTATAGTTGATGTAGAAGCAAGGTCAAATCTGGGTCTGCTCTACCATTAGGCAGTGTGGGATGGCTACTACAGGCAGCTGATATTGAGTGTAATGAAAGGGGAGCATTTCCCTTTTTGCAAGAATATGCTTGTAAAATATGTATACAAGTCACTAGCACCATTTTCTTAGCCTGTATTAATGAATTCCACCTTGTGTGGAACTGTCAGCCCCAAGTGTACTGTCAGATTGGGGGTTCTAGAGTAATCCCAAGTCTAGTATCATGAGATAGAAAAATGTCAGCCAACCACTCTCTCCATGATTAGTCTGAATTAGTTCTGCCGCCAGGAATGATTTTTGGTCCAAAGTCTAGCACCCCACTCAGTAGAATGAGTGGGGGTGGGGAGATGACAAACATACATGAAATAAGTGATGCAATAGGCATTACCATTTAAAGAAAGGGGAGGGTGCCATAAGACCACGTATTCCAGGCTCAAAAAATGATTCAGTTTTCAGAATCTAGTTTTCATGTTTTATTAGTTTGTAGGTCACTTTGGATCATATTTCATGAAAAAGCAACTAAAAATGCAAATGATAATGATGATATAAATAACCATTTGTCGTGTAAAATAATAGGAATGGTGAGCAAACTGCAACTTTTTGTTTAAGACTCGATATATTGCTTTAAAAGTTGGAGGTTTTTTTTTTGTTTAGGAAGAATTATTAATGCGGAAGTCGCGCTACCCATCTTTGTCCATCCATGGAATTGAAGGAGCTTTCTCTGCACCTGGAACTAAGACTGTAATCCCTGCAAGGGTAATCGGGAAATTTTCAATACGCCTGGTTCCCCATATGGATCGCTCTGTAGTAACAAAACAGGTAGAGTTCTGGGTTGTGTGTCTTTAAAATCTCTTTATTCTCTTGTGGAGAACAGTGTAATTTGCGTTCCTCAATTGACGTGATGTTTCTAGCAACCTAGCCTAAATAGGCCTACTGAGAAGTAGTTCCCCACTGTGTTCAATAGGGCTTATTCCCAGGTAGGTGTATACAACATTGTTGCCATGCAATGGAATACAATGCATGTTCATTCATAAATAATCCCTACTGAGTTCTATAGGACTTTTTATCAAATAGGTGTGTAAAGCATTGTAGCCTAAGGCTGCAACTCAAGTATGCTTACTTCACATGAATTAAACTGAGGCTTACTTCTGGGTAACATTCCATCACATTGCTAGTGAATTAACTCAAAATGAAGTTGATAATATATTTAAGGTACTAGCTTGAATCAGAGAATGGGAGTTTGAATAATGGCCAGCACATTGAAGCACCAAAAGATAATCACCAGCACATTGATCAGCCTTTATTCGAAGCTCAAAGTGTGCTAGACCATGAATACTGCAGGTCATTATCCCACAATGCATCTTCATAAGCAGATAATTA
Source organism: Zootoca vivipara (assembly GCF_965207765.1). NCBI lineage: Eukaryota > Metazoa > Chordata > Lepidosauria > Squamata > Lacertidae > Zootoca > Zootoca vivipara. The sequence continues at coordinate 34,351,348 of NC_142591.1, read as the reverse complement.
ATATATTATTGTGTTATTACGACAGATTTAATTTTTACCAGGAGCATACTAGAATAAACTTTCACTATTATTCTCTCGAGGTAATGGATCATTTGAACAAGAAATTTGCTGAACGGAACAGCCCTAATCATATTGAAATAACCAATGTCCAAGCATCAAAGCCGTGGCTTTCTGATACAGATGAACCTCTGTATTTGGCTGGAAGAAAGGCAATAGAGAAAGGTCTGGTCACTTTACTGCAACAAATTACAAAACTTTGAGGCTGTTGTGATTATTATGAAGCACCCAGCATACTAAAAAGCAGTGTAGAAGAAAACTTCATAGCAATGGCTGCATCATTACAAAAAATCCAAAGTAATCTACACATGCATCTAATACTAAACCTGCAATGCTATATGAATGTGTATGTAAGTCACACAGTATTTTGAAGGAGCATTTTGGCTTTGGAAGAGGCTCGTTTTGTTTTGTGAAAATATATTTTAAAGAACAGTCATGGGACACGTTAAGACAGAACTGTTTTTGCTGCAGAAGGTTTAAAACAGTTATTTTTGTGGATTTTGTCAGTTATAGACAGGATCACAACTTTAAGTTTAGGAAGTAGTTAACTTTTAACTCAAGATTGCAACAAAGACAAATGCATCTGCTCTGGGACTTAGGTGGATAAAATGTTAAGTAACCAGTCTATGAAAATTAAGTTTTCTTTTATTCCTATTTCTTAGTATTCCACACCGAGGCTGACTTGACCCGAATAGGTGGAACAATTCCAATTGCTTCACATTTCCAAGACGTAACTGGAAAGAGTATAATGCTTCTAGGAATAGGAGGACCAGATGATGCCCCTCATGGTCAAAATGAAAAGATCAACAGGTAATCTGTAGGCCTTTAAAATAATGAAGTCTTTTAATAGTGGGAGAAAATGCTATGGTAAATGAATTTTAAGCATAATCTCTGGAGAGAAGTCAACTTTGGGACTGCTGTTTTGTGTGCAATAAAAGCCACCTAGAAGCTGTATGTTTAGTTTTTCCATCTTCAAGAAGCTTCTAGCCTAGAAGCTTCTTGAAGATGGAAAAACTAAACATACAGCATTGGAAATACTGATGTAAATGAAGTAGAAAAAGCGTGAATAATAAAACCAGATGTAGTATTGGCCATAAATTATGACGCTTACCCATTAACGTAGTCATACATTTTTGCAAAGTTGTAATTTAGACAACTCATATTCCATCTGCGCTATACCTGCTTATGCATGCCCACTATTCCCACTATTAATCTTGTTTTCTTCTTAAATGTAGGTACAACTTCATTGAGGGAACCAAACTATATGCAGCCTTCCTTCAAGAACTTGCTTCTATCTAGAGAAGTTGGCATGATAATAAAAACCCTCTAAAGCACAGCTGCATACATCCTTTTTTGAAATGTTCTTAAAGGAACACACACACACACACACACACAAATATATTGAGTAATTTAAATGTGATTAAGTCCATACTTGTGTGAAAAAGAGATTCCCCCTGCAATAAAATGATTTATTATTATTATTTTACATTTGGAGGTTCCATTCCTCTTTTCTTAATGTGCCTGTACAGAATTTTCTTTCTTCCTTAAGAACTCTGGACTCTCAGAAAGGAAAAGGAATACTGCCACCTGGGTTTTCTAAATTTAAGACGACCCTCTTACTATGTTTTTGTAAAAGATGTGCTACCCACAAATGACACATCACATTCCTAAATGGTTTTAAGTCTGTTTAAAGGTGTGGTTGCACCCTGTGTGATTGAACTACAGTACTACCGTGTTTCCCCCTTTTTAAGGCGTAGTCATAAAATAAGCCATAGCAGCATTTCTAAGCATTTGAGAAATATAAACCGTACCCCGAAAATAAGCCATAGTGATAGGCGCTGTGCGGAAGAGAGCACTGAGCTCCCCGAGTCAGCAGCAGCAACGCCGGCCGCAGCAGTGTTTGCTGAGTCCTTTCTTGCTTTTGGGACTTGGTTACTGTGCTGGCTTGGGATGGTGTGTGTGCAATTGCTGTTGCTGCTTCGTGTTTTTCAGCAGGATTCTCTGGGTGCTAAGCACTTTCCCCCGTTTGTTTGCGAAGCAGCACTCGGCTGCAGCCCCTGCCTCTCCCGGCGGCTGCATGAATGCGAGGCTGGTCGATCCCCAGGAGGCTGTAGTTGATCGCTATCTCCTTTTCCATTTCTTTTGTCTTTGAGCACCCGGCCCCGCCCCCTCTCCCCTTCGTGGAATGAAGAACAGAGTTTTAGCAGCATTTCCTCATTATAAAAAAAAGGTCAGGAACTTTTACTTTAACCTCAAAAATTGGATATTTCCTCTCTCTAAAAACAACTCTGACCTGAACACCAATAAAACGGGGGTAGATCACCTCCAGTTTATAAATCCGCAAGTAGATCGCAGTCTCCTGGAAGTTGGGCTATATACTTTGGCTGATTGCAAGCCTTTGCATCTTTAAAAAACAAAAACCATGCGCTTCTCAGTCTTAATTTTCCTTTAATTCATCCCCCTATACCCTCCTCCAACCATTGCCTCCTTCCATTCCTTACCCCCCTCCCTCTCTCCCCACTTCCCTCACTCCTGTGCGATCTCATTTAGTCATATACTTGCTTTTTCTGTTGTGTTGTCTATTTTATATTAAATATTATTACCCTTTATGATGTTATTTTTCCCCTTGCGATAATTATTTATTTTTTTATCTTTAACTAACTTTCCTTTCCATATTTTTCCATATATAACTCAACACTTTCCCATTCCTTCTTAACTCTTTGGATAGAGTGCCCCCCGCATTATTGTTGTTAATTTTACAATTCCTGGATTTTTTATGGAACCGAACAGCTCGGGTGCTTCAGAATGTGCCTTCTGTTGCTACAGGGCTTCACTATTTGACCCCCCCCCCCAGGTTGGGATTTTTAAAGTAGTTCTGTGGGTCCCAGGGCGCAGAATCACCCCCGATCCTTTCCTTTGTCTAAACAGACCTCTTCCCCCCTGACTTTGGAAGGCTGTGCTTCAAGGGTGATACCAGGGGTTTTTTAAGACCTGCGCATCTTAAGGATTGTTACAGTCCATAACTTCCATTGCTTTCTACAGGGTTGGGGGTTTAAAGCACTGCCACCCCCCACCCCACCCTGCAGGCGCTCGGAACTGGCAGCGCCAACAACGCGTCCAGCAGCGTGCAGAAGAGAGCACTGAGCGTCCTGAGCCAGTGGGTCCCACTTGTACCAGCACTTTTTTTTAAAAAAAAGACACCCCCTGAAAATAAGCCACTGTGTGTTTTTTTGAGGGAAAAAAGTTATAAGACGGTGTCTTAAAAAAGGGGAAACACGGTATGTGCACTATACACCCTCTGCTGGCTGCACACTTATTTACAGCATCTTTTTCCTAAATGTGGCAACTGCATACATGTGGCTCTCAAGTGCTTACCCATGTGGGCAGACAGGATCAAGACCCACTTAGCTTCAGCAAAATGATGGCTTCATGTACCTTCAGACCATATCCTGGGTCCATACTCTTTCTGAGGGTGGCGGATGCAATTTTGAAATCTTGGGCACATTTTCAGGTTCCCATGAATATTAGTGGTATATGGAGGCAGTGGCTGCCATTGCAAATTTGCAGGCTTACTAGTAAGTATTTTTTATTTATTCAACTGAAGTATTTTTATTTTGCTTTTCAGTCAAAAAAGACCTTATAATAATCAGTAAGTTTCATCAGTAAGTTTCACACGAAAGCTCATACCTATGACAAACTTAGTCTCATAAGGTGCTACTGGAAGGAATTATTTTATTTTTTGTTTTGAGTAAGTTTCATAATCCACAGTGTAGTCCTACTAAAATGAAAGTGTCCTACAAAAATGAAAGTGTTAAGAGTTTGAAAAATAGCAATGTGGCAATCAAACAAGTCACACAACATAGTCTAACAAAATTCACTGTAATTTCGAAAAGTCACCATGTGAACCCTTCTGGATATGAAGAAGTAAGAAGTATAACCATAGTATGTTTTTAAGCTTAAATGGCTGCTTGGGGTTTATAATAAATCAATTACCACTATATATTAGTATCTTTTGGGAGGGGGGGGGGTTCTCTGTCAATTTCCCAAAACTGGAAGTTTTCCCCCACCTGGCCATTTTAAGTCCCTCATCCAATTTTTGTTTGCTAGTTAAGTCAAACTCTACCTCTTCACCAGTTAAACAAAGAACACTAACTTGTGTGTGTAGATATTTCAAACTTAGTTGTTTCATGCCTAAACATTTGAACGTCCAGAATTCTGGTTAACACCTGACGTGTTTACACACGGAACATACACAAGCATGGCATCTGGATATTGCCCCTTCGTAAATTTTGTTCAACTAGCAACTAAAGGCTGCTTGGTAATGCAGGGCTTGAACCCACTGCCTGCACGGCAACAAGGTTCGTTTCAGGATAATATTGCGCGTGTGCAGTGAAACACCAGGGCCTCAGCTGAATCCCAGAGCCTGTTTTCGGTGTCGAGGTTCTCGCGGGGAGTCATGGTGGATAGGGGTGCCTCGGGGCATGTGCAGAGTGCATGTTTCGCCTCAAGGGTACCAGCCACAACCCATCCCCTTCACACTTGGCTCCACGGAACGCGCAACTGAGGAAAGCGAGTCACCGCCAGGGCTCCTTTGAGCGCGCCTGAGGGGGCAGGAAGCGACCTCCTCGCGGCGCGCGGGGCCACTGAGGTACCGCTAGGGCCCTCGCTTCTTCAAAGCGAATCACGCGCCGCTCGCGGAGCAACTGCCGCCGTTGCATTCCATACATTTCCTGTCTTCCCTCCCCTCCGCCCCCCGTACGACGTTACGCATCACGTTCCGACAGTGACGCACTTCGGCGAATCTACGGCACGCCACTTGTGACCAAGATCATCACAAGCGGAGGAGGACGGCGTCCCCATCCGGTGAGCAAAAACCAACGGTCAGTGGTCGCCTCGCTTCTGAGGGAGGCTTCTGCTTAAGGCTGTTGTAGGTGTTTATCGTTGGGGGCGCCCGGTCGTTCCTGGCTTTCTGCAGGCCTTTTCGCTTTCCCTAGGGCTTTTTGGGCCTCTGTGCCGCCGTCGTTTTTTCTCCCCCTTCCTCCTCTCGATAAGTGGGAGGGAGGGCAGGAAGCTCGTTTTGGGCCAATCAGTAACCGTCGGCGGGTCTGATGCTTGAGGAGGGAATTCCTGAGTGGTTGGGCATGGAGGGCGGGAAGACGGTTTCATATAGCGATTGGCTAACGCCTCAAGGCTTCTCATCCACTTTTTTTTAAAGAAAGGAAGGGGAGGAAAAAAGTTTGTCTAGAGTGCGCATGCGGAAGCTATTCTTGGTCTGTGACTTCTTCGTGTTAGCACTACGCATGTTTGTCGCGCGGAACCTTTTCAGTAGCGAGGGGGACTGGACGTTGCGCACGCGCCTTTTCGATCGTGGCTTTAAAACCGTTCTTTCAGGGGGCTGGGATTGCGCTTGCGCGAGGGCTTGTCTGTTTGCGGGTGAGCAATAAGGGACGCCTGAGCTCATCTTCCTGGGCCGAAAGAGGAGCGCACGCGCACTACCGTCGCTCGTCAAGTATTCCAGGCGCTGAGCGGGTGGTGGTTCCCTGTGGCATTCACTCCGCAGCCGAGGAAACCGTGTTGGCCCATTAGAGAGAGAAAAATCTAAAATCTGGGGCAAAAAAAATTATCTTAAGTGCCATACAAAATGACACAAACTTCCGTGTTTATCAGAACTCGTCAGGCTGGCAGTTTTTATGTAAAAGAAAACGGGGGAGGAGGAGAGCAGACTGGAGACCTGAAAATGTTGGAAGATTCAGGACAGATAAAAGATAAAAAGGATTCACATTTCGTGGCATTGTGGAGTTGGAAGGTACCCAAAGGGTCATTTAGTCCAACCCCCTTGCAATGCATACTTAAACTAGAAATTGCTACCACAAAAGGTAGTGATGTCCAATGACTTGGAACAGCTATAAACAGATTACAGTAGTACCTTGGTTCTTGACATAGCTGCCAAATCTCCCGCTGAAAAATGTGGGATCAGCATGTCTGGGCATGCCTAGAAGCAACGTCTGGTGCCGCTCTGCCCGATTTCCGGTGCCCAGACATGGGCAGAGTGGCACCTGAAATGGAGCCTCCCTGGCAGGTAGGAAATCGGGGGGATTTCTGGGATTTTTTTCTATGGGATAACAGCGGGAAACAGATTACAATCCGGGGGTTTCCCGCGAAAAACGGGAGACTTGGCAGCTATGGTTCTTGAACGGCTTAGTTGTCGAACAAATCGGCTCCTGAACGTCGCAAAGTGTTCCGGTTTGCAAACATTTTTTGGAAGCCGGGCTTCCGACCTGGCTTCCGCTTGAGTGCAGGAAGCTCCTGCAGCCAATCAGAAGCTGTGCTTTGGTTTTTGAATGGTTTCGGGAGTTGAATGAACTCCCAGAGCAGATTAAGTTTGAGAACCAAGGTACCACTGTACACAAATTCATGGAGGAGATTGCTGCCAAGGACTCTAGCCATTACAGGCTACATTGAGAATGGGGTGCTGGACCTGATTGGCGTTTGTTCTGATCCGGAGGGGCTCTTAGGTACTTGCAGGGGGGAGGGGGTGTGATTTAGAAACCACAAGGTTGGCATTTAGTCACAGTCAAGATGGGAATGTAGGAAGAGAGCGCAAACTCGTATTGGGCTCTGCTTGGAGCTATGCAGATATTAGCTTGCATCCGAGGGCTGCTGGGATAAAGCAGTAAATAATAGCTGTTTATGAAGGGATGCAGTAACTCAGACTTCACGTGACATCACAGTTTCAATATAGCCCATGAAAACATAAGCTGCAATAAATGGTTTATTTTTAAAGATTTAACAAGTGTATTTGTTTTGGTGCTACATGCTAACACTAATCCAGGGATTTGGAAGCTTTTTCAATTTTAGGTCCACATTTCTTTATAGACTGCCTTCTGAGAACCACATACGAGTGGTCATGTGGCCAGCATGACAAAGCCACTTCTGGTAAACCAGAGCAGCACACGGAAATGCCATTTACCTTCCTGCCGGAGCGGTACCTATTTATCTACTTGCACTTTGACGTGCTTTCGAACTGCTAGGCTTGTAGGAGCTGGGACTGAGCAACGGGAGCTCACCCCGTCACGGGGATTCGAACCACCGACCTTCTGATCGGCAAGCCCTAGGCTCTGTGGTTTAACCCACAGCGCCACCCGCGTCCACATACCAGTGGTAGGTGGGGTCAAAGGCAAAAGTAAGCAAAGCAACAAATGTAACATTTGCCTTTGTACAGTAGGCTAGCTTGTATGCACCTACCGGTACTTACCCACACCACTGTATTCCATCAAGGTAAGCAAGAACACTAATGTATTAGAGTTCAAGAACATATTCCAGCCTTCACACTTAGGGTGTGAAGCAGGAGTGTGTTCTGGGGAGAGTTCCAAGGGCCAAATAGAAAGCCTTTGGGGGCCAAATTTCCCCCTGGGCCTGAGATTCCTTGCCTCTGTGTAGCTCCTTGGGGTTGTATGCCACTAGAACTGTGAAGAGACAGTATGTGAAGCACATGCAAGAAATAAATGCAAGAATCAGATCCTCCATTTATACATTTTGGGAGGTCTGCCTTCGCTCATAGCTGTTATTTATGCTCATGGTAAACACATACTTCAGCAAGGGAAGCCACTAGATTGTTAAGTTTCTGTATGGAGAAATGCTTGCTTCCAAAGAACCGCATACATTCACGCTGGAGGCCGAAGTTGCACTGTATTCTAGAAGTGAAGACTATGGGTTTTTTTTGTGATCTCTGGAAATCATGGTTACTGTAATGACTCAAGTTGGAAGAAATTTCACAAGATTTGGGTTGGCTGGTAGAACTGAAATTGCATTCAACCCCCATTTCTTCTCTGAAGCTGCAGAATATTGTGCAAGACTTGCCATTTTGACAGTGAACCTTCTTTGCAACTAATTAGGTATTAAAACCAGGATTAGATCCTAGTTTGAATCTGTGGTTTGGGAACAAACAATAGTTAGCAGAAACTGTTTACAGCTGTTTGGTTGTCATGGTCAGTCACAATTATATCTCATTAGGGCAGGGGAACCACAAGAGCCCTCAAGATGCTATTGATCACACAAACTATGGTTTAGCAACCATATACGTGTGACCTTTGAACCAGGGCTTTGTATTTGATATATATACGCTGCTAAATTTGACCTGTTCCTGTATGGACAGATCTGTTTGCAGAGCAAATGTTTCCAAAACTCATGAATTCTTTAAAAATTTGAAATTTGTATGTGATAAGATTAGTTTGAAAACTAGTTCAGGGGGTTAAATGCTTGCCAGGGTATAGAACTAGCTTCTTGTTTGGGGATTCTGTCTATGGACATTCACATTACCCCCGCCTCTGATATTGAAAAAATGTGTGATGGGGCCATGTGGAGTGGCCCCACTACTGACAACGAGCACCGCACACACCATTGTCGTGTGGTGGAAATGCTGCCGTGCTGTCCCAAGTGTTCAGCTGGCATAGGAAACAGCTCTGAAAGTATAATGTTGCATACTCATAGAGCTCTTCCAGGACAAAGTGCCGCCTTTCAGAAATTTTCCCCAGACATCAATTCCACCTTTCAAAATCCTGATAATATCTGGGAAAATCCGGACATATGGCAGCCCTAGTAAATATGGTCATAGCTGCCAAGTTCTCCCTTTTTTTAAGGGAAATTCCCTTATGCTGAATAGGCTTCCTCGCGAGAAAAGGGAAAACTTGGCAGCTATGAATATGGTATATACTGGTACGTACCCACAGATGTTTACCACACCAGCTGAGTGTGGGAAGTGTTTCTGCACTGTCTTCATGATCTTATAGGCCTCTTATGTTCCCTCCCTCCCACCAAACTAAACCATGGTTTAAAGGCTTAGCACTATGAAATCAAGGTTTGCTCTTGGCTCATCGCTCATGCTTTGTTTGGCAGAAATTACCCTTGATCTTGGTTGTGGACGTAGCACTAAGTCAGGCTGCAGTGTAGCGGAAGAGTGAAGTGCCCACAATTTCAGTAGCTTACAGTGAGTAAGCTGCACATTCACATTTAGACCATAGTTTGATATTAACTGAGGTTCAAAGTGACATGAGAACGAGGCCTTTATTGTTAATTTAAGAATAAGCTGCTGCAAAACAACAGTGGCATTAACACCATCAAGACAAAAAGCAACCAGCAGTTCATCTGATATACCAGGAAGTATCCTTAACGTTTATATTTCGTTTTGTATTTAATAGGGATAACCTTGCATTCTGTTCTTTCCATATTTTTAACTTTAAATTATTTACAAGTTGGAGGCTGTTAGATGATAAGCTAATGAAGACTTTTTCTTAAGCATGTTGTACAGGATTGTTCTGAATTTATATCCCAGCTACCCTTATCTTACAACTTGAGGTGCCTATTTTGCAACTTCTAAAGAGCAAAAGGGCAATTTGACCATCCAGTTTTAATGAAAAGCACTGTTTTAACCAAGGGAAAGTAGATAACAGCTTTATGATTGTATTTTGAAAATACAGCACATATGGAGAGGACTGTCATTTCCCTTATATTAATTACCTGATCCATTTTCATTCTGGTTAGTGATCTAGTTTTGGAATTGCTTTGGTTTGTCTGATGAATAGTCTGCAATGGAAGAGGGAAAGGAAAGTGTGTCCCCATTGTCTTTATTGGAAATTTCAGTGACTTTTGATACCATTAGCCTTGTGGAGAAGTACCATTGTACAGTGGCTCTGGTCTTTAATGGAACACAGATCTAAAATATGATACTGGAGTACTAGTACTCAGCTTCTTGACCTTTGACCTGTGGAGTGCATCAAGGGTCTCTATTCAAAGTGCTACAGAATTTGGAAGAACCTTTCTTCCCCCTCATTGAGATAATTAGCAATGGTTTTCTTCTCTGTCCCACCACTATAGACAATTGGTTAGAGGAAGCATGGAACAGGGTATTTTTTGTAGCAGTGTCTAGGTTTTGGAACTCTGTCCCATGAGTTACCCATCTGGCCCACATGTTGCAGTGGGTCTCTGTGAAAACTGTTTGGTTTTCTCGACGCTACAGTTTATTTTTCAACTTGCTTTATGTGATTATATTTTCTGTGTTTGTTGCTTTGAAGTTTTGCTGTTCAGTTTCTTTGTTTTATATGTTGTACAGTACTGTATTTGCTTAATTTATAGCCATTGTTTTTATATTACATTACAGCCTACTTGGAAGGCCTTTGGAGGAAAATTAGCCTTTTGAAAAATAATTTTAAAAATACCAGAGCTACCCCTCCCCACTGTTGGCTGACACTCATGGGAAAAAGGGACCTAGATGCTTGAATATACAGCAATTGGAAGGGCTGAGAAACATCTTCTACTGCTTGCCTCATCTGCCATCTCCTCTCCCTGTTATTCTTTCCTTTTGAAATAGGGCACTTCTTTCCTTCCTTCCTAGTCTTGCTATGCAGTACAAATAAAAAGGGGAAGAGGCTGGCTTTGGTACTTTGATTCAACAAGGGGAATGATAGACTGAGGAAGAGGAGGAAATACATATGGGTTGACCATTGTACTGTATGCTTGGCAGGACTGAATAACTCTAGCCTTCTTTGTTGCTTTAGTCATGTTCAATGAAGGGTGTGGTAGATGCTGTCAGGGATAACATATACAGTGGTACCTCTACTTATGAATAACTCTACTTACAAGTGTTTCTACTTACGAATGGAGCTCCGTCCGCCATCTTGGATGCGGTTTAGATAGAATTTTTTTCTACTTACGATTTTTTAGATAGGGTTGCTTCGACTTACAATTTTTTTCTCCCAATGCATTCCTATGGGATTCGACTTACAATTTTTTTCGACTTACAAATGTGCGTTCGGAACGTATTAAATTCGTAAGTAGAGGTACCACTGTATATTGGCTCTGACACCAACCTCCACCCATTCAAGTGCACTATTTACAAATGGTAATATCTGAAAGCATGGAATCCAGGGATAGGTGGAGCAGGTGTCCTGACAAGGCTCCCTCTATGTGTTCATTTATACCTGCATGAATAATTGACTCGGTAACAGTAGAAGGTGTGGATGATGATGTGCTTTTACTGTGTGAATGGAGTGAGGGATGGGATACGAGGTGTTTGTATGCAATACTGAGCATTAGAAACAGCAGGGGTAGGTCATTCCCTCCCTAATAAAGATCATTGTTCATTAACAGTCCCACATTGGTATTTTAATTGAATCAATTAAGTAGCCTTCAGTTACGATGAATATTCTAGAGGGGGCAAGATAACCAGCACATCATATTTTTATTTGAAGGTTGCTTCTTGAACTTGCCTTATATGCACACATTCAACCCCTGCAGTTAGAAATGCCACTGAAAGGATCCAAATAGAAGGAGACAGTTTGGTAACAAACCTCCCAGGGTTCATGAATTTTATTATCATATGCATGAAGTTTTTGAATACTTGACAACCTTTTTCTTTCTTTCAAAAGGGTGAATATTATAGGATCAGCATTAGTTGCTTGTCCTTGTGCCGTAGCATTCTGAAATCTAGATAAAAAGCAAAGCACACAGTGGTTTGGAATATTTATTGTTCCAAGCCAAACTGTTTTGTATGTAAAGTTGGGAGGTGTGGTTCTCTGAGGCAGAAGTATGGCAGGCACTGGGTTGCTGCTGCTGCTGCTGCTGGCAGCCCCAAGCCTAAATTTCTCCTCTTTACCTATAAAGCCTAATAAAAGTTACTATGAGCACTTTGCTTTCTCACATCATTGCTTGCCACTGGCAGGAGTGTGAAGAGCATAGGGATGCAGTGATAACAGTTTCTATCCAACATGTTCCCTGCAACAGTTTCCATCCAACATGTTTCCATTATAGAAGGGTTTTCTCCATTTCGTTGCTGTTTACTTTCTCCATCACAAATCATAATTCGTTTCTGTTATTTCAGTAATGTTATTAATTACATAATATTTGCAGCTTTTGTGTGTGTGTGTGTGTGTGTGTGTGTGTGTGTGTGTGTTAAATCCAGTGCCAACAAATGCTTTTTGTGTTTGCATAATGCAAATCTGGTTCTGACAATGAGCAAATATGCCAACAGTGGCAATATCTGTACCTGTTTCTGTTTCCACTGGAATTCCTGGAGCATGACGATGATGCATCATATGATTAGTTTTCAGTAGACGTGAAGAGGGAAGGGAGGTCTGTACATAGGGGTTCTGTTTTTGATGTCAGCCTCATGCCTGTTGTTTAGTTCTTCACTATTTTTGGGAGGGACAGTATGCATTAATGAGATGTTCCAAGCAGTAAGAACATTTGTTTCTTTGGTCAGGGACTGCAGTTGGTGTGTACAGGCTGTGTCTGAATGAATGTGTCCAGGAAAACTTGGAAAGCACTTTGGCTTGGGACTGATCTAGCATAATTTGATTTGCTGTACATCTGCTAGTACTATTCTGCTTGCTTCTGTGCCCTAGGGATCAGTTTTCCTGGATAAAAACCCATTATCTCAGTGGTCATTCCACAGTTTTAAATATTTCTTTTTTACAGTAATATTGTCACATTTTACATGTGCACCAGCTAGTATTTCTTTGGTGTACATATTTCATATTGAACTGATGGGCACATTGGGACTGCATAAATTAAACACACTGTGATGGTGTTTAGGATATAGTAGGCTTTTAAATTCAGTTTTAACATTTTTCTCAAAGGACTATTTTCCTGATCAGATTAGATCTATATTGTGTGGAAGGGAGATACATACGGTAAGCATTACCAAGCTGAGGAGGGAAGGCAGGGATATATATCTCTGACAACTTCCCCCTCTACACAATAAATGTTGTTTTATAAAACAAGATATTCAGGGTGTTGTAATTTGTCTAAGCCATCAGAATTGCCAAACGTGGGTAATTACATAATTTCACACTTTCCAGTAAAGTCAGACCCTGATTAAGCGGTTGACAGCCTGTGAGAGTGCATTCATTGACAGCTGATGTCTGTATTCCCTAAATTTGTAGTGATTGCAATCTGAGTGAAGAAGACATTGAGATTCAAGCCATTTACTCTGAATGAGACTCCTCTTTGGCAAATGGGGAAAGTTCTGGGTTGTTGTTTTTTCCAGGCATGAAAATTTCAAATGCAGAAATACTTCGCTGCTATCTTGCTTTCTGCTGATGCTAGGTCTTCTCAGTGTCTTCGGCTCTTGCTGTCTTTCATTGCACCTGCTGTTCTTCATATTTATTTCATTCTTCTTTACTGCACTTTCTTCTCTCCATCTCCCTTTTACCCCCTTTAAACAGAACAATATGGTAATAGAAACCCTAATAGGAAGAAGGCACTGTTTAACTCAGTTGGAGTGCTACTAATCCAATTGCCAAACGCAACTACAGCACAGCATGCCTCTTAATTTTAAGTAAAATGGAAACTTCACTTTCTAAATTTACGGCACTGTACCACTTGTGTGAGTGAGCAGTACAATTCCATGATTCCCATTTATAGTGAATTACAGAAGGGTATGGGTTTGATAATTATTTTGTCTATTAAACATTTATATGTCACTCTTTGAGCAAAATGAGGTTTCCAAAGAATGTTAAATTAAAACACTTAATTTAACACTTAAAAGCAACCAATGAAAGAATGCAATGAAATGAGAGCAATCTCTTTTCAGTCCTAGGTGAACACCTTTTTTAATTTCCCCAGGTCTTTTTAGTTTTGGTTTTAGTGCTGTTTACCGCTAGTAGATTGTTCTTCTTTCGTTAAATTCTTTTATTGGCTGATTTTAATTGTTCTAATGTTAGCACACTTTAAGAACCACATTTTGGTTGAAGAGTGATGTGTATAAATGTTTACCTGGTGCTGAAATGATAACAACCCCTAGTTTCAATGACAGTACCTCATCCAACAACACATGATTAAGTGGAGCAAATAAAGTGGCATCCAAATCACTATTAGACTTTGTATTCCCAGGATGTCCAAGATCAAGAAGACCCCTAACCACTTGGAAGACGGTCCTCTGAACAGGTCTCCAAGGATGGTGGGAGAAAATGCTGCTCGTTTTCTGCCTCAGAGTTGGCTCAGTAGACTTTTGCCTGTTTTGCATGGGATTCTCTTTGAGTTTTAAAGCCGCTTGGTTCTAGCTGTTGTTTTTTCAGCCCAGTTCAGCCAGACTGTGCCTTTTAGAAAATGACACTTAGGAATGATAATGTCAAAGGCTTGTGACATATCTGTATCCCAACATATAGTCAAGGTTTCAACAGGAGTGCAACCATGCCAGCACAACTTCTCCTAGGGCTTTGAAGGATCATTGATCTCTAAAGGTGGACCATTCTATAGGTTCACCACCCTGCTGCAGAAAGAAGCTATAACAGCAAGTGAAACCCTCAGAGAAAGAAATGTGATCATGACAATCTCCCATGTCCCAATTGCTGTCCTCCTATCCCTACCAAAACACCAGCTATATCGTGTGGATTGGTTGCATAGACTGTATTGGGACAGCTCCTTGGCTGTCATGGAGACCATGAAGTCCTGAGATGATAAAAAAGGCATTCCCTGTGCCTAATAACTTATTGCCATCTGATAACTTTTATTCCTATGTATATTTCATGAGAGCCTTCTTTAATAATAATAATAATAATAATAATAATAATAATAATAATAATAATAATCAGGCTCACCTGGTGAATACCGTGCCTGGGAGGAGTGATCAGGTCAAAGAGAAAAACTTCCACATGATAATCTATTCACTAGGTAAAATTCTGTTACTCCCAGATATATTTCACAGGCCTTCTGTATCTCAGATCTTGCAAACTCATGCAATAGCGAAGTCTGACTTGTTGAGTTCTGTTTATCTCTGTTTCAAGCTTATCTTTTGACAGGACAGTAAGATACAGATTGTTTCTGTATCCAGAAAGTCATGGACTTTTTCTTTTAGCAATCTTGGTTTTAAAACTTCTCTAACATTTTCATTGATCATTTCACTTTAGCTGCCCAGAATACACATACTGTACAGCCTTTCTGCATTTAGGACTGCCATTTAAAATGTAATAGTGGTCTCTGCATTTTTACTCTACCATACCTGATAAAATCACCTGACAATGCCCTACAGAGATATTATCCACCCCATACATAAAAGGACAAAAATATATTGCCGTATTGCTTCAAGGAGAAATAGTGGACCTCCTGGGAGGGGTGGCAGATCTCCCCGCTGCCGCCTTTGCAACCTCTTCTCCTCTTCCTCCCCCCCCCAACCTTCCAATGCTGAATCACTTTCTCCTTTCATTCTGAGGCTGAACTTCACTTTCCCCCTTCATTTACAAGCTGATCTTACACCCTGCTTTCATTCTTCACTCCTCCCTTTAATTCTTATGCTGATCTTCACTTCCCCTCCCCTCTCATCTCACCAGGCAGGAATGTGTGTGCCATTTTCTGGTTTGCTTCAGGTACCAAAATGTCTTGGTCTGATCCTACATAGACTGCTACAGAAGTCTCTGTGCTTCTGTCAGAGAAATAATCTACAAAGGGAACAATATACTCCCAAACCAAGCCAGTTTGCAGGGTTGACCCTCTGTTAAGTTGTTCTGTTTTAAGGAGCAACCACTTAGCACTGGCCCATGCGTTATTCTAGCACCAATTTGCTTGCCTCCTTGGAATCTTAGAATTACTAGCAGTCCTTGTGCAGATACATCATCTGGGTTTCTTTTGCCTTTAAATTTGATATGCAGTGGCTATGTTTGTGGTGGTGATCTTATATTTTATCTTCCCTGTTTCTCCAAAAATAAGCCGTAGCCATAAAATAAGCCGTAGCAGGATTTTTAAGCATTCAAGGAATATAAGCCATACCCCGAAAATAAGACATACAGTGGTACCTCGACTTACGAATGACTCAACAACCGAATTTTTCGACTTACGAATGGGGGTAATGGCCGTGCGCTTACGAATTGTCTCGACATCCGGAAAAAACCTGCGGCGGTTTTAGATAGGGATTTTTTTACTTACGAATTTTTAGATAGGGTTGCTTCAACTTATGAATTTTTCCGTTTCCAATGCATTCCTATGGGAAATTGCGTTACCAATGGCGTTTTTTGACTGATGAATTTTTCGACTCACAAAGGTGCCTTCAGAACGGATTAAATTCGTAAGTCGAGGCACCACTGTAGTGATAGGCGCAGCAGCAATGCCGGCCGCAGCAGGAGAAGGAGGAAAAAAGAAGAAGACATCCCCTGAAAATAAACCATAGGGTGTTTTTTTTTTTAGGAAAAATAAATATAAGACAGTGTCTTATTTTTGGAGAAACACGGTTGTTCAAAAAATGATGAGAATTTCCAAAATCAGCACATGCTAGCAAAACCTTTGAGTTTCAGTGTCTATGTAAGACAATAGTGTGACAGTCACAGGTACAGAAAGCTAGGTATATATTCAGTGTATGCCTCCAAGCTGTACACAATGGGGAGAGGGGAATGAATTTTGTTACCTATTTAAAATGTACATTTTGGAGACTATACCTCTAATTACCTTTGGACAATGTTGTTGCCAGGGTGGCTCTATCTGTCTTTCTGTAATATACTCATGATATGATTTGCTGTCAGAGAGCATGGCTACCCCACTTGAGTGTGCTAGAGGGCTGCAGTTTGTCCTTTAACCTTACCTTCATGATGATGAATAAAAGGGCACACAGTAGCAGTATACAAAATTGACATTTTTTTATTTCTAACTTCACTTGTCGTCTTTCTTGTAATTTGATACGTTTGCACTGCTGTGTTTAATGATCCCTTTCCTGGCTATGATGAATTGAAATAGCTCATACCAAACTGACCTATTATTCTCCATTAGTTCTTCCTTACTGGTAAGTTAGATACACCCTGGCTTCTCTCAGTAGATGTTGCCTTCTGGATAATGGACGTGTCCTGGATGCAATTTAGCATGCACCTGTGGTTTTGCATCAAAATAACTGTGCAGCAACTCGATGCGGCACTGTTTGAAGTAGAATTTGCCCCCTTAAAAAAACACCTTTAAGTGTGTTTGTAACTTTCACTGCGCTGTTCTTTGGAGTTGTTGGCATCTGTCTGTCTTGAGATGGGGCAAAGTCAAACCACTGAAGAACCACAGTGCCTGCTGTGGATGCAGAGCACGGGTGTCAAACACAAGGCCCGGGGGCCAAATCCGGCCCGCCAGACCTTGTCATGTGGCCCGCCGAGCGCCCCAGCCAGCGGGACCCAGCAGCGGGACCTTGCTGCTGAAGCGTCGCGCCGACAAAGCGCCAACAAACAGCTGGGACCGGGGGGGGGGGGAAGGCGGTCGGAGCAGCGCCGCACGGAGAGTCCCGAGCCTCTGCAACGCAGCAGTGCTCTGTAGCACTTTGAATCCTCCTCCTGCCACGGCTCGGCGCCTGGAAACGGCTGCTGCTGCTGCTGAAGCACAGACAAAGCACCCAGCAGCGCCACGTGGAGGAGGAGGAGGATTCAAAGTGCTACAGAGCACTGCTGCATCCCAGAGGCTCGGGACTCTCCGCACGGTGCTGCCGGACACCGACCCGGCAAGCCGCCTCCTCCTCCTCCTCCTCCTCTTGTCTCTCCTCCTCCTCCTCCTGCCGCGGCTCAGCCTCATGAACGTGCAACTCTGAGGCTTTACGCACTTCTCCTAAAACGGACACCCGCTGCCTCATGCTGCACGGGAAATGCTTTTTGCCCCTGGGTCCCTTCACGCTCTTTTCTGGCGCTGAATCAAGGCGGCGACCCCCCCCTTCCCTTTCTTTCTTCCTCTCTCTCGTTCTTATTCTTTCTTTCCCTCTCCTTCCTTCCTTCTTTATCTCTGTCTTCTCTCCCTCTTTCTTTTTCTTTCCTTCTTTATTCCTTTGTTCCTACTCTTCTTTCTCTCACCTCTTTCCTTCCTCTCTCCCTCCTGCTCCCTCTTTTCTTTCTTTCTTTCTTTCTTCCTTCCTTCCTTCCCATCTTTCTTCCTCTCCCTCATTCTTATTCTTTCTTTCCCTCTACTTCCTTCCTTATTTGTCCCTTTCTGTCTTCTCTCCCTCTTTCTTTTTCTTTCCTTCTTTATTCCCTTCCTTATTTCCTACTCTTCTTTCTCTCCCCTCTTTCCTTCCTTCCTCTCTCCCTCCCACTCCCTCTTTTCTTCCTCCCTCCCTCCCTCCCCTCCCCTCTCCTCAGAAACATAGGATGCTGCTTTATACTTCTGGCCCTTAAACCCTGGAACCAGGAGAGCAGCTCCAGTGAGTCAACCTCAGCCAGTCTCTTTGGTGAAGGGTGGTGGCTTACTGGCAGAACATCTGTCCTGCATGCAGAAGGACCCCAGCACCTCCCGGTACTAGTAGCTCTGCAAAGGTCCTGCATGAAACCCTAGCGAGCCTCCACCACCCAGTGCAGTTACCAAAAATCATTTTTCAATAAATTGTACAATAATTGTACATTTGAATATCTACTTGCCATTACAAAAAACAGTAATAATTGAATGCAGTGACAATAATTTATGATAATAAAGAGTGGACACATAGTCCTACAGATACAACCGGCCCTTTGAGGGTGACCAAACTGCTGATGCGGCCCCCGATGAATTTGAGTTTGACACCCCTGATGCAGAGGCTTCGTAACTGCTGCCTCCTGTGTTGTTTTTGTAACGCTAGCAGCACCAAAGTAACCTCTCCAGGGTGCAAGCCTGGGCAGTGTGTATGGAGGTCCTGGGCAGCCCAGATAACAAGATCCCCTTCTTGGCCTTGCTGATGTGGTTCCAAAGGAAAGCAGAGCAATACATTTGGCACCCGCTTGGCTGCAGGAGTTGCTGGAAGGAGGCGTACAAGACGCCAGCCGGCTGTCTTAGGACTCCACTCTGGATTTGTGTAAGGTTTACTCCTTAGCCTTTCCTTCTTCCAAAGGCCATGGAGTATCCTAGTGCCTGTTGGTTGAGAAATCTAAACACTGCATTTAAGTAGCTAAGGGGGTGAAATGGGGTGGAGGGAGGGAAGGATACAGATAAACAAATTGCAAGTGGATACCTTGATCTTCCCTAATGGAAACCTTTGTGTTCTCATTGATGTACACATCTGGCTTATTGAACCCTCTTTGGTCTTTGAGAGATTGTGTTGAAATTCAGATTGAGAACACTCCAGCACCCAAGATTGTTTTCTCTTTTGTTGCCCAGAGAAGAGAAGAGTTCCCAATGTGGTGGACCTGGGAAAACCTACCGTCCCACCATGATGGCAGTCAGCTTATGCCAGCACAACATCACTGTAGTAACATAGTTGGAATCCTGCACACGCTGAGCAGGAAAGTTGAGAAGAAGCTTCAGAATACAGGGACCATGGCGACTATGCAAATTGCTGCCAATGTCTATCAGAATGCTGCTAATTCATACCAACCTTGTAGCAGCATACTACCCACATTAGACATTAATATATTTTATTTTATTACTTACTACATTTAAATCTTACCGTTTACACTCAACAGTGGGAATGCCATGACATCATCCTACCCTATCACAGCCACAGTGTCCTCAGGCAGCAAAAGCACAGCAGTATCTCAGGAATCCCTACATTCAGAGACTGAAATCCCCTAATACCACTCCAACACACAGACCCCCAAATGGCCAGCAGTGTGGGATCTAGTTTCTTGTCCTGGTTCAGAAACTTCAGATATGAACAATTATTTAATACTGACTGTACTCTGTCACTCTATTAGCCATATTTATACTGTACTTTTTATACTGTACAGTACGCGGGTGGCGCTGTGGGTTAAACCACTGAGCCTAGGACTTGCCGATCAGAAGGTTGGCGGTTCGAATCCCCACGACAGGGTGAGCTCCCATTGCTCAGTCCCAGCTCCTGCCAACCTAGCAGTTTGAAAGCACTTCAAAGTGCAAGTAGATAAATAGGTACTGCTACAGCGGGAAGGTAAACAGTGTTTCCGTGTGCTGCTCTGGTTCGCCAGAAGCGGCTTTGTCATGCTGGCCACATGACCTGGAAGCTGTACGCCGGCTCCCTCGGCCAATAACGTGAGATGAGCGCCACAACCCCAGAGTCGGTCACGACTGGACCTAATGGTCAGGGGTCCCTTTACCTTTTACCTATACTGTACTATTAAGAACGGAGAGCATTGTATGGATGCTGATTATTGTCCTAAATGCCCAATCTTAAATAGATCAGCACAGAAAAAAGTCATACTGAGTTCAGAACATGCTTTCACATAAGCACGCTTAGCATTTCAACCATAGCTGTTCTGTTTAGTAGCCTTTTCCTTCAGACTTTCTCCAGTAGTTATTTTTCCCATGACAAGATTGATATTTTTTTTAAAAAGGAAAGTTATAGGACAAGTGTACCAACACTTGATATGAAGTGGAAATTTTAAAACTGCGTTATAAATCCCAGAAGCAGTATGGTTTATAATGGGAAAGTTAAAGGGGAAAATGGAGAGAGTGAAATAATGCGTATGTAACCTTTCCACCTCTTTTTAGTGAGTAGACCATTTAAACTAAATTAAGTAAAGGATGTAAATTCTGTTGTTTCAGTTTTTAATACTTCATGACTGATTTTACATTTAACAATAAATATGAAGAAGAATTAATATGGCCTGTTCTGGTTTGATATGGAACAGCAAATCCCATTTCTCCTCAGCTGTAAAGAAAATTCATTATTATGTCTTGGATTGTAAGATGGCTTCATTGTGATTAGTTACATTGATAATAAAACAACCTTTTAAAAAATGGTACAGTATACTGTACATGGGTTGTCATGTGTTTAATGTTTAATGACACTGAATTTGTGCATTTGCTACCCTTTTCACAAATCTGTTGCCTCCTCCTTGTATCCGAGCCCATTTTAAGTCATGCAAGTTACTTTAAAAAAAGAAAAGAAATGGCATCTTATATTAAGCAACTAATATGGTTTTAGTAGAGGCAGAATTAATACTGTGGGCTTATCTTGAATGGCTCAAGGGCAGATGCAGTGCTGGTTTGGGACAAATGATGGTTTGCAAATTGGGAATCAGCTTTGGGAACATGTGTGTGACCACCGTCCCTCTCTGCAGCATGAATTCCTCCTTCCTTGCCTTGTCGAACCGCATGCAGAAATATGAGATCTGAAGACATATCTGGCTGCAGAGCTCTTTCAGTCTTCCAAGCCTTGGCATGAGGGCTAGGGAAAAGGGAGAGAAACAGATTCTCAACCATATTATATTATTTCGGCAAATGAGGAGTGATGTAACCATGCTAACTGCATTTGTGTCTGGCACAAATGTGCGGCTTCTTAGCCAGAGCCCCTCTCTACCGTTTAAAAGTTGAGACTCAGCCCAGGAGTTCCTCAGAGCTCTCACCTGTAGAGCAGAATGTGCTCCTTCGGTCTCCCGTGTCTTCTGAGACATTTCAGGCAAGACCTGACCCTTGGCTGCTTCTGAAGAACCAGGCAGCGAAAGGCTAGATTGCAAATGCAAGAAAGGGGAAGGAACCCAAACTGTGGTCATCATTGTTCCTTTGGGGAGTTAAAAGTGAAAACCATTTTGATTTGAAACTTGCAAACATGAATGCTTTGAGTACGAAAGTCTGCATTACTTAAGCATGTACAACAGATTGTGCTTGAATTGAATATAAACATTAAATATGTTTCATAACACATTGTGGGAGCAGGCCTGCGTTTTTAAGGTAGCGTTTAGTCAAAACCATTTCTCTTGTGATGTAGCAGCATTTTAGTTTTTGTCCCCTTGTGTAAAATGGCCACAAGGTGTCATCAGAATGCTTTTCTTATGCTGACTTCTTATTTCATGCGGCTTTCCCCCCTTCCCCCCCTCTTCAAACTTTTACAGCTACGCTAATAGTAAATCTAATGTGAAATACTACCCTTTTTTTTCTTGAGGATATTGTGGCATTAAGCTTCCACTGAAATGACTTAAAAGATTATGGCCTAATAGCCCAGTGCCTTAGGTGCCTCTGCACCGAAGCAGTTCATTGCACAGGAGATAAACTTCCTAGCGCTTGCGTGAGCGGACAACTTCAGCCATGCTTGAACCCAGCCACAGCCTTAGCTGCTGGAGCTGTCATCTCTGCTAAACCAAAAGTGCCCAGTATCTTTTCAAGGATGCCCTTGTGCTACGCAAGGGAAGTTAAGCTGCTCAGCTTGGTTGGTGCCAGGTTTGAGGGAGCCCCAGGCAAGCATTTCCCCTACTGGGAAATGAAGATAGCAGTGGCGGCAGCAGTTACTTTGCCCATTGCTTTGCTCTCGTCTGCCTGCAGCCTGGCCTGCAGGAATGGGTGGATACACTTGCAGCCCGTGGTGTGGTACCCAGCACATGGCTTTAGCCACCTGTGCTAGGTTGATTATCCCAGGACATCACTGAGCTGGAACATAGTACTGCATCAGGGCAAAACAGCAGCAGGTTTTGCTCAGCGCTTCTCTTCAGCACACCCAGTCCCACCACCAAAAAAAGTTTTATATATACATATATGTCAGCTCCGGTAGGCCAACCAGAGCATCCTGGCTTTAGCCCCATCATGCAAGGTAGCACAGAAGGTGGAAAGGCTGTACTAGCTCCCTTGTGTGCTGGCCTTCACTAATGATGGTGGCATACCTAACAGAAGAGGAATAATGATTACAGACATAGTACAGCATTGGTTCGGGGAATAACACTCCAATGCGGTTCACAGAGCACCCTTGATCAAGTGCCCCCACAGCTCTTTTTGCAGCTAAAAGGATGTGCAGAGTTTTCTAAATTGAAGCCAGTGCTTAAAAGGGGAGATCGGTAGTAGGAGACAGCAAGATGTGTGACTAGAAAACCACCAAGTAATTTATCAGAAAACGGATAAAAATGCAGGCAGCTGTGTTAGTCCATTAGAAATAATTGAAAGGGCAACAATAAGTGTAATACCTTTAGGACTTTTTTAAAATAAAAAAGTAAGAAGCAGCTCTTCTTCAGATAGATCACTACTTGTTTACTACTGTACCTGTAAGTTCTTTAGCTGGCCATACATACACTTTACTGGTAGTTTAAGTATTTTACTAGTGCTGTTCTTTCCATATTTCTTTATGTACTAGCATGGTTGCCTTCAATTTAGTTTTTGTTGTCTGCTCTGGAGAATGTTGTCTGCTCTGGAGAATTAGCCTTCCAGGAGGCAAATCCTAGAACTGGAGGAAGATAATGATCTTCTTGCATCTTGGTCCGAAGAGAAACCATGTGTGCCCCAACCACTGCAGAATCCTACTCAGTTTAGTTTCTGATGATTCTGTATCAAGTGCTCTGTCAACAACTAATCTAGTTTGCGAATATAAGAAATACCTCAAGTTGTTGGTTTCCCCCCAAGGCTGACAGCAGAATTAAAGGAAAACCTTTGTAGTGCATGACATTGTCCCTGGCAAAATGGTGGTGGTTTGGCAAACTGCTGCTTGGGCTGCCAGGAGTTGAGAACCCTGATTTTTTAATCAACTTGTGATGGAAGAATTATTGGTTCTTCCTGGCACTTGTGCTGTGCATGTAGGTCAGGGTTTGGAATGGGTTAAGTGGCTGTGTACCTCCTCTTGCTGTATATTGGGGGTATAGTGCCTTCCAGGGGATATTGGACTACACCTTCCATGATCCCTGGCCATACTGGCTGGGGATGGTGAGAGTTGGAGTCCAACAATATATGGAAAACATCACATTGGCTATCTCTGCTGCATGTCAACTTGTGGATTTCCTGCATGCCCAATCAGGAAGCACTGGGAACAATGCTGTGATTGGTGGTTGGGAGCCAAATTTCTTAGGAACTCTGTGAT
This sequence comes from Zootoca vivipara, assembly GCF_965207765.1. NCBI lineage: Eukaryota > Metazoa > Chordata > Lepidosauria > Squamata > Lacertidae > Zootoca > Zootoca vivipara. The sequence goes on along the minus strand of NC_142591.1, from coordinate 34,327,629 downwards.
GCTATGTTGTCCCTTCTTTCTTGCTATTGCCATTATTGTGTATTTTCCTTCTAGGAGTGGAGGGATCCCAGCTACTTATGCCATTGTAATCTCCATGGTAGTGACAGCCATGTTAACTGGACTGTTAAGATTTTCCTGTTAAATCTAAGGTTTGTCATTTTGAGGCAGTTATATTTTCTTCATTTTGAGGACAGTTAGTTTCTTAATTGTGAAACTTCTAATTTCAGGAAAGGATACTTTCTCCCTTCCTTCCCCGTTGCCCTTTTAACTGAATGCCATGCTATCTTGGAGTACTGTGTCAGGGCTGTCAAAAACAAAGGTCACACTTTTTAGACTTGAATTCCCAGAATGGGCACATTATTTACGCCACAGCTGTGAAACGACTCGCTCTGGAGTAGTTCCATTTAAAGCCTACAGTCCTATTGAAATCAGCAGGCACTGGAACTAAGCAACAGCTACATGTTTCAGAATAATGGATCTCAAGGCTGCAGTCTTGCTAAAAGTATTATGTTTTTCAAAGAGAGTCAAAATTTGCTTCTCTCATTGATGAGCATCCTGTGCTAATAGGAGAGACTTGTATGTACATACCGATAGACTTTCTGTTCCATAGTGGCTATTCAACTGTCCTCTTAAGAACCAGATAATCCTTCCTTAGATGTTTAGGCATTATTGGTTTGGCCACGTTTTGCTTTGAGAATGTTACCAAAATAATTAGCTAACAATGTCCCTATAGCCTTTTAAAACAATAGGTTGTATTCAACAAGTTATTAGTTGCATTAGAATAAAATGCTACGTGTTTTTATGTACATAGGAAACTAATAACCTTCCATTCTTTTTCTCCCTTTCTCTCTCTTTTTAGATAGCCCTACAGCAGATGAGCTAAATTGTTTTATTTAGAATTGTGCTCTACGCAATCTTCATTAAGAATGGATGTTGAAAAAAACCAGAAGAACGATGAAGGTGATGAGAATGTACAAAATGAATTAGTACAAGAAGCTGCTAGAAACGTGTTAGCTGAAAAAGCTCACAGCGACTCTTTCTCTACCTCAAAAATAGACACATTTTCAGCTGAAGGACAGAAAAACCCAGGGGAAAAACATAAAGAGTGCGCCACAGCCAAACGACCATTATCCAAATCAGCAGTTGAAGACTGTATGGCAACAAACATAGTTGAAAACGAACCTGTCTCAAAAAGATTAAGGCTTACTGTTGTACAACATGCTGAAGAGAAGGAAGGCAAACTATCGAATGTCACAAAGTGTGAAGGTAGTGTTGATGGGACAAGTAATACAACAGATGAAACTATAAAAGACGAAGCTATAAGTGCCTGTCAAAGTAGTGATGCTTTATGCGTGCAGCATGATTTCAAGTCTGAGGACAGTAGTACACAGGAAATACATGTGGAAAATGAGTATACCCAAGTTGACCAAACACCCCTTCCAGAATGCACATCTTCTTTTCAAAACGATGAAGCCAGTGTTAGCTGTGCAACCAGCTGTGTTGAAAACATTTCTAAGTGCAAACCCCATGAGGAGATTTTTTCCACTTACCCAGATTTAGAAAAGCACATTCAAGAAAGCCACCTTCAGCATTCCAAACAACAGGTGAACCTACACTGTACTGATAAATCAGAATGCACTCCATCTTTACAAGCACATAGCAAGCCGACCGCTGGACAGCTTAGATTGTATTTTTGCAATCTCTGTGGTTTTCAGTCTTTCGAGAAAGATCTTCTACAAGCTCATTTCCTTGGCAAGACGCACCTCCGCCGGCAAAATCTTGCTGCCCGGGGAGGATTTGTCAAGATACTAACGAAAAAGCCATTTCATAAAAAACAGCAGTACCTAGTCAAGGAAAAGAATGTGCAAGCAAAATCTGCACTTAATAAACAAAAAATAAGGAATGCAGGTTCAAATCCGATAAAAACTTCAAGCAATAAGCTGAAGAAGTTTAAAACATCCCACCAACTTTTTGTTGAAATGGTGTCATCAAAAAATATTTCTGAAGAAACCACAGAGAACACTACCAATGAAGAAGTCCTTTTCTCCAGTGTGGGTGGAAATGGTGATGTCCATTCTGAAAAGTTAGAAGTGTCAGGGCCCTCCAAATGTAATCCAGATGGATCAGAACCTGCTGAAGGTAGTCAAGAGACAATTAGCAGTTTAAACACCACAGGAATACTCGATAGAATTCCCCATAAAAGAAATATCTTCTCCCGAAGAATAACTTTCAAGCAAAGTGGTTCTTTCAGATTAAACCAGCAAATTAAAAAACGCTATAATCTTTTGGGATTAGGTAAGAGAAACAGGCCTGACTCCACCTTAAAACACAGCATTAGGACAGACTTCAGTCAGGGTGATACATCGCAGGTGCCCCTAAAAGTTTTAGAAACTGAAGAGGATTTGTGCAAAGCTGACACAGGAACACTATCACTTGATCCAGATGGAGCAAATGCATGCTCTTCTATCAACTTGGAACTTGATAATTCTCCAAAGAAAGCTGTTGAGGCCCAGAAGAGTCTACATCCTTGTACTCATTGTGGATGTACTTTGCCAAACACAGGTTTGGAATTGGATGTTGACGGAGATAAAGCAGAAGAGCTGAAATTTCAGTGTCAGACATGTGGCTATTCTTGTGGAACCAGGGAAGACTTTGAACTGCACCATCAAAAAAACAACCATCGCATGGGTGATTGCAAGATAAATTGCACTCTGTGTTCATTTTTTGCCCTGGATGAGGTAAGCTTTGGGAAGCACATGCGTGATGAGCATGGCATGTCCCACTGCTGTGTTACCTGCCGTTTGTATTTTCTAAATGAAGAAGAAGTTGCAGTTCATAACACAACTGAACAACATATAAGTTTATCAGCTCAAGGAAATACGGTTCGCCCAGTTAGCAATGCGACTCAGCAAACAGCATCTTGCATTTTAGTGGAGACAAGTGTTCTTCCAAAGGTTGCAGAAGAAATGCCCAAGCCCTTGGTGATACATCCTGCTAATGAGTTCAAGGAGTCTGTCCTGAGCAGAACTCAGTTTCAGTGTAAAAAATGTTTTTATAAAACAAGGTCTTCCTCAGTTCTTACCAGGCACATAAAACTTCGGCATGCTCAGGAATATCATTTCCTTTGCAAAGCATGCAACCTCTACTCATTAAGCAAAGAAGGAATGGAAAAACACATCAAGAGAAGTAAACACCTTGAAAATGCCAGAAAAAATAATATTGGCTTACGCTTTGAGGAATGTATTGAAAGGGTATGTGTAGGTGGAAGCGATGGTAAAAAAGCAACAGAGCCTTCTACTTATGGCAGTTTAAAGACAGTATCGGAAAATGAAAACGTGCCGTTACCCTTCTGTACCCTGGATAATGTATCAATAAACAAGGAACTGTTTCCATCAGGTGAAATGCTGAAATGTAGTGAGCTGGTTCTGGGTAGCGGGCAAAAGAGAGGAAGGCCGAAAGGCACCATTTCTCGGACATGCCCTCATTGTGGCTTATTGGCTTCCAGTGTTACAAACCTGACAGTTCACATTCGACGAAAGCATAGCCACCAGTACAGCTATTTATGTAAAGTATGCAATTACTATACTGTAACAAAAGGCGATATGGAACGTCATTGTGCAACGAAGAAGCATAAAGGCCGTTTGGAAGCCAATGGGAAACAAAACATAGAGATTATAGTGTGCCCAGAGGGAGGTAGTGTTGAAGCCAGTAGCAAGAAGATAAATAGTCCAGGAGGTGTGAATGAACTTATTGACCATGGCAGTTCACCCTTGGACAATGCTGCTTTGGAAAGCCAGGGAAATGATCAGGGCAATGCTATACAAGGAGAAGGTGAAAATGTGCTTCAGCTTCCTGAATTGGGTAGAGACCGGAACCCTTCAGAAATAAAGCAGCATATAATTGCAGAACTAGGTAACGTTAGCCAAGATAGGGACTCATTGGCTCAAACAAGATCATTAAATACAAATGATAACAAGTGTGCCCATTGCAGCTTTGTTGCACATTCATTTTCTTCTCTGGAAGTACATATAAAACGGAAGCACACTAAAGAATTTGAATACTATTGCATGGCTTGCGACTATTACGCAGTTACTCGCCGAGAGATGATTAGGCATGCAGCAACAGAGAAGCATAAAATAAAAAGGCAATCTTATGCATGCAACACCTCTGGAGAAGAGGCTGATGTGGCCGATACTGGCAAGGAGCAGCAACCCACAGATGAAATTCAGATAATACTGGATGGAACAAAATACCAAAACACCGTTGAGGAGAAATGTCTGGATGTGCAGGTCACTCAGAAAGTGAAGAAAGCCCTTAATTATTTGGTTTCGGAAGACGGTGCCACTTCAGAGGTTCCCAAAGAAGGTTATGTTGCCAGTACTGTAGATGTTGAGACAAATGATGGAGTTGACCAAGGCAGGGAAGAGGGAGTCAGTGAAGAAAATGTTCCAAATGCTGTAATTGAGGTTTGTGAGGTGGTCACACATAAAGAAACAGTTCATTGTGTCCTGCAGGAAAATGTGGAAGATCAAAGAACAGTCAAGTCAAATTTTAATTTTACCATAGAAACTGGAAGTAAAAACTTAGCTGTTAGCAAAGATTCTCCAGATATGGATTTGATCTCAAATAAGAACAAGATGGAAGAAGACTCTGAAGGAGAACTTGAAAGTATTCCAGTACCTGCTGAAGAAGTGAAAAATGAAGAAATTAAGTTGCCTATCATTTCAGAAACATGTTGCACACTAGAGCAACAAACTATTGATGAAAATATTGAAGGAACTATGAAAACTATACATAGTTTACAGGAACAGAAAATGACCCAGCAGAGTTCTGCCATAGAGGAAGAAGGAACTTTGGCAGCTGAACAACATGAGGTTGAAGTATCATTAAACAATATTTGGGGTTCAGAGGTCTCAATAGTTGAAAGCGTTCAAGAAAGTAATGAGGCATCAGATGAGGGCAGAGTGAAGGAGGAGATGGCAGTGCAAAATTGTGGCCAGTTTGATTCCTCTATAGTAAAATTAAAAAGCCATGAAGATGGTTGTGAGCTAATTGATAACATTGCTGATGGACAGAACCTGAGTGGGCTGAGAGCTTTGAAAGTGGACGTCCCACAAGGTGGTGGAAAAAAGAAGAAAGCAGAAGGGCAGCTGCTTGGGGAATCAACGCGCATTCGCTGTGATGACTGTGGCTTTTTAGCAGATGGCTTGAGTGGCCTGAATGTTCACATAGCTATGAAACATCCTTCAAAAGAGAAACATTTCCATTGTTTACTGTGCGGAAAGTCATTTTATACCGAAAGTAACCTGCACCAGCATTTAGCTAGTGCGGGCCACATGAGAAATGAACAAGCAAGTGTCGAAGAACTGCCGGAAGGGGGTGCCACTTTTAAATGTGTTAAGTGCACAGAGCCTTTTGATTCGGAGCAAAATTTATTTCTTCATATTAAAGAACAGCATGAAGAGCTGCTCCGGGAAGTCAATAAGTACATTGTTGAAGATACTGAGCAAATCAACCGAGAGAGAGAAGAAAATAAAGGCAATATTTGCAAATATTGCGGGAAGATGTGCAGAAGTAGCAATTCCATGGCCTTTCTGGCTCACATTCGAACCCATACAGGTATGTATAAACAAATGGTGCAGGTAGTGCTTTGCAAATAGAAGTAGAGTTAAGACCTTGCTACTCCTTGCTACCATTATTTTTTAAATCATGAATTACTCCAGAGTTTCAGATTTATATTAATCTCAAGTTCACTGCCTGATTTCAGGAGTACTGTACTCTTTAGTAGTCAGGGAGCACGAATTTAAACAGACTTTCTTGAAAGTTCTTGAGTGTGATCTTCTCTTTGTCCCTACATTTCTTACAGATTATATCCCCTAGACTCATTATAATTCATTAATCAGATCCCAGCTTATTATCTGAATATGATTTGGAGAACATTTACTTTTCAAATGACTGTTTGCCTAATCTAGAGTTGCTTGCAAACTTTTTTAAAAAATAAATAAAAATAAATATGGCCTCGTTCTATACCTCCCCCTCCTTCATTTCTCTAGACCAGGCACCCCCAAACTTGGCCCTCCAGATGTTTTAGGACTACATTTCCCATCATCCCTGACCACTGGTCCTGTTGGCTAGGGGTGATGGGAGTTGTAGTCCCAAAACATCTGGAGGGCCGAGTTTGGGGATGCCTCCTCTAGACAGTTCTGATTAGTGTTGTGACAGTCAAACCATAAGGGAAAGCACTACCCAAGTGCTACTGATATGTTGAGGTGTGGAGAGTGAGCCATCTGATCTGGTAGTACTGCAGGAGTAGGGAACCTCACACCCAGGGTCCCAATGTGTTTTGGCTACAATCTTGCTGACACACACTTGTTGAATTTACAATTAAAATTAGTGGTAGATAATTCACCCCTACAGGGTGGGCGGTGATGGCCCTTTATGGCTTTTCCTTTGCCCAAAGCAGCAACCTGTCGACAAGTTGGTGGCAATGCTAGCCTAATGCTTGAAATAGTTTACCTGGTATGGATTCAGAAACCACCATTCACATTTAATGGTTGAATGGCGGGTATTTGTTGCTGCATTGCTGTGTAGAGAGTGCTAATTTTTGAAAACAAGCATGTAAGGCAGGCATTCCCAAACTGCAATCCCTCCAGATGTTTTGGCCTACAACTCCCATGATCCCTAGCTAACAGGACCAGTGGTCAGGGAAGATGGGAATTGTAGTCCAAAACATCTGGAGGGCCGAAGTTTGGGGATGCCTGATGTAAGGTTATCAGGGGACTTGCAGTTTAGCCATCATTTTAGAAGGTAGTGGTAGGGGCAGCACAGCACCTGTGATATTTGGGCCTGGTGATTTAGACTCTGTGCTGTGCCACATGTTCCATTCTCTTTTTATGTTTTATATTAAGTGGAAAAAATTAAAACAACACTTTTGTCGAAAATGCATAAGCTGCAGTTCTAAATTTATGTAAAAATTCACTGCTATGTTTCTATAAACCTGCCATACATTCTTTATTTTAAATAGACAGCTTTTCTAAATCACTGAGCTCTGCTTAGACAAGTGGTGTCTCTCTGGGTTGAATTTATGAGTGGATTTGAATAATAAATTCACATTTCAATGAACATATTTTCATTAAAACTGTAAGGTTTATTTTACTGTACTTTTAAATAATGGCTTATTATAGAAGCTATAGTTTAAATTCATGCAGTGGTTGAAACTTAGTGCTCAGTTACTAGAAAGAAAATGAAAAGGTAAGAGATGCAAAATATTATAAAAGAATATTAATATTCTTTGGTGTAATCCTGAAATAGTTTTTGTTTCCATAGAAGAAAGCAAAGCTGAGGCTGAGCTATGTACTTAAGATTCAGTTGCGGTAAAATGGCATCTTCAGGTGTCTTCTTGTAACTAAAGTATTACGGTAATTCTTGCAAACCACCAGTATCATCAGCTTAGGAATCCCAGCCTTCTTTTAAAAAGCCAATTCTATACTTGTGCAGATCGTTTCAGGAAATGTTTTTTTTAAAAAAAAATTGGTGATGAGTTTTTCGATGGCACAGACTGTTCACATGGTCAGAACAGTTTTTATAAGCCCTTTATATGCCCTCTTAAGGCAGATAAAATGGAATAAAACTACAGGGAAGATGCTAATGGAGCTCTCTTTAGAATTCTTTATGCAATTGTCTGGTCAAGACATGTTGCTTATAATTGATGTGTCCATTACTTGAATTCTCTTGTAATTATAGTCAATAAGTCTTGTAAATGTGTTAAAGCTCACTAAAAGCATACAAATTCAAGAACAGAGTAAGGCTAATAATTTAAAATAATCAATGTAGGCATTTCAGCACTTAATTTCCCTTGTGTGTTGATAGCTGATCATTCTTAATCCATTAAGATTTATTTAGTCGTTTACAATGCAAAATAGGTTTGCACTGGTCACTTGTGCCATTTGAAAATGTCCACCAGGTTAAGTGCAGAATGTAGTCCATTAGTCTTCCTTGACTATATGTATTAATTGCATTTAAAATCAAGTTAATGTGGATGTGAAAGTGAGGTAACTATCAATATATGACAAAGCAACCCTACTTACATAAGTTACATCATTGATTGTAACATTTAGTAAAAGTTAGCACACTTTTTAACATCTTGTGCATGTCTTATCAATGAGTGTATTTTCATTCCGCTTTGCATTAGATGTGAATGTGCCGCAAAGGAACCTTTTTTGGGGTGACAACACATATCTACCATTTCATTTTGCAAGTAATTTTGGGGGAGGAAGAGTTACAGAAGAGGTTTTAATCTATTCTCTTTCTCACTGCACCTTTAAAATGAATTGCTTTTCTGATAACTTTGCTTGTGCACATAAAATAGTAATGCTGGTATTTTTATTAATAGTTAACTGGAAGAGGTTTTTCCTCCTCCAATTCCTGGTTTCTTCCCCTTCTTCATATTTTCTGATTTACTGAATGTTTTATGTAATGTTTCTTCCCATCTTCGGCACAATAAAAGCAGTTCTATAAAGAAATAAATGGGTTTTGGACACCAAGATTGAGAGGCCAAGGAAGATCACCACAATGTACGCTCCTGCAGGCAGAGCGGAAGGAGCAAACCAATAGCAGAAGCAGATGCTGGGTTCATCTGCATTAGTATAAGTGCAATCCAATATGTCTACTTATAAGTATGTCCCACTGAATTCAGTGGGGCATACTTTCAGGCAGGTGGTTATGGGATTGCAACTTTGTGAAGCCACCACCCTACATATGTCTTCTCAGAAGTGAAGCCCATTGAGTTCAGTGGGACTCATTCCTAGGTAAGCATGTGTAAGATTGCAGGATTGCTTCTTTGCAGGCCATTTTTAAAGTGTTTCTTTCTCAAAATCCCCCCTCCCCCTCCCCCCACAATAACTAGTGATTCCAAATTGTGGAAAATAAAGAAGAGTTTCCTTTCCCCGATTCCAAAGCTTCTCACGTAGCAAAGGGGGAGGTTATACAATATAGTGGATAACAAGCAAGTCCACCACACTTTGACAAGTGAAAATGAGGAAGTGTCAAGAAAAACAACAGAAAGGTTAGAGGTAGAGGACTTTTCAACTTCCAATTCAAATGGGTCTTGCATGCCTAATTAGCAGCCTGAATTCTGAAAATATATATTCACCTATCTCTGTGCTTTCCTTGCTTATGACTTCAGTGGGAGTCACAAATGTTAGGGTTAATCATGTGCTTGGCAGAGATACTAATGTGCTCAAGACTCAGTGTTCCAATATTCATGTGCTTAAATGCTTAAACCACTGTTTTTGTTTTGTTTTTTTGGCAGTCTGGTAGTCGTACAGGACTACTGGAGACTTGAGAAATCTCTTGTTATGAAGATATATTCTGAATTATCACCAAACGAATTTCAAAATATTAATGCAATATTACTATTATTTTGTAATTTCCCAGAACATTTCAGTTTTACCATACAGTGGGGATGTGTTGAGGGGGAAGAAAGACATTGCAGGGAAACTGGTAGCAAACATTGATTTAACAATCTGTGACACTGAATTGTAAGTGGCATTCAGAGTTAATGCTTATTTAAAAGAGACTTAACTAGTTCTGTATACTTAAACACACCAAGAAACATTGAGAAATGAGGGAAGAAAATGCTTACATGGGCCCTACCTACCTTTCGTACTCTCTGTACTCCAGCCTACATAGAACAGCCATTCAGTTGAGACTTCAAATGTTCTTAAAACATTTCCTTAATCCCTTTATTTAGGGATCCTTCTTGCATTAATTTCAGTGGTGTGGGAGCAGCTTGAACATGGTGAGATTTCACATACTTATGAAAACACCTGTACTTAAAAACACATGGGTAAAGCCAGTCTTGTGGATCTTTTCTCACCAGTTGTTGCCCAAATAGGAAAATATCAGCTGGCTGATGGAAGTTTCAGTCCAGCAACATCTGAAGGGCCATAGCTGTCCTACCCTGGCTGTACGGAGACAACTGTCTGACAACCATCAAAGCAGAAAGGGATCTTGCTATGGGGAAGTTGTTCCCATGTTGCTGACAAGATGCAAAAAGGGATCCTTATTCTCTGGGTTGGCTAATCTATCTCTTTGCTGCTTGGTGGTGCTAGGACAGTGGTTCTGAGATGAGAGCTGTATGAAGTAATTTGTCTTCATCAAGATCTGGACTTCACTCTTCCATTTCCATCTGCCTTTTTATAAGCTTTACGTAACACCATTGATTCTGAAGATAATTTACAGCTAAAGACCTTTGCAGAGTGATGATCGAATAGCAACAAAATGTAGTCTTCCTGGACTACAAAATTATGACAGCAGATGAAATTATTATTAAATATTGTTATTATTCAATTTGTAGCCCCATTTATATGCTATGAGCAACTGCACTTTGGGTGAAGCCATCGAGGTTTTGGATTTGGAATATGTGCCCTAAATGGGAATCATCTCCTTTAAACTAAGGGCCACATCAGATATTGAAGAAACATTATTCATTCTATGGGAAAAAGTGAGAGGTCTTAAAGCTATACGGTAGATAGTAAATGGCATAGCAGTCATGGAAAACTCAAAACTGGGGAGATGTTTGCTTCACTATGTTTACTTTGGTTGTTTGTGCATTTAGTTTTTCAGTTGCTCAAACTTTTAAAAGGAAAGATAGAACTTAAGCCATTTTGTAAGAACTCTTCTCAAAGGTGGGTTATAAAATAAGTGTGATCCTTTAACAAAAATGTTATGTTTGTAATTCAGCTGGGATTTGAGTTTTACCAGTTATTAGCTCTGAGGTCTACTTACATGTTTCTACTAGAAGGCTATGGACCAGGACCAGGTTCAAAATAGCAGCTCAGGATAGCTGGCATATACTAAGAATTGAGGGCATTATCAGCCCAGGACAAAAAGCCCAACTTCTGGGGACGCAGCCAACTAACGTGTCCAATCATGGATGCATTGCTCAGCACTGCTTTGGATACAACCAGTGCTATTTTTCTAGAGAAAGAGCTGTCAGAATTCACCTTGTTCTTTTATAATGGCACTGGCGGCCACCTGAGAGGTGCCAGAACATGGAGGGAAAGCTCTGGGTAGGACCCCTGGTTTCTTCCAAGTGTTCTTTGTTTCAGCAGCCTAATTTAAGGCATGGGGGAGGAATCTTTTAGCCATTGCTGTGTTTAGATCATTGGATATCAAACTGATGATTCGTTGCAAATCATCAGAGATCAGCCTTCTGCCCGTCCCACCCCTGATCTATGTGACAATTTACACTCTTAAAATGGCCTTGTTTGACATTTTTCTTGTGAATAGATGGCCCTGTATCACGAGCCCATGCTGGAACTCCTCTCTGTTTCCAAAGTATTTTTTCATGGTGGGCAGTTGGGGTTGTGGAATTGATGGTTAAAACCATTGCCAATATTTATTTATGTATTGAATGTCTATCCCATCTTTCCTCTGGTATACATGGTCCCCCCCCCCCAAATCTCCCCATTTAGTCCTCACAAAAACCTTGTGAGGTAGTTAGGCTGAGAGATAGTGATTGGCCCAAGGTCACCCAGTAAGATTCATGGTTGAGTAGGGACTTGAACCCAGGTCTCCTAAGTAATAATATGACACTAGCCACTATACTACACTGGCCAGGTCCTCCTAGTTGCTAAAAAAATGCACAAGACTAAACTATTAATAACCTATAATTCAACATCTTCTTTCAAATTATGGAATGATAATCATAATCCTATATGTTGTTGTTGATGCTACAGTCTTTGTTGATAATGAAAAATTAATGTAACATTGCAAGGAATGATTCTCACGCTCTCAAAATTGGCCCCAAACTTGTATGTGTTTCAGGGCATAAAGGTTGAATGGGCACAATGGTATTGCTAGAATTTTGACACTTAAAGAAGAACAGTGTGTGGTCAGAGCCCATGGAGCACCAGTGATAACAGAACTGGCACAAATTTAACATGTTTCCATTGGGAAAAGAATCCAAATGAAAGTGGGACTGAAGCTGCAGGATATTTTAGCTTTTTGAAATAAAATGGACATATAAATACGAATAGGCTGCTTTACCATAGCCAGTCTTAGTCTTGGCATTATATATTGCCTAATCAGTCTTTAAACTGGTGAGTTAGATCGTCAACTTCGGCACTTTGTATTTAATGTGGAGGTAGACTGACTTTACTCAAATTTATTTTATTTTCATAGGTCCCTTTATAGAATGCAGTGTTGATATGGAATGCTGCTAAATTAATGGTTAATTCAGTTTTATCAGGATAATTTAAATAAACTGGAATTTTCCAGTTTGATTGATAGAATGTGATCGCTGTTAGCTGCAGACTCAACCTGCTTTTGACATTTAAACATATAAAGCTGACTAGATATAACCATTCAGGTGCTAAATATATTTTACATCTACTTCTAACAGTAGAAATGGAAGTATTAAGAGATCTGGCTTCATTGTCATTGAACTGTGAAATATTCAACCTTGTCTGCCCGTGCTTAGTACTGTTGACTTTTTTATTTCTGTTGGAAGATTAAAATTAAATGCTTCATTTTTCGTCAGCTTTTGGGAATTAAATTGAAATTTAAGACTCTGAATTTTTTTTTAACCAAGATCCTCAATTTAAACAAAGTCTTCTTTGCAGATATTCTGTGTTCAAGGGCACAGCAGAAAGGTTCATTGATCAAGTATGATGTACTGTAACATTTTTCTTATCCGAGCTCTTTTATGTATATTTATTAAAGATCCCATATTTCATATTATGCTTAACTATATTGGAGGAAGTTCTTCACAAAACATATCCCAAATATAATATGAAGTATCTGCAAGCATATTGCACTTACTTTTAACTGCAATTCTGGGATTTATGGATATAGAGAGATCTGCTGGTCTTATAAAAGTTGGAAAGGGTCATGACATACTTTAAAATGATATGTTGCCACTTAATATCCCAGTACTGACACCTGCCAGGTTTAATGACTGCATTTTTGTGATAATATAATTGCCTCAATCTGATCAGAAAGTCAACTTCAGTTGCAGTGTGCTGTTTTACTTTTACTTTTCTTGGCCTAGTGGTGTTGCAAAAGAACAAGCGAATTCTGCTTTCTTGTGGGGTGGGGGTAAATCCTATAATTCTTTGGTCTGTTCTAGGCAGTTAAAGTTTGTTCTTGAAATAAATAATAGCCAAAATGTCAATACTTCTAGTTTTCAGAATAATCATAAATTCCTGACTATAAAACAGTCATAAAGGTGTAATATTTTATTCACTGTATATTCATACACCGCATGTCATTGCAACAGAAAGGCAATGAATCATTCTTTCGGTATTGTCAAAAGGGGGGGGGGGAAGCGTATGAGCAAGATAGACCTAAAATATCGGTACTAAGGTTTAAATTTACTCCTTATCAGAGAGAGTGGCATAGTCAAAATAGGTAATCTGCTCAAATATATTTATCTTACAAATTGAACATTTTTTAAAAGGTACATCACTTCTTACCAAATGAAGCTCGTTGACTTTTGTGGAAATTGTGCACGAGCAATCTTTCACTTAGCACCCTCTACATGAAGCACATCCACCCACAGGAATTTCTATACCTCAATGGTAGAGCACCTGCCTTCGATGCAAAAAGTCCTAGGTTCAATCCCTGGTGTCTTCAAGTAGGACGGGGTGAGACCCGTGTCTGAAATCCTGGAGAGCTGCTGCCAGTGATTGTAAACCAGCATTTCCCAAACTTGGGTCTCCACCTTTTTTGGGACTACAACTCCCATCATCCCTAGCAAGCAAGACCAGTGGTCATTTTAAGAGTTAATACATGAGTGGCTTTGAGAAGCACCGTGTTTGACCATGAGATGCAACATTCATGCAAAGTATGGAATTTCCCAAGCTCTCAGGTCACATAACCCAGGCATCAGCAACCTCCGGCCCATGGGCCGGATGCGGCCCACGGAGGCTGTTTATCCGGCCCACAAGCCGCCTGCTTGGCAAGTCCCCGCACTGTGCCGCGCTAAACCGACGGAGCGCGGCGCGGGGACTCACAAAGTGGTGTCGAAAATGGCATCTGCGCCAGATGTCCAGGCATGCGCAGAAGTGATTTCCGATGCCACGCCGCCCATACCCAGAAGCTGAAAATCGCTTCTGCGCATGTCCAGGCATGCGCAGAAGCGATTTCCAGTGCCGCGCTGCCGCTGGAATTCGCTTTTGCGCAATTCCGGCCCACGGACCAGCGTCAGTGGCAATGGTCCAGCCCATGGCCGGAAAACGTTGCCGACACCTGACATAACCATTTTTAAAAGTTAACTTAAAATACTTCTTTATAGTATTTCAGAGATGGGAAACCTGTGACCCTCAAGATGTTATTGGACTTCAGCTCCACCTAACATGACTAATGGTTAGGAATGATGGGAATTGTAGTCCGGCAACGTCTGAAGGGCCACAGGTTCCTCATCTCTGCTGTATCCAATGGTTTACCTTCTGTTTCAGGCTCCTTGATCCAGCAGAGACTTCCCCTTGAAGAATGGGAAGGAAAAACTTTTTTCCCCAATTCATCCTTCCCCATGCAGTTCCTTGCAACACTTTTCACATTGTTCCACAGTGTCCGATCAACCTCTGAAGCTGTTTTGTGGGGCCACAGCGGTGCAGGGGGGATAAATAAAAATCACCCCTTTTTCTACAGATGGAAGCCTCCATTAAATCCAGGAGTGTTCCATCAGTAGAAGGACACCATTGGATACAAGCCATGGTAAATAATGTTGTGAAAGCTCTAGATCGTGAAATTCGAGGTTAACATGATCTGCAGTAGTCCATTTTTCCTAGCCATTTATAGGATGTGAAAGATTATGATTTTGCTTTTGCAAGACCACTAGCCATTTATAAGATGTGAAAGATTATGATTTTGCTTTTGCAAGACCACTTGGAGTACAAGTGGAGGGGAAAGATTGCCTTGTCATGACACTTCCGCCTTAACAATGGCCGTGGGAATCAGAAACCATTGCAGTATGAGTTCCATTGAAATGAACCAGAACAGGTTTCCGCTGAGTTACAACCTGAGTTCTAGCCGTATTATAATGGGTGAAAACTATGGAAAAAGTTATGTGGCCTCATTTTAAAGTTCCCCAAGTGTCTCATCTTCTAATTATCGATACTGTTTCTATAATAAGTGAGTGCTCATTAATGAAAACCCATTCTTGCTTAACTTTTGTGTTTGAACTTCGGGGAAGTATCTTTAATGAGAAATATGTGGCAAGTACCCTAACGGTATCCCTGGAGTTATAAATGTATGCAATAGAAAAATTTCTTTTCAGGGCTAGGCAAGATTCTGAAACAGGTTAAATATTGGATATTAATTTCCACACCCACCCACTTAAAATTTAAAAAAATTAAAAGGCTATTTTCTTCACAAACTGTGATTTCTTTATCCAAGGGTAATATAATATTCTAATTCAACTCCTATCTTTATGCTAAATTTTACTTAGGATCAAAGCCGTTCAAATGCAAGATTTGCCACTTTGCAACAGCTCAACTAGGAGATGCCAGAAACCATGTCAAGAGGCACCTTGGGATGAGGGAATACAAGTGTCATGTCTGTGGGTGAGTAAATTGAAACCGTTCCTCCCTTGGTTAACCAGAGAGGAGTGTAGGCTATGCATTGTTTCAGCATTCAAAATGGGGATGTGAGCAAGAGGGGCTAAAATTATGCATGCATATCCTCCTTCCCATTGTTATGGTAAATTCCTTAAATACAGTTATGACATTCTTTTCCTACTTCTAATCCAGTACTGCAGATGAGCAATTTTATGGGCTACAAGGTCAATTTGAACCTGTAATCTGTAAATTGACTAAATTATAGGATGTTCATTCACATTGCCAGGGAGAACTGTAAATTCCTTTTTAAAGGCATGAAAAAATAATATAGACTTCAATTTAGTATGTGTTTTGTGTATATGTGCACATACATGCATTTGTGCTATATCTTGTTATAGTTTGAGCTCAGTTAACAGATTATGGGCTCCCGTAGAGTTTTTGCACTGCAGGAGACACAGGAGAAGAAAACTTCCAAAGAATTGCGAATATTGCTGCACACGAGAGGAGTGTGTGTGTGTGTGTGTGTGTGTGTGTGTGTGTGTATATATATATATATATATATATATATATATATATATATACATACATACACATACCAGAAGCATCTTGCGTATGTTGTATTGCCTCAGAAAAACCTCTGCTTCCCTTTCCCCCTCGTAATGGCTATTTTGTCCAAAGGACCATTCGTAATGTTTAATTGTCCTTCAAATGTGTTGCATTTAATAGGGAGGCTCAGAGACTCTTTAATGCAAAACTAATTAATTTAGCAGAAATGTTTAAAAGGTTTTAAAATGCCATGGCATATATGGTACATCATAGGACATTCAGAGGTGGGTTTTAGTACCGCGCTTCTATTAAAAGTGTATTTTAATGTTATTATGCTAAAAGAATTAGCTAATATATGCTTCATATAAAAGCGCTTTCCTCAAAACAAGTTAAGTTGCTGCAGAAGCCTGATGACTAGTCCGTAGAATGGCAGAGGTTCAGATGGATCACACAGTGCAGAGAGGTGGGTGGGTAGGAATATTTTTCAGCCAGGTTTTAATCCCGTCAACTCTTGCAATTAAACACGCCTTACGAACAAAGTGAGTGAAATGTTCAAAAACAAATTAGAATGCAATTCACCGATTCACGTGCCTGCTATACAAATAAGTGCTGTTAGATTGGTAAGGGTGGTTTTATTTCTTGATGGGAGGAGTGGATCGCGAGTTGATGGCTGAATTACTTTAAAACTCAGTGGAAGCAATTATGAAAGTTATCCACTGTAAAATAACAGAGGAGGATCTTCCAGGCCTTTGGCTGTGAATGCCACCAGGGAATGCTACATTTTGGCAGCCGCCTGTTTTATAAATGACAACAATTCTGTGTGGAATTGACTTACCAATAACTGTGGTCTGAAAATGAATAAATATGGATTGTGAGAAAAAGAACTTGAACTTGGCTATGAGTAGCCAACTATACATTGTCTGTGGGTTGGTGGTGGTGGTTTGGCATCGACACACATTTTTTAGTGACTGATTCAGCCCTTGCAGTTAGTATCTTCTTACATATTTGTGACTGGGGCGAGTGGGGGGGGGGAGAAGTTGCTGGTTTGGTTTGGTCATTCGAAAAAACAGGACACTTAAATCATTGTTCTTGTGTCATGTTACATACAATTAACTTGTGATACTGTCAAGTTACTTGTGCACATGGCAGCTAATGGAAGGAGAAATACACAAAAGTCTTCCTCATATAGGCCTTTTGTTCTGTGCAGCTAAAATAATAAATTTTAATCTGA
Organism: Zootoca vivipara; assembly: GCF_965207765.1. Lineage (NCBI taxonomy): Eukaryota > Metazoa > Chordata > Lepidosauria > Squamata > Lacertidae > Zootoca > Zootoca vivipara. The sequence goes on along the minus strand of NC_142591.1, from coordinate 34,310,289 downwards.
TACAAATCAAAACTATTGGTACATAACCATGGCTGAATTGGTAAAGAAATGTCATCTGCCAAATTGTAATGATTTCAAAGGAGAATTCGAAGCAGGAGCGATGGTCAGTGCACTTTGAACTGTCAGCCCAATAATTAATATGCCAACCTTTTAGTGTGTGTGTAGCATAATACATTGTGCTATATTTCTGCCATGTTAACCAAAAAGATAGGGTATTTTGCAGATTAAAAATAAAGTGGCAACATAAAATTGCTGGGATTGGCTATCAGGTTAGAGCATTGGTACATTAACACCACTGACAATGTCAATTCATTATCATTGATGGCTAAATAATCTTAGAAATGCTCAGTGGACCTATTAGTTCCTGAATATAAGCAGCTAGTGCTGCATTTCTTCATTAGCTTTAATTGCTATAAATTTACCTTTTTAAAAAATCATGTTTTAAAAGGTGAAGTGATCTTTCAGGAACATTAACTTGGTAATTTTGTCACAAACAGAAGGTCCTGTACTATGTTTTCTTTTCTACAGTAGTTAAAAATTCTATCCCGTGACTTTTAGATTCCAAACAGCAAGCTTTTTATTAGGTGGAATGTTAACTTGTTTTTCCAATTGCTCCACAACCTGTTTGGGGTTTCCATTTTAAACAAGGTGAAATGTCAGTGCAAGGCTGTGGATAATTGTGGATGTAACATATCCCTTGGTTGCCTTGAATTTTGTTATGAATTGGAAAGTGAAAACCCTTTGTAAAGTAATTCCAGTCTAAATGCTAAAAATGAACAGAAGATTTTATGTACTGTATCTTGTGTAGCACAGTCGACACAAAGGGTGTGGGTGGAAAGACAGCAGTGTTTTTGCATGTTGCTTTTATTGTTTCAAATCGAAGTTTAATTTTTTCCAGCTGCACAGTAGAAATACTCTGCCATAGAAATTGGAAGCTACTAATCTTTCAGCATTTGAAATAAACCGTCTGCTACTCATTTCCTTATCGGCAGATGTGTGGTGATTGTTTTCCTTTGCGTTATGTTCATGAATGGGAAATGCATCCCTTATTTGAGAAGGGATCTGTTTTCAGTGAGTATCCAACTGCTACCTATTTAAATTTAATTTTCAGAAGTCTGGCTATGAAGTTGTTCATGACACGAAAATTAGAAAATCTCACTGGTTTCCCAGCATTTCCTTGTGTGTGTGTGGGGGGGGGGTTGGTTTTTTGTTTTTTAAAAAAGCTTGCATAGTGGAATGTACTGAAAAGGCTTATCATGCACTTTTGAGATTTTATGCCTCAGGTACATGAAAAATGAATTGTTCAGCAGTTCAGATTTTAAACAGAATTTATGAGCAACTTATCATTTAAAAATACATCTAGTTTCCCATTGACTTTGCTTTTGGATAAAACACACACCTTATGTTAGAGTTATTTACCTTCCTTTCTGTTTTTCTTAAGTTACTATGTATAAATAAAATGACTGCAGCAGAAATCAGTAGAAGGATTTTACGTCTCCAAAAATGTTAATCATTTGAAGTCAACCTATCTGTCCCTTTTCTGCATTCTTTCAATTACTTTAAAATGTATCTATTAAAATGTGACCACAGATCAAATTTCAAATCATTATTTGCAGTACACAGTTTCCCCTTCCTTAAAAAAGGGGTGTATTTAGTTTACTTTTTTGTTTTGTTTTCTTCTCCCACACATTATTTAGAGAAGTATTTTGAAACTTCATTTGAAGTTTGACCATGGCAATATTGCCAGTGCCTTGATCAATATATGTTCGGTAGTAGTAAAGTTGTTATTTCAAAGCATAGCTGCCAAGTTTTCCCTTTTCTCACGAGGAAGCCTATTCAGCATAAGGGAATTTCCCTTAAAAAAGGGATAACTTGGCAGCTATGTTTCAAAGAGGTGTGAAGTAAATTGAAGGGGTATGTCATATGTTAAGGTCATACATTAGTATTTTTTAAAAAATCAATGATATGTTTCATGAATTCAAAAGCTTCTGAAGAAAAGTTGACAGTCTACAAATATTTGAAACTGAAGTATTCATATTACTCCTTTTCTGTGGTTTGCTACCAGGGATTTATTTTGTCACATAAAAATATATATGTGTATATTGGGTTTTTAAAAATTAGTTCCAGATTATACGAACAGAGATACTTATTTCAGCACAGCAATAACTTGCGCTTCCAAAGTGCTTCTGTTTTGTCTTCCCCTTAGAGAACAAAGAAGATTCATTCTTAAATGTATCATTACGAAGAGCCGGAAATGTACTTTTGGATTTACATGCGTCTTAGTGTTGCTGCAAGTGAATTGTTTGTTCTGTGGCCAGATAAATCTTTAAATAGAAAGTTGAAACTTCAGTAAAACTATTTCTATGTGAGATTACCTATTTTTTGTGCATTAGAAGGGGATCTCTGTGTAGATGATTATAATGTCACTTTCTGACCTTTGCAGCTTGAATAATTGTAAATCATTGCTTCATAACGTGTCAGAGAATGTCTGTACTAGGCAATTAAATGGCAGAATATAATAGACCAAATTATTGCCTGTCATGTTTTCAACAACACAGTTAGTATTTGAGTTACACTTAATCATTACGTGCATTAGCAACTTCATTGGAATCCCGCTTCAGGCTGAGCATGAAATACATTACATTATTTAAACCTCTAATGGTAGAAGTCATTTATTTGTGTTGAAGTGTACAACACGCAGAGTTTCATAAAGCAAGGAACACTTGAGAGCTTAATTTATCCAAATCAAAGTCTAAAGGCAGATAAACACAAGTGGCAAAAATTAGTAATTTTTATAGGCTGGAAATATTTAAAAATACATGGTTGTGAGTAATTGTAGGCAGCAGGAATAAATTAAAATCACTATTTTTAGTTGTCTCTGAAAACTAAAGCTGTTGTGTGCTCAAACCATCACATACACCATGGTATTGCATTTTCTGACTGAACAATTAATTACAGCCATCATAACCACAGCTGTATCCAAATAAAACAATGCTTGCTTCTGCTGCTCAGATCATCAGAATTATCCGTACTGGAGAGGAGGCAACCCAAGATCCAACGATGCTTCAACCTGTGGGTGTGTGGTGACAAAGGAAAATACTGTACCAATAATGATATATTTCATTGTCAAGTCACACGTTGATTTTAAAAGTCTTTTGGAAATGCTAAAAAAAACCTATGCGTACAAAGATAGCATATGAGCTGTAGACTGATTTTATTCCTTCTATACTCAGAGGAGATTTAAAGCGTGGGTTAGACTTGCCACATTTCAGTTGTATTCCTACCCTTCCGTTAGATATCACAATATGTTTTGCCCTTGCATACTTTTTTTCATGGAGTTGTTTCTTGCTGCAGTTTCTAGTCACTTAGCTTTATAGCCCACCTTATCCTCAAGGGCTCAGGGCAGCTGGTAATAAACTTTATTAAAAACTAGTTTTTAGTACCACAATTCAGCTGGAATACAGATAGATGAAAATACAATAGCTCAAATATTGCAATGAAATTTTAATAACTGGTGAGGTTTTCGTCAACAAGAGGTTTTCCAAATGTTTTCTGGCGATCTGTTGATAGTGCTGCTGGATGTTGGACAAGGACATGTTGGTACTTGAGAGTTTTCTGAGGGCTGGGCTTAAATTAATCAGTGTTTTGCTTTAACATGTTGGGGGGGGGGCGGGCTAAAAGGTGTCAAAAAGGTCTTGCTATCGAATAGCTAGCAGTATGCTTCACTAGTTAGTGTCCAGTATGGCAAATGAAGCAGAAAAGTCAAGGCCAACTTCCAGTTGTAATGCTGTATGAAAAACGTATTTTTATCTACCTGTACTTCAGTTGAGTTATGGCAGTGCTTTTGTTGGACTTGCTGAAGTGAAAAGATATGAAAAGTACATACTTAGCTGAATATATGTTTGTATTTGAGTTAGGGACACTACCAGTGATTTATACCTATACCTCTACTATATATAACCTAATGCAATGCACTTTCAAACTGCAATTATAAAGATACATGCAGCTATGTGATTGTGATATATTTGCCGCGTAGAACAAGTACTGCTTCTTCTAGAGGTGTTTCATTTTATTTTATTTTTATTTTTTTCTGTGAATGGTTCTGGAAAAACAGGATACATTATTGGATCGCAGAATCATTTGCTGCAGGACATGTCCTATGTTTAATAAAACTGAAATGATTGCAAATGTTGCATCCCACTTGGTTGCCATTGCTCCTTAGAATTTATTATACTTAAGTGTGGTGATGTCCAATAGGATAGGATTTCTCATAGAGGAAAATGTATTGTCTATTCAACAGAATGAAATGCTGAGATGCATGTCTGAGTTGGTAACGATGCAGAGGCCTTTTTGCAGACTTGGCTGAATCTGGACTCCATTTTACATTGCAGTCCTTGTCTAGACAGTTTTTTTTAAATAAAAAACAGATTTGATGACAAGACAGGGTTCTTGACAGGACTCTTGGCTAAAGAGTGTAAGACATTCTAGATAATATTTTCTTTAAGGATCCTATTTAGAGGTTTATTTTCAAAGATCTAGATCTTAAATTTGTCATAATTGCCCCAAACAAAGGAGGCCAGAGATCACCACCAGTTGGCCTGTCTTCTTTTAATAGACAGATCCACATCAAATTAGTTAAACTTCATTCCCATTGGTGGTCTAAACCACAGCCTAGGGCTTGGCGATCGGAAGGCCGGCGGTTCGAATCCCCGCGATGGGGCGTGCTCCCGTTGCTCGGCTCCAGCTCCTGCCAACCTGTAAAAAACGTAAAGGTAAAGGACCCTTGACAGTTAAGTCCAGTCATGCACAACTCTGGGGTTGCAGCACTCATCTTGCTTTAATGGCCAAGGGAGCCGACGTTTGTCTACTTTGATTTGGGCTTTGCAAACAACTTTTTTGCCAGGGAATGGAGCGGAAAGAGTTTGGTGTATTCCAATCCCTCTTCAGACCATTTTGCACTTCCCATCCAGGTTGTCTGAACACCAACTCTTGCCTGACATCGTTAGACTGGTGGCAATAGCAGGGCGTTATAGCTGGCAGCCTCTCAAATAGTACTGTGACAACAATGTAGGAAAATGTAGTTTTGTCAGAATGTCTAAGGCTCTTTTACAGATGCCCATCTTGGAAGCTAGAAGTCCTTTGGGTCCTGGGACCAGGACCAGCATTGGGTCCTGGGACCAGGACCAGCATTGTGTAGTGGAGGAAGGGAGACTTCCAATAAGACAGTAAAGTGGAATAGTGGCAGAGAGGAAGAAGTTTTTCTCCAGCTCACATTATAATTCAAGTTGAAGAAGAGTTTATGGGGCCATAATGTTCACCTTGGATTGAAGTAATCAAGGCGATTATGACTTTGGGTGATATCCATACTAAGCATATTTAGGCTGGTGGTGCCTTGCAAAATGAGGTTCCTGATGACCAATAGGAATAAAAGATTAAAGACAGACTGAAGAAGTGGGTCAAAACTAACCAAGTGAATTTCAGAGGATGGATACACTTGGCTTCACAGCAGTTCATGTGAAAAGGAACTAGAGTTTTTAGTAGACTATAAGCTAAAACAATTCAGCATTGTGATGCTGCTGCAGCAGCTGCTGCTAAAAAGGCTATTGTAATTCTAGGTTTTATCAACAAAAGTATTGTGCTCGGATCATGAGAAGGAATGGCATCACTCCATTCTGCTTTGGTCAGATTTCATCTGGAGACTTGCATCCAATTCTAAAGCCATTTAAGAAGGACATTGACAAACTGGAATAAGTCCATAGGAAAGGAAGAAAAAATGGTGGGGGTGGGGAGTTGGAGACCAAAAACTGTGAGGAAACTTGAAGGAGTTGGGCATGTTTAGCCTGAAAAAGAGACAATTAAGAAATGTGTAACAGAATGGTTGACAGCATGTCACCACTGCGCCTCTGCTCCATTGTCTGATAAAACCTGAGAAAATAAGTTAAGCATGCATAAACTACTGAAAAGACATATAAGAATATACATGAATGTCTCACTTTTCCTAAAGGAGTGATTGCTTGCCTGATTTCACTGCAGCTGCTAAACAGACACATGCTAAGCATTTTAGCTTAGTGTCACAGCATACACTTTGCATGCAGAAGGGCTCAGGATCAATTATTGGTCCGGATAGGGGGGAAAACAAACCCCGTCTGAAGACCTGCTGCCAGTTAGTATAGAAAATATAAAGCTAGATGGACCAAGGAAGTTTCCCAGGCTCCGCTGCTTGAATTATAGTACACAGTAGAAGAGAATAGTAAGGTTCCATAGTCCTGATCCTATCAACTTGAGAGCTTGTTTCCAATCTTCATTGACAGAGGAAGTAGCAGGATGCAGGGTTTAGTTCCTAACCATTTAGCCAATGCTCTCAGACCCCATCTTCTGCCTCAGGGCTCTTGTCATGGTGGGTGGAAATAGACCTATACATGGAAGGCATAGAGTAGAGCAAGGGAGTGAGATGCAGCATGGCAGATGGGGGAGTTGCTAAAGGAAGGAATTTTTCAGTTCCTGCCCAGGACAGTTCCCAGATGGATCTTGTTTTGTACTTCTTATCTTTTCCCCGGGCTTACATAGCCTGCCCATCTGCCCAGACCCAATAATAACCCACAGGCATTTGTATAGTGCTAACAAATGCCTTGCCAAGAAAGGTCCGTATAGTTAAAGCTATGGTTTTCCCAGTAGTGATGTATGGAAGTGAGAGCTGGACCATAAAGAAGGCTGATCGCCGAAGAATTGATGCTTTTGAATTTTGGTGCTGGAGGAGACTCTTGAGAGTCCCATGGACTGCAAGAAGATCAAACCTATCCATTCTGAAGGAAATCAGTCCCGAGTGCTCACTGGAAGGACAGATCCTGAAGCTGAGGCTACAATACTTTGGCCACCTCATGAGAAGAGAAGACACAACTAAACAACAACAACAACCGTCATTGGGAATCGATGCAGCCCCCACCAGT